>NC_059166.1:4299179-5677106 GCF_019923935.1 Bubalus bubalis
ACAATTATGTAAAGTTTAAAAATAAAATAAAATTAAAAAAAAAAAAGCATCAATTCTTCAGTGCTCAGCTTTCTTCACAGTTCAACTCTCACATCCATACATGACCACAGGAAAAACTATAGCCTTGACTAGACGGACCTTTGTTGGCAAAGTAATGTCTCTGCTTTTCAATATGCTATCTAAGTTGGTCATAACTTTTTTCCCAAGGAGTAAGCGTCTTTTAATTTCATGGCTGCAAGCACCATCTGCAGTGGTTTTGGAGCCCCAAAAAATAAAGTCTGACATTGTTTCCACTGTTTCCCCATCTATTTGCCATGAAGTGATGGGACCAGATGCCATGATCTTCATTTTCTGAATGTTGAGCTTTAAGCCAACTTTTTCGCTCTCCTCTTTCACTTTCATCAAGAGCCTTTTGAGTTCCTCTTCACTTTCTGCCATAAGGGTGGTGTCATCTGCATATCTGGGGTTATTGATATTTCTCCCATGAATCTTAATTCCAGCTTGTGCTTCTTCCAGCCCAGCGTTTCTCATAATGTACTCTGCATAGAAGTTAAATAAGCAGGGTGACAATATACAGTACTCCTTTTCCTATTTGGAACCAGTCTGTTGTTTCATGTCCAGTTCTAACTGTTGCTTCCTGACCTGCATATAGGTTTCTCAAGAGGCAGGTCAGGTGGTCTGGTATTTCCATCTCTTTCAGAATTTTCCACAGTTTATTGTGATCCACACAGTCAAAGGCTTTGGCACAGTCAATAAAGCAGAAATAGATGTTTTTCTGGAACTCTCTTGCTTTTTCGGTGATCCAGCGGATGTTGGCAATTTGATCTCTGATTCCTCTGCCTTTTCTAAAACCAGCTTGAACATCTGGAAGTTCATGGTTCATGTATTGCTGAAGTCTGTCTTGGAGAATTTTGAGCATTACTTTACTAGCATGTGAGATGAGTGCAATTGGGCGGTAGTTTGAGCATTCTTTGGCATTGCCTTTCTTTGGGATTGGAATGAAAACTGACTTTTCCAGTCCTGTGGCCACTGCTGAGTTTTCCAAATTTGCTGGCATATTGAGTACAGCACTTTCACAGCATCATCTTTCAGGATTTGAAAGAGCTCAACTGGAATTCCATCACCTCCACTAGCTTTGTTCGTAGTGATGCTTTCTAAGGCCCACTTGACTTCGTATTCCAGGATGTCTGGCTCTAGGTCAGTGATCACACCATTATGATTATCTTGATCATGAAGATCTTTTTTGTACAGTTCTTCTGTGTTTTCTTGCCACCTCTTCTTAATATCTTCTGTTTCTTTTAGGTCCCTACCCTTTCTGTCCTTTATCGAGCCCATCTTTGCATGAAATGTTCCCTTGGTATCTCTAACTTTCTTGAAGAGATCTCTAGTCTTTCCCATTCTGTTGTTTTCCTCTATTTCTTTGCATTGATAGCTGAGGAAGGCTTTCTTATCTCTTCTTGCTATTCTTTGGAACTCTGCATTCAGATGCTTGTATCTTTCCTTTTCTCCTTTGCTTTTCACTTCTCTTTTTTTTTCACAGCTATTTGTAAGGCCTCCTCAGGCAGTCATGTTGTTTTTGCATTTCTTTTCCATGGGGATGGTCTTGATCCCTGTCTCCTGTACAATGTCACGAACCTCTGTCCATAGTTCATCAGGCACTCTATCAGATCTAGTCCCTTAAACCTATTTCTCACTTCCCCTGTATAATCATAAGGGATTTGATTTAGGTCATACCTGAATGGTCTAGTGGTTTTCCCTACTTTCTTCAATTTCAGTCTGAATTTGGCAATAAGGAGTTCATGATCTGAGCAATAGTCAGCTCCTGGTCTTGTTTTTGTTGACTGTATAGAGCTTCTCCATCTTTGGCTGCAAAGAATATAATCAATCTGATTTCAGTGTTGACCATCTGGTGATGTCCATGTGTAGAGTCTTCTCTTGTTTTGTTGGAAAAGGGTGTTTGCTATGACCAGTGCATTTTCTTGGCAAAACTCTATTAGTCTTGCCCTGCTTCATTCCATATTCCAAGGCCAAATTTGCCTGTTACTCCAGGTGTTTCTTGATTTCCTACTTTTGCATTCCAGTTGCCTATAATGAAAAGGACATCTTTTTTGGGCGTTAAAAGTCTTGTAGGTCTTCATAGAACCTTTCAACTTTAGCTTCTTCAGTGTTACTGGTTGGGGCATAGACTTGGATTACTGTGATATTGAATGGTTTGCCTTGAAAACGAACAGAGATCATTCTGTCATTTTTCAGATTGCATCCAAGTACTGCATTTTGGACTCTTTTGTTGACCATGATGGCTACTCCATTTCTTCTAAGGGATTCCTGCCCACAGTAGTAGATATAATGGTCATCTGAGTTAAATTCACCCATTCCAGTCCATTTTAGTTCGCTGATTCCTAGAATGTCAATGTTCACTCTTGCCATCTCCTGTTTGACTACTTCCAATTTGCCTTGATTCATGGACCTGACATTCCAGGTTCCTATGCAATATTGCTCTTTATAGCATCGGACCTTGCTTCTATCACCAGTCACATCCACAACTGGGTATTCTTTTTGCTTTGGCTCCATCCTTTCATTCTTTCTGGAGTTATTTCTCCACTGATCTCCAGTAGCATATTGGGCACCTACTGACCTGGGGATTTCCTCTTTCAGTATCCTACCATTTTGCCTTTTCATACTGTTCATGGGGTTCTCAAGGCAAGAATACGGAAGTGGTTTGCCATTCCCTTCTCCAGTGGACCACATTCTGTCAGACCTCTCCACCATGACCCGCCCGTATTGGGTGGCCCCACAGGCATGGCTTAGTTTCATTGAATTAGACAAAGCTGTGGTCCTATTGTGATTAGATTGACTAGTTTTCTGTGATTATGGTTTCAGTGTGCCTGCCCTCTGATGCCCTCTTGCAACACCTACCATCTTACTTGGGTTTCTCTTACCTTGGGTGTAGGGTATCTCTTAACGGCTGCTACAGCAGCTGCTGCTCCTTACCTTGGACGAGGGGTATCTCCTCACTGATGCCCCTTCTGACCTTTAACGTGGAATAGCTCCTCTAGACCCTCCTGCGCCCACGCAGCCACCGCTCCTTGGAGGTGGGGTAGCTCTTCTCGGCCACCGCCCCTGGCCTCGGGCGTGGGGTAGCTCCTCTCGGCTGCTGCCCCTGGCCTCGGGCGTGGGGTAGCTCTTCTCGGCCACCGCCCCTGGCCTCGGGCGCGGGGTAGCTCCTCTCGGCCACCGCCCCTGGCCTCGGGCGCGGGGTAGCTCCTCTCGGCCACCGCCCCTGGCCTCGGGCGCGGGGTAGCTCCTCTCGGCCACCGCCCCTGGCCTCGGGTGTGGGGTAGCTCCTCTCGGCCGCCGCCCCTGGCCTCGGGCGCGGGGTAGCTCCTCTCTGCTGTGCTATGTGCGCCGTCGCAGCCGCCTGCGCTATGTGACCAAGTACAGTAACTCATAACGACATCCAGGGAGGATGGTATTTCGGTTGTAAACAAACACTTGAAATCATGCTGTGGTTTGAATCCTGGTTTCATTTCTTACTTGTCATGTGACTTTAGGCCACTTCCAAGATTTCTCTGCATTTGATATTGAGTCAAATGGAAACAATATCAGAATTGACCTCATGGTTATTACAAGGATAGATAAGCTAATACATGCAAAGGACTTGTAAAAGTGTCTGGGATCCATATTAAGTACTTTATAAGGGATAGCTGAGTATTGTAAAAGAATGCTAACTTAGAAATTGACTTAATCTAGAAAGTATAATTGAATTAACATTCATTGACTACACTAAAGCCTTTGGCTGTGTGAATCACAACAAACTGTGCAAAATTCTTAGAGAGATGGGAATACCAGACCACCTGACCTGCCTCTTGAGAAATCTGTATGCAGGTCAAGAAGCAACAGTTAGAATCGGACATGGAACAATGGACTGATTTCAAATTGGTAGAGAAGGAGCATGTCAAGGCTGTATATTGTCACCCTGCTTATTTAACTTAAATGCAGAGTATATAATGTGAAATGCTGGACTGGATGAAGCACAAGCTTGAATCAAGATTGCCAGGAGAAATATCAATAACCTCAGATATGCAGATGACACCAACCTTATGGCAAAAAGCGAAGAAGAACTAAAGAGCCTCTTGATGAAAGTGAAAGAGGAGAGTGAAAAAGCTGGCTTGAAACTCAACATTCAAAACATGAAGATCATGGCATCTGGTCTCAACACTTCATGGCAAACAGATGAGGAAACACTGGCAACAGTGAAAGACTGTATTTTCTTGGGTTCCAAAGTCACTGTGGATGGTGACTGATGCCATAAAGTTAAAAGAATCTTGCTCTGTGGAAGAAAAGCTGTGACCAACCTAGACAGCATGTTAAAAAACAGAGACATTACTTTGCCAACAAAGGTCTGTGTAGTCAAAGCTATGGTTTTTCAGTGGTCATGTATGGATGTGAGAGTTGGACCATAAAGAAAGCTGAGCACCAAATAATTGATGCTTTCGAACTATAGTGGTGAAGACTCTTGAGAGTCCCTTGGACTGCAATGAGATCCAACCAGTCCATCCTAAAGGAAATCAGTCCTGAATATTCATTGGAAGGACTGATGCTGAAGCTGAAGATGCAAAACTTTGGCCACCTGATGCGAAGAACTGACTCTTTGGAAAAGACCCTGATGCTGGAGAAGACTGAAGGCAGGAGGAGAAGGGGATGGCAAAGGATAAGATGGTTGGATGGCATCACCAACTTGATGGGCATGAGTTTGAGCAAGTTCTGGGAGTTGGCGATGGACAGGGAAGCCTGGTGTGCTGCAGTCCACAGGGAAACAGAGTCAGACACAACTGAGCGACTGAACTAAATACACGCCTTAATATATGATATTTGTTTTTTTTTCTTTCTGACTTATTTCACTCTGTCTGACAGTCTGGAGGTCTATCCACATCTCTGCAAATGGCATTATTTAATTCCTTTTTATGACTGAGTAATATTTCATTATATACATGAATGTCTAAATGTGAGCCCAGTCTACAGAGCCCTTACTAGGGACTCAGGGCACAACTACAGCCTAAAAATTTTTTTCTTGATGCTTGAAGCAAATAGATACCTGAAGGAATCTGCATGGTCCATTATTATCAGCACTTGCTCAGGCTGTGGTTGTGCCCTGGGGTCCATAATCATAGCATGTCCAGGCTGGGCATGCACTGCACAAAAGCAGAAGGTCCTGTGCACTTCCTCTGGATGCAACGGCAGGGACAGAAGAACAGATGTTAGAGCAGGCTGAACCAAGAAAAATAGAAAAGGTTAAACTTCTTGCAAGAAATTGTAGAAAACAGATTGAAATTTTAACAAATAAATTCGCATTGAAAGATTTCTGTAGTAAATCCTGTAGTTATTTGTAACATTATTTTTAAATTTCATATTACATTAAAAATAGATATGTGTGTTAGCCTAGGAACTTGTCCTCTCTAATAGATCAGTCTGTGACTTGCAGGCAGGCTGTCCCCACATGGTTTACCATGTTCTTGCACAAGTCAGTTAGTAAGGATCACAGAAGCTTGATTTGCTGCCAGAACATTAACATTTTAGTTTTCACAGATCTCAATTTCAGGGTATTTTCTTTTGAAAAAAAAAAAATCCTTTAAAATGCGCCTATTTTAAATATCTTTCTATTGTATTTGCAATATTTATTATTTCATATGGCCATTTAAAGGTTGAATTTAAAACGAAAATTAAAAGCATTAATTAAAAAAACTACTTTAGAATGAAAAATTCAATGGTGTTCAAATGACAAATTTCCAGTATTCTGCCACCTGCCTCTCTCTCTCTTTATATTTGCCCCCCTCTGTTTTACTGAAGGCATAATTCCCATGCAGAATGAAGCCCTTTGCTACCAATTCCTGCTCAGTAATAAATCAAATTTAGAATTAAAAAGGAAAGTTTTTTAACCTGTGTGAAAGAAACAGAGAGTTATGGGGTTTTGACGTTTATACATGAAATAAAGGCGAGAGTGAGACAGTTAAATATTTTCAGCAGACATGTGGAGAGTTAGTGAGAAAACGTGTTCTGAAAGGACCTTATCAGAGACAATGAAATATTAATACCCATTCCTGTGCATTTTCTCTGTATTTTCCTGCTCCCTTTCAAATCGGCTAAATTGATGCTGAAAGAAATTTTTTTTTTTTTTTTTCAGTTCAAGAGTTAGAACCCTATGAAGTTTTAAAATTGAGAATGGCCTTATTATTACTAGGAAGGAAGGATGGGGGGTGGATAGACTTGGAGTTTGGGATGGACATGTACATACTACTATACTTAAAATAGATAACCAACAGGGATCTACTGTATAGCACAGGGAACTCTACTTAATATTCTGTAAGAACCTAAATGGGAAAAGAATTTGAAAAAAAAAATAGAAAAATAAAGTAAAATAGAGAAAATCTTCTTGGGGGACAAAAACCTTAAAAGTTGCTCATGTGTATACCTTCTAAAGAGTGTCTTTTTGAAAAGGAATTTGAAAATCATAGGTTCAAGTGTCAGAATCAGAGAGCATTGTCGTCAGAATGGGAACCCGTGACAGTGATGGTCAGCACGTCCACTCTCCAGCGTGGGCAGCCAGGTGGGCAGGTGGGTACTCATGCCATCTGTGGTCCAGGGTGGGTGGATCGCCATCCCAACTCCCGACACCCTGAAGATTGGGAAACTCCATTTAGGCAATTCCCCTTTCCATATATCTGCCTGCCGGAAACCCTTTCTGGGTTTCCAGCAGAAAGTTGGCCAACTCTGTTCTGAAACCCCCATGGAAAAAGCAATTGTTTCTGCTAGAAACAAAGCTAGAAGAAGCAGTCTGCGTTGCTTCACAAACTCTACTGAATAAGTGGCAGCCCACTGGCATGATCTCCTGCATGAGGTGGGCACTGACCACATATAAAGGTATATTGTGCCATCAGCTGCTCTGCCAGCCGCACCCCACCCCCCTCCATGGACAGTCTGAAGGTAGAGAGGGGGATGAGGCCATGGACTGGGGGGCATCTACTGGTTAAGTGACTGCACTGAGTGAGCGCCTCTCAGCACTCCAGGGCCCCTTCCTAGCCCCTCTGCCTGGGGTGTGTGGTGGGAGAGGTAGACTTTATCCTTGTTTCATGCATCCGATTCTCTCTTTATACTGGGAAAAGAGAAGTCTCTTGCAGATGAACAAGGGCATGTTACTAATTTTTTGCCAAGAATGATAAGTGGAGGTGACGTCGGCCCCAGTGATTCCCTCACCTCTCTGACCTTGGCCATAGCACATGGTGACGCTCTTGGTGAGGGGTTGTCCATTGCCCTGGGCCCTGATTGACCACACCCCACCCTGCACTGCATCTTGGGTTCCCAGAGTGAGAAGTTACACGCTGGGGGGAAAGACTCAGCGCTGTGGGCTCTTCACCACCATTACATACACAAGTCTTTCCCTGATGAATACAACTGATAAGAATAAAGTCCTCTCTCCTGCTAAAATCTGAGCCTAAGACACAAGCACTCACAGACAAACGTGACTGCCCCCAGCCCGGGATGAGAGTTTCCACCAATCCAGTAGGATTCCTTGAAATCATCATCAGTTAATGTAAAAGATCAATTCAATCCTTGAAAGAGGTTTATAATAATGCAAAAAATATGATCATGGAGAGACTGAGTGTTATCTGCACAGCTTTGTGTGTGTGTGTGTGCACTCAGTCATGTCTGATTCTTGCTGCCCGTGGACTGTAAACTGCCAGGCTCTTCTTTCCATGGAATTTTTCAGGCAAGATACTAGAATGCATTGACATTTCTTTCTCCAGGAGATCTTCCCGACCCAGGGACTGACCTTGCATCTCGTTCATCTCTTGCATTGCAGGCGGATTCTTTACCACTAGCACCACCTGGGAAGCCCCTAGTCCACACATTAATGTTGTAAATGTATGTTCACACTCAGAGTGTGAACCTCAATGACTGAGTTTGTTTTCTCTGTGTTGCTGCCATGGGGCTGATGGACTGGGCGAGGAGCAGCTGGGATTGCACAGGGAGACAGGGAAGTTCCAATGCCTGGTAGGGTCTCCAGGGACTGTCCAGTGCTACCATTGGTGCCCTGGGAAAATATTTGGGAACCAACACGAATGAAATCAAGCTGACAAATACTGGCCATGTGCTTCCTGCTGGCACAGAAAGAGAACAAAGTTCCCACAAAGGGAGGCAAAGGGCACTGAAAACAAGCTCTGTAGGTCTGGACCTTCAGTAATTACATCATTAAGGGGCCTAACTCTTTAGCCATCTTGCAGAGAGCAGCATGGGAGTCCCATGGATCCCAAGAGAGAAGGGAAGTGTTAATGAACATTCATTTTTTTCCAGAGACTTAGATTCAGGTCTTGAGTGTGCATGATGCTTTAACGAGTACAATGTTTTCTCAAGATCCCCACGATATTGCCAGGTGGCGCAGTTGGTAAACACCCGCCAATGCAGGGGGTGTAAGAGATGTGGATTTGATCCCTGGGTCAGAGGATTCCATGGAGAAGGGAATGGCAACCCATTCCAGTATTCTTGCCTAGAGAATCCCCATGGACAGAGGAGCCTGGCAGGTTACAGTCCATGGGTGTGCAAAGAGTTAGACATGACTGAGTGTGCACACACACACAGTATTTGATGCTGACAACAGCCTACAACACGAGCAAGCGAGATACTGGTGTCCTTCCTATTCTACCAATGCTATCACTGAGATTCTTAGATGTGAAGTAACTTTTGACATCCACACACTGAGCCTGGGCTGGTTTTTGAGGTTTTAAATTTTCTAAGTCTGTCTCTTCATTTGATAATTTATACCACCTTGTCCTAATTAAAGATATGCTTTGATTTTATGGAAAAAAAATGGCTTGCCTAGAAGTGGTCGAAATAATTAGAAGCTATGTCCCATAAATTTTTATTTACTGGCACATAGATGTAATATTTTAACTTAAAATATTAAATTGTTTTCCTTGAAGTATTATGCTATCTGGATTGCCTAAGAACAACTTTAAAGCATTTTATAGATGATAATGGAACTTGGTATAAAATGCTGATTAAAGCGAATCACACAAAATTTTTCATGCATTACACATCTCCATAACATATGATGAAGCACATGTTGTATTAATTCATTATGGAAAGAGTAGTCACAATTAATCAGATATTATAAAGTGAGTTTCCTTAATCTATGCTGTGGTACTATTTTATTTTATGTAACATTATTCATGCAAATGGTATAAATCACCTTAGAGAGTTAAACAACAGCTATAGACCATAATGACAAATAATAGGAAAGGAAAATATTAATGAACAGAAGGAAGTGAGAAAAAGATACATTATCAAATGAGAAAGGAGAAGGGATTGAAAGTGTAATTTAAAGCCATGCAGAAATGGATTGGTTATTTCCAGGAAGAACATTTACATCATGTTCCTAGAACATTTACCAGCCAGCGGTCTGAATAATATTTCACTTTAATAAGAATAACGAAGATGCAGCACAGAGTGCAGCTCTTTCAAAGGCAGGCTTGAGAAAATTCAACTCTAGTGAAGAGAAACTTCAAGTTATTTTCTTTCAAAACTATTTGAGGAAAATTATTTGAGGCTCTGATGTTCTCTAGCACATAATAACTATAACAAACGTCTTATCATCATATTATCTAAAATCCCAGGATGGGCTTTTCTGAAACCAAAGGGAGTGATTATTAATTTTCTTGAGAGATATTGCTCAGAAAATTCTGAGCCTAAGGACAAAATCCTGTAAACAAAGATATTCCATGAAAAGCACAATTTATCTGTATTCCTAGATCTGTGTTTAGATAACAGCAGAGGATGAGATGGTTGAATAGCATTACTCACACAATGAACATGAGTTTGGGCAAACTCTGGGAGATAGTGAAGGACAGGGAAGCCTGGCAGCTACAGTCTATAGGGTCTCAAAGAGTTGGACATGACTGAAAAACTGAACAACAACCAGAAGATACAGACAGATGTCATAAAGACTTCTGGGACAGTTGAGGGAGAAACTGTCACCAAAAGGTATTCAAACACCAAGACAATGGGCTTCTATTTTACCAAAAGCAGGAATCAAAGCTTTCTTGTTCTCAAAAAGGCAGATGGTGGTGACAGTCTGGATAAACTTGAGTTATGCTGACCCTAAAGATGATATAGATTTCCATATGCAACATTTGGAAAACTCTCTTAATAATTTGTAATCAGAATTAGCCCAGATGTGAGAGCTTGTAAATCCATGAATATTTCTACAAACTTAAAAAATAAGTCTACCAAATCCATTGATTTTTGTCTTTATATTTAAGCTGGAATATGGCTGAATCATCAATGATGAGCCAGTAGGAAATGGTAACTACCACCACCCAAGAGTAACAATGCAAAACACAACAAAAATACAAAAGCAAAACAGAAATGGAAGGAAAGTTTAAATGAAAGGCAAAATAAGAAAATGGGAGAAAATGTTTGTTGGAGATGCTCCTTTCATCCAGTACTCTCAAAAGTAGTTCTATAAACACTGGGTCACATAATAGGTAATTTTTTGCTCTTATTCAATAAGTTCTGTCAACCAAATCATGGCTTTCCATAATGTGTTTTTCTTGACCATGTTGCTGGACAGTTCCTCATTTCCCATAGGAAATAAAGATACTGTGGAATTTGCTGAGGATAAAAATGTGGCTTCTGGGGAGCAAAGGCAGCTGTGAACCAAATCAGAAATATTGTTGACTCTGGGGAGCAGGGTGTGGGGGATGATGTGGCAGAGTCTGCATTGGGGCCAATTTTAGACAAACAAAATAAAAAATTATATAGAAAAGAAATGACACTGAAGTCAGTTTGCATTAGGGATAGTTCTGCATAACTGTTTTATTCCAGCAGAGATGTGAATGGGTACATAGTTCACATGAAGATTTAATGATGTGCAAAATCTACTGTAGAAATCCAAGAGGGCAGATTACTTGAGCAATTTGTGTGTTGGGAAGATTGCTAAGAATTAATAATCATAAGTTGAAGGACACTCTCAGTGAGGAAGTCAGTTGAAAATCTGATCTCAGAAATGTATATGGTGCTGTCATTTGGCAGAATGCCAGAAGGAGGCCCAGCTGAGCCCTGCACAGCTGTGCCCCACTCAGTGACTCCCAGGCACCCAGTGAGTGGCTTCCTGTCCTCTTGCTTCACGACCATTGCAGCCAGGAATAAACTGCACCTATCAGACATGCAAAAATTCAGACTGAAATTGAAGAAAGTAGGGAAAACCACTAGACCATTCAGGTATGACCTAAATCAAATATCTTATGATTATATAATGGAAGTGAGAAATAGATTCAAGGGATTAGATCTGATAGACAGAGTGCCTGAAGAACTATGGACGGAAGTTCATGACGTTATACAGGAGACGGTGATCAAGACCATCACCAAGAAAAGCAAAATGGTTGTCTGAGGAGGCCTTATAAGTATCTGAGAAAAGAAGAGAAGCTAAAGGCAAAGGAGAAAAGGAAAGATATACCCATTTGAATGCAGAGTTCCAAAGAACAGCAGGGAGAGATAAGAAAGCCTTGCTCAGTGATCCGTGAAAAGAAATAGAGGTAAACAATAGAATGGGAAAGACTAGAGATTTCTTCAAGAAAATTAGAGATACCATGAGAACTTTTCATGCAAAACTGGGCACAACAAAGGACCTAACAGAAGCACAAGACAGTAAGAAGAGGTGGCGAGAATACACAGAAAAACTGTACAAAAAAGATCTTAATGATGCAGATAACCACGATGGTGTGATCACTTACCTAGAGCAAGACATCCTGGAGTGCAAAGTCAAGTGGGTCTTAGGAAGCATCACTACAAACAAAGCTAGGGGAGGTGGTGGAATTCCAGCTGAGCTATTTCAAGTCCTAAAAGATGATGCTGTGAAAGTGCTGCATTCAATATGCCAGCAAATTTGGAAGACTCAGCAGTGGCCACAGGACTGGAAAAGGTCAGTTTTCATTCCAATCCCAAAGAAAGGCAATGACAAAAATGTTCAAACTAGCACACAATTGCACTCATTTCACATGCTGGAAAAGTAATGCTCAAAATTCTCCAAGCTACGCTTCAACAGTACATGAACCAAGAACTTCCAGATGTTCAAGCTGGATTTAGAAAAGGCAGAGGAACCAGAGATCAAATTGTGAACATCTGTTCAATCATCAAAAAAGCAAGAGAATTCCAGGAAAACATCTACTTTTGCTTTACTGACTACACCAAAGCTTTTGGCTGTGGGGATCATAACAAATTGTGGAAAATCCTTAAAGAGTTGGGAATATCAGACTACCTGACCTGCCTCTTGAGAAATAAGTTTGCAAGTCAAGAAGCAACAGTTGGAACCAGGCATGGAACAACGTACCAGTTCCAAATTGGGAAAGGAGTATGTCAAGGCTCTATATTGTCACTCTGCTTATTTAACTTATATGCAGAGTACATCATACAAAATGCCAGGCTGGATGAAGCTAAGCTGGAATCAAGAGTGCCAGAAGAAATATTAACATCCTCATTATAGGCATATGGCACTGCCCTAATGGCAGAAAGAGAAGAAGAACTAAAGAGTCTGTTGATAAGGGTGAAAGAGGAGAGTGAAAAAGCTGGCCTAAAACTCAATATTCAAAAAACCAAGATCATGGCATCTGGCCCCATCACTTTTTGACAAATAGAAGGAGAAAAGTGGAAGCAGTGGTAGATATTCTTTTCTTGAGCTCCCAAATAGCTGTGGACTGTGCCTGCAGCCATGAAATTAAAAGGTGCTTGCTCCTTGGAAGGAAAGCTGTGATAAACCTAAACAGTGTATTTAAAAGCAGAGACATCACTTTGCCTACAAAGGTCTATCTAGTTAAAGCTATGGTTTTTCCAGTAGTCATGTATAGATGTGAGTTGGACCATAAAGAAGTTTGAGCACTGAAGAATTAATGCTTTTGAACTGTGGTGTTGGAGAAGACTCTTTAGAGTCCGTTGGACTGAAAGGAAATAAAACCATTCAATCCTAAAGGAAATTAATCCTGAATATTCATTGGAAGGACTGATGCTGAAGCTGAAGCTCCGATATTTCAGCCACCTGATGCAAAGAATCAACTCACTGGAAAAGACCTTGATGCTGGGAAAGATGGAAGGTAGGAGGAGAAGGGGACAACAGAATGAAATGATTGGATGGCATCACCGACTCAATCTGTGCAAACTCCAAGAGACAGCAGAGGACAGAGAAGCCAGGCGGGCTATAGTCAGGGTCCCAAAGAGTCAGACACAAATTAACAACTGAACAACAATAGCAAAATTCTTGATGGCAATTGGCTCCCAGAGGTATAGATTACTACATTCTAGACAGGGATAATACCTGAGAAGAATTCTGCTGGGAACTCTGGAAAATTATTTCTCGTGTCTAAGGGAAGTTTACAAGAAGATATGGCCTCTGTGCTCCCTCTGCACAAACCACACCCACCAACCCAGGCAGCCCTTTTGCTCCCAGCCTGAAGAGCCCACCTGGGGATAGCTCAGTGGAGTACTGGGAAGAGTTCGGGTCCTTAAGCCATCAGCGATCCTGCATCATCTCTGAGCTTCTTACTTGGTGACACAACACATTTCCTCCTCCCTCAATCAGTTGTGGGTGTTCTTTCAGCCAAATATATCTTACTGAAAATTCAGGCAGAAGATCTGTACATGGAATAGCCTCGCCTCACTGTGTTCAAAGTATTCCTTTCTACATCCTCAATAGTTCACCACACAGGTTTAAAAAAAAATGGTTTGACCTAAACTTCATTGAATTTTCACTAGTATTTTCCACTTGAAATTGTTATGCAAAAAAGGCAGACATTCATTTTGCTCTTGGTGTGTCTTGCACTTTTGAAGTTAAACATTATACAGGCAAATATGAATGACACAAATCTACGTTTATTGATCCTCAGCTAAGTAGTTCAGGGCTCTATGCTCAGTGTAATACTGCAGTGGTAAAAAAAAAAAAAAAATTTAAAAAATGATCTATTCCAAAGTAGGGCTTCTCTGGTAGCTCAGATGGTAGAGTCTGCCTGAGATGCAGGAGACCTGGGTTCAATCCCAGGGTCAGGAAGATCCCCTGGAGAATAGAATGGCCACCCACTCCAGTATACTTGTCTGCAGAATCCCATGGACAGGGGAGCCTGGTGGGCTATAGTCCATGGGGTTGCAAAGAGTGGGACATGACTGAGCGACTTTCACTCTCTCATTCCAAAGTATGTTAAAGAATAACCCACTTTTTGGTGTCTCCTTTTACATCTTCCCCTTCCTTGATCCAGGGAACTAATGATGCTGGCTCTGATCACTCATTAATTCCCAGGACTGGCCACTCCACTGGACAGTCTGGGTCCACAGAAATGTGTTCATCTTCTTCAGCTTTGCAGATTCAGCCTCTGATGAGTGTTCACCATAAAGTGAGTGCTGAAAGATATCTGTGGTTGATGAATAAATAATCACCACCCTCATTGTTTAAAGTCACCTTGAAGCCTCTTCTCCAGCCCAGGTTTCCATGTAGCGGATCACAAGCAGACACATGGAGTCACATGAATACTCAAGAGCCGAGTCTCAGAGAAGAAGCACTAACTCCTGCAGGAGACCAAAGTCCACGTTTTTGGAAACTGCGTCTCACTAATGACTTGCTGCCTAATGTCCCTGGCAGAAAATCACCATTCTTGCATGCCAGCATGCCTTTCCATAATTTATCATTTGTAAATAATTTAGTGGGTTCTTTTTTTAACTGGCATATTAGCACATGTGATTAAAACCAAGTTTACAATCGTGCCCTCTAAGGATACACAAAGATTACTACTGGGCTTTTGAAATGCCAGCCAACAAAAATCTGTATTAATTATCTACCTTCCTCTATGCATGCAGTTTGTGGCTTATATTGTATTTTCTCTGTAATATTCAACTATTCTAGGCTGCATCAAGAAACTCATTGTCCTAAAAGTTGGAAATTTGTAAGATCACTTCCTTTTCCAGGCTGGTCCATTTGTACTGGGATTTCTACAAGCAGTGGATCTTTTATTGAATGTTGCTCAGTTGCTAAGTTGTGTCCAAATCCTTGCCACCCCATGGACTGCAGTGCACCAGGCCTCCCTGTCTGTCACGGTCTTCATAGACCAGGACCTAGGGACTGGAGTCGATGAGAAGAGGGACACAGGGGACCCAAGTCTTGAGTGAAACAATGGTACTTTATTTGCAGAAACGCGTGTTTATATATCTTCAATAAAATGATTACTCAGCCATTAAAAAGAATGAAATTTCACCAGTTGTAACAAAATGGAGAGTCTTTTTAAGTACAAGGTCACTGAAGAAAGTCACTGAAGGGAGTCACTGAAGGGAACCCAAACAGGTGCCCTTTGTCATGATCTTGGTACTGAGAACTGCGTGCAGCTCTGCTCATTCCTGTTTTCCAGGAACTGATAAGGAACAGAGAGTCTTTGAGAAATGGCACACAAAGGAAGAAAACATATTGGATCCCTTAAAGTTGAATGTCCCCTGACACCTGTCCTTCACTATCTCCCGAAGTTTGCCCAAGTTCATGTCCATTGAATGAGTGATGCCATCCAACCATTTCATTCTCCATCACCCTCTTTGCCTTCTGCCCTCAATCTTTCCCAGCATCAGGATCTTTTCCAGTGAGTCAGTTCTTCACATCAGGTGCAGAGTACTGGGGTTTCAGCTTCAGCATCAGTCCTTCCAATAAGGATTCATTCAGGGTTGATTTCCTTTAGGACTGACTGGTTTTATTGAATAAGCACCTTAATCAGTCAACGATGGGAAAATATTTTTATTTCACAATGAGATACAGCTGTGCCCACCAGACAGGCACAGAGCATCAACGTGAACCATGCCGATGACCGGGGAGTGCACCCAGGGACCTGTGTTTGTCAGACTCCATTCTTTCCTTTCCAGCCTCCCCACAAAGCTCTGCATAGCACAGTGGTTCACAGTGGTCGTCACATCCTGATTCAGGCTGGGGGGTTGCTGAACACAGGGATGAGGTCCTGGCTTTTCCTCACACCAAGTGGGCTTACACCTGTCACTAAGTTTCTCTAAGTTTCAGCGTATCACCTGGGAAATGGGGATGGTGGTAATATTTCCATCAATGAGACATGTGTACAGAACATGGAAAGCACAGTATAGGTGCTTCCTATTCGGAACAGCAAACACTTGGGAACCACAGAATTGTTGCGTAGAATTAACATTTGCTGTCCATGCAATAGGAGAAAGTTACTTAATCTATTTAAGTTTCAATAGATTTCTCATCACTAAAATGAAGTAACTATCCTTAGTCAAGGCTATGGTTTTTCCAGTGGTCATGTATGGATGTGAGAGTTGGACTATAAAGAAGGCTGAGTGCCGAAGAATTGATGCTTTTGAACTGTGGTGTTGGAGAAGGCTCTTGAGAGTCCCTTGGACTGCAAGGAGATCCAATCAGTCCATCCTAAAGGAGATCAGTCCTGGGTGTTCATTGGAGGGACTGATGTTGAAGCTGAAACTCCAATACTTTGTCCACCTGATACGACGAAGAGCTGACTCATTTGAAAAGACCCTGATGTTGGGAAAGATTGAGGGCAGGAGAATGGGATGACAGAAGATGAGATGGTTGGATGGCATCACTGACTCAATGGACATGGGTTTGGGTGGACTCCGGGAGTTGGTTATGGACAGGGAGGCCTGGGGTGCTGCGGTTCATGGGGTCGCAAAGAGTCGGACATGACTGAGTGACTGAACTGAACTGAACTGATCCATATTTTATGTTTTTAAACTAATTTAAATAATATGCACAAAGTAATTTGAATATTCTTTATGCTAAGTAAATGAAAACTATTTTTTTAGCTCTTTTCATTTTTTATACACACCATGTTCTGATTCCTCCTTATTTGTTGTGATATTACTTTTTTTTCTCTGCACTGACTGCCTTAAAATACTGGGATTTATTAAATGGAAACTAATGGATCTAATATTACCTTTAAGCAATCTGTGGACTAGACTTCTGTATAAAGAAACGACCACAGGAACAATGGTATTATTTTTTACAAACCTGGCTAGTCTCCAAGGACTTTGCCTTCCTTTAGAAATGAACTTACTCCTGACTGGAAATCTCTGGCACTAAGATTAGCTGAGAGCCACCATTACACTGACTCTCCAGGAGTCAGCAAATCATTGTTCTGACCTTTCATTTCCCCTCCTGGAAAGAGGGGATAAGCCACTGCAGAAGGTTCTTATTTCCACCAACCACTGACATAGGCACACACCAAGAGGAGTGTGCAAAATGCTGCTGGCTGCTTAGAAAAAAAATGCACACAATAAAAGCATTTTGTTGTTTACTTCACATGTAGCTAAATGTATTTTAGCTAGCCTGATTTTCTATGATGTAAATTGAGACTTCCGTATCTTTAATAAATGTGCCTCTGGTATGCAGAATTTGATTAATCATAACCCATACCTCACAGTGCATTTCCATGATTCATCTGTGCATTAATCACATTTTAAATTTATTTTAAAATATACTCAATGTCAATGAAACTACCACTAGAAACAGCTATTAAAATAGTTGCCATCATTCCTAAGGAAACTTTTTTCTTTTTAAAAAAATTTATTTATTTTTAATTGAAGGATAATCACTGAACAATATTGTGTTGGTTTCTGCCAAAAATCAGCATAGATCAGCCATAGGTAACCCACGTTCCCTCCTTTTCCGACGTCCCTCCCACCGCCCACCCCGTCCTACCCTTCTAGGTTGTTACAGTGAGCAATAAGTGTACAAAAAGAAGAGAAATATCTTCCAGAATAATCCCGGATTTCATGGAAAGTATCAGGTGGTTTTAAAAAAGGTCTCCATACTCATTAGGATATCAGCTAAAGGAAACAAGAAATGACCACAGAACATATGTAAGTTTGTTTCGTGAGGAAGATTGATGGCAAAATTGAAAAGAAAATTTCTCAGGTAAATTTAAACGGATGTCTTTGGAAACCTGTGATGTATAGAACAACTGCATTAGAGAGATCTAAAGTACATATTAGAAGTGAGCATTAACCCATCTCTTGGTTATCAACTCAGAATCTTTGTTTATAGAGCATGTGAAATTGTGTTTGATTATCATTTTCTTCTTTGTTCTATTCTGTTTTGCTTTTGCTAAGCCCCGGTGACTTTTACTCACTGTTAACTGAGAGAGGCACCGAGGACTTGACAACCATCTAGACTAACGGCTGGCTCAAGCATGACCACACTAGTGTCAAAAATTAAGGGTGTTTTAATAAATGTGAAGATCAGCTAATGGATACCCTTCAGAACTGGTTGCCTCGAAAAATCCAGAGTACCAGGTAATAAATACAGTGAAATATCATCAATATCTGGATACAGGACCTGGATATTTCTACATTTGCTTAATAAAAATGTGAATATTCATGTAAAATATGATCATGTAAGTATTTTTTCAAATGATGCTTTGCCTTAGAGTTGGGAGAAGTTTGAGTGAAAGTTTCTCAGTCATGTCTGACTCTTTGCAACCCCATGGACTGTACAGTCCCTGGAATTCTCAAGGCCAGAATACTGGAACAGGTAGCCTTTCCCTTCTCCAGGGGATCTTCCCAACCCAGGGATCGAACTCAGGTCTCCTGCATTGCAGGTGGATTCTTTGCCAGCTGAGCCACAATGGAAGCCAAGTAATTTCTAGACTTGGTTCACCTGAAGAGTAATTTTGACACAATTTATCTGAATTTCTACAATTTATAAAGGATACTTTATTGCACCCAGGAGAGGATAAGTAACTTCTGGTACTTCTAAGTACTTCTTCATTATAAAAGTAAATTTGATTTAGAAGATGACCAACATAGCCTTCTATCTGCCTTAGAAACTTATTGGATGGTGTGCTCAGTCATGTTCGACTCCTTGCAACCTCATGGACTGTATCCCTCCAGGCTCCTCTGTCCATGGGATTCTCCAGGCAAGAATACTGGAGTAGGTTTCCATGTCCTTTTCCGAGGGATATTTGTGACCCAGGGATCAAACCGCTCTTGTGTCTCCTGCACTGGCAGGTGAGTTCTTTACCACTAGCGCCATCTGGGGAGTCCTTAGAAACTTATTCGTGTTATGTAAAAATTATCAAAGTTAAACAAACACACCACAAAAACAAGTAGAAATGAAGCAGATGAGTCATTTCACAGTGTGATCATACTCAAGCAGATTTTCCAGGGTGAAAGGAGTACTAACAAGGAATTGTGTCATCCTGCTTTTCAGAAATGTTACATTGTTATCACTGACCAGGTACATGAAGCCAGGTTTTTTAATTGAATGTACTTATAAAAACTTTTATTTAGATGTTATAAAATGTATATTTTTCACATGTTTGACTTCATATTTGTATTTTTTATTTTATAATTATCTGGAATTCTGCTTTAACTTAGAAAAAAGTGTCAGTTCAGTTCAGTCGCTCAGTCGAGTCCGACTCTTTGCGACCCCATGATTCGCAGCACGCCAGGCCTCCCTGTCCATCACCAACTCCCGGAGTTCACTCAAACTCACGTCCATCGAATCAGTGATGCCATCCAGCCATCTCATCCTCTGTCATCCCATTCTCCTCCTGCCCTCAATCCCTCCCAGCATCAGAGACTTTTCCAATGAATCAACTCTTCTCATGAGTAAGCAACATTAAATTCTTGGTTCAGTTCAGTTGCTCAGTCAAGTCTGACTTTGCAACGCCGGGCCACCCTGTCCATCACTAACTCCTGGAGTTTACCCAAACTCATGTCCACTGAGTTGGTGATGTCATCCAACCATCTCACCCTCTGTCGTCCCTTTCTCCTCCTATCCTCAGTCTTCCCATCATCAGGGTCTTTTCAAATGAGTCAGCTCTTCACACCAGGTGGACAAAATTTTGGAGTTTCGGCTTCAACATCAGTCCTTCCAATGAGCACCCAGGACTGATCTCCTTTAGGATGGACTGGTTGGATCTTCTTGCAGTCCAAGGGACTCTCAAGAGTCTTCTCTAACACCACAGTTCAAATGCATTAATTTTTCACTGTTCAGCCTTCTTTATAGTCCAACTCGCATATCCATACATGACCACTGGAAAAACCATAGCCTTGACTAGACAGACCTTTGTTGGCAAAGTAATGTCTCTGCTTTTTAATATGCTGTCTAGGTTGGTCATATCTTTCCTTCCAAGGAGTAAGTGTCTTTTAATTTCATGGCTGCAATCACAATCTGTAGTGATTTTGGAGCCCCCCCAAAATAAAGTCAGCCACTGTTTCCACTGTTTCCCCATCTATTTGCCACAAAGTTATGGGACAGGATGCCATGATCTTAGTTTCTTGACTGTTGAATTTAAGCCAGCTTTTTCACTCCTCTCTTTCACCTTCATCAAGAAGTTCTTTAGTTCCTCTGCTTTCTGTCATTAGGGTAGTATCATCTGCGTATCTGAGGTTGTTGATATTTCTCCTGGCAATTTTTTTTCCATGCTCTTTATTTCTTAAGCTTAAAATTTCCCATATGTCCTGTCAATCTTGATTCCAGCTTCTGAGTCATCCAGCCATACATTAAACCTAGTATATAGCTACAAAAATTAATACCATTATGTATTAAAAAGAAACACATATTTTATCAAAGAATACAGAGCATATAAACACAAAAATGCAGAAACTCAAATTATAAATCATTATAAAATCATTTTGCATGAGAAGAGGAATTATGTTTCATAAATTAATCAGTTTGGGATAACTCATTATTTGGCAAAAAATTCAGCTAGATCTCTACCTTATCAGTAAGTCAAATAACATTACTGTGTGATCAAGAGTTTAAATGTAAAAAATAAAATAGTAACAGGTCAAGGAAAAATGCATGTAATTCTTTTTATAATTGCAATGTGCAAAAATATAATTAAAAGTCAAAAGCCATAACAGAAAAATGGATAGGATTAAAAAGGAAAGTGACCATTTAAGTTAAATGTCCATTGGATAGCAAAGAATATAGTTCATAACCTAAACGTGGTAGCTAACACTGAATTTCTCAATTTATAAAAAGTCCATATATATTATAATGAAGTGACAAAAAAGCAAATTATAGACAATTTACAGAAAAAAAGGAAGAAATTAACAAAATTTTGATTTTACTCACAATAAAATAAATGCTAGTCAACATAACTATTCCACATTACAAAAACATTAGATTAATAATACTTTCAAGTTATTGATAAATATTATGTCTCTGACACTGTAGCATTTTACATTGTTAATGCATTTAATCCTCTCAACAGCCCTATGAAATGAGGTAACTGACCAACTTCTCAAAGTGAACAAATGTAGGAGCTGTGGTTCAGATGGAAACAGGACCAGCTCCAGGACGGGCCTCACAGATGTACTGGGAAAATGAAAGCACTTTTGATACTTCGCGCCTGGACACAAGGACAAGCAGAAACTCTCTAAGTGTGCTAAGAGAGTCGGAAGCTTTCTGGAGGTTATTTCGCTTGTATTTATTTAATTTTGCCCCAAGGGTTTTGTTGCCAGGAAATTATTCCTCAATAGCCACTTACACAAATTTTACACATACATATATATATAAAAGTTTCATTTAGTTTGTAAGAGCAAAACATTGGTCAGCTGAACAATTTGCCAATTGGAAAACTGGCTGAAAAATGAATTGCAACAACCCTCAAAATTTTTAATCAGCTTACTGTATGAGAAACACAGAATCTTTTTTCATAACACATATAGATAGTATAAAAAATTATGGGTGTATTTAACTCACATATGCAGATATAAATAAAATATCATCTGTTCAAATCCAACAGTGTGTGAGATTAATAAATCATGACCAGGTATGTGTACCCAAGAAGGGAAAACATTTCATTAATAAATAATCTATCAGTGCGATTGTCAGATTTAAGGAAGAAAGTAATATAATCATCTGAATAGATTCAGAAAAAGCATTTGATGATGTTCAATATCTATTTATGACTTTTAAGAACCCTCAGCCTGTTAGAAATAAAATAAAATTTCCTTAACTTGCTAAAAGTAGCATATCAAAAATCTACAGCAAACATTATTCTTAATGGAAAAATTATAGAGCTCATTTCCTCTAAAAGGCAGAACAAGACAAGCATGCATGTTTTGAACCTTACTGTTCAACAAAGAAAAGCACTCCCAGCCATTGTTGTAAGAGATAAAAAAAAGAAGAAAAAAAGCAAGCAATGTAGTGATTTTCAGGTTAAAAATAAATCATTATTTGCTATGTCATCTACATATGGAAGCAGCATAGACAAACTATGATAATGAATAAGAGAGTTCAACATGTTTATTGAATAAATGAGTAAATTACAAAATGTAGAATAATTTGTCTGTAGTGACATAACAGAAAGTAAAATATTTATGATAAGCATATAATACAACACCTAATAGTTATTAAATATTCACCTAAAGATCATTCAGGTATGACCTAAATCAAATCCCTTATGATTATACAGTGGAAGTGAGAAATAGATTTAAGAGACTAGATCTGATAGATAGAGTGCCTGATGAACTATGGATGGAGGTTTGTGACATTGTACAGGAGACAGGGATCAAGACCATTCCCATGGAAAAGAAATGCAAAAAAGCAAAATGCCTGTCTGGGGAGGCCTTACAAACAGCTGTGAAAAGAAGAGAAGCGAAAAACAAAAGAGAAAAGGAAAGATATAAACATCTGAATGCAGAGTTCCAAAGAATAGCAAGGAGAGATAAGAAAGCCTTCTTCAGCAACAAATGCAAAGAAATAGAGGAAAACAACAGAATGGGAAAGACTAGAGATCTCAAGAAAATTAGAGATACAAAGGGAAAATTTCATGCAAAGATGGGCTCGATAAAGGACAGAAATGGTATGGACCTAACAGAAGCAGAAGATATTAAGAAGAGATGGCAAGAATACACAGAAGAACTGTACAAAAAAGATCTTCACGACCCAGATAATCACGATGGTGTGATCACTCACCTAGAGCCAGACATCCTGGAATGTGAAGTCAAATGGGCCTTAGAAAGCATCAGTACGAACAAAGCTAGTGGAGGTGATGGAATTCCAGTGGAGCTATTTCAAATCCTGAAAGATGATGCTGCAAACGTGTTGCACTGAATATGCCAGCAAATTTGGAAAACTCAGCAGTGGCCACAGGACTGGAAAAGGTCAGTTTTCATTCCAATCCCAAAGAAAGGCAATGCCAAAGAATGCTCAAACTACCGCACAATTGCACTCATCTCACACGCTAGTAAAGTAATGCTCAAAATTCTCCAAGCCAGGCTTCAGCAATATGTGAACCATGAGCTTCCAGCTGTTCAAGCTGGTTTTAGAAAAGGCAGAGGAATCAGAGATCAAATTGCCAACATTTGCTGGATCATTGAAAAAGCAAGAGAGTTCCAGAAAAACATCTATTTCTGCTTTATTGACTATGCCAAAGCCTTTGACTGTGTGGATCACAATAAACTGTGGAAAATTCTTCAAGAGATGGGAATACCAGACCACCTGACCTGCCTCTTGAGAAACCTGTATGCAGGTCAGGAAGCAACAGTTAGAACTGGACATGGAACAGCAGACTGGTTGCAAATAGGAAAAGGGGTACCTCAAGGCTGTATATTGTCACCCTGCTTATTTAACTTATATGCAGAGTACATCATGAGAAACCCTGGGCTGGAAGAAACACAAGCTGGAATCAAGATTGCCAGGAGAAATATCAGTAACCTCAGATATGCAGTTGACACCACCCTTATGGCAGAAAGTGAAGAGGAACTTTAGTTCCTTTTTAAAGAGGCTTTTTAAAGCCTCTTGGTGAAAGTGAAAGAGAAGAGTGAAAAAGTTGGCTTAAAGCTCAACATTCAGAAAACTAAGATCATGGCATCTAGTCCCATCACTTCATGGGAAGTAGATGGGGAAACAGTGTCAGACTTTATTTTTCTGGGCTCCAAAATCACTGTAGATGGTGATTACAGCCATGAGATTAAAAGACGCTTGCTCCTTGGAAGGAAAGTTATGACCAACCTAGACAGTATATTGAAAAGCAGAGACATTACTTTGCCAACAAAGGTCCGTCTAGTCAAGGCTATGGTTTTTCCCGTGGTCATGTATGGATGTTAGAGTTGGATTGTGAAGAAAGCTGAGTGCCAAAGAATTGATGCTTTTGAACTGTGGTGTTGGAGAAGACTCTTTAGAGTTTCTTGGACTGCAAGGAGATCCAACCAGTCCATCCTAAAGGAGATCAGTCCTGGGTGTTCTTTGGAAGGACTGATGCTAAAGCTGAAACTCCAGTACTTTGGCCACCTCATGGGAAGAGTTGACTCATTGGAAAAGACTCTGATGCTGGGAGGGATTGGGGGTAGGTGGAGAAGGGGACGACAGAGGATGAGATGGCTGGATGGCATCACCAACTCAATGGTCGTGAATTTGAGTACACTCCGGGAGTTGGTTATGGACATGGAGGCCTGGTGTGCTGCGATTCATGGAGTCACAAAGAGTCAGACACGACTGAGTGACTCAACTGAACTGAACTGAAAGGCATACTCGATGACCTCAGTAAAGGTTCAAGAATGATATAAGTAAATCAGTGAGATCACATAGAAATATCAATTTATGCCAAATTTATTGAGAAATTCAATGCTATGCTAATTAAAACCTCAGCTGAATTTTTTTAAGGAACTCAAGAATCTTATTTTGAAATGTACACAGGAAAATAAAGATCCAAAGAGAGCTAAGATACAAGCAAATTGTTAAAATATCAATAATATCACTCATCATTAAAACATCAATTTTGCAAAGGCAGGAATTTTTGCCCTTTTTGTTCACTGCTAAATCCTAACGTGAAGAGTTGACTCATTGGAAGAGACTCTGATGCTGGGAAAGAAAAAGGAGGAGAAGGGGGCTACAGAGGATGAGATGGTTGGATGGAATCATCTCAATAGGTCAGTTTGAGCAAACTCCAGGAGACAGTGAAGGAAAGAGAAGCCTGGCATGCTGCAGAGTATGAATTTCCAATGAGTCAAACACAACTTAGTGACTGGACAAAAACAACAAAATCTCTTTTATTTGAAATCACACCTGGGACATAACAGACACTCAACAAATACTTGTTGAATAAAAGCTTCCTTTGCTACTGGTACAATGATAGATTGCACTAGGTCCTGGGAACATAGGCGTGACGATGAATGGCCTGGACTCCATAAGGACTGCAAGCCAGAAATGTAAACTGACTTTACACAAGCAAATGGTCAGATAAGTTTAGTGAGTTCTATCAAAAAGTAAGTGCAGAGTATACCCTTCTGTATACTCTGAGACTGGCACTCGTAAGCAGTGAATGGTCATTGTGAACGAATCTTTCTTTCTTCACCATTTAGCATAGGGAAGGCTCTGGAAGGGCATCATCACATGAAGCTCAGAGAGGATTTGGGGGAAAGGGAATTACATCTCCAGTTAAGCCACCAATCGGATTCCTTCCACACATGCATGCTAAGGTCCTTCAGTTGTGTCTGACTGTTTTCGACCCTATGGATGGTTGCCCTCTAGGCTCCTCTGTCCATGGGATTCTCCAGGCGAGAATAGTGGAGTGTGTTGCCATGCCCTCCTCCAGGGGATCTCCCCAACTCAGGGATCAAGCCCACATCTCTTAAGTCTCCTGCAGTGGCAAGTGGGCTCTTCATCACTAGCGCCGCCTGTAAGCACCATGTTTCCATCAGACAAAATCTTTAAAAGATTAAATGTGATTTTAAAGAATATTCTGATATCTTAGAATCCTAAATAAATAATGAGCAGTTATTTTTAATACCAAAAACTATTTGGAATTCTATAAGTGTAACTTTCAACAAATTGTGCTATTTTTAGATGTGTTAATACACTAATTAGTCAAATAGTTAAGACAACACTTAAATGACATTATTCATATTTATAAACTGTTGATCCAAATATATATATAAGCTCTGTGATTAGATTTGAGTTAATATAAAAGATAGATTGACCTTGAAAGGAAAATTAAAAAACAAAACAAAACAAGAAACAGGGTATATATTTCTTTTTATTAAATCATAGCCTGAAGTTATTTTTATTTTCCTAAGCAAGGTATCTGCAGTGAGCTACAATATTAAACTATGACTGTGGGAACACAGTCTTTTCTAGACAAGGTAATTTCAACAAGTAACCACCTGGTGTGCTGCAGCTCACGGGGTCACCAAGAGTCGGACACGATGAGCGAATGAACTGAACTGAACTGAACTAAACTGAACCACCTGAGGATGCTCCAAAAAGTGAGAACAGGACTCATCATCAAGTTTCCAGACACCTGGCTGATAACCTCTAGAATATTTATACTTCCTTAAAGTTTGATTAATCAGTCATCATCATTCAGTTGCTAAGGCATGTCCAACTCTTTGTGACCCTGTGAACTGCAGAACACCAGGCTCCCTTGTCCTTTACCATGTCCTGGAGCTTGCTCACACTCATGTCCATCAAGTCAGCGATGTCATCCAACCATCTCATCCTCTGATGACCCCTTCTCTTCCTGCCTTCAATCTTTCCAGCATCAGGGTCTTTTCTAATGAGTCAGCTCTTTGCATCAGGTGGCAAACAGTTGAAGCTTCAGCTTCAACATCAGTCCTTCCAGTGAATATTCAAGATTGATTTCCTTTAGGATGGACTGGTTGGATCTCCTTGTAGTCCAAGGGACTCTCAAAAGTCTTCTCCAACATCACAGTTCAAAAGCATCAACTCTTCAGTGCTCACCCTTCTTTATAGTCCAACTCTCACATCCATACATGACTAATGGAAAAACCATAGATTTGACTAGACAACCTTTGTTGGCAAAGTAATGTCTTTGCTTTTGATGGGGAACTCGTGTATACCCATGGTGGATTCATGTTGATGTATAGCAAAACCAATACAATATTGTAAAGTAATTAGCCTCCAATTAAAATAAATAAATTTATATTAAAAAAATAAGCTATCTAGGTTTGTCATAGCTTTTTTTCCAAGGAGCAAGTGTCTTTTAATTTCATGACTGCAGTCACCATCTGCAGTGATTTTGGAGCCCCCCCAAAATAAAGTCAGCCACTGTTTCCACTGTTTCCGCATCCATTTGCCACGAAGTGATGCAACCAGATGCCATGATCTTCATGTTTCGAATGTTGAGTTTAAGCCAGTTTTTTCACTCTACTCTTTACTTTCATTAAGAGGCATTTAGTTCCTCTTCACTTTCTGCTGTAACAGTGGTGTGTGCATACCTGAGGTTATTGATATTTCTCCCAGCAATATTGATTCCACCTTCTGCTTCATCCAGCCCAGCATTTTGCATGATGGACTCTGCATGTAAGTTAAATAAGCAGGGTGACAACACACAGCACTGATGTACTCTTTTCCCAGTTTGGAACCAGTCTGTTGTTCCAGGTCCAGTTCTAACTGTTGCTTCTTGACCTGCATACAGATTTCTCAGGAGGCAGCTCAGGTAGTCTGGTATTCCCATCTCTTGAAGAATTTTCCACAGTTTGTTGTGAGCCACACAATCAAAGGCTTTAGTGTAGTCAATGAAGCAGAAGTAGATATTTTTCTGGAACTCTCTTGCTTTTCTATGACCCAATGGATGTTGACAATTTGCTCTCTGGTTCCTCTGCCTTTTTTAAATCCAGCTTGAACATCTGGAAGTTTTCATTTCATGTACTGTTGAAGCCTGGCTTGGAGACCTTGCTAGCAAGTGAGATGAGTGCAACTGTGCGGTAGCTTGAACATTTTTTGCCATTGTCTTTCTTTGAGATTTGAATGAAAACTGACCTTTTCCAGTCCTGTGGCCACCGCTGAGTTTTCCAAACTTGCTGGCATATTGAGTGCAGCACTTTCACAGCATCATCTTTTAGGATTTGAAATAGCTCAACTGGAATTCCATCACCTCCACTAGCTTTGTTCATACTGATGCTTCCTAAGGCCCACTTGACTTTGCACTCCAGGATGTCTGGCTCTAGGGGACAGATCACACCCTCGTTGTTATCTGGGCCATGAATATATTTTTTGTATAGTTCTTTTGTGTATTATTGCCACATTTTCTTAATATCTTTTACTTCTGTTAAGTCCATACCATTTCTGTCATTTATTGTGCCCATCTTTGCATGAAATGTTCCCTTGGTAGCTCTAATTTTCTTTAAGAGATCCCTGGCCTTTCCCATTCTATGTTTTCCCTCTATTTCTTTGCATCGATCACTCAGAAAGGCTTTCTCATCTCTACTTGCTCTTCGTTGAAACTCTGCATTCTGAAGGGCATATCTTTTCTTTTCTCCGTTAATCACAATTGTGGAGTAGTATTCAGCAGAAAGATTGGGACCTACTGCCTGTGGACAAGGCTAAGTGGATATCATCTAGACTTGATGCCATTATTTTGTGAGGAGAAAAGTCTCCATACATCCAGGTACTTAACCCAAGTTTAAAATATTAAGAAAAAGATATTCGCATTTCCCTATGGGACATGAATCTGAGCAAACTACAGGAGACAGTGAAAGATTAGTGTCCTGCAGACCAAGGAGTCATAGAGTCAGACGTGACTTAGCAACTAAACAACAACCAAATCAAGACGCTGTGGACAATACTCAGTAGAAATCCATGTGCCCTATCTCCTGCTTTAGAAATAAAGCAGATTTAAGATTTTGGTTTCACTTGGGGCTTTTCAGTTAAGAAATTTCAGGTGTACTTTTATTGAGGCCTTTATACACCTTCTAGTAGCTTACAACAGATTTTCCTTCGTTATGTCATCTTCAGAATTAATTACACAGTAATAGTGTTACTGAGAAAGGAGAAGGATATTCATATTTGAAGAGGAAGCCAAGTGCCTACATGAAAGATAAAATGAATATTCAGCCCAGCTTGTTACAGCCATGCTCTATTTAGAAGATATTGGTATTCTCATACAGTGCCTTTATAACCATCGCCGGGATTTATGGCAGTTAAAGCATTATCTAAATGAGCAGACGAACAAAATGAAGTGAAAGTCTCTTACATGACTAACTGTAAAATATCATAAAACAAATAAATTAATTCAATTGTATTCTTCAAATGACATTTTCAGAGCATTGCTTTTGCTTAATGTCTTTTTGAAAGAAGAATTGCTAGGCTCTGCGGAAAGGAGTGCATTTTGAAAACTGTTCCTTGATAATTGTCACTGATACGTTTCTAATTTACAAAACGTTCTGCCTAGAAATGAAGAGCACCCTTTGCTCTACTGTGGGTGGCAGAAAATGCTTTATTGGGGCTGTAATTTCTGAAATAGTGGAAGTTTATCTGAACCATTTGTAATGGCACAGGAGGCAGAATGAGCCACTATCTATGGGTAATTCCAGGAATATTCCAATCGGCTGATCTCAAAGAATAACCTCACATTTCAAGTCAGCATAAGGTGCACCAGCAGTGTGTCACTGCAGCTACGACTAGGAAGAGCACAGCACAGGATTAGAGGCGTTTCCAGGAGCTATGAACCTCACAACGGGATGTCAGAGAATCTTTGGTGCTTTCACTGTGATCTGTTTCAGGAGCAGAATAGTAAGGGGAAGAGACCTGTGTAGGTCAATAGACTGAGGCATAATGAGGACTGATGTCCATTCTCCTGGGTGTCAACGTCTGCTCTCCCTGCCTATGATGAAAGGCATGCAGGTGGAAACCCATGTGCAGGGGTGAGGGTGGGGCTTCTCACACTCTGGGGGTTGAGGGGCAATATCACTGTTTTCTGAGATCCAGACTAGAGTGGGCTGGAGAAATCAAAGCCTAGCTCTCCTGATCTGAGTTATTGCAGCCTGGGAACCTGCATTGGTTACAGTGTTGAGATCACTAACAAGCAGGACTATTTTAGAAGTTTTCTTTAACATCTTCGAAGAATTGATGCTTTTGAACTGTGGTGTTGAAGAAGACTCTTGAGAGTCCCTTGGACTGCAAGGAGATCCAACCAGTCCATTCTGAAGGAGATCAGCCCTGGCATTTCTTTGGAAGGACTGATGCTGAAGCTGAAACTCCAGTACTTTGGCCACCTCATGCGAATAGTTGACTCATTGGAAAAGACTCTGATGCTGGGAGGGATTGGGGGCAGGAGGAGAAGGGGACAACAGAGGATGAGATGGCTGGATGGCATCACTGACTCGATGGACATGAGTCTGAGTGAAGTCCGGGAGTTAGTGATGGACAGGGAGGCCTGGTGTGCTGCAATTCACGGGGTCACAAAGAATCGGACACGACTGAGTGACTGGACTGAACTGAACGGAAGGATACATGTCTGCTTAGATCATTAGCAGAATGGAAAGAGGAAAAAAGCGTCACAACACTAAATGTCAACAAATATGTATTGAGCAGCTATTATGTGTCTGACTCTGTTCTGGATTTTGTGAATATAGAAGTGAATAGAGCAGATAGAGAACTTGCTCTCCTGCAACTTCTCTTCGAGTGATTTTTCACCCGAGAACACAAAGAAATGAATTTTAGCCCTGCCCCAATTTGAACCTAATCCAGCATAGGTAGAGATTTCTTACTTAGCCATAGCTATTCCCTTTCCACGACCATAACAGATAATCAGAGCTTTAGGTGTAACAGATGCACAAATAAATGTTTGTAGAAACTTGTAGTCGGAGAAGGCAATGGCACCCCACTCCAGTACTCTTGCCTGGAAAATCCCATGGATGGAGGAGCCTGGTGGGCTGCAGTCCATGGGGTCGCTAAGAGTTGGACACAACTGCGCGACTTCACTTCCACTTTTCACTTTCATGCATTGGAGAAGGAAATGGCAACCCACTCCAGTGTTCTTGCCTGGAGAATCCCAGGGACAGAGGAGCCTGGTAGGAGGCCGTCTATGGGGTTACACAGAGTCGGACACGACTGAAGCAACTTAGCAGCAGCAGAAACTTGTAGTAGAAACTTGCAGTGAATTGATGTTTTTACCAAGTTTCAAGGCTTTATTTTATTTTTTGAAAACCAAATTTACGTTAGTGTAGTATCCCTGTGTAGGAGACCTGTAAGACCTGCTGACATGTGGTGCGGAGGGGTGATGCTGTGATGAATAATTGCGGTACCTATGAAAGGTAGAGGATTTCTTGGAGCGACTCTAGTGAAATGCCATATGAACACTGCCTTTCTTTTCATGGAAAGGTCAACCACTGCCTGTCTGTTGCTGTGTTTGTAACGTCTCGCTTAAGTGATCTCTCTGCTCACGTGTACCTGGAGTTTTGAGTTGAGCCCAGAAGGCAGCTAGCAATCACTCTCCTTCTCTAATCTAAGCAATGCAAACCTGTCAGGAGCGTGACTCCTAGTAAAGACTACCTTTCATAGAAATATCAAGTTACCATAGGGCAACATGAAAATAAGTGAAGTCCAGATAGAAATTTCTCTGGGTAGTTTTGAAGGATAACTACCACTGACTAAATACAGAGGAGAATTAATTAATCCCCACATTAATTTGCTCTGGTTCAACAACTACTCATCAGGATTCTACATGTGCAAGAAACAATTCTAGGGACAGGGAATAGGGTAATAAACAAAACAAGTAAGGTAGCTGCTCTTATGGAATAAGGGAAATATAAATCAGTAAATGTGCAATGAGTTATTTAATTATGCATGTGACTTGTGCTGCTAAAAAGAAATAAAGGATGCCACAGAAAGTGAAGCAGCAGAACTGGTACCATAGACATTCTGAAGATCGAAGCTTGAACTATAAACCTCTAAAATCCTTAGAGCTACCTGCAGATTCATCTGAGTCAGCAGGTGCCCTCTTGGTGGAAATAACTGCAGAGAGCCATCTATCTCCGTGGGCTCTGACCTTCACTTAAACTGGTGTTATTTTGCTAGACTCAGTGCTATTTGAAAGATGTTTCAAGATATTTATGCATCTCGTTTTAAAGGAGTAGGTTCATCCAAGTAAACCCTGTCATATGGATAGAAATAGGAAGCAGTGTTCAAGGAAGTGAACAGAACCTGCGTAGCTCAGACAAGCTATACTAGAGACAGAGTGTAGAGTGACGATGCGTTCCAAAACTTGACCTTCAGAGTCTTACCTCTATTTGAAAACTGCAGTACTTCCCCTAAGAGCTTCTGGGAGTTACTGAAAGGTTCCATGCCCATGAATAACAAATCATATTTTCATTTTGCAAAGATGATCTTGGGTGTAATGTAGAAAATATTTTGGAAAGAAGTGTCCGGGTCAAACCAGGAAGGGGAATCTTGCCGTTAGCAGGTTAGGGTCATGCTGGCTTGGACTAAAATTGTGACAGGGCGCTGAGGGTGGCGGAGGGGGGAGTAATAAGACGATGATGTTTCAGATATGAAATTTTTATGTCCTTAATATTTGCTATTTTCCCCATAGTGTATTCTAGAACTCAGAACAAATGTAAGTTTATTGGAGGACATCACAGTTTTTTAGAAGTAAGTCTTTTAATCATTTTTAACAATCTTCTTTTCTAAGAGTAACTAATTACAATTTTAATTTTGGTGGTTTGATCCCATAAGAGTTGTATTTTCACCATCCCAAAGTCTGGTTGAAATAAAAATCTTGAAGTCAGAAATAACAAAAAATGGCACATAAAATATTTTTGCTAGCTTAAGGAAAGGAGTGGATCTGTTTGAATTTCCTTTTGGTATACCATCACATTTGGAGTCCCAAAATCTATTTTTAAGAGGAGAGGGTGAGATGCATGGAAAGAGTAACATGGAAACTTACATTACCGTCTGTAAAATAGATAGCCAACGGGAAGTTGCTGTATGGCTCAGGAAACTCAAATAGGGGCTCTGTATCAACCTAGAGGGGTGGCATGGGGAGGGAGATGGAAGGGAGGTTCAAAAGGGAGGGGATGTATATATACCTATGGCTGATTGATGTTGAGGTTTGACAGAAAAGAGCAAAATTCTGTAAAGCAATTATCCTTCAATAAAAAATATATTAGTTTAAAAAATACAAAAAAATATGGACAGAAATATCTTAAAATTGTAACAAAATGAAGACAATCTAGTAGCATGGAAAATGCTGTCCATGTATTTTTACCCCCCAAATTTCATGCAATGTATGTTGTACATTATGATCCTTTTTAGAATGAACAAAAATAGATAATATAAATACTGACCAAGAATATTTTTTTAATTGGTTCAAGTATATTCTACAAAATATGGTAACACTGCTTGAGTTACTTACAATTTTTCTTATTGTAAACATCTCTGTACAAACATCTTAGCACAAAGCCTGCTTTTGCTATGAATGCTTTTTTGCAAATCAGTTTGGCAGATCAATGATTATGCACCTACTAAAATTTCTAATTCAAATTTATAAATTGTCTCTCAGACATAAATTTAAGTAATATTTCTACAAATTGCATTAGTGCATAGCTACATAATGTTCCTTTTTACTGACAAGCAATAACTTCTCATGTCAATATTGTAACGTGGAAAATATATCTTATTCACTTTCTTTCAACTAATACCTTTGTTTATATGCCATTTTGCTCATATTGAATTATTTCCTTTTGATGAATGCTCAGGAGTGCAATTACTTGATCAAATGTGAAGTATTTCATGTTTCTTGCTACGCTCAGCATACTGTTTTCCAAAAGTTTTAGAGCACTGTTTTTGCCTTAGTATAATTTGCCTCAGTGTTAGATACCAACTTTTCTGTTATACAGTCCAGCTTACTTTAAAAAAGTATATATACTTTACAAAATATAGAGAAGTTAGAATATTAGAAAAATAAAAGAAAAAAGAATTAACCTTGCTACTATTTAGAGGTAACCACTCAAATGCTTAGCTAACATACTTCCAGATGTTTTTGCACATGGATATGTGTGTGAGTGGGCGTCCCAGCTGGCTCAGTGGTAAAGAAGTCACCTGCCAATGCAGGAGATGCAGGAGATATGGGTTCAATCCCTAAACTGAGACAACCCCCTGGAGTAGGAAATGGCAACACACTCAACAACAGTATTCTTGCCTGGAAAATTCCATAGAGAGAGGAGCCTGGTGGGCTACAGTCCAGGAGGTCACAAAGAGTCGGATATGACTGAGCACACATACACATGCATGTGTGTGACTATATGTGCAATTTTTCCTCAAAAGTGAAGACTGTCGTTAGACTATAGTGAACTAGTTTAAACATGTGGTGCATTGTAGATGTTTTCACGTTAGACACTCGTTTATATCCACAGCGTGTGTCTCATTGATGCTCTGCCCGTGTAACTGTCACAGGCCTTATTTACTTCATGGATTACCTAATCTGGAAAATGAGTCAACATTTGTTTGTGTGCGGCATCTTCTTACTTATAACCACACACACACACACACACACACACACACAAAGAAGTCACAGAAGAGAAATGAATAAGAAAAATTCAGTGAATCAAACTAATAACATATTACATAGTAATTACAGGAATAAAGTCAATATTATGCATCATACAATGAAATATTGACAATAGAACATTATAACATTCTGTTAGTTTAGAATAGAATAAACTGAGCTAAGTTGCCTGTGTATTCTGATTTTATTTTGAGTTATAAATGTCTCTATATTGCCAAAAATCTAGGAAAGTAAAAAAGTACATTGCATAAATATAGAATGTGTTTTTATCTGTTAGAACCCTGTCATTTTAGTTATAAGTGCTAACTAGTTCTAGAAGTATTGGCAGTTATTTAATATTGTTCATTGTCAAGTATAATTATTAAAGCATTAAAGTTAAGGAATTATTTCATGACCCACACCAAAGTAGCAAACTTGAGGTAAATATTTGACAGGTATAGAAATATCTTTTCAAAAAGTAATTAAACAAACATCAAAATAAAAACCTTATTTACTGCAAAGGAGATCATCAACAAAGTGAAAAGGCAATCTATGGAATGGGAAAAGCATTTACAAACTATATATCTAATAAGAGACTAATATACAAAATATAGAGATAATTCAGACAATGCAATAGCAAAAGAGCCTAAACAATCTGATTTTAAAAAAAAAAATGGACAAAGGATTTGAATAGACATTTCTCCAAAGAAGACATACAGCTGGCCAAAAGGTAAATAAGAAGTTTCTCACCCTATTTATCGTCAGGAAAATGCAAATCAAAACCACAGTGGGCTATTTTCTCACATCGGTGGAATGGCTGCTATCAAATAAATTGGGACATAGCAAGTGTTGGCAAGGATGTGGAGAAAAGAGAATTCTTGTGCATCGTTGGTGGGAGTGCAAATTGGTACAGGCACTATGTAAAACAGTATGGAAATGCCTCAAAAATATAAAACATAGACCCATAATATGATCCAGCAATTCCACTTCTGAGTATTTATCTGAAGAAAATGAAAACACTAGCTGGAAAAAATATATGTACTTCCATGTTCATTGCAGGTTTCTTCACAATAGCCAAGACAACTTACGTGTTCACTGATGGATAAATGGATAAAAAAGATGGAATCAATGGAATATTATCCAGCCATAAAAAGAATGATATTTTGCTACTTGAGACAACATGATCAAACCTTGAGGGCATTATGCTAAGTGAAGTAAGTCTGAGAGAAACTAGTATCATATGATCTCACTTGTATGTGGAAGGAAAAACAACAACAACAAAAACCAAACTTATGGATGCAGGTTGGTGGTTGCCAGAGGAGGGGCATGGAAGGTAAGAGAAGTGGGTGAAGACAGTCCAAAGGTAGTGACTTCAAGTTATAAAGGAATTCAGTGACGGGAATGTAATATACAGCATGGCGACTGTAGCTAACACATTAATGCTAAGTCGCTTCAGTCGTGTCCGACTCTGTGCGGCCCCATAGAGGGCAGCCCACCAGGCTCCCCCGTCCCTGGGATTCTCCAGGCAAGAACACTGGAATGGGTTGCCATTTCCTTCTCCAATGCATGAAAGTGAAAAGTCAAAGTGAAGTTGTTCAGTCGTGTCCGACTCTTAGCGACCCATGGATTGCAGCCTACCAGGCTCCTCCGTCCATGGGATTTTCCAGGCAAGAGTACTGGAGTGGGGTGCCATTGCCTTCTCCATAATCCTGTGCTAAATATTTGGAAGTTGCTAAAAGAGTAGCTCTTAAAAGCCCTCATAACAAGGAAAAAACACCAAAAAACTGTAACAATGGGTAGAGACAAATGATAACTAATCTTATTGTGGCGATCATTTCACAATATATACAGAGTTTTCATCATTATGTTGTAAACCTGAAACTAATATGTCAATTACACTGAAATAAAAATAAATTTCTAATAAATTTAGAATATTCTTCTTAAATAAATAGCTTTAAAATCACTCTCTAATAGTATTTAACATTTTTTTTTACAGCTCTTCCAATGCTACAAGTCTTGGAATTTCACTATATTTAAAATTTATTAGAAACCATTTCCTAGGAGATTTTATTTTTTTAGTAGTCTTAGACTCTGGTATAGTTCTGGAATATTTCAAATGATGAGTACTTGAACTACACAGCTTCTAATTAGCTTTACAAATTTGAATACAGATATGACATTTACATGCAGAATTCTGGAACCAGGAACCATTAGTGATTCAACAAGTAGAGTGGGTTTCTACCTGTAAGGTGAAAGGACAGCCTGAAAATGCTAGAAATTCCTAAGTCAGAAATCATATTATTCATTTGAAAACTACTATTTTATTTTTGAAAATAATAAAAGATTGTTCTCTCTAGAAATCTGTTATACATAAGCATTGGGCTTGTATATAACAACAAATATAACTCTATCTTTTTTCATTTCTAAGATGTTGAGAAGTTTTCAGATTGATGATACAAGTTTTGTTCTGAAGTGATTTTAAAACCTTTTGTTCTGTCACAGGGCCTGGTCAAGATTACAGGATTGGAGATGTACAAAATGCAGCCAATGTTCAATTCACGAATTACTCAGTTTATCACACACAAAAGTGAAAAAGTGAAAGTGTTAGTCACTCAGTTGTGTCCAACTCTTTGCAAGCCCATGGACTGTAGCCTTCCAGGCTCCTCTGTCCGTAGAGTTCTCCAGGCAAGAATCCTGGAGTGGATTATCATTCCCTCTTCAGGGGATCTTCCTAGACATGAATCAAACCTGGATCTCCTGCATCGCAGGCAGATTGTTTACCATCTGAGCCACAGAGAAGACAACCAGCCTGCAAGTTAGTGGAAATTGTAGAAATAGGAAAGACAGTAACAAACCGCTCCAAGGAGAAGTCCAGGAAGAAGGTTATATATCTCTGGTTTAGGAGCTGTATCTCTGGTCCAGACACAGGTCTCAGAACGAGTGTGATCAGGAAGTCATTCCCTGCTCCCATGGGGCCTCTGGGAGCATTTTCCTGGAACAGCTCATGGCAGCCTGGAGTCAAGTCCTGAGCAAACGGCCTTCAAGTCTCCTGGATCAGTGGTCTCATTATAAAGAGTCTATCAGTAGGATGTAAGGGTTACGTCCCATGGGTTCTTGTCTCTATCAGTTGCTGTTTCTGTACAGAAAATCTTTCCATGTATGCTACCAGATACATTTCTTATGTAATGTAACACTTGATTTATCATGCTAAGATTGGCTGTCCTATATTTAGCATTTTAAAACAACCAATATGGAAGACCACATTGGCCACTGTGACCCTATGGTGAATCGCTTGACATTCCTGAATGCTTATGAGTTTCACACAAGATGAGTAGAACTACTAACACAAAAATTACATCATAGCAGCTTTGGAGAAAGTAACTTAGTTCACTGCATTAACAGCAAATATATAGCAGGCAAAGAATGAGATGCTCATTAACTGAAAATATATCTCATTACGTTATATTCAGACCAGCAGCCCTAATAGAATAATGTATATTTCAAAACAGGACAGATACTTTCTCGAGACATCTCCCGAAGATCCTTAAGTCTGCCCATGCCAAGACATGGAAGAGAGTTAAATGCCCATCGACTGATGAATGTATAAAGAAGATGTGGTGCATATATAAATATAAATATTACTCAGCCATGAAAAGGAATGGAATTGGGTCATAGATAATGATATGGATGTACCTAGAGTATGTCCTAAAGAGTGAAGTAAGTCAGAAAGAGAAAAACAGTATCTTATATTAACACATACATACGGAATCTAGAAAAATGATACTGATGAGCCTATTTTCATGGCTAGTAGGAAGCTGCTGCATAGCACAGGGAGCTCAGCTTGGTGTTCTGCTGTGATCTAGAGGAATGGGATGTGGAAGACGGCATGAAGGAGCTTCAAGAGGGAGGGGATATATGTATACTTATGGCTGATTCAGTCTGTTATACAGCAGAAACTAACATGATATTCTAAATCAATTTTCCTCCAATAAAGAAAGAAATGTAGCGGTCTCTTCTTCATGACCCTTGTCTTCATAATAATAATGTGTCACCTCCAAAGGTCATGTCCAACTCTGTGGCCCCATGGACTGTAGCTCACAGGCTCCTCTGTCTATGGAATTCTCCAGGCAAGAATACTGGAGAGCCTATCCATTCCCTTCTCTAAGGAATCTTCCAACCCAGGGATTGAACCCAGGTTTCCTGCATTGCAGGCAGATTTACCACCTGAGTCACCAGGGAAGCCCTACTCAACATGATGCACATACATGGTAAGTTGCTTCAGTCGTGTCCAACTCTTTGTGACCCTATGGACTGTAGCCCACCAGGCTCCTCTGTCCATGGGATATTCCAGGCAAGAGTACTCAAGTGGGTTGCTATGCCCTCCTCCACAGGACCTTCCTGATCCAGGGATGGAACCTGCATTTCTTATGTGTCCTGCATTGGCAGGCGAGCTCTTTACCACTAGGGCCACCTGGGAAGCCCACTCATCATGATAAATAGAATTAATCAATAAAACTGAAATAAATGGATTGACCACAGTATGAGCTATTTTGCCTACATATCCTAAGCATAGCCTGGGGGGAAGATGACTGACCATGCATGAAAAAAAGGATTGTGGGGTTATCTATCAGTGGCCAGGAGTGGGAGCTGCCAAATATTTTAATACTGTGAGAATGTGCCTAGCTCACACTATCAATTCATCCCTAGTAATTTGGATGCATAGCTTCAACTGAGAGTACACTAAATTTCTGATGTATTTAATGAAGAAAAACAATCAGTGTTAAACTCGGCACCACACAGACGATGGACTCCAAGAATTCTCAGTTCACTGCCCTGTCGTAAGTGAGAGACTGGCTGTGTTCCTACTTGAGAAAAACTTTCATGTTCCCTTCCTAAGTGTGTCACATTTAATTTTCTCTTCAGTCAGTCCATTACCTGGTGTAGAAAATAGAAGGTCAGAATTCATTTTTTATTTGACATAAGACATTATATTTCTTGAAGTCAGGTCTCCATAATTGAAAAATGAGAGCACCAAAGTGTCAGGCTACCGATTACATTTTTCTTTTTTAAAGGAAAATTCAAAAAAAAAATTTTTTTTTAAATAAAATCTCAGGATTGGAAAGAAACTCAGGTGTCATCTAATTGTGAAAGAATGTGTTTAAGCCTTCTTTGCTAATAGCCATGCTTGAGCCCTGCAAGCCTGGGCACCAGCACCCTTGGAACATCTCACTGCATCACGAAGTGCTGTTCTTGGGGCTTTATAGACTTGTTAAGGCTTGGAGTGTGTCTGAAGGTCTTAAATTAGCTTCTTAGTCTATGTGAGAAAATATTTTGATGAGGATTAGTTAATCAAACATGTAGAAAGACTTTTTTTTTCCCCCTTTACATGTTCTGGAGAAAAACAAGTAAACTGTATGGCCTGGGCCTTACTTACCAGCAAGCTGAAATTCCATAGGTTGGTATGTTAGGTACCACTCATGAAAAAGTATAATAACATATAAATAGACATCTGCACTGGACCTGGTGCTGTCCATTTTCTAATGGGTCAGCTATTCCTAACTTCCCTCCATGCTGCCTCCCATTATAAAGACTGAAAAGTCCTGCTTGTTTAGCAACTTTTATGAAAGGCAATATAATTCTGGGCATTCCATAAATGCTTTCAATTTTTTAACAGAATAAATAGACCTTGATGAATCTTCTTCCTTCTTCTTGAACTGACTACAAAAGCAATGTTTAGACCAGAAGAAGCTATTTTGTGACCATGACTTGGGGGCTGGGTTAGGGGGCAGTGCAAAGAAGGTAACAAAAATGTGATCGCAGACTCCTGTTTCTGTGGGGACACCAAGAAGGAAATGAGGTGAACAGAATCTTTTGTTAAGTCATCGTTTATAGATTTCTGTTTTTTTAATAGCTGAACGAACACTGATACACACACCAATAATATTAAATATTTCTGCTTTGATATAGGCTCTACAAATGATCATTGTGTTGATGACATTAAGTATCTGTGGAAAGTGAAGTGAAGTGAAGTGAAGTTGCTCAGTTGTGTATGACTCTTTGCGACCCCATGGACTGTAGCCTATCAGGCTCCTCCGTCCCTGGGATTCTCCAGGCAAAAGTACTGGAGTGGGTTGCATTTCTTTCTCCAGGAGATCTTCCCAACCCAGGGATTGAACCCGGGTCTCCCACATTGCAGGCATACGCTTTACCATCTGAGCCACCAGGGAAGCTCAGTATCTGTGGAGTATCCTCTATAGATGCAATTGAATCAATGTCTGATTGATATTTTCAGCATGAGATATTTTCACTATTGTTTTTCTTTCTTTGTTTTATTTACTATATTATAATTTACACAAAGTAAAATGAGCAAATCTTATATTCAGCTCAATGATATTATATATATCCACCAACATTTTCAACATTTAGAATTTTTATATCTCTGAAGAAAGCTCCCTCATGTTGCTTTTTAATCAATACCTCCCAGCAGTTGCATCATCACTTACCTGACTGCCATCACTGTTTTACTTTTATTCATTTTAGAAGTAAAGTCGTGTGTTCAAAACATCCTTCAGGTGTGCCCACACCCATAAATTCAGCCTTATCTGATGTTGTCTTCCTCCCACCTTAGGTTAACACTTGTACAATCCTAACACTTGCTAGGCTGCAGGGCTGCTGGCTGGCATCCTCTTGAGCATCTGCCCACGAGGCTATCACAGGAGTTTCAGACACAAAGGGTCAGCTGTTTCCAGTAACTAAAGACAGAATGACTTGAAAATGCAGTGTTATCAGTTTAATCAGATTCAACCAGATATTCCTAGTCTAAATTTCAGGATCCCATTCTTCCTCAAAGGATGCTCTCTCACAGGAGAACATTCAGATCAGATCAGATCAGTAGCTCAGTTGTGTCCGACTCTCTTCGACCCCATGAATCGCAGCACGCCAGGCCTCCCTGTCCATCACCAACTCCCAGAGTTCACTCAGACTCATGTCCATCGAGTCAGTGATGCCATCCAGCCATCTCATCCTCTGTCATCCCCTTCTCCTCCTGCCCCCAATCCCTCCCAGCATCAGAGTCTTTTCCAATGAGTCAACTCTTCACATGAGGTGGCCAAAGTACTGGACTTTCAGCTTTAGCATAATTCCTTCCAAAGAAATCCCAGGGCTGATCTCCTTCAGAATGGACTGGTTGGATCTCCTTGCAGTCCAAGGGACTCTCAAGAGTCTTCTCCAACACCACAGTTCAAAAGCATCAATTCTTTGGTGCTCAGCCTTCTTCACAGTCCAACTCTCACATCCATACATGACCACTGGAAAAACCATATCTTTGACTAGATGAACCTTTGTTGGCAAAGCAATGTCTCTGCTTTTGAATATGCTATCTAGGTTGGTCATACCTTTCCTTCCAAGGAGTAAGCATCTTTTAATTTCATGGCTGAAGTCACCATCTGCAGTGATTTTGGAGCCTAGAAAAATAAAGTCTGAACATTAGCAAGATTAAATTCAACTGCTATTGCACTTCAGCCACACCTATTATTATACTTTGTGCTTGGCTTTAGCAGCATCAGCCATTTGGATAGGATAAATAAGAGATACTTACAGGGCTGTGTTGGGAACTATCTGGCTCTCAGACCTTGAGGTGAGCTGATCCTTAGGAGTCTGAGCTTGTCATAGTCTATTTGTAATTTTGCCCAAATAGACTCGAAAGAATCCATTCCACACTCTTCCTAGTCACCGCTACAGCCGTAACAGTCAAGTCTAACAGCCCCTAAGGTTCCCAAGGCATTTTCTGCAGCTGTCACTTCATCACAATTAACCTTAGGTGATAACTTGATTAATTACGATGCCAGTGTATACCAGGGACTACTAGCTTCCCACTTTCCAAAGAGTTCAGCTCTGCATTCATCCTCAGAACATGGGCAAACCAATTGTGAAATTCCATCTTTATTATCGATCTCATGGGTGCAGTGCCCAGTAATGCTTATTCTGCATTAGTTAGGATCCAGTAAGGAGAGAAAAATCCACTGGGTGATATGAACATGGAAATATTAACACAAAGAATTATTAACAGGAAGTTGAAATAACGGGATTATCCAGTAAGGAATATAAAACTAGGAGGCATACGGAGTGATCTCAGTCTGACGGAGCACAAGAAACAAGGCTGTCTCCACCAGGGCTGAGACCCAGAACGCATTGGAGGGTGCAGCTGTAGAGACTGGCGGTTGGAGAAGTTCTTTAAGAGCTACCCTGGCAGAAATCTGTGTCATGACTTCTGGAAGGTAACTACCCATGGGAGGTACCATTCCCTGAAACCCACAGAAAGCTGCCCGGGAGATCCCTGGGGAGGTGTTCAAGGGAAGGCATGCAGACAGGGGCATAACACTGGAGGGGGTGCCAGGAAAACAGGTCCTGAGGATGTGCCCAGTCTCAGCACTCCACCGTGAAGGGGCTTGAGGACCACAGGCCGAAAGTGGTCACAGGAGGTGCCTTGAGGATGCACGTTGCTGCCAAGCTGCCTGAGAAGATGCTGGCAGCTGCTGGCATGGCAGATGATGCCTGGCGCTGCTGGCTACTCAGTGCAGAAGGAAACCCCCCACACTGCAGGAGCCTGACAGATGGGCTGCCCAGAGCCCGGAGGAGAAAAGCCCTTCCTCCTTCAGGATCTCTGCTCTCCACTGACCAAACATAATGTTTGCAAACTAGCAAAGAAGAGATATGTAAAGAACCCACTGATGTTTCTCCAAGGCAGGTGATGAAGGACGGGCTTGAGGGTTATAACACTGATAATTGTCTCAATGAAGAAGAAAAGCTGAAAGATAATGCTTATAAAGCTTATTAGACGCTAGCGGGAGACATGAGTTCAATCCTGGGTCAGGACGATCCCCCGGAGAAGGAAATGGCAACGCACTCCAGTATTCTTGCCCGGAGAGTCCCATGGACAGAGGAGTCTGGCTACAGAACAGCCTGGCTACATGGATTCGCACAGAGTTGGACATGACTGGGCGACTGAGCACACATGCAAAAATAGCATAAAATATAAGACTTAAAGAACCTTGGAATGAGCAACATAAAGATTAAGCTAAGTAATTACGTCAGTGAACATACACACGCACACACACTTGTGTGCTTGTGCCTGAACTTGCCTAGACACACACTACAGTAAAAATGTTCAAGCATTAAATATTTTAAAAATACTTATAAAGTTTCCAAAGATAAAATAGAGATTTCCTATGAATAAATGAGAGCCAGACTAGCATCAGACATCTTGTCAGTAACTAGTGTAGCTGTTCAGTCATGTCTGACTCTTTGCAACCCCCTGGACTGTAGTCCGCCAGGCTCTGCTGTCCATGGGATTTTCCAGGCAAGAATACTGGAGTGGGTGCCATTTCCTTCTCCAGGGGATCTTCCCGACCCAGGGATCGAACCCGGGTTTTCCACACTGCAGGCAGACTCTCTACCGTCTGAGGCATCAGAAGAGTAAATATAAATATAGGATAGAGAAATATCTTTAAAATATAACAAAAAATAATCCCCATCTAGCCTCCTATCCATGTCAAACTATAATGCAAGTGTGAGAGTGACATAACATTTTTAGACATGTAAAGTAATTTCACTTTATGTAGATTCTTTTTCCGAAAAATCCATGGAGGATATGTTTTTTCAAGACAAATAAATTAATCATGAAATATAAGCATCCAAAATGGCATCATTTGAATCAGTTCTGATGAGGTGGATGAACCTAGAGCCTATTATACAGAGTGAAGTAAGCAAGAAAGAAAAACACCAATACAGTATACTAACGCATATATATGGAACTTAGAAAGATGGTAACGACAACCCTGTATGCGAGACAGCAAAGAGACACAGATGTATAGAACAGTCTTTTGGACTCTGTGGGAGAGGGAGGTGGGGGATGATTTGGGAGAATGGCATTAAAACATGTATAATATCATATAAGAAATGAATCGCCAGTCCAGGTTCGATGCAGGATACAGGAAGCCTGGGGCTGGTGCACTGGGATGACCCAGAGGGATGGTATGGGAAGGGAGGTGGGAGGGGGTTCAGGATGGGGAACATGTGTATACCAATAGCGGATACATGTTGATGTATGGCAAAACCAATACAATATTGTAAAGTAAAAAAAAGTAATAATAATAATTTTTTAAAAATGGCATCAACAATGTGAAAGAAAATAGTAAAATAAAAACTGAGATATAAAATTAGTAAATTATGGACCAAAATTACAGATCATATCATCTTAGAAGAAGCAAGGAAGGAAACTAAATGGGTGAAATATTTAAATACATTGCATAATGATAAATATTTACCAGAAAAAAACAGACCATAGAAATTTTGAAAACTTCAACAAATATCAGCTCACAGAAGAAATGTAAACAAATAGAAAACATGGTCAATAGAGCATATGAAACACAGGGCAGGAATAAGTACAAATATATATATAATAACAATAACTATGAATGGGTTAAAGTCATCTGTTAAAGACAATCAGAAGAATCTACCTAAGTGAAGCGCATCATAGAGTTCAAGAAAAATATGAATCCTTTATTTACAGTGTAAATTTATAACAACAATCTGTCAGAAATTAGAAGACCTTTCAAGGGAAAAGGATGCCAATACAGAAGACTTGAATTTCGTATTTACATTGTATCAGTTCAGTTCAGTTCAATCCCTCAGTTGTGTCCAACTCCTTGTGACCCCAGGGACTGCAGCACGCCAGGCCTCCCTGTCTATCACCAACTCCCCGAGTTTACCCAAACTCATGTCCATTGAGTCGGTGATGCCATCCAACTATCTCATCCTCTGTCGTCCCCTTCTCCTCCTGCCCTCAATCTTTCCCAGCATCAGGGGCTTTTCAAACGAGTCAGCTCTTTCCATCAGGTGCCAAAGTATTGGAGTTTCAGCTTCAACATCAGTCCATTGTATATGTAAGAGCATAAATAAGTAGAAACATCTATGCTTAGTCCCTCAGTCATGTCCAGCTCTTTGTGACCCCATGAGCAGTAGCCCATCAGGCTCCTGTGCCCATGGGATTCTCCAGGCAGGAATACTGGGAGTGGGTTGCCATTTCCTTCTCCAAAACATCTACATATAATGGTTATATCATAATAGATAGCATATAAATAGCAATGGTTATCTCAGCCAATTGGGCATATTAATATTTCATTGTGAAATTTTTAAAACTTCACTAGTTACAGATATTTTAAATTTTAACAGTAAATCTGTTAAGGATAAAGTGAGCATGTATATATAAAACTTTGAACAATGTCAGGCAGAATTCAGACTGTTTCATTTGTCTACTGGGGCCTTTTGATTTTTCCGAATAACTTGTGTAAAAATTTATTTGTGATGAATTTCCAACATTGAAAAAAGACTCCTCATATTATCCATGCATGTGTGCGTGTGTGTGCACGTACATATATGCGGGTATGTGTTTAGCCCAAGCAGAATTTAAAAGCTTCTTGGTGACTTTAATATACAATCAAGTTTGAGCAACACCAAGAACATTTGTCACCAAGTGCTTTATAACTAAAGCAAACGTGAGCACTGGTACAGATAGAGCCCTTCTTCAGGAAGAATCTCAAAATCTAGGTTCCAGCCATTGATATGCCACTAACTTAAAGAGGAAATGGCTTAATTTCTCTCCTTCAATGTCCACTTTTGCAGATCTGGGATACAAGAGCTGACATATTTATCTTTCAGAGTTAACTTGGGGATCAGATTCAATATTATATGTGAAAATGCCTGGGAGATTATAAAGCAGTCCCGCTTTATTGCATTGCTATTAAGTAATCCAATTTTATGGCCTAATTCAAAGAAGGAAATTGCTTTAGAAAGAATTATCTCCTAAATTGTTCAGATATTTTAATACAAACAGCACAAGGACACAGGATGGATATTTTCCTAATCAATTTGTAATTAAATTACAGATAAACTTAACATGATATGTTAATGAAAGAGTAAATAGCTGAAGTTGCCAAAAAGAAATCAGTTGAAAGACTTTTTCCAAGGAAAATTTTTTCCATATATATAACACAATATAACCCCATATGAAAAAGGATGGTAGCTTGGCTTTGTTTAGAATTGTAGGGAGGAGTGTTTGCACATGGATTCCTAAAAACTGCTTAGCATTTCAAGGCATATATTTATTTATTTAGAGCATTTTTTTAACTGAGATAAAATTCTTCTAACATAGAATTTACCAATTTAACCCCTTGAAAGTGTACAATATTCTCAGTAGTAAGTGGTCATCACCACCACCTAATTTCAAAACATTTTTATCACCCTAAAAATAAAATATAATGCATTAAGCTCATTAAGCAGTCACTTCCTAGTCCCTGGGTTGGGAAGATCCCCTGAAGAAGGGAACGGCTACCCACTGCAGTATTCTGGCCTGGAGAATTCCATGGACTAGTCCATGGGGTTTCAAAGAGTCAGACGGGACTGAGTGACTTTCACTTTCACTTTCCAGTTCCCTACTTTTTCTAGTCCCTGGCAGCCACTAGTCTCCTTTCTGTCTCTCCGAATTTGCCTGTTCTGGACACTGAATCTAATGGAATCGTGCAGCTTGTGTTTGGCTTCTTTCATTTAGATCATGTTATCAGGGTTCAAGCTTCACGATGGCATGTAACCTTTCAGTAAACAGAGAAATACCTTTCACTGTGGAATGGTGGCTCCAGTCAGTGTGAATGTCACTGAGACCATATGGATACAATGGAAAGAAAGAGTTGATCATCATCAAAGATCTGATGAAGAAGAAGATGGAAAAGAAGATGATTTGGTAAAAGAATTTGGTAAATCTGCTATCTAGTACATTCATTACAAAAGAAAAATAAAATGGCCAGGACATAAGGCATTCAAAAAAAAAAAAAAGCTAATGTGTACAAATGTGAATTATGGGGATGATGGCTCACTTGAAATCTACCTTGGTGTATCAGGCCCAAAACCTAAAGTCAGTGAGTGGTTTTTGCATTCCTCACTTCCACTCCTTGTTGCTTCTGTAGAACCGCAGATCCACCTGTGACTTCCAGATGCTGTCTCTGCAGTTCTTGGTTCAGTTACCTGCTACATCAGATTGCACTCCCATGATGGTGGATTTATAAAAAGTCCTTGACATCAAACAAACGAATTTGTTAATCAGTTTTGAAAATAAGTATAACAGTAAATAGAATGTGGAATAATCCAGACCTCTTTTTGTCCTGGCTTCCAAACTTCTGAGGAAGCAAGAAATAAAGCACAAACTATGTATTGTAAGAGTGGTTCTCTTGAAGTGCACAGAAAAAATGTCAACCAAACTTAAGTACTATAGAGCAAAGAATTTACTTTCAAGTGGATTTAAATTTGGTATCTTAACTTTGTTCAGGAAATAAGAAAAAATAAAATCACAAGTATTCATTGGGTAATGATTACTCAAAATCCTTTCTATTTTATTTTGTATAAAGGAAGAAGGAAACATTGCAGTTAACAATTATATGCTCCTTAGGCAGTTTTGGGCTTCCTTGGTGGCTCAGTTGGTAAAGAATCCGCCTGCAATGTGGGAGACCTGGGTTCAATCCCTGGGTTGGGAAGATCCCCTGGAGAAGGGAAAGGCTACCCACTCCAGTATTCTGGCCTGGAGAATCCCATGGACGGAGGAGCCTGGTGGACTACAGTCCACGGGGTTGCAAACACTCAGACATGACTGAGCGACTTCACTTAGGCAGTTTTAGACATTTTATTTTATTTTTTTTTCATGTTTTTAACTTTTTTTTTAATTTAATTTTATTTTTAAACTTTACATAATTGTATTAGTTTTGCCAAATATCAAAATGAATCCGCCACAGGTATACATGTGTTCCCCATCCTGCACCCTCCTCCCTCCTCCCTCCCCATACCATCCCTCTGGGTCATCCCAGTGCACCAGCCCCAAGCATCCAGTATCGTGCATCGAACCTGGACTGGCAACTCGTTTCATACATGATATTTTACATGTTTCAATGCCATTCTCCCAAATCTTCCCACCCTCTCCCTCTCTCACAGAGTCCACAAGACTGTTCTATACATCAGTGTCTCTTTTAGGGAAAAAAATGGTTGGGTTTTTTGTATGGCTTAAGAATGAATTATTGTTTCTCTCATTTAAATTAATTTTTAAAGACTTCTATCTAAAGACTCATTATGCAATAAATATTTGAGAAAAAATTATTTTCAAGTAAGTGACTTTATTGGAAGCTATTTTAATCACTTCAATAACCATTCAGGACAGTTTCTCAAAAACAATCTTTGAGTGTACAGAATTCACTGATGGTTGCATTGTGAATGGAAGTGGAAAGCAAAATTAATTTTATTCCAGAATTTTCCTCATGATTTCTCCAAAAGTACTTACTCAGGCAAAGGAATGTTAAGTTTCTAATCTGAGTCCATACATTTAATGAAGACCAAGATAGAGATGGGATTTCAATTATCTTATTTCTAACTCAGTGCTCTTAATAATTTGTCCTTGGGAAATTTTTATCTAATTGAAGAGAAATGTATTACAACTAATACAACAGTTAGAACTGGACATGGAACAACAGACTGGTTCCAAATAGGAAAAGGAGAATGTCAAGGCTGTATATTGTCACCCTGCTTATTTAACTTCTATGCAGAGTACATCATGAGAAACGCTGGACTGGAAGAAGCACAAGCTGGAATCAAGATTTCCAGGAGAAATATCAATAACCTCAGATATGCAGATGACACCACCCTTATGGCAGAAAGTGAAGAGGAACTAAAAAGCCTCTTGATGAAAGTGAAAGAGGAGAATGAGAAAGTTGGCTTAAAGCTCAACATTCAGAAAACGAAGATCATGGCATCTGGTCCCATCACTTCATGGGAAATAGATGGGGAAACAGTGGAAACAGTGGCAGACTTTATGTTTGTGGGCTCCAAAATCACTGCAGATGGTGACTGCAGCCATGAAATTAAAAGACGCTTACTCCTTGGAAGGAAAGTTGTGACCAACCTAGATAGCATATTGAAAAGCGAGACATTACTTTGCCAACAAAGGTCCATCCAGTCAAGGGCTATGGTTTTTCCAGTGGTCATGTATGGATGTGAGAGTTGGACTGTGAAGAAAGCTGAGTGCTGAAGAATTGATGCTTTTGAACTGTGGTGTTGGAGAAGACTCTTGAGAGTCCCTTGGACTGCAAGGAGATCCAACCAGTCCATCCTAAAGGAGATCAGTCCTGGGTGTTCTTTGGAAGGACTGATGCTAAAGCTGAAATTCCAATACTTTGGCCACCTCATGTGAAGAGTTGACTCATTGGAAAAGACCCTGATGCTGGGAGGGATTGGGGGCAGGAGGAGAAGGGGACGACAGAGGATGAGATGGCTGGATGGCATCACCGACTCAATGGACATGAGTTTGGGTGCACTTCGGGAGTTGGTGATGGACAGGGAGGCCTGGTGTGCTGCAATTCATGGGGTCGCAAAGAGTTGGACACAACTGAGCGACTGAACTGAACTGAACTGAGCTGCTCTTTGTAATTAATTGGTGACTCTGTTGAGGTCAGTGCTTCCAGAAGTCACTGAAATCCAAGGTGTAGTTATGTTACAGTTTGAGAAGACTTGAAGTAGATATTTCAAAAATTTGTTATGCAAGCCAAGAAAATAAGGTTATCCCAGTCTCAAAATTTAGTGCCCTCTTGAGATGCAGGGAGACACTGAGATGAAGCATTTGTCAGCAGGAAGATCAGAGAAATGGGATTATATATTAATGTTTTCACAACATTCATGTAAATAAGATGGTGCCTCTCAGATATTTAGTTACATATATTTGGGTGAATTTACAATTGTTCATGACAGACTATTTAATGAAGTTTATACAGATGAGTGGTAACATATAACCATTAATATTAAATATTTTAAAAATATTTACAACAACTGAGGATAACAATTTTCTCTCATTTCAAACGAATTGCTTGGAATCTATGCCCTTTTGGGGACAACTGTTGATATCTTGCTTCTTATTAGAAATCTATCACTTCTTCATGATCTTTCTGACACTTTCTGACATGATCTTTCTATGACATTCAGTTCAGTTCAGTCACTCAGTCATGTCCAACTCTTTGCGACCCCATAAATCGCAGCACGCCAGGCCTCCCTGTCCATCACCAACTCCCATGAAATTAAAAGATGCTTACTCTTTGGAAGAAAAGTTATGACCAACCTAGATAGCATATTGAAAAGCAGAGACATTGCTTTGCCAACAAAGGCCCGTCTAGTGAAGGCTATGGTTTTTCCAGTGGTCATGTATGGATGTGAGAGTTGGACTGTGAAGAAAGCTGAGCGCCGAAGAATTGATACTTTTGAACTGTGGTGTTGGAGAAGACTCTTGAGAGTCCCTTGGACTGCAAGGAGATCCAACCAGTCCATCCTAAAGGAGATCAGCCCTGGGTGTTCTTTGGAAGGACTGATGCTAAAGCTGAAACTCCAATACTTTGGCCACCTCATGTGAAGAGTTGACTCATTGGAAAAGACTCTGATGCTGGGAGGAATTGGGGGCAGGAGGAGGAGGGGATGACAGAGGATGAGATGGCTGGATGGCATCACTGACTCGATGAACGTTGAGTCTAAGTGAACTCCGGGAGTTGGTGATGGACAGGGAGGCCTGGCCTGCTGTGCTTAAAACAGATGTACACAAAAACATATCTTCATGAAATGGACGTCCTTGCATTAAATATTTCAATGTCAGCTCCACTTTGGAATAAACGATATTAGAAAAATAATGTGTGGATATTAATAGTATTAAAATACCAGAAATGTGAAATTTTTAAAAATTACAAAGTGCCTACCGCACCTCATTAATCCCACTGCACAGTAGTAAATACATGCAAACATTTGACATATAACTTCATGACATTCTGTCCATCCAACATTTTTGCATTAATGAGATAGATACTGTACCACAACCTATCTTGGTTTATTGTTTGGGAGGAGAAGTGTTGGTATGTGTGTTGTTTTTGCTTTTTTCTTTCACCTCAAAGCTGAGTTCAGTTCAGTTCAGTCGCTCAGTCATGTCCAACTCTTTGCGACCCCATGAATCATAGCACGCCAGGCCTCCCTATCCATCACCAACTCCCGGAGTTCACCCAGACTCATGTCCATCGAGTCAGTGATGCCATCCAGCCATCTCATCCTCTGTTGTCCCCTTCTCCTCCTGCCCCCAATTCCTCCCAGCATCAGAGTCTTTTCCAATGAGTCAGCTCTTCGCATGAGATGGCCAAAGTACTGGAGTTTCAGCTTTAGCATCATTCCTTCCAAAGAAATCCCAGGGCTGATCTCCTTCAGAATGGGCTGGTTGGATCCTCTTGTAGTCCAAGGGACTCTCAAGAGCGTTCTCCAAAACCACAGTTCAAAAGCATCAATTCTTCGGCGCTCAGCCTTCTTCACAGTCCAACTTTCACATCCATACATGACCACTGGAAAAACCATAGCCTTGACTAGCCGGACCTTTGTTGGCAAAGTAATGTCTCTGCTTTTGAATATGGACATATATTAGTGTATGTTCACATGCAGCTATCTGTATTTTCTTTAGAAGTCATTGCAACATACTGTGACTTGCATTTCCTTTGGGTTTATATATCCTTTACTATTGACAACTGGCTCTTGTTTGCTTCTCTTTGTTTGTACTCTATGCATCATCAGGATAGAAAATCTTTATATTCAACTTGAGTAACTTTAGGCTTACAGTAGTGTCAATACATAAAGCTGCAGAGTTACGTGTATTCTTACTCCTGGTGTTCAGTGCACTCGTCACAGGGGGCTTACATGAATATCAGCCTTGTGAGGTTCTCCAAGATGACTTGAAAGAAAAGGCATATGATCTGAAATCTAGAGGACTCATATTCTTAGCTCTGTCATTAAATTATCTTTGTGAGCTGAGGCCTTGATTATCTCATGTGTAAATTAAGGGTATTAAACCAGATGATCCCTCAAATGATATTATTCTATGATTGTGCTTCACACAGCTAATCATTAATTTTCTCTTTTTTAAAAAGTAATTATTTTGCAGATGGGTTTCTGCAGTGCCAGATTGTATACAATTTTCTTTACTAAAGGCGTTCTGGCTACTGAGCAAGAATATAATATTATGTATTCAAATAGATAAGATATTTAAGATTACACATGTAGCAGAGATTTAGATTCATTATCTTTAATTCAAAATATTCTTCTGTTTCTAAAGCGTCAAAAGCCACTAGGTTTACTAGAGCATAGATACCTAACTCTTTCTGAAAATAGGGTTAGCACAGCTTATCAAAAATTATATTTAAACTCATCACAGTAAAAGCTTTCCTTGCCATCTTTATCATCTGAGATCTTTCTATGTGACGTCCAGGACTTCATCATGATCTGCTCTCAGGATGCTCCCTTCAGGGTAAGAATCCTTCTTGCTCATAAAGTCTAACACTTTACTGAATTTGGAAAGAAGGCATGGTATACAAGCTGATCTTAAATCAGCAAGTGCTACTTAATCTTCCGTTATTCATCTATGTATCACAAATGTTTTGAACAGATTAAGCAGTAGGATACAAAAAGATACATTCTCAATGGTTTTATTAGTTATAGAGAGTTATTTCCAGGAATTCTTTAAAAATATGTTAGAATCTGAATAAATTTTAAAAATTAAATTATGAGTTTTGGGACCTCTTTGGGGTCTCCTTTGGGTTGAGGCAGAGACCACTTTATCTGTTATGCTTTTTAGGTACCCATTTATCTATTATGCCAGCTGGTAATTCCCAGAAGTCAAGAATCAATGTACTACATCTATTCTGCATATCAGGCCAACTGCTCACAGGATGGAATGCATGATGTATTAGCCAAGAAATGTTGTGTGAAAAAGAATTATGAATACAACTGCTTAGAAAAAAGTATTCAGTCTGATTTTATCATGATGGTCCTAATTTTCACTCAAAATTAATCAAATCTAGTGAACCCAACTCAAGTTTGTCCTACGTGCAAGGCCCTTGAGCAAGCAGTGTGGTTAGGATTAAAAAAAAAAACCAAAACTGATTAGGGCATTATCCAGCCACAAAAGAGATTACAGTCAAGTAAGTCCAATAAAGCTTGCACACACAGAAATATGAGACAGCATTTTGCAATCCTACATAAAAGACACTCAGAGCAATACTTGGGAACTGAGAGAGGAAAGGCTTTGAGTGTCACATGGTAGCAGATGTCTGCAATTTAACATATTATATAAGAACATGCTTCTGTGTTTTTCAAATAATCCCTAGTAGGGGAGAAACTTAATATAACCTTTGTATTTATGTTATATGTACTTATTAAAAGTTTGATTTACTTTACAGTACAGTAAAGTATATTTATACTTATCAGTATATTTGTGCTTCCCTGGTGGCTCAGACAGTAAAGAATCTACCTGCAAGACCCAAGGTTGATCCCTGAGTTGGGAAGATCCCTTGGGGAAGGGAAAGGCTACCCACTCCGGTATTCTTGCCTGGAGAATTCCATGGACAGAGGAGCCTGGTAGGCTATAGCCCATGAGATAGCAAGGAGCTGGACACACCTGAATGAATGAATAATATTTTCACTTTCATCAGTATATGTATTGTCTTTGAATATTGGTAAGCTGAATAATCGGAGAAGGCAATGGCACCCCACTCCAGTACTCTTGCCTGGAAAATCCCATAGACGGAGGAGCCTGGTAGGCTGCAGTCCATGGGGTCGCTAAGAGTCGGACACGACTGAGTGACTTCACTTTCACTTTTCACTTTCATGCACTGGAGAAGGAAATGGCAACCCTCTCCAGTGTTCTTGCCTGGAGAATCCCAGGGACGGGGAGCCTGGTGGGCTGCTGTCTATGGGGTCGCACAGAGTCGGACACAACTGAAGCGACTTAGCAGCAAGCTGAATAATAGCATTGGAGAATGACTTTTTCCAAGAAAACTATCATTGAGTACCATTAATTCTAATTGTACCTCATCCTTACACTGTGAAACCAAGTGACAACTGGTGATGGTTATTTATATCTAGTTGTTTTACCATAATACAAAATGCAGTGTGTTTTATATGTCCATTATCTTTCTCTTTCAAAAGAAGTTATGTCTTTATTCCCTGTGAGGGATAGTGAAAGAATATGAAAAAAAAATTAAACCGTATTTATCACCCAGATTCAGAATTATTGTTTCTTTTATGTTTCAGACGTGACCCTTCGACGTGTACACTGTCAGCATTTAGGCAATCCCGTACTGTATTAAAAGATGTGACCTCCCAGGCGGCTCAGTGGGGAGAGTCCACCTGCCAAAGCAGGAGACACAGGTTTGATTATTGGGTCAGGAAGATCCCCTGGAGAAGGAAATGGCAACCCACTCCAATATTCTTGCCTGGGAAATCTTGTGGATGGAGGAGCCTGACTGGCTCTAGTCCCCAGGGTCTCAAAAGAGTCATATGTGACTTAGCAACTAAATGAAACAAATCAAAGATGCAAAGAATACAACTATCCATATCTAGAAGTAGATCTAGCTTCACATCTGCTTTTAGAGTTGGATCTATATTATTTAAAAGAAGGGAATAACTTAAAAATTCAGTTCAGTCACTCAGTTGTGTCTTATTCTTTGTGACCCCATGAACCATGGCACGCCAGGCCTCCCTGTCCATCACCTACTCCTGGAGTCCACCCAAACCCATGTCCATCGAGTCAGTGATACCATCCAACCATCTCATCCTCTGTTGTCCCCTTCTCCTCCTACCCTCAATCTTTCCCAGCATCAGGATCTTTTCAAATGAGTCGGCTCTTTACATCAGGTGGCCAAAGTATTGGAGTTTCAGCTTCGACATCAGTCCTTCCAATAAACACCCAGAACTGTCCTTTAGGATGGACTGGTTGGATCTCCTTGCAGTTCAAGGGACTCTCAAGAGTTTTCTCCAACACCACAGGTCAAAAGCATCAATTTTTCAGTGTTCAGCTTTCTTTATAGTCCAACTCTCACATCCATACATGACCACTGGAAAAACCATAACCTTGACTAGATGGACCTTTGTTGGCAAAGTAATGTCTCTGATTTTTAATATGCTATTTAGGTTGGTCATAACTTTCCTTCCAAGGAGTAAGCATCTTTTAATTTCATGGCTGCAATCACAGTTTGCAGTGATTTTGGAACCCAGAAAAATAAAATCAGCCACTGTTTCTACTGTTTCCCCATCTATTTCCCATGAAGTGATGGGACCAGATGCCATGATCTTAGTTTTCTGAATGTTGAGCTTTAAGCCAACTTTTTCACTCGCCTCTTTCACTTTCATCAAGAAGCTCTTTAGTATTTCTTCACTTTCTGCCATAAGGGTGGTTTCATCTGCATATCTGAGGTTACTGATATTTCTCCCAGCAATCTTGATTCCAGCTTGTGCTTCCTCCAGCCCAGCATTTCTCATGATGTACTCTGCATTTAAGTTAAATAAGCAGGGTGACAATATACAGCCTTGACATACTCCTTTTCCTACTTGGAACCAGTCTGTTGTTCCATGTCCAGTTCTAACTGTTGCTTCCTGACCTGCACACTTCTCAAGAGGCAGGTCAGGTGGTCTGGTATTCCCATCTCTTGAAGAATTTTCCACAGTTTATTGTGATCCACACAGTCAAAGGCTTTGGCATAGTCAATAAAGCAGAAATAGATGTTTTTCTGGAACTCTCTTGCTTTTTCGATGATCCAGTGGATCATCGAAATTTGATCTCTTGTTCCTCTGCCTTTTCTAAAACGAGCTTGAAAATCTGGAATTTCACGGATCACGTATTGCTGAAGCCTGGCTTGGAGAATTTTGAGCATTACTTTACTAATGTGTGAGATGAGGGCAATTGTGTGGTAGTTTGAGAATTCTTTGGCATTGCCTTTCTTTGGGATTGGAATGAAAACTGACTTTTTCCAGACCTGTGCCCACTGCTGAGTTTTCCAAATTTGCTGGCATATTGAATGCAACACTTTCACAGCATCATGTGTTAGGATTTGAAATAGCTCGACTGGAATTGCATCACTGCCACTAGCTTTGTTCTTAGTGATGCTTCCTAAGGCCCACTTGACTTCATATTCCAGGATGTCTGGCTCTAGGTGAGTGATCACACCATCGTGATTATCTTGGTCATGAAGATCTTTTTTGTACAGTTCTTCTGTGTATTCTTGCCACCTCTTCTTAAAATCTTCTGCTTCTGTCATGTCCCTACCATTTCTGTCCTTTATCGAGCCCATCTTTGCATGAAATGTTCCCTTGGTATCTCTAATTTTCTTGAAGAGATCTCTAGTCTTTCCCATTCTATTGTTTCCTCTACCCATTTGAATGCAGAGTTCCAAAGAATAGCAAGGAGAGATAAGAAAGACTTTCTCAGCGATCAATGCAAAAAAATAGAGGAAAACAATAAAATGTGAACTTAAAAATAAATGAAGCTAAATAAAAAATCTTTAAAACACATGAAGCAAAACCTCATAGGCCTAAAAAGAGAAACAAAACCACAATTTTATTTGGAGGCTTTGAGCACTTGCTCATAACTGATACAACAAGCAGGTTAAAAAAAATCAGGAAATGTCTACAAGGTTTGGAAAAAAATTATCAACAAATCTGACTTCATATATCTTTGTAGAAACATCCAAGAAATCTAGAATGTCATAGTCATTCTTCCTGAGGTCATATGGAGAGTTCATCAAGGTAGACTATATGCTGTACAATCAAACACATTCAAGACATGCAAAATATTAATGTTATCTAAGCATATTATCTGACCACAACAGAATTTAATTAGTCATCAATAATGTAAATTAATTTGAAGAATCATCAAATATCTGAAAATTACATTAAAAATAGCAACCATTCTGAATAAGCCATGAATTAAAAAGAAATAGGGAAAATAACAACACTTTGAAATTGAATAAAAATAAAAGCTATCATACCAAAAACTTGAGATATGCTTTAAGGTTAATTTATTGCTCTACAAGATTTTATTAAGAATGAAAACATATTTTAAAACAATGATGCAATCATCCACAGTTAGAAGCTGAGAAAGAACAGCAAATGGAAACTAAAGCAAATAGAAGTTTAAATATAATAGCTAAAAATACTGAAACAGTAAATAGATAATAACAGAGTAAATCAATGAAATAAAAGATGAATTCTTATAGAATACCAATATAGAAATAAAGCTTTAGCAAGAACATAAAGAGTAAAAATGATAAAAAGTCACCAGTATTAGGAATAAAAGATGAATGCTGTGTTTGTGCTCAGTCATATCCAGCTCTTTGCAACCCCATGGACTGTAGCCTGCCAGCCTCTGTCCATGGAATTTTCCCAGCAAGAATATGAAACAGGTTGTAGTGTATTCAATAATAGAATAATAAGAACATACAAATAATCAGAGAATATTATAGTCATTAATAGAATGATAAAACAACATTATTTTAAAAACTTAATGCAACAAATTTGAAGATTCAGATGAAATGGATAAATTCTTTAACAATGATTTACCAGAACAAATCAAGAAGAAAGAGAAAAGTTCAGTTCAGTTCAGTTGCTCAGTCATGTCCGACTCTTTGCAACCCCATGGACTGCAGCACACTAGGCTTCCCTGTCCTTCACCATCTCCCGGAGTTTACTCAAATTCATGTCCATTGAGTCAGTGATGCCATCCAACCATCTCATCCTCTGTCATCCCCTTCTTCTCCCGCCTTCAATCTTTCCCAGGATCAGGGTCTTTTCCAATGAGTCAGCTCTTCACATCCGGTGGCCAAAGGATTGGAGTTTCAGCTTCAGCATCAGTCCTTATCCTTACATCTATTTAAAATATTAAAAAAAAACAATTGAAAACCTTGTGATAAAGAGAATTTCAGGGTCCTATGGCTTCACTTTTTTTTCCTATCAAATGTTTAAAGAGAAAATGAAAGCAAAACTATCAAAAATCTTTCAGAAAATAAAAGACTTATATACCAGGCTCTGATGTCAGTATTACTCCAAGAATATAAACATATAGGGAGGCTACAAATTTGAATTTTCATAAATGCGGACAAAAATCCTCAGAATATATAAGAAAATTGATTCCTGTTATTTATTACAAAATCTTACACCATTACCAAGTTCAGTTTAGGGTCACTTAAGTTTAAAATCTAGACTCTATCATAGATATATCAAAAGAAATTGAATAGAGAACTAAAATTTGCCTCAAGTGAAACTTAAATATTCACCTTCAAATGCATACTGCTAAACCTAATTGCCATTTAGCACAACAATATAGATTAGAAAATTGAATTTTGGTGAAGTTCCTTAATTTTGTTTAAACCACCCCCCACCCCCACCTCCCCCACCCCCCCGCCATCTGTGACTATTCTAGCTATCCATATGGTTCCTCTGGAACTTTCTCTCTCTCTTTTTTTTCTTTTGATTGCACTACACAGCATGCAGGATCTTACTTCCCTGACCAGGGACTGAACCTGTGCCTCCTGCAGTGAAAGCAAGGGTTCTCAACCACCGGATCACCAGGTTTAAGAATACTTAAACCACTGGGACTTTGTTCCAGGGAAGGTAAATGCCTGCTCAGAAAGCTCTCTTTTCAGAGCCTCCATGACCTTGGCCGCTTCTCCTGGACATTAGCTGGATATCCTAATTCTGGTACAGCCTCAAGAGTACAAATAAAAGAGGGCCAATATCCACTTGCTGTAATAATGCCCTTGGCAAGTATAACACATCTTCTGTTCTCATCTTTTAATACTAGTTTTAAAAGAACTTCTAGATCTCCATTTTGAAGCCAAGACATCACCAATCAAAAGAACTTTGGACTTTGATCTTTGGAAACCTAGAGCCTATTAAATTTCATCCTGCTGTATGAGATCGTTGTTATACTTGAACGACGCAGTTTGCATTATAGCCTAATATCTGTTACAGCTATCCCTGCCAACATTATATTGTGTCTTTATTATATGCCAAGTTTGATAAAAATGGAAGAAATGTCCTTCTAAGTTAAAATGATTCATCAGTCTATACTCTTTGAATATAGTTGTTCAGCAAATTTTATATGTATATCCTAATACAAAGACATCATGAAGCATGATGCTAAATGGCTCAATAAAACTAAGATAAACCATATCGGCCACAGTAGGGAACTACATAAGTCATATAAACAATGCTTTCCAAAAATGCATGTCACCTAAAAGTAATTGTGGTATTTCCATAGTGGATTTCATGTTACAAATAATAAAAGTATTTATCTTTGCCTGGCTTCTGAAAAAATTTGGGTAGTTTCCCTTACTTGTTATGGACTGTTCCAAAGACACTAATATTGTCTAATTATACAGCTTGGAATGAGTTGAAATTCATCAGTGTTCAGCTGTATGCATGCTGGATAAATACAGAAAGGTCTTTCTTCCATTTTAATTTTGTTATAAAATTGAAATAGCTGCCTTTAACACTTCCCTGGGAGATGTTAACTGCAATGTGATCAAACTTTTGACTGACTTCACCCTTGCTTTGCTTCTTGTTCCAAATTCTTGCTCTATTATTTCACATAGAGTTTAGGTCTCAAGTCATCATTCTTAAGGTTTACTGGAAAGTGTCAGCCAACTGGTTTCTGTAAAAGTCAATTTTTCAGTCACAACTAAAGCCAGGAACTGTTGAGAAGAAGTGGATGGCCATGGGCTGAGGATGGAAGCCATTCAGAGACAAATTCCTGTGGAGACCATGTCTTCCTCACCCCATGGACTCTCCGCTATGTCATCAGAGAACCTGTGACATGATTGACGTTTGCCCTAGTTTCAACTATTGCTGAAAAATAGCTCTGCCACAAAGTAGATAGTACAATAAAATGTGATATTTGCAGTTGGCATTTGACTTTGTTCTCTTGTTATTTTATGTGTCAGATTTAATCATTCTCTGGTACTTTGCAAGTAGAGTAACCAGAAATGATAGATCTTACCAGCCTGTAGGGTTGACATCATGTCATATTAATACTGGTTTCTACCACCATGTAAACGACCATGTGTATTCCCAGAAAATTTTGTATATACACAATTGTATTCTTTGGGCCTACATTTATTTTAAGTGATAATCCATGGCCCTTTGCTTCAACTAAATTATTCCAATTATTCCTGGGTATTCCAATAATTCCCCAGTCACATTTCCTTAACCTTAAGAATCTGGAACCACACTGTCCAATATGGTAACCAGTATGTACCTATAATATTTAAATGTGTTAGAATTAAGTAAATTTTAAAATGCAGTTCCTCAGTATCCATATGTCAATAGCAGCTACTTTATTGAAAATAATAGTTATATTGCCATGGAAAGTTATACTGTACAACACTGGTCCAAAATACATCTTGGTATGTAGAAATTAATAGAACTTATTCTCATCTTCTTATTTATTTTAATTCTAAAAAAAAAAAAAATGAAGTGAATCCTTGCCACTGGGAATAGACTTCTCTAAGTCCTGTCATCTACATAGACTGGGTCTTCAAGATGGCAGACAAGGGTCCATACAGTCAAATCTGTGATTTTCCCAATAGCCATGTACGGATATGACAGTTGGACCATAAAGAAATCTGAGTGCTGAAGAATTCATGTTTTTGAACTGCAGTGTTGGAGAAGACTCTTGAGACCCCTTGGACCTCAAGGAGATCCAACCAGTCAATCCTAAAGGAAATCAGTCCTGAATATTCATTGGAAGGACTAATGCTGAAGTTGAAGCTCCGATACTTTAGCCACATTATGCGAAGAACCGACTCATTGGAAAAGACCCTGAAGCTGGGAAGGATTGAGGTCAGGAGGAGAAGGGGATGATAGAGAATGAAATGGTTAGGTGGCATCACCAACTCGATAGACATGAGTTTGAGCAAGCTCTGGCAGCTGGTGATGGACAGGGAAGCCTGGCATGCTGCAGTCCATGGGATCGCAAAAGAGTCGGACATGATTGAGTGACTGAACTGAAATGAAGGCTGCTGCTGCTACGTTGCTTCAGTCGTGTCCGACTCTGTGTGACCCCATAGATGGCAGCCCACCAGGCCCCACTGTCCCTGGGATTCTCCCGGCAAGAACACTGGAGTGGGTTGCCATTTCCTCCTCCAATGCATGAAAGTGAGACGAAGGCACATAATATTAACTCCTTAGACAAAAGTGAGGCTCAGACAAGTTAAGGAACTTTTTCAGGTGAAAGATATTGACTTGAAATCAGTTCTTCTATTTCCATACCTTATGTGCCTTACCTGCTTAAAAGGATTCTGGGAAGACTTAAGTAGACTTAAGTATTCTAAAAGGTAATCTGTGACGAAGAAGAAGCTGGAAACAGGCAGCCCTGATGATAACAAATTACAGGATGAGCTGGAGTATTAAGGCAGGTATCTGGCGACACAATTTCACTTTCCAACTGGAACCACCAAACTCTTCTTGATTTGTTACAGGTTTTCTCCTCAGGATGTCTGATCTTTTTCATAGAACATACATCTCCAAGTGGTAGAAAAAAGGCATTGGGATCTTTAGAGATCCATCTGTTTGGGTAGACCCCAGCCAGTGCTAAATAATGTTTAGATAGCATTACTGACTCAATGGACATGAATTTGAGCAACCTCCAGGAGATAATGAAGGACACTGGTATGTTGCAGAGGAGCCTGGTGTGCTGCTGTCCATGTGGTCACAAAGAGTCGGATACAACTTTGAACAATAAGTGCTAGACAAATGGAGGACAGGCACACTTGAAATACTGGCGCCATGGTCAAGTTGATTATTGAAAAACAGGTCTTGGAGTTAATAAGATGCAGAAAATGATATGCTTAAGACTGAGCCCCTGGACACATGCCAAGAGAGAGGAATGTCTCCCTTAGTAAAGCCCCTGAGGGACCAAGAGTTCGATGTGCTGGAAGTGAGAGGAAGAGACAGTGAAGCTGCTCCAGGTGAGAAGTGGTCAGCTTGGTGGGGGCTGGGGCTTCAGGGGTCTTGCAAACGAACAGGGAGAGATGCAAGACGGAGAAATGTGGGCTTGGCATCATGGTGGTGGCCAGAACTGGAAGCAGAGCAGCGAACATCCCCCGCAGCAGGAAGCAAGAAGGACCCCTGAGATGCGGTGTCCCTGACTCAGGGCGGGATTCTGCTGCCCCGCAGGGCCTGCAGCCCCACCTCAGCCATCTCACAACATCAAAGTGGTGGCACTTTAGCAACCACATGGGTGTTCAGTGCCTGTTGACTCATGAAAATTAGTCAGTCCTTGTATGAGATGAACTGCAAAAAGGGAAAATTCTGCAGAAGCAGGTAATGACAAACATGGATGGCGGAGAGAAACAAGCTTCCCATCCCCACCTCGACCCTCAACTCCAGTCTGGGGTCAGACAAGCGTCAAGAAGACTGTCCTCACCCCACCCGGGGACTCAGTGAGAATCAGCCTGGGAGGTGCCTGCCTCTTGTGCAAGCTGACACTTCAAACAGAGGACTTGGAGACTGTTGGAAACTGATGTATGATAAATGTTTTTGTACACACATACCTGGGCTCCACTGTGAACTGGGGCCTGTGCCAGGGACCGCGATAACAAAAGGAAGACAGACGTATTTCCTCTGAACAAGTTGCTTACAGGCGAGCAGAGACATTAACAATGCGATTCATAAAGCAATTAGAACATGTTTAAGTGCTATGCTCCCACAAGCCAAAAAAAAAATGAAAAAAAAACAACCTTTTAGTTACTTTGGCACAGCCCCTGTAAGATCCACCTTCAAATGACAAAGAAAATGTTATAAATCCAGGAGGATATTGCTTTTGTGAGCTCACTTTAAAATGCGCCATCCCATGAAAGTCTTCAATGTAATTCCTGCTGCTTCTGTTAAGTCCACCTCCCTCTTCCCCTAGGTTAGGTGTCTTTTTGCCTTGCCTGGTAATTGGATCGCATTAGATCAGAGGTGTAAGTGGCTGCTAGAAAGATGGGCGTCTGTTAGATTACTTTTCTACGGGACAAGCTGAACCCAGGGGCCCTTTGGCATACGCTCACACACCGCACATGCAAAAGATGTTTTCAGAGGCAAAGTTCTGCTGAGTCCATGTTGGCGCAGCCAGAGGCTGCCCAGGAGCTAAGGCGCCCAGGCTCCTCTGGGCACCCAGCAGAGAATTCAGCACCCTGGGCCCTCCGTGTAGAAGGAGCTTCTGAGCACTCACTTAGCAGTAACACTTAGCCTGTCTGGTGGCAGCTGCCACGCCTGTGGCCGGTTTCAAAGGCAGGAGGACTGACCGTGAGGATAAGGCTGACTTCAAATGGAAAGTCTCTTTTCATTAAAAAGCTGCACAGTGCGTGGAAGTGTCAGGCAGAAGGGACGCTTTCTGCTTCTTTCTATGCCCGTCCTCTCGTCCTCTGGTTTAGCCCATCCTGGAAGGTAATAGGAAAAGAAAAGGCCAGAGAGGAAGCAACCCTTTGCCTGATGATAGAAATGAGATCTGGGAAATTGTTCTAAAATTAACCTTCTTGATAAGTCATAAGGAAGGCTAATTGGGTTACTCTTGTTTTATTAAAACTGTGTAACTTTTGAACCTCTAGTAAATTTTTCACGTTTAGATAAAATACGTGTTCTACATTCAACGTGCCAAGTAAGGGAGTTAATTAATATAATCAGAGAGAGAGGCCACTGACCGCTCTTATTACTCACGGGCCAGTTAAGTCTGTGAAAAGATTTCTGAAAAAATTCAATCTAATATTGAATGCATTACTTGATTACCTAAAAAATAGAGCTTCTAACGTTAAAAATGGGGCTGTTGCAATGACATCGGGCCTCCCATAGAGAGAGGAAAAAGACTAAAAATAAAAGAATAAATAAGAAAGTTTGTTATGCCTCCATAGTTTGCAACCCCATGGATGTACCCCACCAGGCTCCTCTGCCCATGGACTTCTCCAGGCAAGAATACTGGATTGGGTTGCCATCTCCTTCCCCAGGGGATCTTCCCCACCCAGGGATCAAACCTGGGTCTCCTGCATTGCAGACAGATTCTTTACTATCTGACCCAAGAGGAGAGATTTCACCTTCTGCCTAAACAGCCACTGTGACAAACACAGGTCAAGAGTTGCATCAGAACAGACTGGCAAGGAATGGCTGCAATTTCTCTCTATTTATTTATATTTTTTATATATTTTTAAATATTATTATTCCAAACTGAAGATATTGATCATCCTGATGAGTATTTCAAAAGAGCTTTTGGCCTCTGGATGTAGATCTGCTGCGAAGCGCGTCACAGTATTTTGCTGTCACAGACGCAGATGCCTGGGGATGACTGACGTGTGCACTTGTACATTAGAGCAGGTTCAGATTCTTCAGTGACCTCACACACAGCCTGAAAAGCTTCCTGCAGTAGGAGGAAAGGGTGCTGTTAGCACCAAGATGGTCAGGAATTGCCCTGAGAAGAGCCACCGGCACCAGGAGACGTCCTCGAGGTGCAGCAGGCGGAGATCAGGAGCCGTGAGTGCACTGCATTGATTTACCTGAAGATCAACTTTTCTCAAAGTATTTTCCCCGCCCTTGCCGGTAGTGGCAGCCCGGGAAAGCTCTCTGCCAGGGAGAGCTCGTACTCAACATCTCACGTGTCTTCACGTGTTCGGCACGGGTCTAGGCTTCCCAGGTGGCACTAAAGGTAAAGAATCTGCCTGCCAATGCAGGAGACACGCGTTCGACCCCTGGGTCAGGAGGATCACCTGGAGAAGGAAATGGCTACCCGCTTCAGTGTTCTTGCCTGGGTTCCGTGGACAGAGGAGCCTGGTGGACTATGGTCCACAGGGTCACAAAGAGCTGGACACTAATGGGACTTAGCTTCTGTGCATGCAGGGGCAGAAAGGGCCCTGAGCAGGGAGTCTCTCATTGCTAATTCCACAAGACATGCAAATATTCGTCAAATGTCTAGTGTGTGTTAGTCATCTCCTAGGCACGAGACACACAGCATTTTTGGTCAAAAAAATGCTCTGTGTTCACTTGACTCACCTCTGTTCTGCAGTGAAGACAGACCAATGTAAAAAAAAAAAAAAAAAAGAACAATCAGAGCCCCTAAAAATAGCACGCAGGATATATTAGAACTGCTGCTGCTGTTAATACACTTCAGTCGTGTCGGACTCGGTGCAACCCCACAGACGGCAGCCCACCAGGCTCCTCCGTCCCATTTCCTTCTCCAATGCACGCATGCGTGCTAAGTCGCTTCAGTCGTGTCCTACTCTGTGCGACCCCATAGACGGCAGCCCACCAGGCTCCTCTGTCCCTGGGATTCTCCAGGCAAGAACACTGAAGTGAGTTGCCACTGAGTATAATAAAGGAATACAAGAGGCCTGGAGATGGAGAAAAGCATACACACAGTTTAGTCATCTGGGCAGCTTCTCTGGGAGGTGGTACCTTGTGAACTGTGAGTTGTCTGTAACACAGTCAAGGGGGATGTCAAACAGACATCTTAATATACAAATCTGGAATCAGCAGCATTCAGATGGTGATAAAGGCCTATGGACTACATGAGGATATCGATACCTGCTGGGTATTTCAAAAGATGCTTCATGGTCCCATGGATGATGTGATCCCAGAAGAAGCATGCTTGTGTGTGTGTGTTTGCGTGCATGTGTGCATGGATGTGGTATCTGTATCTTTGTGTGGATATTTGACTGTGAAAGTAAGCAGAGAAATGGATGATGACTCCACGTGGATTTGGGCAGAAGGAAGAATTTTATTGAAGAGGGGGCATGGCCATAACATTTTGTAGAATGACAATAACATTCTACAGAGATGTAGAAACTGCTGGTGTCAGAAATATGGGAGCTATTTGAAGGTGGGCAGAGGTTGAGGAGGATGGGGGATGGGGCTTTCGTGAAGTGTTTAATCTTTACAGCAGAAGTGATGCTCCATTGAACAAGAGGCAGAAAGGGACAGCTCGGTGTATTTGCAGGGGAGTGTCTATTTGTGGGTGGAAATATGAGGACATTATCTGCTGCTGACTGCTATTTCTCTGCTGAGCATGTTGGGTTGGGTTGAGTGTAAACTTTGAGGCTTGAGGAGTCCTTGCAGCCTGTGGGAGCAAAAAGCAAACTTTGCTTTGCTTTGCCAGGCAGAGTAGAGTTCCCATTTCAGATTGTAAATCACAAATTACAGCCCCTTTAATATGCACAAATGTGCAGTTTTCTCTGTAATGCTGCAGATCCCAAGAAAGTGAATAGTTTGGTCTTACCAGCAAGAGAGAATCTTTAAGAAAAAAAAAACAGTAGTGATAGAAACCTTGTGATTTATAAAAGAATTAAAATCCACATTTTCCAGAAAGGAATAACATCGAGATTTCACCCAGTCTTCAGCTGAGGATTGTACATCTAGTGAGTGGTGGACTACGAAGCTAGAGGCCTGCTTGTTACCCAGCCTCTGGGGCAGTGCCCATGGGGTGGAGAAGGGAGTGTGTGGAGAAGGGTCTTATCTGTAAACGAAGAGCCATGGAGACAGGGAAAGAAGAGGCTTCACATTAGGTTGTTGATGGGAAACAAAAAAAATTCAAAACTGCATGAGGACAGAAAGGGGAAGACATAGAGAATGTGAGGCGTTTTCTCATCAAACAATGAGCAGGTCAAAAAGTAGTTGATTCCTAACGTGACAGAAGAAGGGTAAGGGTAAGCAGGGGGCCCTCCTTAGAGACTGGATCAGCACTTAGCTGAAGGTTTAATTTTTTTTTTCCCTGATAGATCTCATGTAAATTCATCTTTCTCCTCGTAAATTGAGCTGAAATAGTAATCACTGGGATAGCAGTGGGGTGTGGATTTGATGGTTTCTTTCCACTGGATGAGCAGCAGAGATGCAGGGACATTTTATGCACCATGTTAATTCTAAGTGCTCTCTGGAGCTGAAGTCCACTCTGCTCTTTATGCTTTTCAATTCTATCTCAAGAACAGGGAGCCTGTGGCTTTCAGAGATGAGACCTAAAGATAGCTGATTAGGAATGACTTCAATAGCTGATTTGATCCACTGAGTAATCAGCAGGGGCCAGGGAGGTGAATAATTATTTGTTCTGTGTTATGAACTGAGAAAGAAGTCTTCAAACGCATAAGCATTGGGCCCACTCCACTCAAACCTTCCATCTGCCCAAGGACCCTTTCCACTTGAGTGCCTTGCTCTCACGTCAACAATGAATCTAAAAGCCAGTGATATGCTCCCTCCACACCTCCTCTTCCAGCACTCCTTCCTGATTTCAACGTTAAAGACCTCAGCGTCACCTGTCCCAAAGCCTCCCAAATGCACAGCTTTCAGATATTAAAATTACACCCAGCACGGCTCTCCCAGAAGGTTAATTAAACTCTGCAATAATGTCTTCTGTCTTTTTCAAATTCACTGTTTCCTTTTCACTCCATTTGCAAGAGTTTTAATTCATGTCTCCTAATAATCCAGTTGTTTCCAGATTATCGTCTCTACCAACACTAGCCTTATTTCTCAAACCTGAATGCCATCAAATGACTCTTGTGTCTCAGAAACTTTCAGGATATCTGTCCACAGGGTAGAGTCAAATCTCCTTAGACTAGAATATCAGGTGTATCCTATTTCTATCTTCAAACTGCTGCTGCTGCTGCTGCTAAGTCGCTTCAGTCGTGTCCGACTCTGTGCGACCCCATAGATGGCAGCCCACCAGGCTGCCCCATCCCTGGGATTCTCCAGGCAATAACACTGGAGTGGGTTGCCATTTCCTTCTCCAATGCATGAAAGTGAAAAGTCAAAGTGAAGTTGCTCAGTTATGTCTGACTCTTAGCAACCCCATGGACTGCAGCCTACCAGGCTCCTCCATCCATGGGATTTTCCAGGCAAGAGTACTGGAGTTGGGTGCCATTACTTTCTGCAGTCTTCAAACTGATGTCCCATTAATTCCAAAAAGAACCCTCAGATGTGCTCAGACCTGCTCTCCGTTCCACAGAGCATGCTATATGTTTTGCTTTGGTTTTTCACCTCTGCATGCATGCTTTCCACCAAGAATGGCATCTTGGTCTTCTCCATTGACTCCAAATTTTAACCCCACACTCAAGACTGAGCTCCAATGCCACCTGCTCCCCGAAACCTTTCCTGAACCCTCCAGTCAAGAGGGTCTCTTCTGCCTCTGATTTCTTTCAAATATCCTATGTATCTTTTATATAATACTGAACCATCAATTTTTTTAAAAAAAAATTTCATTATGGACATCTTTTTTAAAGCCCAGTTTTAAACTTCATCCTATTAGTGACTGCATCTTTTGAGTGTCGCGTTATTTAGTGCTCCGTAAGCGTTTAAATTGTGTCATCATATTTTTATAAGCAAATGAACTCTCCTTTTGTAATATATAATTGAGACTGAAGTTTAAGTAGCCACAAAAAAAGATAATTAGCAAAAAAAAAAAAATACTGACACTTGTAACAAGAAAATTTAGGGAAAACCATCTCAGATCTTGAGTGAGATACTGACATTTAAGTCATCTATTGGTATCCATGTTCCTACAAGCTCTTGCTTTTCAGATTCACCCTTTCATTGCATCGTATTAGAAGGCAAGGTCATTTTGTTTTTACCAGGTATATATTAAAAAAAAAAAACTTACATAAAATCTGACTGAGGTTTTATGAGTTCTCATAAAGGTTTAAGGATAAGTTCATCTGAGCTCCCTAAACCAACACTATGAACCAAAAACAGCATGTGCTCTAAAGAAAAACTTGGCAAATTTTTGCAAAAAGTTCAACAGCTGCCACACAAAGAGTGTAAGAAAGAATAAAAGTTAGAAAATTGAGAAGATGAACCCAATCATCTTGGACCTTCTGTTCCATGCTAACAATCAGAATGTTTAGCTGCGCTCGGTTTTCCTAAGTTAATGGAATGTCTCACTGTGATTGTGATGAAAATTACTATATCCATGAGTTTTAATTGTACTGCGCTGGAACTGAGTACATGCCCTGCATAATCTTATATTTGAAGTGTTATACACATAGGCTTAATTTATGGAATGTTAAAATATTACTGAACTTAATCTTATGCATAAGGGTGTAAAACAAACACAAAAACCTCAGGCAGTGTATTAATAAAGTTGGAAATATTCATCCCACAGCTAAGTATGGAGTTTGCTGTAATTAATATTTATAACCCTAAATAGCTGAAAATTTTATTTCCTTTTATTCTTCTTATGCACTATAATTTAAACATTATATCATTCTTATAATTCTTTCCCTGTTAGCTGGCGTTCTATGGCATGTGTTAATTCTCTCTAAATCTGCCTGTCAGATGAGTTTCTTGACCATGCAGTTTGGTGGAATGATGGCATATGTATGCGTGTTGCCAAACATTTTTCATACAGAAATGGCAGGGAGATTTAAGATAGGACTTCTTGAATAACTGCAAATGAGAGATATCCAAAATGTAGTTTTGGAGTATAATATTTAAAATAGCTAGAAAGAAAGAGGAGCTATGAAATATTTAGGAGTCACTCAGAATCGGTTAACAGCAAATTAATTATTTCAAGTGTAGAATTCAAATGACTGCTAAAATACCCACCAAAACTGGCTTCACTGAAATAATGTGGTTTATATAACACAATTAAAAAGCACTGAACTCTTTGTAGAAAGCTCCTAAGGGGTGTGGAACCACGCAGAAGGAAGTGAATCACCTAATTGATGGTAAAATATAGGAAAAGGATGTCAGAAAAGACAACTGAAAAATCTAAATTTATCACATTCTTCAAATCCTTGCTTCAAATCAGTGTTTCTGCTCCGCAAAAATGAGTGAATGAAAAAATCAACATTGCTTTTAATATACTTAAATTGTAAAACATTTGGAATAGGAGCTAAAAAAGCAGCTTACTGTTTTTATTGTTTATTTTTTCTCCTGAACATAAATGTTGCATCAGCTTTGGCAAATTTGACTAAATTATACTTTACAACTGGAGGTCTAATTTAAGCAGCCTATGGAAAGTGTAAAAGGATGTTTCTGAAATATTTGTTACCCTGTATTCTCCTGGTCGGAGAAGGCAATGGCACCCCACTCCAGTACTCTTGCCTGGAAAATCCCATGGACGGAGGAGCCTGGTAGGCTGCAGTCCATGGGGTCGCGAAGAGTCAGACACAACTGAGCAACTTCACTTTCACTTTTCACTTTCATGCATTGGAGAAGGAAATGGCAACCCACTCCAGTGTTCTTGGCTGGAGAATCCCAGGGACGGGGGAGCCTGGTGAGCTGCTGTCAATGGGGTCACACAGAGTCGGGCACGACTGAAGCAACTTAGCAGCAGCAGCAGCAGCATTCTCCTGGTAGGCCCCAGAGATGAATTCCTCACAATCAATGGAAGATATGGATCATTATATGGACAAAAAAAAGGAACAGTGGTGTCATAAATCAACATAAACACACACTTTAAAATTTTCTGATTTCTCAAAAAAGTGTATTTTTATCCACTAATTTTAAAGCTTTCAAGATAGACATAAATTGGTCTGTTTCAGCTACTTCAGAATTAATCAAGCGTACGTGAAAGAAGCCAGTCTAAAAGGGTTGAGTGCTATAGAATTCCAACTATATGACATCCTGGAAAAGGAGACAGTAAAACAATCAGTGGTTGCCAGGGGTGGTGAGGGAGGGAGGAATGAACAAGCAAAGCACAGAAGAATTTGAAGGCCATGGATATTCTGTGTGGTGATTATAATGGTAGACACAGGCCATATGCATCTGTCCAAACCTACAGAACGCACACCCCCAACAGTGAAGCCCAGCATCAGCTATGGACTTTGGGTGTAAACGGCATGTCAGAGTAGGTTTCACCCGTTCTAACACAAGCGCCCTCCTATGGGAGATGTTGACACTCTTGGAGGTGATGCATTTGTGCCATTGAGCGTGTATGGGGAATTGCTAATCCATCTCTGAATATTTCTGTGAGATCTATTCAAAAAAATAATTGGGGCGTGGTGCTGCCCCAGCTGTCCTAGAAATCTCCGCCTGCCCTCTGTCCGTGGCCCAGAGATTCCACTTCTCTCAGAAGGCTCTGTCGACAGTGAGGACGTCGGTCTGCCTTTCCTCTTTTAAAGGTGTCATTTATTTGGAGCAGTTTTGGGTTCACAGCAAAACTGAGGGGAAGGCACAGGGATGCCCTTGACAAGCCTCACTGGCAGGTGCTTCGACTCCACGGCTATCTGCATCCCCCGCCGAGTGGCACACTGGTTAGGAACGATGAACCCACGCGTCATTATCACCTAGATGTCATAGTTTATGTCAGGGGTCACCCCTGGCGTGGTACCTTCTATGGGTTTGGACAAATAGATTATGACGTATAACACTATTATGATTTCAAATACAATAGTTTCATTGCTCTAACTGCTGCCCCCAGCTCCTGGCAGCCACTGATCCTTTCACTGTTTCTACAGCTGTGCCGTCTCCAGAAGGCTGCCTGTGTTGGAATCATACAGTATGTAGCCTTTACCAGCTGGTTTGTTTTTATTCATTCACCTACTGAAGGGTATATCTTGGCTGTTTCCAAATTTTGGCAGTTACGGTTCTGTCTTTTTCTAATTATCCATATCTTTTTCCGAAATAATATTCTCTCCCTCAGCTTTAACTATCATCATCGTGTGTGAGTGTTCGTGTTAGTTGTTCAGTCACGTCCAACTCTTTGTGACCCCATGGACTGAGGCTGCCAGGATCCTCTGTTCATAGAATTTTCCAGGCAAAAATACTGGACTGGGTAGTCACTTCCCTCCAGGAGATCTTTCCAACTCGGATGGAACCTGGATCTGCCATATTGCAGGCAGAGTCCTTATCATCTGAACCACAAGGGAAGCCGCTGTACTGCTTCTCAAATCCTGATTTTCAGTTGTGAAAGCATTAAGCTCATAATTTCAATATATCGCTAGACAAATTATCTAATAACAACAAAACCATTTCAAACACAAAATATTCCAAACAAAATTAATTATTTTATTTCCTTCAAGCCCAAATCCAACCCCCCTTTTTTTGCTGATTTTATCTTATATAATTTCATTATCTTTGACTCTGTTTCCCAGTCTGGAAGGTGATAGTCATCACCAGTCATTCCATATTCTTTCCCTGCTGTCATATTTGAGTACTCATCAAGTCCCATAAAAATATTTCAGAATTATCTCAGAGTATTTTCTTCTTCCTTAGTAAATGAATTATTACCTCTCTCATACCTTTCCTACTTGACTTCAATCACATTTAAGTCGAATCTCTACTTAATTGACTTTCCTGGCCAATTTTCTGTTCTGCTTACTGCCTTTTTAAAATAAAATGCAATCTGAACTTAATATTCTTCAATTTACTTACCTTTGATGGCTCCCAGCATGAGATTATCCACCGTCTAGTTGTAATGTTCTCCCACAGACTTATTTCTGACCAGCCGTTCCATGGGAACACTGAATCACAGTCATGTGGATTATCCCCTTAATTTGGCATGTAGATTAATGTTTCCAAATTTGCTATTTTTTTCTTCTTAAATACCATTTTCTTCCTTATCTGTTTGATAAACTCCTGTTCATTGTTAACAACTCGTCTAATATGTGTCTGGGAAGTTAACCTGCATGTATCTAGGTTTTCTCCTTCTTAATGCTCTCACTTTTTCTTGTATGTTTGTGCCCATTTCATTGTGTCACACATTCCTGTTCACATATGCCAATCCCCTATTGACTGGGAGCTCATATGTTCATTAACCAGCTTGGCAGTTTTCTCAGAGGATATATTGGTGCTCAATAAAAGAAGGATAATGAAAATAATACAAGTAATAAATTGAAAGTAATGGATAATAAGAACTTCCCTGATGGTCCAGTGGTTAAGTTTCCAGGCTCCCAATGTAAGGGTCATGGATTCCATTCCTGGTCAGGGAACTAAAATCCCACAGGTTGCATGGACGGGCCAGAAAAAAAAAAAAACAAAAAAACAGTAGTGGATAATAATTAAATAGAAAAAGTTCAGAGATGCACATAACAGAACACCTCAGAGCCAGGCTGAGGACTTCTATAATATTATTACAGGTAGTAGTGGGTCATTGTATGTCTTTGACCAGAAAAATAGCTGTCATTGTGCCAATTATTATAGCATATGATTGGTGACAGGAAGAGAGATTGGGAGAACAGAAAAGCACCTTGATAGACTTGTAAGCAAAACAGTTTAATTCTTTAAAGAATACAAGAAAAAAAAAACAAGATTGCTTTAAGGAAAATACTTTTCGTAAACACATTCATTTCAATGGCTGAGTGATGGTTGGACTGACTTCAAGTAAATGTTATGATCTGAAACGTGCTATTCCTATGCTCAGCAAGGTGGGATGCACAAACAGTTGAGTATATGGCTTCTGATCCAGTGCATTTTAGTGCCGAGAGTTTGCCAGTTCCTACACTGAACACAGTAGAATAAATAGAGAAATAGCAGGCCCTGTGATGGTCACTGTTATGAGCCATGTTGACTGGGTGAGTGAGTGCCCCGTTAGCTGGTAAAATATCATCTCAGGCTGTGTCTATCTGTGAGAGTGTTTCAGAGAGAGGTTAGCATTTAAATCTATAGACTCAGTAAAGAACACCCTCACCGAGTGGGTTGCATGCGTGTGTGCGCAGTTGTGTCTTACTCTTTGTGACCCCATGGACTGTAGCCCCATATGCTCCTCTGTCCATGATTCTCTAGGCAAGAATACTGGAGTGGGTTGTCGTGCCCTTCTCCAGGGGATCCTTTGAACCCAAGGATCAAACCCTCATCTCCTGCATCACAGGCGGATTCTTTACCACTGAGCTCATGGGGAAGCCCCTGTGGAGTGGGTTGGCAGCTTCCGATCCACTGAGAGCTCGAAGAGAAGAAAGAGGGAGGACCAATTTGTTCTCTCTGCTTCAGCTGGGACATCAGTCTTCTCTTGCCCTGGGACATTGGTGTTCCTGGTCCTCAGACCTGTAGACTCAGGTTTAGACATATACCATTGCCCTTCTCGGTCTCAGGTTTGGGGGCTTGGACTAGAACCACCTGGACCTCCAGATTGAAGTCAAGAAATTATGCGATTTCTCAGCTTCCATACTGCATGAGCCAAGCCCTTATCATAAACCTCTATCTATCCATCTGTCTCTCTGTCTGTCATTGCCTATTGATTCTACCTTCCTGGAGAGGCCTGAAAAATACAGAAACAAAGAACTGCTATTATTAGCACAAACAAACAAAGGCATCTAAGTTTGACTATGGGTAAAGGTTGCTTCCTAGGTGGTTCAGTGGTAAAGAAGCCACCTGCCAAGGCAGGAGATGCGGGTTCAATCCCTGGGTCCAGAAGATCCCCTGGAGAAGATAAATGGCAACCCACTCCAGTATTCTTATCTGGGAAATCCCATTGCCAGGGGATAGGTCTAAAATAACTGAGAATTGCAAACATGTCGATTTCATCAAAATTAAACAAGGAACAGCATATCTAGGGAGAACTCTGGGTGAAATTTCTAAAGTCAGAGGAGCCGGTGAGATACAGTTTCTGGGGCCACAAAGAGTAGAGCACGACTTAGTAACTGAGCATGCATAAAGGTTAGATAGCTGGGCACCCACTCACTCATTTTATTCAAGGGCTGCTTGCTTTTACTTCAAAAGTAAAACTTTAATTTGCAAACTAAACAAAAATAAGCAATCTCAAATATGTCTCGCATGATGATTCAAAAGAAAGTCTAAAGTGTTTCTTTCTGTATGTGTCTTTCTGCTAAGAAAGGCATCATGGAGATGTACTCAAGTGACAACAGATTGCCATTTTGGTGCATCTGGATCCCTCATAAGAACACATTCATGAAACTCAGATTCTTTCTAAAAAAGACGCTGATTTCATCATCTTCTTTTAAGATGTGTAGAGCTCCATTAAATTTTTTCTGAATTCCCTTCAGCTTTGTAAGTTAAGTCTGAGCATGATGCTTATGAAGGCAGATATGGTCTAGTAGTTATATATTCTTAAAGTCACACTGTTGACACCCAATCCTTAAAGCATGAGATCCATAGACATATAATCTTAATAGCCTGTGCAAATTGAGCTCCTTCCTTTCTCTGTTCCTCAGAGGAATGAAGCCATAGATCTAAAATAACTGAGAATTGCAAAAGATGTCAATTTCATTAAAATTAAATAGGGAAGCGTATATGTAGGGAGGACTCTGGGTGGATTTTCTGATGACACGTGTACGTGGGTTTTCACCTTAGAAATAGACAAGGAGATAGAAGGAAGAAATTAGAATAATAAGAATGTTAAAACCGTTTGGTTTGGAGGAGAAAAGATCATTTTAATACCTGGAGACCGCATATTTTCCCTTCCCCTCCATCCGCTTTCTGCCTGACAGGTTTGTATTTAAGATGTTTCTCTACCACAGTTCCCACAACGTCAGTGCTGTGCATCAGAGTGGTTGAGACAAAGCTTACACACACCCTTGAATGTCAGCTGGGATGCTCTGATATGCTCTCAGACTGAACCAAGCATCCAGAAGGGGGTGCTGGAAATGGATTAGCCAGTCTGTCAGTTGGTGGAGCTGCACCCCACTCCAGTACTCTTGCCTGGAAAATCCCATGGACGAAGGAGCCTGGTAGGCTGCAGTCCATGGGGTCGCTAAGAGTCAGACACGACTGAGCAACTTCCCTTTCCCTTTCCCATAACTTAAAGGAACCACCTTGAATAATAATAGAAACCAAATGGGAGACGGGTAGGAAAAGAAGCTGGAATGCAGTGACACTCTTCTAACCTTATTGGATTATTGATTTTGTTTGTCATCTTAGTTTATTTGGGGAATGTGTCTTAAGCCCGTAATCACTTGGGAGGGAATGGGAGTGTTGTTTATTTTAAATAATGAAAAACTGTGGAAAATTTATGAATCTATCTTACAGAGTGGGGCTTATTTCAGTATCACAAGTACAGAGAAGACATTTTCGTTGAACTTGATTTGAACCTCAAAGAATGTGGAATTAATTTACATTTTAATATAGACTGGTAATTCCCTCAGCACTTTATAAGGTGGTTTCAGCAGGAAAAAAAAAAAAAAAAAACTATGTCTATCCTTGGGCTGCTGCAAGATCCTATGAGCATCCATCCTAAAATCCCAACCAGAAAGAGCAGACCCGAATGGTCTAATCAATAAAAGTCTTAAACTCTCTAGTCTTCTGAGCATTTTGCAAAGAAGAAAATTTTGAAATCAATGTCTGGGTACTTCCCTTTTCAATGACAATTACTTCTGGCCCTCCCAGGAAACAAAAACAACAGGTTAGAGTATGTACCAGTTCATCATCTAGCAATTATTTCATTGGCAAAGTAAAAGAAATTTGAGTTGGCAGTAAAATAATAATGTTAATATTATTCACATGTCATTTATGCTCCCTATTACCTATAATCTTGTCTGTCACAGAAGAACTGTGGCCCCCCTGATATTACTTGGTGAACTTATTTTTAAGAATTCACTGTGTTTAAAGCTTAAATTCTTATAGCTATTTATGTTTTGACAGTATTTCTAGTTTTATTGTTATATTTACCTCTAAGGATTTACCACATTAGGTTACAACATTCTAAATTATAGACGACAATAATTGAAATCACGTAGCATTGACCATCATTTTCTGGGGCAGTGGCAGATATTAAATTATAATTTAGGCAAATGACCTGACAAGATGCGTTTCCATGTACCTCCACCTCTGAAAATCCTGGAGTTTATCTTTCGCAACCCAGATTTTGAGGGTTCTAACACATCTCTTCAAGCAATTTGACTTGAGGTCACAGTTGTGTAAACATCCTTGTCATTTCACAAACGGTCTCAATTCAGAGGATCTGCATGCTCCACTATGGAACTAAAGATTGTATTACACACTGAGAAAGGGCCGCAGCAACTTTCCACTTAAAGACACTGAAAATTTCACTGAATTCAATTTAATTGTATGCATCAGTATCAAGCCCCCAAAGGCACTTTTTTAGCTGCCAACAATGATGCCTGAGAAACCATATATGAATCAACTTACATTCAATGTTATGATGCTACTTTGTACAGCACATTGTTGTTTCAGAAGATCCCAGTCACACATCCCATTCCATAAATTATTCAGCAATGTGACCATGACCCTGTTCCCATTAAGAGGAGGGGTCTGTGTCATTTATCTTTGAATCTGGGCTTATGACTTAAACTAATAGCCTATGGCAGAGGCGATGGTATTCCTAAGACAATGTCAGAAAAGGGGATGCAACATCTATCCTGGTGTTTTGGGATGCTTTTTATGGTGCCCTAAATCACATGGTAGGGAGTTTGACTCCTCTGAAGCTACTCAGCAATGAGATAATCCAAACAGGCTCATGAAGCAGGTCTTCTGACCTGTGAACAGGGGATGCCTTTTCATTTATTTGGATCTTTAATTTCAACCATGTTTAGAGCTTTCACAGCATGAGTACAGACTTTTTAGTTTAATTTATCCAAATATTTTCTTTTTTAATATTCTGTGAATTGAATGTTTTCCTAATTTTACTTTCATGCTCACTAGTGCATATAAATACAGTTAATTTTTTATAAAATGACCTTTATCCTGATATACTATGACCATTATTTATCAATTCTAATAGCCAACAGCTTTTAAAAGCCCTTCATGAATAGAGATCTCAATTGACAGGTCTTTGTTTTAACTTTCTTTCCAGGCTTTCAGGCTTTTTTTTTTTTTTTTTTTTTCCCAAACTGGTCTTGCAGGCTCAGGCTTCTGTGATGGTAAACAATTGCTGTTGATTGTTTTTCCAAAGCCCAGTGGATAAGGCTTTTCCGGAAAAGACTCTGAGTCAATTCAAGCAACAATAATACAAGTTTTTCATTCTGCTTGTTAATAATCACTTATCTCGCTTTTTTTTAAGAGAGTTGACAGGCAAGAAAGCAAACACTTACAATAAAATATAAGAAATATTAAAGGAATCATAGCAGTATATGGCAAGAGCCAAAATAGTTTGGGGTAGAGATTAAGTTATGTTGAGATTTTCTTAGGAAAAAAAAATGCAACTTAAACAGAATCATGACAAAATAAGAGTAATCTTGACTATATATAGGAAGAGTATCTTTTGGATAGAATCCAACAACCTAAATGTGAAAGAACTACTTCTTATGTATGGAGAGTCCAAAGCAGAGGAAAGTGGCCAGAAGCAGGGCTGGAGAGAGGGAAGAGGGAAGAAGAAGCCCGGAGTGGCACAAACAAAGAAACCTTTAGAGGAGCAACTGGTGATAGGAATTGGGCAGGATGTGTATATAGCAAAGTAAAATTGTGAAAGGAGGCATTTTCAGTGATGCTAATGGAAACCAGCATTGGTCTCAGCCTGTATAACGGATCTGAAATGAGGATACAGAAGAGCGAAAGCAACAGTGACTTGGTCACATCCCACTCTGCAACCCCGTGGACTGTGACCTGCCAGGCTCCTCTGTCTTCCACCATCTCCCGCAGTTTGCTTAAATTCAGGTCCATTGAGGTAGTGATGCTATCTAACCATCTCACCCTCCACCACCCCCTTCTCTTTTTTGCCTTCAGTCTTTCCCAGCATCAGGGTTTTTTCCGCTTTCACATCAGGTGGCCAAAGTATTGGAGCTTCAGCATCAGTCCTTCCAATAAATATTCAGGGTTGATCTCCTTTAGGATTGACTGGTTTGATCTCCTTGCAGTCCAGTCCAAGGGACTCTCAAGAGTCTTCATGCCCACAATCTGAAAGCATCAATTCATTGGTATTCAGGCTTCTTTATGGTCCAACTCTCACATCCATACTTGCCTACTGGAAAAACCATAGTTTTGACTATCTAGACCTTTTTTGGCAAAGTGATGTTTCTGCTTTTTAATATTCTGTCTAGATTTGTCACAGCTTTCCTTCCAAGAAGCAAGAATCTCTTAATTTCATGGCTGCAATCAAGGTCCCCAGTGATTTTGGAGCCAAAGGAAAAAAAATTTGTTACTGTTTCCACTTTTTCTCCTTCTATTTGCCATGAAACACTGGGACCGGATGCCATGATCTTAGTTTTCTGAATGTTGAGCTTCAAGTCAGATTTTTCATTCTTCTCTTTCACTTTCATCAAGAGGCTCTTTAGTTCCTCTTAACTTTCTGCCATCAGAATGGGATCATCTACATATCTGAGGTTGTTGATAGTTCTCCCAGTAATCCCTATTCCAGCTTGTGATTTATCCGGCCTGGCATTTTGCACTACGTAATCTGCAAAGAAGTTAAACAGGCAGGGTGACGATATATGGCCTTGGCATACACCTTTGCCAATTTTGAACCAGTACGTTTTTCCATGTCCGGTTCTAACTGTTGCTTTTTGACGACCCTCACACAAGTTTCTCAGGAGACAGGTAAGGTGGTCTGGTATTCCCATATGGATGAGATAATGCAGGGAGTGAAAAAGAGGAGACTGCTTAGATGTTAATACTGATAGCCAGAGACAGCCCAGGACAAGAAGCGTGCAAGGGAAGTTGAAAGAGAGGCCAAAGATGAGTGAGACTCCCCAGGGAGAGTGAGTCATCCTGGGGGCCAAGGCTGCTTACAGAGAAAGTTTGACTGTACAGGATGTTGCAGAGGATGAGTACAATCAGAACTGAAAGTTTTCTTTTGATTTAGGTTATTTGGATCCTGGCTATTGTAAAGAGTGCTGCAGTGGACATTGGGGTGCATGTGTCATTTTTAATTATGAGTTTCTCTAGGTATATACCCAGGAGTGGGATGGCTGAGTCCTATGGTAGTTCTATTTTTGGTTTTTTGAGGAATCTCCATACTGTTCTCTAGAGTGGCTGTATCAATTTACATTCCCACCAACAGAGTACGAAAATTCCCTTTTCTACACATCCTCTCAAGCATTTATTGTTTGTAGATTTTTTCTGATGTTGGCCATTGTGACTGGCGTGAGGTGATACCTCCTTGAAGTTCTGATTTACATTTCTCTAATAATTAGTGATGCTGAGCATCTCTTCAGGTGTTCGTTGGCCAGCTGCTTGTCTCCTTTGGAGAGATGTCTATTTAGATTTTCTGCCCATTTTTTGACTGGGGTGTTTGATTTTGTTTTAATTTATGTATTTTAATTGAAGGGTAATTGCTTTACAGAATTGTGTTGGTTTCTACCAAACATCAACATGAATCAACCATAGCTTTACCCATGTCCCCTCCCACTTGAACCTTCCTCCCACCTCCTAATGCTTAATTCTGGAGCCCCAGGAGAACTGGGTCATTTTATTAAAAGCCATGTACAGTGAGTAAGCAGGTGCTTTACTCTGCTTTTTTTCCCAAGCTTTTGTGGTCAGAACACATCTGCTGCTGCTGCTGCTAAGTCGCTTCAGTTGTGTCCGACTCTGTGCGACCCCAGAGACGGCAGCCCACCAGGCTCTCCCGTCCCTGGGATTCTCCAGGCAAGAACACTGGAGTGGGTTGCCATTTCCTTCTCCAATGCATGAAAAGTGAAAAGTGAAAGTGAAGTCGCTCAGTTGTATCTGACTCTTCGTGACCCCATGGACTGCAGCCTACCAGGCTCCTCCATCCATGGGATTCTCCAGGCAAGAGTAGTGGAGTGGGGTGCCATCACCTACTCTGCAGAACACATCTAGGATCAACCAAAGCCAGCAGATTCCTTATGTCAGTTTAAAGCTTCGAATCTATTTATCTTCCTCAGGACTTAACCCCCAGAGATTCGGAGAAGCAGGTGTCTGTCATTTTTCTTGTATTCACAGGTAATCTGGCTCATTTCCTGGGACCCATTCTATGGTACCCATTCTCACTGTGTAATCAATTCGTACTTCCCTGTAAGCCTTCCCTACTCTTCAAGCCTTGCCTGCCATACATGGGAGCTCTTCATTGCGTATATAAGGAACTTAGTCTGTAGACAGCGACATCAACTGGTGCTGCAGCAACAGCTTTTGTGGGGTGGCCACAACCCAGCCCGAGGGATTATATTCTACTTGTTCCCTCTTGCTTCCCTCTGAGTCAATCTGTGACTCTTCTAGTCTGTCAGCTCTTGATCTCTAAGGTTCCAAAGCAAAATGAGTAGAAAGCGATCCCTGTGAGAACCATTAATTAGCAATATTCTCAGCACATCGTGGGATGAAAGCAGTACTCGCCGTCACTATCCGAGTCCAGGGAGGCCAAGTCACCCTGGGAACCATGGATTCCCTGCAGGCTACAGCCCCAGCAACGACCGTCTTCCGTCCATGGAAGGCATTCTTCTGGCTCTGCAGGGGACACAGAGACCAGAAAGAAGAAAATAAGACAGCAATCTGAAAAGAGAGCTGCACGCTGAGGCTTCTTAACAGCCCGGTGAGAGAGCATCTTTTTTTTTTTCAATGCTTTTGGAAGGAAACTGTGACTTATCAAGCCACTTTTTGTGTGGCTCACATGGAGTGTCAGGGAAGGCGTGGACATGTTTGTAGCAGTGTCAGAATAAGCACCGAAGGAATCATGAACCAACCAAATATCAGGACGGAATGTCTCAGAATGATGCAGTGTCTCTGTCTCTTCCTGTAATACTTAGCCTTCGTGAGAGATGGCTGAGCAAAAACAAGTGACATCCTTGGTGTCTTCCTTCGAAATCACTCAGGATAGGAGATAATTATGATAATGTACTCAGCAGCTTTTTCTTCTGCCAGCTTTCCTTTTCATCAGTCTCTCTATTGTTTTCCCCAACAACATGATGGGTAGTAATAGGCTGCCCTGTTCTCTCTCTCTCTCTCTTTTTAATACCATTAATGCTCACTGAACCACATTTAATTAAGGAAATGTATATTGATACGCATAGCATAATCAGGTCAGGGACTAGAGCTGAAATTGATTGAGGACAGTTCTTTCACACTTATTTCAATTTATGAATGCTCAGATGCAGACAGATAGTGAAAAGGGTTTAATTTCCATTTGTGTTGTTTGCACATTCTTTATAATGTAAGCATTAATTGAACACGCTCAGTGTCAGAGTGGAGCAATCAAGCATATCCATTTTTCATAAATGAGGGTCACAGGTCAATCTTGAGCAAGTTCCAAGCAATCTAGTTATAGAAATGTATTTATATTGGATCAGCCCTGATGTGAAAGATTAGAGATCTGGAAAATGAACCCCAGGAAGGCGATGCAGCGTCAGCTCTGGAAAGCACGTCCTGGGGAGCAAACACCAGAGGCTTTCCACTCTGTGCCTTGGAATGTGGTTTTTGCACTCGTCATGCGTTCCTCAGACTCTCTTTACTTTGCTTGTAGATACTGGTCATTGCAAACAATGAGTTCAGACTACTGAGCTGAGGCAATGGATTGTTAGGTAAGAGTTAATTTGGCGGTGTGGAGGCGGGGGGGGGGGGGGTGGGGGGTTGTGGATTTAACTGCACAAAGCATTCTGCCCATTCAATCCACTAATATTTCAACAAGCACTGTGCTAGGCACACGTTAGATAAACTGGATAAAGTAATTTTCAGAGGAGTATATGGTAATTTTTTTCAAATGTATGAAAACATCAGATTTTCATTTAAAGTGATGGATCTATAATAGCCATATGTCATTATGTATTTTCCCAATTTTATTTTAAAACCTTTGCTCTCTCTCTCTTTTCTTACATCTGTTATGGATTAAACTATTTTGCTCATTTATAGGATTTTAGCCTAAGAATGGGCTTCCCTGGTGGCTCAGATGGTAAAGTGTCTGCCTGGAATACAGGAGACCTGGGTTCTATTCCTGGGTCAGGAAGATCTCCTGGAGAAGGAAATGGCAATCCACTCCAGCACTCTTGCCTGGAAAATCCCATGGACGGAGAAGCCTAAGAATATAATTTAAAATTAATTCATATATTAAAATGCAATCAACTTTTCATATCTTGATCTAACAATTCTGTAATAAAAATGGATCACACTTGCTCTTGTGTAAAAATGTGCATGATTTCTCATACCTAGAATAATATTCTCCACATATTAAATTCACATATTAAGTTCACATATTAATATTCTCCACATATTAAGTTCCTGTTAAGTAATAGGAAAAGGAAGTGGAGGATGCTTTCTGAAATTCTTCTCCTCTGAGAATAAGCATTTTACCCAAATAAGAAAATTATTTGTGTCTTGATCAGCAAATGTAATTTTGCTCATTGCCTCAGAGACATTAAAATACACTGTCCTTCTTGAATCTTGTTTTGTCCCTACAACTTTCAAGAATTTAATGTCCAGGAGTCTTGTATCTTGTATTTTGTCCTTACGTAGTGTGTGGGCAGTTAAGTAGGCTTTATATCATTAAAATTTGCATGTGATTCCAAGTTTTTAACCTTCTTAACAGCCCAGTTGAAAAGTTAGAAGGAATGATGTCTGCTATCACAAAAGTTATTCTGTGTCACATACAATATTTGTATTTTGCTTGATTCAGAAGAACAAAAAAAAACATTTAAAACAATTAGAGTCAGACAAATATTTTAAATGTTTTATTAGAGAAGTCAACAAAAGGAAAATAAAAGAGTCATGAATTGAAGAAATATGAAAATAATATAAAACCTATATTCCAAGTTGATTTTTTTACCTTGGAAGTAAAGCGAACAACCCACAACTTAACAAATACCTCTGAAATAAGATCCAAAAGGAAAACATTTAGATCCTTGGGATATTTCATTAAAGGGTATATTTTGGACCCCATTTCCTAGCCTGAAACATAACTGAAAAGAATGCAAACTTTTAAAACTATTTAAAAGCAAAAACTACATGGGTAGGAGTAGTTTGGTACCATCATCAGAAGAGACAGGATTATCTAGTCTTTCTTGGTGTGTTTCATCTCTTCAGATAAATATCAAATTTTTTTTTTTATATTTAACCACATGAATGAGGAAATTCTCTGACCTCTTTTTCTCACATGGATTTCTATAATAAATTAAGGTTCAGGGTCTTTACATGTCAAGGAATGAGCTGTTGTAGCACCTACTAGAGAAAGGATGAATATAGTTATTGTTGAGAGGTTGAGAAAGAAAGCCCTAGAGACAGGAAAAAAATAGATGACCTAAATGTCCAGGCCCAAAGAGGAACAAAGCTCACGATGGATCTGACTCTACTGTCAGCCTGAGACTTGCACTCTGAAGAAAAAATCCTTAACCCGACAGACTTCAGGGGCAACCATTGTGACACATTCTGATCAGAAGGTCCTTCATGGGGAATGATATGCACAATGCCTCTAAACATTTTAGATGGGGAAAAGTATTCTGGATGACTTCTTCTTGGAAAGAGGGAGTAGTCAAAGGAAACTGTATGAAGGGAATGTATGAGAACTGTCCTAAGGGGGCTCATTCAAAGCTACCTAAACCAGAAGAGTCCTCATAGACTGCTTTTGATCTGGAAGAAAGATATATCTCATCACATATATGTGATATGGTTTCAGAAGCCTGAGACTCCAATTCTAGAGTTAGGCAAGTGAGCAATATTTTCTCAAAATAACAGAAAAACAAACAAAACAATGTTAGGTGAAAGATGATACATACAAATGAGAATAGGGTAGAAAATTCAAAAATTAAAATTTTTAAACTATTTTTCCCCCTTTTGGTGACAAGTAAACAGAAGGAAAAATACAGAGCAGTCTTAGCGTTTCTTTGTGGTAGGTGATGCAAAATTAGGTTAACAACTGGGAGGCTTAGTGAATGTTTCTTATTGAATTTTTAAACAGTTGATCAATACAAACTATTTCCCTTTCCAAGTTATGAAATTATTATAATTTGCTTATCTTTCCTTTTCTTTCCAGCTATTACTTCACTAGAGAAAAATAGTGATGATCAGCTAAAGACAGAATTCTGTTTTTCTAACATGTATGGCCTTAATTTTCATTCATTTGAATATTTATGCAGAGACTTCCTTTGGAACAAAACGCAACTGCCTTTATAGGAGTCATTTGAACTTACAATTCTCTCTAGAAATATTCTTCTCTAGAAATATACTAAAGAGCATGCAACTTTATTTCCAAAATACAGGTAATAACCAATCTGAAAAAAATACCAAACAGATAATGTTTTATTAAACCAAAAGAAAGAAAATATAAGAGTTTCTGTTTCAAAAAGTCTGAATCACATTTGTACCTTGTAATTTACTAACTTGAAGGTTTGAAAACTATTGCCTGTGGGCCAAATCTGGCCCTTGGCCTGGTTTGTAAGTCAAGTTTTATTTAAACACAGCCATGTCCATTCACATACACATTGGTTGCTTTTGCCCTACAATGGCAGAATAATATAAATATAATAGTGAAGAGGAACTAAAAAGCTTCTTGATGAAAGTGAAAGAGGAGAGTGAAAAAGTTGGCTTAAAGCTCAACATTCAGAAAATGAAGATCATGGCATCTGGTCCCAACACTTCATGGGAAATAGATGGGGAAACAGTGGAAACAGTGTCAGACTTAATTTTGGGGGGCTCCAAAACCACTGCAGATGGTGACTGCAGCCATGAAATTAAAAGACATTTACTCCTTGAAAGGAAAGTTATGACCAACCTAGATAGCATATTCAAAAGCAGAGACATTACTTTGCCAACAAAGGTCCGTCTAGTCAAGGCTATGGTTTTTCCAGTGGTCTCGTATGGATGTGAGAGTTGGATTGTGAAGAAAGCTGAGAGCCGAAGAATTAATGCTTTTGAACTGTGGTGTTGGAGAAGACACTTGTGAGTCCCTTGGACTGCAAGGAGATCGAACCAGTCCATTCTAAAGGAGATCAGTCCTGGGTGTTCTTTGGAAGGACTTATGCTAAAGCTGAAACTCCAATACTTTGGCCACCTCATGTGAAGAGCTGACTCATTGGAAAAGACTGATGCTGGCAGGGATTGGGGGCAGGTGGAGAAGGGGACAACAGAGGATGAGATGGCTGGATGGGATCACCGACTCGATGGACAGGAGTTTGGGTGAACTCTGGGAGTTGGTGATGGACAGGTTGGCCTAGCGTTCTGCAGTTCATGGAGTCACAAAGAGTCAGACACGACTGAGCAACTGGACTGAACTGAACTGAACTGAACAGTGGCTGTATAGCTATCAAAGCCTAAAAATAGTTCTACCTGTCTCTTTACAGAAAAAATGTTTGCTGTTCTCTGTACAAAATGCAAAGTTTTTTTTTTTTTTTTTTTTTTTGACAGATGAGGTTTGAAAGTTATGAAATTCCTGATTTTTCTTTTCACTGTTATCCCATGATTAAACTGCACTGAGGACTAATTTTGAGTAAAGTTTTCTGACAGTACATGATTTACAAGTTCTTACACATCCCTGAGAACTTCTCCATGAAGGAGATATCTCTATTTAAGATAAAATAAACTCCGATAATTTAGGAAGATTTTCCTATCACATAGCTAATAGTAGGAACATTTTCCAAATGTTTTCTGGTATTTTCAGTGAATCGATAGTCAGTTCTGAAGAACTGACTATCATAGGTCAAATTCTTCCCACTCCATTTTGTTTACTTTTTTGTTTGTTTGTTTTTGTTTTATTTTCTTTACTCTCTAGAGCTTTATTTTGAATACAGAGCATTCATTTTGACTATTGCACTTATTTTTAGATAGACCAAAACCTTCTATTGTAACCTCTATTTGGTGTACAGAGACTATTCATGTGCAATTGTGATTGCAGCCTTACATGATTTCTTGTTTCCCAGTGAGGGTGTAAGTAAGTGCATTGCTATTATCTTTCTAAAGACAGAGATGGCCGGCCATCCTGGTGCCTCCTACCAGGCCTAACCCTGAGTGGAGGGATGAGACGCCAGAGCCCTGGACCAGTATAAGAGTCCTAGGGCTGCTGGACTCTGTGGGCCCTTCCCCAGAGAAGGCTCTGAACACAAGACAAATCGCCAGAGCAGAAATGGCTTTGTTGGCAGGAGAGGCCAGCATTTCTGGCTTAATTCCCTGGTCTGAAGAATCTGCCTGCAATGCAGGAGACCGGGGTTTGATCACTGGGTTGGGAAGATTCTCCGGTGAAGGCAATGGCAATCCACCCCAATATTCTTGCCTGGAGAATCTCAAGGACAGAGGAGACTGGCGGGCTACAGTCCATGGCATCACAAAGAGCTGGGCACAACTGAGCAGCTAACACTACCACTCCTACTGAAGTCTCATTTATTTAATCTGATTCTGACCAGGTCCAGATTTGCAGTCTCCTTCTCCCAGCACCATCACCACCCATCCTTACTCCTCAAACACCCACTTGACTGACTTGCTCCTCAAGTGCTCAGCCTATAAACTGGGGCTTAGTGAACAAGCCTGAAAGAGCCTCCAGGGACCCCCAGGGTCCCAGTGTGCCCGGGGGACAGAAAAATGATTACACGAGGTCCCAATAAAAGGGACTGAATGGAGATTATGCTTCTGCCAATAAGTAGAATGCACACAGCAAGTAAAACGAAGTTCAGTTCTGAACACTGGAGCGCCTTACTCTACTTTCCCACACAGTTTGGGTAGGTGTGAGCTGTGAATAAGAAAGTGACCAGTAAGTAACTAATTGCAGAGCAGATGTTGAGGGTCTGTTTTTTAAAGATGTGGCTGGGTGCGACAAGACTGGAAGGCAGAGCAGGTCCTGTGCTCAGGCTTACTAGAGCAAGGCCTGGGTGAATGTTGTCTAGTCACCACAGGGCTATTTTATTCAATTAAAACTTAATTCTTGAAAACCAGACGGTGGCAGGGATGCAGAGTGCTAGCAGCTGTCAGGGTCCCTGAGTGGCTGGCGGTTGGAGATGGACCTCTGCAGCCCATGGAAGGCAGCCCACGTGAGGACAGTCGTGCCAGCTAAGGCCCTCAGCTGGGGCCACAGGACTCCCGTCTGCCTTGTCTATCAGCCTCAATGCCTGGTATGTCCTCAGATGCTTGGTAGATGCCCAATACGTACTTGATGTGGACAAAAAGGATAGTCACATATGAGGAGGACAAATAGAACACTTAGTGTATTAAAATGTAAAGGTTTTAACCCCAAATTTGGGGGTGAGGTAACAAGTGAAAAATGTGAAAGTGTTAATTGCTCAGTCATGGCTGACTCTTTGCAATCCCATGGATGGTAGCCCGCCAGGCTCCTCTGTCCATGGAATTCTCCAGGCAAGAATACTGGAGTGGGTTGTCATTCCCTTCTCCATGGGATCTTCCCAACCCAGGGATCGCACCCTGGTCTGCCTCATTGCAGGCAGATTCTTAACCATCTGAGCCACTACTTAAACGGTAGAAGAAACAGTTTTACTCACAGTTGCCCACTTATTTGAAATTGCAATCCCACTCTTTCCCCCGCCCCGTTTCTAATCCCTATCACATGATCAACTTCTTTTTTATACATATCTCCCTTCTCATTTTCTTTTTTTTTTTATAACTTTTTTTTAAATTTAATTTTATTTTTAAACTTTACAACATTGTATTGGTTTTGCCAAATATTGAAATGAATCTGCCACAGGTATACATGTGTTCCCCATCCTGAACCCTCCTGTCTCCCCACACCCTCCCTCTGGGTCGTCCCAGTGCACCAGCCCCAAGCATCCAGTATTGTGCATCGAACCTGGACTGGCGACTCGTTTCATATATGATATTATACATGTTTCAATGTCATTCTCCCAAATCTTCCCACCCTCTCCCTCTCCCACAGTGTCCATAAGAATGTTCTATACATCAGTGTCTCTTTTGCTGTCTTGTATACAGGGTTATTGTTAACATCTTTCTAAATTCCATATATATGCGTTAGTATACTGTATTGGTGTTTTTCTTTCTGGCTTACTTCACTCTGTATAATAGGCTCCAGTTTCATCCACCTCATTAGAACTGATTCAAATGTATTCTTTTTAATGGCTGAATAATACTCCATCGTGTATATGTACCACAGCTTTCTTATCCATCCATCTGCTGATGGACATCTAGGTTGCTTCCATGTCCTGGCTATTATAAACAGTGCTGTGATGAACATTGGGGTACACGTGTCTCTTTCCCTTCTGGTTTCCTCAGTGTGTATGCCCAGCAGTGGGATTGCTGGATCATAAGGCAGTTCTATTTCCAGTTTTTTAAGGAATCTCCACACTGTTCTCCACAGTGGCTGTACTAGTTTGCATTCCCACTAACAGTGTAACAGGGTTCCCTTTTCTCCACACCCTCTCCAGCATTTATTGCTTGTAGACTTTTGGATTGCAGCCATTCTGACTGGTGTGAAATGGTACCTCATAGTGGTTTTGATTTGCATTTCTCTGATAATGAGTGATGTTGAGCATCTTTTCATGTGTTTGTTAGCCATCTGTATGTCTTCTTTGGAGAAATGTCTGTTGAGTTCTTTGGCCCATTTTTTGATTGGGTCATTTATTCCCTTGCATTCTTATACACTAATAATGAGAAAACAGAAAGAGAAATTAAGGAAACAATTCCATTCACCATTGCAACGGAAAGAATAAAATACTTAGGAATACACCTACCTAAAGAAACTAAAGATCTATATACAGAAAACTATAAAACACTGGTGAAAGAAATCAAAGAGGACACTAATAGATGGAGAAATATACCATGCTCATGGATTGGAAGAATCAATATAGTGAAAATGAGTATACTACCCAAAGCAATTTATAGATTCAATGCAATCCCTATCAAGCTACCAACGGTATTCTTCACAGAACTAGAACAAATAATTTCACAATTTGTATGGAAATACAAAAAACCTCGAATAGCCAAAGCTATCTTGAGAAAGAAGAATGGAACTGGAGGAATCAACCTACCTGACTTCAGGCTCTACTACAAAGCCACAGTCAGCAAGACAGTATGGTACTGGCACAAAGACAGAAATATAGATCAATGGAACAAAATAGAAAGCCCAGAGATAAATCCACGCACATATGGACACCTTATCTTTGACAAAGGAGGCAAGAATATACAATGGATTAAAGACAATCTCTTTAACAAGTGGTGCTGGGAAAACTGGTCAACCACTTGTAAAAGAATGAAATTAGAACATTTTCTAACACCATACACAAAAATAAACTCAAAATGGATTAAAGATCTAAATGTAAGACCAGAAACTATAAAACTCCTAGAGGAGAACATAGGCAAAACACTCTCTGACATACATCACAGCAGGATCCTCTATGACCCACCTCCCAGAATATTGGAAATAAAAGCAAAGATAAACAAATGGGACCTAATTAAACTTAAAAGCTTCTGCACAACAAAGGAAACTCTTAGCAAGGTGAAAAGACAGCCTTCAGAATGGGAGAAAATAATAGCAAATGAAGCAACTGACAAACAACTAATCTTAAAAATATACAAGCAACTCCTACAGCTCAATTCCTTCTCATTTTCTTATTGCCATGTGTATCTCTGCTAAAATGTTGTCTCCACTTTGAGCATGTATTAGACAGGAAAGTTTGTAGAAGGCCTTCCCTGGCAATTCAGTGGTTAAGAATCCACCTTCCAATGCAGGGGACATGGGTTCAATCCCTGGTCAGGGGACTAAGATCACACATGCCCCAGGACAACTAAACCTGTGTACCTCAACTGCTGAGTCCATGTGCTCTAGAGCCCATGTGCCATAACTACAGAAGCCACAGGGCACAGCTAAGACTCACCATGCGTGCATGTGTGTGCTAAGTCACCCCAGTTGTGCCTAACTCTTTGAGTCCCTCTGAACTGTAGCTCACCAAGGTCCTCTGTCCATGGAATCCTCCAGGCAAAAATACTGGATTGGGTTGCCATGCCCTTCTCCAGGGGATCTTCCTGACCCAGGGATTGAACCTGTATCTCTTACACCTCCTGCATTAGCAGTCAGGTTCTTTACCACTGGTGCCACCTGGGAAGCCCAAGACCCAACACAGTGAAATAAATCATTTTTTTTTTTAAGGAAGGGCTGTGGAAATAAGGAGTACAAATATCTTAGCACCTTTCAATCATGTTTATTTTTCTGTGAGAAAATCAAAGAAAGTGTCTGTGCTCATTGATGTCAAGCAGAGATGGACTAATGGAGACTCAACATGGACCACACTACCCTGACCCTAGGTGCCCTGTAGAGGGGATCATGGTGCCCACTCACAAGGAGTCAGCAAGGTGACCCACCATAGGGAAGAGCAGCAAATGTCTGTGCACAGTAAAACAACCTCCCCACAGCAGGAGCCGGCGTCCTCTGAGCCGTCGTTTACCCCAAGCACATACAGCAATAGCTTGAGTAACACACGAACTCCATAACCGTTTGTTTCTAACTTGTTTCCAAATTTCCAATTTCTCCAGATATCTGTGCCAAAGCAAAAAGCATTTCCTGCAGCCTGGAGGCAGCGTGTGCGCATGCTGTTGTTCACCTGTGGTAAAGCTGCAGTAAGAAAAATTATTATGTGAGAAGATTCACTGTGTTGCCTAATACATGTCCCAGGCTTCATTCCCCAAGGGGCAAAGGCAATCAAATCACTTTCCTCTTAAGATCTAAAACATTACTATAATCCTACTTATCTTATAAGTGAGCTGGAAATCCAGTTTTTATCCAGGATCCTCCTTTCCCAAATCCAAGGATTACTCCAGCTTGTCCATGAATTCATTTTGGAGGACCAGGCAACGTCAGTTAATGAAGCAGGAACTAGGTGGCTCTCTCAGTGACTGAGCTCAGCAAACCATGTGGTCAGCCTCCTCTGCCATTCCCCGCCCCTCTCACATGGCACTGGCTGTGGACCCTGGGGTCCTGACAACCATGCCAAAGCTGGGCATCTTCCTCAGACAGGGTCTGCTCAGTGGCGGGTGAGCTCTTGCCAACACTAGGTCCTGCCCTTTACCTGATCACCTCTGCAAATGCTGTCGGCTCACCCGGACTCAGAGTAAGAGTATGCGTTCCTTCTCGTTCCTGTTCAGTTAGGTGCATCCAGCAGTGAAACAGCACAGGGAGCAAGCATCACAGTTTTTAGTGCTGCGAGGGTAATTTCAGCTCACTTGTGCACAGCATTTTCTCCAGGGCATTTCCAAATACAGCAAAGAGAGGTCAAATAGAGTCAGGGTCCAGCATCAATAAAGCAGAAAAGCTGCAAAGAACCTGTTTCCTTCTCCCTGGCCATTTCCTGGTTTCTTCTTTTCCATAGGGAAATTTTCCTCTCAGCTCTTTGTTTCTCCTCCCCTGTCGTATATTCTTTACTGGAGCTACGTTCTCAGGTACATACCTATGTGTAACCGAGGGAAATGGTGGCTGCGAGGGCGGGTTGTCACGTGTGTGACATGTGGGTATGTGACATGTGACATGTGACGTGTGGGTAGTTCATAAACCCCAGATCCCTGACACATTTAAAATACCCTTAAATCTTCACAGCTGAAAGGAACACTCAACTCCATCTTCCTAAAACAAGGAGTTATCTTGCTCAAAGTAAAATGCCAATCCATGACCAAGAAAGCAGAAGCTGCTTGAAACTTTTTATTTGGCAACTCTCCAGCTTCATCACTGACTCAAGGGGCATGAGTTCGAGCAAGCTCCTGGAGTTGGTGATGGGCAGGGAGGCCGGGCGTGCTGCAGTCCATGGGGTCACAAAGAGTTGGACATGACTGAGTGAACAAACTGAACTGAAATGAACTGAACAAATCTTCAAAAATCTGAAGATTCAGTCTCTGCTGACACCCTGCACCTTTTTTTATTTTTTAAAGTGTATTTTCACTTCCTGGGACCGCTTATGACAAGTCCCAACAATTTCTATCTGCTGAACAGCACAGAAGAGGATGTTGGAAAAAAACAAAACCAGGTAGGGATTTGAGGCACCTGCTTCTGACTTCACGTAATGTACTCTTCTACCAAGGTCTGGGAGCTTCCCTGGTGGCTCATATGGTAAAGCATCTGCCTGCGTGCAGGAGACCTGAGCTCAATCGTTGAGTCAGGAAGATCCCCTGGAGAAGAGAGTGGCTACACACTCTAGTATTCTGGTTTGGAGAATCCCATGGATGAAGGAGCCTGGCAGGCTACCGTCCACATGGTTGCAGAGTCAGACATGACTGAGCGATTAACGCAAGATACAACTAGGATCTGTGTTTCCTCTCAACAGCTGTATCACTAATGATAAAAGTTCATATGATTCATCAAATATTATATAGCTTGTATAAGCAATCATGGACCCAAGTGAGATTTTTATTCTGACACCTTTATATTTAGTTAAATTTCATGCAATGTTGAACTGACCAAACTGTTTTAATTCATATGGTTCACAAAAATTTACTTTGCCATTTAAAACAATAAAGAAATTTCCAGGAATAGAATGTGTGTGTGTGCTCAGTCATGTCTGATTCTTTGTGAAGGCATGGACTGTAGCCTACCAGGCTCCTCTGTCCGTGGGATTTCCCAGGCAAGAACACTAGGGTGGGTTGACATTTCCTACTCCAGGAGATCTTTCTGACCCAGGGTTCAAACCCATGTCTCTTGTATCTCCTGCATTGGCAGGTGGGTTCTTTACCCCTGAGCCACCTGGGAAGCCTGCAAATGTATTAAAAAATTAATTTTCACAATTATTCCCTATGCAAATGTCCATTGTTTGAAGACAGCATTAATTAAGTCACCTTTATTGTTTCCCATATCAGTACAACACTAAAACGTAAAAGTAAATTAAAAGATTTTAAAGTGTAGCAAAAAAAAAATTATTGGTTTTAAGAACATAAATACTTCAAAGGTATTTTCTAATACCCAGTGCTATCTTTCCATTTTAAACACCTTTATAAACACATATAAGATAAATAAAAGGACTTACCATAACAAAGTTTCAGTTAAAAGCTGAGAAAATTGCTCAATTCCTGAAAATTTAAGTAATTTTGTTGACTCTCATGTATTATTTAAAAGTACTAGTGAATGCACTTATGAATTATGTTTCTAATGGAATTCTAATGGAATAAAATGAAGACAGTAATTAAAATATTGAGAGTTTACAAATAATTTTTAGCTGACATCAAGTTAAGTATTAATACATAAGAAGTTAGTATCACATAATAGAGTACCATTTTCTGAAGAAACTCACCTTCTTTTTTCAAAATCAGGACAAAACACAAATTGCCCAGCAAGTTATTATCTCAGTGTTTCTTACTAGAGAGAAATTGCAAATACAGTGGCAAATATATTTTTAAAATTTCTTCTTCTGTTAATTATTATAAATTTCATCATAAAGCACCATACATTTTTGCACATCATATGAGTGAGAGACAATATACATTTCCTTTGACTCTAATACTTAACTCCATTTTCCCAATTTTAAAGTTGTGTAGAAATTTTTTCTTTAGTTTTCAAATACTTACTTCTAGTATAAAAATGGCATTTGTGGGGTCTTTATGAAATAAGTGTTTCTATTCTATATTTAACATATTGTGAGCGTGAAAGTGTTAGTCACTCAGTCGTGTTCAACTCTTTGTGACCCCATGGACTGTAGCCCACCAGGCTCCTCTGTTCATGGAATTCCCCAGGCAAGAATACTGGAGTGGGTTGCCATTTCCTTCCCCAGGAGATCTTCCCCACTCAGGGATTAAACCCAGGTTCCCCCACACTGTGGACAGAGTCTTTATTGTCTGAGCCACCTGGGAAGCCCAATCTAAGGAAATTTGAAAAAGTTGATAATATCAAGCTCCAAAGGAGTTTAACTTCAGGTGTGCCTAACAGAACAATTTTTATACCAAATTTATTTTGAAAAGACTAAAAATGTGAAACTATGTCAAAGCCTTCACTTTGAATGTGAGACAATTTCCTTAGAGTATTTGTCGTTCTTTATGTTATTCTACTTATACACGATAAAGGTGATTTTGTGTGGTTCCACTTTTACTTAGGATGTAGAAAACTGCAATAAAATACTGTCCTCACCACAACAATTGATAGCAATTGGACAGACTATAAAATTATATCTTTATTTATCCTGTCAGAGAGTCATAAAGCAATAAAGTAAACTGAATCCCAATACATGACAAGCCCCTCAGAGGACAGAAGGGACATATAAATTATTTCATCTTTGGTGGAACATGAGAGGAAGCGGTAACAATCATATCTGGCAACAAAATATTCTTCAACATTCACAAATTTCTAAAGGCAGAGTATGTGCCTGTGTGATAGTTTAGAATCTGTGGGAAGCCCAGACACAATAAGAGGCAGCCCCTGCTTGCCAGCTCTTGTCCACAGGCAACCCTGGATGCCTGTGAGAAAGCTCGGAGAATCACCCTCCACTGCATGTGTATACACATGATGACCAGCCCCTGCTGAGACACACAGGACCAAACTGTGCAATGTGAAACCCTGTCTCACAGGAAGTAAATACCATTTACTTCTAGAGAAAGCCAGGGAATTCTCCTGCCTCACTGTCTCAAAAATGGTCAGCAGCTATGGAAGAAGGGTGGAAACCCTGCACCTCTGTCTTGCAAGCATTCAAAGTGAAATTTACCTGCTACCAAGGGAAGCAGAGGAAATCCACTCATGAGCACAATCCTGCATTAACACACAAGAGAGTTTGGCTGAGAATGGAGAGCAACAAAAAGCTGACGTGTGCTCAGAACTCCCACTGACACAAAGCAGAGTTTTGCAACCTTGTGGAGGAGGTGATGGAGTAGTGAGAAAGCCCTACTTCTGAAGCTCAGTTGCAAAAGGAGGCCCCTGACAATGACCAACGATGAACAGAAGCATACATGCACACACGCACACACACACACACACCCCACACACAAGCAAACAAAGAAACCAAATGCCAAGATAAAGAACTGAACAGGCATGCCAAAGACCAGGGTACAGCAGAGGCAAAAACTGATGAAGCTGAAGACAGATCAATGCAATATTTCCAACGAAACAGAGAGAGAGAAGAAATAAGAAAAACAATCTAAAATCTCTGTCCAAACATGTAATATGCACTTAACTGAAATTGCAAAAGGAGAATAGGGAGAAAGTAGAAGATGAAATGTTGAAGATAGAGAGGCCGAAAAAATTAAAAAGAACTGATAAAAAGAAACAAACCACAGAAACCAAAATCTCAAGATCCTCTAGGAGAATTTTAAAAACATCAAGCTTATCAGGTCAAACTACTAGAAGTTGAAGATAGGGAGAAAATTCTGATGACATCAGAGATAAAAGAAAAAATATATAGATAAGGAGAAGTAAAGATGAGAATAATAGCAGATTTGGCATCAGAAACTATGCAAATCAGAAGACAATAGAGTTACACATACAAAGTTCTGAATGAAAAACCTATAATCTTCCATCATATCATGTGAAGATATATTTCAAAAGTGAAGGAAAAGCCTTTTCCAGAAAATCAAAACTTGAGTGATATCATTGAAAGCAAATCTACTCTATAAAACCTTTATAATTCCTCAGAAAGAGTGTGACCAGATAGAAAAAGATTTTTTAAAGAAAGAGTGTGAGAAGTAATAAATATGTTGGTAAACATAAAAGACATTTTACTTATTTGTAATCTCTTTAAAACAAAAGTGAGTGTCTAAAATTAATAGCAGCAAGACTTCGCTGTTTTTACAATATGTAAAATTAAGAAAGTATGGCAAAAATGAAATGGCAAAACTAATGCAATTATGTAAAGTTTAAAAATAAAATAAAATTAAAAAAAGAAATTAGAGATGGAAATGTGTACATTTGGAAGTTTATTATGATCTACTTGAGGAGGTATATGTGTATGTAGCCTGCTTCAAGTTAATGATATATACTATAAACCATAGGGATCAACAAATGAAAAATAATAATGAAAAAATGGTATAAGAATAAATCAATAGTTGAGATTAGAGTGAATAGTAAAATGCATTCAGTTAATTCAAAAAAGTGGAAAACCTGTGCAGAAGAAACAAATATATTTAGAAGAAATGGAAAACAAATTCCCAGCCATTACCAATAATTTTATTAACATAAAAGGTCTAGAGTGTCTAAGTACAAGGGACCATAATAATATTGGATATAAAAGAAATAGCCAACAAGATTTTTTATAAGAAATCTACTTTAAGTAGAAAGATACATAAATTAAAAGTAAAATGATGGGGAAAGACATATCATGCAAATTGTAAGCCCCAGGAAGCTGGGGAGGCTCTATTAGCTTCAAACAAGGTAAACATTAGAAAAAGAAACATTACCAAAGATAAAATGGGACCGTCCTTAATGACATAGAGACCAAGTCACCAAAAAAGATGTAATGATCTTAATATAAATGCACCAAATAATACAGATTCAAATTATGTAAAGCAAAAGTTGACAGAACTAAAAGGAGAAATAGAAAATCCCATTCATATAATTGAAAACGTCAATTCTTTCTCAGTAATTGAGGGAGAGTTAGAGCACGAGGCAATGGCATCCCACTCCAGTACTCTTGCCTGGAAAATCCCATGGATGGAGGAGCCTGGTAGGCTGCAGTCCATGAGGTCACTAAGAGTCGGACACGACTGAGTGACTTCACTTTCACTTTTCACTTTCATGCATTGGAGGAGGAAATGGCAACCCACTCCAGTGTTCTTGCCTGGAGAATCCCAGGGACAGCGGGGCCTGGTGGGCTGCCGTCTATGGGGTCACACAGAGTCGGACACGACTGAAGCGACTTAGCAGCAGCAGCAGCAGCAGCAGACCACTGGGCATATTGCATGCACTAAAGACATCACTACAAACACTCAGTCATGTCCAACTCTTTGCAACCCAATTGACTGTATCCTCTGTCCATGGGATTCTCCAGGCAAGAATACTGGGGTGGGTAGCCATAGGTGGACACAAAAGGAACTGTTAGAGAGATGTTTTAGAAAGAAAGAAAAGGATATTAGAACAAAGATCTGAGAATGGGAGCAAAAACTGTGATAAAGAAATTAGTTGATAGGTTTTAAATTGATAGCAATTAACTACAGTAAGAATAATAATGTTTGATTTTTGGAATTAAAAACATTGTTCTTAAATGTTAGAAAACAACTTTTAAGCAAGATAGAGGAAATTGGAGTAGTGTTCTAAGATCCTTAGATCGCTTGGGAAGAGAAACATTTAATGATTCATGTTAGGCATTCAGTATGCATGATAGAAGGCTAGGAACACACAATGAAGAAATAGGATTAGCAATAAAATTTTCAGAATCAAAGAAAAACTGAAATTAAAAAAATGATAATAAAAATAACACCAAAAAAGGTAGGATCAAAATTGGGGAAACAAGACAAATACAAAACATAACGCAGTATGATTAAAGTTAATTTTAAATATTTTAAATGGCCATAAATATAATATAAAAGGAACAAATTACACTTTCTCAACATAGTGAAATTAATATTGAATTAAGAAAAAACTCTCCAAATATACGGAATGTTTTTTCATTAAATAACTCAGATTAAGATGTAACATTAATAAAAATGTGAAAATATATATGTAGGTAGCAATAATGACAAAGTAATACTAAATCCAAGGTTTGTATAATAAAATTATATTGGTATTTTAAAGTGCTTATAAAATGCTATTTATAGTTATATATTCTTGAATGATTATAGTAAAAGAGAAAAAATAATGTGAAATATATGAGGTAATCATCCAGCTAAAAAAAAACTGGATAAAGAACATTAGAGTTAAGGGGGGAAAAAAATTGAAAATAAAAGTAGAAGAGATAACAAAAAACCAAAAGTTCACTGTAGGTAAGGATGAGTTAATACTCAATATCTGCCAAGATTATTATTATTTTTTAATATAAGGCAAATATATCATAAAAAAATTTAAGGTGATACAATTACAGCCAATATGAGTTATCTTTGAGAACAAGTATTACCAACATATTTATGATAAAAAAATTTGATAACTACAGGTATACTTCTGAGAAATATGACAATAAAACCTATATATAAAAAAGATAAAACCAACCAAAATTATAATACTTTTTTAAGAAATTAACTTATTATCCAAAAGTTCATTCATTGAAGTAAAAACATAAAATCTAGTTTTACAAGTAAGATCCACCAAAATTTTACAGATAATAAATAAAATTTCAGTTCAGTCACTCAGTCGTGTCGGACTCTTTGCAACCCCATGGACTGCAGCACAGCAGGCTTCCCTGTCCATCACCAACGTCCAGAGCTTGCTCAAAGTCATGTCCATCAACTCAGTCCCTTCTCCTCCCACCTTCAATCTTATACAAATTTCAGTATTAAACAAATTATCTGAGGACAGGGAAAAATATATTTCCTAAGCAACTTAAAGAATCTAGAATAGTTTTAGTAATACAATTGATTGAAGGCAGTGAAAAACAGTATTACATACAAATTTCATTTTCCTATGTATATAAATAATGAAAACAATATTGGCTGACAAAATCAAGTAAAGTATTAACTATTACATGCATTATGGCCAAGCTGAATTTATTTTAGGAACGTTAGCAGTTTTTATATTTTAAAATATTCTAATTCTTTACTAGCATGTGAGATGAATGCAATTGTGTGATAGTTTGAGCATTCTTTGGCATTGCCTTTCTTTGGGATTGGAATGAAAACTGACTTTTTCCAGTCCTGTGGCCTCTGCTGAGTTTTCCAAATTTGCTGGTATATTGACTGCAGCACTTTCACAGCATCATCTTTCAGGAGTTGAAATAGCTCAAATGGGATTCCATCACTTCCACTAGTTTTGTTCGTAGTGATGCTTCCTAAGGCCCACTTGACTTCACATTCCAGGATGTCTGGCTCTAGGTGAGTGATCACACCATCGTGATTATCTGAGTCATGAAGATCTATTTTGTACAGTTCTGTGTATTCTTGCCACCTCTTCTTAATATCTTCTGCTTCTGTTAGGTCCATACCATTTCTGTCTACCACACAGTTGCACTCATCTCACATGCTAGTAAAGTAATGCTCAAAATTCTCCAAGCCAGGCTTCAGCAATACGTGAACCGTGAACTTCCAGATGTTCAAGCTGGTTTTAGAAAAGGCAGAATAACCAGAGATCAAATTGCCAACATCTGCTGGATCATCGAAAAAGCAAGAGAGTTCCAGAAAAACATCTACTTCTGCCTTATTGACTATGCCAAAGCCTTTGACTGTGTGGATCACAATAAACTGTGGAAAATTCTGAAAGAGATGGGAATACCAGACCACCTGACCTGCCTCTTGAGAAACCTATATGCAGATCAGGAAGCAACAGTTAGAACTGAACATGGAACAACAGACTGGTTCCAAATAGGAAAAGGAATACCTCAAGGCTGTATATTGTCACTATGCTTATTTAACTTATATGCAGTGTACATCATGAGAAATGCTGGGCTGGAAGAAACACAAGCTGGAATCAAGGTTGCCAGGAGAAATATCAATAACCTCAGATATGCAGATGAAACCACCCTTATGGCAGAAAGTGAAGAAGAACTAAAGAGCCTCTTGATGAAAGTGAAAGTGGAGAGTGAAAAAGTTGGCTTAAAGCTCAACATTCAGAAAACTAAGATCATGGCATCCAGTCCCATCACTTCATGGCAAATAGGTGGGGAAACAGTGGCTGACTTTATTTTTCTGGGCTCCAAAATCACTGCAGATGGTGACTGCAGCCATGAAATTAAATGACGCTTACTCCTTGGAAGGAAAATTATGACCAACCTAGACAGCATATTAAAAAGCCGAGACATTACTTTGTCAACAAAGGTCCGCTAGTCAAGACTATGGCTTTTCCAGTGGTCATGCATGGATGTGAGAGTTGGACTATAAAGAAAGCTGATCGCTGACAAATTGATGCTTTTGAACTGTGGTGTTGGAGAAGACTCTTGAGAGTCCCTTGGCCTGCAAGGAGATCCAACCAGTCCATCCTAAAGGAGATCAGTCCTGGGTGTTCATTGGAAGGACTGATGTTGAAGCTGAAACTCCAAATCTTTGGCCACCTGATGAGAAGAGCTGACTCATTTGAAAAGATCCTGATGCTGGGAGGGATTGGGGCCAGGAGGAAAAGGGGACGACAGAGGATGAGATGGTTGGATGGCATCACGGACTCAATGGACATGGGTTTGGGTGGACTCCGGGAGTTGGTGATGGACAGGGAGGTCTGGTGTGCTGCGGTTCATGGGGTTGCAAAGAGTCTGACACGACTGAGTGACTGAACTGAACTGAATTTACTTCTTCACTTATAAGATTAATAGGGGAATGAAACTACATGCATCATAACCTAGGTGAACTTGGAAAAAATAATCAACAAGAAGCCATTCATTCATTATAAAATCTCTTAGCTAAATAGTGATTGTTTTAAACCCCAAAACTGTATCTTTACTAATCTGGTAACCTCTTACTTACTTATGACTTTCCTGGTAGCTAAGCTGGTAAAGAATATGCAATGGAGGAGACCCTGGTTTGATTCCTGGGACAGGAAGTCTGCTGGAGAAGGGAGAGGCTATGCACTCCCGTGTTCTATGGGGAAGCAAAGACTCCGACATGACTGAGTGACTTTTCATGTTTTTAAAAGCCCATGATCTTTTGAACCTTTTTCTCTTTTTTTTAATGAAGGAATTTAGCAAGGTCTCTGAAATGAGCATAATATAAAACCAATTGTATTACTATACAATATATATTTTTAAGTGATTGTAACTAAAAAACAAATACTGTTTACAGGAGCAATGAAATATTTAGTATTTAGAAATGTCTAAAAAAGGCACATATCTTCTTTAAGAAAAAATAATAATGTATAGCTTAACTAAGAACAAAGGAAGAAATCATCAGCAAATAGACCTAACATGTCATGTATACAATATCTTAATATCATATCATAAAGGTGTAATTTTCTGGAAACTGTAAGTTCAGTGTAGTTCCAAACATAATCACAAAAGGATTTCCAATAGAATTTATTAAGCCAAGCCTATACTAAAATAATAATGTAAGTACCAAAATAATAGAAATTTGGGGAGAGAAGACCATTTAGATAAATTTTTTAATTAATTTCTTTTTTATTGAAGGATAATTGCTGTATAGAATTTTGCTGTTATCTATCAAACCTCAACATGAATCAGCCATAGGTATATATACACCCCCTCCCTTTTGAACCTCCCTCCCATCCCCCTCCCCATCCCACCCCTCCTGGTTGATACAGAGCCCCTGTTTGAGTTTCCTGAGCCATACAGCAAATTTCCATTGGCTATCTATTCAACACATGGTAATGGCACCCCACTCCAGTACTCTTTCCTAGAAAGTCCCATGGACGGAGTAGCCTGATAGGCTGTAGTACATGGGGTCGCTAAAAGTCGGACACGACTGAGCGACTTCACTTTTACTTTTCACTTTCCTGCACTGGAGAAGGAAATGGCAACCCACTCCAGTGTTCTTGCCTGGAGAATCCCAGGGACGGGGGAGCCTGGTGGGCTGCCGTCTATGGGGTCGCAGAGTCGGACACAACTGAAGCAATTTAGCAGCAGCAGCAATGTATGTTTCCATGTTGCTCTTTCCATACATCTCACCCTCCTCTCCCCTTCCCCCATGCCCGTAAGTCTATTCTCTATGTCTGTTTCTCCATTGTTGACCTGCAAATAAATTCTTCAGCACCATTTCTCTAAATTCCATATGTATATGTTAGAATATGGTATTTATCTTTCTCTTTCTGAATCACTTCACTCTGTATAATAGATTCTAGATAATTTAAATGCCAAGCATCTATGTTTAACAAAAATATAGACAGTGGAACAATAGACTATAGGCACAGATACAGGCAAACAAACCAGTGGAATAAAATTAAGAGCCTAAAAACAGGGTACTAGTTTACCCAGGACAAGGAGAAAGATTCAGTTTTGGAAGAGTACATAAGTGTTTTCAACTGCATTGGTTATGTTTCATTATTCAATTTGGATAATTATTGTATAAATTTTATTTTGTTGTTTGTATACTATTATATGTTTTGCTTGCTGCTAAATCACTTCAGTCATGTCCGACTCTGTGTGACCCCATAGACGACAGCCCACCAGGCTCCCCTGTCCCCGGGCTTCTCCAGGCAAGAACACTGGAGTGGGTTGCCATTTCCTTCTCCAATGCATGAAAGTGAAAAGTGAAAGTGGAGTCGCTCAGTCGTGCCTGACCCTCAGCGACCCCATGGACTGCAGCCTTCCAGGCTCCTCCGTCCATGGGATTTTCCAGGCAAGAGTACTGGAGTGGGGTGCCATTGCCTTCTCCGATATGTTTTGCTTATGTGATAATAAATTATACACACAAAACCCAATACATTTATTATAATCTCCTCATATAAGAGTATCCTGATAGCTCAGAATCTGCCTGCAATGCAGAAGATGTGGGTTCAATTCCTGAGTTGGGAAGTTCTCCTGGAGAATGAAATGGCAACCCACTCCAGTATTCTTGCCTGGAGAATTCTACAGACAGAGGAGCCCAGCAGGCTGTAATCCAGGCTTTCATAAAGAGTTGGACATGACTGAGTGACTGACACTTTCATTTTCACTCTCAAATGTAAAAAAGATTTTGTCAAAGGAAAAGTATACTTCTAGTTTCCAAAAGGCTGGATATTTCTGGTAGCATGGAAACCTATACTATCAACCTGTCAGAAGCTTTTATTCAGTAGCTCACTTGTCAGAAGCTTTACTTGCCACTTTAACTTCAAAATCATAAAATTGCTATATAGAAATTCAGAGTTGTATTTTTATTATGCAAAATTGGGTAAACATTTTAAAATAAACTGCAAGCTGGACTGTAAAAAAGGCAGAACTTTAAAGACTCGATGCCTTCAAACTGTGGTGCTGGAGAATACTCCTGAGAGTGCCTTGGACAGCAAGAAGATCAAAGCTGAATTTAAGGGAAGTCAAACCTGAATGCTCATTGGGAACGATGGGTGCTGAAGCCGAAACTCCAGGATTTTGGTGTCCTGATGCAAACAGTCGACACACTGGAAAAGCCCCTGATTCTGGGAAAGATTGAGGGTGGAAGGAGAAGAGGACATCAGAGGGTGAGATGGCTGGATGGCATCACTGATGCAATGGGCATGAACCTGTGCAAACGTTGGAAGATGCTGAGGGGCAAGGAGGCCTGGCATGCTGCAGTCCATGGGCTCGCAAAAAGTCGGACATGACTGGGTGACTGAACAACAACAAAAAAATTAAAGTTCTATAAATAAAAAGAAAGTTCAAAGGTTATTTCTCAAAGACTCACAACATTTTTTCCTGGTGTACTCAGAATCCTTTCATGTTGTTTGTAATTGGCATCCTGAATATGTTTTCAATCTTTTAAAGAGCTAAAGAGAGAATCCACACTTACCAACATTAAATTGTGCAGACCAATTAAAATTTCTTCTTTCTTTGTTTTGTCTACTACTATATCAATTCAGTGAGAGTAACTCATGATGTTTATGCTAATTACAACTTTAATTGGAAATTATAAATGTCTCTTTGACATTGAGCAATTGCTTTATAAATGTAGTCTGTTTAGCAATACCATATTTTATACCATAAGGTCCAGAAGAGAATATTGATTAAAAGGTTGCTTGATGAGATCAGTTTTGAGAACTACAGAACCATCAATCACAAGACACAACTCATAATTTCATAACTGGCAAGATAATTAGGAAAATATTTAGTAACTTCTAATAGGAATAACCCAAGACAATTTATTTTATTTCCTACCTTTTCACAGGAAAACATGTAAGACAAGGAGACAAGTCAGCAAGAGCAAATCATAAAAGGCATGTTCAACCAATTAGGAAAAAGAGAAGACAGAAATTACAAACAATACAACAATGCCATCAAAAGCATCTAAGATGATCACTGGCAGGAAGGCATAAGACAGAAAAGCGGGAATTGAGACACAGGTTGGGCACCTGATAGTGAAAAATGGCAGTAGTTTCCGGGAGAGGTACGGAGTCAGAGCACATTTGCCTCTACTTAGAGCTCTCATGAGTTGGGCTAAGACTGAACAAAGAACAAGTACTTGCAGGATACGAGAGGAAAGTACTAAAAGTGCGGAGAGTCTCACAGGTAACAGCTCACAAGGTGAACACACACACAGCCCTTGAAGCACATGGATCCCCTTAGAAGACATTAAGTGCACAACCTTGGAACAGCAACCAGTAAGAGCAACCACACATGATGATAAAGGCCTCTCAGATTTGTAAGGTTCTAAGAGATAAAGTAAGAAAGTCTACACAGGGCTTCTACATTAAAAAAAAATAAGCAAAAACAGTAGTTCTCCCCTAATAATCATGAGTTTCTGCCCCTATAGGAAAAGAAATAAACACCATCAACCTTAGATTACATATAGGTGAAGACTTACAGTGACCTGTGGAAGGGCAAAAGAAAATGTTCTCTCACCTTGGAGAAGTACAGAAAAATCATCTTGAAACCAGACAGTTAGAGGTCCTCCATCACTGGGGAAGAAGCTGGATCACATAGAAAGCTCAGTTCCTAAGCCCAGGGACACAGGATGTAAGACAGAGGCTGAACCAGGAAAAGAGAATCAGCAAGGCTGCATGCATGCTGAGTTGCTCCAGTGGAGTCCAGCTCTCTGCGACCTCATGGACTGTAGCCCTCCAGGCTCCTCTGTCCATGGGATTCTCCAGCCAAGAATACTGGAGTGGGTTGTCATTTCCTCCTCCAGAAGATCTTCCCGATCCTGGAACTGAACCTGCATCTCTCATGTCTTCTGTGTTGGCAGATGGATACTTAACATGAGCCACCTGGGAAGCCCATGCCAAGTACCAAGTAACTGAAAATTTCTGATGCTAAAGGAGGGGATGGAGTAAGAAACTAGAGCCTGTCTGAAGTACAAGTTCAAAGATAAGATCTAAAGCTGTGGTTGAAGAGGAACATTGAGGTACAAGTCTCCAGAAAATGATCCAGGACCTAAGCTCAAGGTAATGTTGTGGCAATTTGAAGTTAAAGGTATACCAAAAGCAGACTTTGGGAAAAAAAAAATTCCATGTCCAGATCAATTCTGACTATATTTATTCAATCCCCCATCACCACCAATCATGATAGAACTGAAATATAAATATGTCTATTTCTAGGCACAAATAGCACTCACCATAATCTAAAACACACTCTCACATACACTGTGAACATCAATCAAAAATCACAGGATCCAAAAGTAAAAACACCCAATCAGTCAGCAGAATCAGACACAGGTAAGAATGATGCAGGTGTGAAACTATCAGTAAGGAATTCAAAATAACAATGAAAAATACAGTCATAGTGGAAAAGTAGACAACACGCATGAACAGATGGGAATGTTATGAAACACACAGGAACACAAAGAATCAAGCGGAACTGTACTGTGTACGAGCATGCTGCTGCAACAAATTATTGAGAAATCGGTGGCTTAAGACAACAAAAAATTATTACCTTACAGTTCTGGATCTGAAGTCCACAATGGGTCCACTAGGCAAAAACCAAGATATCAGAAGAACTGCATTTGATTCTGGAGGCTCTAAGGGGTGAATTCATGTCCCTGCCCTTTGCAGCTTGCAGAGACTGACTGTATTCCCTGGAGCTATGCCCTTTGTTTGCAAAGTCAGCAGTTGCTCAACTGAGTCTAACGCTACATCACTCTGACAGTGACTCTTCTACCTCCCTTTTCCACACGAAAGGACCCTTTGGTCCTTTAAGATAATCCAGAATCATCTTTCTCTTTTAAACTCTATTTTAAAATAAAGTTCATTAGTAACTTTAATTCCATCTGTAAACAATGTCCATTTACCACATGAATATTTGTGCCCCCTCCACCCTAGATCCATATGTTCAAATTCTCATCCCCAAAGTGATGATTTTAGAAGGGGGGGCTTTGGGTAATAATTATATCAGGAAGGTAAAAATATCATGCATGGCGTTAGTGCCCTAATAAAGGAGAGCAAGCACTGAGAGCTGCCCTCCTCCCTAGGACATGTGTGGACACAGCGAGACGGCCACCTATGAACTAAAAAATATGGGTGCAGCAGACAATGGATCTGCCAGTCCCCTGATCTTGGATTTCACAGGCTATAAAGCTCGAGATATGTTTCTGTTGTTTCTGAGTTTATGGTAATGTGTTACAACAGCCTGAACAGAATAAGTCATCATATAAAATTGCATATTTGTAAGTTCTAGAGATTAGAACATGGATATCCTCAAGGAATATTATTTTGCCTACCACACAGGGAATAAAAAACATGATATCTAGAGATGAAGAGTGCTTTTGACAAGTTCATCAGTAGCTATGACACAATGAGAAGAGTATCGGTGAATTTAAAGATCGTTCAATAGAAAGTGCCCAAATGGCAACACCAATGGAAAGGAAATGTATGTGTGAGTGTTGGGGAGGGGACAGTACAGGGAAGAGGTAAGCAGAGCATTAGAGCATCCACAGTTGTGGAACAACATCCAAAGGTATAATTTACGCATAGCTGCAATCCCAGACACAGAAGCAAGACTGAATGGGCCAGAATAAATACGTGACGAGTTAACAGCTGAGAATTTCCAAATACAGTAAAAGCATAAAAAATAAAATTCTAGAAATGTAAGTAACATCAAACCACATAAATACGAGAAAGAAAAGTATCCGAACATTTAATATTCAAATTTCTAAGTTCGTCAAAGTTAGCACATTACAGTCGTTGAAGATAAAAAGTAAAGCAATTTTTTTTGCCAATTTCATCTTTAATTCTGTCAGTTTTTGCCTAGTAATTTTAGGTGATTGGGAAAAAAATCACCTAAAGTCTTCAAAATTAAAGTTTCTAATTTTTATAGTTATTATAAAAAAAAGTAAAGCAGGCTTTCCATCCTAAAGTACACAAGCCAGAAAAAAATCGTATGGCATCTTTAAAGTGCTGAAAGGAAAATGTAATTGTCAATTCAGAATTCTATACTCAGCTGATTGCAGTTCAAAAAGAAAAGGGGAGGGAAAGACTTTCCGGACAAGCAAAATCAGAGAATTCATAAATTGAGCCTTTACTGCAAGACACGTTAAAGAAATTTCTTGAGGCTGAAGAAGTTTTATACCAACATAAACGTTGATCTACAAAACAGAAGAGATGATTCCCAGAAATGGTTGAATGAAAGTAATACAATGCATTCTGTTTATCTAATTAATGAGCTGTTAAGAAGTATTTACTATCTAAAACAAAGTTGGTTGCAAATGAATTCTTGGTCAAAAACATGGGTGGTAAAATCTGACAACAATAACAGGAAAGACGAAAGGGAGAAAGGATAACTCTACCCTTGCAAGGTGTTTGCCTGGCATGTGCAGCCATCTGTAACTATTTAAACATAGAATGTTGTTAATTAAACTTTTGCATTTTTACCCTAGGACAAACATTTAAAAAAACAAATTTCTGAACAGCTATAAAAATAAGCCCATAGTGAAGATAAAATGGATTATTAAAAATATTCCCTGTTTCAGCCAGAAAATATCCTACTTGATAAAATGATGAAAAAATAAGGAACTGAATATGGAAAAGGTAAAAGAATGGAGTTTATCTCCCTGGGATGACCACAGAAGCAGCAAATAGAAAAACCTCTGAAGCTTATAAGATAAGCCTGGACTCCAATTTTGACTCTTCTCACATAGTCTAAGAGCTCTTTTTCTGTTAATATTTGTATTCTCAGCTCCAAGAATAGTTTCTGGCTCATAAACCATACCTGATAAATTAATGAGCTGTTGCCTTCCAAAATTTAACACCTTCAGGCTTTCTTGTCACTATGACATGTTCTTTCCAGAGTCCCACAAATTCTATTATATGCTTCTATGTTTTATCCAGATTGGAGAATCATCAGTTATAGCTTGGTTCATTGAGTCATACTGTGTCATTACTCATTCTTAAATATTTCCAAGAGAGAGGTTACTAATGCAGATAAAATTTGATTTATTTGTTCAGGAATAAAGAGAATAAGCCACAGTGGAACCATCAACAAAAAATCCTTTCAGAGGATTCATAACATTAAAAAAACAATAAAAAATAAAGTGCTTAAGTTTTGCATTAGAAACTATCATACTAGCGTTGAAAATATCCATCATCAAAAGTGATTCATTGAATAAAGGTTCACATGCAAAGTCTACCTCATTATTTAAAGGGATAGCTAGATTTATACAAAAATCATTCTGGGAATCTTATTATAGGAAAAAACACGCTGGCAGTACCACATCTCAGAAACATAACTCTTACCGGGAATGTACGTTAATCAGAATTCCCATAAGTTTCAAAACATTAGAAAAATACTTCCCGGACTTTGATTGTGTCAGGAATTCTTGGGCAGAATTGTGAAACTGCAGAAGAATCCTTGAAGAGAGTGGGTAAGGAGACTGGCCCAGAGCAAGTAAAGAGATTGTTGGTCAAGACTAAAGGCCATGCGAGGTCCACTGCTGGCTTGTCTTAATGGGGACACTTTGTAAATTAGTTAGCCCACCAGCTAAAACTCTTTCTTTGAAACAAATAGAAAATTCAAGATCATTTAAGCCCAGGTAGGGATTTGATCATGACATTACACTCTGATTCAGAAATGAAGGCAAGAATGCAGCGAGGTTTCTGGAGAATCTGGGGAAAAAAAGAAAAGCTGTCAAGGACTCTGCATTCTAGTCCCCACTCTCAGCTCCATCCTCTGCGTGCCTGCTCCCTCGCTTTCACTGTTCCTCAATCTGCACAACCGTCCCCAGCCCTGAAATATGTCTATTACAACCTAAATCCCATGAAAAGAGGCTCTCCTTGAAGCACAATTTCAGACGCCCCAATGTGGAGCAGAATTTCTATCAGGCTCTATGAGGTGTCCTTTCTTGGCAGAAAACCTACCTTGAGGGAGGAAGGGGTGAAATCAAGTGCCGAGTCCCATCTTACAAAATGGCCCGGGGACCTGCCATGGAAAATGAGAGGGAAAGCTAAGCCGGGTCCCTAAAGCAGCGTCTTTGAACGCAGAGTGACCCTCCTCATTAGCAAACGTGGTGCCATCTGTGTTCTGCTATGCAGTGAGGCAGTCTTCTTTTTCCATTTTCCCCCAAGAAAAGTATCCAAATAAATATTCCCAGAAAGGACAGTCCTGGAGCCCTAAACTCTGTGTTCATGTTCAAAATTTTAGTCTAGGTGTATGCAATATGGTGCAATGACCAGAATCACATGGACCTCAGTACAGATCCTGAAATTCCACTAACTGGCTGTGTGAACAAGGATGGGATACAATTTCCACTGACTTCGGTTTCTATCTGAAAAATGGGGGCTAGGAAAGATTCAGTGATATTATCTGTTGGAAGCCCTTCACCCAGTGCCTGGCACATGATAAACGCTTCCATGCCTCCTGCTTTAATGAGTGCTAGACTACCGATTTAAGAAAATGGTGACTTTTATTTCTCCTTATATTGTTGTGCACTATTATGATCTGGAAAACTGCTCAGATTTGCATTACCCCTAATTATGTTAACAACTGAACCTGGGAAATGATACCAATACCTGCATGACCCTTTTCGGATGACCTGTCATTGTGAATTATTCGTAAGTAGAGTGTTCAAGTTATCAAAAAACCAAGGCATCTACAATCACGTTGTTCATCCATGCCAACAAGTGGAGACTTGTAAACAGCTAGCAAGAGTGCTTATATCCTCAAAACTCTGTACACTCTACACTTGTTGGCTTGCTTTTTTATTTCTTTTCAGGGACTAACAGCTTTAGAAGTTTAATTATCACATCTTAGGGTGAGGGCGTAATGAGCATACAGTTGTGTTCCCAGGGGAAAAAAAAAAAAGGTATAAAAGACCTGGAGAGTGTTTTACTTAATTTGATGTGAAAATAATGTGTGTGGTTTTAAGATTTTGATTAAAATGGGAGTTTTCTCCAAATATGAGGATATCACAGTGATTCCTAGCACAGAAGGCAAAGTTTTCTGTACTGAGAAAACAACCTAAAATATATCTACATCAATAGCTATGTGACCTCTTTCAAAGTGGAAAAAAAAATCTGTTGCCCTTGGAACTTTTCATTGACAGAAAACAGGTGATTCTGAGGTTTTATGCCAAGAGTAAAATGACAGATGGGACTAGCCCAGCCCATGAGGCCGCCAGGACAGCAGGACAAGAGGCACTATCGTACCAACGATGGACAAGCGACTTTCTTGGAGAAAAGCAAAGTCTTAGAATTTGAATTAGAACAGCTTTTCTTCTTCATTATGGGTCCTCTTGGAAACTTTTCTCCTACCTTCCAAAAAAAAGATCTGAAAAGAGTAGCAAATGCTTCTACTGATGTTTTAGCTTCCAGCTTTAATCCTATAGAATACCATCACGAAATAGGGCCATTTTCCTATTTCTTCTATTTCCTTTTCTCAGTAGCCTCACACGTCAAACCCTTAAAATAAAGACAGATAAATAATTTCTTGGTGCACATTTCACTAGTTGCTCAGGAAATAATGAGCAAAGTTACTATTGATACATAATTAGAGAATTTTTGAACAGTCTTTGACTAGCACTCTGGACATGGATTTAAGCAAACTCTGGGAGATGGTGAAGGACAGGGAAGCCTGGTATGCTGCAGTCCATGGGGTCACAAAGAGTCAGATACGACTTAGCAGCTGAATAATGGTATGCGTGAATTTCTAAACCGAGGACAAAACCAACTGACAGGACGCAATGGGACCTTGGAGGGAGCAGGACAGCCCCTCCCCCATATCCTCTACTTTAGCGCCTCTCTAAGGAACCTAGATAATAGCATTTGATGTACATCTCCTGAGTCCTGAGTCTTTGGCAGATGTCGAAAGAACCTCCCACTCTCCAACAAATGGAAGATGTAAATACTTGATAATCTTGAGCACATGGTCCCAGGAGCCTAAGGCCTGATACTATTAACTGCTACCTCTCTACCAGCCAATCAGAGGACTGTGCACAAGCTGATCACAAGAACATGTCTCAGTCTCTCACCTGGATTTTAAAAGTGCTTTGCTTTGATTTGCATTGCACTAATCATGTGCAATGCTGAGCATCTTTTCATGTGCTTATTAGCCATCTGTATGTCTTCTTCGGATAAATGTCTGTTTAGGTCTTCTGCTTATTTTTGATTGGGTTGTTTATTTTTCTGGTATTGAGCGGCTTATATATGGTGGAGATTAATCCTTTGTCAGTTGTTTCATTTGCTATTATTTTCTCTTTAAAAAAAAAAAAAGTGTTTTGCCAAAACCCGTCCAGGGAGTTGGTTTTATTATTTTTTTTCTTTTCAGGGCATGAACCACCAGCTTCCCTCCATGACCCTCCAATAAACCTTTGTCTGCTCCAATCTCAGACATATCAGTGTGTTTGGCCTCACTGTGTTGGATATGGGAACTTGCATTAATAAAACAATACGCCATTCTTTTGAATTTTTGATGAATCTGCTTAGTATATACAAACTCAAAGACAAATGCATGTATGATACTGTTTTATTTTTATGTTAGATGATCCACAAATAAATCCAACCTTTGCTCATTTTTTTACCTCAAGGACTATCAGTGATGCTTAACTGATACGACTTAATGTAAAAAGTGAGCCTGCTTTCTGCTTTTGACATGTTTGCTTCTAAGAATGCAGTTGACAACAGCCATTATTCTAGAGCTCAGGACTTACGGACTTACGGTGGGGCACACCGCAGCCGTGAGCTGTCGGCCTGTTTTTGTGTGTTTCTGTTGCGGGAACACGGCCTTTGCGCACCCTCGATGGCTGCTCTCACACTGCAGTGTTGTTGCCGTTGTTCAGTCACTAAGTCATGTCCAGCTCTTTGCGACCCCGTGGACTGCAGCACTCCAGGCTTCCCTGTCCTTCACTATATCCAGAGTTTGCTCTAACCCATGTCCATTGAGTCAGTGATGCTATCTAACTATGTCATCCTCTGCTGCTAACTTCTCCTTTTGCCTTCGATCTTTCCCAGCATCAGGGTCTTGCCCAGTGAGTTAGCTCTTTGCATCAGATGGCCAAAGTACTGGAGCTTCAGCTTCAACATCAGTCTTCCCAGTGAATATTTAGGGTTGATTTCCTTTAGGATTAGCTAGTGTGATCTCCTTGCAGTGCAAGGGACTCTCATGAGTCTCCTCTAGCACATTACAATAGCAAAGTTGAATTTTTGCAACAGAGATTTACAGTGTCCTTTAGAAAAATTCCCAACCCTTCCATAGCAGAAATGGACAGTTTTTTAAAATTTCACATCTGTATAATATTACTCAAATCTTCAGATTAACATCTAAACACCCATTAAGTCCATAACTTTGTCCTTGGAACCATAAGCCTGGTAAGTATTGAGATAAATGTCATGAAAGTATGCCATTAATTGCTTGCCAGTCAACAGTGCTGACTCAGCATTTCCAATCACCCTAGTGAATGGGTGACCAGAGTAAAACCATCTCTTTACTTTTTAATTACATTCAGTTAATTGCAATGATGTCTCATCTAGTCCTAAAAAAGCTCAAGATGCTATCAAGTGAGTGAAAAATATAGTTTTCCTTCATTATTTTTTCTTGGCACCTTCTGTGAATAAGTGTGCTATAAGTTTAATTGGTTTAATTACACTGAAAAAAATCTATAAGGAATATGGTAAATGCAATTAAAATTTAATCAGTTTATGTAAAGCAGATAGAATCCAGGTTTCTTCAAGCCAAATAAGCTCAAAATAATACCATTGACCCTCTCAGGACATGAAAGGGTTTCCATATAATGTGGGCAGTTATATTCTCAGTTAATGTGCATAAATGAGAAAATAGGAAATAGTGTGCTGATTAAATCATTCAATTCAACTAGCTTGTGTAGCTCAGGGAAAACATTAAAAATGGAATTGGCTGTTGAATAATGACATATATTTAACTCTCATAGGGGACTTTACATTTTTTTTCACCTTCTTGCATGATTTGGTGTAAGTCATTAACTTATCTGTGGAGGAAGCAATTTTAAATATGTGACTTTCTAAAGGATTAAATTAAGATTTCACCTGTATATTTACATACATACAAATGATTAGAAGACTAAAATTATATTTTTGATTTTGCCAACAAGCTAAATTTATTCATTAGCTGAGTTTTATACTGTAAAAATCAATGAAACATGTATCCAAAGTAAAAAAGTATATATATTGAAAGCATTGTCATAAATCCCTTATCTTAAAGCACTGATTGATTATGGATAATTATTTTAAAATAGAGATTACCTTAAAGCAGGCATCAGAATAGTCAGGATATAATTATGTCTTGACCTAGAACAAATTAATGATGATGATTATAATTGCTTTTCTTATTTATTTCTCTTTATTGAGCTTTTAAAATAACTTTTTAGAGTAATATATGAGTTGAAAAACCTAAAAACAGAGATGTATTGATTGATTGACTTCTCTTTACTCCTAATGGGACCACCACAAGTCAATCATTGATAACAATTTGATTTGTTTCCTGTTCAACTTTACCTAATCTAGTAGTTCTTAAGGAGATTCATTATAGTTCTGGGGCTCTCTGAGGCCTTCTCAATGGTGCACAAAGTCAAAACTGCTTTTATAACAATATTGAGGTGTCAGTTGCCTTCTGCTCCCATTAACATTCACAGTGATGATGAAAAAGCAGCAGTGGATAAAATTCCTGGTGGCTTAGCATGAATCAAGGCCTTGCCACCAAAGTGAACCTCCAGTTATATTTTTCATGACAACATCAATGGGAAAAAGAAGCAATGCTTATCCAAGAATATTCACACAGGAGCAGTAAAACTTATTAATTTTGTTAAATTTCAACCCTTGTTTACATGTTGTTTAAAAATAATCTGTTTAAGGAAATGGGATATGGGACTGTTTGGATGAAGTACATCTGTTAGATGCTGAAGGCTACCTGTCCTTAGGAGAAGCACTCGTGTCATTATTTCATTTGCAAAAGGAAACGCTTGACCACTAGCTTCCTTCACTGCATCACTTTTATTTGAAACACTGACAAACTATGATTAGTCAGATGTGTTTGACAGATATTTTGTCAAAAAAATGATAAAAGTGAGCCTGTTACATACAGGAAAACAACTGACAGGATTTGTAGCTAATGATACAGTTAAAGCTTTCATGTAAAATTCAAAATTGTGGGAAAATTATATCTACCACTTTAGAATTCAACAGCCTCTCGATATTCAAAGACCATTCTGATGAATCCACTGGTGATATAAATGCATCTGAGCTCTTTGATACTAGATAATAAAATTTGGCAACTTTCACAAGATTGAAATTGCTCAAGAAATAGCTAACTTCCAAATGACCATTACATTAGTTGCAAAGTTAAACATTGGCAAAGCGTACTTTGAAAATGTAATTACAACAAATGGATCTTAATGAAATGGAGTATGAAAAAGCCATTGGTGTGAGAAGGTGACTTATTAAAAGGCCAAAGAAGAACATACATCATGAAAAAAATTAGCAAAGGAGACAGAATAAGAAGCAAATAGATCTATTCAATCATAAATAAATTTTAAAAAATTCATGTTCATCATCAAGGAAAAAGGCCTTGAGAAAGTAAGATATGGGAAGGAAAAATAAACCAGCAAAGATGAGGAACTCATGAAAAAAATATAAAAAATCATTATAGAGATGAAAACTGCTGTAGAAATACGAAGAGAAGCACAATAAACATGTCCAGGAATATGGTAAATTAGAAGAAGTAAGTGCTATAGAATGGCAGAGAACATAAATATAAAATGATTTCTAATACAGACATTGGATGCTAAACTGAGAAATTCACAAATGGTACATACAAGTAGTTCAGGACATAATGATAGGAAACTCCCGGTATAAAAAGAGGCAAATCTATAGATAGAAGAGGAAAAGATGGAGACAAAGGACAGAATGATGTGGGAAAAAAAGAAATAGTAAGACAATCCAAAGCAAAGGAGAAAAGTAAAGATATACCCATTTGAATGCAGATTTCCAAAGAATAGCAAGGAGAGATAAGAAAGACTTCCTCAGTGATCAGTGCAAATAAATAGAGGAAAAAATAGAATGGGAAAGACTAGAGATCTCTTTAAGAAAATTAGAGATACCAAGGGAAAATCTCATGCAATGATGGGCGCAATAAAGGACAGAAATTGTATGGACCTAACAGATGTGGACGGCTGCGACCGGCGCACTTGGTGTGGTGGAGAGGAGCTACCCCATGTCCGAGGTCAGGGGCAGAAGCCAGGAGGACCCCATGCCCGAGGGGAGGTGGCCAAGAGGAGCTACTCCACGTTAAACATCAGGGGCGGCGGCCGGGAGGACCTACCCGACGCCTGAGGCCAGGGACGGCGGCCAGGAGGAGCAACCCCACCTCCAAGGAGCGGTGGCTGCGCAGCGCAGGAGGGCCTAGAGGAGCTATTCCACGTTCAAGGTCAGGAGGGGCAGCGGTGAGGAGATACCCCTTGTCCAAGGTAAGGAGCAGCGGCTGTACTTTGCTGGAGCAGACATGAGGAGATACCCCACGTCCAAGGTAAGAGAAACCCAAGTAAGATGGTAGGTGTTGCAAGAGGGCATCAGAGGGCAGGCACACTGAAACCATAATCACAGAAAACTAGTCAATCTAATCACACTAGGACCACAGCCTTGTCTAACTCAATGAAACTAAGCCATGCCTGTGGGGCAACCCAAGACGGGCAGGTCATGGTGGAGAAGTCTGACAGAATGTGGTTCACTGGAGAAGGGAATGGCAAACCACTTCAGTATTCTTTCCTTGAGAACCCCATGAACAGTATGAAAAGGCAAAATGATAGGATACTGAAAGAGGAACTCCCCAGGTCAGTAGGTGCCCAATATGCTACTGGAGATCAGTGGAGAAATAACTCCAGAAAGCATGAAGGGATGGAGCCAAATCAAAAACAATACCCAGCTGTGGATGTGACTGGTGACAGAAGCAAGGTCCGATGCTGTAAAAAGCAATATTGCATAGGAACCTGGAATGTCAAGTCCATGAATCATGGCAAATTGGAAGTGGTCAAACAGGAGATGGCAAGAGTGAAAGTCGACATTCTAGGAATCAGCGAACTACAATGGACTGGAATGGGTGAATTTAACTCAGATGACCATTATATCTACTACTGTGGGCAGGAATCCCTCAGAAGAAATGGAGTAGCCATCATGGTCAACAAAAGAGTTCGAAATGCAGTACTTGAATGCAATCTCAACCTGTGGCGGATTCATTTTGATATTTGGCAAAACTAATACAGTTATGTAAAGTTTAAAAATAAAATAAGTTAAAAAAAATATATATATATAAAATGAAAAAAAAAAAAAAAAAACGACAGAATGATCTCTGTTCATTTCCAAGGCAAACCATTCAATATCACAGTAATCCAAGTCTATGCCCCAATCAGTAACGCTGAAGAAGCTGAAGTTGAATGGTTCTATGAAGACCTACAAGACCTTTTAGAACTAACACCCAAAAAAGATGTCCTTTTCATTATAGGGGACTGGAATGCAAAAGTAGGAAGTCAAGAAACATCTGGAGTAACAGGCAAATTTGGCCTTGGAATACGGAATGAAGCAGGGCAAAGACTAATAGAGTTTTGCCAAGAAAATGCATTGGTCATAGAAAACACCCCCTTCCAACAACACAAGAGAAGACTCTACACATGGACATCACCAGATGGTCAACACCGAAATCAGATTGATTATATTCTTTGCAGCCAAAGATGGAGAAGCTCTATACAGTCAGCAAAAACAAGACCAGGAGCTGACTGTGGCTCAGACCATGAACTCCTTATTGACAAATTCAGACTTAAATTGAAAAAAGTAGGGAAAACCACTAGACCATTCAGGTATGACCTAAATCAAATCCCTTATGATTATACACTGGAAGTGAGAAATAGATTTAAGGGACTAGATCTGATAGAGTGCCTGATGAACTATGGAATGAGGTTCGTGATGTTGTACAGGAGACGGGGATCAAGACCATTCCCATAGAAAAGAAATGCAAAAAAGCAAAATGGCTGTCTGGGGAGGCCTTACAAATAGCTGTGAAAAGAAGAGAAGCGAAAAGCAAAGGAGAAAAGGAAAGATATAAGCATCTGAATGCAGAGTTCCAAAGAATAGCAAGGAGAGATAAGAAAGCCTTCCTCAGCAATCAATGCAAAGAAATAGAGGAAAATAACAGAATGGGAAAGACTAGAGATGTCTTCAAGAAAATTAGAGATACCAAGGGAACATTTCATGCAAAGATGGGCTCAATAAAGGACAGAAATGGTATGGACCTAACAGAAGCAGAAGATATTAAGAAGAGGTGGCAAGAATACACAGAAGAACTTTACAAAAAAGATTTTCATGACTCAGATAATCACGATGGTGTAATCACTCACCTAGAGCCAGATACTCTGGAATGTGAAGTCAAGTGGGCCTTAGGAAGCATCACCATGAACAAAGCTAATAGAAGTGATGGAATTTCAGTTGAGCTATTTCAAATCCTAAAAGATGATTCTCTGGTGCCGGGAGCGAGCTCCGCCCATGGCTAAGGTCATGAGGAAGGAGGCTTGACATACGCAAATGCAGGATCGAGCCTCAGGAGTCCCCCTGGAAATTCTCGAGCATCTATCCCCAAAACCAGAGTCTGCCTACTTTCTGCTTTGTGCTCTCACCTACACCTCTGATTTTACAGGGGGCTGTCCCCCATTACCTCTCCCTGAAAAAAGAGTTAACTTACAGCTCCAGTTAATAAAGTTCCTGGGTGTGATAGTGTTTCAACCTACAAACTCCTTTGGAAGTCCTCTAGCCTGCCTGAATAGGTTTTTCCGGCCACATGTGATTGCTCAGAGCCTCCCAACTGTGAGAGGCATTAGATGTTCTAAACTGTCTAAATACAGATTCCTTTGAGCTGTTAAAAGATTGATTAGAAATTGTATTGGTGAAGGGTTTTTCACTTGTTGGGCCAATGTTTGCTGCTAAGTCTCCATATCCCTTACCTGCTGTGTCCCTGACAGTGTATTGATTAATATAATTGGTGTAAGTAGTAGCTTTAATATTTGTAACCTGGGACCCTTGAGTTAATTCTTTTTCTTGTTATAGCCCACCACACCTTTGCTCTGTAGGAATGCAACTTTATCTAATGCTTTTGGAGGGTGGCGCTTGACTAATCACCTTTAGAGAAAAATAAGTTTTCTGAAGAAAGGGTCTTAAAATGTTAACAGGCCTCCGGGCCAGAAGATGATGCAAATCACCTAAACTTTTGCATATGATATGTTTGCAGGAAGAAAGCCTGGCTTACTGCATGACTCTACCCCTTCCCCCATTATTCTCTAAGCATAACTTAAGGTATAAAAACTACTTTGGAAAATAAAGTAGTTTTTTCGGGCCTTGTTCACCGAAGCTTGGTCTCCCCATGTCGTTCTTTCTCTCACCTTCTGGCTGAATTATTCAGCCTCTTCTCCACTGAATTTCCTCACTGAGCTATCCTTATTTCAGCCTCTTTTCTCCACTGGATTTCCTCAGTGAGCTATCCTTAGTTACTCTTTATATCCTTAATTAACGTTTAATTAAGCAATTGTTTCCTGATCCTCGCGACGCCGTCCCCGCTTCGAATTCCCTGGATCCACCGGGGCTGGACCCCGGCACTCTGGAAGTGCTGCACTCAATATGCCAGCAAATTTGGAAAACTCAGCAGTGGCCACAGGACTGGAAAAGGTCAGTTTTCATTCCAATCCCAAAGAAAGGCAATGCCAAAGAATGCTCAAACTACCGCACAATTGCCCTCATCTCACATGCTAGTAAAGTAATGCTCAAAATTCTCCAAGCCAGGCTTCAGCAATACATGAACCATGAACTTCCAGATGTTCAAGCTGGTTTTAGAAAAGGCAGAGGAACCAGGGATCAAATTGCCAACATCTGCTGAATCATTGAAAAAGCAAGAGAGTTCCAGAAAAACATCTATTTCTTCTTTATTGACTATGCCAAAGCCTTTGACTGTGTGGATCACAACAAACTGTGGAAAATTCTTCAAGAGATGAGAATAACTGACCACCTGACCTGCCTCTTGAGAAACCTGTATGCAGGTCAGGAACTGACAGTTAGTACTGGACATGGAACAACAGACTGGTTCCAAATAGGAAAAGGAGTCCTTCAAGGTTGTATATTGTCATGCTGCTTATTTAACTTATATGAAAATTACATCATGAAAAACGTCAGGCTGGATGAAGCACAAGCTGGAATCAAGGTTGCTGGGAGAAATATCAATAACCTCAGATATGCAGATGACACCACCCTTATGGCAGAAAGTGAAGAAGAACTAAAGAGCCTCTTGATGAAAATGAAATAGGAGACTGAAAAAGTTGGCTTAAAGCTCAACATTCCGAAAAGTAAGATCATAGCATCCGTCGCATCACTTCATGGCAAATAGATGGGAAAACAGTGGAAATAGTGGCAGACTATATTTTGGGGCTCCAAAATCACTGCAGATGGTGACTGCAGCCATAAAGTTAAAAAATGCTTGCTCCTTGGAATAAAAGTTATGAGCAACCTAGACAGTACGTTGAAAAGCAGAGACATTACTTTGCCAACAAAGGTCCATCTAGTCAAGGCTATGGTTTTTCCAGTGGTCATGTATGGATGTGAGAGTTGGACTATAAAGTAAGCTGATCACTGAAAAATTGATGCTTTTAAACTGTGGTGTTGGAGAAGACTCTTGAGATTCCCTTGGATGGCAAGGAGATCCAATCAGTCCATCCTAAAGGAAATCAATCCTGAATACTCATTGGAAGGACTGATGTTAAGCTGAAAGTCCAATACTTTGGTCACCTGATGCAAAGAGCTGACTCATTTGAAAAGACACTGATGCTGGGAAAGATTGAAGGCAGGAGGAAAAGGGGACCACAGAGGATGAGATGATTGGATGGTGTCACTGACTCAATGGGCATGAGTTTGAGTAAACTCTGGGCATTGGCGATGGACAAGGAGGCCTGGTGTGCTGCATTCCATGGGGTCACAAAGAGTCAGACACAACTGAGTGACTGAACTGAACTGAATTGAAGACAATTCAAGGAATTTCTGAACTCTATTAGTAAAAAATTATATTAAAAGGCACACACATTCCAATATTCGTTGCAGCACTATTTACAATAGCTAGGACATGGAAACAACATAGATGTCCATCAACAGATTAATGGATAAAGAATTGTCGATAAATTCCAAAGAATTAATGGATAAAGAATATATGTCATGGAATATTCAGTTCAGTTCAGTTCAGTTCAGTTGCTCTGTCGTGTCCGACTCATTGCAACCCCATGAATCGCAGCATGCCAGGCCTCCCTGTCCGTCACCAACTCCCAAAGTTCACTCAAACTCATGTCCCTCGAGTCAGTGATGCCATCCAGCCATCTCATCCTCTGTCGTCCCCTTCTCCTCCTGCCCCCAATCCCTCCCAGCATCAGAGTCTTTCCAATGAGTCAGCTCTTCGCATGAGGTGGCCAAAGTACTGGAGTTTCAGCTTCAGCATCATTCCTTCCAAAGAAATCCCAGGGCTGATCTACTTCAGAATGGACTGGTTGGATCTCCTTGCAGTCCAAGGGACTCTCAAGAGTCTTCTCCAACACCACAGTTCAAAAGCATCAATTCTTCGGCGCTCAGCCTTCTTCACAGTCCAACTCTCACATCCATACATGACCACAGGAAAAACCATAGCCTTGACTAGACGGACCTTTGTTGGCAAAGTAATGTCTCTGCTTTTGAATATGCTATCTAGGTTGGTCATAACTTTCCTTCCAAGAAGTAAGCGTCTTTTAATTTCTTGGCTGCAGTCACCATCTGCAGTGATTTTGGATCCCAAAAAATAAAATCTGACACTGTTTCCACTGTTTCCCTATCTATTTCCCATGAAGTGAGGGGACCAGATGCCATGATCTTATACCCAGCCATATTACCCAGTCAAAAAGAATGCATTTGAGTCAGTTCTAATGAGGTGGATGAATCTAGAGCCTGCTATACAGAGTTAAGTAAGTCACAAAGAGAAAAACACATTTTATATGCTAATGCGTACATATGGACTCTAGAAAAATGTTACTGATGAACCTAAATGCAGGGCAGTAATGGAGATGGAGACATGGTGAACAGAGTTGTGGACACAGTGGGGAAGGACAGGGTAGGATGAATTAAGAGAGTAGCATGGAAGCATACATTACCATACGTAAAATAGAGAACCAGTGAGAATTTGCTGTATGATGCCGGGAACCCAAACCTGGTGCTCTGTGACAACTCAAAGGGGTGGGAGATGGGAGGGAGGTTCAAGAGGGAGGGAGCATAAGTATACTGTGGCTGGCTCATGTTGACGTATGGCAGAAACCAATACAATATTGCAAAACAATTATCCTCCAATTAAAAATAAATAAATTTTAAAAAGACAAATATGTGATTTGAAAAATTTATGCCAGTCAAGTTATCCTTTAAACAACAGACATTTAAGTAATCATGAGCATTTTTAGAAAAAGTAGTTGTCTAATTATACTATAAGAAATTTTAAAGAAAAGCATTCACTTATTTGACTTTCAGCCAAATACACATTAAGAAAAATAAAAATGAAAACAAATGCGGTAAAAGTGATAGCTACTGACAACTGAATCCCTTTAAACATAAAACTTCAAAGAAATTCCATTTATTTTCCACTTTAAATTCAAATGAAATTACAGTTAATAATGTCTTTTTAAGAATCATGCAGAGCTCTATGCTGGACTTCTGACTTGCAGAATACACTTTAGTACATGGGTGATGTTTTAAGTGACTAAGTGTATTAAATGCATTAGGAAACAATTACATATGGTGAAATAAATTGGTTGATTTGGAAAAAATTAAATCAGTCTTGGATTCTAGGTTAAGTTCCTTGGTCATAACATGTTAATCTTTCCAAATATGTGTGGATTATTTTGCTAAAATTTGAAAAAGTTCATGACAGACATTGGTCTAAACTTTTCTTTCCTTGCAATGCTTTTACCTTTTGTTTTTCATATTAGGATCATGTTGATTGCATACTATGAGTGGAAAACATTGCTTATTCATAAATTTTCTGGAAAAATGTATGCAGAATTGCTATTCTTTCTTTAACATTTGATAGAATTTACCAGTGAAACCATCTGTGCCTATAAATTTTACTGTAAGAAGGATTTTACTGTGCATTCATTTTTTTATAGATATACAATTATTTAAATAATCGATTTCTTCCTAAATGAGATTGGCTACGTATGTACTCTAAGGAATTTGTGCATTGAATCCAAATCTTCAAATTTATTGCCATAAAGATGCTCATTTTCTTATTATTCTTTGGATAGTTTTAGAATCCGTTGGTATCACCTCTCTCATTCTTGATAATGGCAACTTTTGTCTTCTTTTTTTTTTTTCTCTTTAATCATTCTGGCTGGAAGTTTACCAATTTTATTGATTTTCTGAAACAAGCAACTTTACGTTTCATTGATTTTCTCTATTGTTTTTCTGTTGTATTTTATCTATTGTTGGTCTTGCCTTTATTTTATTCTTTCCTCTTCTTATCTACTTTTAATCTCTTTTTTGTAATTTATAAAGATAGAGGCTGAAGTTATTGATCTGACACTTTTCTTTATTACTAATGTAGGTATTTATTGCTATAAATGTTAGCATAAACTGTACTTTAATGGAATTCCACAAATTTTCATATATTTTATTCTTATTCAATTCAAAGTACTTTAAATTACCTTTTTAAAAATTCATCTTTGATCATGGGTCATTTCAAATGTGTTTTTTAGTTTTTCAGTGTTTGATGATTTTTATGATGATTTTTCTAAAGGTTTTTCCACTATTGGTTTCTAACAATACCATTATGGTTAGAGAAAATACCCTCTACCACTTAAATGTTTGTAAGTTTATTGAGATGTGTCTTATAGCTCAGCATATCATGTAGTTTGATAAATAGGTGCTTTAAAATACTATTCTACTGTTTTGGGGTGGATTTGTATGAATTTCAACTAGATTGGCAGCATTGTTCTTTTTCTCTATTTTCTTTCTGATTTTTTTCTATGTCTTCTATCAATTATTGAGAAATGTGGTGAAGATTCTGAATGTAATTGCTAATTTGAACACTGTCATTGCTGTTTTATCAAATGCTTTTCATGTGTTTGGAAGCTCTATAATATTAGGTGCAAATGTGTTTAGTATCATTGTGCTTTTCCTGAATTGACTGCTTTTTCATTGTGAAATGACTTTTAAAATCAATGGCATCATTCTGTTGTTAAATTCACTTTTTCTAATGCTACTGTCACCTCTTAAATTTTCTTTTGAATACTGATAGCTTTACCATAATGCATTTTTTCTGTATTTGACATTTTTATTGAGGTATAGTTGATTTACAATATTAGACTAGCTTCAGGCATGCAATATAGTACTTTGGTATTTTAAAAGACTATACTCAGAACAAATTCTTATAAGATACTATATTTCCTGTGCTGTACATTATATCTTGTAATTTATTGACTTTACAGCTGGTACTTTGTACCTCTAATCCCCTTCTCCTATTTTTCTCCTCCTCATTCCACTCTCCCTTTTGGTAACTACAAGTTTGCTGTCTGTGAGTCTATTTAGTTGTATTTGTTTATTTTGGTTTTTTTAGAATTCACATATATGTAAAAACATGCAGTCCTTTTCTTTCTCTGTCTGATATATTTCACTAAGGATAATACCTTCTGGTTTCATCCATTTTGTCACAAATAGCAAGATTTCACTTTTTATGGCTGCATAATACTCCATTATACATATGTGTTTGTGTCTGTGTGTTATGTAATAATTTCTATTCCTATGTCTAAAATGCAATAAGTCTTTCTCCATCAATGTCTAATCACTGTTAATGTCGAGTGTATTTTCCAACTCACACATTGCAGTTTTATCTCTAGAACTTCAGTGTTTATCTTTGCATATCCACCATATTTCTACCGAAATTTTTGAACATACGATATATCATCTTGAGAACTTTTTACTCCTTTAAGATTTGTTTAGTGGGATCAGAGTCAAGTTCAGTGTAGGACTTACCGTTCCCTTCTACTAACAGAGGATCTTAGTTCTTTACTCAAACCCCCCAAATTATGAATTTCCATGGCTGCTCACACAGGTAATATTCACAGCCTTTTCTAATCTTTCAGGATGACTTTTTCTTGGACCTTGAGCACTTTTCTTACACACATGTGGTGATTAGCACTTTGCTGAATATTCAAGGGGGTTTCTGTGAAGGCTGTTGGAGTGTTGTCTATGGTACTTTCTGCTCATCTGTCCTGAAAACTCTCGCCTCCTTGATCTCTCTAAACTCTCAACTCTGCCTTTTCTATGTAGGAAGTAGGCGGGGCTCAGCCTGAGTTCCCCTCCCTGTATCATGCCTGAGAGTCTTTCTTGACAGTTATCTGGATGATTATTGAGTTTTCTTGAGTACAGTTTTAAGTGATTTTGTTGGCTACATTGTCTCAGACTGCTTGGAAGATACAATTTCAAAAACAGCTTCAAGTAAATTTCCTCCACTGTTTTCACATTAATTCCATTCCATATCCATAACCACCACCTGATGAATTTGAAGAGAGAGCAGTGAGGATGTACAAATAGTGTTCAGTTGAAGCATCTTTCCTGGGAGAACCATTTGAGTTCCTAGTGGTCCGTAGAAAACTGAATTCTCTGAATCAAATATTTAAAGTCCTAAATTTATGCAGCAGTTGGGAAACAAATTCTTCATCAATTCTTTCTGGATTTTGTTTACAGATGAGGTTTATCTATGACTAAGAAAGCATTTCTCAGGGATTTGACAGAAACATTCTAAGGAAATTCCAGGAAATTAAAAGAAAAGTTTCAGAACAGCACCAAACAGGTGTCTGGCCATCCAAAGCCATTCTGTCTTATTAGCAGAGAGGAAAGTAGCCTGTGTTTTTACATTCCTTACAGTGGTTATCAAGCATAGTGAAGTGAAGGGACTTCCCTGGTGGCTCAGATGGTAAAGAATCTGCCTACAACGAAGGAGACTCAAGCTTGATCTCTGAGTTGGGAAGATCCCCTGGAGAAGGGAATGGCTACCCACTCCAGTATTCTTCTTAGGGATTTGACAGAAACATTTTAAGGAAATTCCCGGAAATAGAAAGAAAAGTAAGAACAGCACCAAGCAGGTGTCTGGCCATTCAAAGCCATTCTGTCTTAATTGGTAGCAGAGAGACAGAGTCCCTGTCCGCTAACATTCCGTATAATGGCTATCAAGCATAACAGTTCCTCAAAATAATGTCTGGCAGAAAAGCATGGGGACAACCAACACTTATCTCACATTTGATATTTAACCGCGTCAAGATTCTCTATTTAGAGCAGTTCAAGTCATGATATAAAAAATATGGCATTGCCCAGTTTGGATAGAAAACTTGGATAGAGTAAGAAAAGAAAGACTGTAACCTTTTACTAAATGGGCAGAGAAAGCTAAATTTTCCTTGGTTGTAAGGACTGTAAAATCATGCGAGAGATTGTCCAGGCTGATGGTGCAATTGGTTTTCCTAGAGAGTAAATAGAGCAGTCACCCAAGTATTCTGAACAATTAAGCTGCAGGTGTGGACACGCCTGCAGCGAAGTGTGAACACAGGGAGCCCAAAGAGAGCATCCATAAAAGGGTCAGCAGTTGGTCTTTGATGTTGGATTGAACTTTTCTACCACTGGTAAGTTTTATAACAAAAAAGGAAAATCCGTTTGAATAATTCAAGACAAGCCCACACGTCTACAGCTAATCAACAAAGAAGGAGCTGAAGGACTAAGCCAACTTTTGACTGCAAACAAGAGAAAAAATAGGGTACAGCCAATCTCTGAGAAAATGTAATTTACAGTAGAGAGACCATTTGCTGGACCAAAAGAACTTGATAACCAGCCTTGCAGGTACATTTTCAGCAAGGCCTCTTAAACAAAGCGAAGGAGCAACTTGCAGATGACAATCTATGAAAAGAGGACTCAACACATCTTTTCAACTAGAGCAGTTGTTTACCACATTTTGAAAATCCACAGGCAGCCTGGAATAGGGTACAGCTTGAATGTTTCAGCGGAACAGCCTGTATTTTCACTTAGGGGTAAAGCATTTATAATGCAAAGGAAATGCTCTAGTAACCCAAGGGAGCTCTCAATGTTCTCTTAATGAGGGCAATTAACCACAATTTTTTTCATTGTTATTCAAATTTTGCTACGACGCTTAACTGATTTAGAAAGGAGAATACAAACTTTGGCTTAATAGAATCTGGGACAGATTGTGTACGTGGAAAGGCTCAGGGACATCACTAGTCCTCTACAGCAGGAATCGTCTAGAGAGATACGAAGTTCACGGACTGTACGGATCTGGTCTACACTTTGCTGAGTTTCAGGATATTGGTTCTCTCAGAGAGAAATGTTTCATGTTAAACTGTGCCAGGTGCTTTCGGGGTGGAAGAGGTTTTTTAGAGACAAAAACAAAATTTTTACTGTATGAGCTGCTTAACTGATACAGGATTATCCTTTTTTCAAATGTTTGCAACTTGAATTCAACAACTAGCTTGAAACTTAAAATTTTGAAAGTTGATATTCATTGTATAATCTTCATAACAATTTTTAAAACAAGAAAAAAATGAAAGACGCTATTTAGCTCAAAGATTTCATTTCACAGATGAAGAAAACAAAGCACTGAAAGTTTAATAACCTATCACAGTAGGGCAGGCGTGTTAGCTGCCGGATCACTGTTTTGGCTCCATAATCACCCACACGATGAGGCTGAGCGGAGCAGCAGCTGTGAGTGAGTAAATTACAGTTGTGTAGTCTCTAAGTTGTGCCCAACTCTCTGCAACCCCATGTTCTGTAGCCCGCCAGGCTCCTCTGTCCATGGGGTTTCCCAGGCAAGAATCCTGGAGTGAGTTGCCATCTCCTTCTCCAAGGGCTCTTCCCAATCCTGGAATCAAACCCGTACCTCCTTCATCTCCTGCATTGCAGGTGGATTCTTTACCACTGAGCCACCAGGGAAGCCCAAATTATAGTTGTCATTTCTATCAAAATAGTTTGGAACTCGAGCTTTTTGTGCAAGCTCACTATTTCACCCCTTCAATCCCAGGTGGCCCTTAGGGAACTCTATTCATCATACCAAACCTCTAAGTTCCTAAAGGGCTGGCCTGAAATAACGTGCTCTACAATCTCCATCCCTGTGTTCTGACTCTTCTAGGATGTGGTGGTGGTTTAGTCCTTAAGTTGTATCGACCCTGTGACCCCACAGACCATAGCCCACGAGGCTCTTCTGTCCATGGGATTTCCCAGGCAAGAATACTGAAGTGGGTTGCCATTTCCTTCTCTGGGGGATCTTCCCAACCCAGGAAATGAACCCACATTTCCTGCTTGTCAGGCGGATTCCTTACCACTGAGTCATCTGGGTAGGGTTTGGTAAAACTTTCTGAGAAGACCAGGAAGGAATCATTTTAGAGACTGGGGGGCCATACAGTCTCTATCAAAACCACTCAACTCTGCCATTACAACGTGAAAGGAGCCACCGACGTCAGCATATGAGCATGCTGTGTTCCATGTTTATGGGCACTGACATTTGAGTATTGTATCATTTTCATGTATAATGAAGTATTCTTTCCATCTCTTGCAACCATTAATAAGCATAAAAAATATCCTTAGCTTTGGGGCTGTATTTGAGCTACAGCCAGTAACAGAATGGAAAGTGCAGAGAACACGGTAGGGCACTGGAGGTGGGTGTGAACCACCGGCATGAGGCTGGACCTCGAGGAGTCAGTCTGACGTAATAAGACCTCCGGCTCCTTTGGAAGAACTTTCCCGCCCTACAGCTGGGATGGCAAATACTGCCCCGAACAGCTGCTGTAGCCCTTCTTCCCCAGAGACCAACTCCAAGTGAGCTTCCTCAAAGCACCCAAACAACTGTTTGCAAAATGCGTAGGAGTTTAATGAGTAGGGGCAGAAGCAGAGGAAAAGGTTTATTAGGCTTTCCTAGGCTCTTCCATGTAAGGGTGGGGAGGGTACAATGTGACACTGAGAACACAGTGAGTGAGAAAAAGACATTTGAATGTTCCAAAGACCCACTGAGAGAGACACGGGGAGCCCTGCACTGATTCGTGAGTTAGGAGGATGGAGACAGGCTAGAGGAACATCACAGCGCAACTGATACAAACCACAGCTACACTTCAAGAGATAACATATGCTTTCTTGCAATTAAAAGGAAGAGATGAATAGTGTAAGATCTTGATATTTAAGTGTCTCTTTGGTGGCTCATTGGTAAAGAATCCACCTGCCAAACAGGAGGCATGGTTTCAATCCCTGAGTCACGAAGATCCCCTGGAGGAGGAAATGGCAATCCACTCCAGGATTGTTGCCTGGGAATTTCCATGGACAGAGGAGGCTGGAGGGTTAGGAAATCAACCCTGAATATCCATTGGAAGGGCTGATGATGAAACTGAAGATCCAATACTTTCTCCACCTGATGTGGAGAACTGACATTGGAAAACACGCTGATGATGGGAAAGATTGAAGGCAAAAGGAGACGAGGCCAGCAGAGGATGAGATGGTTGGATGGTTTCACCGACTCAGGGACGTGAGTTTGAGCAAGCGCCTGGCAGGAGTTCATGGGGTCAGGAAGTCAGACATGACTTAGTGACTGAACAGAAACAATGTGTTATTTAAGAGTTCCTGTTGTGTTTTATTTAAAAGCTGTATGATTCACCACATAAGAGATGGGGTAGGGAGAGGAGCAGGTGGTACCCAGTGCTGAATTCCATTTTCTCAAATCAAGTTCCTTCTCAACTTCAAAATTTCTCCAGTGCTGCACAACCTAATAGAACTTTTAACCATCTTTGGTTTTGTCAGAAAATGCTCTACACTTTGCTCTTTAACTAGATGACAGGGACCAATTAAATTAATGAGCCTCACAAAAGTGTTTCCCTTGGCAAACGGCAGGCTGTGTTAATGTTTGCACAGTGCCGTTTTTGAGCTCTAAGCCTCTATGTTAAATGCCAGTCTTGCCCCAAATATCTCTGTGTGCTATTGAGGTCTACCAAACTATAGTTGGGCTTCCCAGGTGGTGCTAGTGATAAAGAACCTGCCTGCCAATGCAGAAGACATAAGAGATGTGGGTTCAATCCCCAGGCTGGGAAGATCCCCTGGAGGAGGGAATGACAACCCACTCCAGTATTCTTGCCTGGAGAATCCCATGGATGAGGAGCCTGGAGGGGTAAAGCCCATGAGGTCACAAAGAGTCAGACACAACTGAAGCGACTTAGCATGCTTGCACAAATTATAGTTATACTCTTGCCTGGAAAATCCCATGGATGGAGGAGCCTGGTGGGCTGCAGTCCATGGGGTCGCTAAGAGTCAGACAGGACTGAGCAACTTCACTTTCACTTTCACTTTCATGCATTGGAGAAGGAAATGGCAACCCACTCCAGTGTTCTTGCCTGGAGAATCCCAGGGAGGACAGGGAGCCTGGTGGGCTGCCGTCTATGGGTTGCACAGAGTTGGACACGACTGAAGCGACTTAGCAGCAGCAGCAGCATGTGTGTGTGTGTGTGTGTGTGTATGCAGTGTGCTGTGCTTAGTCGCTATGTTGTGTCCATTTATTTTGCAGCCCCGTGGACTGCAGCCTGCCAGGCTCCTCTTTCCATGGGATTTTCCAGGCAAGAATACAGGAGTGGGTTGCCATTTCCTCCTCCAAGGGATCTTCTCAATGCAAGGATCAAACTCACATCTCCCACATTGACAGGCAGATTCTTTACCCCTGAGACACTTGGGAAGCCCATACACACACACACACATATTTTCAGAGTCAAATTTAATCTTCTGTTTCTATGCATAATGTAGATATACAGAGAGAATACAGCATACATGATGTAGATATACAGAGAGAATATGGCATACATGAATATCATCTTCAAGTGAATCACCTCATTTAGTCAAATCTACTTTTTTATTAACAGTCTCTAGATAATCATTTTCTCTACAATTAGTTATTTAATAATGACAAGTAAAATTTCCCAAATGATCACAAGAGTCTAAAAGATGATAAAAACATGTCTATTCACATCGCTTGAATACTTTAGTACTTTGATAGTGGTCTAATTAAATGCTTATTATAATCTCTCTGACATCATATTTACACTTGCTGTCAGCTGAAGAATAAAGTCAGAGGCAAATAGCAAAGGCTCAGTGATCAGGAAGAAATCTTCATCTTCATTCTGGACAAAACGGAAATGAAATGTATGCTCTGTTTTGTGATTCCTTCAAAATAGTGCAATGTTCTTGCAACATATAAGCACAATGTGTATTTTGAGGACTAGTTGAAAAACTGCAACTCTTTAACTAAGCTCTTTTGCAATATTATTTAAGACTGTAGATTTTTCCTAAACTAGGTTGTAATGTGGTTAAATGTCCATGCTACCTTGTAGAAAACATCAAAATATAAATCCCTTGGTGTGTTTCAGTATCCATGTGGCACCAGGGGTGAAGAATCCACCTGTCAATCAGGGGACACAAGAAACATGAGTTCAGTCCCTGGAGAAGAAAATGGAAATCCACTCCAGTAGTCTTGCCTGGGAAACTCCATGGACAGAGGAGCCTGGAGAGCTACAGTCCATGGAGTCAAGAAGAGTTGGCCACACTGAGTGCACATATGCTGCGTTGAACCGCACTGTTCTCACCACGTACCTATTTCGTAAAACAATAGCTCTTAGATCAGTAGTCACATGTGAAACTAACTAGAGCCTATACAGTTAAAGTGATTTTTCTCATAAAAATATCTTTTATAGATTTCAATGTATTCTCTATAGAAAATCATTATGTTCATTGAAAAAAGTCACAACAATTGAATAAAAAACATTTTTTAATACTGAATCTTTGAATTTATAGGCATGTGGAAAATGACTAATATGTTAGGGTGACAAAGAGCCAATATCTCAAAGATCACTTGACTTTTTAATTTGTTTTAAATGCAAAAATTCACTGAGTACACACAAGGAAAGCACAGACACAATTTTGGCATTCTAGTGAAATTCCAATTTAGATGAACTGATTATTTCAATGGAATATTGCACATTGTAGAATTATATTGTGTTTCTATTAGATATATGGGTTTTTTTTTTCTAATATGGGTACTTTTTAGCCTTTATAGTTACAACCTAAAGTAGCTGATTTGCTAGTCTTGCAAGATAGCTGCTAGTCTTGTTGAAAGATACAGATTTATCTGGAAAAAAATTTTGATAGTAAGCATTTGCCTTTACCTACAGGACAACTACGAACTGATATATAAGTTGTTTGGTGTACAATTACTAAGAAGGAATTTACTCATATTAGTGCTTGGAATATGTAAACATCACATTTCTACCATTTAATTCACTATGCCCCAGAAAAAATTTACTAAAGCTGCAAAAGTGTCTTTGTTGGTTGCTAGTGTACTTCTAAGCACATAAAGTATTAGTTTTAAGGCAAATTAGATTAGACAACTGGTAATAAATATATATGGAATATATTTGAGAGTTCAAAATGAATACATTTCGAGTTCTACTTTTGGCCCGGAGATAGTAAGATGATCCAGAATTAGCCTTCTATCATTAGCGTCTAGGAACTGAGCAAAATACAGACACAGCTATTTTTCAGGCATTACAAAACAGGCGACTCTGACTGTGATCCCCGGGAGAAAGAGAACATCACTCAGGGCTTTGTGCCAAGAAGCAATTTCCGAAATGCAGCAGACGCAGGAGGACCTCAAACACAGCCTGACACTCTTACAGATGTGAGGACAAAAAGTAGAGTTTGAAAAGACGGAGAGCCTAGAAGATTTGAGGCTAATTTCAGAAAGAAAGGAGTCATGCAGAGGAAGATATCTAGATATCTATAAAATAGCCCTAATGAGTCTTCAGCAGAGTAGCAATCTGTGTATGGTAGGGTAAATCTTCACAGAGATGGACGAGAAAAACTTCTGAGCTATTTATTAAGAAGAAAGGCTGTGTATATGTGCTCAGTCCTGTCTGACTCTTTGGGACCTTATGCACTGTAGCTTGCCTGACACCTCTGTCCATGGGATTATCCAGGCAAGAATACTGGAGTGGGTTGCCATCTTCTCCTCCAGAAGATCTTCCTGACCCAGGGGTTGAGCCCATGTCTCCTGCATCTCCAGCATTGCAGGCAGATTCTTTACCACTGAACCGCAGGGAGAAGTGCAATAAGAACAATTTTCAGAGCTTACATAAGGTTAGCAATCAAAAGAATTGTCTCTTGCAGATTCACACATTTATATGAAATGCAAAACACCAATACACTTGAGAAGGAAAATAAAGCTATTACCTTAATTTAAACAAACAAACAAACATGATTTTTGGTATCAGATAACAAGGCAATGGCCAAGACAGTATGTTATTGATGCAATGTTAGATAAATTGACCAATATAATGTAAAAGGAAATCCAGAAATAGCTCATACCCTTGAATTTTGATGAAGATGGAACTATAGTTTGGAAGGCATGGCTTTTCATTAAGTTTTCCTAGAACACTTGTACTTGTCATACGGAAAAAAAATAAATCTTAATCCCTACCTTACAGAATACACCAAAATCAATTGCAGAATGATTTTACCCTGATATATAAAAAATGCAGCATTAAAGGTCCTGAAATGCTTTTCTAGGATGACAGGATATTTATGTGAGTGTGGGATATGTGAACTCGTACAGCACAAAATATTCCTAGCACAAAAGGGCAAAAAGAGATGTTTTAGACAACACTAAAATAAGTGTTCATTAAAATATGACTTTGGAAGAGTACACTGGCGAGATGCAAACTTTGAGATGAAATCTGTGGTATATACATTCAATAAGAACTTGTACCCAGAATACATAAAGGCTAACCTCACCCAATAAGACAAAGGTATCCAACCCTAATAGGAAAAAAAAATTAATACCATGTGAGATAAGAATGAAAAAAGAACAGAATCGTTAAATAGGAAAAGATAGAAAATACCAATTGTTGGCTAGGATATAGAGCAACAGAAACCTCATGCACTGAAGATAGAGATGTAATTACCAGAGCTGCCTGGGGCCACTGTTTGGCAACACCTACTGAAGTGGCTTACTCCTTGGAAGGGAAGTTATAACCAACCTAGATAGCATATTCAAAAGCAGAGACATTACTTTGCCAACAAAGGTTCATCTAGTCAAGGCTATGGTTTTTCCTGTGGTCATGTGAGAGTTGGACTGTGAAGAAGGCTGAGCGCCGAAGAATTGATACTTTTGAACTGTGGTGTTGGAGAAGACTCTTGAGAGTCCCTTGGACTGCAAGGAGATCCAACCAGTCCATCCTAAAGGAGATCAGCCCTGGGTGTTCTTTGGAAGGAATGATGCTAAAACTGAAACTCCAGTACTTTGGCCACCTCATGCGAAGAATTGACTCATTGGAAAAGACTCTGATGCTGGGAGGGATTGGGGGCAAGAGGAGAAGGGGACGACAGAGGATGAGATGGCTGGATGGCATCACTGACTCGATGGACGTGAGTCTGAGTGAACTCCAGGAGTTGGTGATGGACAGGAAGGCCTGGTGTGCTGCGATTCATGGGGTCGCAAAGAGTCGGACACGACTGAGCGACTGATCTGATCTGATCTGACTGAAGCGGCATCACACTTAACCTCATCATCAGTTCTGCTTCTACAGTACATACTTTAAACGATGAGTGTATGTGTCCCTGTATTCACAGCAACACAAATCATGATAACAGCAAAATAAAGTATAAATAAATCAAATGTCCATCAGCCAATGAATTTATAAATCAGTAATAATATATGGTAAATTGTTTCAGTATTCAGTATTCAGGTAAATATATGGTAAATAGTTTCAGTCTTGATTCTAATGTATAACAATTCTTTGAATTTGGGCAATTCATTTAAATTCTCTAAGTATCAATACTATATCTGTAAAACAGTCACCATATTTGTCTGGCTGGGTTGCTGAGGTAAAACAAAACAAAGAAAAATAAAACAAAAACAAATGTGTGAAAGTCACCGGGAAATAGCAGAGCTGGAAGGCAGCGCACCTGGAAGAGAGCTCTGCCGTCGGCTCCCCTCCCCCAGCACGCCGAGAGACGTTTCTCGTTTCATTGACTTGACCAAATGTATCTCTTTCCTTTTGCTTATATTCTAGTTAAGCTGGTAGAAGAAATCATAGTTTGAATTCTGAATTTAGACATTTAAAATTTTTATACGTATCCGTACGTGATTTATTTGTGTTTATTCTCTGTTTCTGCCTTGCTAGATCTTTCTCACTTTTCAAGCCTCCTGCTCATTTTTTTCTTCAAAGCCAGCCTGCCATTTGCTGCTCTTTCTTCCATTCGGATATTACAGTGAATTTCAATCACAGCACCTATTTCCTTATTCTCGAACACTTTATTAATAACTCTGATGCTGATGAGTAGGAGGGGAAGATGTTAGATTAACATCTCAGAAGGCTAAAGTCTTTTCTTCAAATATGCATTATTAAAGATATAAGAGAGAAGATTCCTTCACATTAACCCTCCCACTCCTCCTCCTTAAGTGTTGTTCATGTTAATTTGCTAGTAATAGCAGTGTGGAGAAACCTATTAGCAGCTGGCAGTTTAGTGGGGAGTTTCACTTACAGCTAAAGAAAATGCACTATAAAGATGGAATGGATATCTTGTGATAAAATGCAGTTTAAGGATTTTAAAAAACAAGAATAGTTTAAAAATACACATGCAAGTTTTACTGATTTTGCTTAGAATTTGACTATATATACAAAAAATATTAACATATTAATTTAGCAAAATTGCTTTTATCGGTTCTCTATTTTTACACTAAGCACCAGCCACTTCCAAATAGCCAGTTGTCTAGCACAGCTCAAACACAGTTGAGGGAGGCTAAAGATAGGCTGGAGCTAGGTTATGATTTTATTTTTATCATATATTCTTTTGCTTACAGCTATATTAAAGTGTAACAGATATACAATAAATGGTGCATATTTAATTAGACAATTTGATGAGTTCTGCCTTATGTATAAACTTGTGAAATGATCACAATTAAGATAAACATCACTTTCAGAATTTTCTCTTATCCCATCATAATTCCACCCCACTAATCCACTCTGCCCCATATGCAGATAACCACCTTTCTACTATCTGTCCTCACTGACTGGTCTCCATTTTCTATAGTTTATATAAATGAAATCAGACAGTTTGCACTATTTTTAGTCTGGGTTCTTTCACTCAGCATAATTATTTAATATATATAGCAATAGTTTATCTTTTTATTATTCAGTTCAGTTCATTCCTTCACTCATGTCTGGCTCTTTGCGGCCCCATGGACTGCAGCATGCCAGGCTCCTCTGTCCATCACCAACTCCTGGAGTTTACTCAAACTCATGTCCATCGAGTCAGTGATGCCATCCAACCATCTCATCCTCTGTCGTCCCCTTCTCCTTCCACCTTCAATCTTTCCCAGCATCATGGTCTTTTCAAATGAGTCAGTTCTTTGCATCAGGTGGCCTAAGTATTGGAGTCTCAACTTCAGCATCAGTCTTTGCCATGAATATTCAGACAGATTTCCCTGCAGTTCAAGGGACTCTCAAGAGTCTTCTCTGACACCACAGTTCAAAAGCATCAATTCTTTGGCACTCAACTTGCTTTATAGTCCAATTCTCACTTCCATGCATGACTACTGGAAAAACCACAGCTTTGACTAGATGGAACTTTGTTGGTAAAAATAATGTTTCTGCTTTTTAATATGCTGTCTAACTTGGTCATAGCTTTTCTTCTAAGGAGCAAGCATCTTTTAATTTCATGGCTGCAGTCACCATCTGCAGTATCTGGGAGCACAAAAAAACAAAGTCTCTCACTGTTTCCATTGTTTCCCCATCTATTTGCCTTAAAGTGATGGGACCGGATGCCATGATCTTAGTTTTCTGAATTCTGAGCTTTAAGGCAACATTTCCACTCTACTCCTTCACTTTCATCAAGAGGCTCTTTAGATCTTCTCTTTCTGCCGTAACAGTGATATCATCTGTGTATCTGAGGTTATTGATATTTCTCCCAGCAGCCTTGATTCCAGCTTGTGCTTCATCCAGCCTGGCATTTTGCATGATGTACTCTGCATAAAAGTTCAATAAGCAGGATGACAATACACAGCCATGATGCACTCCTTTCCCAATTTGGAACCAGTCTGTCTGTTGTTCCATGTCCAGTTCTAACTATTGTTTCCTGACCTGCATACAGATTTCTCAAGAGGCAGGTCAGGAGGTCTGGTATTCCCATCTCTTTCAGAATTTTCCAGTTTGTTGTGATCTACATAGTCAAAGGCTTTGGTATAGTCATTAAAGCAGAAGAGGATGTTTTTCTAGAACTCGCTTGCTTTTTCTATGATCCAGGATATTTTGGCAATTTGATCTCTGATTCCAATGCCTTTCCTAAATCCAGCTTGAACATTTGGAAGTTTATGGTTCATGTATTATTGAAGCCTGGCTTGGAGAATTTTGAGCATTACTTTACTAGCATGTGAGATGAGTGCAATTGTGCGGTAGTTTGAACATTCTTTGGCATTGCCTTTCTTTGGGATTGGAATGAAAACTGACCTTTTTCAGTCCTGTGGCCACTGCTGAGTTTTCCAGATTTGCTGGCATATTGAGTGAAGAACTTTCACAGCATCATCTTTTAGGATTGAAATAGCTCAACTGGAATTCCATCACCTCCACTAGCTTTGCTCGTAGTGAAGCTTCCTAAGGCCCACTTGACTTCACATTCCAGGGTGTCTGGTTCTAGATTAGTGATCACACCATCATTGTTATCTGAGTCATGAAGATCTTTTTTGTATAGTTTCCTCTGTGTGTTCCTGCAGCCTCTTCTTAATATCTTCTGCTTCTGTGAGGTCCATACCATTTCGGTCCTTTATTGTTTTCATCTTAGCATGAGATTTTCCCTTGGTATCTCTAATTTACTTGAAGAGATCTCTAGTCTTTCCCAGTCTATTGTTTTCCTCTATTTCTCTGCATTGATTGCTGAGGAAGGCTTTCTTATCTCTCCTTGCTATTCTTTGGACTTCTGCCTTCATATGGGTATATCTTTCCTTTTATCCTTTGCCTTTAGCTTTTTGTCTTTTCTCAGCTATTTGTAAGGCCTCATCAGACAACCATTTTGTCTTTTTGCATTTATTTTTCTTGAAGATGGTCTTGATCCCTGTCTCCTGTCCAATGTCATGAACCTGTGTCCATAGTTCTTCAGGTACTCTGTCTATCAGATCTAATCTTTTGAATCTATTTGTCACTCCCACCGTATAATTGTAAGGGATTTGATTTAGGTAATACCTGAATGGTCGAGTGGTTTTTCCTGCTTTCTTCGATTTAAGTCTGAATTTGACAAAAGGAGTTCATGATCTGAGCCACAGTCAGCTCCCAGTCTTGTTTTTGCTGACTGTATAGAGCTTCTCCATCTTTGGCTGCAAAGAATATAATCAATCTGATTTCAGTGTTGACCATCTGGACAAGACCCAGTTTCCCCCTCAGTCAGTCTCCCCCATCAGGATGATTATCTTATTGCTGAATTCTAGGTCCATTGTGTGGATATACCAAAATATGTTCACCAATGACTGGACATTTGGGTTGTTTCTCTTTTTGGCTATTATAAATAATACTTGGATCACTTGATGCGGTTACTCATTGGAAAAGGCCCTGATTTGGGGAGATTAAGGGCAGGAGGAGAAGATAGCAGCTGAGGATGAGATGGTTAGATAGCATCACTGACTCAATAGACATAAATTTGAGCAAACTCCAGGAGATAGTGAAGAACAGAGAAGCCTGGAGTGCTAAAGTCCATGGGGTCTTGACAGAATTTAGCAACTGAATGACAACAAAATTAAATCCAGGATATCACATTTCATTTAAACAACATATAACCTAGTTTCTTTTGATCTATAATAGTTTCTCTTTTCTTTCATGTCTTGGGTTAACTCAAGAACTCTACACCAAGTATTTTGTAAAATGTCCGTGAGTTATGATTTGGTCCAATATTTTCTTCAACACTAGGCTGGGATTGTGGGCTTTAGAGACAAATACCATTGAAATGCCCTTCTGATCATATTCTATCAGGGCTGCATAAAACCAATGTGAATTAATACTGGATATTAACTTGGATCACTTAAGGTCATAATAAAGCCAAATTTCTCTCTAAAGTTACTACTTCCCTTTTTTCACACTCTATTCTTTGGAAATGACCTAGTAAATACATCTCACATTCAAAAGGGGATTTTTCACATTTTAAAATGAGGTTGTATAATAGTGTTTCCTTGTGCATAACAAATGACCACAATCTGAATGGCTTCTAGCAACAGAGGTTTGTTATCTCTCAGGTTTCAGTGCTCAGGAGTCTGTGTGGCTTAGCCAAGTCTTTGGCTCGTAATGGATGCAATAGACTGAATCTAGGTGTTTTCAATATGGTGGAATCAGCTAGAGCTCAGCGTCTCTTACAAGCCCATTCAGGTTGTTGGCCGAATCCAGGTCATTGTGGCTGTAGGACTGACCTCTCCATAGGCTTGCTGCTGTTGCCCAGAGATTGCCCTGGGCCCCAAGGACACCTCAAAATCTAGCTCTATGGCCCATCAAGAGGCCATTCACACAGGATGGTCTGCTTTCTTCCAGGCCAGCAGGCCTCCTGCTCCTGTAACTAAGGTCACCCAGGATAACATCCCTTTTGGATTAACTCAAAATCAGCTGATAATTAACTTAATTATGAGAGCAAAATCCACTGTATTCACAGGTTCTGTCTACACTCAGAGGGAAATATGCAGGGTATGTACACCACAGAGAAGTGGGGGAATCTGTTCAGCCATATTATGTTTCTTGTAACAGGTTGTCTTCCTATTATTAAATTATAAAACTTCTTAATCTGTTCCAGATACAAATCCCCCACCAGATATGTGTTTTGCAAATATTTCTCCCAGTCTGAGGCTTGCATTTTTATTTCTGTAACAATATCTTTTGAAGAGCAAAAATATTTGTCTTACCCAAGGCCATTAAAATTTTATTGTGTTTTCTCCCAGAAATTCCAAAATGCCAAGGCAATTAAATGAGAAAAGGAAAAATATTTCAATGAATAATGTTACAGAAAAATAAACATTAGCTGAAAAAAAAAACATGAATCCATTCTTTACAATACAGTTTTTACAGAATTCAAATCAAAACTAACCGTATATTGAAATGTAAAACAAAATTTTGACTTCTTTATTGATAATATGAAAATTATTATTTGTGATGAGTTTTATAAAAAAATATTGCAACTGTTTTTGATATTCTATCATAATAAGAACCCTCACTCTTTTAATAACAATTTCATAGCAAATATTTACTCTGTCCAACTTTATGCCAAATAATGGGGAGAGAATATTAAGGAAAAACAAACTGTGTTCAGTTGAAGCTTGAATTTTAGGGAAGAAACAAGTATTGATGGGATAAACAGATGAGTATAATAAATAAAAACAAATCTATTAAAATTACATAGGCATTTACCCTTTGACATAACACTTTCACTAATGTATACAAAGATATACTTGGCAATAAGCAAAAATTCCACTTCTGCCTTCCAGTTGAACTAATATTCCAGCAGATGAAAATTATAAACCTGGACAAAAAAAAATTTAATGATTTGAGAGGACTAGAGAAGGCGATGGCACCCTACTCCAGTACTCTTGCCTGTAAGATCCCATGGACGGAGGAGCTTGGTAGGCTGCAGTCCATGGGATTGCAAAGAGTCGGACACGACTGAGCGACTTCACTTTCACTTTCCACTTTCATGTATTGGAGAAGGAAATGGCAACCCACTCCAGTGTTCTTGCCTGGAGAATCCCAGGGACGGGGGAGCCTGGTGGGCTGCCGTCTGTGGGATCGCAAAGAGTCGGACACGACTGAAGTGACTTAGCAGCAGCAGAGAGCAACCAGATATTTGACATAGAAAGGAGGTCTTTTGTATTATCTTTTATATCCACGGAACACATCACTGTGCTTGACACTGTTTACCTCAACAGTTCCCTCTTTATAAGGAATTGTGTTATTTTTCCTTCTGTCTTTTGCTATAACAGAAACAAAGATGCTGCAAAGAATAGCCTGTACATATGTCATTCGACACTTTTACCAGAGAATCTAAGGGAAATTATTTAATGACTTGCCAACAAATTTAATGTCAGCTATAAGAATTTTTGTATATGACATTTATGAAGCAAAGTAAGTTCCTTCTATTTCTAATTTATTGAGTGTTTATCAAGAATGAATGGTTAGTTCTATCAAGTGCTTTTGTTAATGTATCTATTATGAAAAAATTGGGATTTCCCGATGATTCAGCAGTAAAGAATTTGCCTGCAATGCTGGAGACAAAGGAGACAGTTTCCATCCCTGAGTTGGGAGAATCCCCTAGAAGAGGAAATGCCAATCCACTCTGGTATTCTTGCCTGGAAAATCCCACTGCCAGAGGTGTGTGACAGGCTACAGTCCAAAGGGTCACAAACAGTCAGACATGACTGAACAACTGAGCACACACATAAAAAAACAGCTCTAAAATATGACTGAAATTTTAATGAGAGTGCAAAACCAGATAGAGATCTAATTTAAATTTTTGATCATTAAACTGTGGTTTTATAAAAATATTTTTGTTCTTGCTATTATTCACTGTCATGTTTAGGGGTTCAGTGGATGCAACGCCTGTAAATCTTAAATTTCATGTAACAGTTTTCATTTTGTAGTCACATTAGCATTACCGTTTTTGAAATGATTATTCTATGATGAAACAAATATGTAATTGTGCAATATTAGTAGAAACAATGACTTTTCAGATCATATAAAAATAGATAAAAATCTAAAATAAAAAAATAAATACACATTTCAGAGCAGGACAAACTAATATTATATAAACTCATGAGTTGTCTGCTGAAAAGGCCTACAAGTAGCAACAACTCAGCACATACTCCTAGCACTGATCCTGATCTCCAGATGACAGTTTCCATCAGAGAGAGCCAGGAGTGTTTGAAGGAATATCTGATTTCTTGTCAGAAAAGCACAGATGAGCCTGGACATCATATCCCTTCAGAAACAAGAAAACAATGAATGATTAATGGGATCTTGCCAAAGAGCAAAGGGAGGAAACAGAGAGTTTGACTCCAACCGGTTGAAGTTGAGACAATTTGAACGTTAAGAATGCTCACCAGTGAAGGTTTTTAGGGCAAGAACTCATCATTTAGGAAAATCAATAAAGGGAAATAATTAAGCATTTACCACTTCTTTCCAGGACAGACTATTTTCAGGATAAGAAATTGTATATAAGGACTTTTTTTTTCTCTTTATGAAAACTACAACCAAAAACTAAACACCTCTGCACAGCAAAAGAAAGCATAAACAAAATGAAAAGACAACATACTGAAGGCGAGAACATATTTACAAGCCACCTGTCTCATATCCCTCCTGAGAAATTTGAGGTAGGGATGTAGAAAGAGGAGCAGGCCTCTGCAACTGCTGATGTCAGGAACAAAACAGATCACAGAGTTCTCGAAGCCCCTGGCCTTCCTGACATTCACTCTTATTTCCTGGATCATGGGGAAATCTGGGAGGGAAAATGAAAAGTAAAAGTGTTAGTCATTCAGTTGTGTCCAACTCTTTGTTACCCCATGGACTGTAGCCCACCAGGCTCCTCTGTCCATGGGGTTTCCCAGGCAAGAATACTGGAGTGGGTTGCCATGCCCTTCTCCAGGGGATCTTCCCAACCCAGAGATCGAACCTGGCTCTTCTGCATTTCAGGCAAAATTTTTACCATCTGAGCTGAGTTAGAGAGACTAATGAACAACTTTGGAAATATTTTAGTATTTTCACAACTGGCATGGCATATGCTCAGTGAATTTGAGGTCTTCGACCTTTGAGGTGCACTCTGGAATCTTGAGCTGAGCTCCCCATTTGCTTCTAGGTCTCTCACAGTAAAGACCTGAGAGAAGGCCCTTCTCCTCACGGGACAACCTTCCATCCATCTTATCAGAGGAGGCATCCTGTGTTCCTCTCAGGCAATCAGGTGAGCGGACTGAACCCTGCATTGCAGATAGAGCTCACCCCGCAAGTATGACTCGAGGGCAGCCTTGAGGTGGAGGAGTGCTGGCTAGACCTCAGGTCTAAGCTAAAATGTCATGCAATTACCAGAAGCTCTAAATTTTTCAGTAACTGTGTACATGCTCCAGGCATTAATGGAGCAGCTGTTATGATCCTGTTTATCTTTAAGTTATGAATTCATTAGCCAGGGAGAAGGAGTGTCCTCATCCCCAACCTACAGCATCCACATCCCCATGTTCCCTGAATTTATTTATAAGTGACAGCTTCAGAATTCATGTCAGTTTATATATGTGTGTGTGTATGTGTGTTAGTCGAAGTCATGTCTGACCATTTGCGACCCCAAGGACTGTAGTTTGCCAGGCTCCTCTGTCCATGGGATTCTCCAGGCAAGAATACTGGAGTGGGTAACCTTTCCTTTCTCCAGGGGATCTTCCTAACCCACAGATCAAACCCGTGTCTTCTGCATAGCAAACAGATTCTTTACCTTCTAAGCCACCAGGGAAGCCCTGTCAGGTTATATAAAACCATCTAAATGAAGTACTGTTTCCATGATATTCATAAGCCTATGTTGTGGGGAGTGTATTTAGACACAGAGGAAAGTGCTGTATGCATTAGACCCTTCCTCTGCCTTCTGGAATTCTCTTTAGGTCTTAGGAGAAATCACTGCGGAATGAGTAGGGGGAGGCGAGGAGCAAACCAGGATCCAAAGAGCTTTGTCAGAACCCTCAGGTAAAGGCAACTTCATATAGATTGGAAGATAAACAACATCAGCAATTAGGAGGCAGGAGCCATGGGAACAGGCAGAACAGCTGCTCGTGAGTGGCCTGGATGTCAGATATCTGCTGGATAGAAGCTTATAGAAAAGTGTTCAGAAAGTGAGTCAAAGCTTGGTTAGTGGCTCCAACCAACACATGGATATGAGTAATGGCTGAGGAGGACGACGGGAGATGAGATGTCATATGGACACAGGTCTCGAGGAGTAACTGGCACCCACTGCAGACAGAGGAGCCTGGTGGGCTACAGTCCATGGGGTCGCAAAGAGAACACAACTTAGCAACTGAGCGCTTGTGCACACACACACACACACACACATACACACACACACACACACACAGACACCAGTAGGGGCTCCCAATGAATGTGAGCCCATACACCCCACTTCAGTGAGTGATGTAGACACCCACTGAAGAGATGGGTTCTTGACTTAGGATCCCTAAAATTCAGAAGCTAAGGTGATCTGTGGAAGACACTCGAGGGTATTTAGGAAGGATTGGGTTTCAGACATGAGCAAATGGAGATACAGATGTTTGGAAACTATCAAACTCATTCATGTAGCTGCTGCCATATTTGTGATTCCTGGAGAGGGAGATGATTAGAATTCAGTTTCCTGTTAATAAAATAGAAAAATTAATAATTATAAAGGTGCCATTTACAGTAGCTATAAAAATTTTAAGGTAACCTGAAATAATTTTTTTAATGTAAGCCTTTTTCCAAGGAAATTTTAAGACTCAATTGAAATTCATTTAAGAATACCTAATTAAATAGACATACCATATGATTGCATATAAAGCCTATCATAAAAAATTTCATTTCTCCTCAACTTGATCTATTACTCCAATAAAAATTTCAGTAGAGGATTTTGTGTAATTTAATAAGCTGAACAAATGGCCAAAGTTAGAAAGACATTCTAAAGAAGAAAGCGAAAAATGTAAAGTAAAGCTTGCCAATATGGTGAGCATGAAAAGTTATCTTCTTGTGGTTTTAGTTTACATTTTTCTGATTACTAAAAAGGTTGAACAAATACTCATATTTTTGATCTTTATTTGTTTTTCTCCTGTGAGATGCCAACAAGTTATTTGCTCTTTTCTCAACTGGGTGATTTGTTTTTTCTCTCTGATCCATAGAAATCCCTTTAAATATTCCTGATTAAAAATTTTTTTCAGTCATAGTTAGGTAAATATTTTCTGTTAGCTTATGGCTTGTTCTCTAACTCTCCTCATGGTATCTTTCATTGCACAAATATCTGTGATACAATGGAATTATTTTTCCTTTAATATTTAGTGCTTTCAAACTATTTTTTATTGTATATTCATCAAGAAAATACTGACTTTAAATTTTAAGTTAATACATGTCATTTATTTTTGCCTAACACATAAGGTAAGAACACAGTTTCATTTTCCCATATAGATAATTAATTTTCAGCATTATTTATTGAATATCTCCCCTTTCTGCCTGAAGTATAAGAGTGACGCTTGTTTAGATCCTAAGTGTGCCGGATTCTTTGTAACTCCATGGGCTGTAGCCCACCAGGCCCCTCTATCCATGGGATTTCCTTGACAGGAATACTGGAGTGGATTGCCATTTCCTTCTCCAGGGAATCTTCCCAACCCAGGTATCCAACTCACATCTCCGGTGTTGGCAGATTCTTTACCACCGAGCCACCTGGAAAGCCCCAGCAGCGCCTCTGTTGCTCGTCGCTAAGCTGTGTCTGACTCTTTGCGACCTCATGGACTGCAGCATGCCAGGCTTCCTTGTCCCTCACTATCTACCAGAATTTACCTCTAAATTCATGTCCATTGAATCAGTGATGCCATCCAACCATCTCATCCTCTGCTGCCTTCTTATCCTCCTGCCTTCAATCTTTCCCAGAGTCTTGTCCAGTAAGTCGACTGTTTGTATCATGTGGCCAAAGTATTGAAGCTTCAGCTTCCGCATCAGTCCTTATTCAGGGTTAATTTCCTTTAGGATTGACTGGTTTGATCTCCTTGCTGTCCAAGGAACTCTCTAACATGCAGCCAATCTCCATATAAGTATGGATCTGTTTCTGAACTGTTTCTGATTTATTTCCACTTTATGTCTCCATCTCTGCATAAATATTGTAATGTCTTAATTTGCATATCTTTAAAAAATGTGACTACTAGGAAATTTTAAATTATGTATGTGGCCTGTATTACACTTCTACTTAACAGCGCTGATGTAATCTTAGTAACCTCCTCTTATTTTGCAAACCCTGAACTATTAATTCTTTTTCCTTGTTATTGTCCTACTGGAATTTCCTGAAGTGTGTTGAATAGATGCAGTAATTGGAGGTAATGTTTTGTCCCTGGTTATATGGAAATATGTTTAATATTTTACCATTAACTAAGATGTAGTTGCAAGACAGATTTACACGGGGATAAAATTTTTCTTCTATTTCTAAACTATTAGCTTTTTTGTTTGCCTTGTTTTAAATCATTAGTGGATGCATAATAATATCCATTGCTTTTTTCCTGCATTAATATGATATTTAATATTTCATATAATTATATGATAAATAATATTTCATTATTTTTTAATACTGAATCAACCTATTTTTCCTAAAATTCACACAACTTGGTCAAAATGCATTATCTTTTTAATAATTATTAGATTTTATTTATTAAAATATTTTAAAGACTTTGGTATTCATACTCATAAATGAGTGAGTTTAGCCTGAAATTTTAAAGTGATGTTGTTCCCTGGGTGGTACACATGCAGCCAAACATACACATACACACACACACACACGGCATTCTTGTTGTATACTTATCTTCATATTTCTTTGACCAAAATTCTTTATTATGCCTCAGACCTTTGTCTGGGATAGTTTTCCTCCTCTTAAAACATATCCTTTAGAATTTTATCAGAAAGGGGTAAGCATAATTTTTTAGATTTTTGCTTGAAATTGAAACTATTTTTCACTCTTGAGAGTTAGCTTTGCTGAATTCGGGTTCTGAGCTGAGGCCCGCGCACTGCCCTCGCGCTGCGGGCGCAGAGCTGTCCTTTCTGGCTCCTGTTGCTGCTGTCTCTGCGTCACCGTCAGTCCCATGGCCGGCTTTTGCAGACAATTTATTTTTTCTCTATTTTTAAGATCTTTTTTTAGTGTTGGGAATTCACTGTTTGATTATGATAGCTTTAGGTGCACATTGTGAACCTTTTGTCTTTTATCATATTAAAAATGCTCAGCCTGTATCTCATCGTTTTGTTCAGCCCTTCTCTTATTATCTCTTTTTTCCTAGACTTGAATAAGACATATATTTAATTGCATTCTTCTATGTCACTAAAATCTTTTTATGTTTCATCTTTCTTTCTTATAAAGGATTTATTCAGACTCACTACTTCACCCTAGTTCAGTTCAGTTCAGTGGCTCAGTTGTGTCCAACTCTTTGTGACCCCATGGACTGCAGCACGCCAAGCCTCCCTGTCCATCACCAACTCCCAGAGTTTATTCAAACTCATGTCCATCAAGTTGGTGATGCCATCTAACCGTCTCACCCTCTGTCATCCCCTTCTCCTCCTGCCTTCAATCTTTTCCCAGCATCAGGGTCTTTTCAAATGAGTCAGCTCTTCACATCAGGTGGTCAAAGTATTGGAGCCTAGTACATCTTCAGCCTAGTACATCGTCTTTCTTCTGATTTGTGTAAGATGTTATTTAGTCTCTCCACTGAGTTTCTGATTTAAGGTAGTATGCATGCATGTGCAATTTATTCTGAAGAGCTGTATTTATTTTGTTATTAAATACACCTGCTCACTTAGGAGAGTATTTTATTTTTTATTCTATTTTTATTCCCTTCTTATTCTTTTCTGAATATTTAAATATATATGCAGAGTACATCATGAGAAACGCTGGACTGGAAGAAACACAAACTGGAATCAAGATTGCCGGGAGAAATATCAATAACCTCAGATATGCAGATGACACCACCCTTATGGCAGAAAGTGAAGAGGAACTCAAAAGCCTCTTGATGAAAGTGAAAGTGGAGAGTGAAAAAGTTGGCTTAAAGCTCAACATTCAGAAAACGAAGATCATGGCATCCGGTCCCACCACCTCATGGGAAATAGATGGGGAAACAGTGGAAACACTGTCAGACTTTATTTTGGGGGGCTCCAAAATCACTGCAGATGGTGACTGCAGCCATGAAATTAAAAGACGCTTACTCCTTGGAAGGAAAGTTATGACCAACCTAGACAGTATATTCAAAAGCAGAGATGTTACTTTGCCCACAAAGGTTCGTCTAGTCAAGGCTATGGTTTTTCCTGTGATCATGTATGGATGTGAGAGTTGGACTGTGAAGAAGGCTGAGCGCCGAAGAATTGATGCTTTTGAATTGTGGTGTTGGAGAAGACTCTTGAGAGTCCCTTGGACTGCAAGGAGATCCAACCATCCATTCTAAAGGAGATCAGCCCTGGGATTTCTTTGGAAGGAATGATGCTAAAGCTGAAACTCCAGTACTTTGGCCACCTCATGCGAAGAGTTGACTCATTGGAAAAGACTCTGATGCTGGGAGGGATTGGGGGCAGGAGGAGAAGGGGACGACAGAGGATGAGATGGCTGGATGGCATCACTGACTCGATGGACGTGAGTCTGAGTGAACTCCGGGAGTTGGTGATGGACAGGGAGACCTGGAGTGCTGTAATTCATGGGGTCGCAAAGAGTCGGACACAACTGAGCGACTGATCTGATCTGATCTGATCTGATAATTCAAGTATCTACAACAAGTCTTCTCCGGGGATTTGTATCAATTCAGATCTGTATTTTAAAGTTTTTTTTTTTAATTTTGTATGTTTAGCTGTTATGAACCAATGTGTTTTCTTCACCATATTTCCAGAAATAAAAGTTTTCTCAATTACTTTTAGAAAAAAACTTTATTTTAATAAAATACTTAAGCTTGATCGTGTGTACTCAGCCACTCACTCGTGTCTGACTCTTTGTGACCCAAAGGACTATAACCCACCAAGTTCCTCTGGCTATAGAATTTCCCAGGCAAGAATACTAGAGCAATCCAGGGATTAAAAAGGCTGGCTTAAAACTCAACATTCAGAAACTAAGATCATGGCATCCAGTCCCATCCCATTATGGCAAGTAGATGGGGAAACAATGGAAGCAGTGACAGACTTTCTTTTCTTGGGCTCCAAAATCACTGCAGATAGTGATTGCAGCCATGAAATTAAAAGACACTTGCTCCTTGGAATAAAAGCTATGACAAACCTAGAAAGCATATCAAAAAACAAAGACAAAGGTTCATATAGTCAAAGCTATGATTTTTCCAGTAGTCATGTATGGATGTGAGAGTTGGGCCATAAAGAAGGTTGAATGGCAAAGAACTGATGCTTTTGAGCTGTAATGTTGGAGAAGACTTTTGAGATTCCCTGGGACTGCAAGGAGATCAAACCAGACAATCCTAAAGGAAATCAATTCTGAATATTCATTGGAACATCTGATGCTGAGGCTGAAACTCTAATACTTTGGCCACCTGATGTGAAGAGCCAACTCATTAGAAAAGACCCTGATTCTGGGAAAGATTGAAGGCAGGAGGAGAAGGGGATGACAGAGGGTTAGACGGTTGGATGGCATCATTGACTCAATGGACAGGAGTTTGAGCAAGTTCTGAGAGATGGTGGACAGGGAAGCTTGGCGTGCTGCAGTCCATGGGGTCACAGAGTCGGACACGGCTGTGTGACTGAACAACAACAGGGAACTAGGATCCTGCAAGCTGCCTTGTGTGGCCAAAAAACAAATAAATACGTTTAAAGAAATAAAAAGTGTCAAGTCTGCAAAGTAAACATTTCTTGGAATGTGCGGTATTCATTTTCTTCTTTAAATTAGTATTTCTTGACAGAAGCCCTGGCAGTTCTTGAACTCCCATTTCAAAATTTAAATATTGAACCAGTAATTTTAAATAGCATGAGCTCTGTTTATGATTTTGTTCACTCATCATATAGGAAAAAATGTGTTTATACATTTTAGATAAAATGCCTGTGTTATGGTTTTGCTAAATGAAACAAATAGATGTAAGCAAAATCTAAATTATGATTTTCATTATGTTTTAATCCCATAGATCTTTCTATGAAAAAGGAAATTTAAAAGTTACTGTTTTTCCATTTAAATTCTTCATTCTGTGTCAGTTTTAATACATCTTCTCCGTGCTGACATAACAAATGTTCTCTAGTAACTAATGGGTATTGTAATCTTATTCATAAGGAAATTCTAAAAAGTTACATCCAGTGAGAACACAAGACCCACTGGCTTTTTGAGATGGCAACTGATTGACTTTCTATAGACCCCCATAAATCCAGTGAAACAGAAAAAAAAGGTGCCCCATTTTGTTCCAGAACACATTTAATTAAATTCCTGCCCTTTAGAAATCTGTTCCTTAAAATGGCATCAACCTTGGAGATATCCATCACAAGTCTAGGGAGGAAAGCACATTTTTCCTATGTGTACAACTTCTGCGTAACAGAGGAGAGGACTCTAGGGTAAAGGGCACAACAGAAGTTGTATCTTCCATTGATTATCCCACTTGGGGTTGAGAAATATCCATGGGAAGTCTTTGATACTAAATGGTGGTCCCACTAAAAGCAGAGGAAGACTTCATGGTTCATTTTTTGTATCCTTCTGCAGTTTTCTTTAGAAAATATAATATCAGAAAGTAACTATTTCAGGAGATAAGTAAATCACACATATTTACACATCAAAATCAATAAACGTAGCAGTTACATAACAAACCTTGGAGCGAGCATCAGATTTTTTTTTTTAATCCCCATTAAATTTAAAGTGCGTGGACTGAACGACAGCCCCTGCTATCCCGCTATCACTGATACCATCACTCGGGAAATACAAATAAAGAGCTCCTGAGTCAGGGCCAGAGGGGAACATTTTCCAGGCAGGAAGGAATCTATAGCCCCTTTTCAGTTTAGCCAAGAAGAGGTTTCCACTTTCCCCTCTCTGCCTCCTGCGAAAAGTATTTATAGACATTTGAGAGAAGCACATTTTTAAAGCGTATTACTGGAATCCAGTTACACTAAGAGGGCTGCACTTGTAACTTTTCAGCATCAGGGACACAGAATTGGGCAAAAGAATGAGCAAAGAAAATGTTTGAAGCACTTTAAATAAATCTTGGGTTGTATAATTTTAGAATATTTTTAATAAGAGTTGCTACTTGGAAGAGAAGTTAGAAAACAAAGATAAGAGAAATACAAATAAAATCATTTGTTACAATACCACTTAGAACTATTACTGATAGTTTGATGTCTCTTATTCCAGATTTTCATATGCATCTATTAAGATATTTAAATATCTACATATACTCCAATCTGCCTATCTATCATTAAAAAAGTGCATATTAGATATCCTGTTTTATAGCCTGCTTTTTTTTATCTTGAAAATATGTAGCACGGAGCCACCGTTTTCTGGGAAACAAATGCAGAATTTTCTCAACATTTTAAATCATTATATATTGTTCCATTTTATGGTATCTATCTGTCTATCTGTCTATCTATCTATCTGTCTAGACCTATAGAATCCACCTGCAGTGCAGGAAACCTGTTCCATTCTTGGGTCAAGAAGATCCCCTGGAGAAGGGGATGGCAACCCACTCCAGTATTCTTGCCTGGAGAATTCTGTGGACAGAGAAGCCTGGTGAGCTACAGTCCATGGAGTAGTATGGAGTCAGATACCACTGAGCAACTAAAACTTTCACCTTTTCATATAAAAATAGAAACAGAGATATATAGATTAGAGGTATGTGATATAAATACATTCTTCTATTTAATAGTAATTTGTGTTCTCATAGACACAGATGTAGGGTTTGGAGAATTCATATGCAAATGTTGTTAAGGTTAGGAGGTAGAAGAGTGGAAGAAACAATTTAAAAGGAAAATACTGGGTGTGTATAAAATTAGATTATTATTAAAAAGTCATGTCTGTAGAAGTGTTTTAATTTATACAGCAGGAATTTTACACTGAATTTAAAATGGTAAAGAACCAGAAGAGAAAAGCAATTTTGTTTCTTGGACCAAATTTTTTCCTTGTGGAATTTGAAGATCTGTATGTGAAGATTTCTGCATAACCTGTCTCTATTTCTATCTATTGTCAAAATCCCAAATTAAACCACCTGGTGGATAAAACAGTAATTAGCAAGAGTTTACTGTGCCCATAGGAAAGTTTGCAACCTGGGAGCTTTCAAAGCCAAAACTGATAGGAAGCTCATGATACGAAGGGCGTGACATTACAAGATGGCTTGTAAAGTAAAAGGAAGGTGTTGTTCAACATTTGCAGGAACTGGTTATTACAGAGCAGCTTCCAGACAGCAGGGAACTGTTCAAAAATGATTATCTTATTCCATTTTAGAAAGATGAATTAACTTTCCTGTATGATTACCAGAGGCATTTACAAGAAATGACGTAAGTTAAGTTAGTTTATGCTCACGAAATATGTAGATTTATTTTTGCTCATGTGGTTTAAATGGTTTTGTCTCCTTGGAAGACTGTCAAGCCTCCTCTCCATTTTATTTTAACCCCATTGATACATGCTCTAAAACTTTGGGGAGCATTTAATTTGTTTTCATATTTTCACCTGGTCTCCCCATGGATTCTTAAAGCTTCCTCAAGCATGGTTGCTGGATTTCCAAGGTCAACATCCTAAGAGAGCCAGGGGCATGGTGCTTTCACGACCTAGCCTCAAAAGTCACTTAGTGTCAATTCTGGTGTCCTCCAATATTCAAGGCAATCACAGTGCTCAATCCACTTTCAAGGGGAAGGAAATACACCTCATCTTTTGTTCAGGAAGTGCAAAATTCTAGATACACATGCAGCGGATTTTTACAAAGATTTTTGGAAAATACGATCTGTCATACACATCATCTCAGTGAACAGATATTTCACAAAAGGCTGGAAAATAGAGAATATCTTCATAGTTTGTCATAGTTTCTCTATTGCATGACTGAGACCAGAAACAAGAAATCCATTATTTCCTAAATGTATTGTTAACATCTTTTTGTTTAGAAGAGTGTTGGCATTGTGAAATAACAAAATCATTACCTGAAGCTTAGATACAAAATTTAAAGGTAATCTAGATTTTTAAAATTTTGGTAGCTGTTGGATTGATATAGATTTGTAAAGATCTAAAGACAGGCTGCTAAGTCGCTTCAGTCGTGTCCGACCCTGTGCAACCCCATAGACGGCAGCTCACCAGACTCCCCCGTCCCTGGGATTCTCCAGGCAAGAACACTGGAGTGGGTTGCCATTTCCTTCTCCAATGCATGAAAGTGAAAAGTGAAAGTGAAGTCGCTCAGTCGTGTCCGACTCTTAGCGACCGCATGGACCACAGCCTACCAGGCTCCTCTGTCCATGGGATTTTCCAGGCAAGAATACTGGAGTGGGGTGCCATTGCCTTCTCCGCTAAAGACATGAGATATTTTTAATTTTTTTCTTATTTTGTATCAGGGTATAGACAATTAACAACAGGGTTGTGGCAGCTTCAGGTGAACAGCAAAGGGACTCAACCATACATACACAGGTATTCATTCTCCCTCAAACCCCGCTCCCAGCAAGGTCGACACATAACATTGAGTTCCCTGTGCTGCACAGCAGGTCCTTGCTGGTTATCCATTCTAAATATGACAGTGTGTACATGTCCATCCCAAACTTTCTAAGTATCCCTTCCCCCGTCTTCTGCTCAGTGCCTAGTTTAGTGCCAGACACTGATGGATACAAATGCACTCCTTTAGGTACCCAAATTCGTGCTATTATCCATCCAGTGTTCAGTTACAGTGTACATGCAGTGATGATGGGAACTGTCCACATATTCCTGAAATCTCTGTCAAATACCTACATGGAAAACAGCCTTGACTTCTTGAAGAGATATTTATAGGTGAGCATTACGTGATTTTGACACCTGAGACTAAGGGACTGAAATATGAGTGCAAGAAACTCTGGTCAATCATAGGCATCTTTTAAAAAATAAATACTGAAGAGGAACCTGAACACTTACGTGCTCTCTTAGCTTCAATAAGCACCAAGCCTCTGGAAGGGCTTTCTACTCCTGACCCCTTCAAACCAGCCATTGTTGGTTGAAGCATGCGCCACTCTTCTAACAGACACTGAATAGAGAGGTTTTTCAAATCCTCTATAGAGCTAACTTTGTTGTATCTATTAGCTTCTAATAGGTACAGACTGTCTTCAAATAAAAACATGGTATTTCACAATAGCTCTTGCCTTATGCCTCTCCCAATTGAGTTGCTAAAGACCACTTATCTGAAGTGAATTTTTTTCTGTTGCAATGAAAAAAGTTATACTTCCTCTTTTGAAATATCTAACATTCTGACGTGAAAATACCACTGCACACTCTCCACTTTCTATCCAGTATCTTTGTCAAGAGAGAGAATGGAGTCCTTTTTCTTAAACTAAGTTCTGCCAGTTCAGTCACTCAGTCATGTCCAACTCTTTGTGACCCCATGGACTGCAGCACACCAGGCTTCCCTGTCCATCACCAACTCCCAGAGTTTACTCAAACTCATGTCCATTGACTCGGTGATGCCATCCAACCATCTCACCCTCTGTCGTCCCCTTCTCCTCCCGCCATCAATCTTTCCCAGCATCAGGGTCTTTTCCAATGAGTCAGTTCTTCCCATCAGGCAGCCAAAGTATTGGAATTTCAGTTTCAGCATCAGTCCTTCCCATGAATATTCAGGACTGATTTCCTTTAGGATGGATCCCCTTGCTGTCCAAGTGACTCTCAAGAGTCTTCTACAATACCACAGTGCAAAAGTATCAATTCTTTGGCACTCAGCTTTCTTTATAGTCCAATCCATGCATCTCTCACATCCATGCATGACTACTGGAAAAACCATAGCTTTGACTAAACAGACCTTTGTTGGCAAAGTAATGTCTCTGCTTTTTAATATGCTGTCTAAGTTGGTCATAGCTTTTCTTCCAAGGAGCAAGTGTCTTTTAATTTCATGACTGCAGTCACCATCTGCAGTGATTTTGGAGCCCCCCAAAATAAAGTCTCTCAGTCATTCCATTGTTTCCCCATCTATTTGCCATGAAGTGATGGGACCAGATGCCATGATCTTAGTTTTCTGAATGTTGAGTTTCAAGCCAACTTTTTCACTCTCCTCTTTCACTTTCATCAAGAGGCTCTTTAGTTCTTCTTTGCTTTCTGCCTTAAGGGTGGTGTCATCTGCCTATCTGAGGTTATTGATATTTCTCCCAGAAATCTTGAGTCCAGCTTGTGCTTCATCCAGTCCAGCATTTATCATCATGTACTCTGCATTTAGGTTAAATAAGCAGGGTGACAATATATAGCCTTGATATACCCCTTTCCTAATTTTGAACCAGTCTGTTGTTCCGTGTCCTGTTCTAACTGTTGCTTCTTGATCCGCATATAGATTTCTCAGGAAGCAGGTAAGGTGGCCTGGTATTCCCATCTCTTGAAGAATTTTCCACAGTTTGTTCTGATTCACACAGTCAAAGGCTTTGGCATCATCAATGAAGCAGAAGTAGATGATTTCCTGGAATTATCTTGCTTTTTCTATGATCCAATGGATGTTGGCAATTTGATCTCTGATTCCTCTGCCTTTTCTAAATCCAGCTTGAACATCTGGAAGTTTTTAGTACATGTACTGTTGAAGCCTAGCTTGGAGAATTTTGAGCATTATTTTGCTAGTGTGTGAGATGAATGCAATTGTGCAGTAGTTTGACCTTTCTTTAGCATTGCTTTTCTTTGGGATTGGAATGAAAACTGACCTTTTCCAGTCCTGTGGCCACTGCTGTGTTTTCCAAATTTGCTGGCATAGCGACTGCAGCATTTTAACAGCATCATATTTTAGGATTTGAAATAGCTCATTGGAATTCCATCACTTTCATTAACTTTGTTCATTGTGATGCTTCCTGAGGCCCACTTGACTTTACATTCCAGGATGTCTGACCCTATGGGAGTGATCACACTCTCATGGTTATCTGGGTCATGAAGATCTTTTTTGTATAGTTCTTCTGCATATTCTTGTCACCTATTCTTAATATCTTCTGCTCCTTTTAGGTTCATACCATTTCTGTCCTATATCTTTGCATGAAACATTCTCTTGGTATCTTTAATTTTCCTGAAGAGATCTCTAGTTTTTCCCATTCTGTTGTTTTCCTCTATTTCTCTGAATTGATTGCTTAGGAAGGCTTTCTTGTCTCTCATCGCAAATTCTTTGGATCTCTGCATTCAGATGGATATATCTTTTCAGAGTGCCTGAAGAACTATGAATGGAGGTTTGTAACATTGTACAGGAGGCTGTGATCAAAACCATTACCAAGAAAAAGAAATGCAAACAGGCAAAATGTTTGTCTGAGGAGGCCTTACAAAAAGCTGAGAAAAGAAGAGAAGTGAAAGGCAAAGGAGAAAAAGAAAGATATATTTATCTGAATGCAGAGTTCAAAGAATAGCAAGGAGAGATAAGAAAGCCTTCCTCAGTGATCAGTGCAAAGAAATAGAGGAAAACTGTCACTAACACTGACAATAGTGTGTGCTTTGTCATTTTTTAAAGATAGAATTTTTGAGTGTTGCTTTACTTCTTATAGAATTCTTATCATGACATAATTTTTAATGTCTAATGTGAACTGCCATGCTATGAATAGTCAGCTCAGTTCAGTCACTCAGTCATGTCTGAGTCTTTGCGACCCCATGGACTGCAGCATGCCAGGCTTCCGTGTCCATCACCAAGTCCCAGAGCCTAGTCAAACTCATGTCCACTGCTTCAGTGATGCCATTCAACCATTTCATCCTCTTCTCCTCTCCTCCTGCCCCCTCCTGCCCCCTGTCATCCCCTTCTCCTCCTGCCTATATTTCTTATTGAAATCTGCTACTTATCAATTTCCCTTCTTTCTTCATTTCACTTATCTTCATTTTCAGAGTGCTGCCTGTGTGATCTGCTGAACAGACTAGAAAAAGCTGAATGCTTCCCTAAGAGAATGTCTTATGGTCTATGAAAGCTTTGGATATTTGTCTGCTTCATTTTTTTTTTCTTTTATTCTAGTGATTTTTCCCCCTTTGTTAATGACCAAAAGATCTCTGTCTCATGGGATGGTCTGATTTCCAAATACACATGCAAAACATTCTAGGATCTGATGGCCTCTTTTTTGCTCCTTAAAAATATGTGATGACTTGGCTCTAATTTTGGAAACACTATACAATCATAGGGCTTTCCAGGTGGCTCAGTGGTAAAGAATCCGCTTGCCAATGCAGGAGACGGAAGAAACACAGGTTCTATCCTGGATGAGGATGATCCCCTGGAGTAGGAAATAGCAAGCCACTCCAGTATTCTTGCCTGGGAAATCCCATGGACAGAGGAGCCTGGCAGGCTACAGTCCATGGGGTCACAAAAGTGTTGAACATGACTTGGTTACTAAACAACAGAGACATACAATCCTGTTACTTTGAAGGCAACATAACAAGGTTCATTGAAAACAATGAGAATTCTGTTTAGTAGAGCTGTAACTCAGGAAAGTGGGAGAGCACATAGTCAGTAAAAGTGTCATAATAAATGTAATAAATATGAGGCTGCCTTATAAACTGTCGAGTGCCGTACAAATATCAGCTTGCATGATGACAATAAAAATTAATAGTTTCAGTTAAGAACCTCACTCTCCAAGGAGATATTTACCACAAGGCGATACACCCATATAAAATGCCAAGAGATGTAATGGAACACATCCAATTTTCTTATTATTTTTCTAAAAATGAAGCCACTATTTGCCCATAAGTAGGGCTTTGAACAAGTGGGATGTATGTAGTTGGGGACAACCACAAGAAAATTTTAATTTCTCTCACCAGCCCTTTAAACCTTCATGATGAAGTAATCTCACATAGGTCCAATTGCAATTCTGGTCACCCGCTAGATAACAAATCATTCTCAGAATTGAAGTCACACAAGCTGCATGATTCCTGTAATTAATCTATAATAATGAAAACTCCAAATTGCATTATCACCATAGCTTCCTTCTTGCCGTGTCAGGCTGGTTTCATTCAGACAGAAACTCTGCAGGGGTGAACGTGAAAGCCCAGCTCCATCTCTCTGTCAAACCTTGGCCATTCCCACCGGGACTGGGGTGGAAAGGACGTGTGAAGTACAGAAAATATTACCTGACTGTAATGTTATGAAGTGCTGCAAGTGAACATTTGATGCTGACTCCTCAGAAATCTACTGGAAACATGCAACCATCCTTCCCGTGGCGTGGACACTGTGTCTCCTATGACTAACCCTCCCCTCAGTGCATTGACGCCTCCCAATCACATTTTAGGTTCTGCAGCTGCTGTGGAGACAAGTTTGACCTTTGGGCCACCACTGGAAACAATGCAGACTGCACTCACTTCTGCCATCTTTCCTCTGCAGTTGCCAGGCAGCTAGTTGGTTAGTCTCATACTTTGGAATATTCCCAAGTATAATTCAGATGCCATTTCACTGCACCCACAAACTCCAAGAAATGCATATTGACCCTGGACTGGCCCTCTCCAGGCTCGAGGTAAAGGAAAGAGGAAATCACATTTTTCCCTATGTCATAAGAGAGAGCTTGTGACACAACACTTAAATAAGTCCAGCAAAAGACATTCTTTTACCAGATTATACAGAAGGCCTAGACTCTTTGACAAGTTAGTAATATATATACTACTAACTTGTAATATTTTATATTATAATCCCATTATTACAATGTAAACTGTATAAATAATCCCATTATATATATATATATATATATATACACACACACACACACACACACAGAATGTGGTCCACTGGAGAAGGGAATGGCAAACCACTTCAGTGTTCTTGCCTTGAGAATCCCATGAACAGTATGAAAAGGCAAAATGATAGGATACTGAAAGAGAAACTCCCCAGGTCAGTAGGTGCCCAATATGCTACTGGAGATGAGTGGAGAAATAACTCCAGAAAGAATAAAGGGATGGAGCCAAAGCAAACAGAATACCCAGCTGTGGATGTGACTGGTGATAGAAGCAAGGTCCGATGCTGTAAAGAGCAATATTGCACAGGAACCTGGAATGTCAGGTCCATGAATCAAGGCAAATTGGAAGTGGTCAAACAAGAGATGGCAAGAGTGAATGTCGAAATTCTAGGAATCAGCGAACTAAAATGGACTGGAATGGGTGAATTTAACTCAGATGACCATTATATCTACTACTGCGGGCAGGAATCCCTCAGAAGAAATGGAGTAGCCATCATGGTCAACAAAAGAGTCCTAAATGCAGTACTTGGATGCAATCTCAAAAATGACAGAATGATCTCTGTTCGTTTCCAAGGCAAACCATTCAATATCACAGTAATCCAAGTCTATGCCCCAATCAGTAATGCTGAAGAAGCTGAACTTGAACGGTTCTATGAAGACCTGCAAGACCTTTTAGAACTAACACCCAAAAAAGATGTCCTTTTCATTATAGGGGACTGGAATGCAAAAGTAGGAAGTCAAGAAACACCTGGAGTAACAGGCAAATTTGGCCTTGGAATATGGAATGAAGCAGGGAAAAGACTAATAGAGTTTTGCCAAGAAAATGCACTGGTCATAGCAAACACCCTCTTCCAACAACACAAGAGAAGACTCTACATACACATGGACATCACCAGATGGTCAACACAGAAATCAGATGGAGAAGCTCTATACAGTCAGCAAAAACAAGACCAGGAGCTGACTGTGGCTCAGACCATGAACTCCTTATTGCCAAATTCAGACTTAAATTGAAAAAAGTAGGGAAAACCACTAGACCATTCAGGTATGACCTAAATCAAATCCCTTATGATTATACAGTGGAAGTGAGAAATAGATTTAAGGGACTAGATCTGATAGACAGAGTGCCTGATGAACTATGGAATGAGGTTCATGACATTGTACAGGAGACAGGGATCAAGACCATCCCCATGGAAAAGAAATGCAAAAAAGCAAAATGGCTGTCTGGGGAGGCCTTACAAATAGCTGTGAAAAGAAGAGAAGCGAAAAGCAAAGGAGAAAAGGAAAGATATAAGCATCTGAATGCAGAGTTCCAATGAATAGAAAGAAGAGATAAGAAAGCTGTCCTCAGTGATCAATGCAAAGAAATAGAGGAAAACAACAGAATAGGAAAGACTAGAGATCTCTTGAAGAAAATCAGAGATACCAAAGGAACATTTCATGCAAAGATGGGCTCGATAAAGGACAGAAATGGTATGGACCTAACAGAAGCAGAAGATATTAAGGAGAGATGGCAAGAATACACAGAAGAACTGTACAAAAAAGATCTTCACGATCCAGATAATCACGATGGTGTGATCACTGACCTAGAGCCAGACATCCTGGAATGTGAAGTCAAGTGGGCCTTAGAAAGCATCACTATGAACAAAGCTAGTGGAGATGATGGAATTCCAGTTGAGCTCTTTCAAATCCTGAAAGATGATGCTGTGAAAGTGCTGCACTCAGTATGCCAGCAAATTTGGAAAACTCAGCAGTGGCCACAGGACTGGAAAAGGTCAGTTTTCATTCCAATCCCAAAGAAAGGCAATGCCAAAGAATGCTCAAACTACTGCACAATTGCACTCATCTCACACACTAGTAAAGTAATGCTCAAAATTCTCCAAGCCAGGCTTCAGAAATATGTGAACCGTGAACTTCCTGATGTTCAAGCTGGTTTTAGAAAAGGCAGAGGAACCAGAGATCAAATTGCCAACATCTGCTGGATCATCGAAAAAGCAAGAGAGTTCCAGAAAAACATCTGTTTCTGCTTTATTGACTATGCCAAAGCCTTTGACTGTGTGGATCACAATCAACTGTGGAAAATTCTGAAAGAGATGGGAATACCAACCACCTGATCTGCCTCTTGAGAAATTTGTATGCAGGTCAGGAAGCAACAGTTAGAACTGGACATGGAACAACAGACTGGTTCCAAATAGGAAAAGGAGTATGTCAAGGCTGTATATTTTCACCCTGTCTATTTAACTTATATGCAGAGTACATCATGAGAAATGCTGGACTGGAAGAAACACAAGCTGGAATGAAGATTGCCGGGAGAAATATCAATAACCTCAGAAATGCAGATGACACCACCCTTATGGCAGAAAGTGAAGAGGAACTCAAAAGCCTCTTGATGAAAGTGAAAGTGGAGAGTGAAAAAGTTGGCTTAAAGCTCAACATTCAGAAAATGAAGATCATGGCATCCGGTCCCACCACTTCATGGGAAATAGATGGGGAAACAGTGGCAACAGTGTCAGACTTTATTTTTCTGGGCTCCAAAATCACTGCAGATGGTGACTGCAGTCATGAAATTAAAAGACGCCTACTCCTTGGAAGGAAAGTTATGACCAACCTAGATAGCATATTCAAAAGCTGAGACATTACTTTGCCAACAAAGGTCCGTCTAGTCAAGGCTATGGTTTTTCCTGTGGTCATGTATGGATGTGAGAGTTGGACTGTGAAGAAAGCTGAGTGCCGAAGAATTGATGCTTTTGAACTGTGGTGTTGGAGAAGGCTCTTGAGAGTCCCTTGGACTGCAAGGAAATCCAACCAGTCCATTTTGAAGGAGATCAGCCCTGGGATTTCTTTGGAAGGAATGATGCTAAAGCTGAAACTCCAGTACTTTGGCCACCTTATGCAAAGAGTTGACTCATTGGAAAAGACTCATGCTGGGAGGGATTGTGGGCAGGGGGAGAAGGGGACGACAGAGAATGAGATGGCTGGATGGCATCACTGACTCCATGGACGTGAGTCTGAGTGAACTCCGGGAGTTGGCGATGGACAGGGAGGCCTGGTGTGCTGCAATTCATGGGGTCGCAAAGAGTCGGACACAACTGAGCCACTGATCTGATCTGATCTGATACATATAATATATATTATACATATACATAATGTTGAAACTGAAGCTTCAATACTTTGGCCACCTGATGGGAAGAGCCAGTTCATTGGAAAGTTCATCTTTCCCCCTGATGCTGGGAAAGATTGAGGGCAGGAGGTGAAGGGGGTGACAGAGGATGAGACAGTTGGACCACATCATCAAGCCCCTGGACACGAGTCTGAGCGCATTCTGGGAGATAGTGAAGGACAGGAAAGTCTGGCATGCTGCAGTCCATGGGGTTGCAAAAAGTTCAACGTGGCTGAGCAACTGGAAAACAACAATAGCGTATACAGGATGGAACTGCTGACACAGATTTCACCCCTGGAAAACATGTGGGCTCCAGTGCAACGGTGTTTGAACAAACCAGATATAAAGGCATTTCTGTGGTAAATGAAGACATTTGAACATGGTGTAGACTTTAAACGAAATAAGTGTATCAAAATGGAAAGTTGGAGAGTGACTGAAAAGAGGTACAAAATAAAATCTGCAATATGATCTTACATAAACTAAAAATTGCAGACATATGGGGAAGAATATATGTAATATGATATGAATATCAAGGTACAGATAGTGGTGATCTTTTCACAGTAGAAATATAATATTCACTTTGCCATTCTTGCTTGTCTTATTATCCAACTTTCAGTACTATATTTGAATGATTTCTATGATACAACAATTTATGAAAGAAGGAAAGAAGAAAAGAAGTTCTATGCAATCAGAGCCTCCTTTTCTGGTTTCTCCAACTCCAAAAATACTCATTTATGATAAGTTAGAGTCAAAAGTTGAAACAAAGAAGAGACTAGTTGGGGCTCCTCTTTTCCAAATTCTCCACAAATGACCTAATTCCTTATGTTTAATTAGGTTGCAATGCAGTCATACCTGATATCTGTTTATTTTCCTTTTGTTTGCTGAAACTAAGTCAGATGTCTTTCAATTTTAGTGTTCTATTACATACATCATTCTCTCATTTGACAATAAAAGGCCACTCAAAGAAGTCTTCAAAAACATGTAGACAAGCCCATGTAGGGTTAATCTCTGTTCTGTCTCTATTGCTAATACAACACTGTTCAGACATAGCCAAGAATATTACCATCCAGTGATATCCAGTGGACACAGATGTCTGTGTCAACTGACAACATAAAATAGACAGGTATCTACCACTTCAAAAAAATTAAAGAAAGAAGTGACAAACACAGCCTGCAGCGTCTTCCCATTACAACAAGAATAAGATCTGTGTTTCTCTCCGTGACCACAGAGATCTGCATTCCTGCTGCCTGCCGGGATCTTCTCCCAGACCTTCAGGGACTGATTCCTCCACATGAGTCACATTTGAGCTCCATGTCCTCAATCTTTTAATTTTATGACAACTCGATCCATTGTTTACACACCATCCCTTCTCTATTGCCCTAGCCTCTTCAAATCACACCAGTACCTAGAATTTGTTAACTGGTATATTAATGTTTCATATTTTAGTTTTTAATCAAATTATACTGGAGTATAGTTGCTTCACGATGTTGTGTTACTTTCTGTACAGCAAAGTGAATCACTATACGTGCACATATATCTACTCCACGTTGGATTTACTTCCATTTAGGTCACCAGGGTGGAGAGGGCGATGGCACCCTACTCCAGTACTCTTGCCTGGAAAATCCCATGGACCGAGAAGCCTGGTAGGCTGCAGTCCATGGGGTCGCGAAGAGTCGGACACGACTGAGCAACTTCACTTTCACTTTTCACTTTCATGCATTGGAGAAGGAAATGGCAACCCACTCCAGTGTTCTTGCCTGGAGAATCCCAGGGATGGGGAAGCCTGGTGGGCTGCCGTCTATGGGGTTGCACAGAGTCCATGACTGAAGCGACTTAGCAGCAGCAGCAGCAGGTCACCAGGGAACTTTGAGTAGAGTTCCCTTCGCTATCCCATAGGTTCTTGCTGGTTGTCTATTTTGTACATAGAATCAATAGTGTATGTGTTTCCATTCCTATTGTTTGTTATTACTTTTATTGCTTCTGTCACTTTTCTTGTTCTCTGAAGACAACAACTAGGGCTCTCTTCTACTTTATGATGAATTCTTCACATCTACTCGGTATTTGGCATGTGCTAGCTGCTTGATGAATACTTGTTGAATGAGTGAATCAGTGCCATAGATATCTGGATTCCAATAAATAAGCTGCCTGTAGTAATAACCATAAGTAGGTATTGAGTTCAACCAAGAGCTGAAGCTAAAGATAATTTAAGAAACACAACTACCAGCGAGCACTTGAAAATAAATCCAAATAGGAAAATATGTAAAAAATAAACAATAGAAAGACTCTGTGCAAAAAAAGGATTAAAAATTTGCCAAACATTGTCAAAGTTCTCATGGAAATGAACATGCTCATGTATAGTGAAGAGACTTTAAGTAGGTAAAATCTCTCTGGTGAGAAACTTTGAAAAATTCACCAAGATACAAAAAGTTCAGTCATCACTATTTTGAGATATCTTAGGAAAAAATATCACAAATGGGATATAGACAGAAGCTATCCTTGACTATTTTCATAATAACGAGAAACTTATATGTAGCTATTCCATCAACAGGAAATTGGTTTAACTGAAAAGCAGTACAAATATAAGAATGAATAGCATGCAGCCATTGAGATGCTGAAGTGTAAGAATTAACTAGGTTCATTGCTGGTGGTGGGACTTGCAGTGATTTTTTTTTTTTCTTTCTTCTCTGCACATTTTTAAGAGATTGACTATTTCATATTTAGTATTCCTATTTTAAAAAATAATAAAGCATTAACAAAAAGCATGCTTTCATATGTTTCATAGGCTATGGTGTGTTAGACCAAGTGTAACATTTTAACAGTCCAGTACAGTGTTCAGTGATGTACAAAATAATGAAGAGCCTCACTTCACGATTTCCTCCAATGTGGATGTAGCTTTAACCTTGAATTAACTGAATTTCAGGATTTGATCTATGTGTATTCCATGAGGCTACTATGAGTTTTATGTCTGCCATTCAGTTGCAGTTCCTTTATTGTGCTTTTGGCAGTCTAAGCAATAATTATAGATATCTCTTGTAGGAACCTCTGAACTCCTGCCTGGATTTACACTACTATTCATGTTGATCTGGAATTCTTTTGAATAGCTTTCATTATTAACTTGAAAAATAGATGAATCATGGCATAACTCAAGCTACAAAAATGAGGCTATTTCTTTTCAGGAATAAATACTCTCTGTTGCCCTATGATTTGGGGATAACTACGTAGCCTCTAGCCCCATGCTTAGTTTCAAAACAAGAATATTTAACTTACATTTAAAAAAAATGTAGGGATTCTTTGCTCATAGTTTTCTACTTGGGAAGGACTTGAAAACTGACATAGCTGAATGAATACTGACATAGGGCACACTGGTTCTGATGAAATACAAAAAAATCCATATACCACAGGAGATGCACAACCAGCACGATCTAGAATTAAAAAAAAAAAAAAAGAGCTATAAATAAAGGGTATGCTGTGTGTCACTGAGAAAATTTATTCTTTGGTTCTCTCTCCTGGAAGAAATCTGTTAGCGTTTGTGTACAATTCCCGAGGAATTATGTAGATATTTGTCTTGTGATATGCCAAGATAATTTTTGCATACAAAGCATGTAGTTTTGATATAGTCCTCTATTTAAGTACTAGATGGCTTTATTGATGTATCTTGAGCTTTACTTTTTTTTCTAGCGGACATGGGTGAGTTACTATGTATTTTAACACTATTGAATAAGCGATGATAGAAGAGAAATATTCATCATTATTGAATTTATAACCTAGACTCATGAAAAAATCACTTAGTCCTTATATCCTTCTACCACATTGAATGAGAAGAAGACAAAAAACTTAAACACTACAATGAGAACCAGCCAGAAAAGATATTACTTGTTTTCCATATTCATCCAGCTAATCAAAAGGGTCATTTTAATAAACTTTCTTCTCAGAAGGTCCATTGATGTTTCTCTCATTCTCTCCTTCTCTTAAAACTGAATCACCATTTCCTTGCAACCATTTTACTAATGGAGGTAACATCTTTTGAGAAAAACTTTTGCTTTGCCTTGATGCTTCTTCAGCTCCACCATATAATGTCATTCATCCTTGAAATGTCAAAGACAATAATAAGTGCTCGTATTCTCTCACTGCTCTCCGTTAGATAATTAATGGTCTCTTAAAGATGAAATTTAATGGAATTTTCTTACTTTATTCTATGGGCTCTCTCTCCAAAATGGCTATTAGTCTGGGTTCTTTAACACACATACCAGAAATTACCCAAGTTTTCTCTTCTTATTTATCTGACTTGTCTCTCTTCCTTGCTTTCTTCCTGCTCACCAACCAAAGACATTCATCTCTCAAGGCTGAAGCTGAGTTATTTGCTATTCAATTATATTATAATTTTTCCTTTTCCAGTCTCTTAAACTTACACTACTATCTACTCCTCTCATATTTTTTTTTGTTTGTTTATTCATCATGGACTATCGCCAAGTATTCCTCCATTGCATTTTCATATATTTTCTTTTTCACCTCTATAGCCACTAGCTATATTTATATATTTGTAGTCCTATGTGAGATCTGGTTGTAGAAATTTGAATATGACATGGTTCCTCTCATCAAACACTCCTAATATATCATCAGTTTAGTTCAGTTCAGTCGCTCAGTTGTGTCTAACTCTTTGCGACCCCATGAATCGCAGCACGCCAGGCCTCCCTGTCCATCACCAACTCCCAGACTTCACTCAGACTCACGTCCATCGAGTCAGTGATGCCATCGAGCCATCTCATCCTCTGTCGTCCCCTTCTCCTCCTGCCCCCAATCCCTCCTAGCATCAGGGTCTTTTCCAATGAGTCAACTCTTCCCATGAGGTGGCCAAAGTACTGGAGTTTCAGCCTCAGCATCAGTCCTTCCAATGAACACCCAGAACTAATCTCATTTAGGATGGACTGGTTGGATCTCCTTGCAGTCCAAGGGACTCTCAAGAGTCTTTTCCAACACCACAGTTCAAAAGCATCAATTCGATCTCCAAACTGTGACTGACCTCTCCTTCCTAGATACTTTATAGTCATCTACTAAGATAGTTCTACAATTATGAAACAGACTCTCAGTTAATTAGACTTTATTGACAAATAAAAGTAAGCCCTTTAGTTCCTAAGGTTTTTCGTAAATATGCTTCCAAATTTCAGTAATATTTTTAACAGAGATCTTCAACCAAGACATTTTCTAGTAGATCTAGCCTAGCAGACTGCATTGAAATGTAGTTTCATCCCAGATATAGATAGATATAAACAGATAGATAATTACTTATCTAGAAAATAGACTGTCTTCCTTTTAATTTTTGAGAATCAATTCAAGGCTTATTTTTATCCATAAATAGACCTCATTCCCATTAAAAATATTGTTGAAAACTTTTCATGCAAGAGATACTGACAAAGTTATTACAATATTTAATACATTTGGAATACTAATAAATATTACTACAAAAAATGTAACTACACAATTACACTGTGTGTTATGAATAAGACCTGGAACAGAAAAATCCTTCCCAACCTTTTGACATCATGGTACACATGGAAGAAGTATTTATAGGATACCTTGGTGTAAGCAGAGAATCCTGCACATCCAGAGGTGACCAGGCTGTGGGTTCAGCAATCTGCTTCACATCTGAACATCCAAAGTGCTGAAGGAGTCAAAATCTTGTGCATTCCCGGCACACACTATTCTTCCCAATACCGGCTGGAAAGCTGTGGTGCAGGAGACCCCGGGAGAATCAGTCTCTTTCACCTTGGGTAGTCATGGAAGGAGGATTTAAATGTCCTTGAAGCAGTTTTTTGTGCTTAGTTTTTTAAATAGCATAGAAAGAGGAGAAAACCTCTGGTGCATAAATGTTCAGGGTAAATGGAAAACAGCATGTTTTCAAAGAAAAGAGAAAAAGACCAGAGAAAATTTTGTTGCTATTCATTCATGGCTAAGTATATTGAATACCTTATTTAATGTCTCTTTTTAGAATGTTTATTTTAAACTTTTGGTCTTTAATTTGCATTTAAAAATATTGTATTAGGTTAATAATTAGCATTTATTTCATTTGTTTTACCCTGCTTACTCCTTTCTCAGCACCTAACTATTACGGATGCATTATTGAGTATTTTCTATGATAATGACTCAGAGGGAAGACAGATAAAACACTGAACAAGGAAGATAACTGAACTACTGAACATAGTTTTGGCAAATCTATACCAAATAATTGGATACATGAATAGATGAATAAATGATAAATGACAAATGAAAAATATTAAAAGCATGTTTTTTATTTGGAAAAGCCAACCTTTTCCTGAGATAGAAAAACTATGGGTTTCAAGAATAAAATTCTTACAAAACTGCACGGAGCATTTACATTATAAGCCACAGAGTTTCTAAAAAAGTAACAACCATCTTCTGACTAAAAGAGAGATAAGAGTTTCACAATAAACTAGAAGAGGGAGATAGGGCTCAGTCTGGATTCCAGAGAAAGGTTTCCGTTCCTTAATTCCTGGGATTACTGGGTTTTGGGCTACAAAGCAGAGTTGAAGGAGTGTTAGAATACAGCAACAGAAATCCAGATAGACTAATGGAAAATCTAAGCACAGCAGGGACTTCTCATATTTGGCAGTATGCATGCAGGGGAGACTCCAAGTCTTGAAAAGAAATCCCAAGTCCCACACGCCACTTCAGCCATGAAAGGAGGCTAGAATGTCAGTGCTAGGAGACTCACAGAGGTCCTGATGGAAGTCAGGTCAGAACCAAGGACAGGGACAGCAGCGTCTCGGTCTCTCCAGGAATGGTAAGCAAGACTTCAGGGACTGTCAGCTTCTGTCTACAAGGATAGCTGGGCTGAGATTCACTGCAAGAAGGTCAGCAAGGGAAAGGATGACTCATGGATAGAGCATCCCTTCCCAGATGTAAGGACAATGGATAAATCAACTGAAAACATATCCTCCAGAGAGGAGTGAAGAACAGTGGGAAGAGAAGAATTCTGAATCTGATTATTTACCCAAAAGAAGCAGCTTTAAAAGTGGAAATGGTTGAGCCACCCTGATTATCATATTAAATTCTTCAACTATAATGTGGAATAAGAGTGCATAAACTGTTATTAATTCCTTTATAAACAAAGAAATTAGATCTATTCATTTATTATTTATAACTATGAATTTTAAAATTATTATAGTATGCTTCAGATTCCACCTTCTGATGAAAACAGGTCAATGGCTTTTAAATCATTGGGGAAAATAAAGGAGTTATATAACCCATGTTCAAATGTGAATTCCTCTATTCGCTAGCTGTGTGACTTTTGTTGAGAATAAATTCTCTATGAGTCTCACACGTTCTCATGTCTTACGAGCAGAGGTGCTGCTTTCTGTGGTTTGTACTTTCCAACCACAGATGTTTACAGACAGAAATGATGTCTTCCTCTGAGGCAAAGGACAGACAAGCTTACTTCCTATTATAGAAGATTTGGATTCCCAAGCTCAGGGTTCCCCTCGTATAATGCATGTGAAGTAGTCATCTCTTTTTCTTCATTTCATTCTGTTAGAATTGGGGCTCAGAAAACTGGCATACAAATAAAAATACAAATATCCTGACTAATGCTATTCCTGTGAGTAATAAAGTCCTTTGTTTCTAACCTAGGAGTCTCAGGTCTTCTGTCAGTATCCATGAAATACAGGCAGTATAATTTTTTAGCATGCATGACCATAAGCCTGATTTTCCTCACCTTTTAAATAAAGATTATATGATTGTGCTTTGTTCTTCACAGGATTGTTATAGAAATGAAAGAAGATCCTGCCAAAAAATACAACATACTAAAATTGAGAGCTTGGACCCCAGAGTCTAATAGCTTAGATTTAAATTCCAGCTTACCATTTACCAACTAAATGACTTTGGGCAAGACACTTATGTCTCTGTGCTTCAAGTTAGTCATAAGTAAAATGTGGCTGGGTAATAATATTACCAACCTCATAGTGTTCTGAGTGTTAAAAGCTCTAAGAATATTTCTTATGTACTGTGTCAGTGTTTGCTATAAGGCTCTGAGAAAGAAATTTGTACCTAACTGGTTTGCAATGAATGATATTAAAGACAGACAGACACAAATAGAAAGTAGATATATGCATACACATATATACAGATTCATAGATACATACTTGCTTGAAGTGAAGTGAGGTGAAAGTCGCTCAATCATGTCCAATTCATTGCGACCCCATGGACTATATAGTTCATGGACTTCTCCAGGCCAGAATGCTGGAGTGGGTAGCCTTTCCCTTCTCCAGGGGATTTTCCCAACCCAGGGATCAAACCCAGTTCTCCTGGATTGTAAGCAGATATTTACCAGTTGAGCCACCAGGGAAGTAAGATAGAATATGTTGGTTCAGAAAGCAAAAAGATAACTTCTGGCTACAGATGCTTGTATAGGATATTGGGCGTTTGAATTGCCCAATGAATGATAAGCAGCATTCATATATATATATATATAACATAGCATTCACAGCTGCTAGAGAATATATTTCTCTGTATATTTAATATATATGTATTTCTCTCTATATATAAAGAAGTGAAAGACTGTGAAGTCCAGAAAAATACTCTATCACAGACACACAAAAAATTGGAGAAAGAAGAGACAATAGTAGGTAAAAGCTACTGTGCCTGTTTTGCACGTCTTTCATATCAAGTTCAACGTAAAACACAAAATAGGTGTTAAATAATGTTGACTACCTAGCAAATTAAGATCTTTACATAATTACTGTGCCTGGTGAATCTTTAAGTTAAAATATGAGTGGTTTCTATGTGCATTGATTTTTTGAAGATTTTTCCAACTCCATTGGCTGGTAGGAGAGTGCCTAGTGCTATTTAAGACCAAAAAACAGAGCTTCAAACACCACTTCTTTAAATGCAAATGCATAATCACCCTCTCTTCAGTCCATTGAATTCGAGGTTTATTGGGCACTTTCTCGGTTGCATTGATTTGGCACTAATGATGTGCTTCAGTCTTACTCTACTTTTCTCTAAGAGAACATAGTGATCGTCTTAGGTTTTCTGTAATCCATTTCATTTTTTAAAATTCTTTGCTTCTCTACTTTTTTGTTCCAGTTTTATGTTATGAACATCAGGTGGTAGCCACAATGGAGAAATATATTCTCTAGCAGCTGTGAATGCTATTCTAGATACATACACTTCCCTCAAGAAATTAAACCATCTGGATATTTTTCCAAATGCATTGAATTTATTGGAAAAAAAGAAACCCATAAGATGCATCTTATTGGAGAGAAGAGGAAAGAAATGTCTTTATAATAAATGGCAAATGGATGTTAAGTTTTAACAATCTAGAGTAATTTCACACACTGAGAGAAAATAACTGATTTTTTTATGTTTGCCCTTCCAATTTGTTTTGCTCATCTGTTTGAAGATTGGAACAATCTGTATGATTCTGAAGGAAATGTTTACAAGTAGTAAATGTCATAATTGTAGACATCTATGCCATCCTGATAGCATTAGACAGTTTTGTAAGATTATGCTGCCATGTCTGGCCAGTCTTAGCTTTATAGATAATGGTGTATGAGTATGCACAGCTTTTGCCTATTGGGATAACAATAGTAGGATAACAAACAGCTACCTTCAAGAAGGAAAATGGAAGAGCTGATTACATGGAAAGTGAGTGTGCCAGATGACACGAGCACTTGGGAAGCCTGTGTTTCTGGGGCTCCCTTGCTGGGTCAGGTCATAGGTAAGGAAAGCGTCTTTCGCTAGGGCTTCCCTGGCGACTCAGACATTAAAGAAGCTGCCTGCAGTGCAGGAGACCCAGGTTCGATCCCTGGGTCAGGAAGATTCCCTGGAGATGAGAATGGCTACTCATCCAAGTATTCTTGCCTGGAATATCCCATGGACAGAGGAGCCTGGCGGGGTCGCAAAGAGTCCAACACGGCTGAGCGACTAACATTTTCACTTTCACTTTCACACATAGCATATTGCATAGAATGACATTAAATGCCTTGCACAAGCTTCAGAAACAGTGAAGACCCTGCTGGGCATGAGGAAAATGCTGTTCTCTGAACCAATTCACACTGAAATGCCCCGTGACATTACCCGTCCTATCAAAGTTGTCTCAGTTCATTCCTCACACTTGACTGATAGACAGAAATCTGTAATCCCTGTAGTGGATCCTTTGGGTGTGGTTTGCACCATGTGGAGTTACGGAATGACAGACAGAGAGGAGGTAGTGCTGGGCCAAGAAAAAAAAGAAAACGTCTCTCATCTGCATTATTGGCATTTTGGGCAAGATGCATTTTTATTGGGAAGTGCTGAACATTGTTCTGAACATTTAGAAATGATAGCTTCATTGGTCTTCATCACTACATGCCTGGAGTGCCCTCCCAGCTCATAGTTCCCAACTTTCCCCGTGGCCAGCATCCTACCTGGTTGAGAACCTAAGGGCCTTGACTGATGCGACCTCCCAGCACCAGGAGCCATTCCCCACAGCATTTGCAGCTACAACCTAGACAACACAAATATGACTTTTCTTCCAAAAGTTCAGTTCAATTCAGTTGCTCAGTCGTGTCTGACTCTTTGCGACCCCATGGACTGCAGCATGCCAGGCCTCCCTGTCCATCACCAACTCCCAGAGTCCACCCAAACCCATGGCCATTGAGTTGGTGATGTCATCGAACCATCTCATCCTCTGTCGTCCCCTTCTCCTCTTGCCCTCAATCTTTCCCAGCATCAGGGTCTTTTCAAACGAGTCTGCTCTTCTCATCAGGTGGCCAAATTATTGGAGTTTCAGCTTCAACATCAGTACTTCCAATGAACACCCAGGACTGATCTCCTTTAGAATGGACTGGCTGGATCTCCTTGCAGTCCAAGGGACTCTCAAGAGTCTTTTCCAACACCACAGTTCAAAAGCATCAATTCTTCTGTGCTCAGCTTTCTTTATAGTTCAACTCTCACATCCATACATGACCACTGGAAAAACCATAGCCTTGACTAGACGGACCTTTGTTGGCAAAGTAATGTCTCTGCTTTTTAATATGCTGTCTAGCTTGGTCATAACTTTCCTTCCAAGGAGTAAGTGTCTTTTAATTTCATGGCTTCAATCACCTTCTACAGTGATTTTGGAGCCCAGAAAAATAAAGTCTGACCCTGTTTCCACTATTTCCCCATCTATTTGCCATGAAGTGACGGGACCAGATGCCATGATCTTCGTTTTCTGAATGTTGAGCTTTAAGCCAACTTTTTCACTCTCTTCTTTCACCTTCATCAAGAGGCTCTTTAGTTCTTCACTTTCTGCCATAAGGGTGGTGTCATCTGCATATTTGAGGTTATTGATATTTCTCCCGCAATCTTGACTCCAGCTTGTGCTTCCTCCAGCCCAGCATTTCTCATGATGTACTCTGCATATAAGTTAAATAAGCAGGGTGACAATATACAGCCTTGCCATATTCCTTTTCCTATTTGGAACCAGTCTGTTGTTCCATGTCCAGTTCTAACTGTTGCTACCTGACTTATATACAGATTTCTCAATAGGCAGGTCAGGTGGTCTGGTATTCCCATCTCTTGAAGAATTTTCCACAGTTTATTGTGATTCACACAGTCAAAGGCTTTGGCATATTCAATAAAGCAGAAATAGATGTTTCTCTGGAACTCTCTTTCTTTTTCAATCATCCAGTGGATGTTGGCAATTTGATCTCTGGTTCCTCTGCCTTTTCTAAAACCAGCTTGAATATCTGGAAGTTCATGGTTCACGTATTGCTGAAGCCTGGCTTGGAGAATTTTGAGCATTACTTAATAGCGTGTGAGATGAGTGCAATTGTGTGGTAGTTTGAGCATTCTTTGGTATTGCCTTTCTTTGGGATTGGAATGAAAACTTCCAAAGATTGTATCAAGTCTACAAGGATCCAATCTATTTAGACATTTACAACATTTTTATTTCTTTAGAGGTAAGATTAAGTTAAAAGAGGTACCCTACTATCCACCTGCTGTGCAGGAGACCCAGGTTCAATCCCTGGGTTGGGAAGATCCCTTAGAGAAGGAAATGGCAACCCCCTCCAGTATTCTTGCCTGGGAAATCCCATGAAGTGGAGCCTGGCAAGCTACAGTCCATGGGGTCACCAAAGAGTTGGACATGAGTTAGCAACTAAGCAACAACAATACCTATTTTAAAGCCAGGTTCTAAACCATGGCTTCATGTACAAGGTCAACTATATGTTGGGCAAGGCTCAAGGGAAATAAAACCTGAGGCTCCTTGTGTAAAAAGCAGGAGGGAAAGAGTGCAATTAGAGGTGTTAAAATGTAAAAATTTTTCGTTTAAAATATGTTATCATTTATAAAATAGAAGAGAGTAATAGCAATACATGAATATAAATTGTCATAATTTTTATAATATAAACTGTCATAATTTTTATAATATAAAAAGACTTATTAATGGATTCCTTAAATTGATCATAAGCTTCTTCTGGCTCCTTTTTCTTCAAATGCATTCATTAGGTTTATCAAGATTTATACTTTTGGCAGCATCATGAAAACTCCAGCCAATTGTTATTTTTATCACTATCATCTTATAAGGCCCATAAAGAAACAGGCTATCTGACAAGTAATTGGTATTGATGAAATACCATTTATATAAAATGCCATTGCATACCACTGTGTATGCTAAATAGAACTGTATTTCACAGAGGGCCCGACACTCAATCTGTTTCCTTTCTAAACTGCATTATCCAAGTAGAAATGTGGGGCCCACCTTCTCTGTGCTGCACAGGTAGGAACAGGGGCTCTCATTTGCTGAAAATCTATGTGAGGAAGAAATTCCACACTTAACTGAAAGCATCATAGGTAGACTTTGGCAAATATAAAATTATAAATCACATCAGAAGCTTTAAGTTTTAAGAAGTTGAGTAAAATACTCATTTCTTTGTCCATAATGAGTCACTTCTCACTTACCGCTTTCAAGATTCTCTCTGTTTTTGACTTTCAAAAGCTGAATTATGAAATTGCCAAATGTAGATTTCTTTAATTCATTCTATTTGGAGTTTATTGAGCTTCTTGAATATAAAGTGTAATATTGTCATTAAATTTAGGAAGATTATGCCATTACTTCTCAAATATTCTTTTTGACTGTAACTCTCCTTTCCTTCTGGGGCTCCCTTTATGTAGGTCCCTTAGCTTGGTTCATTCTGCTTCATTGTTTTTCTTTCTGTTCATCAGACTGGATAATCTCCTTTGAGCTAACACTAAGTTTGTTGGTTCTTTCTTCTCTCTGAAGCAATCAATTTTTGAACCTCTGTAGTGAATGTTTCCTTTTAGTTATTATACATTTTAACTCCAGAAGTTCTATTTTGTTTTTTTAAAAACACATTTGCTATCTCATTATTTATATTCACCATTTATTGAAACATCATCTCCTACTATCTTTAATATTTTTAGACATGGCTTATTTTACTGTAGCATTTTGAGCACATTTAAAATAGCTGAAAAAGTCCACCTTATACGTTTTCTCAAGGACACTTTCTATTGATTGTTGCTTTTCGTGTAGAAGACATAATAGATGCAGGTTCGATCCCTGGGTCAGGAATATCCCCTGGCGGAGGGCATGGCAACCCGCTCCAGTATTCTTGCCTGGAGAGTCCCATGGACGGAGGAGCCTGGCGGCTACAGTCCGTGGAGAAGCGCAGAGCGGGCCAGGACCGAGCGCCAGTGCCACTCGCATGCGTGGTTCATACATTCTTGCCTCCTCGTGTGCCTCACGTGAAGCGAAGTCGCTCAGTCGTGTCCGACTCTTTGCGACCCCCGTGGACTGTAGCCTACCAGGCTCCTCGGTCCATGGAATTTTCCAGGCAAGAGTACTGGAGTGGGGTGCCATTTCCTTCTCCAGGGATCTTCCCAACCCAGGGATCGAACCCGCGTCTCCCGCACTGCGGGCAGATGCTTTACCGTCTGAGCCACCAGGGAAGCCATATGTATCCCTCATACTTTTTATTAAAAACTGAGTAGCTTAAATAACATGATGTGAAAACTCTGAAAATCAAATTTCACGTCTCCCCAGTTTTTTGTTTTAGCTGCTTGTTACAGTTGTCCTTGTCTTAGAGAATTTTATGACCTAATGTCTAAATCTGTATTCCTGGGACTTCCCTGGTGGTCCAGCGGCTAAGACTCCAAGCTCTCAATGTCGGGGGCCCGAGTTCATTCCTTGATCAGGGATCTAGATCCCGAGTGCCGCAACTGAAGATCCGGCATGCTGCAACAAAGATTGAAGATCACGCATGCCACAGCTGAGACCTGGCCCAGCCCAATAAACACATGCAATGTTTTGAAGAAATAAGGAAATCGGTATTCTTTGTCATGTGTAGCCCTAAAGTCTCTATTCAGTTAGCTTAGTGGTCAGTTAATGGTGAGACAGAGATTCCATGAAAGGCTTATAAACAGTAAGTCTACTATTCTTTTCTGAACTCTGTGGGTGCTGGGGCATGTCTTCAAGGCATAACCTGGAGTCTACACCTCTGCCTTAGCCTTTGCTTCCTGCCTGTGCAACCTCAGGATCGACCAGCGGAGGGAGCTTAGATCCCACTCAGGACTTTCCTTAGCACGTGCCCTTCTCCGTGGTGGGCGCAGCCCTGGGTGTGCACATAACCTTCCAGATTCTCAGAATAATTTGAGAGCTTATCAAAGTTCCTACAGACATCTCACTTCCCAACTTTCCCTTTTAAGCTCTGTTGGTTCGCTTGTTTGCCCCGACTATGTGGCACCTCAAGCAGGCATGAAGTTAATCAACTGCCTTGTTTTGTTTGTTTTGATTGTTTCTGACATTTGCCTTCAAAGGCAATGGTCATTTCACTGGAAGAGCCATGAGGCAAGTCAAACGCAGACAGCCTTGCAAGTGTGATCTTCCGGGGCACTGTGAGTTAGGGCGGATAAGGGCATTTTCCTGAAAATTAGATTTTTAACAAGCTCCGGCACCATTCTACTTCTTCTGGTGACTATCAGTCTACTGATTTTCGCCACTAGCGAGCTGTCATTTCTCAAGGACACAATGGAAATGGTGAGCAGAAAACGGGACGAAGAAAGTTCAAATGCCGCAAGCCCAGTTGTTCTTACCAAGGGTCAGCCATCGGCAGCTGGGGGGCACCTGCTCTTACAGGTCATAGCTTTGGTACCACCTCTCCCTTCTGTGTCACCCAAAGTGTTCAGATCTTTGTCATTCAAATCCTTTCCCAGACTGAGGGGAAATTCTCCTGGAATCTTCTTGAGCAGGACTTTCCAAATTGGGCAGATAATTATAGAGGAAAAGGGAAGTTTATGAGAGGAAACTGAGGAGACGTTTAATGGTAGACTTGTTTCAACCCTCTCTCTGATACAAGGTCGGTATGATGGTAGGGTCTCAAGAGGAAATGCAGCTGTCCTAACTCAAGTTGGTATAAATTAAGTAATATTCACAGAAGGGCCTATCGACAAGGATGTGAGAGCGGGCTGCATGGAATCACAATGGCTGATGAGATCACACAGGGCTAATATGAGTGGGGCGACAGACTCTTGAGCCTAGGAGGCAGGCAGGAACTAGAACACAGAAAAAACCTGGAAGAGGATACCAGGGCAGAGAAGCCACTTTGAAAAGAGACTGAGTATTGAGACAATTAAGCCTCTGCATTCTTTCATCAGTCTTGAGTAACATCAAATAATGATGTATTTTACCCAAGGTTCTGGGTCAGAAGACACAGGGAGCCCAGGAAACCCCACAGGCAGGGAGCTCACGTAATACATAACCCAACCTCGATAAACATGCTTCCCTTCGATCTCCTGCCTGGTCCCCGCCAGTCACACCCAGCTGGAAGTCAGAGAGCAGTTTGCTTTGACTGTCGGAGTCAGCTTCCTGGGCAGAGCACAGCATGGACCTGGAGGCCAGTGGAAGACAGGACTGAACAGAACAATGGGTCCATGCCTGGGAGCCTGGTGACTTAAACCAACATACGCTGCTTTGTCAAAGTTCTGGAGATTAGGAATCTCAAGTACAGGTTCTGGTAGGGCCATGGTCCCTCCAGTCCTTTGGGGAAATGTCCCTTCATCTCTTCTGGATCTGGTGGTTTGCTGATGATCTCTGGTCTTCCTTGGCTTGTAGCCACATCACTCCATCTTCCCATGGTCTTATTTTAGTAAGGACACTAGTCATATCAAATTAAAGGTTCACCCTACTCTGGTATGACTTCATTTAACTAGTTATATTTGCAATGATCCTATTTCCAAATAAGGTCACATTCCAACTTTGAGGAGCACAATTCAACTCATAACAAGGACAATGGGGAAGAAAAAGGCATCTGATACAAAAATTCAGTCAGATTAAGATATAAAAATAAAATCAACAATAATATCAGCATACTATAAAAGATTCAGCTAAATTACAAGGTAAATATGAAGAAAAGAATGATATTGGAAAACCAGTTGGCAGCCATCAAAACCATCCCAGAGTGATGCTGGGATTGCACATGGGATTGTTTGTAATATTCACACTGTAAGCAAGACACTAAACTGTATTCTGTAGCCAGAAAAGTTGAGATCCATATAACCTAATAGGTGATAAATTGAATATCTATTTTCTTTTGTCATATTTGCAACAAAAGCTGTTCAATTATCAAAACCAGAAGTTAAAATTCTATGCAATACGTGCGTTTGCTTTTATACTTATGTGATTGCATCTAAGCACCAAAGATGACAAGCTTGGAAAATAACTTAAAGATGTTATTACTACATGGGTTGGCGTGAGCCAACCCATGCCTCTCTGTTCCACTGCTGCAAGTTATTGATTTGGAAACTGTATCATTTAGCTTCTCAATTCTGTCACTTGCTGGATTCATTTTCATGGATATCTTTGTCTCTGTAGCCAAAGTGATCAGACACAGCCCTTGGTTTGGTTGTTACAGCTGTTTTAAGAGGCAATTTGGAGCACTGTGGAGTCAGGGTAATCGCTTGTAAGAACCTTAGAAGCATCTCAGAAAACACACAAGAGTTCTGCGACAGGATTATCTGAAGGTGGTTGCGGACCGCTGCCTGTGGGGGAGCTCTTGAGTGTGTCTGCGGCAGCCAGATGTTTGTGTTGTCACATTAAGCCATGGAAAGCAGTGAGAGAGGAGGCTGGAGCTAGCCGCAGCAGGGCAGAGCCCTAAGCATTAATAAAGCCCACGCACCTTCCAATAGCTCACGGGGCCTTTGTGGATCAAACGCTACTATCGAACCATTTGCGAAGCTGAGTTAATAGCCTTAGAATCTCCCATATTTTTCTAGGAAGGGAAAAATAATTTAATGACATCTTTGGGGTCTGCTTTGCCTTCTATAAACCCTACACGTTTTGCTTTCCCAGAAGCTTTTCCAAGCTTGCAGAGTTATTAAGCAAATAGGGACCCGTTCTTTTGTGAAACAAAAAGCTTAAGTTCCTTAGAAACAGAAAGCTGCTCTTGCAAGAACACACATCTGATGCACTAATTTGATGGGTATTTTTATCTTCAGGAATCCAAGGTCTAGGTCTGCTTTTAGACAACAATCAGACAGGGCAGTAAAGAATGAATGGGCACGTTGTTGAGTCAATCAATTAAAAAATGAAATAAACAAAGTGAATGAATGAACTCACTTAAAATGATAGTGTTAGCACCAGTGTGGGGAGCAGAAGGGGCCTCCTCTTCATCACTTGCAGGGTGAATCCAACACCCAGGGGAAGGATACTGGGAGTTTTGCAGACTCCAAAGCCACTATGGGATCCGACTGGGAAGAGATCTGCAATTAGTACCTCTGGCTTGAACATCACAGCCCCATTTGGGTACAGTTTTCAGTGCAAAGAAATAAAGCGTGCAAATACTAATACTAATGAATTAGATTGGCTTCCATGTGATAGAAAAATTTCATACTCCCACTAGGAAATTCGGGGTACTTGATGTCTAGTGGTACAGACTAGGTGGCCTAGAAAGGCAGGTAAAGGCAAAATGAATAACTTATAATCTGTGGTCTCAATGCCCCACATCTAGAAGGGAAACCAATGGGTGAATTTTTCAGGTATCAAAACATAAAAGAAAGGCTAAGTATTGGAATGAAGAGCAGAAGGCTATTTTGAACTGAAAAAGCCCAGGATGGCTTTACAATGAAGAGAAATTTTGAAATGGGCCCTGAAAGAAGAATAAGATTTTAATATGTACAGAGAAAAATGGGAATTCTGGGGTTGAAGGAATTTTATGAACAGGCAAGGCAGTGTGGATATTGGTCCACTTATTTGCATGCATTGAAATTAGAGTCAGTAAATTTTTCCTGTAAATGGCCACATAATAAATATTTTAGGCTTTGAAGTCCACTTCTCTGGGGTTTGCTTTGTCTTCTATAAATCCTAGAAGTGGTCTCTGCTGCAGCTGCATAATTCTGCAATGGTGATGGGGAAGCAACCTAAACAATATAGAAATAGTGAGCATTAAAAAAAAAAAAACTGAACATGACTGTGTTCCAAAAAGTTGTTATAAAACAGATGTCACATAGCTACAGTTTACTACCTATAAACTCCATGAGGACAGGAATTTTTGTCTGTTTTGTTCACTAATTTATTCCAGATACCTAGACAGTGCCCAGCTCATGGTCAATAAACTTTGCTTTTTATTGAGATACAATTGATATATAGCATTATATTAGTTTCAGAAATGCAACACAATGATTAGATATTTGCATATACTGTGAAATTATTACCACAATAAGTCTAGCTAACACTAGCTAAATGATAGATAAATGAAAAAAAAAAATAACATGAATCTGGGCAAATGAAATAGGAGCATATCTGAGAACCATTGACTGTCATCCTGAGGTGTAGTTTTATAGCACAGATAACAAGAAACCACTAAAGGTTTTCTACAGTGTAATTACTCTCTGCATTTCAGAATGTCATTTGGCAGATAAGCTTGATGGATGGAAAAGCAAAGATATTTGAAGCAGAAAGATAGGCTGACATATCACAATCCATATAAGAGAGAAGAGATTCTGAACTAGGATGTGAGGTGTTAGGCATAAGTAAAATACAAGTTTTAGAGGCTTAACCTCTAAAATGCAGCCATGTGCTGAAATTTCGAGAAAAGACTTTAAAATAATTATTGGTGACTGGAAGGAGCATTGGAGAAGGAAATGGCAACCCACTTCAGTATTCTTGCCTAGAGAATCCTATGGGCAGAGGAACCTGGTGGGCTACAGTCCATGGGGTTGCAAGAGTCAGACAGGACTTAGTGGCTAAATCACCACCACCAGGAGCATAGCTAGTTCATTCTGTAATTCACAGAAGCCAGAATACTTTTAAGGAGAATGAAAAAAGAAAAAGTCAAATATAGGTGAAAGTTGATATATCCACCTATAAATGCTATGAGCTGTAGGTTATCATAAAGTTAGTTCATTAGAATGTTCTTCTTCTGAGTAAGAATGAAATGTAACAGATGTTCTCATGTGATTATCATTGACTTCCTCTACCCACAGGAGACTCCCTTGTAAGGCATTTAGAAGGTGGTCCCCAAACTTCTGCTTAGGTAACACAGCTCAGAACAGGCACACAGCGAGAGCCCGGGACCTCTGTTGAAATCGTTTCTGTCTTGCACTCGTTGTTTGTCATCATGCCCAGTTACCTGTCATATATCTACTTTATTTAAGCAACTTTTTTTTTTTCCAAATATTTCACTTTTAATTGTAGACACAGCTCCTATATTTTTTTTTTCAAAGAAGTGATAAAAGTAGCGATTGACTTGAGTTTTCATGAAGTCTGCGTTTATGGAGCAGGACATGCTTTGACATTTGAGGTCACAAGCTGGACCAAAAATAAAGTTTTACACTCTCTACCATATGAATCACCAGCACAGAGGCTAATGACAAATGTCACTGATAAGTGCCTTGTGTCCAAGAAGGAGCCCTCAGGGGACAACAAGTACATGCAGTTGCAGTTTTATTTATGATTCTATTTCTAAAGCATCATTCTCTGTCATCACACTGGCAAGAAGAAACACTGATGAGAAACACAATGAAATTAGGTCAGAAATGAAAGAATGAATTTGGTCCTATAGAAGACAAAAGATAACTTAGAAATCTAAGAAGGGAAGCAAGATTCGATGCCCCTGGTTCTTTCAGAAGATTCACAGCTGTTTGCTCCTTTTTCTACATTTTCATCATCAAAATGTTGTCCTGAATATTCTATTTTCTAGAGAAAAGTTAAATATTCACATTGCTGCAGGGGCCAAACAGATAACCTCATTGTGGGCAAAGTAAGCCAGAAATAACAAAATGGTGAAAGAGGTCAGAGGGAAAAACACAAGTCCATGTGACAGACGAAGGGCTGAAACTGTGGTTCAGTTCAAGCAGAATGTGCTTTTATGTCCTTGGCTCTTGCAATTTTTACGCAAGGCAAGACAAATGCATGTTTCATCTGAAATCTATGAATGTTTAAATACTGTTAATTAATTAATATCTCAATGTGTTGGGTCCAAAAATTATCAGTGGTCCTCAGTTTGCTATCTCCTATTTTGAATCATTTTCTTACGAGAAATCCTTGATGAATAGTTCAGTGAATCAATCCTTGATGAACTGATCACTATTACCTATTGTTTCAAACAAATGTGTTTATAAAATTTTCATAGGGCTTGATTCAGGGGAGAACAAAAATTATCAGCATACATTAAAGAAAAGAGAATTATTATGGTGCTATTTTTATTCAATAAAAGTAAAGCTAATATTTTTATTGAATATTGAGATTTATTATGAGCAAATACTTTTAATAGCTCAGTTGTGTCCAATTCTTTGTGACCCCATGCACTGTAGCTCACCAGGCTACTCTGTCCCTGGAATTCTCCAGGCAAGAATACTGCAGTGGGTAGCTATTCCTTTTCCTAGGGGATCTTCCCGACCCAGGGATCAAATGCGGGTCTCTCGCACTGCAGGCAGATCCTTTACCACCTGAGCCACCAGGAAAACACCACACTTTTATTGAACTATGTGTTTCAAGGACTTAGATATAGTAGCATGTTTAATCCTCAGAACAGCCTTACTAGTAGGGGACTCTTAGATGAAGTTGAGGCACAATAAAATTACATAACCTCAGTTCACTTCAGTTCAGTTCAGTCGCTCAGTCCTGTCCGACTCTTTGCAACCCCATGAATCGCAGCACTCCAGGCCTCCCTGTCCATCACCAACTCCCAGAGTTCATTCAAACTCATGTCCATCGAGTCATTGATGCCATCCAGCCATCTCATCCTCTGTCGTCCCCTTCTCCTCCTGCCCCCAATCCCTCCCAGCATCAGAGTCTTTTCCAATGAGTCAACTCTTCGCATGATGTGGCCAAAGTATTGGAGTTTCAGCTTCAACATCAGTACTTCCAAAGAACACCCAGGACTGATCTCCTTTAGAATGGACTGGTTGGATCTCCTTGCAGTCCAAGGGACTCTCAACAGTCTTCTCCAACACCACAATTCTAAAAGCATCAATTCTTCAGCACTCAGCTTTCTTCACAGTCCAACTTTCACATCCATACATGACCACGGGAAAAACCACAGCCTTGACTAGACAGACCTTTGTTGGCAAAGTAATGTCTCTGCTTTTGAATATGCTATCTAGGTTGGTCATAACTTTCCTTCCAAGGAGTAAGCATCTTTTAATTTCATGGCTGCAGTCACCATCTGCAGTGATTTTGGAGCCCCCCAAAATAAAGTCTGACACTGTTTCCACTGTTTCCCCATCTATTTCCCATGAAGTGATGGGACCAGATGCCATGATCTTAGTTTTCTGAATGTTGAGCTTTAAGCCAACTTTTTCACTCTCCTCTTTCACTTTCATCAAGAGGCTTTTTAGTTCCTCTTCACTTTCTGCCATAAGGGTGGTGCCATCTGCATATCTGAGGTTATTGATATTTCTCCCGGCAATCTTGATTCCAGCTTGTGCTTCTTCCAGCCCAGCGTTTCTCATGATGTACTCTGCATATAAGTTAAATAAGCAGGGTGACAATATACAGCCTTGATGTACTCCTTTTCCTATTTGGAACCAGTCTGTTGTTCCATGTCCAGTTCTAACTGTTGCTTCCTGACCTGCATACAGATTTCTCAATAGGCAGGTCAGGTGGTCTGGTATTCCCATCTCTTGAAGTATTTTCCACAGTTTATTGTGATCCACAGAGTCAAAGGCTTTGGCATAGTCAATAAAGCAGAAATAGATGTATTTCTGGAACTCTGTTGCTTTTCCCGTGTTCCAGCGGATGTTGGCAATTTGATCTCTGGTTATTCTGCCTTTTCTAAAACCAGCTTGAACATCTGGAAGTTCACGGTTCATGTATTGCTAAAGCCTGGCTTGGAGAATTTTGAGCATTACTTTACTAGCGTGTGAGATGAGTGCAATTGTGCGGTAGTTTGAGCATTCTTTGGCATTGCCTTTCTTTGGGATTGGAATGAAAACTGACCTTTTCCAGTCCTGTGGCCACTGCTGAGTTTTCCAAATTTGCTGGCATATTGAGTGCAGCACTTTCACAACATCCTTTTTCAGGATTTGAAATAGCTCAACTGGAATTCCATCACCTCCACTAGCTCTGTTCGTAGTGATACTTTCTAAGGTCCACTTGACTTCACATTCCAGGATGTCTGGCTCTAGGTGAGTGATCACACCATTGTGATTATCTGGGTCATGAAGATCTTTTTTGTACACTTCTTCTGTGTATTCTTGCCACCTCTTCTTAATATCTTCTGCTTCTGTTAGGTCCATACCATTTCTGTCCTTTATCGAGCCCATCTTTGCATGAAATGTTCCCTTGGTATCTCTAATTTTCTTGACGAGATCTCTAGTCTTTCCCATTCTGTTGTTTTCCTCTATTTCTTTGCATTGAAGCTGAGGAAGTCTTTCTTATCTCTTCTTGCTATTCTTTGGAACTCTGCATTCAGATGTTTATATCTTTCCTTTCCTCCTTTGCTTTTTGCTTCTCTTCTTTTCACAGCTATTTGTTAGGCCTCCCAAGACAGCCATTTTGCTTTTTTGCATTTCTTTTCCATGGGGATGGTCTTGATCCCTGTCTCCTGTTCAGTGTCAGGAACCTCTGTCCATAGTTCATCAGGCACTCTATCTATCAGATCTAGTCCCTTAAATCTACTTCTTATATAACCTACACAGCTTTAAAGTGGCAAATCCCCAAGTTGATCGCCAGTAGAATAAGTCCAGTTTCCTGAGCTCTAGCCTCTGTATATCCTGGCTTGTATTAATCCTGGGATGGCAGAAAGGCACTCAGCCTATCAGATCTGAGTTTTCTTGTGGTTAAAATAGGAGTTTATAACTGACTACCCCCAGTTGTGTGGATAAAAGTAGATAATATAAATGAGATTCTTATATACTACCACACATTATTTAAACATAAATTGTCACGTACAATTTGGTATGGTATAGGGTTCTTAGCATTGGTAAGATCAAAGGCTATGTCATCATGCTCTATTAAAACGGCTATCATCATCTTTGTAATTCTGCAGCCAAGCACGGTATAATAAGCTGGTGCGTGTCCATCAGTGCCTGATGTGATCTTTTTGCTCCACTGGTACCCCTGTATGCTTGCCCCCAATCGCTCAGTTGTGTCCGACTCTGCAGCCCCGTGGCCTCTAGCCCACCAGGCTCCTCTGTCCACAGGGTTTTCCAGGCAGGAATACTGGAGTGGGTTGCCATTTCCTTCTCCAGGTTGTTTTCCCAATCCAGGGATTCAACCCAGATCTCTTGCATTGGCAGATGGATTCTTTATCACTAGCACCTCCTGGGAAGCCCTCACTGGCATCTTTAGACCACTAAATGTTTTAAATAGGTACTGAATATACAGGGAATTGAATGTAATCAATTCTGTAGTACAGTGACATAAAAAGCATAATCAGGCTGTTCAATATTTTTGTTTAGTGAGTCTCCCCCCCCGGCACTACCAGAAGAAGTGCCAGGATGCCATCTATCAGCCTCAGGAGCTTGATGCAATGTCCTGCTGAATATGGCAGAGTCACCTTTCACAAGTTGTCAGTCTGTAGGTCTGCTAGTAATTATTCCTGCTACACCATGTTACAAGTGTAACCATGCTGATTTGCTTTAAAGAGAAAGCTGAATTACTAATCAATAGAAGCAGCTAAAGGTGTGATTATTCTTACTGCTTTCTGAGGATAATATTTCGCCAGGACTGAGGAGGAAGAGAAAAAATAGACAACTGAACTTCTAGCTCTGTTCAATGTGCTCAAATTCAACTGTATCAATTATAGAGCAAACACAAGGAAAGGCTGAGAATATTTTTTAATGAGCTTCTGATGTCTCAGCCAGAGGAAACTGACAATTTAAATAGAGTCAAGTTTTATGAGACAGCTAGGCTGACAAGATACCTAAATGGTTATCTACAGTGTTGACACCCAAGACAGCTCACCCAGATGGCCGGGCACAGTGGGAGGAAACCTGCAGCAGGGAGACAGTTGTCACAGAGTTGTCCTCTTCGCCTTCCCACCCCCTTCCCAAAGAATGACCATCCAAATAAGCTGATGTTACAAAACCACTTAGCCCAGTGTAGCACAACTAGGACAACCCAGAGGGAAAGGGTGGGGAGGGAGGTGGGAGGGGGCTTCAGGATGGGGGGGACACATGTATACCTGTGGTCAATTCATGTCAATGTATGGCAGAAACCATCACAATATTGTAATTATTTTCCAATTAAAATAAGTAAATTTTAAATAAAGAGAGAAATTAAAGGAAAAAATTAGGAAGAGATAAATAATAGCACACTGTTATATATTAGTTCTGCCATACAGAGCAATAGATTAAACTTTAAGCATAAAATGTAAAGAAATTATTATTGATACATTTTTAAAAAACAAAACAAATCTTACTTTTTGGATCATACAAATAGCAATAAAATAGCCTTGCAGTTCAGATTATGAGGACCTTATATTCTCTGCTGCTGTTGTTTAGTTGCCGAGATGTGTCCCACTCTTTTGCAACCCCATGGATTGCAAAGATGACCAGGATAAGTCACCTTCCTGTGTCCACACTCTGTAATTGACATCATCCCTCTCCCTCCTCCACCAAGAAGCAGAGTTTCTCTCCCCACTCCATCGATCTGGTCTGGTTGTACCATTTCTGAGGTTCATTCTTAAGAGTCTTGTCAATTTCACTCCCTCTTGGAAACTCTTCTGTCAGTCACTTGAGCAGCCCTCATTGACTATGAAGGCTGGGAGGTCAGTGTCCAGGCTGATGATGACCTCTGCCAGCCAACTTGCCAGTTGACCTAAGATACTTGGAAGATTTCAGCCCAGACTGGAAGAACCACTCATCTGAGTTCAAACCAGCACAGGGAGCTAAATAAAGGCTTATCCCCTTCAAGCCCTAAGCTTTAAGATGGTTTATTTTCCAACAAAAGCTGATGATCTGTTTGTTCTCAGGCTGGAAAAGTCAGTGAGACTGAGTTCAGCCTCCATAGTAGCTGAACCTACTGACAAGCCCTGACTTTCCACAGGCAGTGACAGACCGAGACAACTAGATACAGGCCAAGAATGGTCTCGATTGTAAAGGGTCAGTAAGTGATGTTCTGTTATTGATCCCAATATATCAATTACCAAACACAAAGAAGTCCTGAAAGTGTTGAATAGAGAGGTTGCAGATTTCTTCACTCGAAAGGCTTGGATATTCTTGGAGGTACACTTCAAATTACTGTCATAACTTGATGTGAACAGGGATACTGAAAATAGTAACTAAAGATGAAGCGAGGCTCATTGATTAGTAAGTTGAGGATGTACGTGTTTCTTGCTGTGCTTCCCTCTCCCTTCAAAGGCATGGGAATAAACCAAGAACACAAACTAATGGGAAAACACAATGCAGTCTGCTTATAGAATGATGTTTCTATTTTTATTGAGTTTAACTGTAGTGATAGAGCGTATTCATTTCTAAACATTACCATAACAAAGCACTACTAAATACACAATTTAAGCAATGGATATTTATTTTCTCACAGTTCTGGAGACTAGGAGTTCAAGATCAAGCTGTCAGAGGGTTTTGTTCTTTCTAGGGTCTCTGTCCTGCTTTCTACCTGAGTCTTTACCTCATTTATCAACTACAAGCATCTGTGTTCAAATGTCCTTTTCTTATGAAGACATTAGAGGTTATTAGAATCCACCCTAGTGACTTCAATTGAAATTGTTACCTCTTTAGAGACTCCATCTCCAAAACAGTCACATTCTGAGATTCTGAGGGTTGAACCTTAACGTATGACTTTTGAGGGACACAGGGCAAATAGTAAATACTAAACACACAGCAAAAAAATGCTAAAAAGAATGAAAGGGTCTACAACTCCACAATGTGAGCCTGTCAGTGGTTTTACTTTTTAAGACTCAGGTAGTTTAAACACACATTATTTATTCCACAAAGCAGAATAAAATGAACCTAATAAGGTTCTACATAAGGCAAGAGATAATGAACCCTGCAAGCACTTAAATAGACTTGGTAGGGAAGACTGTGTTGTTGTTGCTGTTTAGTTGCTAAGTCATGTCCGACTCTTTCGCCACCTCATAGACTATAGTCCGCCCAGCTCCTCTGTCCATGAATTTTCCAGGCAAGAATACTGGAGTGGGTTGCCATTTCCTTCTCCAAGGGATATTCCCTGCCCAGGGATCGAACCCACATCTCCTGCATTGGTAGACAAATTCTTTATCACTGACCTACATGGGAAGCTCCAAAGAGAAGAATGTTCTATTGCCTTATTCTTTTTTATGTTTGTATTTTTAAACAAAGAATATTTAACTATAATTTACATACAGTAAAATTTACCCATTCAAAATGTATAGATCTATGACCTTTAAGCAAATTATATATCAGCATAACTACCACCATGATCAAGATATAGAATATTTCCATCCCCCAAAAGTCCCCCATGCCTCTTTGAGATTCATCTTCTCATCCCTGGTACAAACTGTTCTTTTGTAAAAGGGTCTACCAAAACATTTTGCCTGTTTTTTCTTCCATTGTTTGTCTTATTTTGGAATTGTAACTGTTATTTACATGTCTGGACCACTTGTAAGATGTACATACTGTGACAATTTTTTTATAATCCTTAAAGATATGGGAATACGAGTTCCTCTTACCCTTCTCCTGAGAAACGTGCTTGCAGGTCGAGTAGCAACAGTTAGAACTGGACGTTGAAAAATGAACTGGTTCAAAATTGGGAAGGGAGTACATCAAGGCTGTATATTGTCACTCTGCTTACTTAACTTATATGCAGAGTACATCATGCAAACTACCAGGCTGGATGAAGCACAAGCTGGAATCAAGATTGCTGGGAGAAATATCAATAACCTCAGATATGCTGATGACACCACCCTAATGGCCGAAAGCAAAGAGGAGCTAACACACCTATTGATGAAAGTGAAAGAGGAGGGTGAAAAAAAACAACTGGCTGGCTTAAAACTCAACATTCAGAAAGCTGAGATCATGGCATCCGGTCCCATCGCTTCATGGCAAATAGATGGGGAAATAGTGGAAACAATGACAGACTTTATTTTTTGGGGCTCCAAAATCACTGCAGATGGTGACTGCAGCCATGAAATTAAAAGATGCTTGCTGCTTGGAAGAAAAGCTATGACCAACCTAGACAGACATTTCAAAGCAGAAACATTACTTTGTTGACAAAGTTCCATCTAGTCAAAGCCATGGTTTTCCCAGTAGTCATGTATGGATGTGAGAATTGGACCATAAAGAAAGCTGAATGCCAAAGAACTGATGCTTTTGAGCTGTGGTGTTAGAGAAGACTCTTGAGAGTCCCTTGGATAGGAGATCAAACCAGTCTATCTTAAAGGAAATCAATTCTGAATATTCATTGAAAGGACTGATGCTACAGCTAAAGCTTCAATACTGTGGCCACCTGATGTGAAGAGCTGACTCATTTGAAAAGACCTTGATGCTGGGGAAGATTGAAGGCAGGAGGAGAAAGGGTGACAGAGGATGGGATGGCTGGATGGCATCACCAACTCAATGGACATGAATTTGAGTAAACTCCAGGAGATGGTGAGGCACAGGGAAGTGTGGTGTGCCACGGTCCATGAGGTCCCAAAGAGTTGAATATGGCTGAGTGACTGAACGACAACAACAATCCTTGACTTGCCTTTTCATTGTCTTAAAGCTGTCTTTTGAAGAACAGAAGTTTTAATTTTCATTAAGTTTAGTGCCTCAACTTTTTTTTATGGTCATATGTTTGTGTTCTAAATTATTTTTTCTCCTATTATTTCTTCTAGATGTTACATATTTTTATTTTCTACATTTAGGTCTATGATCCATTTCAAATATGTTCTGTTTAAAATATGAAAGTTTACAGATTTACAATTACTTCAGCTCCATTGTTGAGAGGCCTATCTTTTCTCCATTGAATTACCTAGGCACCATTGTGAAAAATCATTTGTCCATGTATGTGTGGGTCTATTTCTGGGCTCCACGCTGTTCTGTGGACCCATATGTTTCTTAGTATACCAATAGTGCGTTGTCTGAATTATTGTAGCTTTATAATCTTAAAATGAGTTAATCCAAGCCCGGCAATTTAAGGTTTCCTTTAATGTCTTTTAGCAATTCTAGATTCTTTGTGTTTTCGTAAAACTTTTAGATTACCTTTATTTTAAAATTGATTTCCATGAAATCACAAATTTTTGGACATATCTACATGGATCTAGATTGTTATTTTGTTTTCAAATACTTCTTACATTCAGTTTTGTCATTTAAAAAAAAAAAATCTATATTATCCTAGGGGCTTCCCAGATGGCACAAGTGTAAAGAATCTGCCTGCCAATTCAGGAGACACAAGAGACAGGGGTCCGATCCATGGGTCAGGAAGATCCCCTGGAGGAGGAGATGGTAACACACTCCAGTATTCTTGCCTGGAGAATCCCATAAATAGAGGAGCCTGTCAGGACTCCAGGGAGTCACAAAGAGTTGGCCACAACTGAGCACATATTATCCTAAGAATGTTTTGAGTTGTTAATAGATATAAATTTCCTGTTGTAATATCTTATTTGTAAATTATAACTTTCTCTTATTATAAATATACTTCTCTCCTTGCTACATTTTGTATTTTATAAAACTGCCTTTTCCTAGTCTATCTCCTCTCCATCCTTTTCCCAAGAGATTATCCCTCAAAAGTAACATATTGTTGGACATTTTCTTGTAATCTGACAGCTTTTATCTTTTTATAGGATAATTTACTTATTTTCATTTGTTCTGATTACTACACTTGGTTTTATGTTTTCTTCTGTTTCATCAAATAGTTGAAGAATGCCTACCCTTTCCTTTATTTCAAGTAATCTCAAAAGGACTAGAAATAGTCCAAATCAACTTTTTAATATTTTATAATTTACTACAGAAAACTGACATGAGAACTGACATGAATTTCATACAACTCTCTGAAATTTGTGAAGTTTTTATAGTTTAAAAATGACTGTCATAAATATTAACTCTTTTCATTCTTCTTATTATTTTATCTCCATTTTTACCCTTGATGAATTCAAGATTTCAAGAGGTTTATTGACTTTTTAAGGTCACACAGTCAATAATTGTGGAGTGGAGAACCACATATTTTACTTTCTTTTTTTATGGTTCTACTGTATATTACAATTATTTTTAATGTATATAAATTAAGATTTTTAGTCGGAGTTTCAATATCTAACTCTCAAAAAATAATAGAATGAATATACAGAGAAGTAGAAGGATAAAGTCAGAGAAGGCAATGGCACCCCACTCCAGTACTCTTTGCCTAGAAAATCCCATGGACAGAGGAGCCTGGGAGGCTGCAGTCCATGGGGTCGCGAAGAGTCGGACACGACTGAGTGACTTCACTTTCACTTTTCACTTTCCTGCATTGGAGAAGGAAATGGCAACCCACTCCAGTGTTCTTGCCTAGAGAATCCCAGGGATGGGGAAGCCTGGTGAGCTGCCGTCTATGGGGTCGCACAGAGTCGGACATGACTGAAGCGACTTAGCAGCAGCAGCAGAAGGGTAAAGTATACTTGAAAAGCACTATGAACCAATTCAACATAGTTAAGATTTATACAATTTGCACATAGCAGTAAGATACAAATTCTACTCAAGTTCCCACAGACTATGAACTAGGAGATACTGGTGCATATCCAGAGACTTAAAACAAGGTGCAAAAGTTCATAGTCTAAAGGTATTGAAATCCTACAGAGCCTGTTCTCTTATCAGTGTGGAATTGTGTTAGAAATCAATATCAAAAAATATTTGAAAATAACTCACATATTTTCAAGTGTAATGTGACATATACCAACAGAGATCTTTGACTTAGCCTCAGTAAAGTTAGAAAACTGAAAAAAAAAAAAAACCCACAGAGTGTGACTGCAAAAAAGAAAGCATTTAATTAAGAAATTAATATCAAAATGAGAAATTCATATCAAAGATACTTTTAAAAATCCCATGTATTTGGAAATTAAATGTCCACTTTTAAATGATGGGTATATTTTAAAAGTCACAACAAGAAAAATTAGAAAATATTTGTAATAGAATAAAAAAGGAAAGAGAATTTACCAAATGCTTTTCTTATTTTTTAGAAAAGAAAAGCCAGAATACTTTCATTCTTTCCACTCTACAATAATCAGGAGCAAGGGCTGGGCCAGAGGCATACCTACCTGGTCCCCAATCCTGACTTTCCACTGTGGGTGGGCTTTTCCCTTCACATGCATGGTCACTGGTCACCCCTAGGCCCTCAATCTGACCTTAGCCAATAGAGGGGGAGCGACTTCATCTGATTGCCTAGCTTGGCTAAGCCACTCACCTCTCTCTCCTCTGATCGTAACTGCTGCCCACAGAGAATGTCTTCTCCTTGGCCACCAGGCATTGAGTACCTGAGTCTTTGAGCTCAAGTTCTAACCATGTGGCTGGGTCCTGCCAAAGTCCACCACTTCTTGGGACAATGTAAATCAATCTGTCTGAACAGTGATTCTAATGTAAGAGTGCATACATCTACAGGCATGAATCACTTTCTTCGTGATCAGATTTAGTAGTAACCAGATTATGCTGTTCTCCAAGCTACTTCACTCCTTGGTTGAGTTTGCACAAAAAAAGAGGAGTGTTATTTGGGGGGACCCTCTTCAACCTGAAGTGATGATGTGTGAAATAATCTGAATCCTCTCACTTAATTTAAATTTTGTGAGGAAAATAGCCTGTAACTACTGTAACACTATTATCTTGTCTGCAGTCTCAAAGGTTGGCTCTGGAAAGGTTTTCTCCACTGGCTCAAAAGTAGGTCAGCAAAAGCTCACAGTGATTGAAACAATTTGAGGGGAGGAAGATTATATTCAGATGATCCTTCAAACAAAGGCAATCCATTAGGCAGCTAAGCCATTTAAGGAAGAGCTTGGGAGATGAGATATGATAACACCAGGGGATGAATATTCTGTAATATCACCGCAACGTCTGTTTAGGTCAGAATTTTAAAGTACAGAGTGCTTTGAAAAATAAATACACATACGCATGGATTCCAGTATTCCCAACTCAGAAAATGGAAAAACAAAACACAGAAATGCTTAGATTCAACCAATATTTAACATGCATTGATTATTCCTCTCTTAGTGAATAAAGCCTGTGTGGTCAGGGCTCATGTCTGATTCACTTTGTGTTCCTCTGTTTGTTACCACTGACTGTTGTTCAGTCATTTCCCAGGAGAGAATGCTGAAATGGGTTGCCATTTCCTTCTCCAGAGGATCTTCCCAACCCAGCGATCAAACCCTGTGTCTTCCACATTGCAGCCAGATTCTTTACCATCTGAGACCCCGGAGAAGCCTCTTGCTCTGCCTTTAGAATGCATCAAGTGTCCTGTGTATCTGAAGAAAGGGATGCAGCTTCCATTTCTAGCAGAAGAGGGCACAGTGGTTAAAAGGGGGAGGAAAAAGGTAGCTTTGAAGCCAAGCCTTACACAATGGGTGTGATGATTTGAAGTTCATGTCGAGGGTGATGCTTGAGGGAAGCTCTGTAAGTTAGAGTGAGCAGCATTAATACAAGTATAGAGAACATTTTTTTCTTAGTTTCCAATAAGGCAAAATAAGCTGTAATAGAAGCTCTCAGTACATGAAAGGGCTGCCAATCCAAGTGTGTGAAATTACAAACTGAAACAAGAATGTTTCCGTTTCTGTAGACCCAGTGTCCAAGAGGGGATGAGAAAGGAGGTTTAGATGGGTAGATCGGACCAGCTCATGGAAGACTTTAAGTACCAAGTTACAAAGTTTAAACTGCCTACTTTTTACACAAGGAGAGGGCTACTGAGGGTCTTTGAGCAGTTTTGTGACAAAAATCAGTGTTGCTTCTGCAAAAAAAAATTTTTTTAAATTAACCTAGCAAGAGTGCATGCAGATAAGTCAGAGGTGAGAGGGACCACAGACAAGGCTGTAGTAATTCCTAGGGCTGTTAATGCAGGTGTGGAATGCTTCAGTGGCAGTTGGATTGATGATAAGAGGAGGATAGAAGTGAGAGCTGTTCTAGAATGAAATGTAGAGGAGTCAACAATTGACAAGAGATGAAGTGAGGGGGAGGAGAAGGGAGGGAGAAGAGAGCTGTTTGCCTCTCTGATACACCAGCAAGGACTTACCTTCTCTCTCTTCTCAACATGTAACCTAACAGCCGAGAAAGCTCTGAAATGTTCTAATTGCCTCTTTGCTCCCTATTTTTATGAGGACCAAGGTAATTAGCATCATAAGGGTTTCCAGAGGGAAAGAAGCACAGGCCTTCCTGGGGAACCAACAGCACCTGCCTGCCTGGCCTCCAGCCTGCTCACCAACGCCTCTGCTCACCTCCCGGTTCAGTCTGTGTTTAGACAGAGCCAGCCAGGATCAGGACACATCTCACACTTCAGGTGGCCCAGGAGTGACTATACATCATGTATTTTAATAAGTGTCTCAAAATGTCAGTTTCTTTCCAGGTAGAACCTACCTGGGAGGATGATATCTTGCAGACTCCTAAGTCGTGCATTTCTCTAAGTGTATTTGTCAGGCACTATGATTTAACCACCTGATTAACCTATCAGTTCATTTGTCACTACCAAGGAACTAATTAGTTCATGATTGGTTCCCCAGAGTAGGCAAAACGGCAACAGTCATAGAACATGGGTGGAATGCTAGCCTAACCACCGAAAGTATATTTTTAATTAAAAAAAAAAAAAAAGAGCATCCTAGTAAAGGAATATTCTCCAACTGTGCTATGAAAAACAAAAACAGTGAATACAAGCTTAACAATGACCATCCAGCCCAAGAATCAATTTCCTGTCTGTCAATTTTGGTCACTAATTTTCATCTTTCCAGATTTCCCAACATACATCCATTACTATTAAATGATGTTTTTTTTTCTTTTCATGAATATTCTTTTATTAGATTTCTTTTTTTAATATAAATTTATTTATTTTAATTGGAGGCTAATTACTTTACAATATTGTATTGGTTTTGCCATACATCAACATGAATCCACCACGGATGTACACGTGCTCCCCGTCCTGAACCCCACTCCCACGTCCCACCCCATACCATCCCTCTGGGTCATCTCAGTGCACCAGCCCTGATCATACTGTCTCATGCATTGAAACTGGACTGGCGATTCAGTTCACATATAATAATATACATGTTTCAATGCCATTCTCCCAAATCATCCCACCCTCGCCCTCTCCCTCAGAGTCCATAAGATTGTTCTATACATTAAATGGTTGTTGTTGTCGTTTAGTCACTTAGTCAGACGTTTTGTGACCCCGTGGACTGCAGCATGTCAGGCTTCCCTGTCCTTCACTATCTCCCGGAGCCTCAAACTAATGTTCATTAAATGGTAATCATTGTTATTAACAACTGTCCAATATAGAAATGGGTTATTATTATTAATTTGAGCTCACAGAGAACAACTCTGAGATCCAAAGAGGTTAAGCAACTGGAACAACTCACATATTGTGGCATATCTCTTGATTTATTTTTCTAAAAATCTAAAAGTTTATTTTTAAATTTCTCAGTTTTTCATTGCACTGATTCATCAGCTTCCATCATTTGTTATTTTCCTCCACGTTTCTAAAGATTCCCCCAAAAAAGAAAAAAAGGCATTTAGCTGTATTTTCTGGAGGGCATGAAGGAAGTGAATCTGAAGTTTCTTTCATTATGTTATGATGTTACAGTTGACGTGGAGAAACAGAGTATAGATGTTTATAAAAGACCGAGAGACCTGGAACCTGGGTGTCCAGAGTAGTCCCACTCTGCATGCCACAGAGGGGGAAGACGCACTGGTTAGACTACAGAAACCTCCCTAAGTTAGTCAAAGGGCAGAATCATTCTGATAATAGTATGTGTGGTCCCGTTATCTCTCAAGGGACTGGCATAAAAGCTACAATTTATTTTTAAAAATGAATAAATGCTCACAATGAGCTGGGCACAATGCCCCGTGGAAAAGTACATCCAGTTCTATCAAAAGAAGATACTTTATGCACATGGGCCAGTATTGTCTCTCTCTCCACTCAAGTGATGAAGGAGAATAATTTGTGCTCTCAAAGAACTTCATGGTACGGGGAACAATTTTTTTTTTTAAAGAGGCATTTCTTTGTAAAAGAAAATAAGGTTCACCTTTAAATGACTTTCTGGGTTTTTTAACCCTCTTTTGGATACAAGAAGAAGGGGAGATAGATAAAAGACAGAGAAGAATGGAGCATTTTTTTCTGATCTAGACAATGATGAATTAACATTTTCATTAGTTATGGAAATATTTGTTCCAAATCTTTTTGTTTTGTTCTAGTGTTTAACATGTAATAGAAATACTTGTTATTCATGTGACCACAGGGATCTAATTTCCAAGGCAAGTTCTTTCTGTTGAAATAGTTGACAGTTTAGTACCTCTCAGAGTTTTAGAACAATCACTTCTAATTTTGCAAGCATGGTAGGAATTGATGCCTGACAGCGCAACTAAAGCTTTGTTTTAGCCCCAGGACTCATGAGTCAAACAACAGAATGGCTTTCTGGGGCCTTTACTCCTGTAGCCAAAAAGGATGAGAGGTGCCTTTGGCTCCCGGGCAATCTGTCTTGAAGCCGCAAGCCCTCAGCAGACACAGCGCTCTCATCAATAGACGTCTGGACTCCAGTTGGGTGTGTGGGTGGCAGCGCCGACATCTCACTTTGACGGAAGAGTCCTGGGATGCTGTTACCAAAGGTGACGTTTTAATAGCCATCAGACAAATCACTCTTATCTACACAGTCACCAAGCCTCCATCAGCAGCGCCTCACCTGCCGCAGGAGCACACACCAGACTTCTTTTGTGCTACAGCCAGTTAGCCTGCCTTAGAATTGTGACCGAAATGCGTGTTTTACCATCTGGCCATTGCTGAATTTGATAGAGTCTCTTGTCTGTGCTTATCTTGTCACTGGAACAAATTTTCAGGCTTAGAAATGAAGACAGTCCCCATCAGTCATGGGTCTTGGCTCCTTGGCTTCTCATTGTGTGATAGGTGCCTGGAAATCCGTTCACAGGAGTCTGGCGGCGGGGAGACAATGACAGTTGGTAAGCAGAAGGGACGAAAGATGCAGGGTGGGAATACACATGTTTGATACAGCTCTCCAACTCCTGTGACACAAAAGAAGGCATGGGGACTTGGCACTTTTTGCAAAAGTGGATGGCCCAGATTTGGGGGGTAATCAGAAGCACAAAATCAGTGTCTGATGGCTAAACCCATGTCATAGAATTAAAAAGCAAATGTTATTAACTTCTTGGTGTCCACTTCAGAGAATGAAGCAGGGGAAAGATGTTAAGTACACTTCTTTTTTACTGGAAAAGCAATACATATAATTAGGAGTGGAAGCCAAATAGCAATTAAACTATCATGTCCTTCATAGGGAATACAAAGACATTTAAGCAAAGTAAACAGGATACATATAAATAAAGCTTTAAAATCACGAAAAGTAACAAGGAGTGCAGATAACTAAAATCTTGCCATCTACAAGAATTTAATGAATATCCCATAAGTTTAAGACACCATGCTATGTCTCTACCAGAAAAAAAAAATGTGAGGGGAGGCTAAAGCTTCCAGAATCAGGGAAGCCTAAGACTGAATTCCAACTGAGCTCTTAACTGCTGTAAGAAAGTAACGGCACTGTCACTGAACTTAGATTCCCACATATAATAGCTGAGAATAATATTTACCATTAGGGTTGTTGTGGGAATCAAAACAATCTGCAGTCATTTATTTTATTAATTTAATAAACACTTGTAGGGCATTGTCTTCTCATTTGGATCATTCTAGCAATTCAGAATAATATGGCTAATAAAAGAGGCAAAACGGTCTGCCCTCAAAGGGCTTCCATTCTGGTGAGAAAGATGAGCAAATAAACAATGTATTCATAAGTGTATCAGTTCAGTCGCTCAGTCGTGTCCGACTCTTTGCGACCCCATGAATCACAGCACGCCAGGCCTCCCTGTCCATCACCAACTCCCGGAGTTCACTCAGACTCACGTCCAGCGAGTCAGTGATGCCATCCAGCCATTTCATCCTCTGTCGTCCCCTTCTCCTCCTGCCCCCAATCCCTCCCAGCATCAGAATCTTTTCCAATGAGTCAACTCTTCACATGAGGTGGCCAAAGTATTGGAGTTTCAGCTTTAGCATCATTCCTTCCAAAGAAATCCCAGGGCTGATCTCCTTCAGAATGGACTGGTTGGATCTCCTTGCAGTCCAAGGGACTCTCAAGAATCTTCTCCAACACCACAGTTCAAAAGCATCAACTCTTCTGCACTCAGCTTTCTTCACAGTTCGACTCTCACATCCATGCATGACCACTGGAAAAGCCATAACCTTGACTAGATGGACTTTTGTTGGCAAAGTAATGTCTCTGCTTTTGAATATGCTATCTAGGTTGGTTATAACTTTCCTTCCAAGGAGTAAGCATCTTTTAATTTCATGGCTGCAGTCACCATCTGCAATGATTTTGGAGCCCAAAAATATAAAGTCTGACACTGTTTCCACTGTTTCCCTATCTATTTGGGGACCAGATGCCATGATCTTCGTTTTCTAAATGTTGAGCTTTAAACCAACTTTTTCACTCTTCACTTTCACTTTCATCAAGAGGCTTTTGAGTTCCTCTTCACTTTCTGCCATAAGGGTGGTGGTCATCTGCATATCTGAGGTTATTGATATTTCTCCCGGCAATCTTGATTCCAGCTTGTGCTTCTTCCAGCTCAGCGTTTTTCATGATGTACTCTACATAGAAGTTAAATAAGCAGGGTGACAATATACAGCCTTGCCGTACTTCTTTTCCTATTTGGAACCAGTCTGTTGTTCCATGTCCAGTTCTAATTGTTGCTTCCTGACCTGCATATAGGTTTCTCAAGAGGCAGGTCAGGTGGTCAGGTATTCCCATCTCTTTCAGAATTGTCCACAGTTCATTGTGATCCACACAGTCGAAGGTTTTGGCATAGTCAATAAAGTAGAAATAGATTCTGGAACTCTCTTGCTTTTTCCATGATCCAGCTGCTGTTGGCAATTTGATCTCTGGTTATTCTGCCTTTTCTAAAACCAGCTTGAACATCTGGAAGTTCACGGTTCATGTATTGCTGAAGCCTGGCTTGGAGAATTTTGAGCATTACTTTACTAGTGTGTGAGATGAGTGCAATTGTGCAGTAGTTTGAGTATTCTTTGGCATTGCCTTTATTTGGGATTGGAATGAAAACTGACCTTTTCCAGTCCTGTGGCCACTGCTGAGTTTTCCAGCTTTGCTGGCATAGTGAGTGCAGCACTTTCACAGCATCCTCTTCCAGGATTTGAAAGAGCTCAACTGGAATTCCATCACCTCCACTAGCTTTGTTCATAGTGATGCTTTCTAAGGCCCACTTGACTTCACATTCCAGGATGTCTGGCTCTAGGTCAGTGATCACACCATCGTGATTATCTTGGTCATGAAGATCTTTTTTGTACAGTTCTTCTGTGTATTCTTGCCATCTCTTCTTAATATCTTCTGCTTCTGTTAGGTCCATACCATTTCTGTCCTTTATTGAGCCCATCTCTGCATGAAATGTATGGAAGACTGCAAATACCGCTAAGTTGTAAAGCAAGTTGGTATTGAGGGGTAGATTGTTTGGTGATGTGAAACTTTATGTAGAGTGGCCATGGCAACTGTCACAAAATCTGTGAAACTGGGGTAAAGGAATAAGTATAGTGAGAAAGTGAGTCATGCGGATATCTGGGTGAAAAATGCAACAAGAATTTTATTGAATTTGGTGTGCTGATTCTAAAAGTTTACATGAGAGAATGAAGGGCCAAAATAGTCAAATGAGTAAAAGAGAAAATGGAGGTTGTCCCATCATCTACTGAAACTTATAAAACTAAGGTGATTAAGACTCTCAAGTTCTGCAGAGTTAAACAAGCAAGTGAAGTAAAAGGAGCCAAGAGAGAGCCACACTGATGCATGCTGGACTTGGGTCATTCCAGAGCAGGAGGAAGAGAATGGACTGTCCAGAATTTGTTAGGGAACTGTTGGTTATTCATATGGGAAAAAAGAGAGTTATTGCCCTATATAGCACCAGATACAAGAACCAATTCTAAGCTAAATTGAAAATAAAAGTTAACACCAAATTTGAAATTTAGGACAACAATACAATTTTTTTTTAATATTCTTGAGTTCCAAAAGATTTCTTAAACATATTTCAAAAGGCACAAAACATGAAGAAAAAGGGTTGGTAAGCCTGACTGTTAAAATGTGAAACTTCAGTTCATCAAAAGATATCAAAAGATAGTAGAAAAGAAAGCCATAAACTCAGAGGAGATATTTATGATACATAAAACCAATAAAGGAATACAATCCAGAATAAAACACATGAACACACATATATACACATATAAATATATATGCATTATATATATATGTGTGTGTAAATAGACACACATTGGTGACATATGCATATATGGTTATATATATATATATGTATAATATAAATCATTAAAAGTAACAAAGCAGCTAATTGAAAAATGAGCTAAAGGCTAAAACAGAAACTTCACAAAATAGGAAACTGGAACTGTCAGTAAAACTTTGCATACCATGTAAATAAAAATATAGGCTCTGTCAATATCAAGAGTTGGGAAACGTCAGTACTGGTCACTGCTGGTAGAAGTATAAACTGGTACAACTACTCTGGAAATGATTCCATCAATATCAGCTAAAGGTTATAAGCATGTATCTCCTACACTGTGATTCCATTTCTCTAAAAACTTGCACATGAACAGAAGAGGTATCTATAATATTCCACAGCAGCATAGTTTATGATACCAAAACATGTAGCATCTATTAACACAGGTATGTTGTATTTATACAATGGACTATTACACAGCAGTAATAATTAATGCATATCAGTAAAACAGAAAAATACAGATGTGTGTCCAAAATATAGCATAGCATGGAAGAAAATTGCAGAGTATGTATATCCATGTATATACATTCAAAGTAAGCAAAACCAAGACATAGAACAAGAAGGAAAGGGATCTGGAAGGGCCATTCAGAATGGCCCAATATCACCACTCATTCTCTATTTCTTACATGGATGAAAGAGCATGCCAGTGTCCACAAAACTGCTATCCTTTCCAACTTACATATATGCTGTTACTATGCATCTTTTCACTATTTGGTCAATATTTTTGAAAAAGTGACTAACAAGGGAAATGAGGAGAAAGTGAGGCATTTTGGTTGCAAAGGGGAAAATACCTTTCAGAATGTAGATGTAGAAAATACTGAAGCAATGGGAGGCTTTTATTTTCTTTGCTTTACAGTTATCTTGAGAAACACTAAGGATGTCTCATTATTGATGATAAGGATTCAATAATGAGTTTTAAGACACAGAAGAGAGGAGCGCTATTCAATAATATGAGGATCTCAGGAAGATTTGTTTTTTAAAGGCAGATAACTCGAAGCACAGTGTAGGCGTGGTGGTATTGAGAGCGAAGTAGACAATTTTGGGAGGATGGGCTGACAGCGATACAGACAAATGGTGTGAGCAACAGAGAACTCTGCTCAAGTTTATATGTAACTTTAATAACTCAAATGGGGAAAGAATCTGAAAAAGAATAGATGCATTCATGCTTAGTTGTTCAGTCATGTCTGACTCTTTGCAACCCCATGGACTGCGGCCCTCCAGGTTTCTCTGTCCATGGAGTTTTCCAGGCAAGAATACTGGAGTGGGTTTCTGTTTCCTACTCCAGGGCATCTTCCCAACTCAGAGACTACTATATTCCAGTATAAATTTTTTTTTAAAAAAATTAAAGAGCTTGTGGAAAATAGACTTAGCAAACAGGGACAGCACTGGACCGCTCCCTGAGGATGCAGAGAAGGAACACTGGCTTTGCAGTAGACACAGAAGTCGAAGGGATGCCCACGGGTGTGAGTGTGGTTGAAGATGGTGAGCAAGAGGTCCCGACAGTTCAGTAGGAGATGGGAAGGAAACCCAGAAATCAGAGATGGGTATGAAGGCGTACGGGAGAAGAGAGCTGAAGATGTCAATCATGAAAACGGGAACATGGAAATAGGAGTGCTGTGGATTCTATCCCAGGGCTTATCTCTGAGGAAAGATAAGCATTGGCTGCTGTGTCAGAAATCTTTCGTTCCATTAAAATTAAAAATGATCTGAAGCAAACAAGGGGAAAATTACCTTTCTTGACATATGGATAATAAAATTAACTGCTCATGTTATTCTCTGTTCTTAGAGGTACTTGAAGTATTTCTTTGTGTAAAATATCCTATGTATTAATTTTCTAAGAATAAAACTGTGCAAAACATTTTGCACTGGAGAAAAACACCGAGGTGAGGAAGTTGCAAAGAGTAAGGCTGCCTGGTGTCTGCTCTACTGCTCTACCCTTTCCCCGCCAGGTCCATGGACTTGAAATTCAAGTGTCAAGATTCCTCAGCCACTATCTCCTCACCTGTCTAAACAGAAACTGGTCCCTTTGAACCTTGGCTTTCAGGAAAAGTAGGGGGATTTACAGAGCTGTTCCAATGATAATTCTTAATAAATATCAATAAGCTGCTTTGGTGATGTTTTCAATAGTCTTTCACATAAAACGGAACTTGAAGACATGAAAATGATGGAAACAAAGGATAATTGTCAGTATCCTGATGCAGGATGTTAGGAGAATTACTTTTAAAAGCCCCAAATTCTGAGAAACAAACAGTGTGCCTATTGACCTGTCTGAAAATTTATATATGGGCTGCACCCTCTTGCTATGCTGAAAGCCCCCTACCCCCAGAGTTGTAATCCTTTTAAAAGTGGCACATGAGGGGGCAATGACGCTGTGGTCCTAGCCTGGGTGCTTATTGAGGGCTGATTGATCTTAGCCTTCTGTTCCTCAGAGGCCCCCCTGTGCAGTATTGAATATTGCTGTTGCAACCATCAATCTGAGCCACTTAATGCTAAATTTAACTCAGGAGGTGGTAGGTTCTCTTTGGGCAGTTAATGACATTTGAAAGAGTCATCTCTCCCTTTGGGGCATTTTTCCCTACCAGCATTATAAAGTGAATCTACCCTTGGCATCATTAAACCCAAGAAAAATGGGATTTAACTGCGTTTGGTAATTAAAAAAAAAAGTTTCATAGATAAGCTAGTGGCACAGGAATATTAGGAATTTGCAATTGTTTATTCACTGAAGGGGACAAAAGAATTGTTGGTTTTATCATCCAAGGTTTGCATCTAGGCTCAGTGAAAGTTTCCTTTTTTAACTATATTCTCTTATCAGTCCTCTAAGTGGGAGTACAGCTCAGAGGGGAAGTGACGTGGAAGTTAGACTCTGAATGGGCACACCTTACGCGATTTACAAGGTCAGAGGGAAGTCCCATTCTTAACTTCTCTCTGTACTACCAAAGCTAGAAGATATACCAAAAGGAAGACATGCCAAATTAAGGGACAGGTCTTTATGTTACTGGACTTCCCTGGTGGCTCAGATGGTACAGCATCTGTCTACAATGTGGGAGACCAGGGTTCAATCCCTAGGTTGGGAAGATCCTCTGGAGAAGGAAATAGCAACCCTCTCCAGTATTCTGCCTGGAAAATCCCATGGATGGAGGAGCCTGGTAGGCTACAGTCAATGGGGTCACAAAGAGTTGGACAAGACTGAGCAACTAAACTTTCACTTCTTTCTTTATGTTACTAATAGTTATCAATGTTAATTATCTAGATCCTAAGTTATGGTACTTCACTTCTAATTAGGATATAAAGAGTCACAAAAAAATATTACTCTTACCCTCAGTTCAGTTCAGTTGCTCAGTTGTGTCTGACTCTTTGCGACCCCATAAATCGCAGCACACCAGGCCTCCCTGTCCATCACCAACTCCCAGAGTTCACTCAAACTCACGTCCATCGAGTCGGAGATGCCATCCAGCCATCTCATCCTCTGTCGTCCCCTTCTCCTCTTGCCCCCAATCCCTCCCAGCATCAGAGTCTTTTCCAATGAGTCAACTCTTCGCATGAGGTGGCCAAAGTATTGGAGTTTCAGTTTCAGCATCATTCCTTCCAAAGAAATCCCAGGGCTGATCTCCTTCAGAATGGACTGGTTGGATCTCCTTGCAGTCCAAGGGACTCTCAAGAGTCTTCTCCAACATCACAGTTCAAAAACATCAATTCTTCGGTGCTCAGCTTCCTTCATAGTCCAACTCTCACTCTTACCCTAATAATTACCAAAAATCAATCCTCTACAAAATCTTACTTCTCTTGAGTCCATTGGAAAGCTTCGGCCACAAGGGAACAAAATGGACTGAGTTCTTAAAAGTAACAAGTACCACCAGCACCAGTCCCCTCAGAAGAAATGGGGCATGCAAAGCACCTCTCTTCTGCAGAGCATGGAAGACAGAAGCAGCTGTCAAAAAAGAAAGCAGCAGCAAATATTATATGAATTTTTACTACCAAATATGATCAAATATGAGAGAATAATTGGGAGCCATCAGATTAGGGGTCAGTAAACTGTTCTTTAAAGGACAGAGGATGAGATGGTTGGATGGCATCACCGACTCCATGGACATGAATTTGAGCAAAGTCCAGGAGAGAGTGAAGGACAGGGAAGCCTGGTATGCTGCAGTCCATGGGGTCACCAGGAGTCGGACACGACTTAGCAACTAAACAACAACAACAAAAGCTTTCTTAAAGGAGTAAGAAAATAAATAGTTTGGAATTTGCCAGCTGTATGGTCTGCGTCAGCTCTACGATTGTAGTGCTAAAGTAGCCACAGACGACGTGGAAGTGAGTGACTGTAGCTGTGTTTCTACAAATTGTCTCGACAGAAACTGGTGGCAGCCCCAGGGGCAAGAGTTTGCTGACTCCTGATCAAGGGGCCCCCAGTGTCTTAGATGGAATCCAGTTGGCATCACCCTATTTTCTTTTGACCAAGATGGAGGAGCAACGGCTGCCAAGCAGAAGCTGGCTTCAGCAGCTCGCATGAGACCAAAGAAGCTGGGCCAAGTCCTCATCCTTTCAGAGGCCAGTTTTAGCTTCTGCTTTGCTCTTACACTAAGCAGGCTCCCAGACAAACAGGCCAGAAATCCTGGGACCTCCTTAAGCTCATCCTTTATATGAGGAATGGACTTCTCAACCAATTAAATTTGAATCTCAAAGGACAAGGACACTCTGACATTTAAGTTGGAGTAGCAAATGGACCTTCTCTTTTTTCACTTATTGTTACAAAAAGGGGATCCTTGTGAAGTTTTCCTAGAATGATTTTCTTTATTTTAGTGAATTAGAAACTTGAGTAAGTGGAATAGGGGCATAACAAAATCCTGGTGGTCCAATATTGTATCTTATTCCTCATTGTATAGGATAGGACAGGTACAAAATAATTGTTTGATATATGTCTGCTTCTTGAATCCATTTATTTTTTAAAAACTGACCCCATAGAACAGACCTTCAGTAACAGAACAAAGAAGAATTTATTTTAGATACATCTTAGTGCAATTCTCTTGGAAACATGATTTTCAATAACATGTAATTTTAACTACAGTAAAGTTGTTAGATCGTGATTACTAGTGAACTTTAGCTACATTAGAAAGATCAAATCATAATATGTTTTAATGGTGCCATTAAATGAAGACTATTTCAGATGGTCATTCCTCTAGGAAATAAGTTTTTCTTAATTCTACAGCAAGAGTTCTATCCACCAGCATGTACCTACCTAAGCGTTTTTGCCCACAAATCTATTTATCTTTCAAGCACCTCTCTTACAGCAAACTCGAGGACCACTTACAGACCAGACGTATTCAAACAGAAGACGCAAGGCACTAACAGAGATCAACACAGCCCTGGTGTTTTACTTCGGAATATTTTACTATACAGAGAACAAATACCTTTTATTTCCAGAGCCTTTTTGAGAAGCACTTCTATGTAAATTATCTCACTTATCCTTATATTTAAAGCAGAAAAAGCAAATGTTTTCCCACTTTTAAAAATAGAAAACAAACACAGTGGGTGTTAACTGGCTTGACCAACGACACACAACTGATAAGTCTTAGAACAAAATCCCTAGCCTGTGTATATTTTTTCCACCATATTCCCCTGCTTCAAACAAACATAAAATTGTTAAGGGTTTTGAATGAAAAATGCTGTTATTTAGATATTTATCCTCAATTCCAGTAAAATCATTTAGCAGAGTTTCCAAATATTCTTCTTTTCAGAGGTTGCTCTGTACTTTTATGAAAGGAATCAATAATGATTTAAAATTATGGTAAAGCAATTTGTAGAATGCTACTTTAATAGGGAGCATGAAAGGCTCAGAATTCTTCAGTAATAAAAAAAAATTTAATTCATATACACACAGTAAAATATTCTACAGAACAATAATTAATAACATCATGACAATGTGTCATGTTTTATTAGTTAAAAACTATTTTGACTTTCTTTTAATACCCAGATTTATACATATTGATGGCTGGAATGATTCATAATGCCATTTTACTATTAAACTACCCCAGTTTCACTTCATATTTTAAACCAAACAATTAATTTTGTTCTTGCATACCTTCTCTGAACAGACTGACTTGAATTTGTCATTTATTCTAATTATGCATGCAAAATAAGTTGCAGACAGCCACATAGCTGAGCTGCGTGCTTGCTGTTTAATATTTATAGTGCTCCAGCAATGATTAAGCAGCATGTACAACAAAATCCTTGCTCTTCCAGGCTTGTAAATTTCAGTGTTTTGACAGAATTTATAGTTAAGATACTGGTTTCGTACTGACCAGCCCATTAGCTCTGTGAATCTGTGAACCATGCTGCTGGGCCCCAAGGTCATGAATTTGCTCCTCCTGTTTACAATTAACCTTGCTTTATGTTATAGCCACTAAACTGCACGGTAACTCCAGTCAACCACCTGAAAAACACACTGCCTTGGTGACTCAGGGAGGGCAGGATAGATGAATCAGTAAGCATTCAATTTTGCTACTAGAAAAAGAACTCAAAGCCACTGACAAATTTGTAGCACCTTTATGAAAGTCCCCAGCTTCTAAAAGAAGCTCATGGCCGTGCCTTTGTTGATTTCTGTGTTCATTACAGGTATTCTGGCATTGACTTTTTTATTTTCTATTGGTATCAAACTCAGTCTAGTTTCTACCTTGGTGAAGAACAAAAAACAGTTGTTTCTTCTAAAACCACAGAGCTTATCAAATCTGGGGGAAAAGCGATCACAACTTGAGTGAATAGTCAGAAATCATCCTATGATCTCTCTAAAGCAACAAGACTAGTTTTGTGTGACTCAGAGAAGTAATTTCATTGTTTGGAACTTGGTCATCTTTAAGAGTAATTACTGGATTTCCCTGGAAGTGAGAACTGTTTCATCAGCAAATTAGCATCAACCCACTAATAAACATTCCTTCTAAGACAAACCCAATATGCTTAGTGTTTTCTCTAGATCTAGAAGTTTCTGGATAAATTACAGATTTTGAGTGACCAATAGCAACAGGTGGGCTTCCCAGGTGGCTCAGTGGTAAAGAATCTGTCTACCAATGCAGGATACAAAGGAGATGTGGGTTCGAGCCCTGGGTCAGGGAGATCCCCTGCAGAAGGAAACAGTAACCCACCACAGTATTCTTGGCTGGAGAATCTCAGACAAAGGAGCCTGGTGGGCTACAGTCCATGGGGTCACAGACTCGGACATGCCTGAGCACACACATTAGCAACAGGTGCTTCTCAGCATATCAATTGGGCGGTGGTTTAGTCACTAAGTTGTGTCTGACTTTGGACTCCACGGACTGCAGCCCACCAGGCTCCTCTGTCCATGGATTTTTTCCAAGCAAGAATACTGAAGTGGGTTGCCATTTCCTCCTCCAGGGGATCTTCCTGACCCAGGAATCAAACCCGCATCTCCAGCATCTCCTGCATTGCAGGCAGATTCTTTACCACTGAGCCACTGGCAAAGCCCCATGACATCCTTCATGCTCCTCCTAAAATTGGCTTTAGCTCAAAAAACAGTTCATGTTAAAAATGAATAAACAGGGAGAAGAGAATGGCAACTCACTCTAGTATTTTGTCTGGAGAATCCCATGGACAGAGGAGCCTGGCAGGCTACAGTCCATGAGATCACAGAGTCGGACATGACTGAGTGACTGAGCACTCACATATCCAGTGTATAATATATAATTTTTAGAGCTGTGTAAAGCAAATAAATATTCTTCTCAAAATATTATAGCTTAAAAATGAATAAACACTTTCTTGGTAATACTTAAAATTTTCTTGGTAATACTTAAACCATTTGATTTTAGTTAAAATAAAAAAGCTGTTTTAAAAATGTCCACAATTCAGGACTTCTATGTATTATCGAAAAGGCATTCTTTCCCTTCTCTATTAATAACTTCACCTCCCCCATTCCAAATAGTGGTTGCTTGAGATGTTGATTTAGTAACAAATGTAATATTTTATGTCATTTGGCTTTTTTTATATTCAACATGTCCAGCTATACAGGAGGAAAAAATCACTACTGCACTTCAAACAAATTCTTCAAGAGATTTTCCTGTGCCAATGTATACAGAAAGAGCTGCCCTTTTGTTTTGCAAACAGTGGCTCTTCTCTAGCCTATAAATAATGGAAAGGAAAACCTCAGAAAGGGTTTTCTAATTCCATTGGCTTCAGGCTAACTACCCAGCATGCCTTCTTGTTTACAACTGCAAGTCCAAATGTATGATTTTTCCCCTTTTCACTCAAAACATTAGCTTTTTGGCTTATGGAATTAACCTCTGCCATGCATCTATGCTGTTTGCTTGCTGTTGCTATTTTAAACACTGAATCTGTTTTGCACTTTTTACCATAAGGCTCTGAGGGTGTTATATAAACTGCTACTCCAGGAATTCTCTTTTTATCTCACATAAGGTAAATGTCAAGCCCTCATCCAAATGTACTGATAGACAAACTAGAAGCTGCTGGAAACCTTTTGAACATAGGTAGCTGTATCAACCATGTTTCTAGCTTCTAAAACAAGCCTGATGATGTCTGATATCTTATGACAAACACGCATCGGATAATTTGCCCAAGTGTCCTCCCCTTGACCTTCTCCCTCCCTCATCACCCCCTTAGGAGTCCTTGTTCTGTGGGCAGTTGCAAATACAAGCCAATCATGCCAGAGTTCACACCCCAATCACCTCAGATCTCCCTTTCTCACACTTCAGCCCTGACTTGATCACCAGACAATTAGCAAGAGCCCCTGTGCCCCAGGGCCTACTGAACTGGCTCAGAATAGTCAGCTTCCCTTTCTTCACCTGCTCCTTTCCTGTCCGTACACGCTAAGTCACTCGGTTGTGTCCGACTCTTTGTGACCTTATGGACTGTAGACCGCCAGGTTCCTCTGTCCATGGGATTCTCCAGCCAAGAACACTGGAGTAAGTTGCCACGCCCTACTCCAGGGGATCTTCCCGACCCAGGGATGGAACCTGGGTCTCCTGCACTGGCAGATGAGTTCTTTACCGCTAGAGCCATCTGGGAAGCCCTTATTGGATGTACTATAACTCAAATTTTATGTTAACATAGTGTATTTTAAAAGAACAACCTAATTGAAGACCAAGAGATCTCTTTTTAGCTCTACTCCCAGATTGCCTTTCTCTATTATAGACTTTTTGCTTGAATTATTTGAATTATGTGACCCATCTATTAACCCATTGCTATGTCTACATACAACATGGGACAAAATACAGTGGCAATCCTGAGATTTAGTTGGACCCCAAAGTCAAGAGATGGAATTAAACAAACCTTTCCATATCACTTTTATGTCTTACATTCTGAGACTTAGTCAAGAAGTGAAAATATGCTGATACCTCTATTTGCAAGACTAAAATAATTCTGTTTGCTTTGCCATTCCTTCTCTATCTCCATCTGTTTGTTTTTTTATGTAAATTTTACTTGAAGAAAGCTGATAAAATTGCTGTGGCTAGTCTAGGAGGAGGGAAAAGAAACGTAAATGTGGAATGCAGAATGGAACTTTCTGAGTTAATACTTTTTAGAAACTCTCTGTGGTTTTTTGGTGCCCCACCAATGTAGATTGAGTGCTGCTCAATTATTTTGATGCAAATCTACTTCTTCAAACCCAAGTGTATTTATAATGAGATGAGATGCCTTCTCAGGTCCCAGTCTGCTCTACCAGTAACTTTCTATAGTCTTATGAGGAGCAAATAGTCTCAGATATCTTGCTGAGATTTAAACCAAATCAGAACATTTAGTTCAGAGTGGAATGAAAAAGTAGCTTATCCACTATGATCACTGATAATCTTGTGTGTGTTGTCTAGAATCTTTTAACTTTCTTTCACTTGTATGGAATGCTTACTTATTATGGGAAGAGACATATGTGAGAGGGTGCATGCATGCAAAGTCGCTTCAGTCGTGTCCAACTCTACAAGCTTATGGGCTGTAGCCCACCACGCACCTCTGTCCATAGGATTCTCCAGGCAAGAATACTGGAGTGGGTTGTCATGCTGCCTCCAGGGGAGCTTCCTGAGCCAGGGATCAAACCCACATCTCTTACCTTTCCTACATTGGCTGGCGGGTTCTTTACCACTAGCGCCACCTGGGAAGCCCATACGTAGAGCACCGAACAACGAGTCACCTCTTTTGGGTTTTGAGACTAAGTCAACATAATTGTGAGCACGCACAGTGATACTTCAAAAATAATGATTGATTATTTGGTTGTAGATCTTCATAAACCTCAGGTATTTTTACAAATGTCTTTCACTATTCTTTATTTGCACTCTTTTGAAGAATCTAAATAACTTGAAAGACATATAAGCAGGTTCTCCTTTGAATGCTACATTGATAACTTCTGTCCACTCACCCTTAACATAAACTGCAAAAGTATCTCTTAATTATTGTAGATTTGAGAGGTAGAATATGAGTTGTAAGCATCAGATCTCCACTGGTTATTGGGTTAAGACATAAAGAATGAGATCAGCACTTCCCATGAGCCTTCAGGACAGGAAACCAAGAAACTTCAGTGTTCAGGGGTGAACCATCCGATCAAAAGTTCAAGAGATGATGATCAGATGTTCAAAAAGTTTACAAGCCTGTTGTTCAACAGAAATTTATTAGTAACTAAACTATATAAGAAGAGGTGGCAAGAATACACAGAAGAACTGTACAAAAAAGATCTTCATGACCCAGATAATCACGATGGTGTGATCACTCATCTAGAACCAGACATCCTGGAATGTGAAGTCAAGTGGTCCTTAGAAAACATCACTACAAACAAAGCTAGTGGAGGTGATGGAATTCCAATTGAGCTATTTCAAATCCTGAAAGATGATGCTGTGAAAGTGCTGCACTCAATATGCCAGCAAATTTGGAAAACTCAGCAATGGCCACAGGACTGGAAAAGGTCAGTTTTAATTCCAATCCCAAAGAAAGGCAATGTCAAAGAATGCTCAAACTACCGCAGAATTGCACTCATCTCACATGCTAGTAAGGCAATGGTATCCCACTCCAGTACTCTTGCCTGGAGAGTCCCATGGATGGAGGAGCCTGGTGGGCTGCAGTCCATGGGGTCTCTAAGAGACACGACTGAGTGACTTCACTTTCACTTTTCACTTTCCTGCATTGGAGAAGGAAATGGCAACCCACTCCATTGTTCTTGCCTGGAGAATCCCAGGGGCAGGGGAGACTGGTGGGCTGACATCTATGGGGTCACACAGAGTCGGACACGACTGAAGTGACTTAGCAGCAGTAGCAGCACATGCTAGTAAAGTAATGCTCAAAATTCTCCAAGCCAGGCTTCAGCAATACATGAACCGTGAACTTCCTGATGTTCAAGCTGGTTTTAGAAAAGGCAGAATAACCAGAGATCAAATTGCCAACATCCGCTGGATCATAGAAAAAGCAAGAGAGTTCCAGAAAAACATCTATTTCTGCTTTATTGACTATGTCAAAGCCTTTGACTGTGTGGATCACAATAAACTGTGGAAAATTCTGAAAGAGATGGGAATACCAGACCACCTGACCTGCCTCTTCAGAAACCTGTATGCAGGTCAGGAAGCAACAGTTAGAACTGGACATGGAACAACAGACTGGTTCCAAATAGGAAAAGGAGTGTGTCAAGGCTGTATATTATCACCCTGTTTATTTAACTTATATACAGAGTACATCATGAGAAACGCTGGGCTGGAAGAAGCACAAGCTGGAATGAAGATAGCCGGGAGAAATATCAATAACCTCAGATATGCAGATGGCACCACCCTTATGGCAGAAAGTGAAGAGGAACTCAAAAGCCTCTTGATGAAAGTGAAAGTGGAGAGTGAAAAAGTTGGCTTAAAGCTCAACATTCAGAAAACGAAGATCATGGCATCTGGTCCCATCACTTCATGGGAAATAGATGGGGAAACAGTGGAAACAGTGTCAGACTTTATATTTTTGGACTCCAAAATCACTGCAGATGGTGACTGCAGCCATGAAATTAAAAGACGCTTACTCCTTGGAAGGAAAGTTATGACCAACCTAGATAGCATATTCAAAAACAGAGACATCACTTTGCCAACAAACGTCCGTCTAGTCAAGGCTATGGTTTTTCCTTGGTCATGTATGGATGTGAGAGTTGGACTGTGAAGAAGCTGCTGTTTTCTTTTTTGACAGCTGCTTCTGTCTTCCATGCTCTGCAGAAGAGAGGTGCTTTGCATGCCCCATTTCTCCTGAGGGGACTGGTGCTGGTGGTACTTGTTACTTTAAAGAACTCAGTCCATTTTGTTCCCTTGTGGCTGAAGCTTTCCAATGGACTCAAGAGAAGTAAGATTTTGTAGAGGATTGATTTTTGGTAATTATTAGGGTAAGAGTGAGAGTTGGACTATGAAGGAAGCTGAGCACCGAAGAATTGATGTTTTTGAACTGTGATGTTGGAGAAGACTCTTGAGAGTCCCTTGGACTGCAAGGAGATCCAACCAGTCCATTCTGAAGGAGATCAGCCCTGGGATTTCTTTGGAAGGAATGATGCTAAAGCTGAAACTCCAATACTTTGGCCACCTCATGCGAAGAGTTGACTCATTGGAAAAGACTCTGATGCTGGGAGGGATTGGGGGCAGGAGGAGAAGGGGATGACAGAGGATGAGATGGCTGGATGGCATCACTGACTCGATGGATGTGAGTCTGAGTGAACTCCGGGAGTTGGTGATGGACAGGGAGGCCTGGCGTTCTGCGATTCATGGGGTCGCAAAGAGTCGGACATGACTGAGTGACTGAACTGAAACTATATAAACTTACAATCAAATAAATGGTATTAAATACAAAGGCAATAAATACTCAAAACTTATCATTTATCATTTATTCTCCTACATTACTCTGTTCCCTACATTCTTGGGGTTGTTGATTTTTTTGTCTCCTGTGATAGAAATACAATCTAACCATGCTGCCACACAGCTCTTTCTATTCTATCTTCAGGAAATTCATGTGGACAGTTTGACATCAGCTATAGTGGAAGAACTCACACCACAGAGACCCACAAATACTACACATCAGGGTTTGACTTGTTGTTTTGTTGACTGTTAAGATATAGAAAGTGTTTAAAAACACCTTTGCACAGCAAACACATCGTAGATTGAATTAAAAAAACTGAATAAATGGAAGAAAATATTTGCCAATGGTATGACTGATGAGAACTTCCCTGTAGCTCAGTCAGTAAAGAAACTGCCTGGAATGAAGGAGACCTGGGTTCAGTCCCTGGATCAGGAAGATCCCCTGGAGGAAAAGAAAGGCAACCCACTCTAGTATTCTTGTCTGGAGAATCCCTTGGACAGATGAGCCTGGTGGGCTGCAGTTCAGGTCTAATATACAATGTATAAAAATAGCTTCTGCAACTCAACATCAAAAAAACAAACAACCCAATTAAAAAATGGGCAGAAGACCTGAACAGACATCTTTTCAAAGAGGACATTCAGATAGCCAACAGGCATATGAAAAGATGCTCAGCATAATAAATCATTAGAGAAATGCAAATTAAAACCACACACACACACACACAATAAGACATCACCTTACATCTAGCAGAGTGGGATCATCATAAAGGACACAAATTAGAAACGTTGGCAAAGATGTAGAGAAAAGGGAACCTTTGTTACTGTCAAGTAGGAATGTAAATCTGTGTAGCCACTGTGGAAAAACACTATGGAGGCTTCTCAAAGAACTAAAAATAGAGCTGTTATTAATATATGACCCAGCAATTTCATTCCTGGGTATATATTTGAAAAAAATGAAAACACTAATTAGAAAAGATACATGCACTCCAGTGTTCATAGCAACATCATTTAAAATTGCCAAAATATGGAAGCAACCCAAGTGCACCTCAAAAGATGAAAGGATAAAGATGTAGAAAAAGTATACACATACACAGAGAAATAACCATAAAAAAGAATGAAATTTTGTCATTTGCAGCAACATGGATAGACTTATGCCAAGTGAAAAAAATCAGAGAAACACAAAAACAGTAATATACTTCAATTAAGAAGCAAATTTTACTAAAAAGTACTTTGTGTCTATAACTATCACATTATAAATGGCACTAAAATGGAGGGATGTTGTTCCAGTGCTCAAAAGCATTTTCCAGTTCAAAAAAGTCTCTTTTATTATTGATGAACTAGTGAAGTTCTTCGTACATTTTTGTTGTTTCACATTCACCTTGCTCATTAATGTAAACAAAGTTCTTACTGAATATTCATTTCATGGGTACACTTGGAAGGCAATTGCCACCGTAAGTTGACCATGAAAATAATTTTTCAAAAATGAGTGAAAGCATTCCATGAGATTGAATTCGCTCTATGAAATGTACAGGAGAGTATTGCGTATTTCTAAACTGTTTGCTACACATCTCTGGTATCATTAAAAATGTTTCTCACTTCCGCTGAGACACACCTGGATAATAAGTTAAGTGCTCTGAGGCAGCTGCAGGAATGTATATTACTTTCCAGAATATCAACAACTTGGCAGAAACCCTCAGCAACCCTCGCTGCTTGCATAGGGAAGTAAGATCTTAATGTACTTATTGTACTAAGACCTCACAGCACTGCGAGCGGGAAGAGGGTGAGCGGGAAGAGGGTGAGCAGGAAGAGACTAGGAATGCCCACCCACTATGTGTTCCCATATAGTTACTTCTCCAAAATGTGCCTGCAGCAGTGAGGTGGAGACAGGGATGAAACAGATGGGGCATAGCTCTAGATGACTTATCTCCTTGCCCTGCGCCCCTCTGAGAGGTGCCTGTAACACGCTCTGTGTCCCTGGGGTTCTGCCAGGCTTGAAAGAAAAGCTTCCCACGTGGTGCTCTTGCACACTGGTGTGTAAGAAATTCCTGGAACCATCCCTGTGGTTTCGCCTGTGGAGATGCCTACTCACCCTGGACTCTTCCCTAAGAACCAAACTGGAAAGCTCAGCAGCACATTCTATCTGGGGATGGGGGGCACCCTAGAGGCAGCACTGGAGTCAGTCTCTTCAAACAGCATCTTGACCCCTGCTTTCCAAGGCCCTCAGGAAACCCAGGTCTTCATAACATGCTTCCCGGGCAGCCAGATTTGAAGCGTCACGGAGGAACAGTGCCAGAGGTCAACACATTCACCGTCTTGGCTTTCTCCTGATTTATTTCCTCACTGTCATGATACACCCAGCTCTGGGAGTTTGAGTAGCTGGTGGTGTGACAATTTGCTGATGCTGTGCTGCTTAGAGTTCTTGCTTTTTCTTAATGTGGAATATTTACTGAGCTGCAATGAGAATGACCTCTGTTCTGATGAATTGATTCTGCTGACATTTAGCATTTAAGGAGAACAAAGACGGGTAGAGAAATTAGACAACTAGATGAAGGAACAGCTACAGAATCCAGCAGTCCCTGAAGCTCAGCATCTTCCTGCCGGGACAGCATGGTGGCTTCCAAGAGTCTGTAGAGTGAGGATGCAGACATTCGCTTCTTTTATGCTACTGAGAACCATCCTCCCAGAAAACCACACAAATATTAATGCTATTCTCTCAGTAATTTTACAGAGAATGTTAAAAGGAAAATCTGTTATCCAAAGCAAACAGTGTTTGCAAAATCCCTGGATAGATAGATAGATACGTGTGCTTAGTCACTCAGTCGCGTCCAACTCTGTGACCCCTTGCACTGTAGCCCACCAAGGTTCTCTGTGTATGGGGTTCTCCAGGCAAGAATATTGGAGTGGGTTGCCATGACCTCCTCCAAGGCATCTTCCCAACCCAGGGATCGAACCCAGGTCTCCCACATTGCAGGCAGATTCTTCACCTTCTGAGCCATGAGGAAAGCATAGATCTAGCCATAGACTATCTAATCAATAGACATAGATATAGATAGAAATAAAAATATATCTTCAAGCATTTTTTAGAGGCAAACCAGTAACATAAAATAAATATGTAAATAACCAAGGACACTTATTTTAAAACTTTCTAAAGAAATTATCTGGTTTGTTCTAAAATCTAAATTAATTGCTTTGAAAAAGATATCACGTCCCCTACTGCCAGAGTTTACTAGTCAACACATTATAATTATCTATAGAAGATGTTATGTACCAAGTCAGGGTCCCTAACACTAGACTGTAATAAGAACCCTCTCAGATTCTCTCCAATTTGAAGATCCTGAGATTTGACACATCTCGCATATCTGCAGTGGCTCAGTGATAAAGAAAGCGACTGCAATGCAGGAACCACGGGAGACGTGGGTTCCATCTCTGTGTCTAGAAGCTCCCCCTGGAGAAGCAAATGGCGACTGACTCCAGTATTCTTGCCTGGAGAATCCCACAGACAAAGGAGCCTGGCAGGCTACAGTCCATAGGGTCTCAAACAGTCAGACACGACTGAAGTGACTTAGCACTCACGCATGCACATCACGTTCTAACTTAGCCTACGTATGTCAGGGTTTAGAGTTTGTAAAAGGGATCAGGCTTTGGGCCTGGAGAGCACAGAAGGTGAAGGGTGGAGTTCCCCTCTATCCTGGTTTCTAAGCATCCAGGGTTCGCTTCAATGAAACCGAGACCTTGTGACCCAGATCATGACACTGTGCTTCTGGCAGCCCAGGGTGCTCTCAGGCGTCATGGGGCCTCCGCCTTCCAGCTGCAGAGCTGGGAAATGCACTCCTATCTGGAAGGGCCATGTCGGGTGGCGAAGGACTCTTCCTTTCCAATCAAATTCTTTCCTGTGAAGCAGAAGCCATTGACAAAGGTGATTTTGCTCCTTTCTGCATATGTTAGGGCTTCCCTGGTGGCTCAGTTATAAAAGAATCCAACTGCCAGTGAAGGAGACAGCAGCTTCCATCCCTGGGTTAGGAAGGTCCCTGGAGGAGGAAATGGCAACCCACTCCGGTATTCTTGTCTGGAGAATGCCATGGACAGAGCAGCCTGGGCTGCTACAGTGGGTGATAGGGTTGTAAAGAGTTGCACAAGACTGAGCAGGCACATAACATGCAATTAAGAGCCCAAGATCGTATTCATCTACTGTCTTAATTTGAAAAACATAACAGAGTAATAATTTCGGTTTCCAATTTGCAAGTAGACCATTATCAATAGAATTTAATTTGACCAAAATTCTAGGTTTTGGGAATTTATCTCAAATCCCCTAAATTTAAAAGCAGATGTTATTGGGTCACCAGATCAGAGAAAGCAGGGCCCCACTTTATTGCCACTACCCAGATGTTTTCCTGTCCTGCTAATATATAAAGCCTACAACTAAAGATCATCCATCTGGTCTAACAGCTGCCCAGTGCCTTTTCCAAAATCCGGGGCTGTGCTGTGAGGTTGAGAGTAGCAGCATCATTTAGGTAAGCAGGGGACCGTCCCAGGTAGGAAAAGGGATGTGGATAGTACAGCTAACGGGGATAACAATGATGCCCTGTAGCATAATAATGGAGACTAACAGCGTTGCTGAGGGAAGACCCAGAGTGAAGATGACCCATTAAGATAATGCTGCTGTGCTGTCAACTGAAAGGTGTGAGGGGTGTGTGTGTGTGTGTGCGTGTGCGTGTGTGTAGAACTTACTACTGGGAATTACACTTGGTCTCATATTAGTGTGGGAACAACAACAAAACTTAATCCACATTTATAGTACTTGCAGGGCCAACCAAGATGGACAAGTCATGGTGGAGAGTTCTGATAAAATGTGGTCCACTGGAGAAGGGAATGGCAAACCACTTCAGCATTCTTGCCTTGAGAACCCCATGAACAGTATGAAAAGGCAAAAAGATAGCACACTGAGAGATGATCTCCCCAGGTCAGTAGGTGCCCAATATGCTAACGAGGATCAGTGGAGAAATAACTTCAGAAAGAATGAAGAGGTAGAGCCAAAGCAAAAACAATACCCAGTTGCGGATGCGACTAGTGATGGAACTAAAGTCTGATGCTGTAAAGAGCAATATTACATAGGAACCTGGAATATTAGGTCCGTGAGGAAATTGGCAAAAAGGCAAATTGGAAGTTCTCAAACAGGAGATGACAAGAGTGAACACCAACATTTTAGGAATCAGAGAACTGAAATGGACTGGAATGGGTGAATTTAACTCAGATGACCATTATATCTACCGCTGTGGGCAAGAATCCCTTAGAAGAAATGGAGTAGCCATCATACTCAACAAAAGAGTCTGAAATGCAGTACTTGGATGCAATCTCAAAAACGACAGAATGAGCTCTGTTCGTTTCCAAGGCAAACCATTCAATATTAAGGTAATTCAAGCCTATGCCCCAACCACTAATGCTGAAGAAGCTGAAGTTGAGCAGTTATTTGAAGGCTTACAAGACCTTCTAGAACACCCAAAAAAGATGTCTTTTTCATTATAGGGGACTGGAATGCAAAAGTAGAAAGTCAAGAGATACCTGGTGTAACAGGCAAATTTGGCCTTGGGGTAAAAAATGAAGCAGGGCAAAGACTAATAGAGTTTTGCCAAGAGAACACATTGGTCATTGAAAACACCCTCTGCCAACAACACAAGAGAAGACTCTACACATGGACTTTACCAGATGGTCAGCACTGAAATCAAATTGATTATATTCTTTGCAGCCAAAGATGGAGAAGCTCTATACAGTCAGCAAAAACAAGATGAAGAGCTGACTGTGGCTCAGATCATGAACTCCTTATTGCCAAATTTAGACTTAAATTGAAGAAAATAGGGAAAACCACTAGACTATTCAGGTATGACCTAAATCAAATCCCTTATAATTATACAGTGGAAGTGAGAAATAGATTCATGGGATTAAATCTGATAGTGCCTGAAGAACTACAGATGGAGGTTTGTGACATTGTACAGGAGGCAGTGATCAATACCATCCTCAAGAAAAAGAAATGCAAAAAAGCAAAATGGCTGTCTGAAGAGGTCTCACAAATAGCTGTGAAAAGAAAAGAAACGAAAAGCAAAGGAGAAAAGGAAAGATATACCCATTTGAATGCAGAGTTCCAAAGAATAGCAAGGAGAGATAAGAAAATCTTCCTCAGTGATCACTGCAAAGGAATAAAGAAAACAATAGAATAGGAAAGACTAGAGATCTCTTCAAAAAAATTAGAGATACCAAGGGAACATTTCATGCAAATATGGGCTCAATAAAGGACAGAAATGGTATGTACCTAACAGAAGCAGAAGATATTAAGAAGATGTGGCAAGAATATGCAGAAGAACTATACAAAAAAGATCTTCACGACCCAGATAATCAGGATGGTGTGATCACTCACCTAGAGCCAGACATCCTGGAATGTGAAGTCAACCAGGCTTAGGAAGCATCACTATGAAAAAGCTAGTGGAGGTGATGGAATTCCAGTTGACCTATTTCAAATCCTAAAAGATGATGCTGTGAAAGTGCTGCACTCACTATGCCAGCAAAGCTGGAAAACTCAGCAGTGGCCACAGGACTGGAAAAGGTCAGTTTTCATTCCAATCCCAAAGAAAGGCAATGACAAAGAATGCTCAAATTACCACACAAGTGCACTCATCTCACATGCTAACAAAGTAATGCTCAAAATTCTCCAAGCTAGGCTTCAACAGTATGTGAACCGTGAACTTCCAGATGTTCAAGCTGGTTTTAGAAAAGGCAAAGGAACAAGAGATCAAATTGCCAACATCTGTTGGATCATCAAAAAAGAAACGAGTTCCAGAAGAACATCTACTTCTGCTTTATTGACTATGCCAAAGCCTTTGACTGTGTGAATCACAACAAACTGAAAATTCTTCAACAGATGGGAATACCAGAACATCTGATCTGCCTCCTGAGAAATCTATATACAGGTCAAGAAGCAACAGTTAGAACTGGACAGGGAACAATAGACTTGTTCCAGATAGGAAAAGGAGTACGTCAAGGCTGTATATTGTCACCCTGCTTATTTAATTTATGTGCATCATGAGAAATGCTGTACCGGATGAAGCACAAGCTGGAATGAAGATTGCCAGGAGAAATATCAATAACCTCAGATATGCAGATGACACCACCCTTATGGCAGAAAGCGAAGAACAACTAAGGAGCCTCTTGATGAAAGTGAAAGAAGAGAGTGAAAAAGTTGGCTTAAAACTCAACTTTCAGAAAACTAAGATCATGGCATCTGGTCCCATAACTTCATGGCAAATATATGGGGAAATAATGACAGACTTTATTTTGGGGGGTTCCAAAATCACTGCAGATGGTGACTGCACCCCTGAAATTAAAAGACACTTGCTCCTTGGAAGGAAAGTTATGATCAACCTAGACAGCATTTTAAAAACCAGAGACATTACTTTGCCAACAAAGGTCTGTCTAGTCAAAGCTATGTTTTTTCCAGTAATCATTTATGGATGTTAGAGTTGGACTATAAAAAAAAGCTGAGCACCCAGGAATTGATGCTTTTCAACTGTGGTGGCAGAGAAGGCTCTTGAGGGTCCCCTGGACACCAAAGAGATCCAACCAGTCTATCTTACAGGAAATCAGTGCTGAATATTTATGGGAAGGACTGATGCTGAAGCTGAAACTCCAACACTTTGGCCACCCGATGTGAAGAACTGACTCATTGGAAAAGGCCCTGATGCTGGGAAAGATTGGAAGTGGAAGAAGAGGGTAACAGAGGATGAGATGATTGGATGGCATCACTAACTCGATGGAGATGAGTTTGAGTAAGCTCCAGGAGTTGGTGATGGAAAGGGAAGCCTGGTGTGCTGCAGTCCATGGGGTCGCAAAAAGTTGGACTCGACTGAGGGACTGAACTGAACTGAACTGAATAGCACTTGCAATGGAGTTTGCTTATAGTATATTGATAGCACAGAACCTCATGCATCTAATGTCTAAAAATTAATTTGTGAGAGTCTTATGGAAAAGAAAGATTGAACTGATTTGTGGGTCCATGCTCAGTCTTATTGGACTTTTTGTGACTCCCTGAAAGGTAGCCCACCAGGCTCCTCCTTCCATGGAGTTTTCCAGGCCAGAACACTGAAGTGGGTGCCATTTTTTTCTTCCAGGGGATCTTCCCAACCCAAGGATGGAACTCATTCCTCCTGTGTCTACTTGGCAGACAGATTCTTTACCACTGAGCCACCCGGGAAGCCTGAACTGATTTATCCATATTTGTTATCTTCAAATATTGGTGGACATTTAGCGTGCATATGCACAATCATCCCTTAGTGTAGGACACATAAAATTGTTGGCATCTATGAAATACTTCAAGAAGAAAAGCTGATAGAAAGCAGAATCCTGTGGGCCTCCTGGGTGCAAAAACTTGCTGTCCTCCATTTCTTGATTACAAGAAATAGGCTTCATTCAGCCTCCAAGACTTTTCCTAAATTCCAACAGGTAGGTTAAAACAGTTGCTAGTTGTGGAAGGGAGGAGATCTGGAGACAAAGAAACAGAAACAACACTGCAGCCTCAGGGCAGGGTCCTGACTCCCCCCCAGGGATGCTCACCACAGTATCTTTGAGCCGTTTTGCAGATCTGAAATCCTCTCCAGGTGGGAGAATTTAAAGATATGCTACCCACAAGCTTGTAGACTCCAGACTAGTTGCAACCAGAAGGTTGATAATGCTGATGCCCATTCACCCCAATCAGAAGAATGTCTACAGCTGATCATACCCCTCTTTAAATGAGGACTATAAAACTTCTCACCAGATGGAGACACGCAGTCTTGAGGACCTTAGCCCTCTGTGGCCCCCTTTGCCTGGCAAACAAGCAAAGCTTGTCTTTTCTACTTTATGCAAAACTGTCTTGAGGTTTCATTAAAGTGATGGGGTACAGGGCTCAGATTTGGCTTCAAAGCCTCTTTCCATTAGTGTGCACTTTCCACTATGAAAAGAGAATCTGTGCAGTGGGGCTTTACGAGGTAGAAACCAGAGACGGCTCTGGGTCCACCCAGCTTAATCAAGATCATAAAAAATGTCCACATTTGTGAAAAATTTCTAGTCAACACTAATGACTTTTTTTTTTTACTTTAAAATTTTAAAATTGAATTTTGCTAGCTTTTAAAAATATCTCCAGATATGGAGGGAAAAAAAATAGATATAACCACTTTCCAGGTTGATTATACCCAAAGATAGTTTGCTTTGTAACCAGACATATTATTCACCAAAAGTTGTCTTAAAAAAAAGTAAACACATTTGATTATACTTTATTTCATTTAACACTCAAAAATTGAGAAATATATTTTTGTGCAGTTTTGTGTGTGTGTGTGTGTGTGTTGTTTTTTTTTTTCTCAGATAAACAGAGTGTTAGAGAAATGAGGTGCGCTTCCCTGGTCTGTGCAGCTGTTTACCCCAGGTCTGAATCTGCAGGTCGGGTCTTTTGACCCTGAGCTCTTCCCATGATAACACAGTGGCCTCCCAAGATTGTCTTCTGGGCAAGCATTCCTTGAAACTGTTTTGTGGTGGACCAAATAAAGCAATGAGCTTTCCTGGTGGCTCCATGGTAAGGAATCCACCTGCCAATACAGGAGATGCAGGTTGGATCCCTGGGTCGGGAAGATCCCCTGAAGTAGGAAATGGCAGTCTATTCCAGTATTCTTCCTGGAAAGTCCCACGGACAGAGGAGTCTGGTGGGCTACAATCCCTGGGGTCACAGAAGAGTAGGACATGACTTAGCCACTAAACAACAACAACCAAATAAAGCAACTCAGTGTGCCCTGCATATTTGATAAAGTGTGAAATGTGAAAGTGGATAACACCTGTCAATGACAAAGACAAATGAAGCACTTTATTATAAAAGTTTAATCGGGTAAAAATGAAAAATTTACACTTATTATTCATAGCTCAGTAGGCTTGTGGCAAAATGAGTTTACTTACTGAGACCCTAAGCCCTCCAACCGGGAAAACAGAAATAGGCAGAATGAATGACACCATCTCAGCCTCCTCATCTCAGGCTCTCAGGATCAGAGCCCTTCCACGTTGGTGTTATAAGAACCATTAAATAATCCAAAGTCATGAAGCCAGAATACCTGCACATTCACTAAAATCTTCAATAGCTTCCAGGCTCCATGCAACCATTTTGTGCTTGACTCTTTTTCATTTGTAAAATGAAGGGACTTTGTAAATCCCTGCAGATTCTGAAAAGTAGTTTTAGACACAAGAACCGCAGTTCTGCAAACTCTGAAATCTTAGCTCCACCCCCACTCCCCACCCCTCTGGGTGGCCAGAGCCCTTCTGCTCAGGCATCCAAGGCCCACAAGAGAAATGCAGCCCTCGGAGCACAAGGTCAACAGTGAGATCTTTCTTTGCATGTTGTTCAGTCGCTAAGTCATGTCCAACTCTTTGTGACTTTGTGACCCCATGGACTGCAGCGCCCCAGGCTTCCCTGTCCTTCACTATCTCCCAGAGCTGGCTCAAGTTCATGTCCACAGAGTCGGTAATGCTGTCAAACCATCTCATCCTCTGCTGCCCTCTTCTCCTTTTGTTTTCTATTTTTGCATGATGCAAGTCTAATCATGCTATCACTCTAAATCTTCTGTTATCTACCCGTATTGTCAAGATAGGGGTTTCTCTGATAGTTCAGATGGTAAAGAATTTACCTACAATGCAGGAGACTCAAGTTCAGTCCCTTGGTCAGGAAGATCCCCTGATGAAGGGAATGGCAACCCACTCCAGTACTCTTACCTGGAGAATTCCATTGACAGAGGAGCCTGGTGGGCTATAGTCTATGGAGTTGCAAAGAGTTGGATATGACTGAGCAACTAACACACTTATTGTCAAGATAAAGAAGACCAAGGTCCTCAGCTTATTATAATAAGAATCCTCTAAATCTGATCCTTGGACCTCAGCCTCAGCTCTCACCTGTCTCCTCTCCACACCTCTGTAGGCTGGTCATGATCCCCAGCTGGTATTTTTACTTCTCAGTACATTTCCAGGTATCTCCAACGCAGAGCCTGTGCTGATGTCTGGGTCTGCGATCATATCCTCCTATAACCAGAAGCTAAGAACCTCTCTTCCAGAACAGTTTTAACTCTGCTAAGAGAACAGGGGTTGGAATCTGTGAGACCCTCTATAAATTCCCAACTTTACCACTAACAAACTCAACATGTCAATGAATCTTTCTAAGCTTTAGCCCCTTTAAATTGTGAATGCATGTGTGCATGCTAAGTTGCTCCAGTCCTGTCCAACTTCTTTGCAACCTTGTGAACTGTAGCCAGGCTCCTCAGTCCATGGGATTCTCCTGGCAAGAATACTGGAGCTGGTTGCCATGCCCTCCTCCAGGGGATCTTCCCAACCCAAGGATCAAACCCACATCTCTTATATCTCCTGCATCAGCAGGTGGGTTCTTTACCACTAGCATCATGTGGGAAGCCCTAAATTGTGAATAAGCATATTTAATTGAAAGAGTTGTTGGTGAGGATAAATACTATAATGAACGGAGGGCATCTAAAACAGTGCCTGGCACAAATAAATCATTCAATAAATAATAGTATGTTTGTGTTCATGCTCAGTCTTGCCTAACTCTTTGGGACCCCATTGACTATAGCCCATCAGGCTCCTCTGTCCATGGAATTTTCCTGGTAGGAATATTGGAGTGGGTTGCCATTTCCTTCTCCCGGGGATCTTCCAGACCCAGGGACTGAACCCACATCTCTTGCATCTCCTACATTGGCAGGTGGGTTCTTTACCACTGAGCCACCTGGGAAATGATATTAGATGGTATACTTATTATCATTAGGTTAGACCCAACTAGAGCTGTTCCTCCTCCAGAAAGAATTCTCTGAATGTCTCTAAATCTCTCCTCAAGCCCTAACCTACCATTCCATGGGAGGAATTAAGAGTTCTTCCAAGTACAGAGGTTCTTCATTGATTGAGCTGTGGCACAGTCTTATAGGCTGAGCTCTTTCCAGGCAAGAAAAGGAAGTTTCTTCTTTCTAAAAACTAAGATCCTGGCATCCAGTCCCATCACTTCATGGCAAATAGATGGGGAAACAATGAAAACAATGACAGACTTTATTTTGGGGGGCTCCAAAATCACTGCAGATGGTGATTGCAGCCAAGAAATTAAAAGACACTTGCTCCTTGGAAGAAAAGCTCTGACCAGTCTAGACAGCATATTAAAAAGCAGAGACATTACTTAGCTAACAAAGGTCCATCTAGTCAAAGCTATGGTTTTGCCAGTAGTCATGTATGGATGTGAGTTGGAGTATAAAAAAAGCTGAGTGCCGAAGAATTGATGCTTTTCAACTGTGGTGTTGGAGAAGACTCTTGAAAGTTCCTTGGACTGCAAGGAGATCCAACCACTCCATCCTAAGGGAAATCAGTCCTGAATATTCATTGGAAGGACTGATGCTGAAACTGAAACTCCAATACTTTAGCCGCCGGATGGGAAGAACTGACACCTTGGAAAAGATCCTGATGCTGGGAAAGATTAAGGGCAGGAGGAGAAGGGGACGACAGAGGATGAGATGGTTGGATGGCATCACTGGCTCGATGGACATGAGCTTGAGCAAGCTCCATGAGTTGGTGATGGACAGGGAGGCCTGGCGTGCTGCGTCCATGGGTTCGCACAGAGTCAGACACGACCGAGGGACTGAACGGAACTGAACGGAACTGAACAACTGCTGGCATCACAGGGCCTGAGAGCCTCTCCCCCTTCCTTAGCCTCCTGACTATCTTTTATTGACCTTTCTGTGTATCTCTTTTGCAATGTGCGTGCCCACACTGCTGAAATCTATTGCTACATTTTTTTCCTTGAAATATAATTTAAAGTTTTTATTCATATTTTTTATTGTATTATAGTTGTTTTACCATGCTGTGTTAGTTTCTGCTGTACAACAAAGTGAATCAGCTATGTGTATACATATGTCCCCTCCCTCTCGCACCTCCCTCCCACCACTCCCCATCCCACCCATTATTTGTAGAGATGTGGATGGAACTTCTCCCTTCTCCAAGGGATCTTCCTGACCCAGGGATCGAACCAAGTTTGCTGCATTGTAGGCGGATTCTTTAACCTCTGAGCTACCAGGAAAGCCAATGGATGGCACTAGAGCCTGTCATACAGAGTGAAGTATGCCACAATTTTTAACATATTATTTTAAATACATTTCTAAAAGGCCATACCTTTCCATCAAGTTTTTTTGTTTGTTTTTTTGTTTTTTGCCTTAATGCTACATTTTTCAAGTTGTTGTTGCGTTCAGTCACTCAGTTGTGTCCAACTCTGCAAACCCATGGACTGTAGCAGGCCAGGCTTCCTTGTCTTTCACCATCTCCCAGAGCTTGCTCAAACTCATGTCCATCGAGTCAGTGTTGCCATCCAACCACCTCATCCTCTGTTGCCCTCTTCTCCTCCTGCCCTCAGTCTTTCCAGCATCAGGGTCATTTTGAGGTGAGGCTCAGCAAAAATCACATTCCCAAGACTTAGAGTAAGTATTTGAATTGTTCAATTTTCTGCCATTTATTGGCATTAGTTGCATTTATTTCTTCTCTTCTTATTTGCTTGCAAATTCCCAGGAAACAGCAACCAAGTTTTCATACAACTCTATATCCTTCACAATTTCCTGCACATTATAGTCCTTAGTTAAGTATATGCTAAGTGACTTAATGACACATTAAATAAGAGACAAATGATTGAAGTGTTATATATTAGAAAAATACAGTGTTTATCTACATTCAGCTGAGAAGTAAGTAGCAGCTTCCACTTATCTCTTGGAAAAATCTCTGAAACATTTTGCAAAAAAAAAAACAGAACTTGCATATTTTTTTTCCTGCCTACAGAATGAACAGCAAACTACCCTGTTCTTTTACCATAAAAAATATAGTGTTAACTGCAGGAATAGACTCTTTTGTCTTTTCAGGATCTCCAGTACATAGGTTGCATGCTGGAAATTCTTTTTCTTGATTTCTATCGTGGCTTTCTTGTTAGGCACCAGGAGGAATCTTTATAGACACAGCATTTGGTTTCTGTTCTTTGAGAACACGTCTGCAGCAGCTATTCTTAGAAACCTTTGTGGGAGGCCAAGCTCCACCTCTGTGGAGACTGAGTCACCGCTGCCTCACTAATTATGCATTATTCCCACTGAGGATTATGGGTCTAAATAACTACAAAACCAAACCAAGGAACCTGGAGGCTAATTGGGCTGAAAACATCCCTTTGCTCAAGCCGGAAGGCGGGAGATATGCAGTCAATTAAGCTCTAATGGGCAAACCCAGGAACCACTGCTCCCCTCTCCCTGCAACCGCCAGGCTCAACTTGCAGGCTTCAAAACAGTGTGCATGCATTGTATGCCCCCTTAATTCCCTGAAGCAATTTCCTGGTAAGTTCTGCTGCTCTAGTGTTCGGATTTCCTTTTTAAAAATATTAGTTAACAGTGTTTCTTTCGAGAAATCCTGTTTGTGAAGCACCATGATGGCTCCTGAGCTTCCCTGGTAGCTCAGCCAGGAAAGAATCCACCTGCAGTGTGGGAGACCTGGGTTCAATCCCTGGGCTGGGAAGATCCCCTGGAAGAGGGCTCCACTCCAATGCCCTTGCCTGGAGAATATCCATGGACAGAGGAGCCTGGCTGGCTACAGTCCATGGGGTTGGAAAGAGTCAGACACAACTGAGAAACTAAGTGTGATGGCTCCTGGGGTGACTAAGAGCATTTGCCAGAAAATGACCTTCTAGTGAGGAGAAACAGACATGGACACAAAATTTAAAAGAGCTTCTGATGAAGGATGGGAGGCAAAACAGGGACACATTCAGAACTGGCTAAGCCTTCAACTCCAAATTGTAGCTCTGGGGTCATGGCAAGGGTCCTTTAATTTTTATTCAGGGTCTTAAATGGGTCATAGAGCAATAGGAAACTTCAGACAGACAGTTCTATTCTGCCCCTTTCACCTGAGGTATTGGTAAGGTCCAGAGGTATAAAAAAGCCACAGGCTAGATAAGACACAGAACATTAACTTTACATGATGGGTATTTTAAACAGTCTTGCATAGAGACCAACAGGTGTATCTGCCCAACACACATTTGCAGCGTGGTTGCAGGGTTCCATGTAGTCTTCCAGTCACTGAGCATTGAACTCAATCAGCAGTGGCCCTGTTCTCATTGAGTATCATTTATAGGGAAATGGGAAGGGACAATTAATGAATAAGTAAGGGAGCATACAGTACTTCAGAAGGTGAGAATCGTGAAATGCAACAGAGCAAGATGTAGGATGTGAGTAAGGTGACCAACCATGTGCTTTTCCTGGTGCTGAGAGGTTTCCAGGACTTGGGACTGTCAGAGCTAAAATTGGAGAGTCCTAGCCAACCAGAACAAGTTTTTCATCCTAGGTATGGGAGGCATGGAGGAATCAAAGGTGACTCTAAGGATCTGGGCCAATATGAGGATGGACTTGCCATTGAACACAAATAGAGAGCAGAGGGTTACAGAAACAGTGGATGAAGGAGCACAGAACCAGAAGGACTGTTGTGACGTATTAAGCTTAAGATGTTCATTAAACATCCCAGTGGGTGTGCTGGGTTAGTAATTAGATACAAGTCTGAATTTCAGGGGGGAAACCAAGGTAAAAGAAATAAATCTGGCTGTCATTAGAATGTAAATACATTACATTTACTGCATTAAAGCCATTGGGCTGGATGCAATCATTAAGGGGGTGTAGATACAATGGTGATGGGAATGATCCAGAAAAGGAGGAAATTTGATGAAAAGAGAAATCATGACTTACAAAAGAGAAATAATGATTTGCAAAAGAGATGGTCATGAATGAGTCAGAGGGGAGAGGAAGCACTGCACAAAAGGAGAGATGATTCTAGATAGGAGAAGGAAGAGTTTTGCTTGGTTATAGTGGGAGGGGTGATAGTCTAGATGGCACAGGGAACTTGGAGACAGAAGTTTTGATGTAAATTAAATGAGTACTAAAAATATTCTTTGAACTAGGAGAGCAGAGTAAGAATAGAAGAGAATAGGAAATACAGGAGTTCATTGCACCTAATATGAATAAGATTTTTTTTTTTCTGAAATGCATGTGCATATGTATCTTAGTCATGATATAATATTACTTACTGATTGCTCATGGGGGTGATACTTATTGCATACTTCAGTGATATTTCAGAGCTATTTCTCTGTGTGATTATCAAAACAACCATAATTTTAAAAATAATCATAATAATGGTAGCAGCAGTACTGAGAGAAGCATCAATGATTGGAAGTCATAAACTTCAAGGAATGATGGAGAGTGACCCAGGGTTCTGGCTGACTATACCAAGAAAAGGTTCTATATCATGGAGCTGCGGATGGAGGAGGGGACATGACCCAGAGTTGGCAATAATGACTAAGCAGAATTTCTTCCTCCACTCCAAGCACAGTGGGGCACAGTGTGGGAGAGAAAGCAGCTGTTACTAAAGCAGGCTGCAAGAGAAGCCACACCCTTAGAACAGCACTGGGATTATGCAGGGAATTGCAAATGCACATGTCTTTTCAAGATAAATATAAGTGGCATCAAAGAAATTTGTCACTTCTAGGTGGAGAAATCTGCAGGATCCCCACTTGGACTGAGAATTACATGTGCTCTCTTTCCCCTGCTCTTGGGGCATGTTTCATGTTCCTTGAATCACTGTGAGAAACGCTGACCTTAGGGGAAGCAGGCTAATATGTTTTCAGTGTCTGCTAAGTACTTTGTAGTCGTTATTTTATTCTCAGGAAAGCAATATGTGCTAAGATTATCCTAATTTGAGAGATAAAGAGACTGAGACGCAGCACTTTTCTAAGACTGTAGAGTAGTAGCAGAGGCACAATTAGAACACACCTCTCCCTGACTTCAGAGCCTAGGCTATTTTTAATTATGCCACCTTGTAGATGTGGAATGTCTCATGCATGCCCACCAGTTATACTAGATGATTAAGATTGAGAGCTTTTCATTTAAGGTCAGGAACAAGATGGGTTGTCAACTCTCACCACTCTCATCTAACATGATACTAGAAGTCCTAGCCATAGCAATCAGGCAAGAGAAAGAAACAAAAGACATTCAGATCAGAAAATAAGTAAAACTGTCTTTGCCTATATCAATAATATGATCTTATATGTAGAAAATTCTAAAGGCTCCATTAAAGAACTGTTAAAAACAATCAACAGATTTGGAAAGCTGCAGAACCCAAAATCAACATGCAGGAATTAGTTGTGTTTCTATACACTAAAAAGGAAATATCTGAAAAATACATAAATGGAACAATCCTGTTTACAATAACATAATGAAGAAGAAATGCTTAGGAATAAATTTAAGGAGTTGGAAGAAGTTGGAAAACCTGCAGACTGAAAACTATAGGACACTCAGAGCAATTAACAAAGAAACAACCAGCAAAATATTCCAAGTTTATTAGTCAGTAGAATTAGTATTGTTAAAAGGCCCATACTACCCAAAGATAAAGACATCTACATATTCTATGCAATCTCTATTAAAATTTTCAATGAGATATTTCACAGAAATTTTAAAAATAATCTTAATATTTGTGTGGAATCACAAATAACCCCACATTGACAAAGAAAGTCTGATTAAAAGCAAAGTGGGATCCATGATATTCCCTGATTTAAAACTATACTATAAAGCTATTGTAATCAAACCAATATGGTATTGGCATAAAAATAGACAAACAGACCAATGGAACAGAAGCAAGAGCCCAGAAATAAATCCTAGGATATGTGGTCAACTGGTAGTTGACAAGAGAGCCAAGAATACTCAGTGGGGAAAGGACAGTCTCTTCAATAAATGATGCTGGGAACACTGGATACCCCTATGCAGAGAAATAAAGTTGAAACCCCATCTTACATCACTCATAGAAATTAACTAAAAAATGTTTTAAAGACTTAAATATAAGACCTGAAACTGTAAAACTTCTACAAAAAACAAACAAATATTGGGTGAGTGCTCTGACAGATTATCTGTAAAACTGTTCTAACTGATCTTCTTGAATGCAAGTTCTTCAGTGGTCCCTTTTCATTTTAACTCTATGCTTGAAAAATAGAACATTTGCAGAGATGATTTAACCAGATTTGAAAAGTGCTTTCCTAATTGCATATAAGGGCAGAACTCTCCATGTTCTTTGGAACCCCCCTACCATAGCCCCCCTGAGGAAAACACAGCCCACTTGCATCTAAGAGATGCCTGACACCGCAACTAACATCTAAGTGTTTTCCAATACCCTAGCTTACACTGAGCCAAGCTCCACACTAGAGTGATGTACTGGCTCACAATAGGAATCAGTCAAGTGATCCCAGACCAGAAAAACAACTCATCTTAATCGGAAAAGTGGCAGATACATAAATGTTTATGGTTTTAACCCACTGATTTTGCATTAAAAACCTAACTGATATAACAATGTGTGGGGCAAACAGAAGATTATATACAGTTAAAGAGAAAATTCAGATCTAGAAGATCTGAATCTCCAAAATGTATCAAATAGAGACTAAGAGATGGAAAACATTAAAGAAGGATATCTGCAGGATATATTGAAAATGTGGCAGTTTGATTTCTGGTTCCTCTGCCTTTTCTAAATATAGCTTGAACATCTGGAAGAGCATGGTTCATGTACTGTTTAACTCTGGCTTTGAGAATTTTGAGCATTACTTTGCCAGCATGTGCTGCTGCTGCTGCTGCTGCTGCTGCTAAGCCAGCATGTGAGATGAGTGCAATTGTGAAGTTGTTTGAGCATTTTTTGCATTGCCTTTCTTAGGGATTGGAATGAAAACTGACCTTTTCCAGTCCTGTGGCCACTGCTGAGTTTTCCAAATTTGCTGGCATATTGAGTGCAGCACTTTCACAGCATCATCTTTTAGGATTTGAAATAGATCAACTGGAATTTCATCACCTTCACTAGCTCTGTTCATAGTGATGCCTCCTAAGGCCCACTTGATTTTGGACTCTGGGATGTCTGGCTCTAGGTGACTGTTCACACCATCATGGTTATCTGGGTCATGAAGATCTTTTTTGTATAGTTCTTTTGTGTATTCTTGCCACCCCCTCTTAATATCGTCTACTTCTGTGAGGTCCATACCATTTCTGTCCTTTGTTGAGCCCATCTTTGCATGAAATGTTCCCTTGGTATCTCTAATTTTCTTGAAGAGATCTCTAGTCTTTCCAAGTCTATTGTTTTCCTCTATTTCTTTGCATTGATCACTGAGGAAGACTTTCTTATCTCTTCTTGCTATTCTTTGGAACTCTGCATTCAAATGGGTATCTTTCCTTTTCTCCTTTGCTTTTCGCTCTCTTCTTCTCACAGCTATTTGTAAGGCCTCCTCAGATAGCCAGTTTGCTTTTTTGCATTTCTTTTCCTTGAGGACAGTCTTGCTCCCTGTCTCTTGTACAATATCACAAACCTCTGTCCATAGTTCTTTAGGCATTCTATTTATCAGATCTAATCCCTTGAATCTATATGTCATTTCCACTGTATAATCGTAAGGGATTTGATTTAGGTCATACCTGAATGGTCTAGCGGTTTTCCCTACTTTCTTCAATTTAAGTCTGAATTTGGCAATAAGGAGTTCATGATCTGAGCCACAATCAGCTCCCGGTTTTGTTTTTGCTGATTGCATAGAGTTGTTCCATCTTTGGCTGCAAAGAATATAATTAATCTGATTTCAGTGTTGACGATCTGGTGATGTCCATGGAGAGAGTCTTCTCTTGTGTTGTTGGAAGAGGGTGTTTGCTATGACCAGTGCATCCTCTTGGCAAAACTCTGTTAGCCTTTGACCTGCTTCATTTTTTACCCCAAGGCCAAATTTGCCTGTTACTCCAGGTATCTCTTGACTTTCTACTTTTGCATTCCAGTCCCCTATAATGAAAAGGATATCTTTTGGGGGTGCTAGTTCTAGAAGTTCTTGTAGGTATTCAAATAACTGCTCAACTTCAGCTTCTTCAGCGTTACTGGTTGGGGCATAGACTTGGATTATTGTGATATTGAATGGTTTGCCTTGGAAACGAACAGAGATCATTCTGTCATTTTTGAGGATTGCAAATCTCAATGCAGGTCAGGAAGCAACAGTTAGAACTGGACATGGAACAACAGACTGGTTCCAAATAGGAAAAGGAATACATCAAGGCTGTATATTGTCACCCTGCTTATTTAACTTCTATGCAGAGTACATCATGTTTTGAAATGCTGGGCTGGATGAAGCACAAGCTGGAATCAAGATTGCTGGGAGAAATATCAATAACCTCAGATTTGCAGATGACACCACTCTTATGCAGAAAGTGAAGAGGAACTAAAAAGCCTCTTGATGAAAGTGAAAGTGGAGAGTGAAAAAGTTGGCTTAAAGCTCAATATTCAGAAAATGAAGATCATCGCATCCGGTCCCATCACTTCATGGGAAATAGATGGGGAAACAGTGGAAACAGTGTCAGACTTTATTTTTGGGGACTCCAAAATCACTGCAGATGGTGATTGCAACCATGAAATTAAAAGACGCTTACTCCTTGGAAGGAAAGTTATGACCAACCTAGATAGCATATTCAAAAGCAGAGACATTACTTTGCCAATAAAGGTCCATCTAGTCAAGGCTATGGTTTTTCCTGTGGTCATGTATGGATGTGAGAGTTGGACTGTGAAGAAGGCTGAGCGCTGAAGAATTGATGCTTTTGAACTGTGTTGTTGGAGAAGACTCTTGAGAGTCCCTTGGACTGCAAGGAGATCCAACCAGTCCATTCTGAAGGAGATCAGCCCTGGCTGTTCTTTGGAAGGAATGATGATAAAGCTGAAACTCCAGTACTATGGCCACCTCATGAGAAGAGTTGACTCATTGGAAAAGACTCTGATGCCGGGAGGGATTGGGGGCAGGAGGAGAAGGGGACGACAGAAGATGAGATGGCTGGATGGCATCACTGACTCGATGAACGTGAGTCTGAGTGAACTCCGGGAGTTGGTGATGGACAGGGAGGCCTGGTGTGCTGCAATTCATGGGGTCACAAAGAGTTGGACACGACTGAGCGACTGAACTGAACTGAACTGAACTGCATTTTCGACTCTTTTGTTGACTATGATGGCTACTCCATTTCTTCTAAGGGATTCCTGCCCATAGTAGTAGATATAATGGTCACCTGAGTTAAATTCACCCATTCCAGTCCATTTTAGTTTGCTGATTCCTAAAATGTCGAATGTTCACTCTTGCCATCTCCCATTTGACCATGTCTAATTTGCCTTGATTCATGGATATAACATTCCAGGTTCCTATGCAGTATTGCTCTTTACAGCATCAGACTTTACTTCTGTCACCAGTCACATCCCCAGCTGGGTGTTGTTTTTGCTTTGGCTCCATCTTTTCATTCTCTCTGTAGTTAGTTCTCCACTGATCTCCAGTAGCATATTGGGAGTAGCATCCCAGTAGATAGCAGTAGCTATCTCCAGTAGCATATGAACCCGGGAGTTCATCTTTCAGTGTGCTATCTTTTTGCCTTTTCATATTGTTCTTGGGGTTCTCAAGGCAAGAATGCTGAAGTGGTTTGCCATTTCCTTCTCCAGTGGACCACATTTTGAAGGTATAATGACTGAAAGTTTTCCAAAATTGTTGAAAACATCAATCTTCGATTAATATCCAGTTCAGAATGACTGTGAATCCCAACAAATAAGAAGTAGAACAATGTTAGATCTAGACACACACCAAGTTAAAATGTAGAACACGAAAAGAGAAAAAAAAAAGATTGTAATAAAGTACAAATTGAGGGGCAATTTACAAAATATCTAGGCTTTACTCTTCAAAAGTATGAAGGTTAAGAAAGACAGAGAAAGACTGAGGAGCTCTTATAGGTTAAAGAAGACTGAGGACATAATTAAAAGCTAAAAATATTTACAGCTAAATGATAATAACAATGCTAATTAAAACTCATGAGATGCAGCTAATAAGATACTTAAATTCTCATAGTGTTTAATGCTCTTATTATGAAGGTAGAAAGACTGAAACAAATGAACTAAGTATCCAATTTAACTTGTTAAAAATAATAAATAAAAAATAGAAATAGGCAATAAGGGCACAAATGAATGAAATGAAAATGAAACATAACATTAGAGACAATCAGCAGAAATCAAAGACTGATTATTTAAAATAACTACTAGGAATGACAAATCTTCGAAAATATTAATCAAGAATAACAAAATTTAAATTAAAATACTGTTAAAATCAATAAAAGTATTATTTTAATAAAAATTTTAGTATTTTAATAAATTTAAACTTTTTATTTTTAATAATTTTTATAAATTAAATTTTTAATTAAAAGTGTTAAGTATTTTAATAAAAAATTAAAATACTATTAATACAAAATTAACAGTATTAAGAATATTAAAGAGAAACATATCTGCAGATATAGCTGAGATAAAACAGTTGTAAGCAAAACTACAAAAATTCAGACTGATATATTTGAAAATTTATGTAAAATGGGTAAATTCTAGAACATTTCAAATTACTAAATCTAACTTGAGAGGAGAAAGAAAATCTTACCATTAAAGAAACTGAATCAGCATGTAAAAGTCTTCTCCAGAAATCATTTTCAGACCCAGAGAGTTTTTACCACTAAGTTTTAACAAACGTTCGAGAAACAATTATTTCCAAACCTTATCAAGTTCTTTCAGAGAATAGAAAAATAAGTGTTGCCTCTCTAATTCAGTTTTAAGGGTCATTGCAGTCTTGAGGTGTTTTTTTTTTTTTTAAGAAAAAGCATAAATGAGGGATGGCAATGAAGAAAATTATAGCCTATTTTTACTTACAAGAAAAATATTAAACAAAATAGCATCCAGATTTCTGATGTATAATCTACCGTTCCATCAGCACACTTCATTAAGTCACTTCAGTGTTTGGAAAATATCACAATATAAGCCTTTTATTAAAGAATAAAAGAAAAAGCAGAGGAAGAATATTTCTGGGAATAAATTGCAAATGATAATTAAAAAAAAAAGAAAAGGATTTCCTCAAGTTTAAAAGTTATTGAGTCAGGGGCAGAGAGGTCAGAGCTTTATGAGAATGAGGTATGGGAGTGTGGTTGTCTCCATTTTCTTCTTTTTTTTTTTTTTCCATTTTAGAGTATCACCAGAAAATGAGGCATGAAGAATGTAATTATTCTCAAGTTTCCTAAAAGAGCTCAGGCTGGGGGCTTATCTCATCATAGTCATTGCTGGAGGGGTATTGGCAGCAGCAGCTCACAGTGGGCTGCCTGGTCTATAGACCCTGAAAAAACCGCCAGTTAAAAGAAATTCCCTTGAAATCAACTTTTACCCCTAAGATTCCTATTTAAGATTATGTATATCAATTGTTTCCAAAAGTTCTTTTTTTTCCCTTGTATGTGATTATACACCATGTTTTTAGATATTGTGATAAGCTTTATACAATGAAATGGTGATGTTAGTAAGTGGTGGGTTTTTTGTTTTTTTTTAAGTGGTGGGTTTTATGTAAGGACTTTCTGAACCAAATAAATAATGGCAGCTTTGTGTTATATTACACTTCTAATTTTATGGGTCCCTGAAACTGAAAAATTTGGGAACCAAAAATATGTAGTTTTAATCATAACTCTTAGCACAATCTTATTTATTTTACTCTTTGTCTTCCCCCAGGAGTTACGGAGCCCCTTGAAAATGCAAACTGTGGCCTGTTGATGCAAGATCTGAGCGGATGCTTGCACACTGGAAAAGCAAAATAACATACTTTCCTAAGGGCTGATACCACATATTTTCTTTTGTTGGCTCTTTCAGGAAATTTTGATCCATCTAATGAGGAATACTGGGTGATTAGGGAAAGGACATGTTATAAATAAACGGAGTCAAGAGTTTTGCATTGGCTCAGATAAATGAAACGCTGAAGAATGGCTGGCACTATACTTCAGATTCCACAGCAGAATCAAGCCTTAGCCAAAACATGAAGCACATCCCTCCTGTCTTGTTTGAGAGCGCGTCTCCCAAGGCTGTCCCGAGTACACCTCCCAGGACACCCCTGCCGCTGTTCCTCCAGATCATCCTTCCAGCTTTCTCCCAGGAAAGCAGGCAGGGTTGCATCAGCTGATGACACCTGGGTGGGGAGTATGCTGACATCTCCTGGGGGCTGTGCTCCTGTCACAGTGAACCTATAAAAATCATTGACAACCTCCCTCACGCTGGATTCCTGGTGCTTCTCAGTCTTTACAGGCAACATTTTTTAAAGATAAAGATGAAACCTCCCTTGGACATCATCCCATGTAGGTACTAGGCAGCCATCTCCTTCCTCTGCCATCTCTCCATCTCCTTGTGGTTGCTGTTCAGTTGATAAGTTGTGTCAGACTCCTTGTGACCCATGAACTGCAGCATGCCAGACTTCCCTGTCCTTCACTACCTCCTGGAGTTTGCTCAAGTTCTTGCCCATTGAGTCAATGATCTCTAGAACCATCTCATCCTCTGTCGCCCCCTTCTCCTCTTGCCCTCAATCTTTCCCAGTATCAGAGTCTTTTCCAGCGAGCTGGCCCTTTGCATCAGGTGGCCCAAGTATTGGAGCTTCAGTTTTAGCATCAGTCCTTCCAGTGAACACTCAGGACTGATCTCCTCTAGGATTGACTGGTTTGATCTCCTTGTTGTACAAGGGACTCTCAAGAGCCTTCTCGAGCACCACAGTTTGAAGGCATCAATTCTTCGGTGCTCAGCCTTCTTTATAGTCCAACTCTCACATCCATACATGACTACTGGAAAAACCATAGCTTTGACTGCATGGACCTAACTTTCATCGCCTACTTTCTCTGCAGATATCCTTCATTGCCTGAATCCATAAGTGGATGCTGCAAGGAGTATTTACTTGTCCAGAGACATCAGTGTTCCATTCTCTGTGGTGAAAACCTCTCCAATCCACCGAGGTCAATAAGAAATGTATATTTACTGAAAAGAACTATGAAAATACACCTGCCTTACTTATGTATATTTCACAGACTGTATGAAGTGAGATAGTCCCTGTATGAGCTTCTGTCTCCTCTCTCAGAAAAGAAAAGTAGGTTTCTTATAATGACATCAGTTCTGGTACATCTTCGCCTACACTTCGCTCACAGCCTTCAAGACCGCAGTTCCTGACGGGGCTCCCAGATGGCCTTGCACACTCCCACGCTGCTGGTGGGATGTGCAGGCCCTGAGCCAGATGGGTCGACAGCATGTCTGGAAGTCATGCTTCTTACCTTCCTTCTGCCTAGATTGGTACAGCAGTCCATCATCTTCCTAGTTCTTATTTTTTTCTGTATAAGTAATTCCATTCATTGTGTTAGCATATCAAAAGTATATAAAGGTATATAATGAAGTTTCCTTTCTGTCTCCTCTCCTATTTGCTAATTCCCCAAACTCCTTCCATAGGTAACCATGGTAACTAATTGTTTTTCAAGACATGTAATAATACAAATATACGTTCCCCCTTCTCTTTAGATACCTAGTGACACAGATACTGTGCACCTTGCTTTTTTCTAGTAGGGATATGTAAATGAGACGATGGCAGAGAAACCTACAAGTCCACAAAGTACATTCTCCCACTTCAGGGTAAGTAGTTATAGCTCAGAGCAGCTACTCAGACAGGAACGGGCATTTTACAACCTTTGTTTGATTGAGCTATGGCTGTGGGTCCAGCTCTTTCAGATACAATGTGAGGAGAAGTCACGCTCACTTTCAGATCAAGAGTTAAGAAGCAGGGATGCGTTCACCATTTCACTGGCTGGACGCAGACAATGATGAAGCTTTGGAGGGAAGTAGGACCAGATGAGGAAAGGAAAAACATGATGGTCTTCACGCAATCTCAGTTAAAGAAAACAAAATGATCCTTTGGAGTTAAGGTCCCAGAATCACCTCTTGGAGGAGAACCCCTTGCCAAAAATGAGAGTGAGAAATAAACTCCAATTGTGCTGATGCATGTGGGCTTATTTTTTTACAGCTCTCTAGCAATGGCAACCCACTCCAGTACTCTTGCCTGGAAAATCCCATGGACGGAGGAGCCTGGTAGGCTGCAGTCCATGGGGTCGCGAAGAGTTGGACACGACTGAGTGACTTCACTTTCACTTTCATGCATTGGAGAAGGAAATGGCAACCCACTCCAGTGTTCTTGCCTGGAGAATCCCAGGGACGGCGGGCCTGGTGGGCTGCCGTCTATGGGGTTGTGCAGAGTCGGACATGACTGAAGCGACTTAGCAGCAGCAGCAGCAGACTACCTTTGAACTTCCCTGGTGGCTCAGATGGTAAAGCGTCTGCCTACAATGCGGGAGACCCAGGTTCGATCCCCGGTTTGGGAAGATCCTATGGAGAAGGAAATGGCAACCTACTCCCGTACTCTTGCCTGGAAAATCCCATGAATGGAGGAGCCTGGTAGGCTACAGTCCATGGGGTCTCAAAGAGTCAGCAATGACTAAGCGACTTCACTTTCACGTAGACTACCTTTGGGGACGTCCTTGGAGGCTCAGTGGTAAATAATCCACCTGCAATGCAGGAGATGCAAGAGACACAGCTTCAATCCTTGCGTCAGGAAGACCCCCTGGAGAAGGAAGGGGAACCCCACTCTAGTTTTCTTGCCTGGAGAATCCCATGGCAGAGGAGCCTGGTGGGTTACAGTCCAGGGGGTTGCATGAGAGTTGGACATGATTTAGCGACTGAGCAACAACAAACAGCTAGACAACATTTTACAGCACAGAAATCATACCATGTTGATACACAAAGAACTTTCCTTCTTTTTGTTGTTACAGCCTTTCACTGTTCTATCACTTTAGACTTTCTCCTATTGTAATTGTTTCTAGCTTTTTGCTATTAAAAATTATGCTACTGTGGGTGAGGTACACACAGGTCATCCCACATGGGAAATACCTTTTATACAAATACTTCATCCTAGAATCAGAAATCTTGTTTCAGTAGACTATTTAGTGTTTATTTTCAGTATACACATGTATATATGTATATACAAACATATGTGTATATATCAAGACCTATGCCCTACTAAGATTAATGCAAAATATATACATATCATTCAGTCCCCTTTCAGAAGGGATTATTCCAACAACTGGAACACTGAGAGGCAACCTTACCCAGCCCTTCTCACTTAAAACCAGCAGCCTCAACGATTTTCACTAAAAATGAACCATCTTTTAAGATGGATAACATGGAAAGTCTTGTGTTTTATTATAAATCAATTTCACCTGTGCTCACTCAGTACTCTAATCCACTCTCTCTTTATGAACACTCTGAAAATATTTGATCATGTGACACATTTAAAAATTGAAAGTGGCAAAGAATAGAAGCAAGGAGGAAATTGTGGTGAGCATAAAGAGAGATGGTGGCGAGAAACCAGAACACCATGAAAACCAGACAGAATGTTTCAGAGGCTTAGAATAAGGCCACTTCAAACCAGGTCTCCTGTGGCACCATTACATGAAAGCACAGGGAAATAGCTGGTACTCAAAGTGAGGACCTTGAGATATCAAGGACTCAGTGAACCATCTTGTGTAGGCTATTAAAAGCAAAATATGTAAAAGTGTAGTATTTTAATTAACATTACCAATCTAAGTAGTGAGCTCTGGTGGCAGCTCAGAAAGTACGCATGTATAAACCTGTTCATTCTCTACCAATTCTGGTAAGGTGGACCAGAATATTTTAGGTCCAAGTAATTCAAAACTCTAATATATATGGCAAGAGGTGAACTACTAAACTTATCAGGAAAAGACGTTTGAGAAAGTTCACTTTTAATGGAGAAAAGAGTATGAGTTCAGTTTAGTTCAGTCGCTCAGTCGTGTCTGACTCTTTGCAAGCCCATGGACTGCAGCACACCAGGCCTCCCTGTCCATGACCAACTCCCGGAGCTTACTCAAACTCAGGTCCATTGAGTCAGTGATGCCATTCAGCCATCTCATCCTCTGTCATCCCCTTCTCCTCCTGCCTTCAATCTTGCCCAGCATCAGGGTCTTTTCCAATGAGTCAGTTCTTCCCATCAGGTGGCCAAAGTATTGGAGTTTCAGCTTCAGCATCAGTCCTTCCAATGAGTATTCAGGACTGATTTCCTTTAGGATGGAGTGGCTAGATCTCCTTGCAGTCCAAGGCACTCTCAAGAGTCTTCTCCAACACCACAGTTCAAAAGAGTATGAAGTTTCTAGTAAAAAGCAAATGACTTCTGACATTTGTATTCTTCTATGTGCCTTGTTGTGTGTGACCTGTGTAATATTCTTAAATATGCACCCTGGCTTCCACCTGAAATAAATGATGTCCCCTGTGTGGAACTATCCTGGCTCATTCATTAAGAATAGTATTTAGCTGGAAAAATAGGTCCAGCAGAGGAGGCTCATTAAAGCCATCACAGGTTAGAAATTCAGGCTCAGAGCTGTGGGCTTATCCATAGGTTGCTATGGTCCTTGACTTGCCAGTTCTTTTCCTACACCTCCAACCTCCCAGCTCCTGCACTAGGCACAGACTAAGCACCTTCACTTCTTGGAGGGGAGAACTTGAAGGAAGATCCATCAACGCTACTGATAATCAGGGGTGGGTGCTCATTCTCCAGGGTCACTGCCAAGTGGACATCCAGTTTGGCAGTCTGCAAGGGCTCCTGGAGAAAAGCTGTCTGGATCTAAAACACAGTAAAGGTGAGTTCCAAAATCACTGCAGATGGTGATTGCAGCCATGAAATTAAAAGACACTTACTCCTTGGAAGGAAAGTTATGACCAACCTAGACAGCATATTAAAAAGCAGAGACATTACTTTGCCAACAAAGGTCCGTCTAGTCAAGGCTATGGTTTTTCCTGTGGTCATGTATGGATGTGAGAGTTGGACTGTGAAGAAAGCTGAGCACCAAAAAATTGATGCTTTTGAACTGTGGTGTTGGAGAAGACTCTTGAGAGTCCCTTGGACTGCAAGGAGATCCAACCAGTCCATCCTAAAGGAGATCAGACCTGGGTGTTCACTGGAAGTACTGATGTTAAAGCTTAAACTCCAATACTTTGGCCACCTGATGGGAAGAACTGACTCATTTGAAAAGACCCTGATGCTGGGAAAGAGGAGGAGAAGGAGGGCAGGAGGAGAAGAGAACGACAGAGGGTGAGATGGCTGGATGGCATCACCAACTCGATGGACATGGGTTTGGGTGGACTCTGGGAGTTGGTGATGGACAGGGAGGCCTGGTGTGCTGCAGTTCATGGGGTCGCCAAGAGTCGGACGTGACTGAGTGACTGAACTGAACTGAAAGGTCCCTAGCTACTCTGTACACAAGTGAGGCATTCGTTTTCATTCCGTTTCATTCGCGGCAACTGTGTGCTTTATTTCCTCGACACTGTTATGTGAATGCAATATCCTTCTCTATTTTGGATCCCAAATTGCTCTTTAATATTGCATGGGGAACAGCTGCCTCATTGCTCTCCTTGCCCACCAAGTGGGTTATGGAGACGCTGACTGTCTGCAGCGCAGTGAGGAGACTTCGGGGTGAGTGGTGCTCCATAAAGGACAAAATATTAACATGGCAATAAACACCAAGTTCTGTTCTCACTGAGACTGTAATAGGTCCTCACATTTTACAAAGAAACAGATGGGCTAGAACTCCTTCCTTGATCTGGAATTAGCAAATTCGACTTTCTGATTATGCTAATCTGAGGAGAGTTTAGCATAGAGCATATGTGTTTGGATTCAGGATATTTCTTATTTACAAGCAGAACTAAATTTAATTTCTTCTTTCCACTTTCTGAGGCCATTTTTGCAGGTTTTAAACACTTGTTTGGGGACTTCGAGAAACCATCCACCTCTGTCTCAAATGCCAGGATTGGGCCCATGATTGCTTCACACCATTATCAAATTTGTACAAACACACTTCTTGAAGTCATTCCTTTAAGAATCTCAACCAGAGAATCAAATTGCCTGCCCCCAACCATCAACCTTACTCTTCAGTCTGAAACCTACAAAATAATATTTTGTCTAACACCACCCTCAACATGAAAACAGTAGTCTTTTCTTTGCATGATGCTTGATGGTTTATGAAACATTTTCTCTTTTTTTTTAAGACTTTATTTTTAGAATTGACAAGTCACTCAGTCGTGTCTGACTCTTTGCGATCCTATGGACTGTAGCCTACCAGGCTTCTCTGTCCATGGGATTTTCCAGGCAAGAGTACTGGAGTGGGTTGCCATTTCCTTCTCTAGAGGATCTTCCTGACCCAGGGACTGAACCCAGGTCTCCCATTTTTAGAATACTTCAAGGTTTACAAGTGTGAAAGGGAGCTACAGAGATTATTCCCACCCTCTATATGCATAGCCTCCCCAGTTATCAATATCACTCATCAGAAAGGTACATTTTTATCAAGAATGAACCTGCATTAATATCTCTTAACCACCCAATAGCCATAGCTTATCTCAGGAGTCACCTAGGTGTTATGCATTCTGTCAGTTCAGTTCAGTCGCTCAGTCTTGTCTGACTCTTTGCACCTCCACGGGCTGCAGCATGCCAGGCTTCCCTGTCTATCACCAAGTCCTGGAGCTTGCTCAAACTCGTGTCCATTGAGTTGATGCTGCTGTCCCACCATCTTACCCTCTGTCGTCCCCTTCTCTTCCTGCCCTCAATCTTTCCCAGCATCAGGGCTTTTCCAACGAGTCAGTGGGCTTGTACACAAGTATAATGATATATAGGCAACATTGTAATCTCATACAGAATATTTTCATTGCCCTAAAGTCCTCTGTGCTTTGTCTAATCATTTATGTTGTTCAGTTGCTCAGTCGTGTCCGACTCTTTGCGAACCCATGGACTCCAGGCGTCCCTGTCCTTCACCTTCTCTTGGAGTTTGCTCAAATTCATATCCATTGAGTTGGTGATACCATCCAACCATTTGGTCCTGTGTCATTCCCTTCTCCTGCTGTCTTCAATCTTTACCAGCATCAGGGTCTTTTCCAGTAAGTGGTCTCTTCCCAACAGGTGGCCAAAGTATTGGAGCTTTAGCTTTAGCTTCAGTCCTTCCAATGAAATTCAGAGATGATTTCCTTCAGCATTGACTAGTTTGATCTCTTTGTAGTACAGGGACTCTCAAACTCTTCTCCAGAACCACAGTTCAAAAGCATCAATTCTTCCGACCTCAGTCTTCTTTATGGTCTATCTCACATGCATACATGACAACTAAAAAAAATCATACCATTGATTATATGGCAAAGTAATGTCTCTGCTTTTTAATACTCTGTCTAGGCTGGTCATAGCTTTTCTTCCAATGAGCACACATCTTTAATTTCATGGTGCAGTCATCGTCCACAGTGATTTTGGAGCCTAAGAAAATAGTCTCACTGTTTCCACTGTTTCCCCATCTATTTGCTATGAAGTGATGGGACTGGATGCCATGATCATAGTCTTTTGAATGCTGAGTTTTAAGCTAGCTTTTCAGTCTCCTATTTCACCTTCATCAAGAGGCTCTTTAGTGTCTCTTCACTTTCTGCCATAAGGGTGGTTTCCCCTGCATATCTGAGGTTATTGATATTTCTCCCGGCAATCTTGATTCCAGCTTGTGCTTCATCCAGCCCAGCATTTCACATGATGTACTCTGCATATAAGTTAAATAAGCAGGGTGACAATATACAATGACGTACTCCTTTCCCTATTTGGAACCAGTCTGTTGTTCCATGTCCGGTTCTAATTGTTGCTTCTTGACCTGCATACAGATTTCTCAGGAGGCAGGTAAGGTAGTTTCGTATTCCATCTCTTTAAGAATTTTCCACAAATTTGTTGTGATCCACACAGCTAAAAGCTTTGGCACAGTCAATAAAGCAGGAGTAGATGTCTTTCTGGAATTCCCTTGCTTTTTCTATGATCCAACAATGTTGGCAATTTGATCACTGGTTCCTCTGCCTTTCCTAAATCAAGCCTGAACATCTGGAAGTTCTCGACTCACGTACTGTGGAAGCCTAGATGGAATGACTTTGAGCATGATCCTGCTAGCATGTGAGATGAGTGCAATTGTGCAGTAGTTTGAGCATTCTTTGGCATTGCATTTCTTTGGAACTGGAATGAAAGCTGACCTTTTCCAGTCCTGTGGCCACTGCTGAGTTTTCCAAATTTTCTGACATATTGAGTGCAGCACTTTCACAGCCTCATCTTTTAGGATTTGAAATAGCTCACTGGAATTCCATTGCCTCCACTAATTTTGTTCGTATTGATACTTCCTAAGACCCACTTGACTTCATACTCCGGGATGTCTGGCTCTACGTGAGTGATCACACCATTGTGGTTATCCAGGTCATGGAGATCTTTTTTGTATAGTTCTTCTGTGTACTCTTGCCACCTCTTCTTAATATCATCTTCCTCTGTTAATTCCATACCATTTTGTCCTTTGTTGTGTCCATCTTTGCATGAAATGTTCCCTAGGTATTTCTAATTTTCTTCAGATCTCTAGTCTTTCCCATTCTATTGTTTTTCTCTATTTGTTTGCATTGTTCACTTAGGAAGGCTTTCTTATCACTCCTTGCTATTCTTTGGAGTTCTGCATTCAGATGGGTGTATCTTTCTTTACCTCCTTTTCCTAACTATTCTCCTTTTCCTAATCATTTATATCTTCCCCTAATTCATTGCAAGTACAGATTATTTTACTGTCTCCTTGCTTTTTCCTTTTTCAAAATGTATATTTGGAATCATACAATATACAGACTTTTCAGGTTGCAATGTTTCACTTAATAATATGTTTAACTTTCCTCCATGTCTTTTTGTGGCTTAATAGTTCATTTCCTTTTGTGTGCATGCTAGGTCCCTTCAGTCATGTCTGTTTCTTTGTAACCCTAAAGACTGTAGCCCACCAAGCTCCTCTGTCCATGGGATTCTCCAAGCAAGAATACTGTAGTGGGTTGCCTTTTCCCTCTGCAAGAGATCTTCATGACCCAGGGATGGAACCCACATCTCTTATGTTTCTTGCCTTGACAGGTGGATTCTTTAAAACTAGTGCCCCCTGGAAGCCCTCATTTCCTTTAGTACCTAAAAGCATTCTATTGTCTGGTTGTACCACAGTTTATCCATTCACCAACTGAAGGTCATCTTGGTTTACCCTGGATTTGGAAATTATGAATAAAGCAGCTATAAACATGCATTTGCAGGATTTTGTATGGGCATAAGTTTTTAACTCCTTTGGGTAAATATCAATTCCAAGTAGTGTGATTGCTGGATTGTATGGTAAAAATGCTTAGTTCTGTGAGAAACCACCTCATTCATCATCGTCCAAAGCGGCTGGACCTTTGTGCATTCCCACCAGCAATGAAATACAATTCACATTCCTTCTTGCCAGGATTCTGTGTTGTTATTGTTCTGGATTTTGGACATTCTAACAAGTGTGTATATTAACTTCATACCTGCAACCTTGCTATAATCTTTTATTAGTTTCATTAGATGGATTGATTTTTTTTAAGATTTTCTACATGGATAACCATATCATTAGAAAAGACCCTGATGCTAGGAAAGATTGAAGGCAGGAGGAGAAGGGGACGACAGAGGATGAGATGGTTGGATGGCATCACCAAGTCACTGGACATGAGTTTGAGCAAACTCTGGAGATGGTAAAAGCCAGGGGAGCCTGGTGTGCTGCAGCCCATGGAGTTACAAAGAGTCGGACACAACTGAGCAACTGAACAACAGCAAACCCATCAGCAAAGACAGTTTTGTGTCTTCCTTCCCAATCTAATAGACCTTCTTTTCTTACGTTGTTGCATTAGAAAAGACTTCCAGTATAATACTGAAGTAGTGATTACAAAGGACATCCTTGATTTGTACCTCATGTTCGTGTAAAAGCTTTGGGTTTATCACCAGATTGCAGGTAATCTTTATCAAGTCACAAAAGCTCCCCTCTATTTCTAGTTTATTAAGTTTTTCTCATAAGTGGATGCTGGATTTTGTCAAATGCTTTTTTCTCAATCTATTAACATGATCATATGAGTTTTATTTTTTAGTTTGTTGATACGATGGAGTGCAATGGTTGACTTGTAGTTGTTGAACCAGCTTTACATAATCAGGATAAATCCCCTTTGGTCATGGTATATAATTAATTTTATGCTTTTTTGGAATCAGTATGCTAATATTTTGTTGAGGATGCTTATCTATGTTTGTGAGAGACATTGGTCTGTAATTTTCTTTTCTTATAATGTCATTCTCTGGTTTTTAAATTAGGATAGCACCAGCCTCAGAGATGAGTTTGGAAGTATTTCCTTTCCTTCTATCGTCTGAAAGAGATTATAGACAATTGATATAATTTCTTTCTTATACCTTTGTATAATTCACCAGTGAACTCAGACATCATTATACTTTTGAGTAATTCCAGAAGTGGAATTGCTGGATCATATGGTAGTCCTATTTTTAATTTTTTTAAGACTCACAGTGTGGTAAAGTTCTTCAGTGTGATTTTTTTTTTCCTACATTGAAAAGCTGCAAGAATCAAACCTGAAGAAATAAAGACATGGACAGTATTTTAACTTCTGGGATTTATTATATAATGGAGGTTTTGGGAATTTCAAACTTATTATGTTAAATAACTTTTGTTGCATCTCAATTTATATGAATGAAACTTTTTGAAATTAAAGTTTAACAGTATTATTTGATCAGCTCTTAATGAAGATAAATGAACAAATCTGGTTTTAGTCTCTGTTGAACACGAACTTACAGAGAATACCAATTTGATAATCATTGACAAATTGGCAAGTTAATGTTAAAAAACAGAAATTGTCATTTTATAATTCTTTTCTGTGACCAACAAATATGCCTGTTATTTCCTGCATTATCCCACTTCTTTATATTCCTGAGCAATATCCAATATTGTTTTGCATATTTTAAAGCTTCCTATAAATTGTATCACACTAAAGATATCCTTCTAAACCTATTTATTCCCGTAACGTTGCATTTCTGAGTCATCAGCATTGATCTGCATAATCTTGGTTCAGTTATTCTCAATGCCCTATCATGCTCCATGGCAGATTTCTGCCATGGAATGCATCCTTTCTTGCATCTTCCCGTGGGTGAATATTTATGTTGTCTCCCATTTGCTACCACCGTTTCCCTAGGTTCAACTCATAGCTATGAGTAGAACAACTCAATGAGAGGATGCGCATTTCTTAAACTTTACTAGACACACCACATTGTTCTTCAGCATACTTATATAGAAATACATTCTCATGAGCAATGAGTCAAAGTTCCCAAAGTTCCTTTTAAGCTTTTTCAAATTTGTGTGCAAAATGTTTTACCACTGTGGTTATAATTGATTTCTCTGATTACCAGTGAGATTGAACATCTTTTCATAGTTTTTTTTGAATTCAGGTTTTAAGACTTTGATCTCTAAATCTCACTGCTGCTTCCCCATATCCCCTAACAACCATTATACTCTTGATATTGTAACTGTAGAAGCTGACATTTATTTATTTGATGACTGTTCTGCTTATCAACAGCCAGTAACACTTAAAAATAGATTAACTTATTGAAATTAATTATGTTAATTAAACAGGAAGATATTAGTTATGCAGCCACAAAATTAAAAGATGCTTGCTCCTTGGAAGAAAAGATATGACAAACCTAGACAGCATACTAAAAAGCAGAGACATTACTTTGCCAACAAAGGTCCATCTAGTCAAAGCTAGGGTTTTTCCAGTAGTCATGTACAGATGTGAGAGTTGGACCGTAAAGAAGGCTGAGCACCAAAGAATTGATGTTTTTGAACTATGATGCTAGAGAAAATCCTTAAGAGTCCCATGGACTGCGAGAAGATCAAACCAGTCAATCTTAAAGGAAATGAACCCTGAATATTCATTGGAAGGACTGATGCTGAAGCTGAAGCTCCAGTTCTTTGGCCCTCTGATGCGAAGAACTGACTCATTGGAAAAGCCTCTGATGCTGGGAAATATTGAGGGCAAGAGGAGAGGGCGATGACAGAGGATGAGATGATTGGATGCATCATTGACACAGTGGACATGATTCTGAGCAAACTCCAGGAGATAGTGAATGACAGGGAAGCCTGGCATGATGCAGCCCATGGGATCACAAAGAGTCGGACATGACTGAGAGACTGAACAACAATTATTCATACAGATATTTACTATTATATTGCACATATATCTCTGCTTTTTCTCTATTTAGAATGATTTAATATGTTATAGTTTCTTGTAAAAGCAAAAATATTGAGAAATACTTATTTTTTGCCACATTCTTTGACAGAAACTCTAGACAATTTAAACACACATGAAAACTTGTGGAAAAATACAGGTTAATGTGCAGATCTGTGTTCTGTGAAATCCAAACTCGTTGCTGTTGGCTGACAAGTCTCGTTCTCCTGACCTCATGTCCTTCCGAGCTTCCCTTCCTCCCTTGGGGGAAGCTCACTTGGAGCAGTCACTCTCCTGAAAACTGCCCAGCTTGTGTCTCCCCCAGGACACAAAATAGGGGATGTCCCTCTTCTTGAAATCCCTTCCTGAGATATTCCCAAGGCCCGATTTCTCAACCAGATTAACCTCAAACTGTCTAATCTCTATCACATTCTTTTTATTTTCTTCAGATTATTCATACTTTTTCACCATCAGATGTGGCCCCTTTTTACTTTTCACTCTCTGTTTCATTAGTCCAGAACACAGCTCCAAGAGAGGGCCCTGTGTATCCCAGTACCTGGAACTCTGCCTGGCGTGCCAACGTGCTGGAAAAGTCCCTGGAGGGCTTACCTAGTCAAGGTCATATTAGAGGTCGCACCCTTCTCACGTGAACACAGTAAAACCCATCCACAGCTAGGAAAGTGTATTAGTGGCCATGGCGGTGCTTCGTGGTGTCCTTTGTGACAAATGAATGCTATTCAATTTACTTCCTGTGTTTCGAGTGCCAGACCTTGGCTTCTAAGTTGAAGAATGATTCTATGGGACCAGACTAATTGAAAGACATTTGAATTACAAACACTCGACTGTGGTTTTTGTATATGGAGGGGAAACGTGTGAAAATGAAGCGGACAGGCCATTTCAGAGGTCTTCTTATCGGGTAATGATGCTCCTGCAATAGCTGCTTGTGTGCTGCCGGCAGGAAAGAGCCCAAAGTCACAACTATTCAACAATGATATTCAATTCATTATTCTAGCTCAGTCTAAAATGCACATGACACAGAAATTCCAGATACAAAACCATCTTCAAGGCTGATTTGTATTCACATTGATGAAGAAACTACTTCACCCTGGATTGGGTCTTCGCAGGTACTTTTGAGTGTGAAAAATAAATAAAGTACAAAGTATCATTAGATGTTGCATATTTATTTGGGTACTTTTAAGAATATGAAAGCAAATGGCCTCTAGTTTTAAATGGCGCACGTTTATGCGTTAATAACATGAATGTCATAGGCTATAGTGTCAAACCACATTTTTCAGATTATTTTCAAAAAGAAAAAAAAATCACACTCATGATTCGGAGAGCTGTGTGTCGATTCTTTGCAAACATTTTATTCCAGATGTGACTAATTAGTAGTATAAACAAATTTGCTCAGGGACTGTTTATATTACTTAGGAAAAAAAGCCTAATTAGGAAAGAAGCTACATAGAACATGTCTCTGGGAAAAGTTACTGATTTGGGTGATTAGCATCTTATTCTGAACGTTCTCTAAAGACCCTTTGTGGGGATCATGTTATTACTATTTTTTTTGCATTCTTAGCATTAATATATAAGCATTCCCATGTACTATTCTTATATATACATAGTAATTATAATATTTGCTTAATATCACCAGTAACACCACACAATTGTCAGTGAGGAGCTGAATATTTGCAAAGAAACTGAACTTGTTTTTTTTCCTTTTAGACTAACTATAAGTCGTAACTTCTTTTTAAATATTTTTAAACATTTTTTATTTTTTGTCGAGGTTTAGCCAATTAACAATGTTGTGATAGTTTCAGTTGACACTGAAAGGACTCAGCCACACATAGACATGTATCCATTTCCCCCCAAACTCCCCTCCCATCCAGGCTGCCACAGGACACTGAGCAGAGTTCCCTGTGCTCATAGCAGGACTGTGTTGGTTACCCACCTTAAATATAGCAGTGTGTACATGTCCATCCGAAACTCCCCAACTATCCCTTCCCGTAATCCCTTCCCCCGGCAATGACTGAAGTCATAATTTCTAACTCCAAAGCTTGAAGAATTTTTCTACAGGTTTCTGAAGGCCTTTGCCTGCATGAATATTTTGTTGTCCACTTAAACTCATGAGAATTTGGAATCTGTTTATGTTTCTGATGTTAATATTTTAAAAGCATAAGAATAGCAATTAGCTTCCCAGGTGGCAGTAGTGGTAAAGGATCCGCCTGTCAGTGCCAGGCACATAAGAGATGTGGGCTCGATCCCTGGGTCAGCAAGGTGCCCTGGAGAAGGAAATGGCAACCCACTCCAGTATTCTTGCCTGGAGAACTCCATGGGCCAGAGGAGCCTGGTGGACTGTGGCCCATAGAGTCACAAAGAGTCAGACACGACTGAAGTGTCTTAGGAAAGGAAAGTCAAGTGGCTCAGTTGTGTCCAACTCTTTGCGACCCCATGAACTGTAGACTACCAGGCTCCTCCATCCATGGGGTTTTCCAGGCAAGAATACTGGAGTGGGTTGCCATTGCCTTCTCCAGAGGATCTTCCCAACCCAGGGATCAAACCCAGGGCTCCCATATTGCAGGCCGATGCTTTACCGGCTGAGGCACCAGGAAAGCCACTTAGCATGCCCACAAGTTTAAAATCATAGGAATAGTAATTAATCAGGCCAAATTAGGGGATGCAAGTTGAGTGCAGACACTCACTTTCCATATCTAATTAAAGAATTACTCAGACTGAATGACTCTCCTTGGCTGACAGCATCCTATTTATGTTTCATGCATTCAGTTTTGTGCTTATAAACTGGAGATACTAATCTGATGGAGCCAAGCTCATCTGTAAGTCGACTCCTGGTAGATATGTCTTCTAAACGGAGGTTGTTAGGGTTTTCTTTTGACCCGTGAACCTGTCTCAAGCCATTGAACTGGAGCTGATAGAGTCATTGAGGGAATGAATGGATAAAATTTTCAGTACACAATTACAAACTGACCTTTCACCAAAGAAAGTATTGTTGACCAAACCCTAGACAGAGAACAAGCTTAAGTATATAATTAAGGCAAATTTTGCTTCCAGTTAAAGCTAACAGATATTTGGATCATGCACAGAAATGACACACACACAAAAATTCCACCATATCTTACATACCTCTCCCCAAAGACAAGTATATTCCACATGCAATCCTTATCGTTTTAGCCAAGGCTGTAGAGGTTTTGTTTCAGTTCAACATCACTTTCATTTGACATGCTGGAACTTTTGTAAAATTCTGTACAAGTTAGCCTGGTTATCTATTCTAAAATTTCAAAGTAATAAACTAAAAGCATTTAATATGTTGTTTTAGCCAATTGTGTTATTGAAAGAAAAAATAATAATAAAGCTTCCACATGGAGACAATTACAGTAAAATTAAGGGAAACATATGATATTACTTAAATGTGCAGTTTAAAGCTACATATTGAAAGTTACGGCCCATTAATGTAAGTTATTTTGTGGTGGAAATATCTAATTATCTCTTGCAGATAACAAATATAAATGTAAATGTTTCAACCTAGTCATAATCACCTGCCGGGAGAAAAGCTGCACAATTAGGGATTCAGATGTGCCCCAAAGATGAATCGTTTATGAAACTCACCCTTGGTGTCTCCGCTGTGCCATTTCTGGGTGTCTCTTTCATAGATCAATCGAAGGAAATATATTCAGTTTTTGTGTGTTGAAATTACATTTTTATAAGGGTAATTATTTGGGGTGATTAATAATGGCAGTGATTTTTTTAAACTTGCAACTAACATGGTTCTCAGGAAAATGCATTGCCAATAGTGAATGCGTATAAATTAATTTCAAGGATTTTTTTCACCCGCTGATTTCATGCCAGAATTGTTAACCTTTCAGTAGTTATAGGCAAATAAACGATCACAAGCTTCAGCCCTAAAATATATGCTGAAGCAGATAATTTTGTAAAACAACTAGGAATTTGGGTACCCTTTAGACAGCAGTCCTAAACCTTTTTTAGTACCAGGGACAAGTTTCATGGAAGACAGTTTTTCCATGGACACTGAAGGAGACGATTTCAGGATGATTCAAGGACGTTGCATTTATTGTGCAGGTTATTTCTAATATTATTGCATCAGCACCATCTCAGATCATCAAGATCAGATCCCAGAGGCTGGGGACCCCTGCTTTAGGAGTTATGACTTGCCCACGCTTCATTTATAGGCATTTTCAGCCTAGGTGCTATATATTTTCTATTTAGACATGTCTGAGCTGACCTCTGTTGTTACAGCAGCAAACCCAAATATCAGAAATGCTAAAGTCCTGGGTGTGTAGCCATGATCCCCAAAGCACCACTTGTTTATGAACACTTCTGACCATTTAGCAAGTCAGGAGCCTGAAAGTAAGGGCTTCTGTTAGAATGAGAGTAGAACATTTTTCCATATAAGTGAAAGAAATAAAATATTTGGTTTACCTTCCTGTCCACTTGCCCTCATTTTTAAGATACACTCTTTTGTTTCAATTAATTGAAGAACACAAAGCTAACATGTATTTTCACAGTATCATGCTTCAGAATTTTTTCCAATGTCTTCATGTTAACTGAGAAGAAATATTGATCAATCAATACTTTTTGTTCTCTTAGCCACATGTTTGGATCAATAGTGGATATATGTCCCAAGAACTCACAATCATCTGTGACCATTGTATGAAAGAAGTTTTATTTTTGTTTGTTTGTATAAAGTTGATTAAATGGTAAAGTTCAAGTCTGGAGCTTCTAATGTCAACATTTGCTGCCACACAGGGATAACCAATGTATGGGAACACCAACACAAGTCTAATTGGAGGTGAGAGAAGGAAAGAAGAATCTGGTAACATTACTGGAGCACCTGGATCAAACTGTAACTGAATGTATACTACTGGGATTTTCCTTTGTGTATGACAATAAATTTCTCTCTCTTTCTTTCTTTTTTGGCTCAAATGAGCATTTTACTACCTGCAATATAAAAAGACCTAACTACAAGTTGTTTAAGCTTCGTGCCTCTTATAACACTTATGCTGTATCATGTATTTTTTTCTTATTCATTTCCTTCACTAGACTGTTAACTCATGGAAGGCTGGAACCACGTCTCATCTTCGTGAGCCGATGACTGATGAACTGCATGTTATACTGTGTTGCTGTTGTTATTCAGTTGCTAAGTCATGTCCTATTCTTGTGACCCCATGGACTGTAGCCCTCCAGCCTCCTCTGTCCGTGGGATTTCAAAGGAAAGAATACTGGAGACGGTTGTCATTTCCTTCTCCAAGGTATCTTCCTGACCCAGGGATTGAAGGTGCATCTCCTGCATTGGCAGGTAGATTCCTTACCACTGAGCCACCTGGGAAGCCCTAGGGTACTTCAGTGATACATACATGTGCAATGATATATATGAGTTTCCCTGGTGGCTCAGCTGGTTAAGAATCCACCTGCAATGTGGGAGACCTGGGTTTGATCCCTGGGTTGGGAAGAAAGCCTGGAGAAGGGAACGGCTGGCTATCCACTCCAGTATTCTGGCCTGGAGAATTCCATGGACTATAGTCCATGGGATCACAAAGAGTTGGACATGACTAAGTGACTTTCACTTTCAATGATATATACATGATACATACATTTGTCCAAACTCTTATTATACATTTATTAAATACTTACTGGACAAATGAAATGAAGATGGATAAACTTTTTTGCTGTTCAGTAGCAGTATTTTCTAAATTGCCAAATGTGTTAATTTTGGTCAAAAAAATACCAAATTTGCATTACAACAAGTAACATTTTGTTTTTTAATCAAATTTAGGACTTTTCTCTCTTCAAAGTTTTCCTACAAAGAATAAAATCCAATCAAATTTTCACTGTGTTTTCTCAGTGGAAGAGAAGTATCAATTTTCAAGCTTCAGTCTATAGATCCCATTTCAGTGGTTCAACAACAGTGAACAATTTAATAGAGAGAGAAATGAGGTTGATGAGGGAATCAAAGTCCGGATCATGGAGGGTCTCAATTTCTATGCAAAGCAGTTTGGATTTTATTGTGGTTGGCAATTTGGAGCCATTGAGGAGTAACCACCCAAGATTCACACTTTGGAAAGATCATTGGGCAGATTCAGAGAGCAGGGAAAGAGCCAAAAGATCCTTTGATCTAGAAAAGACCCAGCCCGACTGAGTGTAACTGTCCAAACTGCAGAGGAGGCAGTGAGGAGAGACACGTAAGACAGCAGATGCTGAAATCAGGGGTTGCACGAAGGGGAAGAGGAAACAGATTAAAGATGATGTCAGATTTCTGGCTCAGATGGCAGCCATGCATGAAAATATTTTAAAAAGTAAAACAAGTAGACCCAGAACAGAAATTAATTTGGTTTTTGGACAAATCAATTAAAAAGAGAGAGAGAGAAAGAATTTACCAAAAATAATCTTGTGGGCTTCACTTACCTTTGCCTTTTACTGGCAATAACTCTTTACCATGGGGCTTCCTAGGTGGCGCTAGTGGTAAAGAGCCTGCCTGCCAATGCAGGAGACTTTAGAGACACAGGTTCAATCTCTGGGTCAGGAAAATCCCCAGGAGAAGGAAATGGCAACCCACTCCAGTATTCTTGCCTGGAGAATCCCATGGACAGAGGAGCCTGGCAGGCTACATACAGTCCATGGGGGTCGCAAAGAGTCGGACACCACTGAGCAGACTGAGCACCTCTCTTTATCCGGCACCTGGAGCCGGGCAGCTGGTTCTTCTGTCATGAAGATGTTCTGTCCACGTGCTCTGCCCAGAGGAGTGATCCTTCCAGGCCTGGATCACCTCTGCTGACCTGAGCTTACAGCAATCTTCTGAGCAGGGTGCTTGTGGCAAGCTTATTGATGCTTCTCCCATGCCCATGCTTATCTGGCACACACAGAATGCTGAAATTGGGCATGGTAAGCCACATTCCACTTTATGATCTTCATGTATTTTTTTTTAAGGTGAAAGAATGTTCAAAAGTGTTTTATTTATGAAGTTTACTTAATTTCCAATGAGTTTCTATCATGGTGACTTTTTCCCTCTGCTGCAGAGCACGGGATTGGGAATGCCGCAGACAGACAGACGGAAGGAGAGCCTTCCTCGCTGTGGGTGGCGGGCCAGGTAGAAATCCCGAGTCGTATCTCATCACTTGTATCTGATTTCCTCCCCTTTGGCCAATAGGTGTCCCTGTAGCAAATGAAAGAATTTTGAAAGGAGTCCAGGGGTGTAATTAAGTGAGACAATACAGATGCCAGGATTTAAACACTGCCAGTTTTATGTAATTTAATTAATACTGTGGAGAGGAAGAAATGCTTGCCTGTGCAGTATTTTGTGAAGTAAAGAGCTTCTGACTATAGAGCATCATTCTGACAGAATCCAGAGAAATAAAGAGTTGATCCATAGATGGCTCTATTCGCTTAGAAAGAACAACCACATGCAGAGTCCTGTTTATTATTTTATGTCTGACATTTTAGGAGTCTGTGTAATGTCATTATCTGGAGAAATTCCAACAGCATGCCAATTGTCCCTTACAGGTGTCCCTGTCATTTCAGACAATCTTCTCAGACATCTATTACTCATAGCACCTGTTCCCTTCACGGGAGGACTGGACCTTATGAAGGGCTTTTCCTTACAGATGAGAAGGGAAGGAAGACATTTTGAACCGAAAGGATGGTTCTTCTGCTTAAAAATACACATATGCTGGCATTGGTGTTACCAGCTTTTACTTAGCTTTTATTCAGCTAGGACATTTTGATAAATATATATTCCATCTTCCTCAGAGAAGCAGTGGATAATGCTTCAGATGCAGACTCAAAATCAATTTTGGTAATAACGGGGAGAATAGCTCATAGCTCCCTAAATGAAAATCAGGCAACTTGAAAGGAGAAAGCAAGCCTGTGACTTGCTTTCACAGCAAAACACTCAATGAGATCCCACTGTCTCCGGTGGCTCCTCATTTATGGCTTATGGATTTTGAATGAGGGAAAACTATTTGAAATTTCAAAGAGTTTGGGGTTTTAAATTTGTCTTTGTTTAAAATGTTCCTTTTTTTCTCTTTGTACTTCATAGCCTTCTCAAAACTTTCATCCTCAGTACACAGTAACACTGTGTTCTGGAAATAAAAACAGAAGATGATAGATGAAAACAAGGAAAAATGAAAGGATATGCTGACGATGAAGGGCAGAGGGCTCCTACGACGTGAAGCTCGGTTCTTCACTCTGGACACACCATCCCAAGACTGATTCTATCTGTCTACTTTCATCAAATATGACTGTACTTAAATGAAGTGGATTAATAATTCTGCTTAGAATATAGATTCAGTAGAACCAAGATAAAATATTGAGGCAATCGATTAGCTTTTGATAGTTCAATAAATGTATGCCAAATAATTCAAATGTAATCACAGTAAGACATGGCCCTCCTATTTTAATTAAGTATATTTAAAATGCTCATTCAATCATGTTTAGTGTAGCTGAAATTTCAGAAAATTTGATCACTGGCCAAGAACAGTGACCAAGGCATGAACAAAGCTACTGGATACTGCCTGCTCCTGGTGGATGATTTATTTCTGCTGGGTAACTCCTCCCAAATTTTTGTGGCTTAAAATGACAATCATTTCATCTGTTCATGTGCCTGTAAATAAAGAATTTAGACTCTGGGCTCTGCCGGGCACTTCTTTTGCCCCGAGAGACCCAGGCTGGGATCACAGGGTTGCAGTCAGGCTGCTTCATTCCCAGGTGTCGTGCTGGAGGCGAGGCTCAGAGCAGGAACTTCCTGTCTCAACTCAGCCAGTTTGGGCCTCCTGACACAGCTGCCAGATCCCAGGAGAGGGTTTCAAGAGGAGCTAAGCAGGAAGCTTCAGATGCAGGCCCAGCTGTGGATGTTATATCACATCCTTCCACTGCCCTGCCTTGGCCAAGTTCAGGCAAAAGGCCAGGTCAGATTCAAAGGGAGGAGCACAGACCCTGTGTGTCGATTAGAGGCAAGAATTTGAAGTCACCTGTGTGTGAGAGTTAGTTGCTTAGTCGTGTCCGACTCTGCGCGACCCCATGGACTGCAGCCCACCAGGTCCCTCCATCCATGGGATTCTCCAGGCAAGAACACTGGAGTGGGTTTCATTTCCTTCTCCAAAAGAAACTATAGAAAGAAAGAAAGTGAAGTCACTCAGTCGTGTCTGACTCTTTGCAACCCCATGGACTTTAGCCTACTAGGCTCCTCCATCCATGGAATGTTCCAGGCAAGAGTACTGGAGTGGGTTGCCATTTCCTTCTCCAGAAGTCACCTGCAGTCTATTGGAAACCATCCTCTGGCCATGAATTACTTGCGTTCTCTGAGATGCAAAATACACATTTTCCTCCCAAGAAGCTGTAACTCTCATCCCATTGTGGCATCAGGCATTAACACAATTCAGTTCAGTTCAATTCAGTCATTCAGTTATGTCCTGTGTCCAACTCTATGAGACGCCATGGACTGCAGCATGCCAGGCTCCCATGTTCATCACCAACTCCCAGAGTTTGCTCAAACTCATGTCCATCAAGTCGGTGACGCCATCCAACCATCTCATCCTCTGTTGTCCCCTTCTCCTCCCACCTTTAATCTTGCCCAGCATCAGGGTCTTTTCCAATGAGTCAGTTCTTCACATCAAATGGCCAAAGTATTGGAGTTTCATCTTCAACATCAGTCCTTCGAATGAATATTCAGGACTGGTTTCCTTTAGGATGGACTGGTTGGATGTCCTTGCACTCCAAGGGACTCTCAAGAGCCTTCTCCAACAGTTCAAAACATCAATTTTGAACCACATTTCAAAAGCATCAATTCTTTGGCCCTTGTCTTTCTTTATGGCCCAACTCTCACATCCATATATGACTACTATTCCCAGGATCTAATTTTCTGTCAGACACAGATATTGATAAGCCTCCTCCCATGAGGCTCCTCAGGTTGGAAGATCCTTGAATTAAAAAACAAAAAAATCTAGTCACAGACAAGACGAAATATGCATGGAGAGACAGACACAGAACGCCTGAAGTCAACACTCCAATTCAAAGAGGGAAAATGGGAAGCATAGACAGAGTGACTGTGAAGTCCAGCCATGAAGGCCGTCAGTGTCTTGTGCTCATTTAGGAAGACCTAGACCTTCTCACTTTGGCCACATGAAAGCCAAGAACTGACTCATTAGAAAAGACCCTGATTCTGGGAAAGATTGAAGGCAGGAGGAGAGGGGAATGACAGAGGATGAGATGGTTGGAAGGCATCACCGACTCAATGGGCATGAGTTTGAGCAAGCTCTGGGAGATGATGAAGGACAGGGAAGACTGGCATGCTGCAGTCCATGGGGACGCAAAGAGTCAGACACGACTGAGTGACTGAACAACAGCAAAGACCTTCTCAAGGGGAGGAGAACTGGTCAGCATGTGGCTTCTCTCTTTGGACCGTGGGCTTATTCGCCTGACTCTTCCTTGTTTTGCTATAAGAAATGGACCATGTTTATGACACATTAGCTTTTGCCTGCCCTCAGAGCACTGGGGAGAAAAAGAATCTTCTTTCTGTCTTGTATTTTGGGGACAAAATGATACAGTTTCCTAAATTAAGGTGGGGTGTGCCCAGTCATGTCCAATTCTTTGAGACCCCATGAACTGTAGGCCACCAGGCTCCTCTGTCCACAGGATTTCCCAGGTAAGAATACTGGAGTGGGTTGCCGTTTCCTACTCCAGGGGATCTTCCTGACCCAGGGATTGAACCCAGGTCTCCTGCGTCTCCTGCATTGGCTAGCAGGTTCTCTACCATTAGCCACCTGAGAAGCCCAGCTCAGTGGGATGCCAGAGTATAAAACCTTTAATCCAGTCCATTGGACAGACGCCATGCCCAGATTTTTCTTTGACACAGGCTTCTCTCTACTTGGGCTATGAGTTGGGGAGTTACGAGAAACCACCATTAAGTTTCCTGGAGATTGTCATAATTGTCATACTGAGTGAGTTTTGAGTAAGAAAGAGAAATATCATATGATATAATTTATATTCAGAATAAAAAAATCACATTATACAAGTGAACTCATTTGTGAAACAGAAACACGGTTAGGAGGATAGGATAGTTAGGGAGTTTGGGATGGACACGTACACACTGCTGTATTTAAAAATGGAAAACCAGCCAAGACCCAAAGTATAGCACAGGGAACTGCTCAATATTTTGTAACAATCTAAATGGGAAACGCATTTGAAAAAGAATAGATACATGTATAACTGAATCACTTTGCTCTACACCTGAGACTATCACAATATTCTTAATCAATACTATTCCAATATAAAAGAAAAAATTAAAAAAGACAGATGCTTAGAAGAAGTTGTGTCCAGTGTAGAGGAATAACAAGCACCTCTTAAAACTCTGAGATCTTCACAAAGCATGGTGTTCCCACACCCCTGACTTGACTTTAACCCCAGGCCTTGTGTTCCTGGCAACATCTGTCTTTGATCTTTGCCCGAGTCACCTTTTACCTTGAGAAATGTTTGCCCAGTGAAGAGGCATGCAGTGAGAAATAGTTTTATTTTCCAACTTAGCAAGTCCAAAGTTGGAATATTTCTTTTGAATTCTGCTTTGAAAAAAGCAAACAGTTTCTTTTCACATCTGTCTCTCTCTCCACGCTTTATCATTGAGAGCTAAAAGAAGCCCGATGGTGCTTTCAACATCCTGCCTGGAAATCTCCTATGCTAGATCCACGAGTTTACCAGACTCACATTCTATCTTGTGTTCCCACAAGGATGAGTTTGCAAATGTTCTTCCACTTCAGGTCACAGGTCACCACTCTTCCAGGCTTGAACGAGAATTTGCTCCATGCATTTCAAGTTTGCAGTAGCATTCTTCTCCCTACTCCTCACCAAAGCCGATACCACCCTGGTTTAGGTTTTTGAGGCTGAAGGATCCCACTTCTAATACTGCTCTTGCATGCTAGGTTGCTTCAGTCGGGTCCGACTCTTTGCAACCCTATGGACTTTAGCCCGCCAGGCCTCTGTGCACGGGACTCTCCAGGCAAGAATACTGGAGTGGGTTGCCACGCCCTCCTCCAGGGGATCTTCCCCACCCAGGGATCAAACCTTTGCCTCCCATGTCTCCTGCACTGGCAGGTGGGTTCTTACCACTAGTGCCGCCTGGGAAGCCCACACTCTGTTTCAATTTTTCTATTGCTGTTTAACAAAACACCTTAAAACAACAACAGTTTATCATAAGTTATAACTGTGTGTCCAGAGAGTTATTCTGCCTTACTGGTGTCATATGAAATGCTGGGATGACAGAAGTTTCCAGAATGTCCTCACATGGTTGACAGTGGTACGGATCACTGGCTCCATCCAGCAAAGGCTGGGGGCTGGGGCTGTTCCATCAGAGTTTCTCCACATGGCAGCTTGAGCTTCATCATAACATGGCAGCAGGGTCCCAGCGAAAGACATTCCAAGAGTGGAAGGCAGAAGCTCCGGACCTCACAAAGGCAGCCTCAGAATTTCACAGCGTCATTCCCACCATGTTCTGTTGGCAAAAAGAGTCCAGGAGCAGCCTAGACTCAAAGGAGGTGGAAAGAGTCTGCCTCTTAATGTGGAAATGATGAGGTCAAACTGCAAAATCATCTGTGGAATGGGAGATGTGATTCATCAACCATCTCTGCAAGTACTTAGGGATGTTGGGGTGGGGAGAATGTGTTTTGTGTGTGAGGAGAACATGGATTTGGGGGAGGCTAGAGGAGAGGGAGTGAACTGTGTGTCTCCCCAGGCTTACATGCTGAAGTTCTAACCCCCAGTACCTCGGAATGAAACCTTGTTTGGAAACACGGTCACTGCAGATATAATTAGTTAAGAGGGGCCCCCTGCTCCAATAGTGGTGTCCTTATGAAAAAGAGACACTTGGACACAGATGGGTACACGGGGAAAACAACGTGTTAGGAGAGAAAGGCAGAGATCTGAGTGAAGGGGCAAAATCCAAAGAATGTCAAACACCATGAGCAAACCCACAGGATCAAGGAGAGAGGCCTGAGACCGACTGTCTTTCAAAGCTCTCAGAAGGAACCAGCAGTCCAGACCGCTAGAGCACATGTCTGCTGTGTAAGCCAGCCAGCCTGTGGAGCATTGCGAAGGAGCCCTGGGGACTCTTACCAGTAGCCCTGGGACCTTTGTTGAGCACCAAGCCTGGCGGGTAAAACAAGAACAGCAAAATTCCCTTCCCTTCAGTGATCCAGGTTCATAGAAGTACCAGGGTCTTCATAGAAATACAAATATTCAAATAATCTCTGATGCAGTTTCATCCACCTTTTGGCACAAGATCTCATGTTGTGTTATAATCAGGAACAAGGCATATATGTTAGTGACGTGTGTGTGTGTTGTGATTTCCAATCACAAAATACGGGCATTGTCAGTGACCTGCACTGGAAAGACTGTTTTCCTTGGCACCACTGGCGCATTAACTTTAAGGTGATATACAGAGTTTTTGTTGTTCAGTTGCTAAGTCATGTCTGACTCTTCGTGACCCCATGAACTGCAGCATGCCAGACCCCTCTGTCCTCCAGTATCTCCCGGAGTTTTCTCAAACTCGTGTCCATCAAGTTGGTGATGCCATCCAACCATCTCGTCCTCTGTCGACCCCTTCTCCTCCTGCCTTCAATCTTTCCCAGCATCAGGGCCTTTTCCAAGGAGTCAGCTCTTCACATCAGGTGGCCAAAGTACTGGAGCTTCAGTTCTAGCATCAGACCTTCCAGTGAATATTCAAGGTCGTTTTCCTTTAGGATTGACTGGTTTGATATCTTTGTTGTCCAAGGGACTCTCAAGAGTCTTCTCCAGCACCACAATTTGAAAGCATCAATTCTTGGGCCTTCAGGCTTCTTTAGGGACCAACTCACATCCGAGCCTGACTACTGAAAAACCCACAGCTTTGCCCATACAGACCTGTGTCATATGCAAAGTTTAGACCAGTCTTAGATTTCAACCAGCTCTTCTATGGAGGGACCTCCTCCAGAAAGCCAGGATTAGACAAGTAGACACCGTTCACACCCAAATCCTCAGGCTCACAGGTCACTGCCAGTTTTGCAAAGAACAGCAATTTCTTCACTGTTTTCTTCTGATTTCCTGGGCAGCTGCTTTGCCAGTCCAGAAGGGTGGTGCTATGACCTCACGCCAGTACAGCACATCAAAACCCAGTACAGATGCTGGAATATGTATGAGGAGATGACGAAGACTGATCTGTCTGCGGGGGATTCAGATGTGAGCATCTGCTCTAATGGCACGAGAAAGGATTCGACTCATCAACCACAGTGATTCATAACCATGGCTGTGTTTGCTCTCAGAATATTAAGGGAATCAACCACTCACTTAATTGCCAAAAAGGAATCTTAAAAAAAAAATACAGCATCTCTCTCACATTCTCTCAATATATAGATTTTTATATAGATAGATATCCCAAAATGGTCTCACTGGCTCAAGCATAAATGTAGCAAAGAAAAATTAAAATGAGCTAATACCTTTGATTAATGCGAGGTGCCATGCCTGAACTTAGAAGCATAAATATCTCTTTATACGTAATACTGTCTGCAAACAAGATCAAATCAAATTTCAAGGCACTTTGCTAATGAAAAGTATTGATCTTTATAGCATTTGGATCAAACCATTGCCAATTTTCAGTATCTTTGAGACCTCTTCTAGCAATGAGGGCTTCATCCTTGAATATATAGATTCCTCTCTCTCTCTCCTCCTCTCAGGCTAACGTTAGACCTCATGGCTTCTCTCTTCAGATTCTCTTCTGTGTTGATCTAGTTCATGTCTAAATCATCAGCTGTCACTTCCAGGTAGATGACTCCCACGCCATTGTCTTAGTAAGATACCTTCCTTTTCAATGCCTCGTCCACATAGCCTGTCCTTTACAACTCATCTGCTTCCTGACGGCTTCTTGCACTTTCTATTCTCTAACTTTCTGTTCAGTTTGCAGCCTCCACTCCACTCCTTCAAGTGTAACTACCCTTTAAAAATTAAGGGATAGCCCTGGTGGTCCAATGGTGAAGAATCCCCCTTCCAGGACAGGGGACATGGGTTTAGTCTGTGGTTGAGGACCTGAGATCCTACGTGCTGCAGGGCAACTAACCCCATGAGCCACAAGAAGAGAAGCCCATGCGTTGCAACTAGAGAAAGCCCTCACACAGCAATAGACCCAGCACGACCAAAACTAAAAAATAAAAATAGAAAAATTGAGGTGAAGATCCATGTTATCCATCCTTCCTACCTCCTTTCTGGCCCATCATGACTCAGGCAGTCTTCTTTCTGAACACCGGAATACATCAGCTGTTCATACAGAGACTGGCTTTGCTCCATCCCCAGCAGTAGAATTCAAAGACTGAACATGATATTTTGAGTGGGTACCTGTCATGGGGCAAGAGAAGTGAGGTAGCTGAAGGAAGTAGGCACAGCCTAGCCACCGTGACCCTTCCGATTGTCTCTAGCAATTATCAGGGTGACATTTATCTCTGAAAGATCACCAGCACTGAAGCTTAGAGTCAGCCTCACTATTCAGTTAAATATTAATCATCCACCATGTGACACCTCATGTTTTATTGAAGATTTCTATTTAAATCTAGTGTTTTTAATTAGCTTCAGTGTGTTTATATTTGGTCTCCCCAGCTAGAGGATAACTCTCTAAAGAAAAGGTGGTTATCAGTTTTCTAATACCCCTAAGAGGGTCAAGATCTGTTGAACCAGTATAATAATAAAGATTCACCCAGAAGGGACTCTGTTTAAACAGTTGGTACTTTGATTGATTGAATCAACCATGAGAACCTCTTAATTGATTTGCAGTTGTAACTGAAATGGAAATATTTCCTCACGCTAAGTGAGTAATGGAGGCAGGACAAAAGAAGAAAGGGGAAGCTATCACTTGTGGCTTTTTGAAGCCAATAGTTAAATGAATGTGCTGGAATCAGGCGCTTCTTTATAGTCATAATAGAAAAACAAATGTGTTTAGAAATAGCCCAGATTCTCTCTTCGAGAAACCCCCATATGGATCTGCTTTTGGCAACAGGTAACAAAGATATTGATTTCAACTCACTTCCAGAGTAGATTGCGATTTCTAAAGAAAGCACCTTTGAAAGCACCTAATCTTTCAAAGATTACCTTTGAAAATGGTCATCTTTATTTGAAAATAATATGTAGAGATGGCTTTCTGACAAATGGTAATGTTCTTGTGTACTGGAGCAGTTGATGTCCAGACACATTCCCACACACAGTCATTAATCAGCTCAAATGAAAGACACTGTATCCTGTGAAAGACTTTCCTACAGAAATCCTTGCACTCAGTTACTACATCTGCCCTGTCTCTCCCAGAGACCCTAAAGTAAACCTTCGCAACCTAGACACGAACATGAATTGCTTCCTTCCCACGTGTTTACTTTTCTCATCCTATAGATATGCATGGTTTGGTCAATTTAACAAAATGAGTTATGTTATACAGTCAACATCAAACAGCCTTTGTTGATCAGTTGCTAAGTCGTGTCCGACTCTCTGCAACTCCAAAGACTGCAGCACACCAGGCTTCCCTGCCTACTATGGGTTAATCATTATAGCTATGCCTGGGCGGGATAATAAGAAACAGGGAACCATAAAGTCCAAGTGACTAAAACCAAAGACTTTATAAGAGAAGAGAGAAAGCAGGAGTGGACTGGGAGGTGGCAGCCAGATTGAAGTCCCTGAAATTTCTGAATCTGAAAGCTACCAGAATCCATGAATCTTGGATGAAACAGGCTGGTCTGTGGGTGGAAGGGTGGTCTTGGGACTTTACTCGACATCGATCCTGTGCATACAGCTGCCAGTCCTTTTAAGATAAATTCCCATCGTTGTTGCTTGAGAAGATGTACAATTGTTGAATAATTATGTGATGAACATGTGTCACTTTGCTCCTTTTTTCCTGCATCTATCTTTTTAAACACTTGGTTAGGCTGGAATCCCTCTGTAATTACAAGCACGGTTGTACCGGTGACTGGGCTGGCGTGCGCTGCCCTCCTGGTGAGATCCTCTGAGTTCAGAGGCTGGTGGAGGCCCGGGGATGCCTGGGCAGAGGTAAATCTCCCAGACATATGGCCTGTTTGCCACCTGAGGCAGAGGGACTACATCTTCCATTTTAACTCTCATAAAACATGCTTTGGGACCTAGACATTTTTGATGCATAAATCTTGGGCACTGAAAGTTCAATCTTGTTCTCTTGACTCTGGAGTTATTTCAGGCCAAATGCCACTGCCAGTATTTCCAGAACAGCAAACGGTGTGAGCGAGGGGCCAGGGCAGGGAGGGTAGCCGTCGACTCACCCTTGTGGAAAAATACTATGAATATTTTCTGCTTTAAATGTTTGTTATTTTTTTCATGTCAGGGATTAATTAACAACCAAAAGAACATGCCCAGAGACAGAAACTACAAGATCAGCGAATCATGAAATCGTCACTAGAAACCACAAGCGATGCAGCCCTTTCTGCAGCCGCAGTGTTGCTGTTGTTCTTGTTGACCCTCAGCTGGGAAAACTCCAGAAATACAGAACTCACCACCTCCCTCCCCCAGCTCATTCGCACCTAAGACCATGCTCTGTCTCCTAAAAATATTCTTTTGTTTTGAAACAAAATCTTCCCCTCTTCAACTTTCACATCTCCCAAAGATGGGAATACAGTCTTAACAGTCTTGAAAACACAAAAATGAAATTTGGTGATAAGAAAATAAGAATAAGTGGCCAAAGTAAACAGAACTCAGAAGCTTGCTGTTTTAACTGGGAGCATCATTCACAAGGGACATTAATATCTGCTAATGAGAATGTATAATCCTTTTAATGGACTGCTATCAGAAACGAAGCCTGGGGAAGGAAACATCTCATAACAAGCATGCTTTGCAAATGCCCAGGCTCATTTAGCAAACCCACAGTTTCACGAATAAAAGGTCAGATAATTTTGGCTCTCTCCCACATAGAGCTTATTAGTAGCCCCTACAGAAATGATTTCCCTTCATTTACATATTAAAATAATATTGTTTCAGACCTCTAAGCTCACCAGAAAAATTGGTCTTCAGCTCAACTCCTTTAAAAATATCTGTCTTTTCTCTCCTTCTGGCTATCAGGAATTCCTTTATTAAATTAAATTTTATTTTATTTTATATTAGAGGATGGTTGATTTACCACGTTGTGTTAAGTCATTCGGCAAAATGATCCAGTTGCACATATACGTATATCCATTTCTTTTCAGAGTATTTTCCCATATAGATTATTACAGAATGTTGAGTAGAGTCCCCTGCACTGTGTGTTAGGCCCTTGCTGACTGTCTGTTTGTATGTACAGTACTGTGTACACCACTGCTCCCACTTAAAAGGGAAAATAAGTACCTATAAAGGTGCACCCAAGGACCCCACCACAAAAACCTATTCCCACAAAATCTAGTTGCTGCTGCTGCTGCTAAGTCGCTTCAGTCATGTCCGACTCTGTGCGACCCCATAGACGGCAGCCCATCAGGCTCCCCCGTCCCTGGGATTCTCCAGGCAAGAACACTGGAGTGGGTTGCCATTTCCTTCTCCAATGCACGAAAGTGAAAAGTCGAAGTGAAGTCGCTCAGTCGTTCGACTCTTCGCGACCCCGCGGACTGCAGTGCACCAGGCTCTTCCGTCTATGGGATTTTCCAGGCACGAGTACTGGAGTGGGGTGCCATTGCCTTCTCCGAAAATCTAGTTGGGAAGGGAACAAAGACAAGAGATCTAGGCTGGCAAATTTCTTTTACTCTCTCTGCCCGATTTGTTCTAGTCCTGCCAAGATGTGGGTTAAGTATCAATCTGTTTATGACCACACTCATTTTGAGAGCTCTGTGGAAGTACAATCAAAATGAACTCTTGTTGCCTCCTTTTGAAAACATTCCAGGCTTGCTGTCTCAGCCTTCTTAAAAATATCCTCAAGGGCATCATCTATAGGTTTGCAATGAAAAAGGAAACAAAAGTTTGTAAATAACTCTGGTTACCAAATGCCGGTTCTCCCAGTGTGGTCCGTGGACCAGCAGATCAGCCTCTAGGGAACTCATGAGAAATGTAGAATCTTGGAACCCCACCCTAGACTTCCTGCAGCGAAAACTAAAGGTGGAGTCGGGCAGTGTGAGCTCTAAGGACCCTCCTGAGATTCCCCTCAAGCGTGAGAACCACTGCTCGGGCCACCGGGAAAGAGCAAAAGGCTTTTCACGTGAAGAGTCTGGACCAACCTTTCGCCCAAAGGCAGGAGTGTGAAATGCACACCACACAGGACTTTCCCAAGGATGGGGGGGACAGGAAGAGTTAGAAACCTCATGGCCAGTTGCCTAACTTTAAATTCTCACTCTTAATGTTATGATAAGAAAGCTTGCTGCCGTGGGAATAATAGGATGTAGTTAACTACCCTCAGTGATAATATGTCATCCAGGCTTGATGGTGCAATTTGAAAATATCATTAAAGAGACAAGTTGTAGGATAGAGGATGACAGAAGTGTGATTATCTTTGGAAATTAAATCCTCAAATATCATGTGGCTTCTAAATGTGTGTCTCTTATCGATTTGAAACTCTTGGCTAATAGCTGACTTACTCAAACACTGTTCCAGATACATAGGCATGTGTAACTCCACACAAACATTTTAAAGGGATTTGAAGCCAGATGGTACTGGTGGTAAAGAACCCACCTGCCAATGCAGGAGACATAAGAGACGAGGGCTTGATCCCTGGGGTCAGGAAGATCCCCTGGAGGAGGGCATGGCAACCCACTCCAGTATTCTCGCCTGGAGAATTCCATGGGCAGTGGAGCTTGGTGGGTTACAGTCCGTGGGGTTGCAAAGAGTCGGACATGACTAAAGTGACTTAGCATGCATGCAAAAATCTTGAATATCCTTGAAATCCATTGTCTGATTTATTAATAATTGTATATAGCTTTTTTTCCCTTACTAAATTTGACACAAACTCGTAGCAGAAGAAGAATAACATATGGGAAGGAAGGAAGAGAAACAGGGAGGGGAGAAAGCTCAGAAGGAAATCGTCTAAAAAAATACAACATAAAAAGAAGCGAAAATTCACCCGAATTCCCATAATTCAGAGAAAAGCACTGCTTCTTCTTGTTCACATCTTCCAGACAGAGGCCTGACGAATAAATTGGCCGTGCGTGAGTGACACAGCAAGTGTACAAAATAGGAGTCGCCCTGCTCACGCTGTTCTTAAACGGGCCGCTTTTCAGTACCTGTCAGACACGTCTTCAAGTTAATAACCATATAGCTACATCACCATTTTTAATGTTACATGGTGTTCTTTTTGCTTTGTATGCCCTGATTTGATGTTATAGTGTGTTCCATTTTCTATATATGTCATCTTTTCTTTACTACATTTTTATATTTTTGCTACTGTAAACAATATTGTTACAACTATGCCCAGATACTTTGGCATACCTGTGCGCTGTCCTTGGGGGATATCACTGGAAATCTGATTTCTAAGTCAAACGCTGTGTCGCTTTTAAATTTTGATACACGACGCTAAACGTCTTTTCCAGAACAGTGTACCAACAACCACTCTCTCCAATGATGTGTGTTCACACATATTCTTCTAAACCTTCAGATATATTTGGTTCTTCCAGTGCTTTAAATTTTCAGCAACCAGATGAGCAAAGTCATCTATTTTCTTGGTTTTTATGTTAATATTCTAACTCCTTGTCTTACTGAAATCTCTTACTATTTCTGGTAGTTTGTCAGTTGATTTCTTATTTTCCAGCATCAAAAAAATCATGTAATCTACAAACAGAAGAAAAAGAATCCTACAACTTTCCTGTACTGCCACTTTTTAATTTATACTTTTGTCAAGTTTCCTTGTTTACTTTCCATATTCCTGGTTTTAATGGGAATGCGGTTAGTGCTTTAAAATTGTCTGCTGCCTTTCAGTTAAGCTATACAGTTTTCATTATGTGTTACCATTGATTTCTCCTATTATCACTTTAAAAAGTATCACATATTTTTTAAACATGGAGTCAATACAGAATTTTAGTGACTGTTACTTTAGTACTTATTGGCGTGAACATGACTGTTAAACTTACTATACTTTTACCTTTAACTCACTTTTGTCCTTTTATCATTAAAAGTGATAAATCACTAAAAGTAAAAAATATCACAGAAAGTACTTTGCTGTTCTGCTTATATTTCCCTAAGTACAGGTATGAATACACTTTATAATTTTATATTGTAACTATTTTATACATAATCTATTATTGCAGTTGCATTTTCTTTATTTTGCACTGTTTATTTTTTGCCTTTTTTTTTTCCTGAGACAGAATTTCATTGTGCTCAGGAGTTGAGGACATGTTGCTTCTTCATTTGATAATTATTTAGGGATTTACCTCTCTGTAGTCTATGCTAGACACCTGGTCCTGGCCCGAGTTAGCCTGAATTCCCTTTTTCTCATTTCCTCCAGGTCACTTCATCCCACCTCCAATGTATCAATCAGATGGTCCTAGCTGAGGAGTTGCTGTTGTTGTTGTTCAGACACTAAGTTGTGTCCAACTCTTTGTGACTTCATGAACTGCAGCACTCCAGGCTCCTCTGTCCTCCACTATCTCCCAGGGTTGGCTCAAATTCATGTCTGCTGAGTCGGTGATGCTATCTAACCATCTCATCATTTGCTGCCCTCTTCTCCTTTTGCCTTCAATCTCTCCCACATCAGGGTCTTCTCCAATGAGTCAGCTCTTCGAATAAGGTGGCCAAAGTATTGGTGTTTCAGCTTCAGCGTCAGTCCCTTCAATGAATATTCAGGGCTGATTTCCTTTAGGATTGACTGGTTGGATCCCCATGCAGTCCAAGGGACTCTCAAGAGTCTTCTCCAACACCACAGTTCAAAAGCATCAATTCTCTGGTGTTCACCTTTCTTTTGGAGAAGGCAATGGCACCCCACTCCAGTACTCTTGCCTGGAAAACCCCATGGACGGAGGAGCCTGGTAGGCTGCAGTCCATGAGGTCGCTAAGAGTCAGACACGACTGAGCGACTTCTCTTTCATTTTTCACTTTCATGCTTTGGGGAAGGAAATGGCAACCCACTCCAGTGTTCTTACCTGGAGAATCCCAGGGACAGAGCCTTGTAGGAGGCCATCTATGGGGTCGCACAGAGTCAGACGTGACTGAAGCGACTTAGCAGCAGCAGCAGCACCTTTCCTTATGGTCCAACTCTCACATCCATACATGACTACTGGAAAAACCACAGCTTTGACCATACGGACCTTTGTTGGCAAAGTGATGTCTCTGCTTTTTAATACACAACCTAGGTTTGTCATAGCTTTCCTTCCAAGGAAGGGACCATCCAGGTCAGACCAGCTGACCATCTGGGCTGGGCCTGAAATTGAGAGGTGAGTCAAGAAGGAGAGTGGGAACTGCTTCAGCCCCTGGCTGCAGAACCTGAAGGGTCTGTCCTGAGCCCCCAACCCAACCCCCTCCACAGAGCTCCTCTGGCTTCTGTCCTCTCGGCAGGAGTGATCGGTTCCTTCTAAGGGACAGTTTATGTGGTGTATCCATTTTCTCACTCCCATTCTTGCCTCACCCCTCTGACTGGGCTATTAAACATGATACTCCACAAAAATGGCTTGTTTATTTCTGCCTGGTATATCATTACCTATTCATTTTTAATTTTCAAAATATCACTGTGACTCAGTTTATTCATGGAAGGAAATAAGATTACATCTTTTTTCCATTTAAATTTTTTAGGTATTTCTCATCTTTTCTAATATTTAAATTGGTTGGAACGTTTATGATCAGACTCTTTTTTCCTTACATTTTTAAGTAACTTTTTTTTTTTTTTCCTCATGGTCTCTGGGGTTCTTTCTGTAATCCTCAAGTTCAAAAGCTTCACCAGGGCATGTCTTCATGATACGAAAGAATTTTATCACATTACTGGGGAACATGATAATTTCCTTTGTCAAATATTCATATCCCTTTATTTCAGAAGAGGTTTTTTTTCCCCTAATATATGTTGGAATAGCTTTGTGTCTTTATCACTGGATTTGATAATTAAGCAATTAATTGATCACTGGAAGCATCAGTATTCAAATCTCTATTGTTTATATGCTTCTAATCATCTTAATTTCTTTGTACCTTGTGTGATTTTTGTGATGAGAACTCCCCTATGCCAATCTAATTTTCTGTTGGTTTCACTATTTACCATTTCTAATTCATTTTTAGTTCCATAATATTGCTATTTTCTGCACAATCTCAACTCATTTATACCAAACTTTTCAAAAATACTTTTCTGCTGGCATCTGATTTCTTTAAGACTCTGTTGTAAATAAACTTCAATACTTTGGCCACCTGATGTGAAGAACTGACTCATTGGAAAAGATCCTGATGCTGGGAAAGATTGACTATAGGAGGAGAAGGGGATGACAGAGAATGAGATGGTTGGATGGCATCATCGACTCAATGGACATGAGTCTGAGCAAACTCCGGGAGTTGGTGATGGACAGGGAGGCCTGGCGTGCTGCAGTCCATGGGGTCACGAAGAGTCAGACACGACTGAGCGACTGAATTGAACTGAACTGTAAAAAACTATTTTTACTGTGGCCTTGGAAAGGTGTTTCTTCAGTTCTCATTGGTAGATTTTATTGATTCATTTCTTGTCTGTGTAGGATGTTCTAACCTACCCCATACCGTTCAGTTCTGCTTTGTGTTCCATTTACCCACTTTTGATGGGGGAGTTCTAGTGAGTCCTGCTATTTGCTGAAACATAATGTAAGTATAAGCTTCATGAAGGCCCCCCTCCTTCCATGAAACACCATTTGGGTTTCCCTCTGAGCTCTTGCTGGGGGACCAGACACTGACATTTTGTGTTTTCTGTCCAGCTGTGTGGTTGCCCAAAGGGGTTGGGAAAACACTGTGAGCCTGGAGACAGCTGGGGGCAGGGGGAGGCTTGGTTTGGGGTTTTTCTCAGAATTATCAGAAGCTCTGCCCCATGGGTCAGCTCCCAGGTTGGGGGATGGCTTCTGCCAGAAACTCCCCCACATTTCAAGGGGTTCCCCTGTTACAGGATAGGAAGCTAATGATAGTGAAACGAGTTCGGGTGATTCTTTCTCCAGCCACCTTTGAAATAAAAGAAACTGACTACTGACCTTACCCATCTTTGCAGGGAAGACAAGTCAGAGAGAAAAGTTCTCTGACTGTGCTTTGGGGCTGTGCTTAAACTTCCTTTTTTGTCCTAAGCGCTATTTGACTGCATTCATTTTTTTTTTTTCTCCCATCTCGTACCTGCTGCCAACATGTACAAGGGAATTCCTCCACACGAGTGACCGCCTCTTCCACCCAGTTAGCCAGGGGTCCACAGGGCTCTTTAGAACATGCTGTGGTCGGTCACCACTTGTGTGTCCGGAATAGTTTCCACTGCATCCAAATTGTATGCTCTGAAATTTTCAGTTCGAGTGAGGAATCTTGCTTTATTCTTAGCTATTGGTATTACTGAGGACATTATTTTTGTGGGTTGAGGAGAAGAGCCAGAGGAGTCTGTAAACATATAATTTAGCTGACATCTTTCCCAGAAGTTCTTGTCATATTCATTTAAATTAACTCAGTGCAAGCAGATTTGATTCCATAATATATAATTTGAATATACGCATGACCATACTAATGACATGTCTCCAGGGGTCCTTTAACATAAATATATGACAGTTTCTCTAAAGTCTTTTCAGAAGGATCTGGAGAAGAATTCATTTGGCTGAAAATCTGTAATTTAGCAAGTGAAAATAAAGGTGTTTTTTTTTTTTTAATCACACAGTCATAGACACTACTCTCATGTTTATCAAATAATGTCTAACAATTATATTCAGATAATTGGATTTGTTTTCAGGACTTGAGTAGAAGATTCAAAATATGTGCTTGTGAAAATAATTGGAATCTTTCTTAATACAAGATTTAGCCTTAATTATGCACATAAATTTACACTGTTCATCATTGCTAACAACACAGGAGCTTATCACTTCCCACCTGTGCAGAAAGATGCAGAAAAAAGAGTGGAAAGTTAGCTGATAGCTGCTCACTCACTTGTACTTCAAGTCAGAGTTACCAACTTGACAGCCGATAGGGTAGCTTATACTTTCTATAAGCCTTTCTAGTCGTTGTTTTCATATATACCTGTGCTTCACCATGTAAAATAAGTACCTAATTGCACAGGGTATCAAAGGGACACATTGGCCTGTGCATGCACTTGTGAAGGCGATGGCGCCCCACTCCAGCACTCTTGCCTGGAAAATCCCATGGACGGAGGAGTCTGGTGGGCTGCAGTCCATGGGGTCGCTGAGTCGGACACAACTGAAGCGACTTCACTTTCACCTTTTACTTTCATGCATTGGAGAAGGAAATGGCAACCCACTCCATTGTTCTTGCCTGGAGAATCCCAGGGACGGGGTGAGCCTCGTGAGCTGCCATCTATGGGGTCACACAGAGTCGGACACGACTGAAGCGACTTAGCAGCAGCAGCAGCAGCATGTGTGCTGAGTCACTCAGTCATGTCCAACTCTTTGCAACCCTAGGAGCTGTAGCCCACCAGGCTCCTCTGTCCACAGGATTCTCCAGACAAGAACACTGGAGTGGGCTGCCATTACCTCCTCCAGGAGATCATCCCAACCCAGGGATCGAACCCATGTCTCCTGCATTGGAAAGTGGATTCTTGACCACTGAACTACCTGGGAAGACTGGCTTTTGCAAATTGCTAGGCAAAACACTTTCCCCAAAACTCAGTCAGCCTTCCCAACCTCTTCTCCCAGGCTCCTCCCAAATCCCCCATGTGTGACAAGTTCAATAAAAGGAGTGAAGGAAGGCTGCATTCTGTCTCTGACTGTTGAGACTGAAGCAGACAGATTTTAACAGGGGCCTTAATTTGGCATGCTCTGGGAGGGGAATGTGGGTGGGGCTACTTCCCAGGGACCACGGCAAGCAGGTTAAAGAACATTACGTGTAGACTCACTCAGGTGAGAGCACTGTTCAGGTCAGTGGCTCAGTCGTGTCTGATTCTTTGTGACCCCATGGACTGCAGCATGCCAAGCCTCCCTGTCTATCACCAACTCCCAGAGCTTGCTCAAACTCATGTCCATCCAGTTGGTGATGCCATCCAACCATCTCATCCTCTGTCATCCCCTCCCCGCCTTCAATCTTTCCCAGCATCAGGGTCTTTTCAAATGAGTCAGCTCTCCGCATCAGGTGGCCATAGTATTGGAGTTTCAGCTTCAACATCAGTCTCTCCAATGAACACCCAGGACTGATCTCCTTTAGGATGGACTGGTTGGATCTCTTTGCAGTCCAAGGGACTCTCAAGAGTCTTCAATACCACAGTTCAAAAGCATCAGTTCTTCAGCACTGAGAACACTGTTCTGAGGTGCCCACACTCAGTCACAGGGACCAGCCAATGCTCCACTTGCCCAGCTCTGGAATTCAGGCCGTGGACAGACTATCTCTCCAAGCCCCAGTTTCTCAGATGCAGAGGAGGTAGTATTTACCTCATCAAAATGCTACGACTATAAATTATATGAGCTTTAGAAAAGATGTTTAAAGTCCTGGATTAAATTAAAACGAAAGCTCAGTTAAGTGATTTTTCTTGTTGCCCTTATATGTATTATATCAAAGCCATAGTAGAAATGTTTACAAGTGGCTACCTTCAAGTGCTTATGTGCCAGGTCCATGCTAGGCCATGTAAGCAATATAACGAATTGAGATCCATGAAACTGTACATAAACATCTCCTTTTGTCTTCTGCGTCCTCCTTTGAGTTTTGGAATCGGCAGGCTCTGCATCCACTGAGAATCTCAATGAATGCAGATAGATGAAGCTCTCTCGTTTGTGTCTCATTTCCTGAGTGGGCGCATCAGGATGAAAACTGAGATTTCAAAAACAAAAAGCAAAACTGTAAACAAATCGCTTCTGAAGAGTTTTCTTGGCAGGATGCAGTTGCCACTTACATTTATAGGATGCTTTTCAGTTTTAAAATATTGTAATGTGGACATATTGTTGTCCTACATGTTTATGTGTGTGTTTGCATATCCCTACATAACTGGGGCTGGACAGAGTGGCATTATGGACACAGTGGTGTTATCACTCCACGGCATGAATGAGGGAACAGAAGCCAAGACCTCCTGGCCAAGTAAATGGGAAGCTTGAGAGAATGCAGCCATTCCCTGACTGTAAGTTTACGCCTTGTTCTTTCGAACTTCATTATTGCTCCTGGTTTGAACCACCACATCTGTGAAAGCTTCCCAAAGAGCTTCTCGATGCTAAGAGGAGAAAATGTAATCTCTGCCCTCTCTCTTTTGATCTTGCCTAATACTCTCCCTTAAATGCCAAGGTATTAGCAGATAAACCGTGTGGAAATGGGTAAGTAGATGAATTGATTTTTGTACTGCGTTACACGATGGATTGGAGCGGATTAAAATTTCATCATTCATCTTCTCCTGCTTCCAACCCCACTGTTATTTTTACCATTTTGTTTAAGCCAAGGGGATATGCTTATATGACTTATGCTCTTCAGCTATGAAATCCATTTGCTTTATCCATTATACTTCAGAATGATTGGTGCAGTTCAAATGCATAATAAAAACTAGTAATTACACAGAAAAAAAAAAAAAAAATCCCTTGCCCAGTTAAGGCTAACTTAACAGTGGAATGCAGGACACACATTTTAACTGTCTTGTTCATACATTTTTTGTTTGACTAACATGTTAGAATCCCCAGGGCTTTTTCAGGACAGCAGTGTGATTTGATTGGCTGGTTGAGTAGCACGTTCAGCCTTGAACGAGGCCATCTGTGCTCATGCTGGGCGCCATATTGACTCCTTCTCTCCCCAGGCTCGTCACTGACTAAGTGAGGCATCCATGGAGGAGCATCCTCAGGAGTCCTTTAGGCAGAATGGTTTCTTTAGTGTATCAGAGAAACGTGTAAACCGTTACCTGTGGCACTTGGGAATAAAGAATGTGTGAAGGAATCAGTGCATATCACACTGCTGGAAGTAAATGCATATCTTAGATCTTTAAAAGTTGTTTTCAGACTCACAAGTGGAGAAAGAACAGATATATCCTCTATCTTGCAGGGTTTCCTTTTAAAATTCCCAACAGATTAATGAGTCAGCCAAAGGAAAATATTTTTCCTAACACAGAATGAAAAGGAGCATAGCAAATGCTTACATGTTGGCATTTTGACTCGCTATTGATGAGAAAATAATTTTAGGTAAGCTTGCCATTTTTGAACACTATTGCATAAAAATAGGAAGTCAGCCAAATGTAGACTTAAAGAAACATCCTGAGAACAATGTTAAGTGCTTCAGACATCTGGATGTGGAACCCCAGCTCTGGGTCACACAGTCATACTGCAGCAGGGGGCACATGGAAAACAGAAACTCCATGTCGCCATCATCATCACCCGACTTCCTTTCGATTTGTCCTATTCTATTTGTCCTGTTGATTCAGACCTGAAGGTTTCCTGGCTCCCTGATTCTGTCAGTTAATAGCTCCCAGGTTGGAAGAAACTTCTAAGCTAACTCTCCTTGGAAAAACAACTCTTCCGTCTCTGCCTCAACTTGTCTTTTATGTCCATTTTGCATATACGGAGGCTACTGTTAGAGCCCTATTGCTCCCCTACCTTAAAGAACTGCTTGGATTTCCAAGAAGAAACTTGGAAACTCCTATATGGATGGGCATCCTAAGTCCACCCTGCTCTGCCACCGAGGGTTAGAGGGAGGGAAGAAGGGGACTTCAGGAGTGACAGTGTGCATGGGGAAGGTAAAGGGTCCTTCTTCTTTTATACTGTTATGTGTTCAGTCCACATTCGTTTTAATTCAGGCATTCCTTAGGAAAATCACTCCCAATTTCTAAGAGCTTTCTTTCTTCCAAAGGCAATTTCCTCTCAAGTATTTTATAGTTTGGTAGATTTGACACTCAATGTGCAATTTGTCTCTTTCATAAATGTTAATTTCAAATCTTTGCAAAAGATGTATATTTTGGGAAACATTCATACATTTTAGAAGCAGCTGACAACAGAAGGAAATCACCTGTGTCTATAAATATAGCTTCTGTTTCTGTCATAGGTTCAGTAACAAAAAGGAGGGAAATAATTTCGCTTTGTTCCTGCCAGATTACCAAGGCTTAAGCATTTCTTCGGGAACGTCCTAATGAGTCACAATTGCTATCCTTGTGCCCAAATGTGGGGTCTCCATGGCATCTAGAAATGAGGGCACCCTACAGCAGTCCCCCTGAAGGAAGAGGGTCTACTCGAGTTCTTTATGGAAGAGTTCTACTTTCCCTTTCTCACACTGAAAGTGGAAGAGGTGGAATGGATTGAAGAGAGGAAAATGCTTAATTGGTAGAAACCAAAGATCCATCTCCTCTGCTATAGTTAAAATACGAGGAGGAATGGAGTTATATGCTCACAAAAGCATTAGCCTCCGGCCTTGAATTTGCAAAGGCACTAAAAAGAGAACTTACTATTTTATTGCCATTGATCCCGTGCACTGCCAAGATTCAGAACTGAGGCCAGATTTATTGTAGGGGGTATCCCCCCTGGTAGCTAAATTGAGGGTGCTCCCTTGCACTAATTTATCATTTATGACCCATCACTAGTATAATTTGTTCATCTTTTAATGCTTCACCCAGAAATATAACTTCTCATTAAAAATTTTATTAATGGTCAGATAGCTGAAACAGAACAAATATGAAGTATGTGAAAAATTCTGGTGAATTCTCATGAATGCGATAACCTAGACATTAATATAACTTTCCAAACCAGCTTCATCTGCTGTTAGGCAGCTTGTGAGGGTTACTCCTTTTTCCTTAACAATCCAGTCTTCTTAATTCACCAGTAGAGTGGTGTGCAGAAAGAGGTAAGAGGACTCCTGAAAACCAAAAGAAGGTCCCCTGTCAAGGCCTATGTAACTGGTAAAAATAAATGGGAGACTTCCCTGGTGATCCAGTGGTTTAGAATCTGCCTTGCAATGCAGAGAATGTGGGTTCCAGCCATAGTCGGGGAACTGGGATCCCACATTGTGTGGCAACAAAGCCCGCACTCCGCAGATAGAGTCTGCAGGCCGCAATGGAAGATCCTGCATGGAAGATCCCAAGTGCTGCAGCTCAGACTCAAAGCAGCCAAATGAATAAGGTTTAAATAAATGGGATCAAAACAAGTGCTCAATTCTAAATATCATCAATATCATGCAGCTATTAAAATGAATACAACCAACTCTCGATCAGTTAACCTGAGGAATTTTTAAAGATATTATTTTTTAGTGAGAAAATGAAGATGCCGAGAAGGTCACGTAACACACCCCATTTTGGTGAAGCAGCAACTGGCACCCTAGACGCGCATTTGCACGTTTGCATAAGAGGATATGAGCCAGAAGCAAGACGAGCTAAGACAAAGGGCTCACGTGGGGGCCCTGGAGGGGCCGTGTGGGCAGGGAACTGAGCCAAGAAGGGAGCAGCAAAAGGAAAAGCAAGATGCAGGAGTCAGGAAGGATCCATGACGCAATACTCTTTCTGTAAAATTAGATGAACACACACACCCACGGAGAAATGCATGAGAACGTATCTGCCCAAACAGTCGTGGTGTCTACTTTAAGGTGGCAAAAGCTCAAAGGATGCTCCTTTATTTTTATGCCTTTCTATATTTTTAAAATGAGTATGCATTATGCATTAAAAAAAGGCAAATTTATTTCACAGTGATAAAAATAATCAATATACTAAATATTCTTCTTAGCATGCTTAATGTCAGATTATGTTGCTTATTACAAGAATGTCAAGCTACTTATCACAAACCAAAATATGTAACGCATTTGTGCCTGCACATGTTTTTCTGTAAAGGAGCTGTAAATGCATAAATGCACAGATATGAATTCATATCGGCCTTTATACGGGTATGCATGCATGCACACACACACAGGCAGGCAGGAATGCCCAGAGTCAAGCCTGCAAATTTGTATGCACATGTGTGCATGCACAGACATATTTGCACACACACACACATACAGATTACATGCATGCACACATAGGGAAACTTACATGCATACACATGCACACATATAGGGAAAGTTACATGCATCTGCAGGCACATGTGTGGTCCAGAAAAAAAAACTGGCCCAGAAATCCAGAAACAGAACTCTAAATTCTCTATTCAGAGATGTGTTTCTGAATATTCACAGGCCTCAGTTCCCTTATGTGTAAACTGCAAGTAGGAAAATAGTCAGTGATTTTCAAACCCAGCATTTTCATACAAGTACTTAAGGAGTTTTACAAATGTGACAGTCTTACAAAGTGATTGTTTTCAAAAATGGAAAAAATAAAAGCAATATATATCAAGAAAATGCTATACGTTGTAATTTAAAACCCTGAAGGCCACTAATATATCAACTTGTACTGGCCAATAAACTCAATTTTTATAAGGATCAGTTTACAGTTTTCCCAGATATTTATCTGTGAATGTATTTGAAGTTCTTGTCATCATGTACTTGCTAGAAAGCCTATAACCCGAACTCCTCCTTTCATTCCATCTTTGTATTTCAGTCTTCAAACAAATGCAGGGAAATGCAGTGCCTCTCCCATGGGTGCCAGGCACACCTGGCCAGTGGGCTACAGTCCACACTCACCATGACATAGCAACAGATTGTGTAAAACGAGCTTATACAATACATGTACCATGTTCAAAATTTTAGAACTTAGAATAAATATGTACGCTTCAAATATGAGTTTTAATAAACTAAATAGCATGTGTGTATGTGTGTTAGTCGCTCAGTCATGTCTGACTCTGTGACCCCATGGACTGTAGCTCTCCAGGCTCCTCTGTCCGTGGGATTCTCCAGGCAAGAGTACTGGAGTGGGTTGCCATGCCCTTTCTCCAGGGGATCTTCCCTACCCAGGGATCAAACCCAGGTATCCCACATTGCAGGCAGATTCTCTACCATCTGAGCCACCAGGGAAGCCCAAACTAAATAGCATTCATTCCATTTATTAAATTATTAACACACTTGGAAATTCAGCTCAAGTGTTAGTATGAAAGTAAAACACAAGTTGAAGAACCAATGAAACAAATGTAAGTGATTTCAGCTTTCAGTGAATATTGAAACACAGGCATCTGTGATTTTTAAAAACAAGATTGCCACATGCCTCAAAATGTTGTAATACCTCGTAGGCTATTTTCTACCCAAATAGACTTTTTGGCCAACCCAACACCAGGTACGCTTTAACTGGTTAAAGAAGTTGGCCTTTGACTCTCCCCAGTTTGAACACTTTTCAATTAAGGAATGCAAACGGTTTTTAGATACTCTATTTCATCACTCTGAGATACATTTTTCTCTTTGAAATTTGAAGACTTTTGTCCCCTGGGTAGGTCTCACAATGGGTGGCATTGATCCATAGCAGGCCACCTGAGCTGGGCTGTACTGGTTTCCACTGCCTGGACATATCTGGTTCTGCTGGTGAGACTTCACTGGTGCTCACCACTCTTCCCAGCTTTTCTTGCTTCCTTGGACATGTGGAACAGTTAAACTTAACCATTTCTTTGAAATCAGGGGTCACTATGAGATGTCCTTGGTCCAGTGGGATGTGAAGAGAAGGATCACTTGCCAGTTTCAGGCAGAAGCAGATTTTTTCATACTTTTTTTTTTAGCACATATTCACTTGTTCAGTAGCCAGCATCATCTATGCAGAGGAGATCCACAGTGAGTTTGAATAAAATTTATCAAATATACTTGTTGAATATGAAATAGCATTTGCTAAATCTGAAACTCCAGGGAAATAGTTTTGAAGATAAAAGACTTCACAGGATAACCAGATTCTAGAATTCACTCCCTACCAAGCTTCTGGGCTAACCCATTAGGCACATAGTTTCAGAACTAGATAAATTCACTGCTGTATTAAAATCAATAGCAAGACAAATATGACTATCTTGAAAGGCGAGGAAAGCAAAGAAAAAGGGGGTAATGGAAAAAAAGCCTCAGTTTCTCACAGTGAACTTAAATACTGAAGTCACGGCGTACTATTTCCCTGGAGTTTCAGATTTAGCAAATGGCATTTCACATTCAATAAGCATATTTGTTAAATTCCTTCCATGGGTCAGGGACTGAATTGGGTTATAGGTGGTAAGAAAGATAAAACACAGTGGGCTTTCTTACAGAGCAGACAGCTTATCAGGAAAGATGGAAATTCAAGAGTAAGAATCCCATGTGGTCCCACTTCTGGGAAAGGGAGTTCCTTGAGGTGAGTTCTAGAGGGAGAAACAGTTAGGTTGTAACCTGGAGGGAAAGTGCTGGATGTTAAAGGGGAATGGAGAGATGATTTTCATCAGCAGGAGCTAGACATATGAAAGCTCAGGAGAAGAACATGGCATGTTTAGCCACCAGACTCCCGGAGCCCAGACAGTAGGAAGGCACAGGGGGACTCTAAGTGGCTCAGCTGTGCAGAGAGAAATCTGGTTTAGATGCAAATGACTCAGATGCATTTACCTTATACTTTTAAAAACTACCTTGAGTTTCAGATTTCAAAGGGAAAAGTTTGTGAACCACATCTTAAAAGGAGAAAAATGTATCACTCCAGAGAATTTCTCAAAGACTAGTGGAAAAAGTAAGTTTTCAAATTTCCTGTAATCTGCAAAGAATGAAAGGATAGTGCCTCCAAAGCTGAAGATGGCAGGATTTTTTTAGCAATTCGCAATCAAAGCTATGCCAGGTTGAAGCAGCATCGTTCTGCCCCCCTTAACGCCAATTATCCTAAATTTCAGAAACACTTGGGTGCAATAATTCTAGGAAACTTTTTTTAAAAATAAGATAGAATAACTGTGTAATAGAACCGTAAATTCTAAAACTGTTTAAGACACTTTGGAACTGTCCAGTGACCTGAAATGTACCCTGGATAGTTGTGTTAAAGACCGCAAATGCTTACATTGTGCATATTAATATGTGAGTATTCCAGAATCTAGACTGCATCACTTAAAAAATAAGAGCCGTAACTTCCTTGCTACAGCTTCTGTATCACTGTCAGAATTTCCTGAAAATCATAAGCTACTAGAAAGTGTGAACCAACTGCCTAATTCTTTGCATACATTTTGACATGATATTAAATACTTAATGATTACTTTTTGAGAGTAGACGGTGAGATTAAGTGCCACGATCATAACAATTCTGAGCCACAGCTCCTCACAATGAACTGTGTTCAACAAATAATAACAAGTATAAAGGAAGGCAGATCTGCAGGAAGTTTGCTCACAACCTAATTAGCAACTAACACTGACAACTTTCAAACTTTAGCCAGAAGTATATTTGCACGTGGGCTTTGCTGGTAGCTCAGCTAGTAAAGACTTCATCTGCAAAGCAGGAGACCCCAGTTTGATTCCTGGGTTGGGAAGATCCGCTGGAGAAGGGATAGGCTACCCACCCCAATATTCTTGGGCTTCTCTGGTGGCTCAGACAGTGAAAGAATCTGCCCGCAATGAGGGAGACCTAGGTTTGATCCCTGGGTTGGGAAGTTCCCCTGGAGGAGGGCATGGCCACCCACCCCAGTATTCTTGCCTGGAGAATCCCGTGGACAGAGGAGCCTGGGAGGCTACAGACCATGCAGTCACAAAGAGTTGGACAGGATTGAGCGACTAAGCACAGCACAGCATATATTAGCATGTATTCCACAGAGAAAACAAACATCAGCTCAAAAACAGTCACAGTTAACCCTACATACTTTATTTAATTTTTCGTATATTTATATTTTAAAACAGACTGTCTGCTGCTGCTGACTGTATTTGTCATTTAATGCAAGCAGATATATTAACTGGGCTCAAAACCAGAAGTCCATCTGAACACTTGAAAAATTCATTTGAAGTGGAATTTTGGGATTTCAGTTTAAAATGGCACTTATCTGTCTCTCTTTTTCATGTCTTCCTGATAAAATATTCACAGATATTTTTAAAAAGGGAAATATTTAAATGCTTCAAATAGGTAAAGAAACTGAAAGTGGCTCAGTTGTGTCTGACTCTTTGGGACCCTGTGGACTGTATAGAATTCTCCATGCCAGAATACTGGAGTGGGTAGCCTTTCCCTTCTCCAGGGGATCTTCCCAACCTAGGGATTGAACCCAGGAATCCCACATTGCAGGTGGATTCTTTACCAGCTGAGTCACAAGGGAAGCCCAAGAATATTGGAGTGGGTGGCCTATCCCTTCTCCAGGGAACTTTCCCAACCCAGGAATCAAACCAGGGTCTCCTGCATTGCTGGTGGATTCTTTACCAATTGAGTTATTGTAAGGGTGTCAAAAAAGCAAGAGAGTTCCAGAAAAACATCTATTTCTGCTTTATTGACTATGCCAAAGCCTTTGACTGTGTGGATCACAATCAACTGTGGAAAATTCTGAAAGAGATAGAAAGGTGGAATACCAGACCACCTGACCTGCCTCTTGAGAAATCTGTATGCAGGTCAGGAAGCAACAGTTAGAACTGGACATGGAACGACAGACTGGTTCCAAATAGGAAAAGGAGTTCATCAAGGCTGTATATTGTCACCCTGCTTATTTAACTTATATGCAGAGTACATCATGAGAAACGCTGGACTGGAAGAAGCACAAGCTGGAATCAAGATTGCCGGGAGAAATATCAATAACCTCAGATATGCAGATGACACCACCCTTATGGCAGAAAGTGAAGAGGAACTCAAAAGCCTCTTGATGAAAGTGAAAGTGGAGAGTGAAAAAGTTGACTTAAAGCTCAACATTCAGAAAACGAAGATCATGGCATCCGGTTTCATCACTTCATGGGAAATAGATGAGGAAACAGTGGAAACAGTGTCAGACTTTATTTTGGGGGGCTCCAAAATCACTGCAGATGGTGATTGCAGCCATGAAATTAAAAGACGCTTACTCCTTGGAAGGAAAGTTGTGACCAACCTAGATAGCATATTCAAAAGCAGAGACATTACTTTGCCCACAAAGGTCTGTCTAGTCAAGGCTATGGTTTTTTCTGTGGTCATGTATGGATGTGAGAGTTGGACTGTGAAGAAGGCTGAGCACTGAAGAATTGATGCTTTTAAACTGTGTTGTTGGAGAAGACTCTTGAGAGTCCCTTGGACTGCAAGGAGACCCAACCAGTCCATTCTGAAGGAGATCAGTCCTGGTGTTCTTTGGAAGGAATGATGCTAAAGCTGAAACTCCAGTACTTTGGCCACCTCATGCGAAGAGTTGACTCATTGGAAAAGACTCTGATGCTGGGAGGGATTGGGGGCAAGAGGAGAAGGGGAAGACAGAGGATGAGATGGCTGGATGGCATCACTGACTCGATGGACGTGAGTCTGGGTGAACTCCGGGAGTTGGTGATGGACAGGGAGGCCTGGCGTGCTGCGATTCATGGGGTCGCAAAGAGTCGGACACGACTGAGTGACTGTACTGAACTGAAGGGTATCAATAATGGACCAGAAATTGGGGGTTCTTTCAGGACTTCATGAAGAAATTCCAACCCCTTGTATACCCTCCCTTCTGGTATAAATAGAATAGTTGATCTGAATAGCTTTCCACACAACAGTCAAAAACTACTTTGCAAAAAAAGTCACCTCTGTCGTGGGGAGGGTGTGTCTCTGAGGCTTGGAGAAATAAAAGCAGAATTTGAGGCAAATTAATTCTCCAGTTCTGAAGTAGAGTCTCCTTGCACAGGTGAATTTGGAATTCCTTGGATGGAATTCCATCCAGAAGAGTGGAATTTGAAGACAAAACTTGAGTTCTTGCAACCACTGTAAAGGAAAGACAGCAGAGAGGACACGAAGCATCACACCGAGAATTTAAAATAAGGTTATTAATATACCGAAAGGCATTAGGGCAGACGAGTGTACTAAAAGCAGAAATAAGGGACTGCATGGGAAAGTACTTGGCATGAGAAAGTATAATAATTTAGATAGAGAACACATGGATGGGGGAAATAGTAGATGGACAGAACCAGGAACGAGACAGAGGGCTGGAAATTCAGGAAAACTGCCCCCCGAGCAGTGGGACAGCACAGAACAGACAGCACAGGGGAAGCAAAGCCACACGGGGGATGAAATAGACTTGCTGAATCAAGATAAGAGGGGTTTGAGAAGGAGAGGCAATGGAGGAAGGAGGCAGATCAAGAATCAAAATGAAAATTTCAGATTTCAAGACTTCTCAAGTTCCAAACAGGATAAATAAGGAAAGCTCACATTTGTATATCGCAGTAAAACTTGAAAGCACCAATGATTTTAAAAATCTAAGTCTATCCAGAGGAAAAGTGATAAATAGATGATAGATATTGATGCACAGGAGTTTGAGCAAGCTCCGGGAGTTGGTGATGGACAGGAAAACCTGACGTGCTGCAGTCCATGGGACTGCAGAGAGTCAGACGCAGCTGAGCGACTGAACTGAACTGAGCTGAGATACATATAGATGGGCACATTCAGACAGATTCATATATACGTATATTTATACATGCACATACTTACAAAAGAACAGAAGCCTGCTTGATACCAAACTGCCATTGGCCACACCAGATACAAAAAGACAATCAAGCAGTATTTTTTAAAATTACAGGAAAAAAAAGTTTGAAATTATTTTTAAGTAACCATGTAAATGGGTTCAGTCCCTGGGGGTTGGGAAGATCCCCTGGAGGAGGGCATGGCAACCCACTCCAATGTTCTTGCCTGGAGAATCCCATGGACACAGGAGCCTGGCAGGCCACAGTTCATGGGGTCACAAAGGGTCGGACATGACTGAATCAACTTAGTATGTACACGCAACCATGAGAACACGTCCTCTCTGTCTAGGTCTTACTCTCTCCTTCACCCCCACATCCAATCCCATGTTGAATCTCTTGATTCTACCTCCCGAAATACCTCAAATGTAATCCCCCAGTTCTATTTCCAGTGCCTAGACCCTATTTTATACCGAGGTAAGGAATCCTCTGACTGATGGGTTGTGAAGGCCTCTAACTGATTTTCTTGCATCCAGCCTCACCTGGTCAATGCTGAACACAGGTGACCTTGTCTTGTCATATCTGGTTTTGCTCTGATTTCCCAAATGAACAAAATTAAACCTAATTTTTTTGATCTACCATATGAGTCTCTTAGCAGAGCCAGTGACAATAACCTCACGGAAATGCTTCTGAATGGCAACACGGTCAAGAGAGACACAGGAATCGTCTTCCCATGGAGGCATCCATCTCCATTAGGTCCTCTGCAAAGATAAGAGCGCTTCTGTAATAAACAAGGCCCAGTGCAGTGGAAACAGGAAGATCTGCCGGGTGGCCACTCATCTGCATGCAGGGGACACGAGAACATGGCAAAGGAGATGTTGTAAATCACCCAGGAGCCCATGACGGGGCCTCTCGGAAGGCCTGGCTCAGAATTATTAATTAAAGCTTCCTCAAGGCTGGTTTGTTTGCACATCGCTTGAGCTAAGCCACACTGGTATCCCTGTAAATAATAAGACAGCCCGATTAGGCCCAGTCATTAATTAAGTGTCTTTGCTGTGAATAAACAGTGAAATCTTTCAGTCTGAGAGGGCCTATGGCGCAGTGATAAATATGCAGCTGTTGACAGTCGTGGAACACAGCTTGACATCTTCATTCGTTAACCGGAGCTCCCTCCCCAGGGCCGGGCAGCTCATGTCACAGGGAAGATGACGCTTCTGCTGCTCTTCGTCCCTAAACTGACACGATAGGCAAGCTTACGAACCACCTACGTTGGGAATAAACAAAGGGGAAAACGGTCCAGACCCTTCACTGCGACCCACACTGTCACGTTTAATCGTCAGAGGCACTGGCATGCTCGAAGCACACAAATTTGGATAAAAACAATCCAGTGCTTTACTTGTAAGAAAATGTCCAAGTCTGTTATTTAAAAAAAAAAAAAATCATCTGGGGTCCAACTGCAAACACTTTCAAAACTGTTAGCTGTTTTCTAACTTTTTTTTTAATAGTTGCAGCAAATGCCCCTAAACTGATGATACGGTATAAACAATCATCACGTTTCTAACATTTGAAAAACAGTCCTCTCTATAGCAAACACTCATAAATTTCCTCATACTCATCTGCCTCTGGAAGTGCTTTGCAAACTCTAAAATACACACCACACAGAAGGGGTTGATTCTTTTTCAATGTAATTTCTCCATGAAGCCATAGTTGCTAATAAGGGTTAGAGTGCAGTGTTAGTGAACCTAGCCAGCGTTCGAGAACCAAGGAATTCTCAAGTTCTCCCGATAATCACCTCCATCACCTCTATCCCAAGGCTGCCAAGGAAGTTATAAACAAGAGCCAGCATGATGATGGAGAAGCACCAGCTTGTTAGGAATCATTCAAGGTCAGAAGAAGAATTCTGAAACAAGTAAACAAATGAAAGCAGACAAAGAAATGCCTGCCAAGGTTGGGGAATGATCAATCAACCTCTCATCTCCTCTCTCAAGGACTCACTCTGAAACCTGACCTTCACCCTGCAGAGCAGCCTCAACCTGCAGAACATGGGTGGGTGCCTCCCCCAGCTTCAGTGAGACTCCCCTTCACAGCTGACCACGTTATCCCAATGATAATAAAAATACCACCAATACTAGCTCTTATTTATTTGAGTGTTTAATATTGTCGTGGTTATGTGTTCAGCACTTGAAATCCTTAGAGGGGCCAAAGGGTAAAAAAAAAAAAGGTGAGATTGGTAGTTTATCCTCTTTATTAGTGAATAAACTCAAGGTTACAAATGCTTCTTAATTTCAAGAGCAGAATTTGAGTTGAGGCCTCTCTGACTTCAGGGCCTGCCTTACCTACCCTGTCCACCTACAGGCAGGGGCTGGGCAAGTTGAATACATTTAATTTTATCTTATGGATAATAGAGGTTAATTATGATGCCTGCTTTACATGAATTTTGTTCTTGACTCCCCTCACAAAAAAAGGCAATTCAATTGTGCATGGAAGCTTTACTGATACTTCATTTGTGTCAATAAGTATATGATTCAATATTTTACTGTAATTTTAGTGGAATTAAACTTAGAAAGTACTATTTCATGTGTTGTATCTCATTCTATTGCAAAGACAGTTGCCCCTTAAACCCGGGCTGCTGGTACGAGCCCTCAAAGCTCCAGTACATGGAGGGGGCAGCGGGTGGTCAGGAAGGGTTTGGTACTCCCACCTGGCTAACTAGGTAAAATCCCCTTGCTACATACTTCAGGACAGTTGCGCTGTATTATTGCCCTAGACATCCTCAGTGGTAGGATCAAGGAAGAAAGACTTAAATTTCCATGACTATCCAAGACATCAGAGAATATTCCATCTGCAAATTCTCCTTGGAGTCCTTCCTTCTTGCCGACTTCAACTGCACTTCACCCTGTTGGATTTTGCCCTTCTTGTGGTTAGGTAACAGCTGCGCAGCAGTCTTCTATAATTACAAGAATCTGAAGAAATATTGGTTACTGTCTACACCCTTAAGGAGGGTGACATTCCTTTTCCTTAAAGCTGATCATCTCCACTGCAGAGATGCCTGAAGTCTCCATGTGAAGATGCAACCTGAGGTTTCAAGCACTATATGATGTTAGCAAAAAAAAATCACCAGGCTTTTTTTTTTTTTTCTTAATTTGGGTTTTTCCCATGTGTATATGCCCATTTTTTTCTAGGCACACGTGTGTGCACTGTCCATGTCCCACATCTAAAAGGGAAGTTTTAACCAGTAGAAACCGCACACTTTCAGAGCACACAGACTGACCCCAAGATGTTCTCATTTGTTTGCACCAACAGGTTTCCTTGTCATGTCCTTCTAACAGCCAGGAGTCCAGACACAAAAGGCATATACCCACCTGAACACTGAGAGTTCCATATTTTATTCATCTCGCAGCATCCTGGCACATAACCAGCAGTCTGTTATAGATGACAGTATTTAATCTACAGAGTTTTCCATCTACAGGATAGATATTGGAAGGAACTAGATATCACAGCAAAGTCAGACAGTTTATGAACTCTTCTTTTTGAGAGACACAATTTCTTCCCAGGGAACATACAGAGCACAGAGTAAGAGGCAGTTTTCCTTTACCATTTAGTTTGGGTTCACATTTCACATCTCAAAACACAGGAAGAAAGGGGTTCCAATGTTATTTGACCCAGTCCTCACTCCAATTCTCCTGGTATTTATCTCTCTTGTGTATGAAAAGCTTCTTTTGAAGTCAGAACTCCAGGCATGAAGGAAGAAGGAATTCGTCAAGAGAACTGAATTTGGAAAGATTAAAATGTAGAGCTTTAATATAGCTGTAGCTGACACATGTCAAGGAGATAAAAGGAAGATTTTGGATTCTAAGAACAGTGCCAGAACTATGAAGCCCGACTTTTAAAATACATATGATTTTGATTGAAATTTGTAGGGGAAAAAAATCAATATAATCAACCACTCTAGTAAGTAGATGCACTGAGAAAATGTACATGGTCCTACAGTGTTCATTTTTTAAATGGGAAAAGAAAACAAGCTTTCACCGAAAGTATTTTGGACGTAGTTTCTAACAAGGGATATTTCTAAGTGTACTCAGCCTAGAGAATCTGCGCTCTCCAATTTTATCTGGAGCCATTGTCATGCAAACCATCTTATTAACTTTAAATGAAAGTTGACAAGTTATGCCCACTTACCAATGCAGTTATCAGATATCAGAGCCTAAGAAGTTTGAATACATAAAAATTTGGAAATGATCAATCTCTCTACAAAAAACAACAATTATATTAAAAATCTACTCATGTAAAACAGAAAGATGAAATTCTGGGAGATTTATTTCCACATTTATCCCTTCTCACACTCAACGCTCTAAACTAAAGAATGCATTTTAAGGGTGTTGCCCTCAAGTATACGTATGTCAGTGCAGGTATACGTAAGAGACACTTTTGTTCCCTGGGTCAGGAAGATCCCCTGGAGGAAGGCATGGCAATCCACTCCATACTCTTGCTTGGAGAATCCCGTGGACAGAGAAACCTGGCAGACTATGTCCATAGGGTTGCATAGACCTGGACATGACTGAAGCGACTTAGCACACACACACACACCATCAAGTAGAAATCCCTTTATGAATATGCTAGAAAGCCATTGCCAAAAGCTCTAGTCGGCTTGTGTTTTCCCAATCTAAGGTAATCCTGAGATGTTTTCAGGACAAATTTGCCCTGAGTTTTCTGATCAGGTGTGATTATAATGAAAGTTCAGATTCTAGAAAGAAAAATTTTAGAATGTCAAGTAGCATGTTAATTATTATTATTATTAACCATGAAATAATCACCAGAAGAATGAGGTTCCAGCTCAATAAATGTTTTTGCTACTTCATCAACTTGCTGATTAATAAATTATGATTGTCAGATTAAAATCTTAAAAGTTGATATTTTACTTTAGAAAAAAAAATAGAGATGTAAGTCACTCTCTCTCATGCTCACTATAAATGTATACAAAAGACATCAGGGGAGAAATGAGCTTAGGGAGAAGTGATGGATTCTACTTTGTCTGGGAGAGGCATTCAAGAAGACATTGGCAGCTTGCAGTCTGTTGGTCTCTTCTTTTCTGGAAGCTCAGAAAAGCAGTGCAGGTTAGGTGTGTGGGCTCCTGATTACTGGGCTCTGGTGGTGACTGAAACCATAAAAGCTGATGGGGTCACCCAGCCAACAGGTGTAAACAGGAAAGACACAAGGACCCGAGATGGTCAGAGGGGAGAAACCCAGAGTGGAGAGCCAAAGGCAACAGCTGTGCCATGGCATCAGGGAAAAGGAGGGTATTAATTAGGAAAGAAAATTCCATTGTGTTTAAGGTTTCTGGGAAGTCGAACAAGATGAACAGTGAAGATCGACCGTTGAGCTGAAGATCGACCACTGAAATTAAAAAAGAAAAGGCCATTGGTGGCAAATAATTCGGTGAAAGCAAAGCAAAGTCTCTGGCTTAGACAGAGATTAGGAAGGAAGTGGAAACAGGAAGCATAACAGCTCTTTTGACACTTTTGATTGTGGCGAGAGAGAACAGATGCTTGAGGGGATGTGATGACCAAGGGAGGTTCAATGCTGTTTGTTATGAAGATCAAGGAATATAAGGGATTAAGATACTTTGAAAAGAAGCAAGAGATGGGGTTCAGAGGTAAAGTGTCTGGCCATGCACTTTGCAAAACAGGAGCGTAGTTATTACACCTACTCTACAGGAAAGCAAACAGGCAACAAAAGAACCCGATGCTTCAGAGAGAGTAGAATCTGGATTCAATTCCTAGTCCTTGGGCAAGAGCTTCTTTCCGTAGGGTGCAGATGATTATATCTCCTGTAAAGAGATGGTATGAGATCTGAATGGGCAAGCATGACGTGCCAGCAGCACAGTGCCTGGCACCCAGGGAGCACTCTAGACATTGCCATGGTGCTGGTGGGCCAGTGCTTTGAGAAACTCATGTCCATTGAGTCAGTGATGCCATCCAACCATCCCGTCCTCCTCGCCCCTACTCCTCCTGCCCTCAATCTTTCCCAGCATCAGGGTCTTTTCCAATAAGTTGGCTCTTCACAACAGATGCCAAAGTATTAGAACTTCAGCTTTAGCATCCATCCTTCCAATGAACATTTCAGGATTGATTTCCTTTAGGATGGACCGATTTGATCTCCTTGCAGTCCAAGGGACTCTCAAAAGTCTTCTCCAGCACCATAGTTCAAAAGCATCAATTCTTCAGCGCTCAGCCTTCTTTAAGGTCTAACTCTTACATCCATACACGACTGCTGAAAAGATCATAGCTTTTATTGTACAGACCTTTGTTGGCAAAGTGATGTCTCTGCTTTTTAATAAACAGGATAATAAAGGGCTATTAAGAGCATCTATATATCCACAGATTTGATAACTTATATGGAATTGATGAACACCTTCAAAGATACCACAGTCCCCCTGTTTCCGTGACAGCACGTTGTGTCTCTTACTCTCTGGTTTTTCTCTACTCTGTGTGCTCGATCCTCTTCTTTATGCTTTATTTGCAAATGTAAATTTTTCTAAAGTTTGGCTTAGTACCAACCACTTAGGGAGGTATATTTACAGGTTTTTTCAGTGAGTGAGTTTCCTTGAGTTTCCATCCTCAGCCCTTCCCTTTCCTCTGTAATATCAGGCCTCACTTATCTCACTATCAAAATTATAACTGTCAGTTCCATGGAGAGAATGTGTCTTCATATATCTATGTCTTCCATAACCAAAGTCACCAGTTTAGATTTCCATCTGCCTGAAGGCTACTTCTACCAGAGTGGTCCACGCTATCTCAGCTTAAGAGTATATAAGCTAAACTCATCTTTCTTCCCTTCAGTTCCTTCGGACACTCAGGATGTCTCAATTCTGTTCATCAGGCTGTTGTTCACCAACATGAAAGTCTAAAATTTCAGATAATATCACTCTTCCTTTAAAACTCCCTTAGTTTTGAAGTCCTGGACACTCTTTCTTTCTAATGATCTTGAAATCGACCTCATTTTGTTTCCTTTGCTTCTGGTTCAGGATTTCATCTTTCATTGGACAAATTCAATAGTATCCTAAAATGTCTTCCTGCTTTTTGGTTCTCCTTGCACAGATTTATCCGGGAAAAAATAAAGAAAAAACATGTCCCATGTCCCAGAGCTAGAGAGAAGTGACCTTTTCAGAAACTGAAGTTCATTTGGTATGGCTGGATTATATCATCCAGCCTTCTTTTTCCCTAGATCATGCTCATACCCTAGCACCTGATTTTTGCATCTTCATTTTTGTTAACTTGGAATAAGCTTCAGAATTTACTTTTTAATGACCAGTTTTCTATGTCCCTCTTATATAATGGAAGTTAACAATAGGCAACTTTCTCTCCAATGAAATGATTTGGGTAGGAAGAATATGTCACGATTCTAGTGAATATGTCACAATTCTAGGGACAAATCCACTTTCATTAAAAATTGTACATCTCACTGACTTGAAAGGACCAATGCTTTTGACTCTAGTGATCCAACAGGCAATTGATTTATCTTTATTTTGAGCTCTTTGTTTTTTCTTTACATATGATGGCACCTAATAGAGATTTTTATGTTTGCCCAATGAATTTCACTGATCATGTCTTCCTCCATTACAACCCTGAAGGGTCAGGTCATTTTTATTTCCTTAGAAGGCATAAGTTAAATATTATCTTTTTAAACTGAATCCCAGATATTCATAATATCTGTGCCCTTGGCTTTCATTGGGCGTTATCACCTAGGGGTCTGTGGGAGGCATGAGAAAGCAGTAAAGGTATTATTCATCCCTCCAGAGCCTCACAGAGTGGTGGGGCTACCCATCATGTGGCTGCATTCTCTTACTGAAGAGGGCATCTCCTCTTCTGATGGCCCACATCCTCTCAGCATCTCCATTCCCCCAGGTTCCAATAACCACGTCCTCTCTCCGCTTTTGTGCCCTAAGGCAAGAGTGGTTCTGCCCACTGTGACTGATCCTGCTGAACTGTACCACTCCTTGCGATCTTGTTGACACAAAACTTTCCTTATGCCTTTGAAAATAACCTCTTTATTAAGTGTCCCTCAAATACCAAATTTGAGTCTGCTGTACTCTTTCTTTGGTCTTCCCAGGTGACTCAGTGGGAAAGAATCCACTTGCCAAGAAGGAGACACTCACTTGATCCCCGGGTAGGAAAGATCCCCTGGAGAAGGAAACGGCAACCCACTCCAGTATTCTTGCCTGGAGAAGCCCATGAATAGAGGAGCCTGGTGGACACCGTCCAGGGTGTCACAAAAGAGTCAGACATGACCAAGCGACTGAGCACAGCACATGCTCCTTTGGGGACCCAGATGGATTCACTGACTTACTGTTAACATATGGCCTTATGCCATTGACTTAACTTCTATCAGCCTCCCATTCATTATTGGTAAAGTAGGAGTCATATTTTTTCAGGCCTATCTTTCAGAATTTTTGTGAAAAACAAAAAAGATAACAGTTCATTCTAAGAGCAGGAAACTCAAAACTCCACATAATTACAGTGAGATAAGTGTAGTATCATAAAAGTACATGTTTGCATAAACAAAATGGGAAATACAAAAGGCAAATTGGAGAACATGCTTGCCACATAAACAATAAAGACATTTTAAAATATCTAAAATGAGCTCTCATAAATCAGTGTTATAAAACAGAAAGTGAACCCAATAGAAAAACAGCTAAATGTCGTCTGTAGGAGAGAAAAAACAAATGTACTTAGTATTATTAAAAGATGCTCAACTACACATCAAGTAAAAAGAAGTACAAATTAAAATCACGAGTTTTTTTTTTAATCCATTGAAATGAAAAAGATCAAAAAGTAGGATAATACTACCTGTGACTAGGGTATTGGGAAATCAGAACTCTCACACACCACTGACAGGAATATAAATTGATACAACCTCTCTGGAGTGAAATTTAACAGTATGCCATAGAATTTAAAAGTGCTCACTTCCTCTAGGCCAGCCATTCCACTTTCAGAAATTCATTTTCTAGGTGTACTTATGCAAGTGAACCAAGATACAAGATTCCCCTGGAGAAGGGAATGGCAACCCACTGTAGTATTCTTGCCTGGAGAATCCCACGGGCAGAAGAGCCTGGCGGGCTACAGTGTATAGGGTCGCAAAGAGTTGGACACGACTGAAGTGACTTAGCACGTAGAGCTATTCATGACAACATCCCTTACAAACTCAAAGATGAAAAACAACCTCAGTTTCCATCAGGGTGGGGCTAGTGTAGAACTTGGACACGAGAGCCCTGATAAGCTGGAATGAATTTTCCCAATCCCTTCCTTGCAAAGCTTCTGGATCAGGGCTCACCAAGAGAGACATGCAAGGCGAGCGGGGCAGAAGAGCGGCTCTGGGTTTGCGGTTTGTGTGGTTGGTGCCCTGCATGCCACATGCGTGTGCTGCTCACTCACAGGAGTCACAGCAGCCCCAGCACAACCCCTGCAGATCTGCCGCTTTGCCCCTCCCGGGTTCAGCACACCTTAGCCAGGTGCAAGCTTGGCTCTGCCGTAAGGGGCGCCAGCTTAGCTCCAGTTCCCCTGAATGGTCAGCGACAGATGTGGTGAGAGAAAGATATGGCTTCACTTTATCTTCACGGCTTCCAGATTGTTCTTTGGTGCACTCTTGACACTTGGTGTGGCCAACCCCCCGACTTCAGACCCAGTACCACCGGAGGAGTCCCCAGACTTCACAGGCTGCCTGACCGACCTCCAGGTCTAATTCTTCTAGATCACTTACAAGGGCTCTGCTCCTCTCTTCAGACCCTACCTGATGCAGTGTGTTAAGTAAACCATGAGGATGGTATAGACAACAGAAATGATAAGATGGTTCTATATTTGAACATACAGCAACGCCCAAGACATTATTAAGTAAGCAAAGTGATGCTCAGAAAAATGTATATTGCTGCTACTCTTAGGTTTAAAACATGGGAGGGGACTTCCCTGGCAGTCCAGTGCTTGAGACTCTGTGCTTCGAATGCAGGAGGTACAGTTTACATTTCTGTGTGTTCGTGCTAAGTCGCTTCAGTCATGTCCGACTCTTGGAGACACTATGTACTGTAACCTGCCAAGCTCCTCTGCCCATGGGATTCTCCAGGCAAGAATACTGGCGTGGGTTGCCATGCCCTTCTTCAGGGGATCTTCCTGACCCAGGGATCGAACAAGCATCTGCCTGCGTTTCCTGAATTGCAGGAGGATTCTTTACCCACTAAGCCACCTGGGAAGTCCTTATATCTCTGGTCAGGGGACTAAGATCCCACATGCTTTGCGGTAGGGCCAAAAATATTTTTTTTAAGAAAAGGGAAAATACGCACATACTCAACAGTAGTACCTACACATGCCTGCCAATCATGGACTAGCACTGGAAAGGCACATTTAAAAAATATAAGAACTTCTTCTGGGGAAAAGAACTGACAGTAACAGGGAAGGTGAGCTTTTACTGTATATCTTTTGTACCGTTTGATTTTTTTCCCCCATGAACTTGAGTTAATTTTTTAAATAATAAAAATGACATTGAACAATGGAAATAGCTCAGTGACATCTCATGGCATGACTCTCCCGAGCCTGCGAGGTGCTCAGGAAACACTGACTTCCTTGTGCTGCTTAGAGCGCGTCTCTCACCTCAGCATCTATGGAGATTCACCCTGTGTGTCTTTCCTTGGTGAGACAAGAGGTTGCTCTGAGCAGTGTTGCAGACGTAATGAACAGAGTAGATCAGGACCTGAGCAGGTGTGCATTTACGTTAGTCAACCTGGGAGCCAATGGCCCAGCTAAAGATACGGACATTGCTGTACCTAAGTTTAATTGCTGAAATAGAAAGGAAAGAGATATACAATGCCTTATTGTTCAAGAAGGGAAGAAAGAGAGGACCTCCTTAAGTGCAACAAGGCTGCAGGCTGGGGAGAAATATTCCCTCTTGCTGTCAGCTTTCTGTATTTTACTTCAGTTTCCCTGAAAACAGGAAGTTTGACACAATATGTGAAAATTTGAAATGCTATAACAGAATAAAAATCTCAAATGTTGAATTTTGCCTTATAGCTAAAATATTTAAGACATATCAGTATGTAGTGTGTGTGTATATGTTATGTTTGTGTGAGTGTGTGTGTGTGTGTGTACTCTAGAGCCTTAGGAATACATCTTTTAAAATAAAAATAAAAAGAGTTTCCCCAGAAGCCACAGTGAGGAGGATATGCAATCTGGTTTAATGTATATAGGCAAAAAAAAAATATTTATGGCAGGTTATAAATTTTGAGAAATATTCACACACAAATATAAAACACTCTGGTAAAAATATAACTTAACTCATTCCTTTGAACAAGGCATATTTTTGGCTAACTGGTTGTAGGAATGAAAGTCATATATTACAGGCTGCAGGCAGAGAAAATAAACTGTCCTCCTACACTCTTGTGGCTTCGAAAACTTGCTCGCTCTTTTCAGATCCCTCTTTCTGAATTATTCCTATGAGATTTCAGCAGCACGACCCTAGGACTCCAGAGCGTTTCTCCTTCCCGCTCCACTGAGATGCTCCCACCCCTACAAACAGAGTGAGATTGCATTTGAAGGGAAGTAATAGAGTAAATGGATGCTGGAGATGCACTGGGAAGAAGGAAAGACAGACAGAGAGGAAGACTTCGGCCACAGAAGCAGATGAACAGTTAGCGAAATTACCAGCAATCACGAAAGACCACTGCGTTGGTTTCCTATCTGCTTTCAAGGCTTCTGCTCCAGCCTGTCTTGACCCACAGCTGCAAAGGGAATAACAGAAGAGTGATATTTCAGAAATGAAGCAAAAATCCTTTCCAAAGCCTATAATACTGTAATTGTTCTCAATACTAATACTGTAATTGTAAGAGCCAAGTGTGCAGCAGTCTTTGATTCCAGAACATCTAAATAGAACAGTGTGTTGTCTTTAGGAAGGGATGCCTGCTGGCTTAGTGGTAATGAATCCATCTGCAATGCAGGAGACGCAGGTTTAATCCCTGAATCTGGGTTGGGAAGATTCCCTGGAGAAGGAAGTGACAACCCATTCCAGTATTCTTGCCTGGGAAATACCATGGACAGGGAAGCCTGGCAGGTTACAGTCTATGGGGTCACAAAGAGTCAGACAGGACTTAGCAACTAAACAATAACATATACTCCAAACTTACATCCAAAGACATCAAAATAACTACCAGTTTAGACCAAACAACGCTCATCGATACATAATTGTAATCCCTTTTAGACCAATGTGTGTTTCCTATGTTGATTCGTCCTGGCAAATAGGATATCAGGCTTTCTAGGGGGAGCTCTCCTTTTGAAATATCAGTTGGTCAGAGAGTGTTTGAGAAAAGAAACAGAAGAATTTGCCTGGCTGGGGTGCCTACTTACCACTCATCACTCAGGAACATCACAATCATTATAATTGACAGGCATTTACAGACCACCTTTCCTCCCCAATCAGCTCATAAATGGTTTTGCAAATGGATTAGAAACAGCAGAGATATGGATAACTTCACACAGCACCAAAGTACAGTCACCTCAAGGGGAACCTGGGGAACCACTGTATAAATCAGGATAACACTGGTGAAGGTTTAGGACCAACCATGAAGAATGGCTTATTTGCTTGAAGCCATGGGGAATATTAGGTAAACAGAGGACATTCGGTTCCCTTGGCTGCAAGGTCACCGTGGCATCGTTGGCTGTGGTCTGGGGTTAATGAATCTTGCTTCCAGTTGGCAGTGGTGTTTATCTTCTGGAGAGAGACTGATCAGGTCAGGGCAGGGGTTTCCTGGCTTCTCTGAGTCTTGCCAGCTGGGAAGCACAGACTCAGGAGAGGGATCCTGGGCTCAGGTGACATGACTTAAGGACCTTCGGATGCTCACAGATTCAGCAGAACCCAGGCACCTGCTTTCCAGTGTCTTCTGCAAAGACAGTGTGGGTACTTTCCTACAGGGTCCAAAACATGACCCACCTTGTTCTTATGCAAAACCCTGTCAGCCCCGGGTGCCTCACGGGGGAGTTAGTGTAACTTGGAGAGTATTTTCTGTTGATATTAAAATCGCCTCTAAGTCCTAGAGTCTGTCATACAGAGGTATGCACGCATGCATGCTAAGTCGCTTCAGTCGTGTCCAACTCTGTGTGACCCGATGGACAGCAGACCACCAGGCTCCTCTGTCCACAGGATTCTCTAGGCAAGAATACTAGAGTGGGTTGCCATTTCATTCTCCACTACAGAGGTAAGTAAGTCAGAAAAAGGAGCACAAATACCGTATATTAATGCCTAAAAGTGAAATCTAGAAAAATGGTACAGATGAACCTATTTGCAGGGCAGGAAGAGAGACAGAGACGTAGAGAACCGATGTGTGGACATGGGGGGAGGGGAAGGAGAGGGTGGGATGACTTGGGACAGTGATAGTGACATATATACACTACCACGTGTGAAACAGACAGCTAGCGGGCGCTGACATGCGGCACAGGGAGCTCAGCTCGGCGCTCTGGGGTGACCTTGTGGGGTGGGATGGGGGATGCGGAAGGCAGGTCCAAGAGGGAGGAGGTACATGTATATTTATGGCTGATTCACGTCACTGTACAGTCGAAGCTAACACAACATTGCAAAGCAATTGTACTGCAGTAAAAAAGAGAAATAAGAAATGCACTCACCTCTAGAGACGGTGTCAGGAGACGTTCTCCTGAGTCTGCCCATCTCCTGCGAGTCCCACCAACATCCCTAAAGCAGCGTTTGAGAAGAACTAAGAATCTCCTGTCAGTCTCGCTTTGCAGAGACAGAGACTCAATCTACTTTACCTTGTCTGTGGCTATTAGAAGTGAATTTCCTCAGGGCAGTTATGAGACATGCCAATGTTTAATGAGACTTGTCCTTGATACTTACTATATATAGGTGGAGACCTTCCTCAGAGGGATTCGGTGAATTGAGCTAGAAGGTTTCACAGCTGCTCACAGTGTATTTATAATGATTGTAAGGAGCAGTAGCAAATACACACGGAGTAAACATATATTTTAGAAAATATTCTGGAAACTCAAAAGGTAGCTGTGTTTGTACCCAGCAAGTAGAGAAAGTCAGCTCAGTGCTCGTCAGATGCATAGACTCATGTTAACAAGCAGATTCTGAGGCATTCTGTCCAGGATAAGGACCAAGGTTCTGCATTTCTGTTGTGGTTGTTCAGTCGCTCACTCATGTCTGACTCTTTTTGACCCCATGGACAGGGCACGCCAGGCTCCTCTATCTTTCACCATCTCTCGAAGTTTGTTAAACTCATGTCTACTGAGTCGATGATGCCATCCATCCATCTCATCCCCTGTCGCCCCTTCTTCTCCTGCCCTCAATCTTTCCCAGCATCAGGGTCTTTTCCAGTGAGTTGGCTCTTCTCATCAGGTGCACAAAGTATTGGAGCTTCAGCTTCAGCATCAGTCCTTCCAGTGAACATTCAGTGAATGGACTGGCTTCTGATGAAATCTGGTCCTCACCTCGAAGTTCCTGCCCTGAAGGTGTGGATTGGGTGTCTGTTCTGAGGGCCAGCACAATAGCCCCCGAGAAGTGGGTAAATAAACAGCTGCTGCAGCTGTTTCTGGAATTTGAAGACATGCTCCCTCCTAGGCATGACATGACTGAGAACTGGAAATGACAAAATTGTGCATAACTTGCATTTCTGATCAAGCCTATGTTATCTTTCAAGGCTGCGATGTCTTCCTCTTCATAAAAATGCCCTGATGTTCAAGAGTGATTATTCAGAGCTTCAAACAGGGTTTCTCCGGTTGTTCAGTGGTAAAGACCCTGTGGTCCCAACGAAGGGAGCCCGGGTTCCATCCCTAGCTGGGGAACAGTATCCTGCCTGGTGTAATGAGGATTCTTTGTGCCGCAGTTTAGACTTGGCAAAGCCAAATAAACTAAATTTTAAAAAAGGAGAATGCTTATATCAGAGGCCAACTCTTGCACATGAAACCCAAAAATAATGGCCTGAGATTAATTTCATTTGAACTGTCATTTCGGGTACAGCTTGTTAGTTTCTTCCTCCTCGGCTCTCTGGTTTCATCGCAAAAGCCCTTTGTTGATGTGCCCACCAAGGACAGCCAGAAAACATCTTGTTTACTGCCTCAGAAGTTCCTCCCACTACCTTCATCCCAGAACTCAAACAGAGAACTAATCAGCCCTGTAGTTTATGTGGAAGAATGAAATTAGCCTCAATTATTTTCTTAACGGGAAGGAAAGAGGAAAGTTAAAACCCTCCCCTGCTGTAGCAAGCCAAAGTGTGGGGTGATAAACAGCCTTTCTTCCACAATGTACTTCGCTGAAGTTCAAAGTTGTTTTGTTATCACCCAAGACTCCCCCAGAGGAATTCTGTAGTTTTGCAGCAAATACCATTTGCATTTGGTCACTGAATCACTCTCAAGTTTCCTGCAGGAGAGCTTCAAAAGACCCTTGTGTGGTACAGGAGCTAATGACTGTACTCCCTGGGAGTCCGCTCAGAAAACATCTTCCCTGCAAGGACTTGCAAAAGCTCACAGCCTACCACTTGGAAAAGTCTCAGATGTGATAATTAGAGCAATAGGCATTTTCATATGACAAGGAGGCATACTTCAGTGAAGGGTGTTCCAAATTCTTGTATTTCAGCATACAAATACAGAGCCCTCATGGAAGAACACTTACCTGCATAACATAAGGCCAACCTGGAATTTAAGAGCGACATCGAACAGCTTTCTGAAGTATTCGTACCAACTTTGGAACTCGTGTCCTTCAGGCCAAAAGCTCATGATTTGACAGAGCAGCACAGTACTGCAGAAAGAGCATTTTCTATACAGCAGAGACCAGAGTTGAAAACTACTCTTTGCTCTCTAGTTTTCCAGCAGTGTGTTCTCACAGAAGTTATCTAACCTCGCTCCATCTCTGTAACGTCATCTCTAAAATGTGCATAATAGTACTATAATATCTATTTCACCAAAATGATTGAATGAAATACAAAACACAAGTTTCTTGGGACTTCCTTGGAGGTCCACTGGTTAAGCCTCTACCCTTCCACTGCACGGTCCACAGGGCTGATCCCTGGTTGAGGGACTAAGATGCCACGCACATGCCTCGTGGTGGGGCAAAAAATACATTAAAAATAAATAAATAAGGTTCTTACACAGTGTATGTGGTCTCAGAGGAAGTTCCCTTTGCTTTCCAATCCTGGACCTCTTCATAATTATTTTAAATTCTTAAAAAAATAAAATAAGTAAGGTGAGACGGAAATGAAGCAACACAGTCATATTAATCTAAAGGCCATTGGATGCATGTGAAGAAAAATAAGTTGCCTTTATCTAGTGATATAGATGATGGAGAATTTAAGAGAAACATCAGGTGTCTGTCTTGGAAAGCATGATGTTTGTTTGTCTTGTTTTGGTCTTTTTAAGAGCTGGGGATTATTGTAAGGTGATCCAGCACAAATGTGTCCTTCAAAAAATCAAAAACTTAAATTCTGCAAAATTTACCCTGAGCAGTCAGGTTAATAGTGGCAGAACATGGGATGGAGTCCAGTTTTTCTGATTCACAAACTTCTCCTGGTCCTTCTCCTCCTCTTCTTCTATTAAAACTCCCCCAGGACATGACTTTGAGAATGCCTGATCCTAGGAGATCCATGAAACTCTGAACAAATTGTTATCCTTACTTTACTACTAACTTTCAGTGTGACTTTTGCAAAACTTTTTTAATGTAGCTGAATCAATATTCTTATCAATATCCTCTTTAGTTTATGCTGCTGCTGCTGCTAAGTCGCTTCAATCGTGTCCGACTCTGTGCGACCCCATAGACGGCAGCCCACCAGGCTCCCCCATCCCTGGGATTCTCCAGGCAAGAACACTGGAGTGGGCTGCCATTTCCTTCTCCAATGCATGAAAGTGAAAAGTGAAAGTGAAGTCGCTCAGTCGTGTCCGACTCTTTGTGACCCCATGGACTGCAGCCTACCAGGCTCCTCCATCCATGGGATTTTCCAGGCAAGAGTACTGGAGTGGGGTGCCATTGCCTTCTCCTAAAGAAAGGTGAACACCAGAGAATTGGTGCTTTTGAACTGTGGTGTTGGAGAAGACTCTTGAGAGTCCTTTGGACTGCAAGGAGATCCAACTAGTCCATTCTAAAGGAGATCAGCCCTGGGATTTCTTTGGAAGGAATGATGCTAAGCTGAAACTCCGGTACTTTGGCCACCTCATTCGAAGAGTTGACTCATTGGAAAAGATTCTGATGCTGGGAGGGATTGGGGGCAGGAGGAAAAGGGAACGACAGAGGATGAGATGGCTGGATGGCATCACCGACTTGATGCACGTGAGTTTGAGTGAACTCTGGGAGATGGTGATGGACAGGGAGGCCTGGCGTGCTGCAGTTCATGGGGTTGCAAAGAGTCGGACACAACTGAGCGACTGAACTGAATTGAACTGTCTTTCATTCCCCATTACCTATTTATAATCGGAATTTCCTTACAGGGCTAGTCCTTCACTGATGGTTATGGCTGGATTAATACAGTAAGGAAACCGGACCCAAGTCCTCCCAAATCTGTGTTTTCATAAGTGATTCATATGTTTCCATATAGGAAAATCCTTTTGGGTTGATAATAGTCCCAAAACTTAAGTAATCCTCTTTTGGGTAGATGTATGATTTCCATCAAGATTTTTGAATTTTGATAGTGGCTTAAATTCCTCCAGTATGTTGTCATGATTTCTCACCCAAGTTTGAAATATGCATCCTTAGAAGGTATTCCATATGAAAAACGTTCAGCAAAGAAGAGCTCTCTCTGGGTTTGGTGACAGAAATAAGCATATGGCTACACTGTTGATTGATATGTGAAACAGAGTCAAATCATATTGAGGAGGGTCCCATAAAACTGCTGTGTCCCAAGAGGTCTGCAAATCCAGGAAAATAGCTTCTCTTTATAGCTGATTCACAACTTACCAAATAGATGCTACAGAGGAGATGCACCAAAAAGATGCAGAAAGGGACTTCTGATCCCCAGGTTCCAGCTTAGAACCCCAAGTCCTTGGTGACAATACCACCCACTGCAGCGGCCACATCTCTCACACCCCAGGGACCGTCTCCTCTTCCTCAAAGAGTTGGCTCCTGACTCTTGGTTCCCTGAGCACTTGATTCCTGGTGACTTTGAAACTCACCTGGAAGATCCTTCCAACCTCTTAGATCTGTGATCCACTCTCAGATGACCTTCATTAGTACACTCTAGCCAACTCAGTTCCATTGCCAACCCCCAGGCTTTGCCCTGACAGCAACAGCCATCTTTCTACATTCTAAATATCAAGCATCCTACTCCCCAGACACCCTCACTTTTAAAAATCAGTCTCTACACCAGAGAGAGCCTTACCTGATATGTTCGCTTTTTGCAACCAAGACCCACAAGCCGTCATTTTTATGTTTCCTCTTCCTCTCACCCTTCTGCTTTTTTTCTTGCTTATTCAGCTTTAATTTCATAAGCAATTATTATTGCTGTTCAGTCGCTTAGTTGTGTCCAACCTTTGTGACCCCATAAACTGCAACAAGCCAGGCTTCCCTGTCCTTCACTATCTCCTGAGTTTGTTCAAGTTCATGTCCATTGAGTCAGGGATGCCATCCAACCATCTCATCTTCTGTTGCAATTGTTATAGTTCACCCTCAATCCCCTTCTCCTTTAGGTTAAACCAAACAACGACTAAACCCAACCTGTGCCCTACTGCACCTACACATCGGCCACTGAACACAGCTGGAGAAAAATATACCTCTACGCTGACTAATATTTGAAATCTATAATCACTAACCTCAGGTGTGCCCTTCATAAAGGCTGGCTATACCATTATATTCCTTATCCATTCCCTCTTCCACTCTTCCAGATTATTGCTTCATACCTTACTGTCTCTCCCCAAACCTCACTGGCTCTCACACCCTCCTTCTACTCCAATAGTCTTAATTCTTGCTTAAGTGGAAAAATTGACTAGAGGAAGATTCCCACAGGCTCCACCATCACAAGGACCCATCTCTCTTCCCAGGTATCTTGCTATGCTGGTTGAAGGGTCCAGACTCAAGCTAACTTGCCTACTTCTATCCTGCCCCCACTTGATGGGGAAGTCTTACTAGTATTTAATTACTCTGCACCTAACTTCTCATTTGTAAAGTGGAGAGAACAGTATCTTCGATTTGGGGGTTAGATAGGGAGAATTAAAGCGGTTAAGATGTATAAACACATAAATAGCACCTGGCACAGAGCTCACACCGTTTGCCTTTGCTGCGATTTTCTTTCCTGAGTGCCCCACATGTCCTCTGTCTCAGCCCCTGTTCTCATGAACGAGCAGTCGCCTTCCTCTGAGCACAGGGTGACCCCTCCCACTAAGCACAGGCTTTCACCCTCTCTCCTACGTGAGGACAGTGCTCCCACAGTTCACTACTTCCCACTGAATTTTCCCCCAAATATGTAAAATGCTGGTCTTTTCCTACACCCAAATCCCTTGCAGGGGATAGCAATGTCTGCCCGCCCGGGGGTTCTGTGTTCACCAGGGCTCCCTTTCAGTTTACTGTCAACAGAGTGTCAAAGGGCCATGATTCATTATAGTTTTTCCATTCATAGTCACATTTTTCTTTTTTTAATTTACTTTTTTATACTGGAGTACATTTTAATTTACATTTTATACATTGCAGTACAACATACTGCAATGTTGTGTTAGTTTCAAGTGTACAGAAAAATAATTTAGTTACGCATGTACATCCTTCTTGGGGCTTCCCTTGTGGCTCAGACAGTAAGGTGTCTGCCTACAATGCAGGGGACCTGGGCTCAATCCCTGGCTTGGGAAGATCCCCTGCAGAAGGAAATGGCAGCCCACTACAGTACTCATGCCTGGAAAATTCCATGGATGGAGGAGCCTGGTAGGCTACAGTCCATGGGATCGCAAAGAGTTGGGCATGACTGAGCAACTTCATTGGTTCACTGGTTATACTCCTATCCTTTTTCAGATTTTTTTCTCATCTAGATCATCATGGAGAATTGAGCATGGCTCCATGCACTGCACAGTAGGTCTTTGCTGATTATTTTGTATAGATAGGGTATATATGTTAATCCCAAACTCCTAAATTACCCCATCCCCCATCTTTCCCCTTTGATGACCATGATTTGTTTTCTAAGTTTGTGAGTCTGTTTCCGTTTTGTAAATAAGTTCACCTGTATTATTATTTTTAAGATTCCACACATAAGCAATATTATATGTCTTTCTGACTTACTTCACTTAGTATGATCATTTCTCAATCCATCCATGTTGCTGCAAATGGCATGATTTCATTCTTATTCGTGGCTGAGTAATATTCCACTGAATATATGTACTACAACTTTTTCCATTTATCAATCGATGGGCATTTATGTTGCCTGCATGGCCTGGCTATTGTAAACTGTGCTGCCGTGATCATTGGGGTGCATGTATCTTGGAGTGTCTCACTTCTTAAAGTCCTCTTGTAGTTTCCCGTATCTGTTGGACCAAATGACAATGGCCTGTGAGACTCCACAATTTTGCTTCCACACATCTGACTTTGTCTCCAGACCCTCCTTCTCGCCCCGTTTCTCTGGCACTCTTCCCAGAACACGCAGGCACGTTTCTGCCTCAGTGCTTTTCAAGGCTGTCCTCCCGGCCTGGAATGTCCTTCCTCTGGTGTCTGAGGTCCAGCTGGCTCTCCTTTGCACCCCCTCCAGGTATTTGTCAGATATTTTCTTCTCATGGAGGCTGTCTTGGATCTAAATGCCACCACTCACCACCTCAATATTCTCTGCCCCCTCTCCCTTCTCTGTTTTTCCCTTTACCCACTGATGTGTCCAGAGGTGCAACATATTTTTCCTACTTGACTTACTGTGTGTCTCCAGCAAAGTGGGCGCTCCATGCGAGCTGGAACTTTGATTTGTTTATTGGTGTCTCTGCAGCCAGGTGAAAAGGACAAAGAAAGGCCTGGTCTTACCACCCAGTCCCTTGGCAGTAACCTCTAATCCCTTCCAAATTCTTGAGTAATAGAGAAGCCTTAGTCATTCAGAGGGACCGCTTGGTCTACTACTTTATTCTGTGCTAATAAGGCAGCTCTTGCTGGCCCCTCAGAGAGAGCAACAAAGTTGTAGTTCTGCCTGCCTGCTCAGTTGTGTCTGACTCTTTGCAACTCCATGGACTGTAGCCTACAAAGCTCCTCTGTCCATGGAAATCTCCAGGCAAGAATACTGGAGTGGCTTGCCATTTCCTCCTCCAGGGGATCCTCCTGACACAGGAATCGAACCTGTGTCTTCTGTGTCTTCTTCACTGCAGGCAGATTCTTTCTCGGTTGAGCCATCAGGGAAGACAATGCTGGCCCCTTGACTCCTCCTAAAAGGAGAGATGCTGGAGACTGAGTTTAATCATACGGGCAACTGATTAGTCAATCATGCCCACATAATGAAGCCCCATTGAAAACTTCATTATGTCCACATAATGAAGCCCCATTTACTGGACAGTAAAGCTCAGGTGGCCTTCCTGGTCTCCAGCCTCCCAGGTATACTGTCACAAGTCCATGCAGGGAGTCACACATCCTGAGGACAACGGAAGCTTTGCATCTGGAACCTCACTTAACTGCCCTGGGCATCCCTTCCTTGGGCTGATTTTAACATTCCCGTTCTTAGAATAAACATCGTCATGAGCACAACAGGTTCCAATGAGTCCTGTGAATCTTTTCAAACTACTGAGTGTGGGGGTGTTCTGGGGAACCCCCAAATTTGCTGTTGGTTTCAGAAGTAAGCAAGACTTTTTGTGAACTCTTACCCCTAAGTTTTCAGTTGAACCTTCACTCCTTGCAGTTGGGTCAGAGTTCTGGGCAGACTTGGCTGCAGCCTTGATCGTGTTGTTGTTGTTGCTGTTTACTCACTAGGTTGTGTCCTGGTGAACAGTAGCCCACCAGGCTCCTCTGTCCATGAGACTCCTCAGGCGAGAATACTGGGCTGGGTTGTGTCCTGGTGAACAGTAGCCCACCACGCTCCTCTGTCCACGGGACTCCTCAGGCGAGAATACTGGGGTGGGTTGTCATTTCCTTCTCCAGGGGATTTTTCTGACTCGGGGCTAGAACCTGTGTTTCTTGCATTGGCAGGTGGATTCTTTACCACTGTGCCACCTGGGAAGCCCACCCTTAGCCTAACATGTTGGTTAATTCTGGGTTCCAGTACTGAGACCACAGACATCCGTAAATGGGTGTTGGATGAAGAGATGCATGGAACAATAAAAAGATGAGCTATAACCAAGGTTCAAATCTGGAAGCATTCAAAACATAAATTATTATGCTCATCCCACATTCAGCACAGTTTTCTTCCTAATTTCATTTGCTTCTTATACCCCACCCCCCTCCACCTCCATGGACTCTCAGGACCTGTGAAGCAAAAGACTAATCTTCACCCTGGACATATAAAATTAAAAACTACATCTTTTTTATTCAAAATTGTCATGCGGCTATTGGCCAATTTATGGACTAAACAGTTTCAGGTATAAAATCATTAATGTGTGCTGAGTATGAAACAGAATAGGCCCAAGAATTTTAGTAGGGTCTTACTTCATAATGGATATACATAACGAAACAAATGTTCAGGTTACCTAAGACGCCACCCACACCGACATGAAAATATCAGTTTTAATTTTTAACTTTTTTTTAAGCCCAAATTATTCTAATCCCTTCGAATTATAAATTATCGCTATCATTTTTAAAAAATATTATCTTTCGTTTTATCTATTAAACCTTTATATTCTTAGAGAAAATAAATCTTAATCTCATACAGAGAGGAATATAAGGGGGTGACAAGTTTAAAAAAAATTCATAATAAACCCTCTGTTCAAGTATGGAGGGCTTTTAAGAATCGCATGAGAACTTCCAGTGAGAAGATGGCCTTTGCACTTTTAAAAAGGTTACAAAATGTTTATCTGCTGATGAAGAAAGTGGAGTGAACTTCCTTTTAAATTAATGGCAAATAAAGTCTTCCTACTTCCACTCTGATTTGCCTTCTCCTTGACAGTCCAGCAAGGAAACAAGGGCAGGGGCGTGGCAGACCACCCAACTGGAGATTGGGTGCAAGCCGAGTAGGGATTTACGGGAATTTCTGGCAGAAGCTTGAAACACCATTTATACCCCGTGCGATACAAGCACAAGCCCCACTGAAACTGTGATGTCAGTAACAACAGTGAAATATTAAATTATGGCTTGGGGCTGAACACAGTCTCTTTATCAATTTTATTACTTTGGGAAATGTACAGACACATTAATATTTTTCAAGTCCTTTCCCAAAACTGCCCAGCAATGAGAAATACATTAAAATCAAAAATAACTTTGACACAGGGTATTTTGGGGTGAGAGAATCTACAGGATCGGGTCTTTCTGAACTTGCCATTCAGCATGGGTCATTCATCTACATTAGAAATATGAGCTGGGATAATGAGATATTCCCACCATGAGATGCGCGCTGAGTAAATCGCATTCAAGATGTAATTTGAATTTAATGCCTGGTTCATAAAAGAAACAAAGCATCATAAAAAGTTTAATGGTACACAGTGAATCAAGAAAAAGTAAAAAAGGGCCAGAAAACTGTTAAAACTCACCAAGAGCCTTCCTCTGTTCACTGCAGCGTGGTGTCAGCAGCGCTGAGTTCATCACGCCTCCTCCGTGTGTCCCTCCAGCGCGGACTTTCTCTGAACTTGCTGGGCCACTTCGAGCTGCTTTTTCTTGTCAGTTTTAAAAGCATTTTACCAAGTATCCTTGCTTCAGAGTTGACGCTTCCATCTTTATTAAGGGAATCTGTCTACTCTGGGCACAAGGCCTGGGATTTCAAAAGAAGGGAGTTTATTACTCAAGACAGAGATTCCTGAGGAACATTCTTGTGCCACCATTTGGACAGAAAAAAAGACAAAAATCCTCACTCCCCCAGTTTGCTGAGGTGAACTACGAGGCTGGTTGGATCTGTTAATCATGGTGCAGGAATCTCTCTCGAACCAAGCTACAGGTGCGTCTTCTTCTTTGTGGCAAACAAATTATATATATATGTATGTAAATGTATAACCATGTATATATAATCATACAATCATGTGTATATATATATATATATATATATATATATATATACACATATATGGTTTCCCTGGTGGCTCAAACGGTAAAGAATCTGCCTGCAATGTGAGAGACCTGAGTTCCATCACTGGGTTGGGAAGATCTCTGGAGAAGGAAATGGCAATCCAGTCCAGTATTCTTGCCTGGAGAATTCCATGGACAGAGGAGCCTGGAGGGCTATGGTTCATGGGATCGCAAAGAGTCGGGCATGACAGAGTGACTAACACTTTCACTTTCACGTTCACGTTCATATATATATGAGCCCACAGTATACGGGCTTTTAAAATTGCACCTGCCATCATGGACTACCCCTCGCAGAGGTAAGCCACGCAAACACTAGGAACAAATGAGGTATAGGAATTTTCAGTGAGTACAATATTCTAAGAAGTGGGGCAAGCTCTGGAATCTTAAGGCTTGAATCTCAAGATTCAATCTACCACATACTATATAGACAGGTGTAGGGTATATAAATTTTAGGGTCTCCAGCTTTCTTGCCCGTGAATGGCAATTATAATATCTGCCCCCTAGGCATGCTATGCGAAGAAGGCAATGGCACCCGACTCCAGTACTCTTGCCTGGAAAATCCCATGGATGGAGGAGCCTGGTGGGCTGCAGTCCATGGGGTCACTAAGAATAGGACACGACTGAGTGACTTCACTTTCACTTTTCACTTTCATGCATTGGAGAAGGAAATGGCAACCCACTCCAGTGTTCTTGCCTGGAGAATCCAGGGACGGGGGAGCCTGGTGGGCTGCCATCTATAGGGTCACACAGAGTCGGACACGACTGAAGTGACTTAGCAGTAGCAGCAGGCATGCTATGGGGCTTCCCAGGTAGCTCAGTGGTAAAGAATCCACCTGCCAGTGCAGGAGATGCAGGTTTGATCCCTGGGTGGGGAAGAGCCCGTGGAGAAGGAAATGGCAACCCACTCCAGTATTCTTACCTGGAGAACCCCATGGACAGAGAAGCCTGGTGGGCTACAGTCCATGGGGGCCTAAAGAGTCAGACACGACTGAGCGACTGAGCATACACACACATAGGAACGCTATAGAGATGGAAGGGCATGGTATTTAAAGGATTCGTGCTATGCCTAAAATGTGATTCTCAATAAATGGTGAACAACTATTAGCATTAACATACACACAGGACAAGTTTACCTATTTTCAATCATAACTTGGAAGTCTTTCTTTTAGAATTCAGAGATCATAAGAAATTTTAATAGCTATTCCAAGCTTTGCAAGTAAGAAGTGTTCACCAGATAGAAAACCTGAATCTCAGAGAAGTAACTTTTCCTATATCACAAAGGAAGTCTTTTTTTAAAAAGGTTTTACTGACACAAGGAGGTTCCAGGTGGAAGTTAGAAAAACTGGAACTTCTCTCTCAACTGAGCAGACCCCCTGGGGTTGTGCTTCCTCCACAAGGTCCGCGAGCCTCCTCTTTTGATGACAAGGCATCCTTCTGATTTGCTGAGATCCAAGACCTGTCAGGCTCTTTCCTGAAACAAAGTGCAGTAGTGGAGCCAGATTGTGAAGGGGAAGAAAAATCACCAGGAGCCGACCTAACTCAATGGTCTATAAATGCACAAGCCCTAAACTCTTAGCTGAGAAAGTGGGGTTTCTTCTCTCAGATGAATGGATGTGCCTGCTTCATCGCAGTCTATTTTTCTATAAATTCGAGAAGGAGTGGGGGGTGTCTCGGGGGTCGGCAATGTGGGCCCTCTGTGCGCCCCTGTTCTTCCCCTCGCTTCCTCTCTGGCTGGGCGCCCCCCGGACGCGCGCGGAGGGGTGTCCTGGCTGCCTCCCACTTCCCCTCCCCCGACGCTTCAGTGTTTCTGCTGAAATCCCTCTATTTAAAGGTAAGATAATCAGCTTTTGTTCCATTGGCTTGGATCAAAGACAAATCTCTGAGCTACAAAACAAAGCCTCGCTACGCTGGGGGCAGCCAGCTTGCTGGCAAAGCAGAGGACTGGGGTTTATTCCTTTTCCAGGACTGGAAATTCTCATGCCCTGGAAACCCCAGCAGGAGAACCCAAAGTGTTTCCCAAAGACAAACACCCCCATTATGCACGGGACTGGGCCTTGGCAGATACCTCCAGCCTCGGCGGGCACTTTGGCACCGGCCCCTCCGAGGGGAGCAGAAGGTCCCCCGGTCCCATCCATCCTTGAGGCGGGATTGGGCACCGCAGCACCGCCCCGGTGCTCCGTCAAAGCCTCCTTTCTCCATTTAGAGCTTTCCTCATTGTATTATCCGACTCCTCTAAGAAAGGGCCTGCCTGCGCGGTTCACCGCCCTGTGGAGCACCAAGCTGCTCTCTGCCCGCCTGGCACAGAATGGGAAGTGCAAGGCCGTCACTCCTCCCCCCTCTCCCGGAGGTGCTTTGGCTGAAAGCAGCCCAAGGAGGTACCGGTTCAGGTAGGGAGACAAGCAAAAGTAGATTTAACTTTTCACAAAACCGCTGCAAAGGCGCGCATAAAATCTCCATGCCTGCCTGCATACTAAGTTGCTTCAGTCGTGTCCGACTCTTTGTGACCCTATGGGCCGTAGCCCGCCAGGCTCCTCTGTCCATGGGATTCTCCAGGCAAGAACACTGGAATGGGTTGCCATTCCCTCCTCCGGAGCATCTTCTGGACTCAAGGATCAAACCTGTGTCTCATGTCTCCTGCCCTAGCAGGCATGCTCTTTACCACTAGCGCCACCTGGGAAGCCCTAAAATGGCCATATTTTACATATTCCCTAAAAATACAAATTGAGGAAACTGGCGCGATGATAGCGGCCTTGAGCTCCTGTTTGAGAACCAGACTATCTCTGCTTTGTCAGTTCCCTCCTTAAGTAAGCACTGAGTTACATGCCTCCCTTTTGACTTAAGTAAAGTCAAAGTGTTGGTGGGGCAGTCGTGTCTGACTCTTTGTGACCCCATGGACTGCAGCCCACCAGGCTCCTCTGTCCATGGGATTCTCCAGGCAAGAGGACTGGAGTGGGTTGCCATTTCCTTCTCCAGGGCATCTTCCTGACCCAGGGGTGGAACCCTGGTCTCCTGCACTACAGGCAGATTCTTTACTGCTGAGCCACCTGGGAAGCCCCCTTTTGAGTTAAAAAGAGCACGAAAGCCCCACACTCAACCAAGTGAGCTTTGAGAGACACCTGTCAGCCACGCCCACCCACCAGGTACCCCAGACTTCCCCTGGAAAGATGGCATGGACATGTACAAAGCCAGTTTTTGAGAATTCGTCTCTTCCATGTCAAAGGGAAAGAGGAAAGAAGGTCTACAAAATTTCTTAAGAAAAGGACCATCTGAGTATTTTCATGTCTAAGCAGTATTCCACAAATCCACTCGCTGCTGATTAGCCCTTGAGGTGAGATTTTCTAAAAATCATTTCTGGCCCCAGATCCTCCTTCTCAGGCAAGCCCTGGTCCCGCTGATTACCACCAAACAGGCTGAAGGTCCTCGTTAAGACCCTCCCCAGTCACCGAGTTCTCTGAGGCGCTCTGATTCTGCACGCCCGCTCCTGCCACGGCAGGCTCTGATTTTCTTAAAACAAGTGCCCCATTCTGTGTTGTGCCTCATTTAAAAATAAGATTTAAAGGCTTCCTCTTCCGTTCAGCCCTGTGCTCTCATTCAGCTCCTGGCATCTGTTCCTTACTTCAGTCTGGGAACACAAAGATTGTCCTTTGCTCTCTGAGAATCCTTTCAAATTTTCCCAAGTCAGTTGAAAACATCCAGCATGTATACCACAGACAGACAGAGACAGCCAGAGAGAGCTCACTGAAAAACTACAGATTTCTATAAAAAATAATGACCATGTTTCTAATAGCTTAACCTTCCTGCTTTACCAAACACTCATTATATTTGCCAACTGATCATAAATGTCATCTCTAATTAAACCTAAGTAACAGCCCACAGGCTGTAGAGTAAGAATCATGGCTTTAGGGCTTTTTTTTTAAATAAACATAAATCAATTTATTAAAATATCACTTTAAAATCATCTAAGTTGACTCTAGAATTGTATACACTCTTAATGAGTACCATGTTCTAAACGGCATGATTTCTACACTTTCTCAGAAATTCCTGGGTGGTTGTTAGTCAAAAAAGGGAGATACAAGCAGCACCTTCACCAGCATCATTAAGTTAAGATGAACATTCTGGAGGAAATTTTTAGCAGTCTGTAAAAAAACTTTTATGGCCCCGCAGAATGCCTCCAGCGATATATGGTTGGAAATCACCTCAGCTCTTTCTATTTCACTGCCTTCTTTTCCCCTCTGCGAACACAGGACCCAGCTGTTCTGTTTTTCATTTTCCTGCTGTAATCCAGGTGGGAACACATTTGCTGAAATGTAATCAGAGCACAGGCTCTTTTGGCCATCGCTACCCGTCAGTTAGATGAATAAGAGCATCTCATTGTCCGAGATGGTGAGAAGCGGATGCAGCCTGTGGACAAGTCATACTCATCCTCTGGGCCGTACCAGTCATTGTCCCAAAATAAATGCACAGACAGACAAACAGATGCATCCCTCTGCCCCAATTCTTTTCTGTCAGTTATGACCTTATCACAGATTCTCAGGAGGTAAAAATAGCAATGTTCCTCAAAACTGAGTTATTTCCACTTTCTTGGAATATTCAAAGTACCGCCAACCGACCTCAAATCCAATTCCATTTCTTCTCCATTACAGAAAATTTCTCTCTCTTCATAAACTTGTATCTGTGCAATGAATGGATGGACCAAAAAAAAAATCATTTTTTATTTGGAAAATTCAGAATAGATCTATTGACCAAGAGAATAGACCCGTGCACATGTCTGATTCAAAACAAAAGCACTTCTGTAGGGCAGTGAGGTGGGGAAAGTTCTCTCCAGCAAACAGTGCTGGATTCCCGGGCTACCTGCATGAGAGACAAAATGGATTTGAACACCATCCACAAAACCCAATTTCTGATAGATTTCACATCTCATTGGGACAGATTAAAAAATAAAGCTTCTAGGGAAAATAGAGGGAGGTTTTGGTGATACTGAACTAGGAAAAAAAATTTTTTAACAGTATGTAAGTAATAACAATAGAAGAAGAAATGATAAGTGGCTTCATGTTAAAATTAAGAAGCTCTGTTCTTCAAAAGACACCATTATGAGAGTGAAAAGGCAAGACACATTCACAGTACAAATGTCTGACAAAGGATTTACATCTAAAATACGTAATGAGCTCCTGCAAGTCGATTGAAAAAGCGAAAAATACAGGCAGCCCAGGAGGAAAAAGTGAGTAAAAAAATAGAACAAATTCATCACAAAAGAGGACCTCCAAATGGCCAATAAGCAACTGAAAAGGTAGGCAATTTTATCGGTGTCGACAAAAAAGTAATCAATAGTCAATCAAAGAAAGAAATGGAAATTTTTATACCAGCCAAACTGAAGATTGTAACCTGAGAGACAGTCTCTCGGAGATCTCTGAGGACTGCTGCCAGGAGGTAAGGTGGGGCCAGCGTAGAGGTGATTTGGTGAAGAGACGAAGTGCAGCCACACAGGCGTCTCAGTAGAAGGTTGCTGCTAGTCACAGGAACAGACGTTTTAGTAAATGGTTTGGGCGCTTTTGTAGGTATGGGAAGAGGTAAGAATCCAGGTTCATAAACTTCTTCTCCTGAGAATATGTAATTGTTATCAGAGGTCTGGTTCTGCCAGTTCCCCCAGAGCCCGGGGGGCCTCATCCTGACCTTTGTCCTGGCTTCCTTTCAGGGTGCAGTGGAGGTCAGCAACTGTAGTGGTCCAAGACCTAATTCTTCTAGAGCTGGATGCTGGGCAGCCTTCTTCAGTTTACAATCCGTTCCCTTTTGATTTTGATCTCAACCAAGGTTTGGGAGGCCTTTCAGGACTCATTTGCCCCAAGGCACTATGAACGCCCATCTCCAGGTCAGGTGAGGGCTTTGTTGAGAGGCTCTGCTGACAACAGCCCAAAGCCTGTGGACCACCTGCCTTACTCATCTGCTATGGTCCAGGAAATGTGGTCCAGCAGCCTCCTGCTGCTTCTTCCCTTGTCTAGGGTTACATTGTTACAATCACTGATCTTATAAGGCTGTATATTTGACCAATCATTTCAAGTCACCATAATCATCATTCATTTTATCTGAGGCTCAGTCACCTATTAGGTAATGCAAGAATCTTATTGAATCTTGTGAAAGAGGCAGAAAACAAGCAATATAGCTGGTAACACTAATAAGGTCCTAAATAAGTATATAAGCTAAGAACTTCCATTAGGTGGGACCCCATGTCTGCCCAGGTTGTCCGGCCCATGTGCTCTGCACCAGTACCTGTCTTTAAAGGAAGTGAAGTATTGGCACTTGCCATTAAAGTCCACCAAAAATGTCTGTAGGTACAAGGCTATCAGTGGGTGATCGTGACCCCTTATAGGATTGAGAAAGGAGTGTTATCTTCTATGGAGCCATATAGTTGATGCCAGAAAGATATAAATTGATCCTTATGTTTGAGCAGGTATTTCTGCAATGGGGAGGTCTGGTTTTTTCTTTCATCATCAGTCATCATGGAAATGCAAATTAAGGCCAAAATGCTATAGGGTGCATAACCAACAGAATGGCTAAAATAAATAGATGTAAGTACCCATGTCGGCAAAGACATGGAGTAACCGGAATTCTCATACACTACTCCTGTGAGGATCAAGTGACACAACTGTGTTGGGAAAACCTAGCAGTTTTAGGTAAACTAAGTTTACAGCTACACTCTAAGCCAGCAACTGCACTCCTAGGTCTTTATATCCGACAGAAATTCCTGCATACACACTCACCGAAAGTCATGAATTAGAATTTTCACAACATTATTTCTCATGATAGATCAAAACTGGCAGCTATCCAGATAGTCATCAGTCAGAGACTAGGTAGAGAAATTGGGCTACATACACTTATTGGAACATTATGCAGGACTGGAAATAAACAAGATTCAACTACATGCAGCTCTATGAATAAAACAGAGCATTACAGACAGAAGCCAGACACTAAAGAGTACACACGGTGTAACCATCTGTATAAAGCAATAAGTCAAGCCCCTCACTCTATGCTGATAGTGGTAAGAAGGGTGGGAGGGCCAGCAGAGACTGGAAGGGAGGGCAGGGAAGTTTCTGGAATGAAGTTCATGGTTTCCTTATCTGGATGGTAGTTACCCAGGTGTGTTTAATTTACGGACATGCATTGATGTGTATACTTTTCTTTATATTCATGTGTGATGCTTTTTAAAAGCAGAATGTACCCAATTACAGTAAGTGCTCAGTCGTGTCTGACTCTTTGCAACCCCATGGACTGTAGCCCACCGGGCTCCTCTGTCCATGGGATTGCCCAGGCAAGAATACTGGAGTGAATTGCCATTTCCTCCTCCAGAGGATCATCTCAACCCAGGGATCAAAACCACATCTCCTGCGTGTCCTGCATTGCAGGCAGATTCTTTATCACTGAGCCACTGGGGAAGCCCCGTTTACAGTAGAGTATTTAATAAAAAGAAACGATCACAACATCAGTGATGAACCTCATATTTCCAGAGCTTATAAAATAGTTATAACCACATTTCATTGCACTTTTAAATTTCACAGTAGATAAAATTGAAGGGAAGGCCTTTCCAGAGAAATCTGCTATGACCCAGCTGGAGAGGTTGTCTTCTTAAGACGGGGGCAAGAGGTCATCCTCCCCTAGCCTCACCTTCTCGGTGCACACATCTTTCTGCCCCAGCCTCTGTCTGATCCTGAAGACACTGTGTCCACCCCTGGGACAGACCTAGGTTCCAGAGCACTAACCACCCTTGGGACCCATCCTCTAGATGACTGACCCAGCTCCCTCATCCCTCACGTGAGCTTAGGGGTGGATGCCCACAAGACTACCTACCTTCCTCACCTCACCTCCCCACATCCCTGGCAGGTAGCCATCACCTCCCTAAGCTACTTCCTGTACACCAGTCCTTGTCTGAGGATCTGCTTTTGGCAGCAATTCAAGTGAGTACAATGTGACTGAAAACGAAGACTTCATCTATTTACACTCAAGGACTAACCAGATGTAAAAACAGTAGGAAGTGATGTTCAAGATGAAGAGGAAAATGGGTATGATGAGAAACTAAAATGTGAATTATAGTCCAAATAAACAGCAGCTGGGAGCAAAACAGACTTTGGAGAACCCAGCTGAGGGTATGAGAAGATTTGTAAAGCTCTCTCACGGTTGAGGAAGAAAGAGAAGCGAGATTCCACTTAAGGATAAGAAGTGTTCCCGAGGAATTCAGGGCAATTTGGAAAAAGCAATAATCACATAAATCACTAAAAAAAAATGCTTCAGAGATGCGAAAAGGCAAGAGGAACAGAGAGAAGTTTTGATCTTTATCTGAATTGAGAAGAAAGCTGTGCATCTTCCTTTTCTGGCACATTTTATGGTTTATAAGTATGAATAAAAAAAGTGTTACAAACACCCAGGAAAAAACAAACAAGCTTGTCTCCAAATAGAAAAGGAAAAGACATTTTTTACAAGATGAAATGCAAGAAGAGATCTTCAGACTTGCCAGACAGAGGTTTCTCAGAAAAAGTTCATGATGTAGGAATGTTTTTAATTCTGCTATTACCCAAGTGAAAGGCAACAGAAAGCTTTTCACCAGAAATGCATGGGGTCAGAAATATTCAACAAATATGCCCTTCCCAGATAATCGATTGAAGATAAATTCCAAGAACCAGGCAAAAAAATTTTTTTTAAAAATTGAAAACACAAAAACAGAGATGCCATTGAATAAAGTGGTGCTTGACTTACTTGTTGAAGGTTCATTGTTTAATGAACAAGCTTTCATAAATGGCCATAGTGGAATTCCCCACAATAAACCAGAAGATGCTGCAGGAAAGTGGAAGGGTTCCTATGGTCCTGGCACCCAGATAGACGTTGAGTGTAAATTCTTTATGGAGAAAGGAGACCTCTGGTTGTCTCTCAAAGCCACCCCCACAAGGACAGAGAAAGGAAATCAGTGTGGCATACTTGTCTGCTACGTCCAGGAAATGGTCCCCCCTTGCTGCTTCTTCCTGCGGCTAGAGTTACACTATTACAATCATTGACCTTATCAGATCAGATCAGTCGTTCAGTCATGTCTGACTCTTTGCGACCCCATGAATCGCAGCACGCCAGGCCTCCCTGTCCATCACCAACTTCCGGAGTTCACCCGGACCCACGTCCATCGAGTCAGTGATGCCATCCAGCTGTCTCATCCTCTGTCGTCCCCTTCTCCTCCTGCCCCCAATCCCTCCCAGCATCAGAGTCTTTTCCAATGAGTCAACTTTTCGCACTAGGTGGCCAAAGTACTGGAGTTTCAGTTTTAGCATCATTCCTTCCAAAGAAATCCCGGGGCTGATCTCCTTCAGAATGGACTGGTTGGATCTCCTTGCAGTCCAAGGGACTCTCAACAGTCTTCTCCAACACCACAGTTCAAAAGCATCAATTCTTCAGTGCTCAGCCTTCTTCACAGTCCAACTCTCACATCCATACATGACCACAGGAAAAACCATAGCCTTGACTAGATGGACCTTTGTTGGCAAAGTAATGTCTCTGCTTTTGAATATGCTATCTAGGTGGGTCATAACTTTCCTTCCAAGGAGTAAGCATCTTTTAATTTCATGGTTGCAGTCACCATCTGTAGTGATTTAGGACTATATATTTGATCAATCATTTCAACTTGCCTAATCATCATTCATTTTACTGGAGGATCAGTCACACATTTGGTAACACAAGAACCATTAAATTGTAAAGTGTGCAGAATTCAAGTAATCACTAATACGATCATAAGTAGGTAGTTAAGCTAAGAAGTTCCAATAGGTGGGGCCAGCCTCTCCCCAAGTTGTCTGACCCCTCTGCTCTGTACCAATCTGCATCTTTAAAGGAAGCAATGCATTGGCATTGGACATAAACTTCACCAAAGACATCTCCAGGTTCAAGGCTGGTGGTGGGTGACCCCTTACAGGGTTGAGAAAGACATGTTATCATCTAAGGAGTTACATGGCTGACACAGAAAGAGAAAAATTGATCTCTGTGGCTGAGCCAGTATTTCTGGCATTGAGGAGGTCTGGTTAATGCAAAATGCAGACACGCAGTGCAAACTCGAGGGGACGGTGGAGGCCCAAATGGGCAGAGAATTGTATGCCTAGTCTTGCCTTAACATGTGAGTTTTATTTCATCAGCTTTCAAGTGATAATTAAAGCAAGGAAGATTGAAATGTTACTATTTCCCATAGGATCCGTGAGGATACCACCTTGGTGATATTTTGTAAAACTTAGGAGTTGGATGAAATCTCATTTTTTAGAAGCAATTTCCAAGCAGCAAATCATCTACATTAAAATACATCACTAAAAAACAAACTATGGAAAATAAAGTGATAAAACACACATCAGAAAAGGACGTTCCCATTTAAATATAGTCGCATGAATCAGTTCCAAACAAGCAAATCTTATATATTCGAAAAGCTTCCACAAGTCCACTATCCATGCTAGAATTCTCACCAATTAAGCATATTGTAATTTTGTACAACTTTTGCTGTGAAATCATGTCAAATACACATAAACTGTTGTTAAATTATATCATGACATTTAATGTTAAATTTTATATCCTATAACTTCATTTTTCCTCAATACATTAAGTTTTGAGTTCATACCATATGTCCTTGAAACAAGTTACTTTTAAATGATTCTTTTTTAATCTTTTTTGATCCTTTAGAAATATGATTCAACATTGAATATGATAAATTCAATGAAATTATTCATTTATGATTTTTAAGAGATATTATGTTAGGTTTGAGTTTTTAGTCATATTGTCTTAAAATTATTCTTAGAACGTGGGTACAAAATAGAAATGTTTCCTTTCCATTTTCATGAGTGCTCGCTTTCTGAAGAACTTACCAGCTAAGAATACCCGTGTAAAATCCCTGAATTTGAGGGTACCATGGGTAGTGCTGCACTCCTCAAGAGCACAGAGTTAAGAGATTTCCAAATGAAAGCTGCTTTGTGAAATGCTTGTCAATTAGGGTTATTAGTGTAAAGATAACTAGCTCTTTTGAGTACCTATATGGAGAAGACTCTTGAGAGTCCCTTGGACTGCAAGGAGATCCAACCAGTCCATTCTGAAGGAGATCAGCCCTGGGATTTCTTTGGAAGGAATGATGCTAAAGCTGAAACTCCAGTACTTTGGCCACCTCGTGCGAAGAGTTGACTCATTGGAAAAGACTCTGATGCTGGGAGGGATTGGGGGCAGGAGGAGAAGGGGACGACAGAGGGTGAGACAGCTGGATGGCATCACTGACTCGATGGACGTGGGTCTGGGTGAACTCTGGAAGTTGGTGATGGACAGGGAGGCCTGGCGTGCTGCGATTCATGGGGTCGCAAAGAGTCGGACACGACTGAGCGACTGATCTGATCTGATCTGATTGACATTTCACGTTTGGAGATGAAGAAAAATTCATTTACCTTATTTTGTTTTCAGTTTTACTTATGTTTAATGTTACTATGTCGATAGATATCTTTACAGAATATTGTGCTAAGAGGAGCAATAAAATGTGTTAGAAATTTTGGAGAGACTGAGAGATAAAAATGATAAAATTTGGAGCTCACTGAAATAGGGTCTAAAGTTAACCTTGAAATACTTCCAAGAGAAAATAAATTCTAGCTTCCCCCTACCCCCGGCCTTAATTAACTCATTTCTGCAACAGGAAAGAATCCAGACTTGGTTGCAAGACCTTACATGAAATGCAGGTCTCATGGGAGAAGAGGCGCTGCTTTCTCCCAGGCTCCTGCATAGGATCTCAAGGTCAGCTTACTCTTCCCCTTCACTTCACCACCTAATCACCCTAGACAGTCCTTGGAAAACACTAAAGGAACCACTTTGTCTTCAGGGCAGCCCTCCTTTCCCTTCCATGGCCTGTTGTTTTATTGTTTTGAGCCAGAGTGGACTGATACAAATAACTCTCTTAGAGGATTAAAACAAAGTGGGAGGGACTGTGCAAAATAGCTCAGGCGTTCCCTCATTCATTCTCACGTCACTGCCAGGCAGTGCCATTGCTCTTGGCAATGACTTTCCTGATCGTCTCCCGTCAAACCAAGTTTTGCTTGCTCTGCCCGTGTCTGTGGATTTACATGCGGTGCCTTGGAGAAACACTGGGGTTATTATTTTTTCATTTCAGTGTCACGTGCCCACCAGATGGCAACTGTTGATCCCTGGCGGCACAGACCAGGCCAACTATTCCCAGATTTTCACTTGAGTCTGTGACTCTAAAGAAAATTAATTCTTTGTCTTTTAAATTGGACTCATGACTAATTCTCAATCATTACTGAGACTTAAAATAAAATTCAGAGGCATTTTTCAAAGTATCTTTAAATACCAATCTCAGATAAGAGCAGTTGGTTTTCAAACACTTTAATACACTTTCTGCTCTTCTGTCAAAGAATAGTTTTGACTTAAAATAAAATTGCTTTTCTTATCTGAAGCCTTCTGTGAAGCTTGAACATAGTATGTCAGTGTGTGCTTTACCTGGAATGAAGACTTTTACAGTTTGCCTTCAAATCATCCACCTATCAGAATCATAGCTTTACTTGTCATGGAATTCTTCAGATAAAAGCTATCCAATTAAGCTACTTCTGTCTGTCACAATTATTGATACAAGCTAGATACCCTGCTTCTGATCTTTATCTAAACAGCTCACTTCTTGGCTGTGTTATTTACCATCTTCACATGCCATAACACTATTTACTTTACCCAGCTTGGGGAAGAATTAAATAAATAACCATGTAAAACTCTTAATCTGCATAGACCAAGCCCTTAATAACCTCACTGCTCTCAATAGCGTTATTAAAGCCATAACTATTGTGTGTATAATATAATCCTATGCCAAGAGATAGAAGGATTCTCTTTATCAATCTCATGATGACACAAAATGAAATGAAATTTGGGCAAAGATAAGATTTGCAGTTTCACTCTAACACCAGAATAGTGAAGTACAAATTTTTACATTGCTTCTAAACTTCTACAAAATCTTTACTTTCCCTTTTTTTTTTCTTTTTGAGACAAGAAAATAAAAATGATAAAACTTAAATAGTCTAATGAACCCTCATTTTAACTTTTACTGGATAGTCAATGAATGGAAAATAATTGTTTCAATTTTAAGAAACTTGAAGATGTTCCTTTGGCCTTCAAATCGCATACTAGCTCTGCCTGCAGTTTGTTGCAATGACTCCCATTTTGTCTTCTTTTCATGTGTTCTCTGTCTCACCCAGATTTCCCTTCCTCTTCTTTAGCACACAGAAGAAACAAAATATAGCATGAGTGAGTGAGTGAGTGAAGTCGCTCAGTCATGTCCAACTCTTTCCGACCCCATGGACCGTAGCCGACCAGATTCCTCCATCCATGGGATTTTCCAGGCAAGAATACTGGAGTGGGTTGCCATTTCCTTCTCCAGGAGATCTTCCCAACCCAGGTCTCCCACATTGCAGGCAGACGCTTTACCGTCTAAACCACCAGGGAAGCTCAAATATAGCATAGATAATGTCAAATTCTTTCCAGATCCAATTTGAAATTTTCATAAGTTATTTTTTTAAATCATTGTATTAACCAAAATATTTTCGTAGCATTCATCAGTCTGAAAAGATGTACACAGACAGAGTTTAGGGGTTAAGTTTTAACCCTGTGCACCCATCGTAACTTCATCACAAGCCAGGTTCTGGCCATATCAAGCTGAACACTCTTCTGGCAGAACAAAGTCTAGTTGCAAATGTCATGATGAAAGGCTGTGCCTTTGTCTCTTTTGCTTAAGTCTGAATAATTTCTTTCAACTTGGGTTGATTTTATGCTTGTCTATCCTCCTTAACAAATTAAAAGTTAAGATTCTGCTTCTGTTAAAGACATGGTTTTTATAATCATGAGATGTAAGAGGCTTTGAGTCTTCATTCAGCTTATGAGACCTGTAGCATCTAGCAAACTCCTTTAAGCCATTATGCTAAGACAAAAATCTTTGAATATAGAAGCGTGTTTTGTTTTGGTTTGTTTTTGTTTAAAGGATGCTAAAAATTCCCATCAAAAAGGAGAAGCGGGCATAGCGGTTAGAAATAGAGAATGCAGCACCGAGCTGCCCAGATAACTAGTGGGTGCATCTGTCCTTGCCTCAGTTTCTTTCCATGAAGTGGTAAACAGTATTTTTCCATTCCTCACCGGTTTGCAGAAGAGCTAAATGAGTTGACATGTTAAAGGTACTGAGAATAGTGCCTGATACATAATAAACACTATAGTAAGTGTTAGCCATTATTATTACTTAAAAGAACATATATTGTGCCACAAACCGATGTTGACGTTAAAAGGATCTTACCTTTGAGTGTCTCAAGGTGAGTGGTGATGATGGTTTAAGCACTCGGTCGTGTCCAACTCTGTGACCCCATGGACTGTAGCCCACCAGGCTCCTTTGTCCATGGGATTCTCCAGGCAAGAATACTGGAGGGGGCTGCCATTTTCTCCTCCAGGGGATCTTCCCTACCCAGGGATGGGACCCTCAGTTCTTGCATTGCAGGCAGATACTTTACCACTGAGTCACCAGGGAAGCCCTAGCAAAGTGAGGGGGCAAGCAGAAAAGCACCCCAATCAGGAGGCAAGGAACCAGACTCGGAGAGCGGTAGCTGTGCTTTGGCCCCTTCTTGTGTGTTTCATGGCCCAGACTCCAGTACTTGCACAGACCTTTCAGCAGAGGCAAATTGATTTTCTGGAGAGACTGTTGAGCCTCCCTCAGTCCATAGGGTCGCTACAAGTCGGACATGACTGAGCGACTTCACTTTCATGCATTGGAGAAGGAAATGGCAACCCACTCCAGTGTTCTTGCCTGGGGAATCCCAGAGATGGGGATGCTTTTTTAAGAGAAAGCTAGAATCTGTAGACCTACTTGTGGGATTGGCAATAGTGGATCTTCAGACACAAGAATGCAGCAGACTCCTTCATTTCTTAATTCCTCACAATCATTTTTAATTTTTACTATAGAGCTCTTGCATACCTTTCATTAGACCTAATCATAATTTTCTGAATGGCAATTTAAATAGTATTATTTAAAAACTTTCAGTGTTACTGGTATATATACAAAAATGAATGTTGTATAGTGACATCCTATCCAGCAAATTTACTGAGTTCATTTTTTAATTTAAATTTATTAATTTTTAATTGGTTGGTGAATGCTTTACAATGTTGCCTTTGTTTTTGCCATGTATCAACATGTGAATTCATTTTCTAAAAGTTCTAATAATTTAGAATTATATCATTGTTCCATTTTTATGAGTTTCTCTTTTCTTACCTATTCCAATGTCTACAATCTCCAGTGCAATTTTATTAATAAATACAACTAGGCCTGAAAATTTCTTTCCGGGAGGTTTTAAATCACATGTTCAACTAATTAGTAGAAATGGAATTACTGAAATTAAATTTCTATTTGTTTCTTTTTTAGCCTTGGTAATTTGTATCTCCCAGGAATTTATTCACTTAAAGTTTACTGACATCAGTTCAGTCGCTCAGTCACGTCCGACTCTTTGCAACCCTGTGGACTACAGCATGCCAGGCTTCCCTGTCCATCACCAACTCCCAGAACTCAAACTCATGGCCATTTCGTCAGTGATGCCATCTGCCATAAACTTCATTACTGACATAAACTTTGTTTATTGCATCCTCTTAGCATTTTTTAAAATCTGAAGTATTTATAGTGTTACACCATGTTTTATTCCTGACACAGGTAAATTATAAATTTATTAATTTTTTTTAAAAGTAAAGGCTAGTACATTGTTTTGATCTTTTGCTTTGTTTTCTCTATTGTGATAATATTTTCATTTTGTTAATTATTGTTCTTAAATTATTATTTTCTTCCCTATATCTTATTTAAGCCTAATTTGCTGTTCTTTTCCTAATTTTTGAAGATGGATACTTATATTCAGATTTCCTTCTGATACATGTTTTAAGGATATAAAAATTTCTTTTAAGTGCCACTTATCTGCATCCTACTAATTATTACATGTCATATTTTCTTTAGCATTTCTCTCAAAAGACTTACAAATTTTCATTATTTTGCCTGTCACTTATTTAGCAATTTATTGTGTAATTTCAGGATTTTGAATTTTCTTATTTTATACTATTGCCTTATATCTTAATTCCAATGTGGTTGGAGAATGTATTCTGAATGAATTCAATACTCTGAGGTGTTCGACCATGTTTTATCACCCAATTATAGGTCAGTTTTGATAAATGTCTTTTATCAGAAATTTTTGACATTTGAAGATTTAGCATCATATATATGTTAATCTGTAGTTTGTTTACTGTTTTGATCAGAACTTCTACATCTATACTGACCCTTTGTCAGGCATATAACCTGCTTTGAAAATGATATGATTTCTATTATGATTGTGGCTGTGTCTCTCTTGACTCTTAGTTCTATCAATTTTTGCCCTACATATTTTGCAACTATGTGTGGGGAGCATAGAAATTTAAAATGCATACGTTTCCTTGATGGACTAATCTCACTGCAATCTGCAGTCATGGTTCTTGGCTCAGATTTTCCTCTCTGATGGGTCTTGATGGCTAATCTTTTTCTTCTGGAAAGCACAAAACTATTCTAGATTTTAGAGACACTGTCCTAAAATTCGTAGCCCTGACTTGGTGTGGCTTTGTTCCAGGGGAGCACAGGTCAAGTGTCAGGCTCTCTGGTCCCTTAGGCATGAGTTCAGTTCAGTTGCTCAGTCATGTCTGACTCTTTGTGACCCCATGGACTGCAGCACGCCAGGCCTCCCTATCCATCACCAACTCCTGGAGCTTGCCCAAACTCATGGCCATCGAGTCAGTGATGCCATCCAACCATCTCATCCTTTATCGTCCCCTTCTCCTCCTGCCTTCAATCTTTCCCTTTAGTCATAGTGGGATCCTGAAACCTTGCATTTTGATTAGTTTTTCAAACATCATAAAATTGTCAGTCTCTGCTGATTTCTTTGTTTCCTATTTACCACCTTCTGCCCCAGCACTTTGGGTTCTCAGAAATATCCCTGACAGTACAGTTGGCAAATACCTCAAGGAAACCTCTGCTGTAAAATGCTGGCTTACTTCCTGGTAGTAACCTGTTAAGCCCTGGTTGATGCAGAAACTCTATGTTTTAATTGATTTTTTCACTTGTCAGTGAAAATTGTGGTCTATTACAAGTCTCCCATCTGAGTCAGAAGTGAAAGTCTTAAGACCCAAACTTTTTTGAAAATCTGGAACTTTTGTGATGAAAAAAATGTGTTAGTTGCTCAGTCGTGTCTGACTCTTTGAGACCCTTTGGACTCCCACAGGGCTCCTCTGTTCATGAAATTCTGTAGTCTAGAATACTGCAGTGAGTAGCCATGCCCTTCTCCAGGCAATCTTCCCAATCCAGGAATTGAACCAGGGTCTCCCACTTGGCAGGCAGGCAGATTCTTTACCATCTGAGCCAGGAAAAACCTTTTGGGCCACAAAAAGAGAACAGTATCATTTATACATGAGGATACCAGCAATCACACATTCATTATAGGAAAAAAAATTTTTGTGTGTATGTTTAGCCACTCTTTTATCTTTTTTAAAGTTTCTGTTCAATGCTAGAATACAACTAAAGACATAGAAGGTACGAGTGGTATTACAGGACTTGTCTCTTGTAGTTAATCTTTTCTCCACATAAATAGTATATGTAGTTTTGCATTTATTAGATCAGTTGAAGTTTAAATTTTTAACTCATTTTGCAAAGTGTATTGCTTTCAGGAAATGAACACACATAATACTGAACAAAACTCCCCAAAGGTTATTAAATGAGCATCAAGCCTCAAAGAAAAGTCGCAAGAATCAATGAATGTTAACTGAGAGAACCGAATTGGACCTAGGCTATGCATTATTTATGATAGAGCTAATTTCAAAAATGTCTGTTTGAAACAGCATATCAACTAGTCAAAGCTAAAGGCTGAATGGGTGTAACACTGAAGAAGGATGTTTATGCACGGAGTTTGGCTTTTAATCCAAGACACTACCCAGACTCGAAGAAATTGCATTCAAGAGGATATCTCTTGATGAGAACACCTATAGAGATGGTTATTTGCAAACCCAGTCCACAGCAGCACATGACTCATTTCCAGCATGCTGTAATTAGAAACAATACTAGTGTCGTGCACATTCCATTAGTCATCGGAACTTTCTTTTGTCCCTGTTCAGGCGATCTCTTGTGACCAGAGGCCTGCACACCAGTGCAGGAGACTTTTAATTAAAATTACAGATTGCAATAATTGTGCTATGAAATATTAGTGGAATGAAACCCCATGAATTCCCTGAGCATGCCCACTTTAATAAATGTAAACACAGTGATTTCACAAACAGTCTCATTCACCCTGGCCAGGCTACCAATCACGTGCCTGCATGCTCACTCACATCAGTCATGTTGGACTCTTTGGGACCTCACGGACTATAGCCCACCAAGCTCCTTTGTCATGGGATTCTCCAGGCAAGAATACTGGAATGGGTTGCCATTAACTTCTCCAGGGGATCCTCCCACCCCAGGGATCACACCTGTGTCTCCTGCATTGGCAGGCAGGTTCTTTACCAGTAGCATCACCTGGGAAGCCACAGATAGGAACCATTTACCTGGGATACAGTGACGGTGGGAGAATGTCCAGTCTCAGGAACTCCAGCAGCATCACAAAATACCTGCATTCATGGCACAGTGACAACCAGTTATCTGCACAGGAGACGTGCACGTGGATGAAGAGAAAGCTTTCAGTCCACTGGGAGGAAGGCAGGCAGAGGAGGAGGAAGGCCTCAGGTTCCTAGGAAAGTCTTAGGCATCAGTGTCCAACTGAAATGTGGGGCACAAACGGAATTTTGAATTTTTATTAGCTGCATTAAGAAAGTAAAATATAGTAAAGTTAACTTCAGTGATGGCTCAATAAAGGACAGAAATGTGGACATAACAGAAGCAGAATATATTAAGAAGAGGTGGCAAGAATATACAGAAGAACTGTACAAAAAAGATCTTCATGACCCAGATAATCATGATGGTGTGATCACTCACACTCACCTAGAGCCAGACATCCTGGAATGTGAAGTCAAGTGGGCCTTAAGAAGCATCACTATGAACAAAGCTAGTGAGGGTGACTGAATTCCAGTTGAGCTATTTCAAATCCTAAAAGATGATGCTGTTAAAATGCTGCACTTAATATGTCAGCAAATTTGGAAAACTCAGCAGGGGCCACAGGACTGGAAAAGGTCAGTTTTCATTCCAATCCCAAAGAAAAGCAATGCCAAAGAATGCTCAAACTACCACACAACTGCACTCATCTCACACACTAGTAAAGAAATGCTCAAAATTCTCCAAGCCAGGCTTTAGCAATACGTGAACCATGAACTCTCAGATGTTCGAGCTGGTTTTAGAAAAGGCAGAGGAACCAGAGATCAAATTGCCAACATCCACTGGATCATTGAAAAAGCAAGAGAGTTCCAGAAAAACATCTATTTCTGTTTTGTTGACTATTCCAAAGCCTTTGACTGTGTGGATCACAACAAACTGTGGAAAATTCTTCAAGAGATGGGAATACCAGACCACCTGACCTACCTCTTGAGAAATCTGTATGCAGGTCAGAAAGCAACAGTTAGAACTGGACATGAAACAATGGACTGGTTCCAAATAGGAAAAGGAGTTTGTCAAGGCTGTATATTGTCACCCTGCTTATTTAACTTATATGCAGAGTACATCATGAGAAACGCTGGACTGGATGAAGCACAAGCTGGAATCGAGATTGCGGGAGAAATATTAATAACCTCAGATATGCAGATGACAACACCCTTATGGCAGAAAGTGAAGAGGAACTAAAGAGCTTCTTCATGAAAGTGAAAGAGGAGAGTGAAAAAGTTGGCTTAAAGCTCAACATTCAGAAAACTAAGATCATGGCATCCAGTCCCATCACTTCATGGCAAATAGATGGGGAAACAGTGGGAACAGTGGCTGACTTTATTTTTCTGGGCCCCAAAATCACTGCAGATGGTGACTGCAGCCATGAAATTAAAAGACGCTTACTCCTTGGAAGGAAAGTTATGACCAACCTAGATAGCATACTAAAAAGCAGAGATATTACTTTGCCAACAAAGGTCCATCTAGTCAAGGCTATGGTTTTTCCAGTAGTCATGTATGAATGTGAGAGCTGGACTATAAAGAAAGCTGAGTGCTGAAGAATTGATGCTTTCAAACTGTGGTGTTGGAGAAGACTCTTGAGAGTCCCTTGGATGGCAAGGAGATCCAACCAGTCCATCCTAAAGGAGATTAGACCTGGGTGTTCATTGAAAGGACTGATGTTGAAGTTTAAACTCTAATACTTGGGCCACCTGATGCGAAGGGCTGACTCACTTGAAAAGACCCTGATGCTGGGAGGGATTGGGGGCAGGAGTAAAAGGGGACGACAGAGGATGAGATGGCTGGATGGCATCACCAACTCGATGGATGTGAATTTGAGTAAACTCTGGGAGTTGGTGATGGACAGGGAGGCCTGGCGTGCTGTGATTCATGGGGTCGCAAACAGTTGGACATGACTGAGCGACTGAATTGAACTGAAGTTGCCTTTGCAAATCATTCTCTTGGTAAGCATCTTTTTGTTTGTTTTTGTTTTGGGGCCAGTGCACAGCTTGTGGGATCTTAGTTCCTGGACTAGGGTTGGAACCCAGGTCCCTGGCAGCGAAAGCATGAAGCCCTAACCACTGGACCACTAGGGAATTCCTGCTCAGTGTCTTTTCAATATCATCAGGAATACCTGAGTAGATACTAGCCATGTTTCCTTCATAAAAATTAGTGCTGAATACTCAGACCCTCTTTTCTCTCACCTCATCTTAGACACGGGGCATCTTCCACACTTTGGGTACTGAAAAACTCTATAAAAGTAGTTTTCAAAGTCAAGAAGTAGATGGGAAGAAGGTGCTGTCATTAACTTTAAGAACTAAAACTCTTGGGAATGTGGGCATTTATTACTTATATTCAGACACTGAATAGTTATTCTGCTAAATGATTCATTAATAGCAATCAAAGTTTTCATAAATCAAGTAAATAATTTTCGGCATTTTAGGTCTTTTGGCATCATAACCAACCTTTCCCAATAACAATTTATGAGCTAAAGTATCCCTGTGTTATGTCTCCTTATTATGAGTGTCCATCAGGGGAGACAGGCTGAGTGTCAGAAAAGAAAAGGTAACGGCAGACAGGACAAAAGGCACAGCGCTCAGATGGAGGGCGGAAGACGGGCGCTGGAGAATTTCAGGATAGTGACATGATTGCCTCCTCTCATTTTTACCTGGGGAATTTATAATCTGTTCTGTGGAACAAAGGGAAACCATCAGATCCCTGTGTGCAATTTCTGCTCAAGAAAAAGAAAACTCTCCTATTTTATCGCTTCTCTATCATCCGAGTCTCCTTCAGGTGGCATGAATAAAAATACCTACATTAACCACACACACTTGCAAACTCAACAAAGCTCTGAGCCACATGTCAGGCAGGGTCACCCAAGATGGATGGGACCTAGTGAAGAGTTCCGACAAAACGTGGTCCACTGGAGGAGGGAAGGATGATCCACTCCAGTATTCCTGCTGCAAGAACTTCATCAGAGTATGAAAAGGCAAAAAGATCATATTTCAGGAGATGGTGGAAGATGGAGGAGCCTGGCAAGCTGCAGTCCATGGGCTCACAAAGAACAGAGCACGATTTAGTGACTGAACAACAGCAACAAAGCCACACAAGCAGGGGGGTCTTGACTCTCAGGAGAAGCCCCCACTTGCCCAGAGAAATCCTAACTCAAACTCATTCCAAAGATGGAGAGAGAACAAAAGAAGGAAGGAGGAAAACTGCGCATCACCCGAAAGCAGCACGTACCTCGGGGCATCCTGGAGACCTAAGACGGATAAATAAAGCTAAACGGGCCTGCAGTGGACCGGCGGGGCCACACGGAGCCGCCGCCAGGGACATCGAAGGAAGAGCATTTGAAATCAATATTGGGAATGTTTAATTGTCAATGAGATAGAGTTCATGGGGAGCAGCTTTCCAGGAATGAATCAGTCAGGATATGGTTCCCTTCGTGGATCTGAGACATCAGTTCAGTTCAGCTTCTCAGTCACGTCCAGCTCTTTGCGACCCCATGGGCTGCAGCACGCCAGGCTTCCCTGATGGATGGTCATAATAAGCAGTGATAACACAGGGATACTTTAGTTCATAAATGGTTACTGGGAAAGATTGTTATGATGCTGAAAGACCTAAAATGCAGGAAATTATTTAAGTGATTTATGAAAACTATTATTGAATCATTAGAGAAGGCAATGGCACCCCACTCCAGTACTCTTGCCTGGAAAATCCCACGGACAGAGGAGCCTGGTGGGCTGCAGTCCATGGGGTCGCTAAGAGTCGGACACGACTGAAGCAACTTAGCAGCAGCAGCAGCAGCATTATTGAATCATTAAGTTATTTCAAAACAAGACAGCATCAGTATTTCCAAAACCAGACAGTACTGGGGATAGATGAGGACACATCCTTTTCCCCTTCTTGGCTTGACCCCATGAATCTCCAGGTAGAATCCATAAACCACCTCAGGGTATTTTATAACCAATAGCAAACGGCTGCACTCTACCGTGTTGATTTTCATATCAGAGTTTCTTCCTGTTTGTTTTCTCAGCACTTCCCATGAGAATGGCAGACACGAGAGTGACCTCCCATCGGGTGTCACCCATTTTATGTTCAGCTAAATGAATAGGAGGCAGTGTTTGTCTCATTTCTTTTAGTGCATTCAAAATGCACTTTTCAATTAAGGAGATGGAATGTGGAGGAAGGTTTCTTTTCATTTGGAGGTCAGATAATGTTCCTATTTCAGAAGACTGTATAGTATTTTAGAAGAGAGCAAAGCCAGTATGATCAGTAATGAGATAGAAAACAATTAACTGGTGCTCTAACAAACCAATAGTCACAGTAAGCTGCTTTTGTCGAAAGCTATGGAAATAATTGATTTAAGGAATTGCAACTGTCAACAATTAAAACTGTGTGATTCTTTTGTCTGGACTTCCAGCTGAGGAACAATTTACATCAACAAACTAATTATTTTTTCTTGAGTTTTTAACAAGTTTATCTATTAATTTATGGGTGTACTAAAAACCACCAAATGGAAACTTGTGTGAAGCAAAAATATTGATCTCTGTTTTGAAGGCAGCAAGCGCACTCTGGGGACTGAGAATGAAAACAGTTCAAAGGCAATTGTCAGGAGCCTCCCAGGGTCAAGGCTCAGAGTGCAGTTCGGGGCCATTCTGGCTATGAGAGATTTTCCACTTAGGTGCTATTAGGATTCCCGCATCTCTCAACATCGGAGGGTTGTAGAGAAATCCATCCCCCTCCCTAAAGGTTAGACCTCTTGAAAGAAGACAGAAGAGCTCTGTTTGGTACGTGTCTGTCATGACACAAAGCATTATTTATGTCTGAAGCATGATGTGTGTGTGTGTGTTAAAGACTTCGGGACAACAATTATTTATATATTCAATGAGTAAAACAAAATAATTGGGTATAATCTCTGTCCCCCTCCCCACGTTTCAGAAAGGCAGTGATGAACCAATTGTTCATGGTTCACTCTCTGCCATGTCCAGCTCTCTGCGACCCCATGGACTTTCCTTTCCTTCACTATCTCTAGGAGTTTGCTCAAACTCATGTCTACTGAGTTGACGATGCCATCCAACCGTTTTATCCTCTGTCACTGCCTTCTCCTCCAGCCCCCTCAATCTTTCCTACATCAAGGTCTTTTTCAGTGACTTGGCGCCTCGTATCAGGTGGCCAAAGTATTGGAGCTTCAGCTTCAGCATCAGTCCTTCCAATGAATATTCAGGGTTGATTTCCTTTAGGATTGACTGGTTTGGTATCCTTACAGTCCAAGGGACTTTGAGAGTTTTGAAGTCAAGTGTCTTCTCCAGCACCACAATTTGAAAGCATCAATTCTTCAGCACTCAGCCTTCTTAATGGTTCAACTCTCACATCCAGACATGACTACTGGAAAAATCACAGCTTTGACTATATGGACCTTTGTCAGCAAAGTGATGTCACTGCTTTTTAATAGACAGTCTAGGTTTGTCATAGCTTTTCTTGCAAGGAGAAAGTGTCTTTTAATTTCATGGCTTCAGTCACTGTCCATAGTGATTTTGGAGCCCAAGAAAATAAAATCTGCCACTGTTTTTGCTTTTCCCCCATCTATTTGCCATGAAGTGATGGGACCAGATGCCATGATCTTAATATTTTGAATGCTGAATTTTAAACCAGCTTTTTCACTCTCCTCTTTCACCCTCATCAAGAGGCTCTTTAGTTCCTCTTCACCTTCTGCCATTAGGGTAGTATCATCTGCATATCTGAGATTATTGATATTTCTCCCAAGAGAATGGAGACACTTTACATGGGAGGATCTTGGGAACACTCTGGTTCTAGGAGTACATAAGGGAACTTTGGTGACAGCACCATTTGCATGGTATATACACACCTTTACCCAGATTGTCTGTTTGTTTGGGGTGGCTTGGGAGTGAAGAGGTGCTTTACCAATGTTTCATGTGTCAGCCACTCAGAGAAATCTAGAATTGGCTATTTTAGAGTTGACAGTGATCGTCATAATCTAATCTCAATTTATGGAAGGCCAAGATCCCAAGAATCAAGCCAACTAGAAGCAGACTGGGTCTTAACTCCAGGCGTTCTGCCCTACCTTAGGGTCCTCCTAACATGGAGGTGGGCTTTACCTCCACCCTCTGTCTAGTATCTGTACTCTCTTGAGGTGTTTTAGACCAAAGTTTCAGCCTTGCAGTAACTGGGCCCTATCCTAATGCCCATGAGCTTACTGGGCCCATGCCAAATGGTTCTGGACAGGACTCAGATCAGGGACCTATGGCCTATGGACCACATGTCTGCTCGCCAGGTGACAAAGAGAGTGAGTGTGGATGGAAGATGTGGTCACCTTTGTATGAGTCATAATTCTGTTTCGCAGGGAACAGTATCTCTCTAGAAGGGGTTACATAATTGGTAGACTCAGTACAAAGTGGAAATGAGGAATCCATAGTTCAAAAGGCTGGAAAAAAATCTGTGAAAATTCCTAAAGCATAAACTTTTGTCTTTTCCTCAGTGACCTCTTTGGAATAGCAGTGATGTTCATTTTGCTTGTTTTTAATGACATCAAAAGTAAAATTACTAACACAGACTTTACCATTTACCTTTATATCACACAAAGTCCATTTTAATTGCAAGTCAAAACTTATTTGATAAGAATTATCAAAATTGCACATTCTATGCATTTCATAGCATGTACCGACATATTGAATGTCTTTGCTCTTACCAGAACAGAACTTCAGGAAATGAACTCAACTGTATTTAATTCACTTTTTGCTATATGCACTTTCTACCACACTCTCTGAACGCAGTGAGTGCAGAGGAAAGGGAAAAGAATTATGGACTCCCTCTTCTTTTTCTCTTATGTCATTATTTGCAGTTTTAGTGGTTGGTTAACACAGGAAACCAATGCTAATAGGAAGGAATATGTCAGATTTCCTTGGCTGCTCTTTTCCATAAAATGTCATTGCCGCCTTCTTTTTTTTTTTTAACTCGTCAGGTTGTATACTTTTTCATTTATTATTCATTTTTAAACTTTTCCGGCCACAATGGCATGTGGGCTTAGTTCTCTAACCAGGGATTGAACCCACACTCTCTGTGTTGGGAGTGCGGAGTCTTAACCACTGGACCCTCCAGGGAAATCCTCACCTTTGCCTTCCTTTTGTTTTCAAAACAAGTTCTAGCTCAAAAGAAAAGCGTGGCTTCTAGGAGCCAACAGTGCTTCTTACACATTCACAGACTTCACAGGCTGACCTGGTACTTACTTGGGTTCTCTCTGAACCCCCACCCATAGTGAGGCCACAGAAATTCTTACACCAAGATACAAGTGTCATATGCGAACGGAGGACTGGGTCAGGAAGGACACACATGTACTGCATGCACTTCCTCTGTTCATACACAAAACACAAGTTCAAAGACAAAACTGTTAAGACTTTCAGACGGCAGCAGTGACAGTCTTCTGAACATCTTTGGGGGGCAGGGGTGGTGGGGTCTGGGCTGCTGCACACGTCACATACCCTCGAGGCCAGGTCTGACCTCCCTACAGCATGTGCAGGTGGGCTGTGTCTAAAGCTCCAAACAGAACTTGGAAATCCATGTGTCTTCAGTGGTGACTCAAACCCAGTCTATAGAAACCAAGTAAGTAGCTGTGTGTTGGGGAAACATGTGAAGACCAGGGATGAGATCATTCTGCCCAGCCATTTCATAAATAGGCGCTAATCTGTCCTATCATATCAAAGTGTTGAAATATAATTAGTCTTAGAGTCACCTCTTTTGGGAAGAGACCCTAAAGATCAAAGCCCACTTGCTTTGGCAGATTAGGGAACCCAAAGTAATCAAAAGCTTCGTCCAAGGTCTCAGATTCATTACTGATGGATGAGCGAAGCCCTCCTCCAGTGACCTGGTCCACCCTTCACTTTCTACTTTAGGGAATCCCTTATTCATGAAGTGAGAACAAACGTTCTCAAGGAGGTGATAAATGTATGACAACAAAATGATCTTCGGTCTTTGGTTCTGTGAAAACGAAAGTTGAACAGTAAACTATGTAAACCATCCTGGAGAAGGACGTGACAACCCGCCCCAGTACTCTTGCCTGGGAAATCCCACTGACAGAGGAGCCGGGGAGGCTACAGTCCATGAGTAGCAAAGAGTCAGACATGACTTGGTGAGTTAAACAACAACAAATATAAACCATCCAATTTAGAAATAAAGCAGTTCTCTTAAAATTAGCTGTGTGTGGTCATCTTAAAAGCAACTATGTGAAATCTGCTCCTTTAGTGTTTTGGTTTCATTATATTATTTTAATATCTCATCTTCCCATGATAATGTTTTATATTTGCATTATTTTAGATTTTAAAAGAAAGTGCAGAAGGCAGACACTGAAATTTTTCTAGGAGAAAGTTTGTCAATAACTCTAGAAAGGAAGGAGTTTTTGGCTTGTTTGTTGCTAATATAATCCTTTGTGTTGGGTCAGGAGATTTATCCTAATAATTAAGAATTGTAAGCTGGTTGAACTAAGCAAATACTCAGCTAAAAAAAAGAGCCCATATGTATCTAAGTATTTACTGTCAGTTTGAAATCCATAGGGTACTGATTAAACTCTAAACACGAACAAGAAGAAAGTTCAGAATCTCAATGCTCAAGATTGCAAAAAAATAATAAACTTATGCAAAAGAATGTTAGAAAAAAACATATCCTTTTCTGTTCTTATACAATGGATCAAGTATTTTGAAACAAAGCAACTGTTAACTTGAATGGGAATAGCCCAGCAGAGTAAAATGGAGAACTGATCAGACTTAAGACAGAAGCTACATAGAATAAATCTAAAAGTTGATCCTGTAACACACTGTTAGAACACAAGGAAGTTTTGAAATAAGAAATTTGAGTGATTTTATTTTTTTCAGATAGAGATATGGATTTTCCAGCTGTCTACTCCCACTCAACTCTATTGCAAAACATTTCCCTTCCACCTTTTCAAGAGGGTCAAGAAATCTTCCTGTCAAGGGAACATATGTTTCCTGAGATACTGGGTCCCTGAGAACAGTGAGGAGAGGTGGGATGCTCTTGCTCTCAGGCAACAGACAGAAATGTCTTCTGATGACCCATATGGTCTGTGTGAGCAGTGGCTGATGGAACACTCATCTGTGCATGCCTGCTAAGTCACTTCAGTCATGTCCAGCTCTTTGTGACCCCATGGATGGACTGTAGCCCACCTGACTCCTCTGTCCATGGGGATTCCCCAAACAAGAATACTGGAGTGGGTTGCTGTGCCCTCCTCCAGAGGATCTTCCAGACTCAGGGATCAAACCCGTATCTTACATCTCCTTCATTGGCATGCGGGCTCTTTACCAGTAGCTCCACCTGAAAGCCCAATGGAGGACTCATACTTACAGCAAATGGAAGACAAGCCAAAGCAGTTCCTCCAGACATGTGGTGCTATCTGCCTATTTGAATGGCAAGTCACAGTCTACAGGTGTTGGCTTGGTTCCATTGGTGCTTTTTTTCACAAGAGTTCTTTGCAGGCTAGACAGCATATTTAAAAGGAGAGACATTACTTCACCAACAAAGGTCCGTCTAGTCACAGCTATAGTTTTCCCAGTAGTCATGTATGGATGTGAGAGTTGAACCATAAAGAAAGCTAAGTGCTGAAGAACTGATGCTTTTGAACTGTGGGGTTGAAGAAGACTCTTGAGAGTCCCTTGGACTGCAAGGAAATCCTACCAGTCCATCCTAAAAGAAATCAGTGTTGAATATTCATTGGAAGGACTGATGCTGAAGCTGAAACTCCATTACTTTGGCCACCTAATGTGAAGAACTGACTCCTTGGAAAAGACCATGATGCTGAGAAAGATTAAAGGCAGGAGGAGAAGGGGACGACAGAGGATGAGATGGTTGGATGGCATCACCAACTTGATGGACATGAGTTTGAGCAAGGTCTAGGAGGTGGTAATGGACAGGGAGGCCTGATGTGCTGTAGTCCATGCGGTTGCAAAGAGTCAGACACGACTCAGCGACTGAACTGAACTGATATCCACTTGTGCCCTAGGGAAGGTGCCACACCGTCTTCCTCAAGGTGGTACCCTAACCCAATCACCTTCCCAAGCCAAAGAAGAGAGTGCAGGAGGATGTATGTACCAAGAGGTGAAATAAAATCAGGCGAGTGAGTGCAGAGTTTCAGAACTCATGCAGGGACCAGCCCTGAAATATGAGTGTGTGGTTTCTGTGGCCCCACAGGAAAGTTAAATGCTCTTCTGTGTAACATTATGATTGCACACTATAAAGATGAATGGTAAAATTCATGTTAATGCTTTAAAATATTTTTTCACTTAGAATGTCATCAGATAGCATATAAAAAGGCATCAAACATTTCAAGACTACAGAGTGAAGGAAAAAGCATTGCATTTTAGGACCTGCCCTGGTACATTTTCCTGAGTCTTAAATGGGAGTCTCCACAAATAATCTGAGTGGCCCTGGTTGGAATCACTGATCAGATACTGAGGCAGAAGAGGAGTTAGCCTCTTCTGTGGTAGGTGGTTTAAAGAATGCACTGAAGACTTGATAGGGCTGCTGGGAATAATACAACAGCTATAGAGCAAAGTAGCATAAAATAAACAGCACCACGGGGAATGGGACCCCGAGCTGATCGGGGGAGGACCGGACGATGGGATCTCTGCAGCTATGCTCAGCGCCCCAACATGTTGGAGAGGGCAGATGGGGGGATGGAAGAGAGTGTAAGAAAGGAGGTGGGATCACCGAGAATGCCACAATCATGTGACTCGGTGTTACAACTTCAGCGTAGCCTGTAGAGGGCTAGGTGTGCACAGTGAAGGGGGCCACGTCCTACAAGGAAACAGAGGAGCAAGCGTGTGGATTCTTCCCTAGACTGCAAACGAGGGCGAGAAGGGGCATTTTCCTGTGACTTCAGTCTCTTCTGAGGTCCTCGGGGTGGAACCAGAGTGTTGAGTGCAGACAGCTGCTGAAGGAAGGAGACTGATCGCCTATCGGGAACTCTCTAAAGGGTGATCACCTCCCCAGACACAAACAAGTCCCTAGACCTGATGCACTGTAAGTCTTGCTCTAGAAGTCAGAGGTCCTGACAGAAATACGTCCTGTACCTTTCTAATTCCATGCAATACACTTATGCTACTTGTCCCCAGAATTTCTTTGCCAACTCAAACTCTCCATTTGTTTGGCATAGCTCACCATTCACAGCTTCCCCAAACCCTTTCCGTGGCTATTTCTTCTCGTTCTTCATTCTTTCAACCTTTCCACAGACGTCTCTCTCTCTTTTATTTTAAATTCTCTCCACACGTAAGTGTATAGAATGAATTCTGAGGACAGAATTATATCATCTTTGAAGTGAAAATGCCCTTTAGCCTGCAGTCAAACTGTGGCCTGGCATATAAATCAATTGGCAAAACCCCAGTCACATTCATTCAGTTGATCATTCACTCACTAATTCATTTGTTTAGATTCTGCTTAAATAATCTGGTAAGCCATTTATTCATTTCCAAATAAACTTCATTGAATGATTACTATGACCTAATGTGTGAGAATATAAAAAACAAGATAAAACTACTATCCTCAAGAAACTTGCAGCATAGTGATAGTAACACACAAGTCAACAATTTCAGTGCAATAGGCTGAGACACACGTGATAAAGTTTGCGTTATTTCCAATGTTGATATCAACTTTTGACAACACAGAGAAGCACCTATCAGTGACTCCATTTTGATGTAAACTCATCTAAATGTTGGTGTCTCTCTATGGCAAACACCCAACACAATTATGCATCAATCAATAAAACCAACTTCCTGCTACCTTTAAGAAAAAATAAGTAATGCAAAGATAATATAAAATTCAACCATACAGTGTGAGAAAGATGTTATCATATAATAATATATTGGGCAACATAGTTCAAGATTATTTTTAATTTTTCAAGAGGGGATTAAAAATAAAATGTAGCACTTGAGCACTTCCTGGTAATTAAATTTCCTCAAGGAGGTCATGGTCTCATTACTACTGTACGAGGCAGCCCATTCAGTCACGGCAGCTTTAATTGTGAGAACATCCTTCTTCCCTAGAATGAATGGAAGTCAGTTCTCTGTAACTTTCCCCACTGATACCAGTCCTGCCCTCTGATACTCTCAGAATGAGTCTAATCCATCTTCCATGTGGCGGTCCTTTAAGTATCTCAGGGAAGCTGTCATCTCCTCACTTGGTCTCCTTGAAGTCTAGTTACCACAATCGGTCCTGTGCATCAACACGTTTAGTTCATTGATCAAACAGAAACTTGGTCCTGAATATCCTTAACCCAACAATGTCCTATGAAATGCTGCTCTTCAGTCTACATCTGTTAAAGCAAATGAACAGTATCACTCTTAGGTTAGGCAACCTCATATCTGCATCAAGGTCAGGACAGGAAACACTTCAACGCTCTTTTACTCATCCTGCTCTTTGACCTCTGGGTTCCACAGCCATGAGAATATATGTCTGTTGTTTCTGAACTATGCAATCTGTAGTATTTTGTTATAGGGGCCTAAAGGGCTGAACTAAGAACTCAGATTTGAAGATCCATCTTTGACATCAAAAGCACAAACTAAACAGAACAGTCAGTCTGCTCATTAACTTGAACTTTTCAAATGTTTGCCCCATTTTTTAGTCTAACTGCTTCAACTCACGTCAACTTTGCTTCAGCTGTAACCTATTATGGCCATTTTGAATTAGTCATAGTAGGAGGGCAGGTCTGCACACACAAAAATTTGGGAATTTTTGGAGAAAATAAAAAAACAAAACCTTAAAAATCAATCAAAAATGCGTTACCCTCCACTTGGATGAGGGCTTTGGTGTGATGATTCCTTCAGCTCAAACAAATAAATATATCCATGATGAGTGAGCAACTGGCAGTCTCCAGAAAAAGAAGTGGGATTTCCAAGAAGAGTTACTCTATGGGGATGTATAAACGGAAGCTGTGGACAAATGGACTTGGGCTTTTTCTACTCGAGATTTTCTCATAATGGGAGAAATGAGACAGTTGCCTGAGGTGAAAAAGAACTGAGAAGAAGGCCAATTCTCAACAGAGAAATGGAAAACCAAGAGAAAAGGAGAAAGGGCTTTAAAAGGAGACTGAATAGTAGGGAAAGAAAGAGCCCCGTGGTCTCTGCGTGGAGCAGGCCCTTCAGGTTCTGAGCCCAGACTATCCGAGCAGATGTGGTTAAGACACCCCTGGGGATCGCTTCCCCAAGAGTGTCTTCCTTTGATATAATAAATTGTGAGTAAGGAGAGCAAGAGACATTAACCAAGAATTTTCTGAGGTAGAAAACCAAGACTATCTGACCATTTAGTTTGTTTTCTGGCCTAGGGGGGAAAAATAACATTCTCACAAGTAAAAACATAGGTAAATATCTCTCCAGACACCAATGCAAACAAGACAATAACAGAAGAGCCCCAAGCTTAAGAACTAGACTTCATGGAAAAACTAAAGAATGTATAAATCAAATGTGATATTTTTTCACTCATATCGCCTTAATTTTAAGAGACTCTGTAGCCTAATAGCTTTGCTTTGCAAGAACGAAAGACATGAGATAGGCTACTAATGGGTGCCTTGGGACTTTACATGAGTTTAAATCCTCCTTTCAACTTCCAACCCAACACAAAATAGCTTGTTACTGACTCTTCTTTTTCTAGATTATATCCGTCCCTACTATGTTAGGGCTTCCCTGGTATCTCAGACAGCAAAGAATCTGCCTGAAGTGCAGGAGATCCAGGTTTGATCCCTGGGTTGGGAAGATCCCCTGGAGAAGAGAATGGCAATCCACTCCGGTATTCTCTCCCAGAGAATTCCATGGACAGAGGAACCTTGCAGGCCTCAATCCATGCGGTCACAAAGAGTTGGACATGACTGAGTGACTAAGACTACAATGTTATTTTTTCAACAAATTGTTTAACAATTCATCTCTTACTGATGCACAAACCACTCTAAGGAAATTCAACAGTAATAAGAGCTTTAAATCATCAGTTAAGAAGATATTGCAACTATTTGAAAACATGTACCCTGATATTCACTATTAAATAGCAGTGCTACTTACAATAACCAAGACATGGAAGCAGCCTGTGTCCATCGACAGAGGGATGGGTAAATGAGATGCGGAAATATATACAACGGAATATTATTCAACCATAAAAAGAATTGAAACAATGCCAATTGAGCAACATAGGTGGACATAGAGATTATTACACTAAGTGAAACAAATCAAAGACAAATATCATGACATCACCTATAGGTTTATGTACGCAGAATCTAAAAAGGTGATGATAATGAACTTATTTACAAAACAGAAACAGACTTAGACTTTTAAACAAACTTGTGGCACCAAAGGGGAAGGGATAAATCAAGAGTTTGGGGGTAACATATACACACTGCTATATATAAAATAGATAATCATCAAGGACCTACTGTGTAGCAGAGGGAATTCTATTCAATATTCTGGAATAACATATATGGGAAAGAAGCTGAAAAAGATGGATATATGTATACTGAATCACTTTGCTGTATACCTGAAACTAACACAACATTGTGAATCGACTGTACTCCAACATTAAATAAACACCACTGTGTAATATTGTATTTGTTATACCTGTGAGTATTTAACCTCAGTGTACCCAATACTACAGGTATATAAAACCCATGTATATCCCAAGATACAATCTATTTGGTTGGCCAAAAAATTTTTGTTTTCAGGAACATTTTAGATTATATCTTGAATAAATATAGCAAATATGGCCCTACGTACCTAAACATTCACTTGGTGATCTCTATAAAGACTCGTGGTTATGCTGTTTTATCCTGGTTCAACTTTTTCCTGGATAACTGGAAGAACCACTTAACTGTGACCTCCTTTATTCCTGTCTTGACCCCAGAGTGAACTTCTTGGAGCAAAAATCCAATCAGGGCATATCTTTTCTTAAAGTTTTTCATTGTTGTAGTTGCTAAGTCATGTCAGATTCTCTGTGATCCCGTGAACTGCAGCATGCCAGGCTTCCCTGTATTTCCCTATCTCCTGGAGTTTGCTCAGATTTGGGCCCACTGAGTTGGTGATGCCATCCAACCATCTCGTCCTCTGTTGCCTCCTTTTCCTCCTGCCCTCAATCCTTCCCAGCGTTCAGGTCTTTTCCAATGAGTCGGCTCTACGGATCAGGTAGCCAAAATATTGGGGGCCTCAGCTTCAGCATCAATTCATCCAATGAATATTCAGGGTTAGTTTCCTTTAGGATTGACTGATTTGTCAATTTCCTGGCTGTCGAAGGGACTCTCAAGAATCTTATCTAGCACCACAATTCAAAAGTATCAATTCTTTGGCACTCAGCCTTCTTTATGGTCCAAATCTCACTTCTGTACATGACTACTAGAAAAACCATAGCCTTGACTCTATGGACCTTTATAGGCAAAATGATGTCTTTGCTTTTAAATATGCTGCCTAGGTTTGTCATAGCTTTTCTTCCAAGGAGTTTAACTGTCTTTTAATTTCAAGGCTGTAGTCTGTCATTGACAGAGAGTAAAATCCACACTTGTGTGATCAGGAATCTGTGAAAATCATTAGCTGAGAAGTGGCCCCAATAGCCTACACCAGTTATGGACCGACATCTTCATCGGACCCTTTAACCTCACTTTGGGCAACTTTCCACTGACTGCCTCTTCTTGTTGGGTCTTTGAAAAGCCAGGCTTCGAATCCCATCAGGACCGTAGCCAGGATGCTCTATTCCAGGTCTCACCAGAATCCAACCCAAATGTCACCTCCTCCAAGAAGTCTTCCCTGATCATCCTACCCAAAGCAGTTCCCTGCTCATGGCCAGCGTCACTGGAGTAGGACCAGCCCAGGTGAGGACGCCCTGGGGCTCAGAAGGCCCTGCACTCAGTTTGTGCTCTGTCTGATCATCTTCAAATCTGTCACAACTTTTGAACAAAGGCTCTGAGTTGCTTTTTCTTTTAATATTGACTCTGCAAGCTTTGCTGCCAGCTCTTCCCTCACTCCAGACTGCATTGTCCCATTCGGGTTTTCTCCATGGCACTTCCATTATTCAAAGTGATCTCTTTTGTTAATCTATTTACTGACCTTTCCCCTCCAGCGATGTGAGCTCCAGCAGAGCAGGAACCTCGCCAGCCTGGCTCACCACCGTGTCTCCGGCCCCTGGAACAGGGCCAGGCGGAGGGTGAGTCTCAGAAGCACATGGTGAATTAATGACCAAGGCAGAGCACTAAAAATACAGCCTGGAGTGCAAAACACACAGAGAGGAGTTGATGGTAGCTGGGCTTTCTGCCATGGCTTCAGACTCATTTCCCCAACACCACTTATCCTACCGAGGTGAGATACTGATTAATAAAAGATGCTCGTGTCATCCACCAGTAAATTCATCCCGACAGGTCAAGTACCAAGATGAAACTTAACCACTGAGTTCTAGCACATCCTGCCAGGAGGCGCATCCCGGGGCTGCACTCTCCCTCCTCTCTTCCAGAATCTGGGGGTGTTCAGGATCCTGCCGCCTGCCATCTATGTTCCTCCGGGAAGTGACCTCAGCCCTGCTCCAGCGGTGGACCTGGCTGACCTGGCTACCGCTGGGTTCACAGGTGGAATGTTGAGACAAAGGAGCCTCCACCGGGGATGCCAAGAATGTTCTTCCCCGAGGTTCCGGAAGGGCTTCTACCCTTCTTTGCTAAAGATGGCCTGCCCCCAGTGGGCCTCAGGACTACTCAATCTTTGCTCACCATCCCCTCCCTCCCACCCCCCCACCCCCCCTGCCCAACGAATCAAACCCTCCGTGGAAGGAGGGCAAGCCCAGAGCTGTGAGCTCTTGGAGCTGGAGTCTTGGACTGAGCAAATCTGAATCCTGCCAACTACACATGGCCTTCCTGTTGAAGCCAGTTTGGTCCAGTTCTACACGACTGAGCGACTGAACTGAACTGAACTGAGCTCTGATACTTGGAGGCAGCAACATCCTTACTGATTTGTAATTATCACTTTCTGCAGAAAGAGAACATCAGTGAGATAGATCTTCATTTGTATTTGCCATGAATGTATCTTCTCCTATGTTCCACAATAGGCAGTGTTTTAAAATAAACTTGACTTTTCCAAATATTTCACTATCCTCATGGTTGAAAACAGAGTTGTTGTTGTTGTTTAGTCCCTAAGTTGTGTCTCTTTGTGACCCCATGGACTGTAGCCCACGAGGCTCCTCTGTCATGGAATTTCCCAGGCAAGAATACTGGAGTGGGTTGCCATTTCCTTCTCTAGGGAATCTTCCCGACCCAGGAATTGAACTCTCATCTCTCCTGCTTGGCAGGCAAGATTCTTTACCACTAAGCCAAAAGGGAAACATTGAAAACAGAGACTTGAGCCTTTCATCGTAATTTGCAGTTATGACCATTAAGACAGAACTTACCTCACAGAGTCTTTGTCAAGACGGCGGGACTGACTGACTGTAGTGAGAAAGCAATCTGTGTTTAGGATCACAGTCCTGGGTCCGTCCCGTCCTCACGGGACCAAGACAAAGGCCCTGTGCTCTCCGAGTCCCCATGCCTCCTGCTGTGAGACAGCGTCCTCTGATCATTGTAAGGAGGTTGACCTCCGAAGGTCATTGTGAGGATGTGGGACACTAGTGCACACAGGGCCAGGGCCCCACAGGTCGTGAGAGGCCCACACGGACTCACGTGGCCCACCATTGCCACTTTTGCACTAGCCAAGGGGGAACAAAGGTGCGTGGCTGGTCCCTGCTCGTGAGAAACACTAACATCCTTGGGGAGATGGACTGAAGTTGGTTACAAAAAGCTAACTAGCTGCTAACGAGGATGAATTGCAAGTGCCAATGGTTTGAGGAAGAGGAAGTGTCCACAGGGCTAAGGCAGAAGGACCTTCTGGTGAAGATGGGTGGAGGTGGGCAGGCAGAGGACCGTACCCAAGACCGGGTCTGACACCTCCCAGGGAAGCAGAACAGGAGGGAGCGGGGAGGGGAGAGTGTAGCTGGTGGCCGCAGAGGGCAGGCTTGGCTCCAACTTAGCAAAAGAGACTAAGAAACCCCCAGCAGAGGCAGAAATGGGTGTTTCATGAAGGGCTCCGCCTTCCAGCTACATCCAGACGGCAGTTGTCAATATTCTCCGAAACAAAGCAATAATAAAAAACACACAGAAAGCTTTAAAGACAATTCGGCTTAATTTTAAGACAGAGAAGTAAATAAGGATGAGAGGACAGAATCCTGAAGAGACCATTAAAGAGATGTTTTTCCAAGTCCGGGTTTGAGAGGAGATCCAACCAGTCCATTCTGAAGGAGATCAGCCCTGGGATTTCTTTGGAGGGAATGATGCTGAAGCTGAAACTCCAGTACTTTGGCCACCTCATGCGAAGAGTTGACTCATTTGAAAAGACTCTGATGCTGGGAGGGATTGGGGGCAAGAGGAAAAGGGGACGACAGAGGATGAGATGGCTGGATGGCATCACTGCCTGGATGGATGTGAGTCTCAGTGAACTCCGGGAGTTGGTGATGGACAGGGAGGCCTGGCGTGCTGTGATTCATGGGGTCGCAAAGAGTCGGACACGACTGAGCGACTGAACTGAACTGAACTGATGCAGCCTGATTGGAGGGGGCGGGTAATACAAGGATGACCGTGGTGATAAAAGTACCTCCACCGTCTCTGTCTCTCTACCCAATTCATCTTCAAACTAAATAGATAACATTTTTCCCTTTAGGAATTAGTGGGAAAGGCGAAAACAGAGAAAATGGTAATACTATAGTTCTTAAAAAAGCAAGGATTAGGAAAAGGAAACAGTCTGGCCACAGCTCTTCCGACCACAAGAGGGTGCTGCTGGTTCCAGGAGCAGAGCGGACATGGAGCCCAGCAACTAGCCAGAGGGCTGCCCTGAGTCCGGTCTGAAAGGGGTCACCTAGGCAGTGCAGAGTGGGGACCGCCCCTGGCCTTTACCCGTGGCCTGTGGCATCCATGTCGTCCTAAGACCACAGAAGGCATGGAACCCTTATCACCCAAGGCCTCTCAGACTCATGCTGGGCACGTCAGGACCGGGACTTGTTTTAAAGGGACCAGTCACTGCACAGGCAAAGCAGGGAGGTCCTGCCCCCGCAAAACCGGGCCATATGATGGTCTCTAGCTGTGAGCTCCACTCAGAGAAGGATTTAGTCCCCCACAGCTCCCAGTGACACCGTCCAGCCAAATTCCATTTCCCGACCCAGCAGACCAACTAAGAGAACGCCCGGGCACCCAAGATTAAAAATAGGATGTTGCCACCGGGTGCCTGGCCGGCTGGCAGAGACACAGGACCTTGGGAGAACCTGGAGCCCTGCCAGGCGGCTGTCCTCGCGCTCAGCCACCCCCCGGGAAGGGGAGGGGGGTGGAGGTTTACAAGGAGTCCTGCCAGGAAAGGGCTGGGAGCAGGGGAAGGGTGGAGAAATGGTTTTCCTGTGAGTCAGGGACAACGGCTGTCACCGCGGAGGCAGAGGAGGTCGGAAAACTGGGTCCAACCCTTCAGTGGAGCCGTGGCAGCTGAGTCAAAACAAGCAGTCAGAAACTTGAGGCCCTTAAAAATACAGTAATTCATGCGACATCAAAGCAGCGATTAGCACGGCTTCCTGGCTGTCTCCTTCTGTTTATTTATAGCACATTACACATTTTAATGCTATTTTCATAAGGTGCTTCAGCTGCTGCGGTGCCATATTTGGGAGGCCAAGTGCCTGAGAAGCGCTACAATTAACAACACCCCAGGCCCAGCCACACGGGAGCCTGGTGTCAAGCCCAATGACCACAGCCTCCCAAAAGGAGGCACAGAGGAGAAAGTGTCCCCAGGGCTCCCAGTGCCCTGCGAAGCCGGCCAGACGACGGGATGCAAAGGGGCGCAGAGGAGAGGGGAGGGAAGGAGAGTGCAACCGCCAGGTTCGTCTGGATGAGTCCTGTGGGGAGGACGGTCAGTCCTCAAGCCTTTGCGCAGAGCCTGCTTTTATTAGGGCACAGAAACTGGCCCTTTGAGGGTGGAGTTGTTCACTGAACTCTGGAGTCCACCCCCTCCCCGCTCCCCAAACTGGCTCTATTTTAAACGCATTTGAGTTTATATCAAGGTCAAGGATGGGAGGAGGAAGGAAAAGAGAAAAGTCACGGGAAACGTTCTCATTCCTCCCAGGAACTTACTTTCTTTGACCAAAGGTGGATCACTTAGGAAACAGAACCGCTCCATCTCGTATCAAATAGACAAAATGCACTCTTCCTGCAGATAAATTTAGTAGCAGTGTCTCCAAGTCTGACTGCGCTTTACGATTAGTCCCCTTGAAAAATGCAAGTGGGTGTATTTGTGCCATGGGAAAAATATGTCATCTCCGCATCCAGAGATAAAACAGGTGGGGGAAAATAACAGGGGGTCAAGAGAGCAAAGGGAAAATACATGGCCTGCACTGGCCCTGTGATGAACACATGCCCCTGAACCATAAGGACCCAACCACGTGGGAGCCCACGATTCAAGAGGCTGTTTTCAGCTGGATGGATGTTCAACACCATATCATCACAGCACCAAATTCAGGGTCACAGTTTCTATTGGAAGCATCGATTCTCTCGTCAATGCATTTAATGTTTATGAAATGTCAGATATCGGCAAGCTTCCAAAATCATCAGTGTCTGTTTTTTTCCACCCAACCATTGGCAGCTGGCTTCCTCGCTTTTATGTCTGAGACCACTACCCGGTGGCCCTTGTCTGGGTTGGGACATCTTTTGGACCCTCGGATCCATCTGAGGACTGATCTCCCACAAAAGTTTCCGAGACCACCGCCAACATTCTCATATCACACCTGTCCTCTAGGAACTGGGCTTGAGCCCGAAATGCGGCTCACACAGGCCACTTAAGGGCCGTCCCAAGATAACTCGGGTCGGAATTTATCCAGCCCCCTACAAATAAAGCACATCCCATGACTCCACTGTGGAGGCATCCGCTGTTCCAGAGCCTCTTATTTCTAACAGTTGCATCAGCCGTAAGCACACACCGTGAGCTGGTGCTTGGTGAGTAAGATCTCAGCAGATAGCAATGTCTTTCTCTAAAACTAAATCAGTTTGACTTTGGCACACTCTTGAACCATTCCCTTCCCAAGACAAAAGCTCAGGGAAGTGTACATTTGCCATGCTCTCCTAATCCTCCTAACAGCAGCTAACGTTTATGGAGTGTCAGGATGGACTGTTCATGGCAGGACCCCCGTCTTAGCTCAGTTAATCCTCAGAGATGCTCTCAGGTGGGTAAATCACACAGATGCAGGTCTCAAGGGACAGTGGTCCAGTAACTTGCTGAGCCCAGGCAGCACAAGAGCAGACATTGCCCACCGAGGGCCCAGAGGTCATGTCTTCATGAGTGAGGGCACGTCCCTGCTTCTTTAATAAGAGCAACCGTGTTCAAGAGAAAAATGAAAATAACTCATTTCTAATTCTCAGTACAAGTAAGGCAGGTCTGGAGCTATGGTATTCCTTGTTCAGTCTGAAGATTATTATGGTTGCTTCTGTCATCTTGGCCTGTTTCATTGGTAGTTCTGTTTCTTATGGTCATTGGAGAGCTACGAGGGTGAAAATCTGTTCCCCGACATTGACGTAAGACTCAAACCAAGATATCAAAGACCAGAGCTGGGGAGGGTATGGGCGCCCGTTCCAGTCCCAGAGTTAAGGCGTCTGTTCCTCACCTTCTGTGTCCAGACACCTCATCAAGCCAAGAAACACCGACGACAGTCTGGAAAACAAGAGACCAGGGTGAGCTCCCTGTCGGGAGGTCTGACTTACAGATGGAGACGTAGAAGGCATTTTCTCCAAGACAGCGGAGCTCGCGGGCAGCCTGTGGTGCATCTGGCTGATGGGATAAAGGATGCCAGTGTGTGTGGGGCACCCCCAGGAGCCCTGGACTGTGGGGTTCTAGAGAAACCAGGATGATTTGAGGTCTTAAACACTGCCTGGTATTAGGAAGCACAACTCTGGATGAGGCTCCACCTGCCACCAGGGGGCGCCTGGGTTCTGAGTGTGCCCCGTTCTCAGGGTCCCGGGACCTCGATGAAATGAACCGCCGCACAGCTGTCGTCCCTCCCTCACACCTTCACACACGGCCGAGCCGACTCCAGATCATCTTTATGTGTCCTGGAGACAGATGCCCCCGGGAAGGATCCAGGCTCCATCTTGAATAAGGAGCCCTCGGCCCCCCGGCACAGGGTGGCCAGACCGGCCCCCAGGGACTTGTTAGCAGAAGCAGGGACCTAAGACGTCACGTGGCTCAGCCCCTCCGGCCCCTGGCCTCAGCTTACTGCATTCTCTAAGGGAGCACTTCCTTAATTAGTATGTATTATAATGCATTATACCCACCTCTTCAGTCAAAGAAGAGCATGACGTAAACGCAAGACCCAGATTCAGTATTGACCCATCAGGCCCCTAACGAGTCATGCTTCTGCCGGCCGATGTGACAGGAGCGCCCCCCCCCCCGCCCCGCCCCCAAGAGAAAGACACAAATTCCCCCTGTCCTTGACAGACAGCATCAATTTCCGGAGCCGGCAGATTCTTCCCTGGCAGATTTAGGACACCAAAGAAAACAAGGGCCCCTGATAGTACCTCGGGGGGATGGGGGACAAAACCCCCCGCGCTCACCAGTGTTTTCATAATGATATCTCCGCGCTTATGCTACCCTGACCGCACGGGTCTACTGGGTCTGTGTGTATAGACGCATCAGCCCAAGCACACAACAGAAAAACAAGCCCGTTGTCCGCCCTTCCCCGCCCTCTGCAGGAATTTGGCTGGAGATGAAGGTTTGATCTTTTAGTAATAACATTCTCAGTGTCCAGCTGCGTGCAGCCAAGGGAAATAAACACATCAGCTTCTGAACCTGGTTGTGCTGTGGATTGACATGGCCGCTGACAAAGGATTAACCTCTTGTTGCCTCAGGGCCCTGCCCCACAAAAGATGACCTATATTCTCAACCCAAACAGCTTCTCTGCATTAATACTTAATGGCCACAGAGCACAGGGTAACCATGGGAGCGTTTTGCCAAGGTCACACTCTTTCACAATCGGTGCTATTTTGGTTCTAAGTGTGCTTCCAGCCTGCACAGTTACATGGAAATTAAATACCCCTTGAAGGGGAAGTAAAAGAATGGTGTCTGCACAGCGGAAATCCAGCTTCACAGACCAGGCCTTCAGGGGGCCTTGGAGAGTCTGAAGAGGCAAATACTCTGAGTCATCGTTGGGATGTACTGGTTCTGCCTTCCGGCTAATGTACCCAGTTCTAGCCCAATAGTGCGGTTACTATCGTAGTTCTGTTTAGGGTCACTTTTGGTCCTGTGACCTCAGTCTTCCACCTAAATTATTTCAGAAATTATTTAGGATTGAGTGTCTCCAGCACAGCCCCCAAACTATTGTTGCTGTTGAGTTACCAAGTCATGTCCGACTTTTTGCGACCCCATGGACTGTAACCTGCCAGACTCCTCCGTCCATGGGATTTCCCTGGCAAGAATACTGGAGTGGGTTGTTATTTCCTCCTCCAGGGTATCTTCCCGACCCAGAGATCAAACCTGCATCTCCTGAATTGTCAAGCAGATTCTTGACCTTTGAGCCACCAGGAAAACCCCCCTCCAAATGATATGCTACCCTAGAAAATGACCCAGAGGCAAGTAGAGAGGAACAGTTCACCTCCAGAGTCACATCTTTCCCCTGACATCTTGGGAGAGTTTGACTAAAACTGCCCAGGACAGCAGCTCTTAACTAGGATTGGAATGAAACAGAGTCATCACCACTGGTCTGAGGGAAAATTATTATCTGAAGAAGAAATTTCTAGAATTCCAGTGTAGTCTGTATGTTCCAGAAATAACCCATATTGACTTTGCATCAGCCAGCTCTTTACATCTGGAACAAAATTTAGTGGATACATTCCGTAGGGACAGACCAGCTGTTGTAAAAAAAAATAAATATTCCCCCTGATTTCCCTGGCTTAACACTGGCCTATGTATTGGTTCTTCCCAGGTGGCACTTGTGGCAAAGGAGCCACCTGCCAATGCAGAAAGGACACAGCTGCAACCCCTGGGTCGGGAAGATCCCCTGAAGGAGGGCATGGCGACTCACTCCAGTCTCCTTGCCTGGAGAATCCCATGGACAGAGGAGCCTGGAGGGCTGCAGTCCATTGGGTCACAAAGAGTCGGACACGACTGAGTGACTAAGCACTCATGCACGTATCAGTTCAGCAGGTGAGTTCTTGGTCTGTGAGCAGATTTCAAGTCTCCTTCCCCTAACACGGAATGCTTCACTAGGGCCTTGCAGTCTTTAGTCTCCAGACCACAGATGGAGAAAGAAAGGGATGAAGAAGACTTACTGGCTTCCTAACTGTTGTGGCGTGGAAATGACAAACATCACTCCTGCTCACGTTCCAATGGTCAGTCAAAACTAGTCACAAGACCCCAAATATACACAAAGGAGGCTGAGAGTTGCAGTCCCCAGCTGGATGGCTGTTTCTCAGTGACAAGTCTGTACTGTGGACAGGAGGGGCTACATTTTGGTGGCTGGGTAGCAGTCTCTGCCACGTGGCCATCCAGTGCTGGGGTTGACCCCACGCCAGGACAGTTGCAGCAGTGTACACGACAAGGCCATCAGTCAGTGTCCTGGGAACCCTGCCAGAGACCAAGAGCTCCCTACTTGGCAAGGAAATCTATTTAACTTTTTGGACGGCACTAACCAATGATAGAGCTTCCCCGGTGGCTCAGTGATAAAGAATCCACCTTCCAGTTAAGGAGACGCAGGTTCCACCCCTGGGTTGGGTGACTGGAGAAGAAAATGGCAGCCAACTCCAGTATTCTTGCCTGGAGAATCTCACAGACAGAGGAACCTGGCGGGCTACAGTCCATGGGGTCGCAAAAGTGTCAGACACGACTTAGAAACTAAACAATCTTAACAACCAATGATAAGAAAGTACTGACACTGAGTTATGATATTTCATCACACAATTTCCATCTGCTGATCTTAGTTCTCCCCTTCTAGAATCTCACAGAAATTCTACTTCTTCCACTTGACCGACCATCAGAGAGAAGATCCACCCTGTCTCCCTAAAGTGATTCATTATCTAAGCATGCTCAGCTTGCTGATTTTCACTCCATTTATGACACTGGCCATCTTTCTTGGGATATTCACACAACTCTTCTTGGCCACCTTGAAATGTTTAGCTCAGGACTGAAAACAGGGCATCAGGTGAGCAGAAGGAGACAGGATGGGCTCCATGAGAAGGACCCAGTGTGTTTCATTCTGGCAAAACATTCCTGGGCTGCTGTTTCTCCTCTCTCATCAGCTGGGTGGTGGACCAGGAGAGACAGTGACTCTGGCTCCTGGATATGAGTCTCGGGGGGACCAAAGCCCTGCTGTTCACAGACTTCCCCTCCTGTTCTTACACAATGAGCGAGTTTCACTGCGAAGGGCTCGTTTCAGATCAATGCATTTTAAAGCTTAAAAAGAAAAATATGGCTGAACTAAAACGATAATAAAGAAAGCTCAAGATAACGCAGCCTTTTATGCAAGCTTTATATCACATGAGCCACGCTTTGGAGCAATCCTGGAGATGAGCATAAATTAGACACAGAATCTTTTAGTTTTTAAAAAAATTAATAAAGTTTAGATTAAATATTAAAGAGAAAAGATGTAGTTCGTTCTTCCTGGATGAAGTCTCAGAAAAATGGGGTTTGTTTCTCTTCCTCCATTGAGGCTGGCATGGCAAAAGAGTCTCTATAGAAATATTTTTTTAATTTTTAGAAAGTTTCTTAAATTAATTTTTACAGTTAAAAAGTATATTATGGGAGAGACTATTTTACCCTGATTGGGCCATTTTGTAAAAAATTGATCCAGAAAAGCAATTTGTCTCAATTATATTTTATTTTGCTCTATTTTGATAGGAAAAAGGAAGGGTGGAATTGCAAGCAACCTTTTAATATAGCTTAGAGACTTAATGGGGAAAGGGCACTAATATTGTAATTACCAGTTTTCTTTTATCAGCTACAGTTCTCTTTGTTGCTCCTGCTATTTAAAGTTACTGTTCACACACTGTGGCTAATTCCCTTTGTTAAATTTCACAGTGAATGCAGCTTCCTGAATATTTGTTATTGCAGTCCTATGGATGCAGGCTTCTCAGATAAAGGAGCAACTGGGTGCATCCATCTGTAGGCAAATTAAAAATGAGTTTAACCCCATGGCTTCCGTGACCTGGTCCCCTTAGGCAGAATGTGCCCTATGCTTTGGACTAACAAGATGTAAAATTGAACTAACACATGCTTTATTTTTAACAGTATTTGGTAGAACATCAGGATACATCTTTGATATGTCCCTATAGTCACACAAAGGAGGTCTGGGGAAGGAATCCAAGGGGCAGGGCTGGGAAAGAGGGCTATGGGGTCTGGAGAACAAGAGAAAACAGTAAGATATTTTTTGAAAGAAAAAAAGCCTATTTTTTTTATTCAAGGTATTGTTGTTGTCCAGTCCCTAAGTCCTGTCTGCCTCCTTGCAATCCCAGGGACCACAGCACGCAAGGCTCCTCTGTCCTCTACTATCTCCCAGAGTCGACTCAAACACGTGTCCATTGAGTTGGTGATGTCACCCAACTATCTCATCTTCTGCCATCCTCTTCTCCTTTTGCCCTCAATCTTTCCCAGTGTCAGGGTCTTTTGCAACAAGTCAGTACTTTGCATCAGGTGGCCAAAGTAGTGGCATACCCCCTAACAAATGAAGAGCTTATCTGCAACTGGATTGGAAGGTTTCAATCATGGTTAAATGAACTCCTGGGGGAGAGACTCAGGAAGGGAGGAAAGAGGGGAGGGCGGCTAAGGCAGGTTGGTCAGAGGGTTGCAGACCACTTGGGGATATGGGGAGTCTCTTGCTAGTCTCTGGTCAGGACCCTTGGCTTTTGTGATCATTATTCTCCACTTCTCTCCTTTCAACAGGATTGCCACTCATGGGCATCTGTCCTTGGGGAAGAATGCATATTTGGTTTTCTGCCATTTATTCCTCCTCTTGTAATTTTCAATGAGAGAGAGAGAATAAGAAAGTAATTGACATTTGTTTCTGTCTTGATCAATCTAATATTGGAAAGAGAGAAGAAGGAAAGGGTCTAGAACACACAAGAATAGACTTTGCTTTGTCACTGAGGGTGGTACCATTTATTTATTCATTCAGTGAGTATTTGTTGAATGCCCACCATGCGGCAGGCTCTATTCTGGGCTTGAGTAGGAGGAATGAACCAGTCAGAGAGGGCCTCAGCTTTCACAGAGCTATCTTCTGGTGAAGGGAGATTGTAATAAACTTGAAAACAAATAAAAATGATGCAGGGGAAGGATATGAAGCGGGCAGAGGCAAGACGCTGGAGGCGCACTTTTGGCTGGCGCTGGTGTCTGGTCGGGGAAGGACAGTGATATCTGATCAGAGCCCAGAGGGATATGAAGGATCAGTCCCATGGAGACCTGAAGAATCAGGTTCCAGGCTGAGGGGAAGGCAAGTTCAAAGGCCCTGAGAGAGGAAGGACCACCCTCTTTTCTGTTGGGAGGATCAAATAAGCCATGGTGGGCTAAGGGTCCCTGGGGAGCCTACAGATGAGGATGGAAGAGTCCTCAGAGCAGGTTGAGCACCTGACTTGGATTTTTATCCCGAGTGCAGGAGTAAACAATGGAGGGCCTTACTCACCTATACTTTGTTTGAAGCACATGGATTATCTGAAACATACTCAAAAGTGTAGAACAGAGTCATGGGTCTCAGATAGGCATCATCAGCTTCAACAGTGAACAACTCACCCTGTTCTTATTCCCACCCTCCACCCAGTCTTCCCATCTCAACCAGGTTTTACTGAAACTTCCAGATATCCATGCATTTCTTTCATAAGTACAAGAGCACGTATCACGCCTGAACACTGAAGAATAATTCCTAAAGAGTGTCAAATAAATATCATCAGCTAATGTGTCCCTGTGTAAAAGTTTATGTGTGTATAATTTTTATTTTAGTTTTTTCGAATCAGGATCCAAATAAAGTTCATATATTGAAACTGGTTGGCTTGAATATGTCACTCAAATCTCTTTAAAGTTACAGCTTTACTTTCAGGAGAGGATTTAAAGCCAGGGAATATCATGACTTTGTCACTTTTTTTAAAAGACTTCTCTGGCTCCACATGGAGTCCAGGGAGTAGGAGGGCAAGATGGAAGAAGAGAAAGTGGTCCCAGGAGAGATGATGGTTCTGAGGGTAACAGTGAGATGCAAAGTGTTTGGATGAACATTGGGCTTGCCAATTTTCTGTCTCATTTTCCAGTTCAAGCTTGCTGCTGCTGCTGCTGCTAAGTCGCTTCAGCTCACCAGATGTATTTTTCATAAATGCTGGTCTAATCGCTAAGTTATGTCCAACTCTTTATCACCCCACAGACTGTAGCTCACCAGGCTCCTTTGCCCATGGGGTTTTTCAGGCAAGAATACTGGAGTGGGTTGGCATTTCCTTTTCCAGGGGGTCTTCCTCACCCAGGGATTGAACCTGGGTCTCCTGCATTGCAGGCGGATTATTTACCAACTGAGTCACCAGGGGAAGCCCCTCCCCCTCTCCCAGTTTTTTAATATAACCAACTAAAATTTCAGATTATGGATGCATGCATGTTTAAATGATGAAAAGTGAAAGTGTTAGTCATTCAGTTGTGTCCAATTCTTTGTGACTCCATGGACAATAGCCTGCCAGGCTCTTCTGTCCATGGAATTTCCCAGGCAAGAATACTAAAGTGGGTTGCCATTTCTTTCTCCAAGGGATCTTCCCAACTCAAGGATCAAACCTGCATCTCCTGTGTCTCCTGCATTGAGGCTGATGCTATACCTGCTGAGCCACTAGGAAAGCCCCATACTGCTTAACAATAAAAAATAATTATTATTGCATATGATGAGCATTTTGCTGCGTCAGCCACTGTGCTAAACTTTTAACATGAGTTCAGTTCAGTTCACTTCAGTTGTGTCCGACTCTTTGTGACCCCATGAACTTCAGCACACCAGGCCTCCCTGTCCATCACCAACTCCCAGAGTCCACCCAAACCCATGTCCATTGAGTCGGTGATGCCATCCAACCATCTCATCCTCTGTCGTCCCCCTCTCCTCCTGCCCTCAATCTTTCCCAGCATCAGGGTCTTTTTAAATGAGTCGGCTCTTCGCATCAGGTGGCCAAAGTATTGGAGTTTCAGCTTCAACATCAGTCCTTCCAATGAACACCCAGGACTGATCTCCTTTAGGATAGACTGGTTGGATCTCATTGCAGTCCAAGGGACTGTCAAGAGTCTTCTCCAACACCACAGTTCAAAAGCATCAGTTCTTCAGTGCTCAGCTTTCTTTATGGTCCAACTCTCACATCCATATATGACCACTGGAAAAACCATAGCCTTGACTACATGGACGAGTTATCTCACTTATCCCATCAACAACTGGTGAGATTTACTGTAGGGGACATTTGCCATTCAGTTCAGTTCAGTTCAGTCACTCAGTCATGTCTGACTCTTTGTGACCCCATGAATCGCAGCACACCAGGCCTCCCTGTCCATCACCAACTCCCGGAGTTCTCTCAAACTCATGTCCATAGAGTCGGTGATGCCATCCAGCCATCTCATCCTCTGTCATCCCCTTCTCCTCCTGCCCTCAATCCCTCCCAGCATCAGCGTCTTTTCCAATGAGTCAACTCATTCTCATGAGGTGGCCAAAGTATTGGAGTTTCAACCTCAGCATCAGTCCTTCCAATGAACACCCAGGACTGATCCCCTTTAGGATGGACTGGTTGGATCTCCTTGCAGTCCAAGGGACTCTCAAGAGTCTTCTCCAACACCACAGTTCAAAAGCATCAATTCTTCGGCACTCAGCTTTCTTCACAGTCCAACTCTCACATCCATACAGGACCACTGGAAAAACCATAGCCTTGCCTAAATGGACCTCTGTTGGCAAGGTAATGTCTCTGCTTTTTAATATACTGTCTAGCTTGGTCATAAATTTCCTTCCAAGGAGTAAGCGTCTTTTAAATTTCATGGCTGCAATCACCATCTGCAGTGATTTTGGAGCCCAAAAAAATAAATTCAGCCACTGTTTCCCCATCTATTTGCCATGAAGTGATGGGACCAGATACCGTGATCTTCATTTTCTGAATGTTGAGCTTTAAGCCAACTTTTTCACTCTCCTCTTTCACTTTCATTTAGAGGCTTTTGAGTTCCTCTTCACTTTCTGCCATAAGGACGGTGTCATCTGAATATCTAAGGTTTGATATTTCTCCCGGGAATCTTGATTCCAGCTTGTGCTTCTTCCAGCCCAGCGTTTCTCATGATGTACTCTGCATATAAGTTAAATAAGCAGGGTGACAATATACAGCCTTGACGTCCTCCTTTTCCTATTTGGAACCAGTGTGTTGTTCCATGTCCAATTTGCCATTTGCCATTAGGGAAGTTTAAATCACTTGCCCAAAGTAGCTGAGCAGAATTATAGAAGCATGGGTTCCTCAGGGCTTTTATTTTTCCATCATTCTGTCTTCTGGAAAATTAGACCCACTTTAGGCCTAGTAGTCCTAGCTTTCTGAGTGTGTTTGAAACTTCCTAACTCTCCTGTGTGTGTGTGTGTGGTGTGGTTTGTGTCGTGTGTATGGTGTATGTATGAGGTATATGTGGTTTGTGTGGTGTGTGTATGTGTGTGTGTGGTGTGTATGGTATGGTGTGTGTGTGTGTGTGTGTGGTATGTGTGTGGAAGGTATGTCTTGAGTGTCTTTGTGGGATGTGTGTGCAGTTGTGTGGTGTGTGTGTGTGTGTGGTGTGTATGTGTGCAGTGTATAGTTTGTGTGGTGTGTGTGGTGTGTGTGTGCAGTGTGTGGTGTGTGTGTGATATGTGTGTGGTATGTGGTGTGCATGTGTGTGGTGTGTGGTTTCTGTGGTGTGTGTGTGGTGTGTTTGAGGCTGTGTGTGTGTCTGTGGTGTGTGTGGTGTTTGTGGTGTGAGTGGGGTGTGTGTGGGGTGTGTGCTGGAGACTTATTGCTTGATTGAGCTCATTTTCTTCTGTTCAGTTTCCAACTCTACATAATAGCATTTCCTCCTTCCAGGGGGAAGCAGAGGCTGGGAGAGACCAGAGGAAGCGCCTTCACGGAGCTTCCTGTTGAGGGAAGCAGGAAGTGCTGCAGAGTCACGAGGAAACCTGCCGGCAGAGATTTCTAGGGTTGAAAGGGCAGGGCCAGGGGGCCCAGCATGGAGCCTGGAGCGTGGAGCTTAGAAGTTGATACTAAAAGGATGCCTGAACTTCTGTTTCCCTTTCCTACAATCGTATCAAAAGCGACTCTTGGCAAATACTGAATGGCTAAAGTTTAGAGAAAGCCCGTACTTGTTGGGCCATCTGCACCAACTCAGCACAATGCCGGCTCACAGGTGATTGAAAGGGCAGTGAAGCAGCAGTCAAAAGTGAGTGAAAACGCTCGGTCCTGTTCCAAGACTTCCGAAGTGGTGTATCATTGAGAGGCCTTTTTTTGAATGAAATCCTTGAGTGCAAAGGACCAGTTAGAATTAGTAAAGCTAAAGTTTGGTTGGAAAAAAAGGTAGAATAAAACAGAATGATACAAATGCAATATGCAAAAAAAGTGGATTTCCTTGGTGGCTCAGTGGTAAAGAATCTGCCTCCTAATGCAGGAGACGTCAATTTGATCTGATCGATCCCTGGGTCAGGAAGATCCCCTGGAGAAAGAAATGGCCACTCCCTCCAGTGTTCTTGCCTGGAGAATCCCATGGACAGAGGAGCCCGGCGGGCCACAGTCCATGGGGTCACAAAGAGTCGGACACCGTTGAGCGATTAAACAACAACAACAAAATTAAAAGGAAAGAAAAATTTATATAGGATATGGAAGCAGAAGAGATCTATACAAGAAGTTAAAATTCAACCTGCAGGAACTTGTTTTAGTTAGTGAACAACTACCTTCCATTGTTTTTTAAGCAGCCTGAGGAATTTCTGGCTAACAAACAAAAGACTGGAGAGTAATACCCCCTCTCAGGGTTCCCGTGTCCAGAACAGACCTGTGTGCTTTAATATTGACGTTTGGCACCCGTGACCCCTGATCCTTGGGTTTCATCCCTCATTACAAGATCATCAGTGACACTTGAGTTCTTAAATGGATCCTTTCTGGACCTTGAAGCATTGGTTCCTCTGAAACATTTGCACTGTTGGGCATTCCTGTATTCTTAGAATACTCTTGTATCATTCACCTGTTCTTCCTGAATTCCCTGTTTTCCTGATTTTCCTCTACTCCTTTGGCTGTGTCTTCACCTACAGGCTTTTCTCTCCCCATCCACTTATGACATGGTTTTGGGGATGAGGGCTAGGATTTCATCTGAGCTGTATCTTTACTCACTTGCGGAGATGCAGGCATTCTTTTGCCTCCCACCACTTCATAGGAAATAGATGGGGAAACAGTGGAAACAGGGTCAGACTTTATTTTTCTGGGCTCCAAAATCACTACAGATGGTGACTACAGCCATGAAATTAAAAGATGCTTACTCCTTGGAAGGAAAGTTATGACCAACCTAGATAGCATATTCAAAAGCAGAGACATTACTTTGCCAACAAAAGTCCATCTAGTCAAGGCTATGGTTTTTCCTGTGGTCATGTATGGATGTGAGAGTTGGACTGTGAAGAAGGCTGAGCGCCGAAGAATTGATGCTTTTGAACTGTGGTGTTGGAGAAGACTCTTGAGAGTCCCTTGGACTGCAAGGAGATCCAACCAGTCCATTCTGAAGGAGATCAGCCCTGGGATTCCTTTGGAAGGAATGATGCTGAAGCTGAAATTCCAGTACTTTGGCCACCTCAAGCAAAGAGTTGACTCATTGGAAAAGACTCTGATGCTGGGAGGGATTGGGGGCAGGAGGAGAAGGGGACGACAGAGGATGAGATGGCTGGATGGCATCACTGACTCGATGGATGTGAGTCTGGGTGAACTCCGGGAGTTGGTGATGAACAGGGAGGCCTGGTGTGCTGTGATTCATGGGGTCACAAAGAGTCGGACACGACTGAGCGACTGATGTGATCTGATCTGATTATTTGCTCACAACTTCTATTTTCCTGTGTAGAACTTCAGCTCTATATGTCTGAAAACCTTCTAGAATCCTCTGCCTAGAAGTCTCAGCAGCATTTCACAGCTGTCAAGCTCAAAACAAAGTTCCTTACCTCCTCTGATCTGCCATAGTCCATCTCAGCGCGGCCCTCATTATCCTCTATTTATCCAAGTGGTGAGTCATCCTCAAGCCCCCCCTGTTTTCCACATACTATAAATTATTGAGGGTTGTCTTCTTCTTTCTAAGTATCTCTAAAATCTGTCACCTTTTTCAAGCCTCCTATGAGGAGGTACTGTTAAGTAATCTTATTTGGTGACTAGATGGACCTGGAACTAAGATCAGATCATAAACTCCAGCTCAGTGTGCCCTGGGGGTTCTGAGGTCACGTCCAAGTGATTTAGTTCCAGTCCCCACGTGGTTTTGTGCCCTGAGAATGCCACTTTCAGAGCTGACGAAAGTATGTTTCCTAATGTGCTAAAACTCCTCTGTGGTTCTTACTACTGGAAGATTAAAAAATAGCAAATATTTGTGGTCTGTATTCATGTGAATTTATGCCAATCAGAATAATGTGTGGTTTCCTCTATTTCTATCTTTCTCCCTTCTCCATTTGGTAACCTACTTCTCCATTAACTCCTGTAGATCAAATTTCCATTTTGTGACACCTCAGCTTCCTGGACAATCAGTTGGTTATTTTACTACTAATGCTCATTTTCATCTAAAATATGCCAAGAAAATGAACATACATTTGATATATATAGAAAGGTAGGTAGATAGGTAGATGGATACAAAAAGATATTCTCAGGAAGACAGAATACACCGACCCTGTTTATGACTTGCAGGAATATTATGAAGAACTCAGTTTCTATGACTACATTCAAAGGCAGAAAGATAAACAACCAAGAGAAAAATCACTTAAGCTATTTAAAAAAGTAGAACTGGAAAGATATGAAATCTTGGAAACAGATGGAGAAAGGAAGTAAAGAGGAACATTGATAACAGGAGGCAAAGCCCTAGGATATCCAAGGCAAGGAGAAAATGGACAAAGCATTCAGACAAGAGCTAATACAATATTACCTTTCAGGCACAAACCACTAAATTGTAGGGTTTTTACACTTTAATATGTCCTCCCACAAGAAACACAAAATAGGATATATTCTTGGCAGAGTTTGTAAACTTTAATTTTTTTTTTCCATTCTACTCTAAAGGCCTTACCCCTTGCTGTAGAGTTAATGAATATAATATGTTCACACTGGTGTGCATGTTCTCAAAGAGAGGAAGGATTTGTGATCATTTTCATCACCCTAAACATAACAGAAATACTAGGGAATTAAGAGATTCATACTGCTCTCATTGCAGGGCACAAAACGTGTGATGCTTCACATATGTTATTCTGAGATTTCAAAATCAAAAATCATTTATGTAATTGCCCAGTTTAGAATCAGAAACTCTGAAGAAAGAGTCAGCAAAGAGTTTTGTGATTGCTGACCTTGAGTCTGACAATGCTTTGGCTGCCACAGCTTGTCCCCGAGGCCCTGACCACATGCCACGGATGCACATGTGCCCTTTTCACATGCTCACCACTTCAAGACTCCACACATGGTTGAATCAAAAGGGTATTACATGGGAATTGATGGGCGGTGGGGGAATACAAGGATTTCTCTCCTTTGGTCTTTATTCATTGCCTTTCCACTTTTACGGGGGAGAAATGAGTCAGTGAATTCTTTTCATCCTGAAGGGACGTCCAAGTTTAATGCATCTTCAGTTTCAGACAGTGGCAATCTTCTTTCAAATTCCTGGGGGAGCTTGAAAAGGTGCTGTGGTGCTAACAGTTCTTCAGGTCCGTGGATTTTTCCGAAGTTGCCTTAGTCATTAGAGAAGATACTTCTTGATCAGTTCACAGTCGTCCTGAAAGGACTCGTTCCTGCTCTACAGAGCTGCAGTCCCTCACTAGGATGGAAGAAGGTTCAGCGAGAACCTCCCTCCTTTGGAGGGGATCCTCTGAAGAGACGCTTTTCTGTGTATTTCAGTGACCTGCCACGTACACGGAGACACGAAGCTCAGTAAATACTACGTTTTCAGGAACAGATAAGCTGCTCCAATATTTTAGAAGATAGAGGATGAGACAATTCACCTCTAGAATTCCAAGATCCAAAAGCATAAATCGACTAGTCAAGGCTTTCAATTCAAAAGTGAATCAGGACCACGTAGTTATGGGATCAGTGTGCTTCTTAAGGCAGTAGGTAGAGAGGTTGGCAGGGCAGCTCTTCTCCCAGGAAATAAATTCAACGCAATAGTCACAGGTCAGTTTTTTTCCCTTACAGAATGTCTGATCCTGCTGGGTTTTTCTGGTAGCAAGACCATCACACAGAGCAAGAGGCCCAGCTTCCAGACAGGAACGTGTCCCGTTCCTGTTTGTAGATGAAAAGGAAAAAATTGTCCAAGTTCACCCCACACCCTTAGTGTGAGTGAAGAGGTAATTATGCACCTGCACACACACGCATGCACACACACACGTAAGACACAGAAATGCACACAACCCCTGCTCTTTCTCTTCCCAGAGACCAGGGTCCCCCGGGGTCACCATGTCAAAGGGGATTTTCCAGGGGAACCCTTTGCCAAATGTGAATTTGGAGGAGACCACATTTACAACTCTGGCTCCATCAGTAAATCCTAAGAAGGAAACAAAGTGGGGTTCCGAGGACCTGATAATTTTGCATGAAAAAATACGAAAACAATATATCCACACATGCTCCCATTCTATTATGAACCTGTGACTGTTCCTGTAGACTTCGGAGTGATTTGCAGGCTCCTGTGCATTAGATGGTGACCGGTCTCAGCACCACTGTACCCTCGCCATGCCTCCACCCCCTGGTCTGAAACGTGAAGATAACAATCCCCTCCTTTTAGTGCCTGTCAGGAAGATCGATAAGTTGTAACAAAAATCAATGTGTGCCCTAAAATGTCTCATGCACACTTGAGGGGTTTTTATTTCCATTACAGTCTCAGATAGTTTTAAACTACTGTTTCCTAAATGGGTAAATGAAGGTAGATATGGACCTCTGACCCTCCAGTAGCAGCCAGATACCCTGTCAAACTCAGCCCCTGGGCTGCCTCGTCTTCATCTTCTGGAAGCCCTAGAAGAGTTCTATGAGATCATTTACTTATTTATCTATCTATTACCAACCTAGTCTTATGGATTCTGCTTTCTTCCATGTTTATAATTCAATCAGATCAGATCAGACCAGATCAGTCGCTCAGTCGTGTCTGACTCTTTGCGACCCCATGAATCGCAACACGCCAGGCCTCCCTGTCCATCACCAACTCCCGGAGTTCACTGAGACTCACGTCCATCAAGTCAGTGATGCCATCCAGCCATCTCATCCTCAATTATTTTGGTGCTTCAACTGTGCAGATTGATCAGAGAAAGGTCCTACAAAACGGTTTCTGTGTCCTTGCAACAAGCTGTCCCTCGCTTTTTGAATCTTTATCTTCTGAGCTAATGATGTATTTCAGGCTCATCTTGTACCTTCCTTGACCTGGCACTGGAATCAGACATTTCTCTGGAAAGCCTGGGTTCCCTTCAAAGGAGAATGGAGCTGGACACCCAGCTCTGCATTCCAAGTGTGCGCATTGCTTCTGGGCTGCCAATGCTGTACACCCTTTCAGGAGACAGAGGTATGGGGGAATATATAAAAGCACACACAATATACAAACATATGCTCATATACCTATCTAACACATATGTATGCATTTCTATATCCTTATCTTAGAAACCTTAAGCTTATACCAATGTTTTAAATTGCCATTGAATTCACTCCAATTGAATTTGAATTAATTCATATGTATCTGCAAGTATTATGTGTAACACACTGCAGGCATATTTTGTATATCATGTGTATATAATACATACATGTGCTCATTAATATATATAGTATCTTATTACATCAACATTAAAATTATTATAAATTATAATGGCAACATGCAGTATATAATTATATATACACACACTCTGTACTATACTATCTATATCTTCATCCTTTTACAATAAGAACCCTGGTTTCTAGCATCTTTGCATTTCCTGATTTGCTCAGCCCTATAACAGATAGGACTTCGCAGGCGGCACTAGTGGTAAAGAACCCACCTGCCAACGCAAGAGATGTAAGAGACGCAGGTTCGATCCCTGGGTTAGGACATTCCCCGGGAGGAGGGCATAGCAACCCACTCCAGTATTCCTCCCTGGAGAATCCCATAGAGAGAGGAGCCTTGCGGGCTACAGTCCATGGGGTCACAAAGAGTCGGAAATGACTGAAGCGACTTAGCAAACGCACATAATAGATGCGCTCAGCCAGGCAACAACTAGAAGCAAGCCACGGAAGGAGAGCTGAGGATTTGTTGGCGGTTACTTGCCTGCCCCACCCCCACCCATGCTGCTAGACTGAGGATGCGCAGTCCACACGGCTCATAGGTTATTTGACAGTTTCTCCCTTTCCCCCGAGGTGGCTTTGCTGTTCATTTTAAATAATATTATATCCTTTTGCTTCAGTTTGCTTGCAGTACTATTCCCCTCTTTCCTTGTTTCAATTTTGTTTTTTAATTTTTGAATATTTATAATAGTAAGTTATTTTCAAATCTCAAAACTATATAAAAAGGTAATCTCAGAGAGGTTTATTTTCTGTTGTATTACTAGAAATACATCCTTAGGGTAAATTTCTATAAGTGGGATTTCTGGGTTGAAGAATAAATGCATATGTAGCTCTGTTTGATTTTGCTAAATCCCCCTCCACAGGAGTCATTTAAATTCCCACCAGTGATGAACGTGAGATAGCCTTAACAGCAGAGTAAACGGTCAGGCTCTTAAATAGTGTCCAAATAGATGAGTGAGAAATGATATCTTAGTGTAGTTTTAATTTACATTTTTTCTTATTATGAGTAAATTAAATATCTTTTGCATTAAATAAATGTTATTTTAATATATTTTCTGTCAATTTTTCTATTCTTGAATGACTTGCATCCACATTTCTGTAAGATTTTTTTGTCCTTTTCCTCCAGTATATCCCTGGGTTGGGAAGATCCCCTGGAAGAGAGCATGGCAACTCACTCCAGTGTTCTTGCAGGGAAAATTCCATGGACAGAGGAGCCTGGCAGGCTACAGTCCATGGGAATCACAAAGAGCGGGGCATGACTGAAATGCCTGGGCATGCACGCTTTTTCTGTACAGCTTCCTGGATGGATGGTGTTGCCCTAGTGGTGTGAGTCAGGACAACTTCTCCCAGCAATAAGATAAGATTGTAAGAAACCTGAATATAAACTTTAGTAATAGAAGAAATGTAAGACCAACTTACCTGCCTCCTGAGAAATCTGTATGCAGGATTTCTCAATACTTTCTCAACACTCCAATACTTTAGCCACCTGATGCGAAGAACTGACTCATTGGGAAAGCCCCTGATGCTGGGAAAGATTGAAGGCGGGAGGAGAAGAGGATGACAGGATGAGATGGTTGGATGGCATCACCGACTCAATGGACGTGAGTCTGAGTGAACTCTGGGAGTTGGTGATGGACAGGGAGGCCTGGATAGGGAGGCCTGGCATGCTGCAGTCCATGGGGTTGCAAAGAGTCGGACATGACTGAGAGGCTGAACTGAACTGAACTGAGTGGAGGAAATGGAGCTCAGCTACAAAGGTAGCTATCCATTAGCAACTATTAGTTTGTATGCACTAAAAATGGGATAATATCCTATCCCAGGATACTGATGGAAACTAACCAAGGCAATAAGCTTGAAAGCATCTGAAACAGAGTCAGTTCTTCAAAACATCTGTCTTCACTGTAGCCAGTCACTAGAAAATGTCCTTCCAGGATCCCAGAAGATGAATGACCTTGACTTTCTTTGCTGACATTTTTTATGGGTGTGTCTTTAGAATCTAAGAGGCAAGAAGTTAATAACTGCTTCAACTTTTCACTTCATTCCTCAAATAAAGTGCAGTTATCCCCCTTTATCCACAGGGGATCTGTTCAAAGTCCCTCAGTTGCTGCCTGAAACCAAGGATGATTCCAAACCATGAACTATGCATGCTTCTAGTATTTACAAACCCATGATAAGGTTTAATTTATAAATTAGCCACATTGAAAGAGTATCCCTGTAACTGGTAATAAAATGGAATGATTATAACAATATTGTAATAAAAGTTATGTAAATATGGTCACTCTCTCTCAAAATATTGCCTTTTCCTTCTTAACTAAACACTTACCTCACACTATGGCTGTAAGGATATTTTGCAGTTTGAAATGCAACAGCAAAGCTAAGATGAATTTCTTTTTCCTTGTTTATGATTTCACAGGTAGAAGATTCACTCTTAGCGTGTGTGTATGTGCGCTAAGTCACTTCAGTCAAGTCTGACTCTTTGTGACCCTGTGGACTGTAGCTTGTCAGGTTCCCTAACCCTCTGTCCACAGGTTTCTCCAGGCAAGAATACCGGGTGGGTTTCCATTTCCTTCTCCAGGAAATCTTGCCAACCCAGGGATCGAACCTGGGTCTCTTACATCTCCTGCACTGGCAGAGGAGTTCTTACCACTAGTGCCACCTGGGAAGCCCCAGTAGCTGTTAGCAACCTCGGCATATGTTATTTTTCTTTCCTTATTAAGTCGAAAACTTTCACCTTTTCACTAAAAGTAAGGACTTCCAGGCGTTGGCAGATTCTAATGGCCAGCATCACTGCTCTGTGCTTTGGGACCATAATTAAGAAAAACTAGGGCTGGAAGAAGCACAAGCTGGAATCAAGATTGCTGGGAGAAATATCAATAACCTCAGATATGCAGATGACACCACCCTTATGGCAGAAAGTGAAGAGGAACTAAAGAGACTGTCGATGAAAGTGAATGAGGAGAGTGAAAAAGTTGGCTTAAAGCTCAACATTCAGAAAACTAAGATCATGGCATCTGGTCCCATCACTTCATCGGAAATAGATGGGGAAACAGTGGCTGAATTTATTTTTGGGGGCTCCAAAATCACTGCAGATGGTGATTGCAGCCATGAAATTTAAAAGACGCTTGCTCCTTGGAAGGAAAGTTATGACCAACCTAGACAGCATATTAAAAAGCAGAGACATTACTTTGCCAACAAAGGTCCGTCTAGTCAAGGCTATGGTTTTTCCTGTGGTCATGTATGGATGTGAGAGTTGGACTGTGAAGAAGGCTGAGCACTGAAGAATTGATGCTTTTGAACTGTGGTGTTGGAAAAGACTCTTAAGAGTCCCTTGGACTGCAAGGAGATCCAACCAGTCCATTCTGAAGGAGATCAGTCCTGGGTGTTCATTGGAAGGACTGATGCTGAAGCTGAAACTCCAATACTTTGGCCATCTCATGTGAAGAGTTGACTCATTGGAAAAGACTCTGATGCTGGGAGGGATTGGGGGCAGGAGGAGAAGGGGACGACAGAGGATGAGATGGCTGGATGGCATCACCGACTCAATGGACGTGAGTGTGAGTGAACTCTGGGAGTGGCTGCAGTTCATGGGGTCGCAAAGAGTCGAACACGACTGAGCGACTGGACTGAACTGAACTGCGGGTCACTTGTACACCAGCCCTGAGACCCACCAGCTGAACTGATAACTGAGCTACTAACTGCTACTAACATGACTAAGAGTCAGATACACTGGATGAAGGAATGATTCCCAAGAGGAGAGAGCAGGACAGCATGAGATTTCATCCATCACTCAGAACAGTGGCGCACAATTTAAAACTATCTGTTTCTGGAATTTTCCATTTCATGCTTTTGGACAGAGGTTAACAGCAGGTATATGAAGCCTTAGAAAGTGAAAGCGCAGATGAGGGGCCACTTCTGGATCGGAATGCCTGAAAGATGAACTTGCTAAAACATAAACAGTCATTTACTGGCAAGTACAGATGTGAAGAGGAACCCGAGGGCCTCACGCAAATTCTGAGCATGTCACCCGACTCAGCTCTTGATGACTCTGCTGAAAAGGAGGCAACAGAGGCAGCATTTACAACCCAAAAAATGCCCCGAAGCAATCTTCCTGGCTCAGGGATTTATGGGTCAGCGTGAAATTTTTATCTTCTCTCCTCTAAGTCAGTTTAGAGACTCATCATAAGCAGCAAAACCATCAACCTAATAAGGAAGCTACTTTCTTTCTTCCTCTCTCTTATTTTTATTCATATTTCCCCCCCACAGCACACCTCACTCCTCAGGACTGGCCTCCAGTGCCCAGCAGCAGCCATGACTATGTCTTCATGAAAGAAGATGGATAAAATATTACCATAACCTCAGAGGCAGGAGCAAAGCCCTTATTAGAATTCAGACCTACAGCTGGAAGTTCCAGCATGGGGCGGGAGATAAAGTTCCCCATTGTTAGCACACAAGTGCCTCAGACTTCCTGGCAACGGCAGTGAATTACGCAGTCATTTATGCAGCCCTTCAGAAGCAGTCCACTGTTCCCAACAAAAAAGGCATTCAGGAAGAGAGAGGTGGCTCCCCGGCCCCAGAGAGCTGGCTTTGGACAGTGAATGGACGCTGGGCCTCCCAAGTCAATGGCCTCTATGGGAAAGGCAGTGATGTCACTGCGAATGCATTTTCAGGGTTCTGCCCTGCTTTCCCTGCTCTCTCCCCCTCGTAGGCCGATGTCCCGCTTTATTTTTCTCCTCTTTCTCTCTCTTGCTGTCTCCCTCTGGATTCTTTGAGGCCATTCTATTTTTTCAAAGTTTAGAGCTCAAACCCCAGCAAAGGCCCACGACAGCACGACTGCCATGGCAACACTAGGGCTTCTACACTTCAGTTTTGGCATAAAAAGTAGAAAACGCTTGAAAGGGAGGGCAAGGGAGAAAGCGGGAGGAAGCCAGTGTGCCCCCGTGGGGGCGGTGTGGGCCAGGGAAGCACGGCGCAAGGAGCAGGGACCTGTGAAGGGGCTTTTGGGAGACAAATCTGTAATCCTTCGCATTCAAACCTCAAAAAAAACAAAACAAAACAAAATACAAAAGCCTGTGCTTCTGATGGACATGTAGAAATGCAGGGGAAGAATAACAGAGCTTCTGCAAGAAATAAGGTCATGCTTTTGAAAACTTGTGCAACGATACAGTGTAGAGGATGCTTTCAAAACTTCATCTAGCTTTCTCCAAAAGAAAGACAGGAAAGGAAAAGTCTCACATGATGTGTGACCCAGTGGAGAGGGAGCCGAAGACAGGCTGACGCATTTGAGGCTGCCCCAGGCTCTGGAGTCCCTGGGTGTCAAAGAGCTGCAGACATAAGCTGTAAGGTGCTGTCGTGTCAACTCAGAATAGTTGGTGGGGAATAGAAAGGGCCTTTCATTCCCCTGCTTTCTTCTCCCAGAGAATACTTACCTTGAACTCCCACAAGAGAATAAATACATCATTTCTCTGATATGCTTTATGTCCCTTGTATCAAAAAGCAGATATTAAACAATCTGAAGAAAGCAGCTCCTAGAAAACCCAAACTTCTGCTCCCATGAAAACCAGGCCAGCAAACTGGGCTGTTTTGCTGTGAAGGCACCATCCGGTCACTCAGGGCTCCTCTTCGGTGTCTGCCGCCTGATCCGTGTGAGCCTGCATCCAATTCCTGGGTCCTCCTTAGTCACTGCTTCTAATTCTCTCTTCTACTACTTCCCAAATATTTAATCAGCTGTGGTTTAAACACTATATTCTCCATTTGTAGAAGATACAATCTATTGGACCCAGAGCCCCCCTCCAAAAAGCTGCAAGACTAGTCAAGGAAGATAGAGTCCTCAAGAGGGGATGGATTGTTTGGGGGCATCTGCTAACAAGGGGGCATGACTGCTCAGGGGCCTGCCCCAGGGCCTGGCCTAGACTCCCTGCCAACCACCTGGCACTCCAAGTTCTTCCCTCCAACCCCCTTCTTCCCTCGTGTCCCTGGAGAGCCTGGGGTCTTCACTACAATCTGAAGGTATCTCTGGGCTTCTCATCCTGTCCCTCCCTCTGAATTTCCCCATAATTCCTTTCATGCTATTGATATTGGCTGAGTTCTTCCAAGTCATGTGTGGGCATTCAAACCCCAGGACTTCAACAGAGGTAATCAAGTTAAAATAAGGTTCTTCAGATCAGATCAGTCACTCAGTCGTGTCTGACTCTTTGCAACCACATGAATCGCAGCACACCAGGCCTCCCTGTCCATCACCAACTCCTGGAGTTCACCCAGACTCACATCCATCAAGTCAGCAATGCCATCCAGCCATCTCATCCTCTGTCGTCCCCTTCTCCTCCTGCCCCCAATCCCTCCCAGCATCAGAGTCTTTTCCAATGAGTCAACTCTTCGCATGAGGTGGCCAAAGTACTGGAGTTTCAGCTTTAGCATCATTCCTTCCAAAGAAATCCCAGGGCTGATCTCCTTAAGGATGGACTGGTTGGATCTTCTTGCAGTCCAAGGGACTCTCAAGAATCTTCTCCAACACCACAGTTCAAAAGCATCAATTCTTTGGCGCTCAGCCTTCTTCACAGTCCAACTCTCACATCCATACATGACCACAGGAAAAACCATAGCTTTGACTAGACGGACCTTTGCTGGCAAAGTAATGTCTCTGCTTTTGAATATGCTGTCTAGGTTGATCATAACTTTCCTTCCAAGGAGTAAGCGTCTTTTAATTTCATGGCTGTAGTCATCATCTGCAGTGATTTTGGAGCCCAGAAAAATAAAGTCTGACACTGTTTCCACTGTTTCCCCATCTATTTCCCATGAAGTGGTGGGACTGGATGCCATGATCTTCATTTTCTGAATGTTGAGCTTTAAGCCAACTTTTTCACTCTCCACTTTCACTTTCATCAAGAGGCTTTTGAGTTCCTCTTCACTTTCTGCCATAAGGGTGGTGTCATCTGCATATCTGAGGTTATTGATATTTCTCCCGGCAATCTTGATTCCAGTTTGTGTTTCTTCCAGTCCAGCGTTTCTCATGATGTACTCTGCATATAAGTTAAATAAACAGGGTGACAATATACAGCCTTGACAAACTCTTTTTCTATTTGGAACCAGTCTGTTGTTCCATGTCCAGTTCTAACTGTTGCTTCCTGACCTGCATACAAATTTCTCAAGAGGCAGATCAGGTGGTCTGGTATTCCCATCTCTTGAAGAATTTTCCACAGTTGATTGTGATCCACACAGTCAAAGGCTTTGGCATAGTCAATAAAACAGAAATAGATGTTTTTCTGGAACTCTCTTGCTTTTTCTATGACCCAGCGGATGTTGGCAATTTGATCTCTGGTTCCCTTGCCTTTTCTAAAACATCAGGAAGTTCACGGTTCACATATTGCTGAAGCCTGGCTTGGAGAATTTTGAGCATTACTTTACTAGCGTGTGAGATGAGTGCAATTGTGTGGTAGTTTGAGCATTCTTTGGAATTGCCTTTCTTTGGGATTGGAATGAAAACTGACCTTTTCCAGTCCTGTGGCCACTGCTGAGTTTTCTAAATTTGCTGGTGTCCTTATAAAGAAGGTACATTTGGAGACAGACATGCACAGTGGGAAGTTAATATAAAGAGGCACGGGGAGAGGGGGCCATCTACAAACCAGAGACAGAGGACAGGAACAGATCCTCAGAGGAGCCAACTCTGTAGAAGCCTTGATCTTGGACCTCTGGCCTCAGAGCGGTGAAAAATGATACATTGCTGTTGTTGAAGCCAGCAGTCTGTGGTACTTTCTTATGGCAGCCCTAGTAAGCTACTATGCACACCTGGTTCTGTTCTGAAAACTGCTTCTTGGAAGACCTGAAGTCACACATATGGTACCAGGAGTGTCTGGGAAAAAAAAAAAAAAAAACACACAGGCAGTAAGTGGAGGATTGGAGACTGACCAACCGCCATGTTGGTGTTAGACCTCTGGCCTCCACACCCGAGGGAATTTCTGTTCTTTCAGGTCACCTGGTTTTGGTGCTTTGCTCCCCAGGAAACGAGTGCAGCCTCTGAGACTGCAGAAGGGCCAGCTTGGCGGCGGGGTGGCAGAGGAGAGGCCAGCGCAGAGGGGCCGTGAGAACGAGCAGCTACCCCAAGGCCAAGGCACTTGGTCACACGAAGCCCCTTCTTCTAAGCGTCCCCTCAGGAAGAGCAGCTCACAGGGGCGGTGAGAGGCGCTCCCCAGACACACACGAAGAGGTGGGTCTGTGCACCGTGGGGGATCCCTCCACACTAGTGCCGGTGGAACACTGGAACGGAGCCGACAGTTACCTCCAGTCTTCACACCTTCAGATCCACCCTTGTGACCATGTCCAGGTCACATGTCCTGGGCCACCCCCCAGACAGTGACAGAGCACGGCCAGGCACCAGGACGAGGGCACTTCCGCCACCACAGGCTTCCTCTCCCCTTGGGCTTGACCTCTGCTCAGGACTCCCAGTGGCCGCTGAGCCTGGCGCAGACTGTGCCTGTGTCTGAAGCTCCTCCACCCACTTTGCTTCCTCCCTCCCCTCTGGCAGATGTCAAAATGGCATCACTGTCTGAAGCCTCTTCACCTTCTCAGGCCCCTTCCCCTCCCCTTACAGACACACTCATGTTCATCTCCTGAAGAAGTAAGTGATACTCTCTTGGCATTTGCTTCTCAGAAGACCTGAATGAACCCAGGAAAGAACTTCTATAACACTGTCACTCATAAAAAGGATCTCATTGTAAATCAAATTCCTTTAAGTTTCAGAAAAACTGATCTCACCTCTCTTGATTTAGTAGCTAACACTCCAGGGCTCAGAGCACTAAGAAGTGAACACAACCAGATTGACAAGCTGTGCCCACCTTCTGAGTTCTCTTGATTAGTTCTATCAACCAAGTTCCAAAATATAATTGGGCAGCTTCCAACTGGGGCTGCAACCAGAGATTCCTTGGGGACTGTGGTCACTCACTGCCTTCTAGGGTTCCTTATTACACTAGGGTATTGTGTATCCGCTCAAGAAAGTAAAAATGAGAGAGAGGGGGATGGCACTCAGTCTGCACTTTTTAAATAATCTAAAATGGTCGAGTAGCAGCAAGCACCATACCTCCTGCCACAGGTCAGCTTAACTGATGTAGAAAGGTCCACAGCCAACTTTCTGTTTGATTGCTTCCTGGTGACATGTTGCTCTGTGTGATAAAAATTATAGGAAAGTGACATTTCTCTACCCTCTGGTCTTCTAAATCTCACAGAGAGAAATTCGTGGGTTTGTGGGTGTGGGCTCAGTCACTCAGTTGCGGACTCTTTTCTACCCCAAGGACTGTAGCCCACCAGGCTCCTCTGTCCAGGGGTTCTCTCTAGGCAAGAATACTGGAGTGGGTTGCCATTCCCTTCTTCAGGGTATCTTCCCAACCCAGGGATAAAACCTGAGTCTCCCACATAGCAGGCAGATTCTTCACCATCTGAACCACCAGGGAAGCCCAGGCTTAAGAAAGGTATGTGCTATTTCCTTATGCCAAATTTGGAAACCATGAGGCTGAAAGCACCACTTGCAATCCATGAAAACTCTTTTGGGGATTGGGGGGAACCAGACCGTGAACACTCGGGGACTGGGGGAGCCAGAAAACAGCACTAATGAACGCAGATGAAGAGAAGGGCTGATTACCGTAATTACTAACATTGTAAGGAACACATGCTGACTAAGCGCTTTTCCACTAAAGACGTGGATATCACGGCTACCAGGAAACGTGTGAGGCTCTCGTGGAATTAAAGAATTATCCGCTAGTTGGGGCACATTTCACAGCAGATTCAAGTGGACTACAAAGGTACTGGCCAAAGAACTAAAATTAGAATTTCAGAGAAAGAGATCTTGTGCCAAACAGAAGATTTTGATATAGGCCTTGAAAAAAGAGTAGGAATTCGATAATAAAATAAGAAAGAAGAGCAATCCTGAATCCAGATGGAACTCTCACTGACGCTGGCAAGAAAAGAGACAGCATGCTTTAGGACAGGAAGCCTGTTGGTTACCTGGGCGTTCATTGACGTTGACATGTCAAACTAGAAAAACTGAAAACAGACAAAAAGTCCCACAGGTGTCAGACTTTATTTAAATAAAGTGTCTTTCGAAAGGAAATGGTGTGGTCATAAGACAATGTGGCATTTTAGGATGGTCTCTTTTTAAAAATGAACACTTATTTGATTGCCTATATTTTTTTAAATTTATCTGTTTGTTTTTAATTCTGTGGTGGTTTGGTCAAAAGATACTAGGCCAGCTTACTCAACCTGCTGCACAGAAGCTGCCGCTTCCAGGCTTGAGCTTCTCTCAGCCAACATTCAAGCAAACACCACCAGGAATGGCAAAGGGTTTTGTTTTGTTTTCCTTTTTATATATTTAGAAAAGGACACTGTAAATATACTATTCATTTCACTAAGTGTCCTTGTTTTATGTGACCTACACCTACCTTTATTTTCCACTTTTCCCCGTCATAATTTTCATCTCTTTATAATCTTCATTCATTCTGATTTTATTATTTTTATTTAATCATTTTCTGTGTATGTGCAAATATACAAGCACTTTCACATATTTTCTCTTTGAGGTCACCATTATGTAGAAAATAAATAAGCTATAAGGACCCCTAGTACAGCACAGACAATATAGCCAATATTTTCTAATAACTGTAAATGGAATATAACCTTTAAAATTGTGAATCACTATGTTGTACATATGAAATTTATATAATATTGTACAACTATACCCCAATACAAAATTAAATAAATAAAATGAGATTTATATGAAAAGACAAAGGCAAATTTTGCAATAGAAAAGTGGGAGGAATTAATCTACCCAATTTAAAAACTTACTAAACAGCTACAGCAATCAGCATGAGAGGTAGACACAGAATAAAGAAATCAGACATAGATCCACACCAATAGGCCCAACTGATTTTTTACAAGAGTACGAAAACAAGAGAAGAAGGTTAATTTTGTCAGTAACTTCTACCGGAACAACTGGATAACCATAGGCAAAAAATAATAAGAAACTTCAGTGTAAGCCTCACATCTTATACAAAAATGAGCACAAAATGAATCATAAACTTAAGTGTAAAATGAAAAATTACTGAGCTATCCCAAAAGTGAAAAAATAGGACCCAAGGCTACATAAAAAGTGACTAGCCTTGACATGTAAAGCACATGTTTTCAAAGGAAAACACAGGTAATACGCCTGATCAAAATTAAAACTTTTGTTCTACCAACGATCTTGTTAAGAGTACGAAAAGATATAGCTGGTTAAAAAAGGTTTTCCAAACCACATATCTGACAAAGGACCCCTCACTAGAATATATAAAAAACTTAAAAATTCAACGGTAAATAAACACTCTAATTAGAACATGGACACAAAATGTGAATAGACATTTTACAGAAGAAGGAATTTACATGACAAGTAAGTACATGAAAAGACGTTCAGTATCATTAGGCATCAGGGAAACGCAAATTAAACCCAAATATGATATCACTACACACCTCCCAGAATGACTGAAATATAATGCCAATAATAACAATAAAATATAATAAAATCACCAAAGATTCATAGCAGTTTTATTTCTAGCAACCCCAAACTGAAAACCACCCAGCTGTCCTTCAGTAGGTGAATGGTTAAATAAACAGTGGTCCATCCACACATGGAATCCTACTCAGCATTAAAAAAGAATGCACTATTCATGCCAGGGATGACTTCAATGAACCTCCAGAGAATTATGCTGAGCAAAAAAAAGGAAATCCCAATAGATTACATAGCACATGATCCCATCCATAGAACATTCTTGAAATGATAAAGTTATAGAGATGGGGAGCAGGTTAGTGATTGCAGGGTTTAGGGACGTGATGGGTGGGGAGGAGGGAAAGGGGTGTGTAGCTCTTACAGGGAGCAGGAGAAACTCTTACGGTGAAAAACGCAAGTTCTGTGTCTTGACTGATGGTTACACAGATCTGCTCATGTGATGAAACTGTGTAGAACTAAATGCACACACACACACACACACACACACAGTTCATGCATACAGCCTGGTTGTCATACCCGTACCACAATCATGCAAGATATTACCATCGGGGGTGAAGGGTATACACCACCACTCTGTGGTTTTTCTTGCAACTTCCTGTGAATCTACAATTATCTCCAAAGTAAAAAGTTTAAAAACATAATTTCTAATCGGCTATAGCCTGGAACAAAATAAAGTGTTTGAAAAAAATAAAACAAAATATGACACAAATGAATATACCTATGAACTAGAAACAGACTCACAGACAAAAATCAGTTTCCCTGGCCCCTTCCTTCACTATTCGGATGAAGTAAGTCTGGAGTGAGGTCCAATAACGCATATTTCTGACAAGTACTCTGATTTCAGGCACGTCCTGGGAAGGATTGCTCTAGGCTTTTCTAGTTCTTCACTTTGGAATTTCTGGCAGGACTATCAAATTTGACCAGGATGCTGAGTCTGTGAGGTATGACCTAAGAATTCTTCACAGAGTCCTTTTTACCCATAAACAAATATATCAGCTTCACGGTAATGAAAAGAAGCCCTCAGGCCCATTTCTTATCTAATACCCCATTTTTGGGAAAAGAATAAAGCAGTCCTTTTATTTAGCTGAAACATTTTCCCCATTAGAACCTTAAAAACAACACTGTTTTACAGACTTCTTATTATGGTGTTTTACGGTATGTGGTCAAAAGTTTCAATAAACTTCCTTAAGTTCTATTCCTGGCTGAAATTACCAGTCATCTCTTCAATATCTGTGTTCTGGAGTTGAGGAGAAAAGTTTACCTTTTGAAACAGCCAATGGGATTTAAATTTTAGGAACTACATTTGCACTTCCCTACCAAAATCCATAATGTAAAGGAATGGTTACCCTACTTGAGGAACTCACAGCTATATTTCATCAGAACTAGACGCTTGCAGAACAGGTCCATTCTCGGGTAACGTGCAAGGTTAACAGGGAGGCGATGTGTGTCCTCAGAGATAGGAAGGAGTTTTCTCCACAACGAGGCACAGCCTAGGGTCCTGACCCAGCCCAGGGGCTCCAGGCTCTGCATACAGGGCTATCCATTAGATGGTCATCTCTCCTCTTCCATGATTGGAACCCTTTGCAGGCAGGGCCTGGTGGCATTTCTGGTGAGTATCCTAGTACTTGGCAGGGCAGCTACCATAGGGTAGACGTTCCACATTACTTTTAAATGAGTATAAGTGAAAAAAATGAGAAAGAGAGTGTGTGGAAAAGCATTTTCAAGGATAAACCCAGAGAGAGAGACTCTGGAAGGCCACGTGATCCCATCCTCAGTCACAGAAGGAGAAGCACTTAGCACAGTGACCTCAAGGTCTGCACTGGAGCCAGAACGTGCCTGGAGATCTTCCTGTTGTTCTCAAAGATTTCATTCTCCAAAGATATCTCATCTGTGGTTTTCTTCTGTGTTTTATAGTAGCATAAAAGCAGTCAAAACATACTAACAGTCAAAGATACATTCACATACTTAAATATTGCTTATAATTTCGTCTCTCATATTTGATTGTACAGCAAGATTAGACAAGCCATTAAATACATGTGGTCTCAAGAATTGATTTAAAGTTGTATCAACACAAATTTTAAGAGAAAAGTGACAACAGACTCAACAATGTAGATCCCCACCTGCATGGAACAAAGAGCCTAAATTTAGCTAAGAGTCACTCTCCATCTGTGCATTTTAACAGACTACACCTACATGTACAAAAGGCAGCAAGAAAGGGAAAGGAAAGCCTATTAATAAGTAAGAAGTAGCTCAGATAGTAAAGAGTCCACCTGCAATAAAGGAGATCCAGGTTCAATACCTGCATCAGGAAGATCCCCTGGAGAAGGGAGTAGCGACTCATTTCAGTATTCTTGCCTGGAGAAGTCCATGGACAGTGGAGCCTGGCAGGCTACAGTCAGTGGGGTTGCATAGAGTAAGATGCGAACGAGCAACTTTCCTTCTTTTCACGTTTCTAGGCATGGGTTCTCAGAATTTCACAGAAGAAAACACTTTCCCTCAATACTACTTTTAAATTGATAAATTCACCAAACTTCTCAGATCGAAAATTTGTTCTAGGAAAAGCTTGATTTTAGCACCTCTCTACATTCTTTTACTTGATGAAAGTTTCTAAAGAGATATATTAAGACAATTTCTCATCTGTACACAAATAAAATTTTAGATATATTTTTTTTAAACTTTTCCTTCTTGTTTCCATGGAGAAGGGAAAGGCTACCCACTCCAGTACTCTGGCCTGGAGAACTCCATGGACTGTATTGTCCGTGGGGTCACAAAGAGTCAGACACGACTGAGTCACTTTCACTTTCACTCACTCTCTCTTGCTTCCTACCGTGATCTTTTGTTTAACCAACAAAGGAGAAAGAAATAAGACTTTTTCCAAAACCACTAGCCTTTCCACTACAACCACGAGCTTTTCCACTACTATGTCACTTTTTAAAATACCACCTCCCCAGTGGTAAGTGCTGAGGAGATGTGGAGTATTGCTTTGATTCTACTTCTTCTGCAAAATTAAGTTAATTCTTTAAAAATTAGGTATCCAGTGGTTCTTAACAGAGCACAATGATTAAAACAAGCCGTTAGTCAGGTGATTTTTTCCCTGCTTCTAGAAAAGAATCAGAGTATTCTAAACAGAGAGTGCTAATCCTCATGGCCCTTATGTAAAAAGCGCCTGCGGCCGGTGAAGGGTTACTGACCCAGAACAAATAAATTCATAAGCTTTAATAATCACATTTGGGTCACTTTATTGTAAAGCATGACATCCACAGCTTCGGCCGCCCTAGTGCACTGAATCGCTGTGGCCAGATGCTGGGAGCTCCCTGGCACAGCAACCATCTGTGAAGGTTCTCAGAAGTTTTTCATCTTAGGAAAGTCTCTTCTATCTTTTTGAAACCGGTTGTCGTCTTCTTCCCTCTCCAGTGCTTTAGGCCAATAAAGCCTCTCAGCATTCCTTTTGCAGATGACTGGGAGATTTCATGCGGATGAACAGCGAGGAAAGGAGCTTGAGCTGGGCAGGCATGATCGCCGTTCAGCGTGACTCCTCAGGAAGAAGGCGCAGTAGAGACCCAGACCCAGGTCGATCCGTGGGCAGTGACGCAGCTGGAGGCGTAGCCGGAAACCGCAGGGCGCTGGGTCGGAGGTGCCAGGGCATCGTGTCATTGAATTGGGTTTGCATGATTACTGAAGGGCCCGGGTTATGCACGCTGGATGAAGTTCCCCGAATGCTGGGGAACAGAGAAAGCCGGGGGTCAGAGAAAGGAGCCCTTGGCAAGGGCGCGGGATGGAGGGATGAATAGGAGGGAGGAGGCGAATCTGCACTGATGGCCAGGGCTCTGGCTTTGTGTTCGTGCAGATAAAATCCACTTCACACACTGCGTTCTCCTGACTGTCCACTGGCCTGGGACCCGGGCATCCCCAACATGAGAAACTCCAGGTCCTCACAGTGTCCTGGGTGTTGGCAGGCACAGCTTCTGTTCTCCAAACCACAAGAGGAGAAATATTAAAATGGAGGAAGGGAGCAAAATACAGGCATACTGTAAAAAAAAAAAAAAAAATCTGTGAATGTTAAAATATTTTTACAGCCCTAGTATTAGCATGTTTTAGCAAAAGGAAGTGGGGAAATGCTGTTTCCACACACCCCCCCCCCCTCCCCGCAACAGGCCTTTAGATAGAAATATTTTCTTCATTTCTCCAGAGGCTAATATTTATTTAACTGGGGTTTTGTAAATTGAAATTAGAAGGCCTAATAGTGAAGAAATGAATTATATATACACATATATAGTAATTTTTATGTATGAAAGGATACAGAAAGTGGATTAAATGCATTTTTGCAGAGAGTATTATTTTTACCCTAAACCCTGAAGTGTACATTGATAAGATGGAACTCTTCTATCACCACAGCAGTTATCCACTTTAGGAAATTGACACTGATTTACCACTATTATATAACCTACTCCGATTTTTGAAATTGACCCAATAGTGTCCTTCAAACTGTTCCATCCAGGAGAAGATCCGGCCATGAGTCAGTTATTGTATGTAGGTGTCTTCAACCCTTTTTCATCCAAATCATTTCTTCAGACATTTTTTATAACCTTGAATTTTTTTTTAATTTTATTTAATTTTTTTAAATTGGTAGAAAAATTGCTTTACGGTTTTGAGTTGGTTTTAAATTGAATTTTTTTGTTACAGTGTCCCTCTTCCAATTTTAAACAGAGCATTCTTCACGTTGTTGTGTGATGTTTCGGCAGGACCGGACTCAGGATGTTGGTTCTCAGCTAGAACAGGTCAGAGGAGCTGCTGTGTCCTTCGCAAGGCCTTGTCCCTGGGGGCACATGGCCTCCATCCGTCCCTCAGTGATGACAGCCACAGACGCTCAACCAGCGTGGTATCCAGTGTCTTCACTGCATCGTTACCTTGTTTGGAAATGAAAAAGAATGTTGCAAGGAGCTACTTGATGCTTCTCATCAAAATGTCCTCCTGTATCTGTCATCCATTGGTGATTCTTGCATGATCCAATTTCATTTTGATATTTGAAAAGATGTTAACTTCGCAAGTCTGCCGTAGTCTCCACATTTTCCTCTTGACACATGACATTCTGCTGCAGAGAAGAGCTAGCCCTTCTTCCTATTTAGTTTGTTTACTTACCTGCTTACCTATTTATTACTCATGTGCACTCGTGAGTTTGGTGCTCAAGGTCATATCAGGTCTGAAATAAATGAATAACTTCTGTGTGTTTTAGATTTCATAAAATAAATTATATACACACAAATATAAAACGTGTGCTCACCTGTGTATGCATGTGCATCAACCCAAGGATGGGGAAGGAACACTAGAGGAATATGGATCATGTTGGCAGCATCACAAAAAAATTACAAAGAGCCCGTCGAGTCTCATGAATGGCATTCTACCAATTTAAAAAAATATATGTTGGCATTAAGTAAAACACATTTAGATTATTATCAGACTAGACAACTTCTAGGCTGCTCAAAATATACAAAACTGGGGGAAATGAAATGGTTGCTAGACTGTCTCCCACAGCAACTCATGGAGGATGCTTCTGAGCAAGACATTAAAATCCCCATGATTATTATTTAACATTTATTTGGCACCGTAAAAGCACACAGAGCTGTGTGGTAAATAAAGCCGTCCTAGCCTATAACACTGTGCCCTGAGGAACTCAGAGCCATGAAGCAATGGCCTAATTGGGCAGAGCCGCATGTGCCGTGGGGAGAAATTTCTTCAGTGTATACTGCTTTCATGACATACTTAGGAGGTTGCAGATGAGGTTTGTTTTGTTGTTTTAATCACTATCATGTTCAACTCTTTTTTGACCCATGGACTGCAGCCCACCAGGCTCCTCTGTTCATGGGATTCTCCAGACAAGACTACTAGAGTGGGTTGCCATTTCCTACTCCAGGGGAGATCTTCCCGACCCAGGGATTGAATGTTATCCCACCAGATGTTGAACACACAACAACTCTGGGTTTCTTTTCCCTTTACTTTTAAAGTTTCCCTATTTTAACGTTATTCTTATATATGAGATGTTCTATTGGAAATGTTTCAGGGGGCACTCAGGGAGATTCAGTGAGGGGTCCTTGGGACTCACCAAGCTAAAAGGACAGTGCATTAGATCTGGTTATGCCATAAATTACATTTGCTTCCTAAATATCCTTTTTTCAAAAAAAGGATTAAAACCCCTCTCTTCATTGTGTCCTCCTCCACCAAGAAGACTGTTTCTCTTACAAACTGGATCAAATTTCTACACCTTATTTTTCCATCACTTCTGTTGTGCTTAGAATCTTCTATTTTCTTATCAAGTACTAGTATCAAGTGCTTCGTAGATGTTCGGTAGTCTAGATAGATACAGATATTAATGCTGTTAGGAAAATGCTAGTGCTTAAAATTGCATAATCTATATGCAACTATAGAACAAAATCCAAAGGGAAATAATACAAATAAAAGCTGTTTTGATCCCTTCCCATGCACAGTTCTACCCCTTAAGTGCCATTATTATAGAACAATTTTCTTGGATTCTCCAGCTTAAGGCTCTAGAAATCATTTTTAAAAGAAGTCAGATGTGTATCAAAAAACCAAAATATAATAAGAGGGCATGTAGATAGTTCTTAGTCTTTAAGTCATGAAAATACACATTTCAATGCTAATTTCAGGCCAATATTCAAAATTATATCATTCATTCTGACTATTTTATTATTAAATACATGATATTCTGAAATTATCTCCTCAAAAGGCTTAAAGGGACTTCCACCTCTAGTAGGCTAGGTGCCCTGGATGACTTCGATATTTTTGATAAAACAAAATACTGGAAGATAGACAATATTGAGTCACACTGTTGCACTGGCATAGAAGAAGGAATCTGCTGAGCTCTGAATAAAAATGAAAGCAGAAACCCGGGGAATAAGCAGGAGCCAAAGCTGGCTTTGCCTGGGATTTCATCAGAAACCTGGAGGCCTTGAACATCTGCTTCAGTATGAAGGAAGAGAGAAAACGTAGGCCTGACCAAGGTGAGGAGTCTCCGAGGATGCTTCTCCTCATAAACCTGAGATCGTCAAGGAATCAAACCATTGTCCAGAAGGGAGATTGCTTGACTGCAATTTTGGTACTGTCTGGTTGGAGGGAAACGTATTTGTAATTTCACACAATGTATAGCCCCACATCACAATATTTGTGTGGAAGGAAGGAAGGAAGAAAAAGGAAGAGTGAATTTAAGGTTGTTTCAGGTTGGCAGGACACCAGGCCACTGGCAGAAATAGGTCCAAATCCCAGCTGAGTGAACCAGGTAGGAGACATTTACACACATAAATCCGGGGGAAAGAGCTGACATTTGCGTAAGTATAAACTCAGGCAGAAAGAAAGACACCACGTAGGAGAGCCAGCTGAAACTGTAGACAGCAAAAGAGAATCCAAAATGGGAATTATCAGAATATAAATTTTGTCTCATATGTTTAAAGAAATAAGAGCTTGAAAATATAAACAAGCAGCAAGAGTTTATTCAAAAGCATGAAAATTTTCAAAAGAATAACATCATAACTTTATCTTCTACAAGTGAAATTAAAATTAAATGAATGCATTAGACAGAAAATTGAAGAAAATAAAAAAAAAAAAAAAAGAAGAAGAATTAGTGAACTGGCAGATAAAGAATGTAGCCACAGAGAAAAAATGATGAGGACTATGACAGGGAGATTGAGCCACAGGAAAAAAAGTGAAAAGTTTTGATTTCATCTAACTAGAATTCCAGAAGAAGAAAATAAAGAAAGGTTAAGAATCACTATTTAAAAGATAATGACAGCAGCGAAAAAGTCTCAGGGCTGTTGTGATTTATATCCAGGAAACCTATTGAGTTGCAGTCAACGCAAGTGAAATTCATAAAATTCATACTTATTTTTGTGAAACTGTGGAGCAGCCAAGGAGGGAAGACAATGAACTAGCCACCAGGCTGACCAATGATTTCTCAATGGTAAGAACAGAAGACATTGTTGTTTAGTCGCTAAGTCATGTCCAATTCTTAGTGACTCCATGGACTGTAGCCCACTAGGCTCCTCTGTTCATGGGCTATCCCAAGCAAAAAGACTGGAGTGAGTTGTCGTAAGTCAGAGTAATTGGCCTCTTCAAAGTGCTGATAGAAAATAGCTGTCAATCTAAATCCCTATGTCTTTCAAGAAGGGAAAAATAAAAATATATCCAGCTAGTCAAAATCAAACTTGTCACCAGCAGGGTCGCTAAAGGACATTCTCAAGGGTGCATGTGAAGCAGAAGGAAGGTGACTTCGGTTGTAAAGTCTGGGATGTGTTGGTGAAGGGTAAGAAGATGGGATGTGGGGACTTTCTGACCAGGATTTAAAGCCCCTCCATAGAACAGCTGCCTGCCTGAGACTTGTGTTTAGTGTTAAACGACTTAAGATCTTGAAGAGGTTAACAGTCTGGGGGCACCTAGAATGCCCTACCTATGTATAAGTAGGAGGAAAAGAACCTAAGGAACCTTCAGGAGGCACCATAAATTATGTCTAAGAGACATCTCAAAAGTGCTGTTCTGATACCAAATCTGTGATGCTCCTTTCAAACCTGATCCCATCTTTGCCAGCTGGCAACTCTGTTCTTCCAATGGTTAATAAACTCTACTCTGCCTCTTTATCTAACATTCTATCAGGAAATCTCATTCACTGTGGTCTCCAAAAATATCAAGACCTGGACCTCTTACTGCCGTCTTTTCAGGGCATGTTCATCTCTCGCCTGGAGTGCTGGGACTGCTTCTGCAGTCAGCCTGGATCCTCTTTCCAACCAAGCCAGCTGTTCCAAATGTAGTAGCAATTATACCTGTAGTCTTTTTAAAGCTTACGACAGGCCATGGTCCTTGTCTGTCTGACCTTCTAGCCACACCCATTATACCCTTGAGAAGCCCGAATTCCTAAATTACCCCAGACCCTGAATTGTTCCAGCCTCTATCACCTCCCTGACCTCTCCCAAGGCCTTGGCCTTCCTCTTTCCACACAAGCTTCCTTGCTTTTGTGATGTGTCTGAACACCATGTTGGCATGTTCTGAACTAAAAGACTAACCATTGCCTCTTTCTGGAAATTTCTTGCCCAGTTATTGCCCTGACTCCAGATAGCTACCTGATGGATCAACTAACTGAAACCTGCAACACCTCCCCAGAACTTCCCCACCTTTTTTTGTACTGTTTCCCCCATGACACCCATCACTATTACAACAGTATATAGTTTAGCTATTTATTATGCTGAGTGGCTATTTTCTGTCTTCACTTTTGTTAAATATACTCTATACATTCAGGGTTTTGATGGTTTTGTTTGCTGGCATATGCTAAGCTATGGCTGAATATTTGATGACTGAATGAAAAGCTACAACCATTTTACTTAAGACTGAGACAAAAATAAGGGAATATATAGCAAAATAGATAAATAAAGAAATTAAAGGTAAAATGAATAAAAGAAACCAAATTGCTGTTTTTAGCAAATGTGATCATCTACAGTAGTCTCAAGAAATCTATAGGGAAATTACTACAATTAGTAAGAGAACTTGACATAATTGCTCTACACAAAATCAATACACCAAGGTAGAATTGCATTTCTATTCTATGACTGCAAAGTTATTTAAATCATTAAAAAGAAAATATTTTAAGTAGAAAAGAAAAACATATAGGACTTTCAGTTCAGTTCAGTTCCGTCACTCAGTTGTATCCGACTCTTTGTGACCCCATGAATTGCAGCACGCCAGGCCTCCCTGTCCATCACCAACTCCTGGAGTTCACTCAAACTCACGTCCATTGAGTCGGTGATGCTATCCAGCCATCTCATCCTCTGTCGTCCCCTTCTCCTCCTGCCCTCAATCCCTCCCAGCATCAGAGTCTTTTCCAATAAGTCAACTCTTCGCATGAGGTGGCCAAAGTATTGGAGTTTCAGCTTTAGCATCATTCCTTCCAATGAACACCCGGGACTGATCTCCTTTAGAATGGATTGGTTGGATCTCCTTGCAGTCCAAGGGACCCTCAAGAGTCTTCTCCAACATCGCAGTTCAAAAGCATCAATTCTTCGGTGCTCAGCTTTCTTCACAGTCCCACTCTCCCATCCATACATGACCACAGGAAAAACCATAGCCTTGACTAGACAGACCTTTGTTGCCAAGTAATGTCTCTTCTTTTTAATATGCTGTCTAGGTTGGTCATAACTTTCTTTCCAAGGAGTAAGTGTCTTTTAATTTCATGGCTGCAATCACCATCTGCAGTGATTTTGGCAATAAACTAAAAATTTTTTAAAATTAACATTCAGTTTCAATGCCGTCAAACCAAAGATGTATAAGAAATTTAAAAACAAATACTAAAGAAAATCTAAGTTAAAGATGGGCGACTATAGTGTCTCAGACAGTAAAGACCATCTGCAATGCTAGGAGACCTGGGTTCGATCACTGCCTGGGTCATGAAGATCCTCTGGAGAAAGAAATGGCAAGCCAACCTAGTATTCTTGCCTGGAGGATTCCACGGACAAAGGAGCCTGGTGGGGGTGGGGGCGGCTACAGTCCATGGAGTCACAAAGAGTCAGACATTACTGAATGACTAACTTTCATTTTCACTTTCAAATGAAAGATATGGCAATTTTAAAATGAAAACTCAATATTGGACATATAATTAATGCTGCACAAACTGATGTATCAGTTTACTTCAGTGACTCAGTCATGCCTGACTGTTTGAGACCTCCATGGACTGCAGCACACTCGGTTTCCCTGTCCATCACCGACTCCCAAAGCTTGCTCAAACTCGTGTCCATCGAGTCAATGAGGCCATCCAACCATCTTATGCTCTGTTGTCCCCTTCTCCTCCTGCCTTCAGTCATCCCCAGCATCAGTGTCTTTTCAAATGAGTCAGTTCTTCACAGCAGGTGGCCAAAATATTGGAGTTTCAGCTTCAGCATCAGTCCTTCCAAAGAATATTCAGGACCGATTTCCTTTAGGATTGAGTGGCTTGATATCCTTGCAGTCCAAGGGACTCTCAAGAGTCTCCACCAAAAGCACAGTTCAAAAGCATCAATTCTTCAGCACTCAGCTTTCTTTATGGTCTAACTCTCAGATCCATACATGACTACTGGAAAAACCATAGCTTTGACTAGATGGACTTTGTTGGCAAAATAGTGTCTCTGCTTTTTAATAGGCTGTCTAGGTTTGTCAGGAGAAGGCAATGGCACCCCACTCCAGCACTCTTGCCTGGAAAATCCCATGGATGGAGGAGCCTGGTAGGCTGCAGTCCATGGGGTCGCTAAGAGTCAGACATGACTGAGCGACTTCACTTTCACTTTTTACTTTCGTGCATTGGAGAGGGAAATGGCAACCCACTCCAATGTTCTTGCCTGGAGAATCCCAGGGACAGGGAGCCTGGTGGGCTGCTGTCTATGGGGTCGCACAGAGTTGAACACGACTGAAGTGACTTAGCAGTACCAGCTAGGTTTGTCATAGCTTTTCTTCCAAGGAGCAAGTGTCTTTTAATTTCATGGCTGTAGTCACCATCTGCAGTGATTTTGGAGCCCCCTCCCCCCGCAAAAAAAAAAAAAAAAGAATAAATCTCTCACTGTTTCCACTGTTTCTCCATCTGTTTTCCATGAAGTGATGGGACAGGATGCCATGATCTTAGTTTTCTGAATGTTGTGTTTTAAGCCAATTTTTTCACTTTCCTCTTTCACTATCATCAAGAGGCTCTTTAGTTCTTCTTCGTTTTCCACCATAAGTTTGGTGTCCTCTACATATCTGAGGTTATTGATATTTCTCCTGGCAATCTTGATTCCAGCTTGTGCTTCATCCAGCCCAGCATTTCACATGATGTACTCTGCATATAAGTTAAATAAGTAGGGTGGAGACATACAACCTCAACATACTCCTTTCCCAATTTTGAACCAGTCCATTGTTCCATGTCCAGTTCTAACTGTTGTTTCTTGACCTGCATACAGATTTCTCAGAAAGCAGGTAAGGTTGTCTGTTATTCCCATCTCTTTAAGAATTTTCCTGAGTTTGTTGTGGTCCACACAATCAAAGGCTTTCACATAGTCAATAAAGCAGAAGCAGATATTTTTCTGTAACTCTCTTGCTTTTTCTATGATCCAGTGGATGTTGGCAATTTGACCTCTGGTTCCTTTGCCTTATATAAATCCAGCTTGAACTTTCAGAAGTTCATGGTTCACGTACTGTTGAAGCTTCACTTGGAGAATTTTGAGCATTACTTTGGTAACATGTGAGATGAGTGCAATTGTGTGGTAGTTTGAACATTCTTTGGCATTGCCTTTCTTTGGGATTGGAATGAAATCTGAACTTTTCCAGTCCTGTGGCCACTGCTGAGTTTTCCAAATTTGTTGGCATATTGAATGCAGCACTTTCACAGCATCATCTTTCAGGATTTGAAATAGCTCAACTGGAATTCCATCACCTCCCCTAGCTTTGCTCGTAGTGATGCTTACTAAGGCTCTTTTGACTTCACATTCCAGGATGACTGGCTCTAGGTGAGTGATCACACCATCGTGATTATCTGGGTTCTGAAGATTATTTTTTGCACAGTTCTGTGTACTCTTGTCACCTCTTCTTGATATCTTCTGTTTCTGTTAGGTCCATACCATTTTTGTTCTTATTGTACCCATCTTTTCATGAAATGTTCTCTTGGTATATCTAATTTTCTTGAAGAGATCTCTAGTCTTTCCCATTCTGTTGTGTTCTTTTTTTTTTTTTTTTTTTTTTTTTACATTGATCACTAAGGAAGGCTTTCTTATCTCTCTTTGCTATTCTTTGGAACTCTGCATTCAGATGGATATATCTTTCATTTTCTCCTTTGCCTTTAGCTCCTCTTCTTTTCTCAGCTATTTGTTAGTCCTTTTCAGACAACTATTTTGCCTTTTTGCATTTCTTTTTCTTGGAAATGGTCTTGATCACTGGCTCCTGTACAATGTCACAAACTACTGTCAATAGTTAATCAGGCACTCTATCAGATCTAATCCCTTTAATCTATTTGTCACTTCCACTGTATAATCATAAGGGATTTGATTTAGGTAGTATCTGAAAGGTTTAGTGGTCTTCCCTACTTTCTTCAATTTATGTCTAAATTTGGCAGTAAGGAGTTCACGATATGAGCCAAAGTCAGCCCCCAGTCTTGTTTTTGCTGACTGTATAGAGCTTCTCCATCTTTGGCTTCAAAGAATATAATTAATCTGATTTTGGTATTGACCACCTGGCAATGTTGATGTGTAGAGTCGTCTCTTGCGTTGTTAAAAGAGGGTTTTTGCTATGATCGGTGTGTTGTCATGACAAAACTCTGTTAACCTTTGCCCTGCTTCGTTTTGTACTCCACGGCCAAATTTGCCTGTTACTCCAGGTATCTCTTGACTTCCTACTTTTGCATTCCTGTCCCCTATAATGAAAAAGATATCTTTTGTGGGTGTTCTATAAGGTTTTGTATGTCTTCATAGAACCATTCAACTTCAGCTTCTTCAGCATTACTGGTCAGGGCATAGACTTGAATTACTGTAATATCAAATGGTTCTTTGCCTTGGAAATGAATCGAGATCATTCTGTCATTTTTGAGTTACATCCAAGTACTGCATTTCAGACTCTTTTGTTGACTACGAAGGCACTCCATTTCTTCTAAGTGATTCTTGCCCACAGTAGTAGATATAATGGTCATCTGCGTTAAATTCACCTATTCCAGTCCATTTTAGTTTGCTGATTCCTAAAATGCCAATGTTCACTCTTGCCATCTCCTGCTTGACCACTTCCAATTTACCCTGATTCATGGACCTAACATTCCAGGTTCCTATACAATATTATTCTTTACAGCAGTGGACTTTACTTCCATCACCAGTCACATTCACAGCTGGGTGTTGTTTTTCCTTTGGCTCCATCTCTTCATTCTTTCTGGAGTTATTTCTCCACTCTTCTCCAGTAGCATATTGGGCACCTACCCACCTGGGAAGTTCATTCAGTGTTATATCTTTTTGCCTTTTCATACTGTTCATGGGGTTCTCAAGGCAAGAATACTGAAGTGGTTTGCCATTCCCTTCTCTAGTGAACCACATTTTGTCAGAACTCACCACCATGACCAATTTGTCTTGGGTGGCCCTACATGGCATGGCTCATAGTTTCATTAAGTTAGTCAAGGCTGTGGTCCATATGATCAGTTTGATTAGTTCTGTGATTGTGGTTTTCATTCTGTCTGCCCTCTGATGGATAAGGATAAGAGGCTTATGGAAGCTTCCTGATGGGAGAGACTGACTGTGGGGGAAACTGGTGTATAATTTCAGTGCAATTCAAACAAGTCTCCCAATAGAGTTTTCACAAACTTCATGAACTATTTCTAAAATTTAGAAGGAAGACAAATGACCAAGGATCACCAAGGCACTGTTGAAGAATAAGGTGGAAGTAATTGCTCAACTAGATATTATAGTGTAATATTAATTAAATTACAAATGTTTAATAAAGAAACTGTCATAAAGATAAATTGTTAAATAAGATTAATTAAAACAGATATAAACCCTAAAGCAGATTTAAACATTCAGAATGCCCAGAAACAAACCCATCACTGTGGCAAAGATCCATCCTGGAGGGTGCAGGGCAGATGAGTGGGAAATGGATGATGTCTACAGCAAACAGTTAATTCATCTTGAAAAACAAGGGTGTTTGCCCTGAACGTTTTTAGGAAAAACGTGAGAGAGTCTTACAGTCTATAGGTAGCAAAATATTTCTTAAGCAAGACCCCTTCAAAAGGCCGAAGATATTGACAATCTTGACCACTATAGAATGAAAAAGCTTTTATTCATTAAAAGATACTGTCAAGCAAAATGGCAGGCCACAAATTGAGAGAGGATATTTTGAGCACTTAAAATGAATAAAGAACTGACATTCGTAGAATTAAAAAATATTTTCACTAATCAATAAGAAAAACACAAACAATCCAATGGAAAAACTAGCCCCCAAAAAAGGACATGAATAGGTATTTTCTGAAGTGGAATATGAGTGGCCCGCATTCTATGAAAGTCATCCAGAGTATGAATCAGGAAAATAGAAATGAAGTCCACAATTCAAATCTCTTCCTCTTCCAACAAACTGTCAAAAATTAAAGTCTGATAAAATCAAGTTGGAGAAGATATAGAAGAATGAGAAAGCATACATGCATGAGTGTAAATTGGCAATGTATGGGATTGGTCATTGTACCAATAAATGTAAATTGGTACAATATGGGATTATCTTGAAAAACTGAACATGCTTATGACTAAATATTCCTCCAGTGAAAATATTGCCCATGGGACCATGAAGTTGTATAAGAATGTTCTCTGAGTTCTTTTTAAGCAAAGGAGATAAATAATTGGAATGCCTATCAGTAGCAGAACTGACAAATCAGTTGCAAAATATCTCTTTAGTAGAACATTCCAGAGAAGTAAAAAATAAATTAATAAATTAACCAGAGCCACATACATCACTGTGGAGAAATCTCCAGAACATAATGTAGAGAAAAATAAGTCACACAGGAGTTCATGTAGTAAGACCCCATTTACAGGTAGTTCAAAGCAGGCACATTCAACAGAATTTATTGTTTAGGAATGTATACATAGACGGCAATAGAACAATGAAGAAAATAAAGGACTGATTACGCGAAATTCAAGAAAATGGAGACCTCTAGACAGGATGCAAAGTCAGGGAGAGGCATAAAATGATTAGGTAAAGTATCAATCATAATCTTTTTTAAAAACTAGGTCCTTAGTACAAGTTTGTTTTTCTTTTAACTTTATGTAATCTATTATGTCCTCTCTTTGTGTCTCATAACACGCTTGCTTTAAAAAGTCAATGTATCAGATTTATAAGCTGTCATGTGCTTTTAGGTTATAACACTGGCACAGAATAAGCTTATCTTTTTCGTCTGACTTGATGCTGTATCTTTCCTTAGACATCCAAAGTAACATACTAATCTCAGCCCACGTCCACAAATTAAATACAAGTGAAAATGTCCACTCAGAGGCCCACTTTTGGGTTTTACTGTTCTTTTTGGAGCATTTACTGAAACAAAGTTCTCTATGACATGAAAATAGATCCTGGATTCTAATTGGAAAGTTCCCCACCAGAATCAAACTAGACAACTAGAGATAAACATGTACCCTTGCAGTCTTCCAAGGTACAGGTCAGTCTTCTAATTTCAGTTTCAAGAATTTTGTGTTACTGTGTGAATCTGGCCCATGTAAACTAGAAAATGGTTAAAACCATACTTTTGCAAATTCAAGACATGTTATTCTCAAATGCCAACATGAAAAGGTCAAAAAGATAAAAACATGAACAAAACGTGGGCAAGTATATATAAAATACATAAAATGAAGATACGTTCTAATACTTTTACTTTATGCAAGAATGCTGTTGCTAAAAGTTATGTGTGTCCTTTCTAGAAATTAAAAGTTAAATTATAGGACACTGTCATTTACAAGTTTACATTTTTTTAGGCAATTACCACAATTCTTCATCATTAACTGACAAGATATATAAGTAATTTTAGCATTCAAGAATGGTCTCTGAAACACCACTGGAATTTTATAAGTCAATATAAAATGGCACTAATATTAATTCTATTAAATATTTTACTTGCAAATCAATTTACTCATGTTCGCTTACAGCAAGTGGCATAATGCAGTTGCAAATTGTATTACAAGTAGATTTTCTCTAAATAATCATTCTCAGTTCCATGCCTCCAACTAAATAATCCTGAGATGTTTGCATTCGATTATTTGGAAAATAATAATTATAACAATTATAGTATTTCCTGGGGGACAAATAATCTAGCAAATTAAATCCAGTGAAATATAAATATGTCACCATTATCTTTTAATATTTGTGAATGGAATCAGGGAATACAGAAGCTATTATTCAATAAATAAATAAGTATGGACTTACTGTTAGCACTGAACAGTAACCATACAGATGTGTCCAGGGCTATTTAACAAGGTTCCTTGTAATTCCATAGCAAAGAATTAATGAGGAGATTTGTGTTAAACCAGGATCTGACCCTGAATAAAGCAATCTTTATTTTCAGCTTCAACATAACAACATACTGTTGCTTAAATATGCTTGTGGATTTACTAAACTGTTATCCTTGCTCAGACGAAAATGAAAGCAGAGGGGAGTGGTGTGGTTTTTAGAACCAAGAAAACAAACTAAAAAGTCTCTCATCTCAAGGATCTATGCTTCAGGCACCTCCTCTCCAAGTCTGTGTCCAGTTAAATTGAAAAGCTTGTGTTAGTCGCTTTGTGACGTCCAGCTCTTTGTGACCCGTGGACTGTAACCCACCAGGCTTCTATGGCCATAGGATTCTCCAGGCACGAATACTGGAGTGGGTAGCCTTTCCCTTCTCCAGGGGATCTTCCCAACCCAAGGATTAAACCCAGGTTTCCCTCATTGTAGGCAGATTCTGTGCTCTCTGTGCCACCAGGGAAGCCCCAAGTAGCTTATGTGGTCCCAAAACAAATAGACTACCCCAAATCTTTGCAGTATAGCCAATCTGGATGATTCAGGGATTATCTCACAAAACCAGGGTCAACATCGCACAAGCTCAAAGTCACTCGGTTGATGAACGTAATGGATGAAGTATGGTGAGTAGAAGCTGAAACCTTGTCATTTCTTTTCACACCACAAGTACTTCCCTGTGGTCACTTTTTTTTTTTATTGTCTATAAGGTATCTTTATCTGTAAGCTTTATTAACTCTTGGAATGTCCTGTAAGAGGCAATATTTTCCATCAATTCATATATATTATCATAAGGCCAAACCTAAGATGTAAATCTTGTAGAAACTGAGGCATCAGTTAGCAAGAAGAATAGTTTCCAGAATGGTTATTGCTGAAATTTTTTTTTTTTTTGGCAGGGGAAGGGAAGAGACTGAGATGCCCTTAAATAAGTCATGTGGGTGTGAAACCATTCATACTGTGAATAAGGTCAGTCAAGGGTTAGCCTCATATCTCAAGCTCATTTCAGTGCCACTCAAGGAAGAGATGGGACACAGCCCCCCAGCCCACTATGGCTTTCTCACCTCTACTTCTGTCAGCTGAGAGGTTCTAATAATGGTAGAGATTTATGAGTGCCTATGACTTCTTAATTTACCTGGCTGTACTTCATCATTCCTCTTGATGAAGTAAGCACACTGGCACACATTCTATTTTTTATTTCCTACCAAATAGGTCACCATCTGGCTTTTATTAATTGAACGTTCAATTGTTATTTAATCATCTATACACCTGAAGCTGTAAGAAATAACACAGGGTAATTCCATTTACTCTTTACCTGGTTTCCCCCTATGGTACTGTCTTACAGATATGGATGGACAGAGTTGATACAGAACATTTGCATCATCACAAGGATCCCTCATGTCTATGCACTCCCCTTCCTGTCTCCTCTGTCCTTAGCTCCTGGCAACCACAAATGTACTTTCTGAATAGTATTGCATGTTTTGGATATAACAAATTTTGTTTAGACATTGATGCATTGACCAGCATCTCTATTGTTTCCAGTTTGAGGCTGTTCTGAATAAAGCTATGTTGAGGACTGTGGATGAGCTGTTGTGTGAATGCATGCCTTTATTTCCCTGGGAAATAAAATATTCCCTAAATATTTCTCTCAGTTTTAACCTTGTTTCCTCTAAGCTATGGAACCTCTTCTTTCCCCTTTACCAAGGTAGCTCTTCCTGTTCATTCAGGACTAAAGTTAAATCACTTCTTCATGAACCACATGTGTACAAAGCTTCCTGAGATATACCACAAAAATGCATAAATCCCTGATCAGCAAGACAGGCTTAGGCTCCTCCCCATGTGCTCAGTGCCTACTCTCTACCCCAGAAGTGCATCTTAATGTTCTGGATTACCTCATTACTTGACATTCCGTCTCTACCACTAAGTTCATGATCAGTAGAGACTCATGTGGCTTACCTTTGTGTGTTAATCGCTACCATTCACAGTTCCTGGCACATAAAAGGGTCTCAGCAAAGCATACTGAATTCAAAGAGAACTGAGCCCACCTGCACGTAGAAGCTGTATTAGACATAATAACCACTGAATCGTTACTCTCAGATCCCAAGACATTAGACCTGGAACTATCCTGCCTCCTGGAGCTCTTAGGAGCTCTTAGGAGCTATTGTTATCCTTTCAATAGATACTACCTCTCATTTCGCTGTTACAATAGCTCTAGCTTGGTTTTAAAAATACTTCTCTTTGGTAGTATGAAGAAGGGTCTAGAATGTTCTCTTCTCTCCGAGTGGACTGTTTCCTCAGAAGAGGGAATACGACCCGCAGTGACTGAGCTGATAAGCCATGGCTCAGGTGGCCATGAGGGAAGGGGCATTCAAGTGCCAGCTCCATCTCAGGAAAACCTCAGAGAAGTGGCTGGATTGGGGTCAGCTGGGGTCACATAACAATTCCTGAACTAATTACTGGGATAAAAGCCCCCAGAGTGGTGGGGGCTGGGCAGCTGGAGTTGGAACAGATGCACTTGGACAGGACAGTTCCCACGAAGGAAGAGGAACCACTTCTCCCATCAGGGGGAAGTCAGAGAGGTCAGAGGAAACTCAGAGGCCCACAGGTAACTACTTATTGCCTTGACTTCACTTCACTGCATCCCCTCCTCAATTCTTAGCAACCTAGGACCCCTATGTTGGAGGGATAAGGAGGACAACTTGAAAACATACAGTACATAAAGCTGCCTCTTTCGTGTGTATGGGGCTCAGAAGGTTGAGGAAAATATTTTTTTCCCCTAAAAAAATGTAGTCTGATACAAGGTTTTCCAATAAATTTTATTATGTTCCAGAAATAGAAATCTTAAAACTAGAATTTTGACTTGTTGGTCTTATATATCAACTAATACAAGTGCTTAGAGTCTTAAGTCATTTCCTAGGTAATGGAGCTCAAACTGCACCTCATGTAGTCATCACTTCTAGCTTTTCTGTAGCACTGATCCCAGCTTTTGTGCGAAGACTTTGAGTGATGAGAAACTCATTGCTTTGCAAACAAACAGAAAATAAAAACAGTCTACTATGACAACTATAATTATTATGGATATACTGCTTACGATAAGTCTACTTTTTCTTTCTTACTCTTACCATCTAGTCTTCTCTAGTTTGCTCTCTGCAGTATTACAGAATAAATGTTCCATCTTCTACATGACAACATTGGACTATTTGAAGACAGATACTTTGTGTCCTCATCGCCCTCTCTTTTTCAGGGTAAATATCCCCATGTCTTACTGTTATGAAATCATATAACAAAACTTATGATCAAAACAGCAACTTGGTAGTCTTGACATCACCATGTGAATTTTAAAAATACATTGGTTAGCCTTTGTGATTTTCATTATTCATGAGTCACTTTGAAAGTCATGCCATGTATTGACTTACAGTTTTTAGAGAATTATTTTATTTGAGTTGCAAAAGCATATCCTTCGACCAATAAGTGCCCCCCCAGTTCCAGGCCATCGCGTGTGTAGAAGGATAAATGCATATGTCACATTGTATTTGGGGATTTGAAGATGAGGATCTTCACACAGCCATCCCTGGGAACTCTTAAATGTCTCTTCTGTGTATAGTAAATATGCTACAGTTTAATTTCGTTTGAGTAAAAGGTTGGTCATTGTTCGTGTCCCTCGTGCTTGCATCGGTTCACACATCACATCAACCCGGGAGAGTAATTACCCTTCCTCAGGCCAACAAAACTTGATAAATTGTAAAAGCCTTCCAGTGGAAGTCTTCCCATCACCCAGTGGCAGTAATAAATCAACCAAGCAATGCCATCCAGAAGTCACTTCATTATGGAGTGTACGCTGAGGAAATGACTTTCTGCATTAAGCAGAAAGCATTGCTTACTTAGGAGGGAAGGGCTATTATAGTCAAAGGAAAAACTTGACCTTAAAGTACTGCTGCGTCCCTTGATGTCTAATTGGCATTTAAAAAATAATCATTGTAGACAATATATTGGGATCTTTTCCGCTTCCGTACGGATCCTGCTGGAAGCACTTTTTCCTAGGCCCTGGGAGAACAAAGCCGCAGCATCACCTCTTGCTTGGGGTGTGTAGGAAGTCCTCCTTGCCTGTTGGCTCCTACAGCCGTGTTCCCTGTGCTCTCCCGCCCAGGGCTCCCTGACCTCTCTCTATACTTCTTGTGCTCCTGCAAAACCCTCAACTCTTTTTTTTCCTGAGTGCCTTTCCACTGATTTTTTTTAAAAAACAAAACCGAGAATTATTACTGCATCCTTAAAGACCCTGCATGATCTAGCTCTATCTTTATCTGTGATGTGACTTTCTCTGTAGAGTCCCATAGAGGTGAAAGGTCTATTTGCTTTCCAGAGAGCAAATAAGAGCCCTGCGAAGCCTTAGCCCTGTGGAGTGGACTTCATCAGGCGCTTTCTCCACTTGGCAGCTCTGCCTTTCCTTTGGGTTCTCCTTTCCTGGGGGTGAGTAACTAAGTGCACTCCGTATTAGAGAAGAGGGATTAAGTCCATCCTCCCAGAGGAGAAGGATCTAGGCATACTGCTTGCAATTCTTCTGTGAGAAGTATTTGTCTCTTTCCATTTATTTTTTTACATAATCATTTCTTTATAAAGTATGGGCTCAAGGATATGTATTATTATTTGGATATTATCTAAGACAAATTGTTTTTGTTGTTGCTTGGTTTCTACTAGCTGCTTTGGCTACTGGAAATTCCTTCAAGTTGTCTTTGCTCAGTTTAGTTAGAGTCTCTGTCTTTTCTTTAAGCCTTTTCTCAGACATGTATATTGTAAATATATGCTTCCTGGCTATGGCCTTTTCTTCCATTCAATGCAAGTTCTGAATTTTAATTAATCCCAATTTATACACCCATTTAAGGTCTTTTTTTTTTAAGTCAGAAAACTAGAAATAGAAAGAAACTGCTGTGATCTACACTAAAGGATGTCTACAAATAAAACCATACAACTTTCAAACTTAATGGTTAAATATTAGAAACCTTCTGCTAGGTCAGGAACAAGAAAGGAATATCCACCATCACCACTTAACACCATGAGTGTAAAAAAAGGTCGTTGGCAAGAAGTGTATATTTACAATATACATGTCTGAAAAATACTGAACACTGTACTGTATCCTGGCCAGTAGAAAAAGAAGGAAAAGGCACCATTAAAGTTGAAAAAGAAAAAAAAAAGCCATTATTTACAGATGACATGTTTATGCATGCAGAAAGCTAAAAGAATCTACTAAAGAAATAACAAAAATAGCAAGTGTATCGGAGAAGGCAATGGCACCCCACTCCAGTACTCTTGCCTGGAGAATCCCATGGACGGAGGAGCCTGGTAGGCTCTAGTCCAAGGGGTCGCTAAGAGTCGGACACAACTGACTAACGTCACTTTCACTTTTCACTTTCATGCATTGGAGAAGGAAATGGCACCCCACTCCAGTACTCTTGCCTTGAGAATCCCAGGGACGGGAGAGATTGGTGGGCTGCCATCTATGGGGTCGTACGGAATCGGACATGACTGAAGCAACTTAGCAGCAGCAGCAGCAGCAAGTGTATACAACAATGTTGGTGAATAGAAGGTCAATATATAAAAATCAACTTTATTTCTATATAATAATAAAAAACATGGAAAATAAAATTTTTAAATACCACTTACAAGAGAATGAAAAATTAAATAACTAAAATTTTTAAAAATTTAATGACATCAAAATATAACTAAAGAAAATGAAAGATTACCTAAATAAGTTGAAAGGCACACCATGTTGATGGATTGGATACCTCAATATCATTAAGAAACTCAATTATCCTTTAATTCCAAGATTCAATGAAATTCCAATAAAAATCCCAGAAGGTTTATTTTGCAGAAATTGTAAAACAACTTAATTTTAAAATCTACGTACAAACAGGAAAGATCTATGCCAAGCTAGTGCTCATAAGGAGTAAACCTGGAGAACATACAACCCTGGCGTCAATAAGGGGTGGTGGTGGTGAGGGTAGACACACAGACCACCGTAACAAGCAGACAGCACAGTGGGGTCCCCAGCACACAGTCACCAGGCCTACGACAAAAGCTCCATTGCAGCCCATTTGGGAAAGAAAGATCTTGCCAATTAATTGTAGTCCATTAATTAGAAGTGGAAAAATGTCTTGATCTCCGCACCTAACACTATAGACCCAACCAATTTGAGAAAAAAAAGATAATCTAAATAAAAAGTTAAAACAAAAACTAAAAACTAAAAGAAAAGCAAACAATATCATCATGATTTGAGGGGCAAATATCTTTTTATTAAACAGCACTCCAAAACCACTAATCATAAAGGCATTTTTTTTCTGAAAAAATGTATTTCTGAATATCTTCTTGAATTTCCTCAATTGTGTATCATGCACACATTTTGTTTTGGTAATTCTTTATCCTTTTGCTTAGAACTCAACCTTTTACTTAAAATTTTAAAATGAGATCTGACTAAATATTACTTAATATTTCTTTCTCCTCTAGTACACTATGATTCCAATATATTGAAGAAGATCGTTCCCCCTCTAAGCATTTAATTTTTAAAATACAAGATTATAAGATGATATTTAAGTAACAGGTTCAGTTATAAAAGCCTTCATGATTTTGAATGACTAAAAGCTCTTCTGTATAACAGTCACACTTTTCAACTGCTAGCAAATTTGCTAGTTACCAAGCGGAAGACCACTTCTGTTCTGTATTTCTGCTTCATGGGAGATGTTCTCTATATCAAGAAGGTATTTCAGCTACTGAAATTCCAACTGAATCCCAACAATGGGATAAAATATTCCTAACTAACATAGGTTTAGTACAGAGACCAATTATAGAATACTATGGGCCTGTATTCATCATCATTTGAAGAGTTAACACACTTTACCTAAATGGTGTTTCCCTTTTGATCCTATATATAACTGACTTATTAATAGAATAATTGTAAAAACACTTTCAATACTTAGTGAAGTGACTATATATATAAAGAGCAATGCTAAAAATTGTATTATATGCATAATCATATACAAATTATATACAAAATTCTGAGTAATATACATCTATTCTCAGCTTTTTATATCTTTATAAAACTATATATATAAACAGAAAAACAGATGTAGAAGGGATGGAAGCCAGAAATTTATTTAACTTTGCTCCTTGGCATTTCAATGTAGGCAATGAAATAGGCACTTTACTCAATGATTCTGATGTGATATGATCTCCAGTGTTACATGGAAACTAACACCCATACAAACACATAAACTACAAAACTCTGAAGACTTAGTATTATATATATATATAGGTTTTCAGTGAGGGTGCTTATGTGTGTTAAAGGAAGCAAACAGCTTAATGGGCTTGAAAAAGATATTGGTGGAATATTCTTATTTTGGTCCGTATAGCCAAAGCTATGGTTTTACCAGAACTCATGTACCAATGTGAGAGTTGGACTATAAAGAAGGCTAAATGATGAAGAATTGATGCCTTTGAACTGTGGTATTGGAGAAGACTCTTGAGAGTCCCTTGGACTGCAAAGAGATCAAACCAGTCCATCCTAAAGGAAATCAGTCCTGAATATTCAATGGAAGGACTGATGCGGAAGCTGAAGTTCCAATACTTTGGCCAGCTGATGCAAAAAGCCGACTCACTAGAAAAGACCCTGATGCTGGAAAATATTGAAGGCAGTCAGAGGAGGGGACAACAGAGGATGAGATGGTTGGATGGCATCACCGACTTGAAGGACATGAGTTTCAGCAAGCTCCAGAAGTTGGTGATGGACAGGGAGGCCTGGCCTGCTGCAGACCATGGGTCACAAAGAGTCAGACATGACTGAACAACTGAACAACAACAAAATTCTTATTTAGAAAAAAATGTAAATAGTATTCATTGGTTCAGTTCAGTTCAGTTTAGTTGCTCAGTCGTGTCCAACTCTTTGCGACCCCATGAACCACAGCACACCAGGCCTCCCTGTCCATCACCAACTCCAGAGTCCGCCCAAACCCATGTCCATCTAGTTGGTGGTGTCATCCAACCATCTCATCCTCTGTTGTTCCCTTCTCCTCTGGCCCCCAATCCCTCCCAGCATCAGGGTCTTTTCAAATCAATCATCTCTTTGCATGAGGTGGCCAAAATATTGGGCTTTCAGCTTCAACATCAGTCCCTCCAATGAACACCCAGGACTGATTTCCTTTAGAATGGACTGTTTGGATCTCTTTGCAGTCCAAGGGACTTTCAAGAGTCTTCTCCAACACCACAGTTCAAAAGCATCCATTCTTCAACGCACAGCCCTCACAGTCCAACTCTCACATCCATACATGACCACAGGAAAAACCATAGCCTTGACTAGACGGACCTTTGTTGGCAAAATAATCTCTCTGCTTTTGAATATGCCATCTAGGTTGGTCATAACTTTCCTTCCAAGGAGTAAGCATCTTTTAATTTCATGGCTGCAGTCACCATCTGCAGTGATTTTGGAGCCCAGAAAAATAAAGTCTGACGCTGTTTCCACTGTTTCCCCATCTATTTCCCATGAAGTGATGGGACCGGATGCCATGATCTTAGTTTTCTGAATATTGAGCTTTAAGCCAACTTTTTCACTCTCCATTTTCACTTTCATCAAAAGGCTCTTTAGTTCCTCTTCACTTTCTGCCATAGGGTGGTGTCATCTGCATATCTGAGGTTATTGATATTTCTCCTGGCAATCTTGATTCCAACTTGTGCTTCTTCCAGCCCAGCATTTCTCATGATGTACTCTGCGTATAAGTTAAATAAGCAGGGTGACAATATACAGCCTTGACGAACTCCTTTTCCTATTTGGAACCAGTCTGTTGTTCCATGTCCAGTTCTAACTGTTGCTTCCTGACCTGCATACAGATTTCTCAAGAGGCAGGTCAGGTGGTCTGGTATTCCCATCTCTTTCAGAATTTTCCACAGTTTGTTGTGATCCACACAGGCTTTGGCATAGTCAATAAAGCAGAAATAGATGTTTTTCTGGAACTTTCTTGCTTTTTCCATGATCCAGGAGGTGTTGGCAACTTGATCTCTGGTTCCTCTGCCTTTTCTAAAACCAGCTTGAACATCCAGAATTTCATGGTTCACATATGCTGAAGCCTGGCTTGGAGAATTTGGAGCATTACTTTACTAGCTTGTGAGATGAGTGTAATTGTGTGGTAGTTTGAGCATTCTTTGGCATTGCCTGTCTTTGGGATTGGAATGAAAACTGACCTTTTCCAGTCCTGTGGCCACTGCTGAGTTTTCCAAATCTGCTGGCATATTGAATGCAGCACTTTCACAGCATCATCTTTTAGGATTTGAAATAACTCAACTAGAATTCCATCACCTCCACTAGCGTTGTTCATAGTGATGCTTCCTAAGGCCCACCTCACTTCACATTCCAGGATGTCTGGCTCTAGGTGAGTGTGAGTGATCACACCTTTGTGATTATCTTGGTCATGAAGATCTTTTTGTACAGTTCTTCTGTGTATTCTTGACACCTCTTCTTAATGTCTTGTGCTTCTGTTAGGTCCATACTATTTCTGTCCTTTATTGAGCCCATCTTTGCATGAAATGTTCCCTTGGTATCTCTAATTTTCTTGAAGAGATCTCTAGTCTTTCCCATTCTATTATTTTCTTCTATTTCTTTGCATTGATCACAGAGGAAGGCTTTCTTCTCTCTACTTGCTATTCTTTGGAACTCTGCATTCAAATGGGTATATCTTTCTCTTCTCACAGCTATTTGTAAGGCCTCCTCAGACAGCCATTTTGCTTTTTTGCATTTCTTTTTCTTGGGGATGGTCTTGATCCCTGTCTCCTGTACAATGTCACGAACCTCCGACCATAGTTCATCAGGCACTCAGTTTGATTATAAAAGCAATACATGCTTCATGAAGATAATTTTTAAAATATAGTATAGTGAATAGGCCCCCATCATTCTACCCTCCAGAGATCATCACTACCACACATTATATATCTTTCAAGTCTTTTTACTTTAGGTGTGATTTTAAATTAAAAGATAAAATATTATTATGAAATTTAGTTTGTAAAAAATAGGTATGTTAAGTCTCAGAGGGGGTAAAAAAAGAAGAATTAGAATTAGGGTCAATCTGTAAGATTCCATTCAGGGATAAACTGAATAGCATTATAAACCTTTTTCATTTTCCATAAAACACCTCATTCATTCCATGCAGTTTGAAACTCATTTTCATTTAAAATTGCAAAATGATGAAAACTGAATTATTCAAACTTATTTGTTTTAAGAATCACTTCAAGATGATGATATCAAAGCCTTTCAACAGGAAAAAAAAAAAGATCCCTCGTGTTGGTGACATAGCACATGTGCTCTTTGACCTCTGACATCTTTGTGATCCAGTCATGGCTCTTCCTCTCCTTTGAAGGGTTCTACCTGTGTGAGACCCCAACTCGTGCTCTTGATCTCCAGCCATGAGACCCTTGAACCCTCTGAGGGGCCACTTAAGGTCTTACTTTCTGAGGTCTGAATACACGTCCTCACTCCATGGGAGCTCCACAGCTATTTCACTCTACATTCAGGTCCTGCCCACCACGTTTTTGGAAGCCAGTTGGACACATCAGAAGGTTGAGCCCAAGTTCACCATCTCCTATCCCTACTTTGCAAATAGTAACCTGAAAACAAGAAGCCCACAGTCCCTGATTGGCCAACACCTCCACGGGTCCCAAAAGAAAGTACAATGTTAGTCGCTCAGTCATGTTCAACTCTTTGTAACCCCATGGACTATAACCCTGAAGACTCTTCTGTCCATGGAATTCTCCAGGCAAGAATACTGGAGTGGGTAGCCATTCCCTTCTCCAAGAGATCTTCCCCATCCAGGGATCAAACCTGGGTCTTCTGAATTGCAGGTGGTTTTTACTGTCTGAGCCACCAGGGAAGCCCAGGAACCGCCCAAAACCAGTATTCTATACAATGACTGAAGCACAACTCTCCAGGATCAATTCTTCCAGTTCTCATAGTCCCAGGCTCCATACATCAGTGTAAGAATGCAGTTTTGAATCAGTGAGTCAGAAGAACTTTTGTCCTATTTCAGTGATAATTTCACACGTGATAATTTCAGTTGCCTTTTCACTGAAGAAGGTGACAAAACACAACTCTGTTTGAACTGAGAGCTGCATCCTCCTCTGAGCTCATTTGTCATTTTTTTTTTTTTTTTGGCATTTTTACCTTAAATGACAATAGCCCCATCATTGCCCATAATGCAATCAGGTAACCATCAGCAAATGGACTGCAGCAAATGTTCTGTCCAACGGGATCCACCTCTCCACTTTATTCAGTGTTTTAAAAGAGTTTTGTGAGGACAGCATCTGGCAGAAATGCCTAATCAGGGTGTTTGGAGTATCAACCATTTTAACGCATGTCCACCCCACCGTCATTCCCACTGGCCAACACGTCTGCTCTCTTGGGAGCGCGCCTGGTAGGGTTGTCCGTCCACTCATCTTCTTCTGGAGGAGAATTCCCTATTTCAAGTGCCGGACCCATCTGGCACTGTTGGCACCTTCATGATTTTGAAAGTGCTGGGAAATAGAGCATAAAAACCAGGCGGGCTCCATTAAAATGGAAAGCCCTTGGGCTCATCCCTCAGCTGGCCTCTAATAGCTGATGATCAAAAAAAAAGTTTCCTTTACAAAATATTAACCACAATACGCTGATGACACTTTGCACGACACGCGGAATATAGTGGGGGTGCCTGCAGATTGCAAACAGGTCCCTCGGCAGAACTTCTGAACTCTATCAAGAGATGTGACCGGAATGTGAGGGCCCTAATGTTGGCTCAAGGCCTGGATCCCTGTCACAGGAACACCAGGAGCGAATAACTCGAACGGGAAATTTTGTTGGACACACTTAATTTCCCGCAGGATAACGGATGGCTGATGGTGGCACCATGCCAGGCTCCTGGGGCCCTCGGAGACCTTGTAGGCTGTGCAGCGTTTGATGACGCCACTACTCTGGGCTCTGTGGATTGCAACTACGACTTTCTCAATACATGTTTTCCTTTCCTCCCTCTCAGTGATGTGAGAAGAACTTCTGAAAGGTCATGTTTTTAGACGTGCACCATGTCTAGTCAAGGCTATGGTTTTTCCAGTGGTCATGTATGGATGTGAGAATTGGACCATAAAGAAAGCTGAGCACTGAAGAACTGATGCTTTTGAACTGTGCTGTTGGAGAAGACTCTTGAGAGTCCCTTGGACTGCAAGGAGGTCCAACCAGTCCATCCTAAAGGGGATCAGTCCTGGGTGTTCATTGGAAGGACTGATACTAAAGCTGAAACTCCAGTACTTTGGCCACCTCATGCGAAGAGTTGACTCATTGGAAAAGACTCTGACACTGGGAGGGATTGGGGGCAGGAGTAGAAGGGGATGACAGAGGATGAGATGGCTGGATGGCATCACCAACTCGATGGACGTGAGTTTGAGTGAACTCCAGGAGTTGGTGATGGACAGGGAGGCCTGGTGTGCTGCGATTCATGGGGTTGCAAAGAGGCAGACACTACTGAGACTGAACTGAACTAAACTAATGTGGATGTAAGGAAACATAGTTGCCAACATCAGAGAAACAGGTCCCTCTCCTTAGGAGCACCTGATAATAATAACTAAACACAGGAAGATGAAAATGAGAAGAAAAAAAAAAGAGCTCATGAGTTAATAGGACACATGCTTATTTTAATTCTAGTCCATCACAAAAATTATTTTAAGTGATGTGCATTAAAATGTTAACAAATTGTAGCAAGTTCTTAAAAATAAATATGCTGAATATGCCGTTGTTCAGTTGCTCAGTCATGTCTGACTCTGCAACCCCATGGACTGCAGCATCCCAGGCTTCTCTGTCCTTCACTGTCTCTCAAATTCACTCAAATTCATGTCCATTGAGTCAAAGATGCCATCCAACCATCTCATCCTCTGTTGTCCCCTTCTCCTATTGCCTTCAGTCTTTTCCAGCATCGGGATCTTTTCCAGTGAGCTGGGTGTTTGTACAAGGTGGCCAAAGTATTGGAGCTTCAGCTTCAGCATCAGTCCTTCCAATGAATATTCAGGGTTGATTTCTTTTAAGATTGATTGTTTTGATCTCCTTGCTGTCCAAAGGACTCTCAAGAGTCTTCTCCAGCACCAGAATTCAAAAGATCAAAAGGTTATTTCTTCCCTGTTCAGCCTTCTTTATGGCCCAACTCTCACACCTGTACATTACTGGAAAGACTATAGCTTTGAAAAAATGAAGCTGATGAATACATGTGCTAAGCTCCTTTGCAGTAATTAGCAGAGGGTAAATGATCTGACTCTGAGTGCCTGATCATAGAAAAAAACATAGAAATGGTCTTTTGAAATAAGCACAGCTTTTTTCTCATACTAGGATAGTAAAGAAATTTACATGTTAGTCCCTCATACAGAAGACTTGTTGAATTTATTGAACTGTGTCCTCAAAAATACGTCTATGAAAAATGCAAAAATAGTTCGTCAGTATTTCTTCTGAGACCCATTGATTCATATCAATGGCATGACACCAAAGCACCATTTGGTAAGAACTAATCAACTGTGAGCTAACACAGTGCATTTACATGTTGATGTGCTTGTTTCTTTGAAAGGACTGATGCTGAAGCTGAAACATTTTGGCCATCTGATGCGAAGAGCCGACTCATTGGAAAAGACCCTGATACTGGGAAAGATTGAAGGCAAAATGGGAAGCAGAGGATGAGATGGTTAGATAGCATCACTGACTCAATGGACATGAAGTTGAACAAACTCTGAGAGACAGTGAAGGACAGGGAAGCCTGGCGTGCTGCAGTCCATGGAGTTCCAAAGAGTTGAACACAACTTAGTGAATGAACAACAAAAACAATGCTTTTTCACCCAAGGAAAAAAAAAAAACATTTAGACTATCCAGAAGATTAAAGAAGCCACTCAGTTGAAACAAGGACCATGTAATGTCTGTTTCACCTAATGAGTGAAATGTTAGTGAATGTCCTCACCTAACGAGTGCCTTTTATGACAAAGTCCTCTGAGCAGAGAGACACACAAATGCACAAACACACACAGAGGATGACACTGTAGGCTTCGGAGAGCAGTCTTCAAACAAGAAACCAATTTCACACGTATTGGCTATCCAATACATAGGCTAACTTCTAAGACTCAAGAAGCTTACAAAGCAGAGTAAGAAAAAATAAAAGAAATAAAAATAAAGATCTGTGAATCATTAGAAGACTAAAGAACTACTTAAACTCAATCGTTTCATTTTTTAAGCAAAATCAAAATAATTATCTGTGAATGCTTTTGAGAACAGACCTTTATAAAAGTGTATTTGGAGCTAAATATTTGTATCTCACATTATATACAGCAGAGACGAACTGCTACAATAGACCCATTCTTAATCAACTTCCATTTAACTGACTTGCCAGAAACCCATGCTCTCAATTTCACTGTAAAAACAATCTTGTTGATGTCTGTGATATATTTGAGTGTTCATGGCTCTGCTATCTTCTCTCCAGTTGAACTGTTTACTCTAAAGAGTTCATTGTGTATGCTCCCAATCTTGATTACAATAGCTGAACTTGTAATTGAAATCACTTGAATAACTATTACAAAAACCAATACTATATGAGCCCCCAAAAGAAAGATTTCTATGAAATTGAATTGAATACTCTAGAAAGTACTACAAAGTTAAATTATTAAAAATAATTGTTCTGAAATAAAACATGGAAAAGGCAACTATGAAATAACAGGAGAGAAAAAAATTATCCAAGGTTTCTGTGTTCAGATTAAATCACTAATGTCTTGAACTTCCGAGTCTTTAAGGAAACCAGATGTGGAAATTATTCACAATACACTGTGATTATAGTTTATATTAAAAAAAAAAAGTGACACCAATCAATGGCCTCTAGGCCATATATGCATATGAAAATAACCTCATAGTTGGAACTGTTCTTCAACGTTCTTTTATAATTCCCCACTGATAGTCCTTCCACCATCAGTTCGTATCTCTACTGTCCTACCTGCGTCTTAGCAACAAGTTTCTCAAAAAGTTGAGATCACTAGGTATTTCTAGGTAACTCTGCCCGCCGACAGAGCTGGCTTTCTGGGTGTCCAGAGCAGTTGTGCAGAATTGTGTGCTGACAAGGGCCTCACGATTGGTTTGATGTGCTGTTGCCTTGTCTGGAAATAACCTTACTTTTGAACTTGATTTTTTCAAGTGAAGTCAGATGGTACCGCAGAACTGCGACTGTGGGCCTACACATGTGCAGGTTGGAGCCCACAGAGAACCCCCGGGTGCCTGCACAGGCCACTGGCCAAGCACAGTGGTACCTGTCCTGAAGCAGCCTGGGATGCGATGGACCCTCAAGGAGGTGGCCAGGTTGGGACTTTTGATCAGCTTGGTGGCTGAAATGGCAGCCACAGCTGTGGGAGGCAGAGATGCTGTGCCTGGGGACGGCCTGGGATGAGGGCTGGGGGACCAAGTGCCTGTCTCTCTGGAACTGATTCCTGTGGCAGCTGCACGACCATCAGCTTTCCAGCCTGAGCACCTGGACAGTAACTACCAGCCGAATTTGTCAGTAAATTATTACAAAATACAGCTGTGCACGTGGTCATCAGTTCAGTTCAGTTGCTCAGTCACGTCCAACTCTTTGAAACCCCATGAACCGCAGCACGCCAGGCTTCCCTGTCCATCGCCAACTCCTGGAGTTTACTCAAACTCATGTCCATTGAGTCGGTGATGCCATCCAATCATCTCATCCTCTATCATCCCCTTCTCCTGCCTTCAATCTTTCCCAGCATCAGGGTCTTTTCAAATGAGTCAGTTCTTTGCATCAGGTGGCCAAAGTACTGGAGTTTCAGCTTCAACATCAGTCCTTCCAATGAACACCCAGGACTGATCTCCTTTAGGATGGACTGGTTGGATCTCCTTGCAGTCCAAGGGACTCTCAAGAGTCTTCTCCAACACCACAGTTCAAAAGCATCCATTCTTCAGCACTCAGCTTTCTTTATGGTCCAACTCTCACTTCCATACATGACTACATAGTCATCATCATAATGCTTACCAGGAGGTTATCAGAATTTTTTTAGAGTTTAGTGTCTCTGGTCTTGAAAGCTAGTTCATTACAAAGCAAGTATCCACAAGCTTAGGAATAGAAATTACATTTTAAGAGCAAATACTATATGGAAGAGAAGCCTGAGAAGCTTCACACAAACCACTTATCAATAAGGGAGACAAATCTTTCTTCCTTGCAATTGAAGCTATAGTAATAAAATTCATAAACACAAACTTTGAATTATATACAAATAATGAAGTCACTTTCAGTTTCCTCTACAACTCCCACAAACTTCAGAAAATGTCAGAGTAAACATTAAAATGGCATTTTATAAATTTACACTTAAATTCAAATTTGCACAAAACTGATTTGTATGAAGAGTTGAATCTTTTTAGAAAACTTGTTCAGTGAGAATCATCAATGTAAATATACAAAAATTTATATTTGGGAGTGATTTATCAGAAATATACTCCAATGTTGTTACAACTAAAGTTACATCATCAAAAGGACCCCTCTCAAATTTAAAAAGAAAATCAAAAATTGTTTGTGATCTGGCATTTACCATGAGAAATTAATGTCATTTTCAATTACAGGTATACTTTAGAGATATTTCAAGTTTGGCTCCAGAGCATCACAATAAAGTGAATCTCTCAATAAAGTGATAATAAACATAGTTTATTTTGGTTTCCCAGTACATATAAAGAACTTCCCTGGTGGCTCAGATGGTAAAGGATCTGCCTGCAATGCAGGAGACTCAGGTTTGATCCCTGGTCAGGAAGATCCCCTGGAGAAGGGCATGGCAACCCACTCCTGTATTCTTGGCTAGAGAATCCCATGGACAGAGGAGCCTGGCGGGCTATAGTCTGTCATGTCGCAAAGAGTCGGACACAACTGAGAGACTAACACTAACCCTCATGTGCATATAAAAGTTACGTTTATACTATATTCTATTAAGTGTATAATATTGTTATATCTTTAAAAAGTACATACCTTAATTAAAAATACTTTATTTCTAAAGAATACTAACCATCATCTCAGTCTTCAGGCAGTTGTAATCTCTTTGCTGGTGGAAGGTCCTACCTCGATGTTGGTGGCTCCTGACTGATCAGGGTGGCAGTCGCTGAAGATTGGGATACACACGGCAATTCGTTACAATAAGACATCAATGATGTGTATGGCATCAATTGACTTTGCTTTCACTTGAACACTTTAAGGCCACTGTAGGGTTATTAATTGACCTATTTTCAATTTTCGTGTGTTTCAGGCACCAGGGAGGCCCAAGAAGATGCAGAGACATGAGGGAATGGCTGGTCAGTGGAAGAGTCAGAACATACATATTTATCAATTAAATCCACCATCTTTTATGGCCTTGATTCATGATGCCCCAGAATAATTCCAACAGTAATTCTGAAGATCACTGATCAATCACAGTAACAAACATAATAATGAAAAAGCTTGAAATATTGTCAGAATTAGCAAAATGTGACATGGAGATATGAAGTGAACAAATGCTGTTGGAAAAATGGTGCTGATATATATGCCTGACCCAGGGTTGCCACAAACCTTTAATTTATACAAAACACAGAATCTGTAAGGGGCAATACAATGAGGCATACACGCATAGCAATTGAAAATGAAGTTTCAGTGATTCTAATAAATGACTTTCCAGTAAAGTGAGCTAGAAAAATCATATAATCAATTAATGTTGCATTAATAAAGTGGTATTTACTATATTATACAAAATAATACCAAAACTATTATTTTTAAAATGTGTATGTCCATGCTGTGACTCATGTATCACTCTTACTCCTATTTTAAGTACTAAAACATTTTAAAGAGTAAAACTTATTACTTTTAACTAAATTTTCCCCCTGCTTTTTGAGCAAGAGGTTTTCATGGCTTTATTTTTTATTGAGCCTCATAATTTTTGTACCTGGACCTACCAATAAAATTGCTTTTTCAATTTCTTAATACTACTTGAGCTCTTCTGGCTATGCTTTCTCTCCAAAAAAATAAAGTCACTTATTAGCAATGTTTTACCAGGTTTATTAGAAAGGATTTTGCTGCTTTAAGTATCTCTTTGTGTAAAGGAGGAATTTTTATTTTAAATAATGGGCTTTTTTTTCAAAAGTTTGTCATTTCTTAAAGACTATGGATAGTTCTTTGGAGGTTTTCCACCTCCAGTGGTCACTGACAATAACTTCCTGGAAAGCTTCCATTGTTTCTGGTGAAGAGAGGAGCTATGTATTATTGATATAAAGACCCTTGGGAAGAATGCTTTTTTAAAAAGCTGTGTATCCTGAAAGAGTTCTTCAGATCCCTATGGGAAAAAGAAAATTAGTCAAAGTGCCTTACTGAGTCCCAAGAATTTTCCCAAGAATTGAGCCTCTTGTCTGTATCAACCTGCGACGAGTGCTGCTTGGTTAGAGCCAAAAAGAAAAGTGTTAATCCAATAGAGGAGCTAACAATACTAAACCCTGTCAGCTTCACCCAGGGCCTCAAAAAAATAAATAAATAAATAAATAGTGCATAGTGATTGATAGGACAAACAACTAATTTCAAATGGGAAAAACCATGAAACACAGTCAGCACATGCTTTCTTGGCTGCAAGAAGCAGCGGTGTCTCTCCAGACTGCCTCTGGCTGCCCGGCCGCCCAGCCAGGCCCGGCTGCAACTTGTTCCTGTATCTCCAGGGATGGGGGTGGAGCGGTCTCCAGAGTGGCCGCCTGTCTGGACATGCTTCCCATGTGCTGGACAGTCAGGTGCGTCCCTGGACCCATTCGTGCTCACGGGTCAAAAGGTTTTCTTTCTCTGTCCTAATCATTAAATAAATAAATTCCCAGACCTTTCACTTCTATCAAAGTCATTACACGAAAATAACTGCTGCTTAAAAAAAACAACCCCTGGTTTACCAGGAGGACCTATTCCTATAGCAGGTCAACTCCATTTTTGATCTGGATTTTTGCTCCTAAGGAAATAAAACATTTACACGAGCCTCTTGGAAAGGTTTTCACCCACAAACTCATTTTTGAGACTTAAAGACAACAGCTGTCAGATGAACCCACTAATTTCACACATTTAGCAAATGTGCATTCTCACTAGATCTGCTCAAGAATCTTCTCCATCATGTGGGAAGCAACTTCCAAATTCCGTTTTAACTATTTTTTGTTGTTATTAAATATTATTGTTTACAGTTTGGGGTTTTATCAAGAGAATCCTGTTCACTGGCACTTTAATATTAACGTCATCTTTTGGCACAAAAATTCATTATCTGAGTTACTGTCCTTTGTGAGTTTGTATCTTAAAGCATTTCTAGAAGCAAAGCCCCAGGCAACTTCTTACCCCTCTGCCTAACCTCAGTCCTGTCAGGACGCATTTTTGCAAATGATACAAATAAACAGAAATCTCCCAAAGAAATGGTTTCAGGCTTTTAGCAGGAAATAAAAAGACTAATATTACAATAATAAAATAAATTTAATCTCATAATATCATTAAATGAGTATTTGTAACTCCATATTAAGGTAAGCAAACTGAGGCAAGCAGAACTCATATAATTTGCTTCAAATGACAAGGTGATAGGATCAGAATTTGAAGTGCTTGTGTGTACCTACCCCACTGCATCTACACTAACGTTCTGGATAAGCATAAGCACATTATATGATAAGACAGCATGATTAGCAGGGGTCAGTCGATCTTCATATGAAAATCTATACAATAGATTACTTTAAGTAGAAGATCTTTCAACTTATATTATGTTTGAAAAAGACTCTGATGCTGGGGAAGATTGAAGGCGGGAGGAGAAGGGGACGACAGAGGATGAGATGGTTGGATGGCATCACCGACTCAATGGACATGAGTTTGAGCATGCTCCGGAAGTTAGTGAGTACAGGGAAGTCTGGCATGCTGCTGTCCATGGGGTCACAAAGAATTGGACACGACTGAATTGAATTGAACTGAACTGAAAGGAGTTAATTAACAAAAAAGATTGGGAATATGGGTTCTAAGCTCTTCTTTGGGCCTTTTATATTCTATATGCTATTTTCTATACTTGGAAGAAAGTGAAATATTTGATAGAAGCACATGAGATGACTTGAGAAATGTATAATTGAGGTAAAAAATGGCTGGTTGAGACTTCCAGCATTTCTCAAACTTTAGAATTACCAGTAAAGCTTTTCTAGAATGCGTATGTCTTATTCCCATTTCTGAAATGAGTCTGCATTCTTAAAAAATCCCTGGAAGATAATTCTAATGGAAGTGCCCCATGGGACACACTTTGAGAAATACCAAACTAGAAATTAAGTTAGGGAGGTTGAACAGAACAGAAATAATAATGAAAATACGGCAGCAAAGGAGCTCCCAACTTTCAGAACCCAAATAGAAACCTAGTCTCAAATCCCCATTAGAGGCCACAGGTAATAAAAACCACATTATTGCAATCTTCCTTTGAATAACAAATAAGCTATGAAAAACAAATAAGCTTGCTTTTAAGGTTTTGAATGTCTGTTCATAACTGGAATGGCATAATCCTCATATAACTCATACAGTACCATAAATGTCAGGTTATTCACGTTGATGAGTTTCTCCCCATTAAAATTCTTTCTTATTCTAAGACAGGACAAAACAATTCCAGCTATAGCTGTTGCTTGTCTTTCAGCAGCTACACCATATACTTTACTGAATACTACTAGGTGGTAGGGCTTCCCTGAGAACTCAGGTGGTAAAGAACCCGCCTGCGATGCAGGAGACCCTGGTTCTATTCCATGAGTCAGGAAGATCCTCTGGAAAAGGGATAGGCTACCCACTCCAGTATTCTTGGGCTTCCCCTGTGGCTCAGCTGGTAAAGAATCCTCTTGCAATGCAGGAGACCCTGGTTCTATTTCATGGGTTGGGAAGATCCTCTGAAGAAGGGATAGGCTACCCACTCCAGTATTCTTGGGCTTTCCTTGTGGCTCAGCTGGTAAGGAATCCTCCTGCAATGCAGGAGACCTGGGTTCAATCCCTGGGTTGGGAAGATCCCCTGGAGAAGGCAAAGGCTACCCACTCCAGTATTCTGGCCTGGAGAATTCCACGGAATGGAGAGTCCATGGGGTTGCACAGAGTTGGACATGATTGAGTGACTTTCACTTTCACTAGGTGGTAAGTACATTCTCTTGTTTAACTTGCCCAATAACCCATTCTTCCCAACTTATGGATGAAGAAGATTGCAATCAAGTTCAATGGATACTATGTCTATGCTTTTACTTCAGTTCAGTTGCTCAGTCGTGTCTGACACTTTGTGACCCCATGAAACGCAGCACGCCAGGCCTCCCTGTCCATCACCAACTCCCAGAGTTCACTCAGACTCACGTCCATCGAGTCAGTGATGCCATCCAGCCATCTCATCCTCTGTCATCCCCTTCTCCTCCTGCCCCCAATCCCTCCCAGCATCAGAGTCTTTTCCAATGAGTCAACTCTTTGCATGAGGTGCCAAAGTACTGGAGTTTCAGCTTTAGCATCATTCCTTTCAAAGAAATCCCAGGGCTGATATCCTTCAGAATGGACTGGTTGGATCTCCTTGCAGTCCAAGGGACTTTCAAGAGTCTTCTCCAACACCACAGTTCAAAAACATCAGTTCTTCGACGCTCAGCCTTCACAGTCCAACTCTCACATCCATACATGACCACAGGAAAAACCATAGCCTTGACTAGATGGAATTTTGTTGGCAAAGTAATGTCTCTGCTTTTGAATATGCCTTCTAGGTTGGTCATAACTTTCCTTCCAAGGAGTAAGCGTCTTTTAATCTCATGGCTGCAGTCACCATCTGCAGTGATTTTGGAGCCAAAAAAATAAAGTCTGACACTGTTTCCTCTGTTTCCCCATCTATTTCCCATGAAGTGATGGGACCGGATGCCATGATCTTCATTTTCTGAATGTTGAGCTTTAAGCCAACTTTTTCACTCTCCATTTTCACTTTCATCAAGAGGCTTTTTAGTTCCTCTTCACTTTCTGCCATAAGAGTGGTGTCATCTGCATATCTGAGGTGATTGATATTTCTGCCGGCAATCTTGATTCCAGCTTGTGCTTCTTCCAGCCCAGCATTTCTCATGATGTACTCTGCATATAAGTTAAATAAGCAGAGTGACAATATACAGCCTTGACGAACTCCTTTTCCTATTTGGAACCAGTCTGTTGTTCCATGTCCAGTTCTAACTGTTGCTTCCTTGACCCGCATACAGATTTCTCAAGAGGCAGGTCAGGTGGTCTGGTATTCCCATCTCTTTCAGAATTTTCCAAGGTTTATTGGGATCCACACAGTCAAAGGCTTTGGCATAGTCAATACAGCGGAAATAGACGTTTTTCTGGAACTCTCTTGCTTTTGCCATGATCCAGCGGATGTTGGCAATTTGATCTCTGATTCCTCTGCCTTTTCTAAAACCAGCTTGAACATCAGGAAATTCATGGTTCATGTATTGCTGAAACCTGGCTTGGAGAATTTTGAGCATTACTTTACTAGCGTGTGAGATGAGTGCAATTGTGCAGTAGTTTGAGCATTCTTTGGCATTGCCTTTCTTTGGGATTGGAATGAAAACTGACCTTTTCCAGTCCTGTGGCCACTGCTGAGTCTTCCAAATTTGCTGGCATATTGAGTGCAGCACTTTCACAGCATCATCTTTCAGGATTTGAGATAGCTCAACTGGAATTCCATCACCTCCACTAGCTTTGTTCATAGTGATGCTTTCTAAGGGCCACTTGACTTCACATTCCAGGATATCTGGCTCTAGATGAGTGATCACACCATCGTGATTATCTGGGTCATGAAGATATTTTTTGTACACTTCTTCTGTGTATTCTTGACACCTCTTCTTAATATCTTCTGCTTCTGCTAGGTCCATACCATTTCTGTCCTTATCTAGCCCATCTTTGCATGAAATGTTCCCTTGGTATCTCTAATTTTCTTGAAGAGATCTCTAGTCTTTCCCATTCTGTTGTTTTCCTCTATTTCTTTGCATTGATCGCTGAGGAAGGCTTTCTTATCTCTTCTTGCTATTCTTTGGAACTCTTCATTCACATGCTTATATCTTTCCTTTTCTCCTTTGCTTTTCGCTTCTCTTCTTTTCACAGCTATTTGTAAGTCCTCCCCAGACAGCCATTTTGTTTTTTTGCATTTCTTTTCCACGGGGATGGTCTTGATCCCTGTCTCCTGTACAATGTCATGAACCTCATTCCATAGTTCATCAGGCACTCTATCTATCAGATCTAGGCCCTTAAATCTACTTCTCACTTCCATGGTATAATCATAAGGGATTTGATTTAGGTCATACCTGAATGATCTAGTGGTTTTCCCTACTTTCTTCAATTTCAGTCTGAATTTGGCAATAAGGAGTTCATGATCTGAGCCACAGTCAGCTCCTGGTCTTGTTTTGTTGACTGTATAGAGCTTCTCCATCTTTGGCTACAAAGAATATAATCAATCTGATTTTGGTGTTGACCATCTGGTGAAGTCCATGTGTAGAGTCTTCTCCCGTGTTGTTGGAAGAGAGTGTTTTCAATGACCAGTGCGTTCTCTTGGCAAAACTCTATTAGTCTTTGCCCTGCTTCATTCCGTATTCCAAGGCCAAATTTGCCTGTTACCCCAGGTGTTTCTTGACTTCTTACTTTTGCATTCCAGTCCCCTATAATGAAAAGGACATCTTTTTTGAGTGTTAGTTCTAAAAGGTCTTGTAGGTCTTCATAGAACCGTTCAACTTCAGCTTCTTCAGCATTACTGGTTGGGGCATAGACTTGGATTACTGTGATACTGAATGGTTTGCCTTGCAAATGACTAGAGATCATTCTGTCGTTTTTGAGATTGCATCCAAGTACTGCATTTTGGACTCTTTTGTTGACCATGATGGCTACTCCATTTTTTCTGAGGGATTCCTGCCTGCAGTAATATATATAATGGTCATCTGAGTTTAATTCACCCATTCCAGTCCATTGAAGTTCATTGATTCCTAGAATGTCAACGTTCACTCTTGCCATCTCTTGTTTGACCACTTCCAATTTGCCTTGATTCATGGACCTGACAGTCCAGGTTCCTATGCAATATTGCTCTTTACAGTATCGGACCTTGCTTCTATCACCAGTCACATCCACAGCTGGGTATTGTTTTTGCTTTGGCTCCATCCTTTCATTCTTTCTGGAGTTATTTCTCCACTGTTCTCCAGTAGCATATTGGGCACCTACTGACCTGGGGAGTTTCTCTTTCAGTATCCTATCATTTTGCCTTTTCATACTGTTCATGGGGTTCTCAAGGCAAGAAAAGAATACTGAAGTAGTTTGCCATTCCCTTCTCCAGTGGACCACATTCTGTTAGACCTCTCCACCATGACCCGCCCATCTTCGGTTGCCCCACAGGCATGGCTTAGTTTCATTGAGTTAGACAAGGCTGTGGTCCTAGTGTGATTAGATTGACTAGTTTTCTGTGAGTATGGTTTCAGTGTGTCTGCCCTCTGATGCCCTCTTGCAACACCTACCATCTTATTTGGGTTTCTCTTACCTTGGGCATGGCCTACCGCTTCACGGCTGCTCCAGCAAAGCGCAGCTGCTGCTCCTTGCCTTGGACAAGGGGTATCTCCTCACCGCCACTCTTCCTGATCTTCAACGTGGGATAGCTCCTCTAGGCTGTCCTGGGCCTGCTCGGCCACGGCTCCTTGGACATGGGGTAGCTCCTCTCGGCCTCCGTCCCTGACCTCGGACTTGGGTAGCTCCTCTGGGCCGTTCCTGTGCCGTCGCAGCCTGGCACTCTCAGCCGCTGCCCCTGACCTTGGACGTGGGGTAACTCCTCTTGGCTGCCGCCCTTCAGGCATGGGGTCCTCCCGGCTTCTGCCCCTGAGGTCGGACGTGGGGTAGCTCCTCTCGGCCGCGCTTAGTGCGCCGGTCGCAGCCGCCCGCGCTTAGTGCGCCGGTCGCAGCCGCCCGCGCTTAGTGCGCCGGTCGCAGCCGCCCGCGCTTAGTGCGCCGGTCGCAGCCGCCCGCGCTTAGTGCGCCGGTCGCAGCCGCCCGCGCTTAGTGCGCCCGTCGCAGCCGCCCGCGCTTAGTGCGCCCGTCGCAGCCGCCCGCGCTTAGTGCGCCCGTCGCAGCCGCCCGCGCTTAGTGCGCCCGTCGCAGCCGCCCGCGCTTAGTGCGCCCGTCGCAGCCCGCGATACTTTTACTTACACAACCTCAAAAGAAATCCCAACTATTTTTGTCCATTATTTTATTGCAGGTTAACTAAGTCTGAAAATACTCAATACAAATAATACCTCGAAGACAAAGGGCTGGCCAGAAAGGAAAGGGACTTGAGAGTACCTGGTCCTGGCAGGTCAGCACTCAGAGGAAGGTACAGAGGACAGGGCACCAAGGAACAGCTCTCCGTGAATGAGAAGTAAACTCCACACTGTGCTCAGTCGCTCAGTCGTGTCCGACTCTGTGACCCCATTGTCTGTAGCTCACCAGGCTCGTCTGTCCATGGAATTCTCCAGCCAAGAGTACTGCAGTGGATTGCCATCTCCTACTCTAGGGGATCTCCTGCACCAAGAGATCGAACCCTCGACAATTGTGTCTCCTGCACTACAGGGAGATTCTTTACCACTAGCACCACCTGCAAGGGCAATCTTTACACCAATGAGTGAGAAACTGTCTGTGGGGCTGTGCCCATGTCAGAGAGCAGAACCTGGAGGCAGACCTTCTCCGATCAGCCAGCAAACACACCAGCCTGTAGGACCACCGGGGTCACACGGCAGTGTCTCAAACATCTCCCCCTTTACAGGGGCGAGCACAGCCTGGACATTGCTTGTGTAGAACCCCACTGCCCAGCCATGTCTACCCACACGTGAGCACCAGAAGGACACCACCCCCCCACCAGGTCACCCTTCCCATGTTTTCTTCACTACTTCCTCAACTTGAAGTTGAAAGAGATTGCTGCAGATCTGTAGGTCCACCCCTGTCCACCTCCTCTCCCGCCAACAACTTTGATAGGACCTCCTTCACTTCATCAGGCCCCTGAAGAGCATCTGAGCAGCATGACACACCTGGCATGTAGGGACAGAAGGAGGTGGGACCCTGTTACCCCTTCAGTTCTGCCCAGAACCACTCAGCATAATCCTTGCTTAGTTCCTCTAGGAACCTAGTTCCTCTAGGAAGCAGGCTAATGTGTTTCATTTAAAAAATAAGCTTTTATCCACAGGGTCAAGTAAGCCTGACTCTGTGTCCATAGATGGGGAATGAGTAATCCCCCTTGCATCTGAGGGGATCACACTCAACTCCTGTGCCAGCTCTGAACCACACCAGGGAATGCAGCTCCCACCTCTTTAAAAGTCTCACAGTATTTCCTAGACACAAAAGATAAACCCCGTGGAGTTTTTTACTGCCCCCGTTTTCCTATTATTTCCTCATTATCTAGGGATTGCAGTCTTCAGATTGGCATTACTAAATTCAGCACAGGATTTCATCTGATTTTCATCTTAAACTCCTCAAACAGCTTTATCTGTACAGAGAGGTTGTATGAAAATGATATGAAAGATGTCAAGGCATTTGCTGATCAAAGAGGTAATTTGCTAAAAGTAGACTTCCACAAAATCTTTCTATCTATTTGTGGTTTCAGAAAGCCCCTTGGTTTTTCTTTCAGAGCAAAAGCTACCAATACTCATCAGAAGCCAGTTCATCTCGAGGGTGTGATCGTCTGAACCATAATGACAATAGTTTCCTTCCTGCAAATTGTGCTTCTGCTTACCCTGCAGTCATGCCCCATGGAGAGGGGCCTCAAGGTAGACCAGAAGGCTCTACAGTATTCTGCCAGACACATGGTGAACTTGACCTAAGTCTTGGAAGAATACATATATTGTGTTCAACTGTCTTACTCATAGCTACATAGGGAAAAGCACATTTTGGTGTTGAAAGTTCACCTTAACTAATAACTGACAACATTTTTATTAAAGTTAGGGTGTATCTATACACATATATATACACACATATAGTTATATAAACACAGATAAAGCTTCTGTCTGGGGCCTAGCACACAGTAAGTGCTCAGATAATATGCATTTCCCATCTATTTTCTTATAACTGCATCAATTCCATTAGACATATATAATTGATATGTTCGTGCTGTAGAGGAATACAGTTTCCTGCTTTGTGGCTTCAATCATTAAATTTTGAGGAAAGAAAGAATATATACAAGCCTACCAGCTATTATTATTACTACTACCATCATCAGCAGCATTTTCCTGTTAATTATGTCTCCTGAAACATTTCTCAATGGAAACTGGAAATGTTCCCCCAGAACTTCCTTTCCTTTTTTATAAAGCCCCGGGTAGAGTTTTTAATCAATACTGAAAATGAAACCTCAGCTTTCTGCAGGCCTTGATATTTTAGGACTCTGACAAATTCACCACCTTCCTACTGATTGTTCTCTACCCCAGCATTATTCAAAAATGCCAATTAGTTTCCTCTGAAATCCAGCTGGTCTGATAGAAACTTGTGAATGTCCTTGTTTCCCTGGTGATGCCTATGGATTTCTTTGCGTCACACAAGGAGATTAAATGAGGCCTCCAGAGAACTCATGCTACCTCTATCTTTTGGTCAACCAAGAAGATGTTCTCCTGGGGACCCATTAAAAGACCAGAGTGTTAAAGTCCAGAGCCTAGCTGCTTGATAAGGAATGGTAGCTGCTTACTCGCACAACAGTGCTTGCCCTGTAATCTGAATTCTGTCCTACACAGAATGGCATTTGTCCTGCAGCCTCATATTATCACTCCCTTATGAATCCCAGAAGGGACTATGCTTTCCTTCAGCATCTCTTTGGACCAATTTAAAAACTGAGATCATGACCCTTCCTTTTGTCTCTCCAAGTAATGATTTTCAAAGCCACTTACTTCATTTTGCATTTGACATGAAAGGAAAAACAAGTGCTATTTAAAATACTGGTTGGACAGGTAATAAAATCTGTAACTCATTAAATCCATACCTGATTTCCCGAGGCTATCCCAAGCCTGAGCAGCTACATGCAGTGAAGCAACTTGACTGTCTTTACCCTTGATTGTTGTCTAATAGTCCAAAGCACTCCTCAGTTTCCCTGATTACATTATGCAGAAAGATTGCATCAAATGCATCCTGTAGTTTTGGATAGTTGTAAGCTCTAAATGAGTCTGAGTGAACTCTGGGAGTTGGTGATGGACAGGGAGGCCTGGCGTGCTGCAATTCATGGGGTCGCAAAGAGTCGGACACGACTGAGCGACTGATCTGGTCTGAACCTATAACGGTGGCACCTTGGATCATGTGACGAGACCTTGCATCTTGCGCATTACCCACAAAACCATTTAGACAATTTCAAAGTGCCCATCACAGGCCGGTGGGAACTGGAGATCCCTTCCCTGGCCGCTGTGGTTTTGGAAACCCATCTCTGCTTCCCTCATCCCCCCTACTTGTCTTTACTCTCTTCTGACAATTTCCATGACTTATACCACTTGTCATCCCAGCCCAGCTTCCCACCACGATGAATATTCTTTCTTGTCTTTGCCAGTGTTTTACTGCAGACAGGAATAGGCATGCTATAATTTCAGAAACTAGACATACATAAAGTTTGGCATGCCCAGCCTTTAAGGAGAATTCCTACTTATGCCTTCACATCCTTCAAGTGGATCTCTGAAGGAACCAGCTTATTTCTCAGTACAGAGTCAATTTTCGTGGCTCACCCAAATTACCCAGTTTACCCTTCCCTAGTTTGAATTTGCATTTCTTCCGTAGCCCAAGAAGTCTATGCTCATGTTTGAAACTGGAAACTGGTCTCTTCTCCTGGGTCCTCCTTCATCACATCATTTTAGAAACCTCATATCATGTAGCATCTAGCAGGAGTTCAGTAACATTTGCTGAATGTTCAAGGACCTGTAAGTTACATCATATAGCAGGCACAAACAAAATAATGGTTGGGTTGGTTATAGCACTTGAGAAAGTTAAAGTCCCTTTCATGCAAGACACAAACATCCAGAGACTAATATAGCAAATGGCAATCGATTCTAAATAATACCAGATGTGAAAGATGGGAAAGATCAAAGGGAGCTGAGGACCTCTAGAAATATTTTATGAAAAGGAATAGATTTAAACCAAATTTGATCATATTTTGATGGGTGCATAGGAGATAAGAATTCAAAGGAAGAACAATTCAAAAACCATAGAGAAGCAGAAAGTAGTTTGAAAACTAGTTATTTAACTTACTAGATGTCTAACTTTGGAAACAAGCTCCCTTATTCTCATTTTTCTCATCTCTTAAATAAAAACAATAGTGCTTACTTACATTGTGGGTAGTTGTGAGTAGTTAGTAAGGTAATTCACGTAAGATTTAACACAATGGCCGGTAATTATAATAAATAGTAACTATCATTGTTGTCTCTGCTTATCAACAGAGATAAGTCTTTAGACAAGGAATACTTCCAGCCTGATGAATTAAATGTTTCAAACAGACCACAGAGGAAAATAAAACCAGTGAAGTAACATAGATGTGAAAGTACTTGAATGTGACTGAGAACACAGAAAATTGACTCTGCAAGCATGAACTTATTATATGCTCTAGAAAAAGAAATAACACTGTTTCTACCTGAATTGTTTTTTAGAGTGAACTTTATGACATTGAATATAGGGAAAGAATCTTACATTATCTGAATATCTGCTAAGTGATCGGTGCTTTGACTCACACGATCACATTTATTTTCTTGTAGCTAGAACAAGTGCTAGGATTAAAATCCACGCATGTATGATCCCAAACCCAGTGTCTTTCTAAAATGCAATGCTGTCTCCTTACCTGAAGGTCATTTATCAGATCAAAACTTGAACAGGGATCAGTAAAATTTCATGGGACACAGCACACCCGCTTGTTCTGCACTATCTACGGTTACTTTTGTACGTCAACCCCAGAAGCGAACAGTTGCAAGAGTCACGGATTGGCAAAGCCGAAATGTATACTAGCTGACCCGCTACAGCAAAAAAAAGTGTCCCTATCCCTGAACTAAAGTGTGATCACACCCTTCAAAACCATCTTCCTTGTCTACACCTTCTATTACTTAATCCAAGGGCATTTTCTAACCTGGTTCATCCTATTTCACTGTAAAAATTCTTGAAAGAGCCATACTGATCTCAACATAAAGTCCAACCTTTCTTGAGTAATGCTTGGAAGTTGTCATAATGTCTCTGCTGACTTCTTTCGCCTTCTTCCATGTTACCTCCTCCCTGCGACCGTCCCACCTGCAGATTTAGTCCTACCTTAGCTCCTGTCTACTCATGATGTTCTCATCCCGTTTCGGCTTGTTACCATTCTCTCTCTCCTTCAAAGTCCCCATCAACGTCAATTCCTCCAACCAAACTCTCCTGCCCTACCTCGTCTCCAGTCAGTTGCAATTCAAACCTCTTTGTTTTAAAACTTATTTTCACATGTCTCATTTCCCATTAGACTATAAGTTCCTTGAGGGCAGATCATTTTTACCACTCATACTATTAAGAACATTAGAGGTACATTATACATTTTATGTATATTGATGATATTGATTTCATATGGTAAGTAATATAAAGTCATATTTACTTTAACATAAATATAAAATATGGTCTTCCCTGGTGGTTCAGATGGTAAAGAATCCACCTGCAATGCAGGAGACCTGGATTCAGTCTCTGGATTGGGAAGATCCCCTGAAGGAAGACATGGCAACCCACTCCAGTATTCTTGCTTGGAGTGCAGTGAAGGCCTGTCCTTACTGCCCTCTTTACAGCCCCCTCCACTGCCCTGCTCTGCCCTCAAGGAGCTTACAGTCTAACAGGGGAAATGAGATATGTAAAAATGCAGCAAAGGCCTGGAGAATCCCCATGGACAGAGGAGCCTGATGGGCTACAGTCCACGGGGTTTCAAAGAGTTGGACAGGACCAAGAGACTAAATGGGCTTCCCTGGTGGCTCAGAGGTTAAATCATCTGCCTGCAATGGGGGAGACCTGGGTTTGATCCCTGGCTTGGTAAGATCCCCTGAAGAAGGCAATGGCAACCCACTCCAGTATTCTTGCCTGGAGAATCCCATGGATGGAGGAGCCTGGTGGGCTACAGTCCACAGGGTTGCAAAGAGTCGGACACAACTGAGCGGCTTCACTTCACTTCACTCCACTTCAAGAGACTAAACACAAATATAAAATACAAAGATTTTCACATTTCTAAACTATATTCACTATTTCCTATACTTCCCAAGGAGTCTAAGGAAAATTTTAATATAGCCTCTTGGCATGTTTTAGCTTGCCTAGAATTATCCCCATTGTCTTAATAAGGAAATATATATCTTTAAAATCGCTAATTGTACTGGACCAGGTATCCTGTTTTTCTTCCCAAATAACAGTAGAGGTGATAAGCATGAGGCCATAGGTCATGGGGAAGATTTCCTCTGCAAAGCTATGATAACTGTCCATCCTCGATAGTAATCCATTTTTGACCAACACCTAAAGCTAATCATCCTTTATTAAAAATATTGGTACAAATAAGAACTATATTGACAAGCATATTTATCATCTAACACCCTCATTTTTATAACATTTTATTTAACACCTTGCTGCTGCTGCTGCTGCTAAGTCCCTTCAGTTGTGTCCGACTTTGTGCAACCCCATGGACCACAGTCCACCAGGCTCCCCCATCCCTGGGATTCTCCAGGCAAGAACACTGGAGTGGGTTGCCATTGCCTTCTCTAACACCTTGCTAACTGTATTCTATTTAAGAGTTTATTTTCTTGGATCTGAAATTTCTAAAATTATACTCTATTCTTATGATTTTGCTGTTTATAACTCTGAAAACCAAATGTATCATATTCAGTCAAATTTTCCCACACTGACCAAAGGCTTTATATAAAATGTTTATACATTAGAAAACATGTAAAAATATGCTTATTTTTTAGTAAAAATCTATACATCCAATGGATTTCCCAGGTGGCACAGTGGTAAAAAAATCTACCTGCCAATGCAGGAGACTCAGTAGACATGGGTTCAATCCCCAGGTCAGGAAGATCCCCTGGAGGAGAAAATGGCACCCCACTACAGTATTCTTGCCTGGGAAATCCCATGGACAGAGAGGCCTGGCAGACTGCAGTCTGTGGGGTCACAAAGAGTCATACATGACTGAGGACAGTACAGTACACTGTATATTCTGGTACCCAGAAAAGTAGAATTTTTAAATTATTTAGCAAGAAAATCTACTTGTCTTCCAGTTCTGCTGGCAAGGAAATGGAAACGCATTCTTTAAACACACACACACACACTCAACTTGGGTTAGGAAACTAATGGGAAAGGGTATAAGAAGACTTTTGGAGACTTGGGAAAAGGAGTCCCTACACCAATGATAGTTGCTTTTATGTGTGAGTTTGACTAAGCCAAGGGTTGCCCAATTATCTAGCTAAACATTATCTCTGAGTTGCCTGTGAGGATGTTACTGGAAGAAACATCTGAAGCATCTGAATTGGTAGGCTGAGCAAAGCAGATGGACCTCCCCAATGTGGATGGGATTCATCCAATCTGTTGAAGAGCCTGAAGAGGACAGAAAAGACAGAGATGCTTGAATTCGAGCTCTGTCTGACTGCTGAGCTGGTCCATGGATCTCACGTCCTTGGTGCTCCTGGTGCTCAGGTCTTCTGACCCAAAACAGAATCTGTGCCATCGGCAATCTGTCTTGCAGGTCTTCAAACCATAGCCTTGGCTTTCCTGGGTCTTCAGCTTGAAGATGGCAGGTCCTGGGACTTCTCAGCCTCCATAATCATGTGAACCAATGTCTTCTAATGAATGTCTTTGAAAGATATATGGATATCCTATTGATTCTCTTTCTCTGGAGAATCCTGACCTATAATTTCCAGAGTTGCTAGAAGCCCAGTGAACCTCCTGTGAGACCCTGACTGCTCTTTTGAGGTTGGACCTTGTCAGAGGGTCTCGGTTGATGTAATACCAGAGACGCCAAGACACAAAGGGAACTTGGGACTCTTGATAGGGTCTTGACTCAGGGGCCAGGCTCACCCTGCGGGAGGGCTATAACCAATCACTCACCATGGGGTTGAGGCTGAACCCCTCCTGGATGTGGACTCCCATAATTGTGGGCCTGTCTTGGGGGAAATTGATGTAAATGCAGTAAAGGTCAGCAATATTGAGGAGTCCAGACCAACAGAGACACAGAATGAACCTTCTGTACAATATCCAGCTCACCGTACTCTCCCCTTATCAGATCTCCACACAGAGATCAGAGCAGTTCAGTCACTCAGTCACATCTGACTCTTTACAACCCCATGGACTGCAGCACGCCAGGCCTACCTGTCCATCACCAACTCCCAGAGCTTACTCAAACTCATATCCATTGAGATGGTCATGCCATCCAACCATCTCATCCTCTGCCATCCCCTTCTTCTCTTGCCTTCAATCTTTCCCAGCATCATGGTCTTTTCCAATGAGTCCGTTTTTCCCATCAGGAGGCCAAAGTATTGGAGCTTCAACTTCAGCATCAGTCCTTCCAATGAATATTCAGGACTGATTTCCTTTAGGATGGACTGGTTGTATCCCCTTGCTGTCCAAGGGACTCTCAAGAGTCCTCCAAAACCACAGTTCAAAAGCATCAATTCTTGGTGCTCAGCTTTCTTCATGGTCCAACTCTCACATCCATACATGACTACCGGGACAACCATAGCTTTGACTAGACAAGACCTTTGTCAGTAATGTCTCTGCTTTTTAATAAGCTGTCTAGCTTTATCCTAGTTTGTCTTCCAAGCAGCAAGCATCTTTTCATTTCATGGCTGCAGTCACCATCTGCAGTGATTTTGGAGCACAAGAAAATAAAGTCTCTCACTGTTTCCATTGCTTCCCCACCTATTTGCAATGAAGTGATGGGATCAGATGCCATGATCTTGGTTTTCTGAATGTTGAGCTCTAAGCCAACTTTTTCACTCTCCTCTTTCACTTTCATCAAGAGGCTCTTTAGTTCTTCTTCACTTTCTGCCATAACGGTGGTGTCATCCACATATCTGAGTTATTGATATTTCTCCTGGCAATCTTGATTCCAGCTTGTGCTTCATCCAGCCTTTCTCATGATGTACTCTACATATAAGCTAAATAAGCAGGGTGACAATATACAGCCTTGTTGTACTCCTTTCCCAAGAGAAGCTCCATGCAGAGAAGCTACCGCCTGACCTGGGATGACTGGTGAACTTGATCACCGTGGGCCTCGCCACGGTGGATAGTCAGCGGCCAGACTGGCTAGGTCCTTTCTAGGATGACCATGGCCAAATTACAAACGAAGGTTGATCTGCTCCCTGGTGGCTTGAGCTAGCCTTCAGGTTTTCCTGTTGTATTAAGCACTCAGTTCTGACACTGGGCTGACCAACTACCCTGAGGAAGAGACAAGAGAAAGAAGGAGGAAATGGAGAATGTCAAAGAGAAGAAAGTCAACCTTGCAGTAGGTGAGGTGGACTCCAGGAATCATTAATTTGAATATTAGATGTTGAATATACACATAAAAGCCCAAAGGGAGGTGTATTTTCCCTAAATTAAGTATTTTCTCTAAACTTAGTATTTTACATAGTAAAAGCAATGTAATTGTTCTTGCCACAAAGCCAACAATTTTAGTGATACTACCCGTGAGGTGTTATTTTGGAATCACCAAGAATTTCTCCCTCCCTATTCAATGGAGCATGACATTCATCCTCCAGGCTGATTACTGATAATGGAATGTATACCACTGAATGTGTTACATTAGTAATCATTATTCCCACGTTAATTAGTACTTCACAGTTTACAAACTTTCAAATCATGTATAACTTCACTTATCCCATCATATGTATGGGTAAGCTGAGGCTCATTCTCCCAGGGTCATTTCCAGGAGCTGGAGAGCCAGGGCTGAACCCACCTCGGGTGCTTGGCTATGCTTGAGTATCCTTGGGTGATCTGAGAAATGAAAAACATGGAAACACACACATGCCGTACCAGAGTGCACTTTTGACCACCAACTAAAACCAGGTTTAAAAAGAGACAAGAGAAAGACCTGGCAAAGTGGGCAGGTATAAAAGAGCACTGGAAACCAACAGATAGGAAAAGATGACAGAACCGAAGTGTTAGACAGCAGCAACCATGAACTTCACACAAGCAGAGGCTTCTGATAGGAACCTGCTTGACAAAAGAGCAGACTTTCTCCATCCTGTACGGAATATTTTCTTCCATTTTTGACAGCTAGACAACCGAGTTCTTAAATACATAAATAAGGTAAAAATTAGTGAGCTTCAGACTTTCATTTAGCACTAAAGGGGCTTCTTTCAACAGATATCTCCTTTTTCATCTGTCAGCATTAAGAAAAGAGAAAGACTACCCATTCAAAAGCAGCTGCCATCCAATTAACATATGATTCCAAGTAATAAATCATATCACAGATTTTACTGACACCCCGTAGAACATTATCTTTCCAGTGACACCTGGCATGACCTTTAACTCCAAATGGTTTAAAAGAGGCTCAAGTACAAAAATTCAGAAGCTGCCACAATTCCAGAGCATGACACATCCTTGCAAATTATGGGAGTGCCAAACAGAATATGGAAAGGGCATGCTTGCTTGAAATACAATTACTGTTGATTAAGCATCATCCAACATCTCATGTGTACACAATCTATTTTTAACATGCATATTTAAAATCCAGTTGAACTGGGTTTCCTTTATCAAGAGCTCATTATTCCTATCCTTTTTCTTTCCAGAAAGAAAAAAATCAAATGTTCTATAATGCATTTCGTGTAGAACACTGTTTTAACACCACAGAAAATTCCGTTAAATGTCAGAAGAATTTAAAGCTTCGTTGTTGAAAATCACAGGCTCAGGATGTTACGAGTATTTAGATCTTTGGAAACTTTAATAACCAATGAGTGTGAAAATCTTTTGCAAGTCCCTGTTTGGCTGTAGAATATGATATGATCCCAGTTTATTAAAAGAAACCAGCAATTATGCATGTGAAACAAGGGAAAGATGTGGGATGCTTTTACTTGGGTGCCATATAAGCATGTATTCCCATGCATTTTCATACATTTCAAGAATATCAGCATGTATTTTCATTCATTCATTCACTATGCTTAACAGCAATGTCTGTAGGGTTGTTAAAATAATTTGCAATATTGCATTATCCTCTGAGTACTTAAAATATTGAAAAAACACAGAGGCAGAATTTTTAATTTAGATAGGAGACTTCAATTTGGGTTAAACACACATACACATGGGTGTACTTGCACACATATGCTCACATACATAAACATGTGTATACACACATGTACACACAGAGAAACATACATCATGCAGAGTTATCTAACACTGAGAATAGAAATTTTGGAAGACATTTTTCCTTCTGGTTAAACACTAGATTATTTTAGAAAGCATTCACATCCTTAACAAGTATTCACATTTTCTTTCAAGAATGTTCTAAGCCTCACGAAATGCCTTTCCTAGTCCTGCAATAGTTACAATGCTGAACGTATGAAGCCTAAGTGCAGACAGTGAAATATTTAACAAAGAGGTATTGCTCAGGCTGAATAATTAATCTCACAATTAATAAAAGCAAAAAGATAGGAAAGAATATGATATGAAAAAAACATTTGAACTCCATACAGAAAATGCAAATGAAACTTAACAAAGATGATAACATGACCAAAATCCGATGTCTATGCTATTTAATGTAAGTGCATTACAAATATAAATATATATATAAATGTGTGTGAGTACATCTGTGTATATATATGGAGGGAGGGGAGGAAGATTTCTATTTGCCAGGCCTTCACTAGACATTAAGCACAGGGAAATAAACACGAATATTCCTGCTCTTACAGAGCTCCTATGATCCACTGCTCACATAAACAAAGTGCTGCTGCTGCTGCTGCTAAGTCGCTTCAGTCGTGTCCAACTCTGTGCGACCCCACAGATGGCAGCCCACCAGGCTCCCCAGTCCCTGGGATTCTCCAGGCAAGAACACTGGAGTGGGTTGCCATTTCCTTCTCCAATGCATGAAGGTGAAAACTGAAAGTGAAGTTGCTCAGTTGTGTCCGACTCTTCGAGACCCCATGGACTGCAGCCTACCAGGCTCCTCCATCCATGGGATTTTCCAGGCAAGAGTACTGGAGTGGGGTGCCATTGCCTTCTCCGAAACAAAGTGCTAAATAAGCACAAAGAATAATCCTGATGGAAACGTTAGCCAACAATTATAACTATCTATGTCCATGCTTAGTTGCTTCAGTCACATTCGACTTTTTGTGACCCTACGCACTGTAGCCCACCAGGCTCCTCTGTCCATTGGATTCTCCAGGCAAGAATACTGGAGTGAGTTGCCGTGCCCTCCTCCAGGGAATCTTCCTGACCCAGGGATCAAACCCGAGTCTCTTGTGTCTCCTGCATTGGCAGGTGGGTGCCTTACTACTAGCGACACTTGGGAAGCCTCCAATTATTCTATAGATCAGATATTTATTATATGTTATATATATATATATAAACTCAACAATAACATTTATCTGGGAAAGCTTTATAAAGTAGTAAATGTTACCTCCAATTTTGAAGGAGTAAGATACAAGATTTGGTAGATGTGATTGGAGTAGGCAAATGAGGAAAAATCTATCACTTGATATATTAGAGAGGCAAGAGATTTTGAGCTGTGTGCAAAAAGTAAACGCTTAAAATTACTGAGTCAGATACATATAAAAAGTTTAGGTAAAAGGAATAAAAACTCAGTTCATAAAAGGATCTCTTGCTTCAGTTCAGTTCAGTTGCTCAGTCGTGTCCAACCTTTTGCGACCCCAGTGGACCACAGCACGCCAGGCCTCCCTGTCCATCACCAACTCCTGGAGTTTACCCAAACTCATGTCCATTGAGACGGTGATGCCATCCAACCATCTCATCCTCTGTTGTCCCCATCTCCTAATGCCTTCAGTCATTCCCAGCATCAGGGTCTTTTCAAATGAGTCAGCCCTTTGCATCAGGTAGCCAAAGTATTGGAGTTTCAGCTTCAGCATCAGTCCTTCCAATGAACACCCAGGACTGATCTCCTTTAGGATGGACTGGTTGGATCTCCTTGCAGTCCAAGGGACTCTCAAGAGTCTTCTCCAATACCACAGTTCAAAAGCATCAATTCTTCGGCACTCAACTAACTTTCTTTATAGTCCAACTCTCACATCCATACATGACTACTGGAAAAACCATAGCCTTGACTAGATGGACCTTTGTTGGCAAAGTAATGTCTCTGCTTTTGAATATGCTGTCTAAATCTCTGTTCTTACTTCCTCAATAATTATTGATATGTTTGACAGTAAAATATAGAGAAAGAACATAAGTTTTAGAATTAATTTAGTAAATATGACCTGGGAGAAGACTTTCTCTCCCTTCCTGGTGGGAAAATTGGCAAACAATTCTAAATTAAGAGACACTTTTGAGAATCAAGTGAGATAAAACATATAAAGGGCCTAACATAAGGCTTGATACCTACAATACACGAAACAAATGTTAGTTCATTCACTTCTCTAAATATTAGCTCCCTGATCACTTTGGTACAGTCAATTCTTGGCCTAATTTCACGAACACAGCATAAAGCCCTGGAACATAATGGTATTGGAAGACATGACTTTTATGTTTAAGATCCACACTGCTCTAATAAAAGAAAATTCTCCAAGTCAAGACTTGATAAATCTGCTTTGCAACAGGCCCCACAGAAATTAAATAAAGCAAGTTGCACATGGTTTAATCACAGTCGAGCGTATGTCCCTCTAGACCTCTGCATTAACGATTGTGCAGCATTTAAACACACACTGTGTGTGGCTGGTATAACAGAGTTTCACGTCTGAAGTTAGCAGTCAGGCAGAAACTGAGCCCCTCATATACTGTTGAAAACAGTGTATGATCACAGCCCACTCAACAGCAATACAGAACCAGCTGATCACACACACACACACACCAAAAAAATGATCTATTTTGCATCACAGGCTGGAAATTAAATAGTGTGGATGCTACAGTTTTGTTATTCTTTTCAAAATTGTTTATACTATCCGAGTTTCTTTGCCTTTCTTTATATGTAAGTTTTAAAACCAACTTAGAACAGAACAGTCTTATGGACTCTGTTGGAGAGGGAGAGGGTGGGAAGATTTGGGAGAATGAGATTGAAACATATATAATATCATGTATGAAACGAGTTGCCAGTCCAGGTTCGATGCACGATACTGGATGCTTGGGGCTGGTGCACTGGGACGACCCAGAGGGATGGTATGGGGAGGGAGGAGGGAGGAGGGTTCAGGATGGGGAACACATGTATACCTGTGGCGGATTCATTTTGATATTTGGCAAAATTAATACAATTTTGTAAAGTTTAAAAATAAAATAAAATTTAAAATAAAATAAATAAATAAATAAATAAACACACACTGTGTGTGGCTGGTATAACAGAGTTTCACGTCTGAAGTTAGCAGTCAGGCAGAAACTGAGTCCCTCATATGCTTTTTAAAACAATTCTGCTCCTTAGAGTATGGAGCCAGATCCTCCCTCCTGTTGACCCTTACAGTTTGGCCTGTAATTTGCCCTTGATAATAGCACACATAACCCCTAATAAAGAGCTATAATGTAGTTGAATAATCCTCAATGAAGCATAAGGGGCTGAGGCAGGGAAGGGGAGTTTCTCTGGCTGCTCTGATCTCGAAGGGAGACTCACAGGGCTTTCTCACTCCTTCCGTGGAGCCCGGCAGGCTCCCTCCTCTCTGAAGCACTGTGCAGCCTGCCCCCAACCCCACCCCACAGTCTACGCTCTTAATGTTTCCCAGGAGACAGGGGAGACAGGGGAGTTCAGTTTCTAAGCCAAGGTCATCTCCAGGAGCAGGCTGGGGTCCACAGGCTGAGACATGAAAGGTCTGGAGATGCACAATGGCTTTCTGCCCTCACCCCCTCCCCTGAAGGGGCACCGTGCTTCTTCTGAGGGACTTTCATGAGACACTTGCTGTCAAAATTCATGTTCTTACGCATAGGTACTTGATCTCTGAAAAAACGGAGCAGCCTGCCTCAGTAAACAGCACATTACCAGCATAGCAATGAGTGAGAAACTCGAATTTTGGAAGCAGGATCTTCAAACTAGGAGCAGACAATTTAAGGGCAGGAACTACAAGATAAAAGAATTCTGACCTGCCTTGGCTTTATCAGCATTCACAGATATTGACTGTAGTATTTCTCAGGCGATAAGAATACCCCACGGATGGAATGGGGAGGGAGGAGGGAGGAGGGTTCAGGATGGGGAACACATGTATACCTGTGGTGGATTCATTTTGATATTTGGCAAAACTAATACAGTTATGTAAAGTTTAAAAATAAAATAAAATTTAAAAAAAAAAAAAAAAAAAGAATACCCCACGGAGAAGGTGATGGCACCCCACTCCAGTACTCTTGCCTGGAAAATCCCATGGATGGAGGGGGCCTGGTAGGCTGCAGTCCATGGGGTCTCAAAGAGTCGGACACGACTGAGCGACTTCACTTTCACTTTTCACTTTCATGCATTGGAGAAGGAAATGGCAACCCACTCCAGTGTTCTTGCCTGGAGAATCCCAGGGACGGGGGAGCCTGGTGGGCTGCCATCTATGGGGTGGCACAGAGTCGGACACGACTGAAGTGACTTAGCAGCAGCAGCAGCAAGAATACCCCAAAACATGGCCCTAAAGCTAAAGTACAAGCCTATTGCATCAAGGCACGTTCAATCCAATTCCACAAGTGTTTATTAAGCAAAATATTATTGAGTCTCTATCATATGACTTTTTTCTATTTGCTCATGACTAATATATTCCCTGATATAATACTCCTTTTTGCTCACACTGCTACACTCTGCTCAATTTGCCCTCCTTCCCACTTCATAGGTATTTGCTTCATTACTACATGCAGCCAACCTGCAGGACTTCCCTGGTGGCTCAGAAGGTAAAGAATCTGCCTGCAATGTGGGAGATCTGGGTTCGACTCTTGCATCGGGAAGATCCCCTGGAGAAGGGAATGGCAACCCACTCTTGTATTCTTGCCTGGAAAATTCCATGGGCAGAGGAGCCTGGTGGGCTACAGTCCATGGGGTGGCAAAGAGTCAGACATGACTGAGTGACTAACACATACAAACAACCTGCAGAGTTGCTAAAAGGTGGTATATTTTGGAAATACAGGTCCTTCTTGGAAAGCTCTACTTCTGAAATCTCTGGACACTTGTGGCTATTTTTCTTTCTCAAAAACTGACTCCGTAGAAGACTGCATAAGACTCATTTCTCTCACTCACTCGTCATCCATTTATTCATCCATTCGTTCATCCATCCATTCATTCATTCAGCCAGTATGGATGATAATGATAGGGTACACTCTTAACAAGGAACTGGGGTCAGACGGAACCAATCAAGATAGGCTCTGACCCCTACGAAGTTGACAGTCTATGGTCCCCTTATGTCAATAGAGAGACTTCTGGGGCGCCCAGGACATTCTGGCAGGCTCACGGGGCACCGAAGCAGACCTCAAGAGCACACTCCTAGGGTTTCAAATAGGAATTCCACCACAGCCCTGGGAACTCGGGGACATTATCTCACCCTCTGATCCTTGCTTACCTCATGGATAATTATAGAACTTTCATAAGGGTGACAGGAGGAGAAGTGAAGTAATAATTCAAGTGAAGCACCCACCTCCAAGCATGTAAGTGCTCAAGAAATGTGAGCTACTATTAATTTGTCTCATTTTTTTTTTCAGCTGAGGATTGAATTTTTTTTTTCTTCTAGACCCAGTACTGGGATGACAAGCTGCCAGCCTTCCGCCAGCTGCCACTGCTCATAGCAAGCATACATGCCATAGTTCTTCTATGCTATAGTGCTGATTAAAAATAGATTTTCATTCCCCACAGGACAAAGCTAAATCTGTGCACCTGTGCTCTCCCGTTTCACTAGGTAAACCCTGTCAGCTCCCTGACAAGATGCTCTTCACACGAGTCTTTGTCCCTACCCCTGGATCACACAGTCTGCAACCAGCAGAGGGACTCAGGACCATTCCGCGCGGAGCAGGGCGCCTCGCCCGCTGGACGAGAGCCACGAAGTCACTTTTGCCACAATCGTCGTAAACCTATTTTATTAGTTCTAAGAAATCAATTGCAATTTTTAAAAAACCTCCAAGAATCATGAGAGAGGCTGTCTGGTATCCAAATTTTTCCCAATACAAACTCTTTGGGCTCAGGAAGGAGGGGGGTGGGGGGAGCTAGGACATTGTTGGCTCAGGCAGGGGACATTCCAGCCCTGCCCCACGCTCGGACACTGGGTTCTTTATTCTAAAATTAGAATGCCCTTGGCATTGCTGGGCATTTAATGTCCTGCCTTATATCTCTCTCCTGTGAATTCTGCTTGTGTTTATTTTAACTTACAGAGACAATTTAAAAAGTTTAACCTGTAGTAGTTTTGTCCTACTCTAGTTTTGTCCTACTCAGTCTAATGATTAGCAGTGAGAGGGAACAGTCTAATGATATTGCTATGGTTCATTAGAAGTCAACTATTTCAAACTCTCAAACTAGATTCCAAATGTCCTGAGAAGGAATCGGGTCTTTTTCAACTTTCGACCCTACAGAGACATGTGTGTCACCTGGGAATACACAGGAATGAATGAATGGACAGAGGAGCACACAGAAAATCCATCTTCCCTGGTAGGACCCCATGGCCTCAGCCATGTGGCACTACGGTTCTCACTGCTCTCCAGGCCCAACAGAGCCAAGGGCTGGCTCCCAGGGACACTGTGAACCGCTGGCCACAGGCGCTTTGAACTGCGGAACTGGGAGCTGATGGGGAAGCAAGAGGTTGGACTCAGGTCGTATCCAGTCACAGCTAATCCTTAATCCAGGATTCAAAATCAGGAAAGGATTACGGCAAAGCTATATACTGTCACCTGCATATTTAACTACTATGCAGAGTACATCATGCAAACTACCAGACTGGATGAATCACTAGCTGGAGTCAAGATTGCTGGGAGAAATATCAACAACCTCAGATGTGCAGATGATACCATTCTAATGGCAGAAAGCGAAAAGGAACTAAAGAGTCTCTTGATGAGGGTGAAAGAGAAGAGTGAAAAATCTGGCTTGAAACTCAATATTCAAGAGTGTAAGATCATGGTATCCAGTCCCATCACCTCATGGCAAACAGAAAGGTGAAAAGTGGAAGCAGTGACAGATTTCATTTTCTTGGGCTCCCAAATCACTGTGGAGAGTAACTGCAGCCACGAAATTAAAAGATGCTTGCTCTTTGAAAGGAAAGCTATGACAGACCTAGACAGATTATTAAAAAACAGAGACATCATCTTGCTGACAAAGGTCCATATAGTCAAAGCTATGGTTTTTCCAGTAGTCACGTATGGATGTGAGAGTTGGACCATAAAGACAGCTGAGCTCCAAAGAATATCGATGCTCTCGAACTGTGGTGCTGGAGAAGACTCTTGAGAGTCCCTTGTACTGCAAGGAGATTGAACCAGTCCATCCTAAAGGATATCAACCCTTAATATTCATTGATAGGACTGATGCTGAGGCTGAAACTCCAGTACTTTGGCCACCTGATAAAGAAAGGAAGAGAAGTCGCTCAGTGGTGTCTGACTCTTTGCAGCCCCATGGACTGTAGCCTATCAGGCTCCCCTGTCCATGGGATGTTCCAGGCAAGAAAATCCCTGGAGTGGGTTGCCATTTCCTTCTACAGGGTATCTTCCTGACCCAAGGCTCAAACCCAGGTCTCCTGCATTGCAGGTAGATGCTTTACCATCTGAGCCACCAGGGAAGCCACCTGATACAAAGAACTAATTCACTGGAAAAGACCCTATGCTGCGAGAGATTGAAGGCAGAAGGAGAAGGGGGTAGTGGAGGATGAGATGGTTAGCAAGCATCACCAACTCAATGGACATGAATCTGAGAAAGCTCCAAGAGATGGCAGAGAATAGAGAAGCCTGGAGTGTTGCAGCCCATGGGCTCTCAAAGAGTCGGACACAACTTAGTGATTGAACAACAACAGGAGCCAATAATGGAGAAGGTCCAGAGGCTGGACCTTCAGACCCAGGAGGACACATTCACAGGCTCCCCTTCTTCCCCCTTCTCCCATTGAGTCCCTCCTCGCTTCCCAATGCCCCTCCTCTTTGTCCTTCGCTACCTCCCTTCCTTTCCCGTCCCCTTGAGTGTGAGTGCTTCCTTCACAGACTCATAAGAAACCATAAATATGGGTATTTCCCAAAATTCCATCCCCCTCCTTCTTCTTTTCTTTGTCCATTCTCTCAGAAATCCTTTCTAAGAGCACATGTTTACTTCCACATTAATGGCATGATTAACAGTTCTGTGCCAGACTGCTCTGCTTCATTCTAACTGTACAACTACAGAAAAGGTATTTAGAATCACTGCCTCAGCTGTTCAGTCTTTAAAATAGGGAGACTAATAGTGCCTTTTTACAAGGGGCCATTGTATGCATTGAAGGAATTTATACAGGTACAATGCTAAGAAAAATGCCAGTAGAAATATCAGCCATTTCTTAAAGTACTGGAATTGTACTTTCTGAATGCAGATGACTCTCAGATCCTTACCCACACTGAGAACCCGCACCATCAACTCAAGGTCCAAATGTCTAAGTTTGTACCCATTACATTTGCATGTCTCAACCCTGCTATTTTGCATATATTCCCCAACTCAGTCCTCATTCACTCAACCACCAAGCCCAAGCCCAAAGAGTATGACCCTCCTCCTTGCTTTCTCCAACCACAATGCAAAAAGGAGAGAAAATGAAGGTAGGAAGGGGATCTTGGAGATACAGGCAGAGTAGGATCCCAGTGATAAGTTGATCGCTCCCACCACGGCCTGGAGGAGGCACCCTGACGTCAGCTACTTCAGTGTTCTCCAGCAAACCAGCATGCTGCAGAAAACACTGCTTCTTCACGTCCCACAGAGACTGGCAGCTTACCCCCAGCCCAAGAGCGAGCAGTGTGGTCCTTGCAGAGGATGGCATAGCAGAGGCAGAAACAATGCCCACAGAAGCCAGCTCAAATCTGTGCCACCTTTCTGTTCCCCAAACCCCTCCTCAGCTGAACTTCCTCTGCCACTGCATCCAGGCTGGTGTCTCTTCCCCTCTCTGCTCTTGTGTGTGTGTGTGCATGTGTGTACGTGTGTGCACATGTGTGTGCATATGTGTGCTTACATGTCTGTTATGATCACCACTCAGCAGTAAAGCTCTCTTGGTCGCCTGGTTCTTGTTGCTTTCACAGACCTTGGGCGGCTCGTGTTCTGCCTCAAGTCCTGATCACAATGAGTCTTTCTAACATCCTGATCTCCTTTCAGGAATATTGGTGAACACAGAGTTCTCCATCTGAAAAAATAGCTTATCTCCCTCTAATACCTTAGGGATAGCTCCCTTCCTGGGAGATGAGTGGAACATTGCAATATTATGGGTCACATTGTAATGAGACCAGGGTAGGTGTTTTCGCTTGCAGCAGCCCCCACATCACAATGGTTCCACATTAATACTGAGATCTTCCCAGGCTTGGAGCTCTCCTGTATGTTGGTAGCTCCGTGTGGAATATCTCACTTCCTTCTAATCACCTTGGTAAACCCCATTCATTCTACCGTCTTATTTCCATTTCCTGTTGGCATCTCTCCAGAACTCCTCTTGAGAAGTCTCTGCTCATCTCCGGATGACCATGTTCAGTTGCCCAGGCTGCTCACTGCACAACTCCAGCGGGTGCCATTCCCATAGCCGTTCACATTGGAGTCGATCCGAATCACGCCCCCTGGGGTTGTGCAGGGTACAACCAATATGACTTAATACTCTTTGGTACCAAAGAGTACCAAAAAAGAGTAACCAATATATTCTTTGGTTCTTTTACAGAAGCACGCTCCTCTTTTTGTGTAATTTCTTCTTTCCTCCTGCTTGTCCTCCCCCGACTGAATTCCGTGCCTCTAATTAGCAGGGTTGGATGGCATCACCGACTCAAGGGACATGAGTTTGGGTAAACTCTGGGAGTTGATGACAGACAGGGAAGCCTGGAGAGCTACAGTTCATGGGGTTGCAAAGAGTCGGACACAACTGAGCGACTGAACTGAAATGAATCAGCAGGGAGCACATTTTCTTTCAGTCTGTCCAACACCACACAACTCCAGGCACAAGTGGCTCTCCGTAAATAGATAAGTGAATTCATTGATGGGTTCATAGTAAATGAATCACAAACTCCCCACTTACACCTCAACCACACTGGTCACTTAATGAACACTTTTGAGCAATTTTGCCGTTGACAGGAATGAGAGGGAAAGAGAGACAGAGGCTGCTCAAATTGAAAGCCACAAAAAGAAGAGTGTGTAATTAAAAACCGAGTAGACCCTGATGAAGAAAGTCTCCTAACCACCAAGCCTGATTCTGATCAGACATGCTGTCCTCTACCCGCCTGAACGAACAAGAGGATGAGAAAAGCCAAGTAAAGCAGGCAGATAAACAAACTGTCCAGAAGGAGATATCTTGTGCTTTGTGGGGAGACGTAGGCATTCTGGCACTTTACCCTGGAAAGGTCAACGGCGTCTCTCCGTGGAGGCCTTCGAACAAGAATGCCCTGCCTTCTATTTGCGAAGATAAAGCTTCGGACCAAGGCTCAGCCTGCGGGCGGATCTGGGCTCTCGGATGAGCGCGCCCCGCCCTGATGGAGTTGAGCCTTTTCCTCTGCGCAGGAGGCTGCAACTAGGAATTAGCAAATGACTGACCCAGCTGGAAAAAGTGTTTATTTAAAAAAAAAAAAAAAAAAAAAAAAACCTTAAATATTCTTAGTCTATTTTTAGTAGACTTCCGGTTGACGAAATGCAGATCCACCGAGCCTCAGCTCCAAGGTTCCAAATTAGAATTCCTCACGTGCCGCCGCAGAGCACGCAGAGATGGTCCCGGACTGGGTCCCCGAGAAATAAGACTGCCTGCGCTCTGCGGTCCTCCGGCCTTGTTCCCTACGTATTGTTTCGATTCAGACTATTTCTGGAAACAAGATAATGGTCTCCTGGCTACAGAATTCTCCCCAGGCGCTGCTGGGAAGCTGGGGAGAGGGGATATGCTAGGAGCAGCTGTAGACAGGAATCTCTCCCCTGGGTCTCTCCAGCTCCCAGGAGCATAGATCTGCTCTTCAACATCCACCCCAGAGAGTTCTTTCCGTTTTAGGAGAGGATAGAAGGACCACTTTAGCATGTTTACAGTAGTCAAAAACCGGGAGGTGAGGGAAAAAGAGTTCTGTTAAAAGAAGAACAAACAGGATCTTGAAACACCTATTTGTAGAAAGTCTGGCTAAGGAGCCAAAACCCAGAGTTTTAAGATCACTCATGTAAATACCTCCCAGGGTGTCTTTCCTGATTAAGGATGTGTGAGGGTTATTGAGTTTTGAATTAGATGCACTTTAATAAAACAGTAGAATGTTCTTATCTGATTGCACCTGTATTGATTGTGTTAAAGAGGTCTCTCCTTGGATCAGGGTCAATGACTTGACATAAACTTACTAGGGACTCAGGCTGGTACTAGTTTTCAGATTCTTGTAAGCTATCCAATTTGTTAGATTTCAGTAACCTAAGGAACATGACAACATGCCTCTTGTTGAATACTTTTTTTTTTGCCTATGTTTTATCTTGCTTAAACTTTCTGACTGCATACTCAATTGAGATATTAAAAAATAACTTGCATTAAGTAACATAATGTATTTCAATTGTTTTTTTTTAATTTTAAGAAGTCTTGCTTACAAATAAAAGATGCATAGTTAATATTACATAGGAAAACTGGTTACATATCTAATTAAAATGGAATGCATTTTTCACAATTAAATATGTGTTCAATTGATATACATTCAACAGTGTACTTCAAATTCCTAGTTGTATTGTTTCTGATGACTTCCAGGAAATCAATATACATGAGTAAATTCATGGACAACCTAACTATTAGTACGTTAAACCTCAATTCTGCAAGAAAAGACATTCATTGAGTTGAAATTTGTAAAGTTTTCAATGGCAATGTGCATAATGTAAACATTATTATATATCATGAGGATATTAGTAAAGACATCTTCAAAGTTTTTCCTAGACGGTACAGAAGCTGTTTTAACAAGGTTTTAGATTTTGCAAAAAAAACAAAACAAACACCTCAAAGTTAGAGTTCATTAATTCTGTCATTCAACAATCATTTGTTTTAGATCTTACTCTACTCTGCTACTGTTCTAGGAACTGGAGATATGATGGTAAACAAGACATATGAGGTCCCTGCCTTTATGGAGCCAAGGAGCTCCTGCACAGACAACATAAGTGAACATATGAATTCAGATGAGATGGAGAAAATGATGCAGGGTGGGGCCTTGGAAAGGTTGGGAGAGGGTGGAATTACCGGATGGTAGGAGCAGAGCGTGGTCCTCTTAGAAAAGGTAAAGAATTAGCAGCAATGTGACTACAGAGGAGAGGAGAGTGTGAAAATGCGTGGGAGGAGTGTTCTAGGTAGAAAATCAGCAAGTGCAGAGACCAGATGTGGCTCTGAGATTGTGTCTTAGAAGCTGTATGACTGTAAGGGAGTGAGCAAGGAGAATGGTGCAAAAGAAGAAGCAGAGACTTACTTGGGGGCCGTAACTTGAAGCCCCAGGACAGATCTGGTAAGGAGCTTTCATTTTTCGTTTTATTTTCAATGTGATGGGAAGCTAGCTAATAATTCAAATAGGAGTAACGTTCTGATTTGTGAACTAAAATATCGCACTATCTGCTGTTAGGAGAATCGATTGGTGAGGAGTATAAATAGAAACAGTGATGCAAAGGCAAAGATGCCTTGAACATTGCTGATGCCCACCCAGATCTCTTCTCCTTTCTTACACAGGGCAAGAATCCAGCCTTCTCTGGACAGTCACATGACTTCCTAGGAAGCTATACTTACTTGCTATCATTCCAGAAGGAGTTGCCAGTGGGGTGTAATGAGAAATCAGAGAGGGAGTCAAACACGGGGCCTGAGTCCATTGGCTCTTTTTTTCCTCCTGGCTGTGTGGTCAGGGCTATGGATGTGAGAGTTGGCCAGAGAGGCAGGCGTCTTGGGCCATGGGGCAATGCTATGCTGCAGAAGAAGGTAGAAGAATGTATACCTGTCAAATACCATGTGAAAGGATATAGGCATACATTGTTTCATGGGAGCTTTGTTTTATTTTGTCTCAAACATGTTGCACTTTTTTACAAATTGAAGGTTTATGGCAACCCTGCATTGGGCAAGATGACTGGTGGTATTTTTTCAACAGCATTTGCTCATTTCATGTCTCTGTGTCACAGTTTGGTGATTCTCACAGTAAATCAGACTTCTTCTTTTTTTTTTAATTTTTAAACTTTACATAATTGTATTAGTTTTGCCAAATATCAAAATGAATCTGCCACAGGTATACATGTGTTCCCCACCCTGAACCCTCCTCCCTCCTCCTTCCCATACCATCCCTCTGGGTCTTTTTTTTATTATTACTTTTTTTGTTATGGTGATCTATGATCAGTGATCTTTGATGTTACTATTGTAATTGTTTTGGCACTTTTTAGCAATAAAGTACTTTTTAGCTGAGGTATATACATTGTTTTTAGACATACTACTATTACAATTTAATAGGCTACTATATAGTCTCATAACTTTTATATGCACTGGGAAACAAAACAAAAATGTGTGACTTTTTTGCACTACTCATTTTATTGTGGAGTCTGGAGCAGAACCCACACTATCTCTGGTGAATTCCTATAAACATTTTTGTTTAAGCCACTGATGTTTTGGGATTTTTAGCTCAGGCAAATATAATTCCAGTTAATTCAGTAGACAACAATGGCTTAAGGAGACACAAAATTGCTTGGATTAGGTACATAGGGTAGAAGGTGGGCATTTTCGGATATCAAAACGTATTCTGAAAGTAGAATCATGAGTGTTTACTGATCTGAATTTTCTGGATGAATGTGGGTGATGAGAGAAAGAGAAGAACCAAGGATGGCTCCCAGGGATTTTGCCTGAGTAACCAGTTGGATTGGAAACATGGATAGCAAAACCAGCTCCTGGTACATGATTATAAGGGGGTGGATTTGTAACAAAAACAGGAGCAACTTCCCTATGAAGTACTTCTGTTTTTGCAATGAAAAGAAGATCTTTAGCTGAGAGGGAATGATAGATAGGCTGTTGAATGCTTAAGGAGAGACAAAAAGATGTGGAAGGGAGGTCTGATAGAGGAGATGAGTGAGCTGGGAAATGTGTTGCTACCCAGCACTGAAAATTCAGTCTTTGTGATAAGAAGTTTCAAGTAAGATCTTCTTTTACCACCAGCAGCATCACTGGATAATCTTTCCCAGATCACATTCAGCTGGTCAGGTATGGACACACAGAGTTGGATTTAACCATAACAATAGTCTTACTTGGAGAATGCAATAGGGGATGGAGGGGTTAAAGCCCTGAGGATGTGTGAAGGGAGTTGCCATAGTAACGGACCAGGAAATCTACTCTGGGTGAGCAGGGAGGGATGGACATGAGCAAAGGGGTAGAACAAATGAGGCTGAGGTCTCAGGGCAGAGGAAGTCATATCCGTGTAGAAGTACCAGAGTAAGTGAGCTGGAAAAAATGAGACACTGGGCCAGAGAATGTTTTAATTAAAGATTCTGCAGGGAGTGTGGAGCTGGTAATAATAAGTACAAGTAAATGGTCATGGGAATGGAAGGCAGAAGTGGAGGAGGAACGTCTATACTGGAGGTAAGGGAATTGAGGGACAGCAAGGCAGGTGTTAGGGTTAGGGTTAGAGAGAAGGCAATGGCACCCCACTCCAGTACTCTTGCCTGGAAAATCGCATGGATGGAGGAGCCTGGTAGGCTGCAGTTCATAGGGTCACTAAGAGTCGGACATGACTGAGCGACTTCACTTTCACTTTCATGCATTGGAGAAGGAAATGGCAACCCACTCCAGTATTCTTGCCTGGAGAATCCCAGGGACGGTGGAGTCTGTTGGGCTGCCTGTCTATGGGGTCACACAGAGTCGGACACGACTGAAGCAACTTAGCAGCAGCAGGAGCAGCAGGGCAGGTGTTTGATGACCCTTTACCTGGGTGTGCAAGTCCCTGGGGACAATGATCAGTGCATTGATGGGGAGAGATGGAGTCATGTGGGTGCAAGCTCTGGACTGCCCAGAAGAGTGGTGGGGGATTTTCGGAGTAATGGGGGCCATTCGTAATAATCTCTGTGTGCTTTAAGGATGCTGGTGGGTCATCTGCTTGGTTTCACTTTACGAAAAAGAAATGGACAGTGGTCTGGGAAACAAGGAGGACACCACCCCATCTCTGGGCCCTGCAGAACTCATCACATGGATGACAGCCATCTCTTGAGAGGACTTCCCATGGAAACCATGTCTTCAGAAAGTGGTTGGGTCTGTGTGAGAGCTGGAAGGAGACGCATTGATAACCAGACTCCACAAAAAACAAAGTTGGACAGAAATGTAGTGTAAAGAGAAAGCAAAGCAAACTGAGAACACTTGTGCTGACCAAACTCTGGAACACTCTTCAGACTTGAACACGTGCAAAACATCTTCAGTGTGGGAGGTGGGACTGGGGAGTTTGAGAAGGAGTGAGTGCTCCCTGTCCTAATCTTATGAATACATCCAGCTGTCCATTGAAGCCCTAAGGAGCATTCAGTCGTTGTAATCTCTCAGGGGGCATACTTGAAAGTCAAGTTTGGACAGGCTGGGTCAGATTGTCTCTGTTTCACTCTCCCTATGCCTTCCCTGGGCTAGAGGAAAAGTCAGAGGATTGTCACATGGGTGCACTGTAGTGATTTAGTAATGCCTAGAGCAAAAGGTCTGTCTAGTCAAAGCTATGGTTTTTCCAGTAGTCATTAATGGATGTGAGAGTTGGACTATAAAGAAAGCTGAGCACTGAAGAATTGATGCTTTTGAACTGTGGTGTTGGAGAAGACTCTTGAGAGTCCCTTGTACTGCAAGAAGATCCAACCAGTCCATCCTAAAGGAGATCAGTCCTGAGTGTTCATTGGAAGGACTGATGCTGAAGCTAAAGCTCCAGTAATCTGGCCACCTGATGTGAAGAATTGACTCACTGGAAAAGATCCTGATGCTGGGAAAGATTGAAGGTAGGAGGAGAAGGGGATGACAGAGGATGAGATGGTTGGATGGCATCACCGACTTGATGGATATGAGTTCAGCAGTTGGTGATGGACAGGGAAGCCTGGCATTCTGCAGTCGCTGGGATCACAAGGAGTCAGACATGTACAAGCGACTGAAGTAAACTGAATGCCTAGAGACCCTGAGAGGTGTATCCTTTAGATCTAATTCCTGAAGTGTGAAAGTGGAGCTCAGATGCTCTTTCTAAATCTAAGAATTGATTGTTGTTCATTTGCTGTCATTTTCGACTCTTTGTGACACCAGGGACTGCATGGCAGGCTTCTCTGTCCATGGGATTTCCCAGGCAAGATTACTGGAGCAGGTTGCCAAATCCTTATCCAGAGGATCTTCTGGACCCAGGGAATGAACCTGCATTTCCTGCTTGGCAGATGAATCTTTTATCCCTGAGCTACCAGGGAAGCCCCAAGAATTGGTAACTTCAAGCCATTCTTGATGTTTAAGACATACCAGTGAATTTTCAGAAAGAGAGATTCTAAGAACAAAAAATGTTGATACCATACCTTCCTGGGCTGCATGTACACACACGTATACACATAGACCTGTCATTCAAACCTCATCATGTTGCCTCTTGCAAGTACCCTTGGTTCCACACTTATCCATGTTGAGTACTTACAAGACTATGTAATTTGCCTCTGTTCTTATCTTCTTACTAGACTTGAAAACAGAAGCTGTTTTGTTTTGTTTTTTATCATTGTGTTTCCAGGGCTTCCCTGGTGGCTCAGCTGGTAAAGAATCCACCAGCAATGCAGGAGACCTGGGTTCGACCCCTGGGTTGGGAAGATCTCCTGGAGAAGGGAAAGGCTACCAACTCCAGTGTTCTGGCCTGGAGAATTCCATGGACTGTAGAGTCCATGGGGTCACAAGGAGTCGAACACGACTGAGTGACTTTCACTCACTTTTCCAGAACTCAATAAGTGGTAGGTGCTTGAGAATTGTTTATTGGATTTAAAAAAAAAAAAAAAGAAAGAATGAATATACAAATGCCCTGAGATTCCTTACAAAGTAGGAGGCACTGTTTTGTTTTCACTTGAGGCACATCATACAGGTCTCGTTTCCCCTTATTCTAAATCGGGCCAGAACATCTGAGTTCTCTTTTGCTTTTTAAGCCGAGCCGCCCGATGGAGGCGATGAAAACGGCTGCAGTGGGGTCCATGGTTGTGATGCATCTTCAGTATGAGGCTGACCCTTTGCAAGTTAGGGGTGGTCATGGGAGTATCCGTCAATCCAGTGAATGGACCCTGATGTAATGCAAGGCCCTCCCAGACATTTGCTCATCCATTAAAGTAATTTACTCATTCAACTCTGCCTGCCTCAAAGAACAGAAGGCTGAAATAAAAGTATTTTTTAATGAATCCGTTTGAGCTTCCCTGGTGCTCAGCTAGTAAAGAATCTGCCTGTAATGCAGGAGACCAAGGTTCAATCCCTGGGTTGGAAAGATTCCCCTGGAGAAGGGAATGGCACCCCACTCCAGTGTTCTGGCTTGGAGAATCCCATGGACAGAGAAGCCTGGCGGGCTACAGTCTATGGGGTTGCAGAGTTGGACATGACAGACCAACTAACACTTTCACACTTTCAATGAATTCACTTACATGTTTCAAGTATGTTCTTGGATAGGTTCTTCCAAAACCAAAGAGAACCTAAGTGTATCAGTGAAGCAAAACAGCACAGAAATAGCATCAGTGATCAAAGACCCATTCATACTATAATTTCCTCCCACAAACGCATTGCTCTCTGGTCACAGTCACCTTATAACGTACCCATGCAAATAAGTGCTTCTGTGTGCTGAAGGCAAAGACCACACATATAAAACCCAGTGGTGTTATGGCAGGAAGAGACTTGGCCTGGTCTCCACAGGTAACAACCCAACCTACTGTCAAAGGGGACTCTTGTCCCAGTGACGCTGTTGTTGTTCACTCTCTGAGTCATGTCAGACTCTTTGCAGCCCCGCGGACTGCAGCACGCCAGGCTTCCCTGTTCTTCACCATCTCCTGGAGTTTCTTCACATTCACATCCATTGTGTTGGTGATGCTGTCTAACCATCTCATCCTCTGCCATTCGCTTCTCCTTTTGCCTTCAATTCTCCCCAATTTCAGGGTCGTTTCCAATAAGTTTCTCCTTTGCATCAGGCAGCCAAACTATTGGAGCTTCAGCATCAGTTCTTCAAATGAATATTGAGGGTTGATTCCCTTTAGGATTGACTGGTTTGATCTCCTTGCATTCCAAGGGACTCGCAAGACTCTTCTCCAGGACCACAGTTTGAAAGCATCAATTCTTTGGCTCCCAGCCTTCTTTATGGTCCAACTTTCACACCTGTACATGACTGCTGGAAAAACCGTAGCTTTGACTATATAGACCTTTGTCCCAATGCTAATATCCCTCAAAAGAGAGAAGAAGTTTTAAGCAATTCACAAAGGATTGAGAAAAGAGTAATTACCTGTGAACAAGACAAAAGAAGGAGTTTCATTTCATACTTTCATTGCCATCATAAGGAGGCAACAGAGAGCCTGAAAGTGCCTGAGTGTAGGCTCATGTCACACTCCAAAGCCACATGCAGATTGCAAAAAAATCCCACAGTCAAGAACCTGCTGATGAAACTCAGACACACTGCCTGGTATGACTCTTGTGCCAACTATACATTTGGGAGCTAACGTGGAAGGAGTGTGCAGAACAGCTAAGATTCAGTGTTGGCTTAGTATCTACAGATGGGGGTCATCAGTTCAGTTCAGTTCAATTCAGTCACTCAGTCGTGTCTGACTCTTTGCAACCCCATGAACTGCAGCACGCCAGGCCTCCCTGTCCATAACCAACTGTTGGAGTTCACTTAAACTCATGTCCATGGAGTCAGTGATGCCATCCAGCCATCTCATCCTCTGTCATCCCCTTCTCCTCTTGCCCCCAATCCCTTCCAGCATCAGAGTCTTTTCCAATGAGTCAACTCTTCGCATAAGATAGCCAAAGTCCTGGAAGCATCATGCCTTCCAAAGAAATCCCAGGAATGATCTCCTTCAGAATGGACTGGTTGGATCTCCTTGCAGTCCGAGGGACTCTCAAGAGTCTTCTCCAACAGCACAGTTCAAAAGCATCAATTCTTCAGCTCTCAGCTTTCTTCACAGTTCAAGTCTCACATCCATACATGACCACAGGAAAAACCATAGCCTTGACTAGATGGACCTTTGTTGGCAAAGTAATGTCTCTGCTTTTGAATATGCTATCTAGGTTGGTCATAACTTTCCTTCCAAGGAGTAAGTCTTCTTTTAATTTCATGGCTACAATCGCCATTTGCAGTGATTTTGGAACCCCCCAAAATAAAGTCTGACATTGTTTCCACTGTTTTCCCATCTATTTTCCATGAAGTGATGGGACCAGATGCCATGATCTTTGTTTTCTGAATGTTGAGCTTTAAGCCAACTTTTTCACTCTCCTCTTTCCCTTTCATCAAGAGGCTTTTGAGTTCCTCTTCACTTTCTGCCATAAGGGTGGTGTCATCTGCATATCTGAGGTTATTGATATTTCTCCCAGCAATCTTGATTCCAACTTGTGCTTCTTCCAGCTCAGCATTTCTTATGATGTACTCTGCATATAAGTTAAATAAGCAGGGTGACAATATCAGCCTTGACATACTCCTTTTCCTATTTGGAGCCAGTCTGTTGTTCCATGTCCAGTTCTAACTGTTGCTTCCTGACCTGCATACAGGTTTCTCAAGAGGCAAGTCAGGTGCTCTGGTATTCCCATCTCTTTCAGAATTTTCCACAGTTTATTGGGATCCACACAGTCAAAGGCTTTGGCATAGTCAATAAAGCAGAAATAGATGTTTTTCTGGAACTCTCTTGCTTTTTCCATGATCCAACAGATGTTGGCAATTTGATCTCTGGTTCCTTTGCTTTTTCTAAAACCAGCTTGAACATCTGGAAGTTCACGGTTCACGTATTGCTGAAGCCTGGCTTGGAGAATTTTGAGCATTACTTTACTAGCATGTGAGATGAGTGCAATTGTGCGGTAGTTTGAGCATTCTTTGGCATTGCCTTTCTTTGGGATTGGAATGAAAACTGACCTTTTCCAGTCCTGTGGCCACTGCTGAGTTTTCCAAATTTGCTGGCATATCAAGTGCAGCACTTTCACAGCATCATCTTCCTGGATTTAAAATAGCTCAACTGGAATTCCATCACTTCCACTAGCTTTGTGCATAGTGATGCTTTCTAAGGCCCACTTGACTTCACATTCCAGGATGTCTGGCTCTAGGTGAGTGATCACATCATCGTGATTATCTGGGTCATGAAGATCTTTTTTGTACACTTCTTCTGTGTATTCTTGCCACTTCTTCTTAATATCTTCTGCTTCTGTTAGGTCCATACCATTTCTGTCCTTTATCAAGCCCATCTTTGCATGAAATGTTCCCTTGGTATCTCTAATTTTCTTGAAGAGATCTCTAGTCTTTCCCATTCTGTTGTTTTCCTCTATTTCTTTGCATTGATCGTGGAGGAAGGCTTTCTTATCTTTCCTTGATATTCTTTGGAACTCTGCATTCAGATGCTTATATCTTTCCTTTTCTCCTTTGCTTTTCACTTCTCTTCTTTTCACAGCTATTTATAAGGCCTCCCCAGACAGCCATTTTGCTTTTTTTGCATTTCTTTTCCATGGGAATGGTCTTGATCCTGGTCTCCTGTACAATGTCACGAACCTCTGTCCACAGGTCCTCCGCACTCTATCAGATCTAGTCCCTTAAATCTATTTCTCACTTCCACTGTATACTCATAAGAGATTTGATTTAGGTCATACCTGAATGGTCTAGTGGTTTTCCCTACTTTCTTCAATTTCAGTCTGAATTTGGCAATAAGGAGTTCATGATCTGAGCCACAGTCAGCTCCTGGTCTTGTTTTTGGTGACTGTATAGAGCTTTTCCATCTTTGGCTGCAAAGAATATAATCAATCTGATTTCGGTGTTGACCATCTGGTGATGTCCATGTGTAGAGTCTTCTCTTGTGTTGTTGGAAGAGGGTGTTTGCTATGACCAGTGCATTTTCCTGGCAAAACTCTATTAGTCTTTGCCCTGCTTCATTCCATATTCCAAGGCCAAATGTGCCTGTTACTCCAGGTGTTTCTTGACTTCCTACTTTTGCATTCCAGTCCCCTATAATGAAAAGGACATCTTTTTTGGGTGTTAGTTCTAAAAGGTCTTGTAGGTCTTCATAGAATTGTTCAACTTCAGCTTCTTCAGCATTACTGGTTGGAGCTTAGACTTGGATTACTGTGATATTGAATGGTTTGCCTTGGAAACAAACAGAGATCATTCTGTCGTTTTTGAGATTGCATCCAAGTACTGCATTTTGGACTCTTTTGTTAACCATGATGGCTACTCCATTTCTTTAAGGGATTCCTGCCCCCAGAGTAGATATAATGGTCATCTGAAGTAAATTCACCCACTCCAGTCCATTTTAATTCACTGATTCCTAGAATGTTGACGTTCACTCTTGCCATCTCCTGTTTGACCACTTTCAATTTGCCTTGGTTCATGGACCTAACATTCCATGTTCCTATGTAATATTGCTCTTTACAGCATCGGACCTTGCTTCTATCACCAGTCACATCCACAACTGGGTATTGTTGCTATGGGGGTCATAGGAGCCATGATAGACCACCTCCATGATTGGTCTTGCCTCAGCGAGGGACCCAAGGCCCACAGATCCTGTCAGGAGAAGGGCAGGAAACTGTTTCCAAGATCTAACAATCATGTGAGCACACAGAAGTGTTTTCAGGGAAATGGGGAAAGAAGGAAGATGGACTCATTTGTTCAGGGAACGATGCAGTGCTTTGGTCCTTAATAGTAGCTGTTTGCTATGAATCGTTACTACAGACCATCATCTAAGGAAACACAGGATCCTTCCTGTATCTAAATTTTAGATTCTGAGACCAGACACAAAATCCATTTTCAGGAACCAATACTGATGCTTGCCAAAACTTTGTTCTTGGTTCATGGTGAAATGGGAAAAATAATGCTAGTGTAGAAAGCTTTGGGTCAAGCTAAATATAGTCATAAGGTCCAGTTTTACTTTTTCTAATTAATTTTCTCCCCTTTATTGGTGCTAAAGTGTCTTTTCTTTTATAGATTATAATAATATATATGGGGCTTCCCAGGTGCTGCTAGTGGTAAAGAATCCACCTGCCAATGCAGGAGATGCAAAAGACATGGGCTCGATCTCTGGGTTGGGAAGATGCCCTGCAGTAGGATATGCAACCCACTCCAGTATTCCTGTCTGGAAAATTCCATGGACGGAGGAGGCTGGTGGGCTCCATGTGGTTGCAACAAGTTGAATACAACTGAGCGCCACCAACACCAATGAACTGTATGAGCTGAGAGCTGAATCCACTGGGATCATGTCCTTGTTGGCACAGTAAGAAATGGGTAACCCTACCAGACCTCCACTCTCTTTGGGGATTTTCACTGCTACAGAAGGAACAGAAGCAGCTGCCCCAGAGGGCAGTCTTGACTCTTCCATGAAAAACTTGGCATTCTTGCAGCATCCTAAAGGTCAGGGGAAGGTCTGCTCCCTCTCTTTTTCCTAGAATGTGTCTGCCCAAGACACAGTTCTAAGAGCAGAACACAGAAGAAGCATTCTGCTCATTACTCATAAAAGCAGGGCATTATGAGTGATTCATGGTTGAGTCATTTCAGAAAATGATGTCCTGAAGACTCCCTCTCTCCGGAAGTCTCTCTTCAAGGGCCTTTTCCCTTCCATCTTTTAGGACATCTTGGTCTCATCCACCCCAGCCCTTCCTTTCTTTTTCTTTCCTTTTTTTTTTTTAACCTTCCTGATCCACAGCACCTTCTTTCTCCAGTTGGGATCATTCACAGTAGAGAAGCTCACACAGAGACCATAGGATGTCGTGGAGAAACCACTGATCTGATCCTAACAAGGACATTTTCGAAACTAGACTCTTTGGAGGCTTTCATTTCTGTTGAAATTATGTTTAATATCTCTTCTAGCTTTAAACCTCTGATCTAGGATTGCTCATAGGTAAATATGTTTTCTTTCACCATAATCACATGAATTCTCCCGGAATCCAGGCCCTGAGCCCTGCTACTCCCCTTTGTTTCTATGAGGCCATGTCTGGTTGAAATTCCATTTATCCACTTTTTCAGTAAACTGTTCATTCACTCAATCATTTCTTATTCATCAAATGCAATTGAAAAATTACCTCTTGTTTTTCTCCACACGTGTAAATGGAAAAGCAACAGCCTGGTTTCTGCAAGGCTAGCTTTCTCTTCTCCCCTGTAAAGTTGTCATCTCCCTTTCCTCTTAAGTCTCCCCCCACTTTGTGCTTTATTTAGAATTCTGTTGTGAAACGTATAGTTCTGTGTTATTTTTCACTGTTCAATGTACCTCCTTCCCTGAATGCAGTGTGAGCTCCTTGAAGGTGGGAACTTGGTCTTACCATTTTAACTGCCTAGAATAGATTGTGGCCTACAGCAACCTCAACTATCCTTTACAAAGTCGGTGGGAATGCAAACTAGTACAGCCACTATGGAGAACAGTGTGGAGATTCCTTAAAAAACTGGAAATAGAACTGCCATATGACCCAGCAATCCCACTGCTGGGCATACACACTGAGGAAACCAGAATTGAAAGAGACACGTGTACCCCAATGTTCATCGCAGCACTGTTTATAATAGCCAGGACATGGAAGCAACCTAGATGTCCATCAGCAGACGAATGGATAAGAAAGCTGTAGTACATATACACAATGCAGTATTACTCAGCCATTAAAAAGAATACATTTGAATCAGTTCTAATGAGGTGGATGAAACTGGAGCCTATTATACAGAGTGAAGTAAACCAGAAAGAAAAACACCAATACAGTATACTAACGCATATGTATGGAATTAAAAAGATGGTAACGATAACCCTGTATGAGAGACAGCAAAAGAGACACAGATGTATAGAACAGTCTTTTGGACTCTATGGGAGAAGGTGAGGGTGGGATGATTTGAGAGAATAGCATTGAAACATGTATATTTTCATATGTGAAATAGATCGCCAGTCCAGGTTTGATGCATGAGTCAGAGTACTCAGGGCTGGTGCACTGGGATGACCCAGAGGGGTGGGATGGGGAGGGAGGTGGGAGGGGGGTTCAGGATGGGGAACACATGTCCACCCATGGCGGATTCATGTCAATGTATGGCAAAACCACTACAATATCGTAAAGTAAAATAAATAAATAAATAAATGGGGGGAAAAAAATCCTTTACAAAGTCCTTTCTAAATTCCAGGAACCATCTACTCATTTTACACTTATTTAGTCATTTAGTCCTGACAATGATCCTATCAATGATTTATTGGCATCACCTCCACTATATAAAAGAAACTGAGACTCAGGGAGTTGAAATGATTTGGTCAAGTTCACACAAATAATAAGAAATAGAGCTGGGGTTCAAGTCCAGTAGACAGGTTCCTAATTTCATGCAATAAATATTATACTACATGGCCTCACCATTTATTTAATAAATTGAAAAATTGATTATACTCATTGGCTTCACACAGAAAAAGTTGGGATGACATAAAATACAGAAATTATATCTAATATGTAAAAATACCCCCAAAGCAGAATTTTTGTAATGATCTTCAGATTCTGAAATCCCATTTTTATGCACAATTTTAAAAGCTTATGTCTCTGTTTGTTGTATAATATCTGTATTATATTAATTGCATAACTCTTTGGGAGCGCTCCATGATAAACTCCTCCATTGAACTGAGCATATTTCTTGCCTCCTGAGCCCTGTTCTAATTCTCCTTCCAAATCAATCTGTTAAGTTTAACTTGTAAATACATTTACTTGAATAGTTCCGGTTTTAATCAGGGAAAAATAAACGGCAATTAGGATGAAAATTCATGATTTTGGAAATGAGAAACCAATCTCAAGGTGTAGCCTCGACTGAAAATATGTCAATGAATCAATGGACGAATTTCAAAAAAATGTGCTTTCAACCTTTATTATTCACTGGATATTGACTAAATAAATGCTGAGCTGCGGGCTGTTCAGAGATTAATTTGCCAGTTCGATGTGCAAACTCCTCTGAGGTTTCTTCAAGCTGGACTCAGCCTTCAAGTTAATTTTATTACAGCTTGAAGAGACCAGATAAAAAGGAAGATGAATGATATTTGAAATTAGTAGTTCCCCCTTCAGGGCTAATCTACAAATCAGATATTATCAATTTTTTATCCTGTTCCCAAATCAAATAATTTCAGAGACTCTACTCTGGCTGGGTTTGAAACAGAAATCCCCGGTGAGCTGAGACTCACAGCTGCGGTTTACTTGCTTCGCCTCAACTTAGAAACATGATCATTAATTTGGGCTAGATTCCAGCTTGGCACTGGAGCAAAGGGGTGGGGAGGTGGGGCGGGGCAGGGGCTTCTGGGGGCTGGCAACTTCCCCCATGCCTGGAGGAGTTAGGCCTAAATACACCAGCCCTTCTTTTTAAAAGATACAATAGGAACTTGTGAAGATTCCTTTTTTATTGGTCACTTCATTTTCCTGCCTTTAAAGACATTCTTTAGTAATGTGGTCCTCTTAGCATCTTAAACATCCCACAGGCTGTTACAAAGACACCATTCAGGGCTTCTGGGGAGCAGAGCTCTGTGATATCACAAACACAGGAACTGGGGAGCTGCAGCCGGTTCCCGGGGAGGGACTCGGAGCTGCAGAGAGCTGGCAGAGGGCAGCGAGGCTCCGAGGAGAAGGTGGCAGGAATGCCCTTGAGACAAAGGGTTCAGGGAGGCTGAACTGCTTTTCCCCGAGGATGAAAAGCTGCCAGCAACAAAACCAGCTCACTCCATTCCCTTTCCGTCGCCCCTTCTCTAACCTTCCTGTCCACATAATTGAATAAGCCACCCATTGTATGCTGTGGAAATGATGTGAACCGCAGAAATGTGACTTTATCGGGGAATGTAAGGCCCAGCTTGACAGCTCCTCCCCATATAGTTGAAGGAATTCTTGGCAGAGTAACCTGGGAGGCAAATAGGCATTCGATCTAGTGAAAACCCAAGTTTCATTTCCAGATGACGTATCCTCGAGACCCCAAATACTGCTATTATTCACCCACAGTAGTATCATTGCAGTGGCGTTATATGAGCTTGCTTCCCTTCCAAAACACAGAAACACAGTCAGGGAGGCTAAATGAGCTGCCATGATCAAAAAAAGAAACAAGAATTTTTTTTTTAATGACTTTATAGTATCAGTAAATGGACCCAGAAGTCCTCAGTGATCAGTAAACCACCATATTCTTTAAATCAACCACAAAGAGGCTAGTATAACAGCCTCCCTCCCCAGCATCTCCAGCAGAGCTACTGGGAGCCTGAATGCCACTTGGCATCATGTCGTTGCTCCTGTACAACACACACTGTTCTCACTTCATACCACTGGTTTAAAGTACTATTAGAGTAACTAACACGAGGGCCATTCAGTTATGTTTATTCGATAAGGAAGAATCCCTAGCCTCTCTCCTACAGGACAAAAGCAAATTGTAGAAACCTTTTTCTCTAAAGGCAATACTCAACAAAAGGCCATTTCTTTGGTCAGTCCAATCTAATTATGGTCTTTGAAAGGCAGTAGGCATTTTGGTATTTCACTTAAATCCAATAACCGTGGCAGAGTATTTGACTTGTGAACAATATTATTAAGGTCTAGAAAATTGCCATGAAAATCCCCAAATTTCCAGCTGTGTATTTCAAACAAAGTTCTTGATAAGCAGGATGGTGTCTTTCCAATGAAGCATGGCTCACACGCCTTTCTAAGAATGCCTAGGAAGTGCAACTTTCATAAAATCTTCCCTGAGGAGAAGGTAATGGCAACCCACTCCAGTGTTCTTGCCTGGAGAATCCCAGGGACAGGGGAGCCTGATGGGCTTCCATCTCTGGGGTCGCACAGAGTCGGCCATGACTGAAGCGACTTAGCAGCAGTAGCAGCAGAGGTTGTTTGAAAGCAGGGGATGTCCTACAAAGGTGTCTGCAGCTTTTCCTGAAGCCTGTCTATCGGACTTGACTGGGATTGCAATTCACGCTCACTCGTGGAGTCCTGAAACTCCTGGCTGAGATGTTGTTGTTCAGTCATGACCTCCCAGACTGTAGCACGCCAGGCTTCCCTGTCCTTCATTCTCTCCTGAGTTTGCTTAAACTCATGTCCATTGAGTTGATGATGCCATCCAACCATCTCATCCTCTGTTGCCCACCACTCCTGCCTTCAGTCTTTCCCAGCATCAGGGTCTTTTCCAATGAGTCATCTCTTCACATCAGGTAGCCAAAGTACTGAAGCTTCAGCTTCAGCACAAATCCTTCCAATGAATATTCAGGACTGATTTCCTTTAGGATTGACTGGTTTGATCTCCTTGGGTCCAAGGGACTCTCAGAGTCTTCTGCAGCACCAGTTTGAAAGCATCAATTCTTCAGAGCTCAGCCTTCTTTATGGTCTGGCTCTCACATTTGTGAATGACTATTGGAAAGATCATAGCTTTGACTATATGGACATTTGTAGGTGGAGTAATGTCTCTGCTTTTTAATACTCTGTCTAAATTTGTCATAGTTTTTCTTCCAAGGAGCAAGAGTCTTTTAATTTATGGCTGCAGTCACCATTCAGAGTGATTCTGAAGCCCAAGAAAATAAAATCTGCCACTGCTTCCATTTTTCCCCATCTATTTGCCATGAAGTGATGGGACTAGATACCATGATCTTAGTTTTATGAGTGTTGAGTTTTAAACCTGCCTTTTCACTCTCCTCTTCCACCTTCATCAAGAAGCTCTTTAGTTCCTCTTTGCTTTCTGTATTAGGGTGATATCATCTGCATATCTGAGATTGCTGATATTTCTCCCAGCAATCTTGATTCCAGCTTGTGATTTATCCAGTCCAGCAGGTGTTCAGTTGTTCTGACTCCCATAAGGTGTTCTGCCACCCCCTTTGAAATGTACCCTCTCTGTGGGTACTAACTCTCCACATTATGATATGCCGTGTGACAAGGTCAACAGGAAGAGTTGTTCTCCTCTTATTCTGTGTGACCTCAGGAAAGAGCATCCATTTCTCTGGTTTTCAGTTTCTCACCTTTAAAGTGCACACAACAGAACCCAATATTCATATCACAGGGTAATTTTAAGGTTTAAAGAAGGCCATGCATGTTTAGCACTTAACAGAGCACCTTGGACTGAGCAAATGTGAGAGTAGTTGTTATTTGGAAAGTTAGGAGCTAAGAATAAACAGCCAGGAAAAATCTAGGAAAGTCAAGAAGAAGAAGAAAAATGATGAGTGATCTAGAAGATGGAAAGAGATGAAAAGACATGATTACAGAGAGGTTTGTCACGGGCTCCTTGTGCTTCTCTGTAGAAAGCTGGGTGCAAAGGGTCATCTCCCTCATTATTGCTGCCATGCGTGTTCCATGACAATGACTTCAATCTGATTGGAACAACAGAGAGTGTAAACAAAAAATGAAATGCTGACTGTTGAGAATGAACGTCTGGGAAGAAGAGTCACTGGTGGGTCTGCAGGCCCCGCTAGGCAGGCTTTGCACGTATTATCATAATTGTGACCAGAAGCAGGCAGCTTCAGCTCAAGATAGTTGACCAGAGGTGATGAACGGGGCTTCCCTTGTGGCTCAGTGGTGAGGAATCTGCTTGCCAACTCAGGTAACTTGGGTTCAATCCCTGAGTCAGGAAGATCCCTTGGAGAAGGGAATGGCTTACCCACTCCGGTACTCTTGCCTGGAGAGAAGACTTTGGATAATTTAGCAGATAATCTCTAATGGTTCAATTGAAGGACTTCTTATATAAATGAAGAATATCTGGTTTTAGGGTAAATGCGTTATCCCTGTATATATACATCTGACCTTACCATGTGTTGGCTATGGAAAATTCTAGAATTCAGCTCTAGGATTCAACTGCATAATCTGGCAGTAAAGCGAGGACTAAAGCAGCTTCACCATGCTGATAGACTGGTGTTGCAGATTTGCTACATGAAGTGTAAACTGAACACGCTGATCAGTGACAACTTTGTCCTCCCAGGGAGCACACAGGGGTGACGACAGACAAGGTCTCACGGACATCCCTGGGACAGATGTTTTCAGAGATATGACTGAAGAGCTGTGAGGGCTTTGGAGAGGGAGAAATAAAGTTCTGGAGAAATCAGGACTAAGAAATAGCACCTGAGCAGGATAGGAAAGGGTGACTAGGAGTGCCCAGTGAAGGAAATCACTGGGCATGCCCAAAGCTAGGAGCACACTCGCTGGTCTCTCAGGTCGCTACCTTCCAACCCCAGGCGGCTCAGTGGTAAATAATCTGCCTGCAATGCAGGAGATGCGGATTCGATCCCTGGGTCAGGAAGATCTCCTGCAGAAGGACATGGCAACCCGCTCCTGTATTCTTGCCTGGGAAATCTCATGAATAGAAGAGCCTGGCAGGCTACAGTCCATAGGGTTGCAAAAGAGTTATAGACACAACTGAGTGACTAAACAACAACTCTAAGTAATGGTTGAGTTTGCATACACCTTGCAACCTTGAGCTGGTGCCCTTTTAGTTATTCATCATCAAGTTTTTGATTTGTTTTGAACTTGGCTTCTTGCAACATCTTTGGCTACTTGACTAATTGAAAACTATTTGATAGTCAGAAGGAGGCTGACGCCCACACTAACGTCTCTGTTCAGACTGGTTCAGCACCTGGATCAGCTCCCTCCTCGCCTGCAGGCCAAGCCTCAGGCACTCTAGGGAAGATTGGCTCTACCCACCCATCGTGATCTCCCTAGAGAGAGGGTTGATTGCAGCCCCTTTGTCTCCCTCTTCTCTTCTGTCCATTTGCATTTGAAACTTTGCTCAGAGCACACTTTTGGTATCAAGCTCTTCTTCTGTTTGTGGATACCACACATTCAGGTACCCCCCAGCCCTGGCCACACTCAAGAGCTAAGTCCTGACTGCATAAGCTGTTTAGAAGGAAGTCCAGAATCCAGGATGTTAAGATGCGGGGGTAACGGTAAGTAGAAAAGGAAGGTGAGACTGATGCCAGATAATATATGCTCTGTCTCTGATTCCACAAGAATCAGTCCATGTAGAGGACACATTACATTTTAACCACTCTCCTTTATAGCTTTGTCCTCATTCTCATCACTTTCCATGTACCAGCTATTCAGACTCCACTAAGCACATTTCATCCCCTTTTGCAATTAATTTTAATTAGGTTTTGCTGTGTAGGCATTTTTACCCCTGATGTATAGAGCAGGAAGCAGGGACTCAGGACAGACTACATGATGAGCCTCTCGCGTTATCAGTGGAGCAGAGGCTGACTGAGAGGAGCGGGGCTTGTCCTCCTGGCCATGGCCCAACTCTCAACCCAACTGTTATCTCCGGGACCTCGCTCTGGTAATCACAGATGCTCTTGCATCTTCCCTCTTTTCTCTATCGGTGTCCCTTTTCCCACTGCCTGCAAATAAGCTTAATTACATTAGAGGGGAAAAAAAAACAAACTTATTTGGATCCTGCTACTCCCCTTTTCTTTTTTCTTTCAAGGCCAAACTTCTTTTTGGACACTCCTGCCCCCCACTTTCTTACTGCCTGCTTGCTTCCTCCTCAGCGCTTTACTGAAATGACTATCTTTGGACTTCAGCACTGACCTTGGCATCACCAAATCCTCAGTTAGCTTATTTGGCTTCATTCTCTTTTATTCTCTAAGCATGCTTTATCTGGACTCCTCTGCTCCCTCACCCTCCATGGCGATTACCAAGCTCTTTAAAGTTCGCTTTCATTTTTCTCGCCTTTAACTCTGCATTCCCTTCCCATGGCCATTGTCATTATTGTAGGCTCCCACTGTCTTGCACCAGGAAGACACCAACAATTTTTCACTTGCCTCTCTACAGTTATACCCATTTCCTTGAGAAATTCCAACGCTGGTGATACTACTTTCCCACTGATGCCCATGTCATCCCCTCTTCCTTCTTGATGCCCAATCACCCCAATCGCTTCCTAAGGCTCCCAATGCTACACTTGACTTCAGAGCTTCTTTCTTTCCTCCCTATCCTGATTCTGGAGTTCAAGCAATAGAGTGCCACAGATGAAGCCAAGTTGAAAGTCTTGTTGCACAAAATCCCATTTAGAAGCTCTCTCAACGGGTTGGCTGTGCAGTGCTTTTCCTTCACCTAGACCTTTTAAGAATATAAAAAGATGTTTGAAATCTAGAAGATCTTGAAATATATGGATAGGGTACATGATTCATTCATCCACCAATCTCTGTTCTACCATAATAGAATTAGGGGACACTCCTTGAAAAAATTTGGAGAAGGAAATGGCAACCCACTTGCAGTGTTCCTGCCTGGAGAATGCCTTGGACAGAGGAGCCTGGTGGGCTGCTGTCCATGGGGTCGCACAGAGTTGGACATGACTGAAGCAACTTAGCAGCAGCCTTGAAACTTAAAGGAGAAAATTAGGTCAAATTGAACACTGATAATCTAAGAACTGGGCTTCCCAGGTGGTGCTAGTGGTAGAGAACCTACCTGCCAATGCAGGAGACATGAGACTTAGTTTCAATCCCTGGGTTGGGAAGATCCCCTGAAGGATGGCATGGCAGCCCACTGCATTATTCTTGCTTGGAGAATCCCATGGACAGAGGAGCCTGGCAGGCTACAGTCCGTACGATTGCAAGGAGTCAGACACAGCTGAAGTGACTTAGTGCACAGCCTAAGAATTGGAAATATTGAAATGCTTTTTTAAAGGATTAAGAAAAATTTGCCTATATCCACAATGTGGATGTCTGAGTGTGGAGCGAGTATGATGAAGACCTGCACCCAGCGCTGCCCACTTGGCTAGTGCATCCCTCTCTTATTCAAGCTCCTTTGTGCTGAGTTTCCACAGGATGGAACGTTCAGTACAAAAGGCTATCACTTAATTACATTTTGTCTTGAAATGTTGTGTCATGAATGCTCATTGCATGACTTCAGCTAGGTTATAAAACTCCTTGAGTTCATAGCAATGCCTGCGCTTGTCTTTCTATATCTCCCACAAATCCTATCATTGTAACCATCCAAACATTTTAAAACAGAATTATAATTAATCCTCAAAAATTTGAGATATGTGCCATCTCAGAAAACCACATATTTTATATTTAAAAAAATATTGAAACCACTTTCTAGGCAGATAAGCGGGGTGTATGGATTATTGGTCTAATCTGTTACAGTATTTCTTGTGTGTGGGGGGGTAAACTAATTTGTTCTCACAGAATTTATCCATTCAGAGCTGTATATGAACACCTCAAACCAAGCACGCATGAGACAGATAAGTCAAGCTTAAAATTTCCTAACACAACCAAGAGAAGTCTTTGGTGTTGATTTTAATATTGCACAACCACCTGCAACAGTAAATTTGAAAACACTGTTTTCCTTAAGCTGAGCCTAATTCTTTCATAAGAATAAGAGTTCCCTTATTTTTATCTATATTATGAACTTTCTGTAACCTAATGCATCATTTATATGCACTTAGACGACCATATCAGTTGTTATTTTTTTCAAGGATCATAGGAATTTTGTAAATGCTCCATTGCAACAAGACTTGTAGGAAATAGGTAATTATTGACATAATTAAAATTTACAAACATTGACTAAATGGAAAAGAATCTGTGGGGACTCACCCATTTTCTATAAAATTTCTCAATACTCACCTCACAGACAAACACTCAAATTCACCAGTTCAATGGTTACAGCATTTACAGTGAATATTCATTGGAAGGAATGATGCTGAGGCTGAAGCTCCGATACTTTGGCCACTTAATGCAAAAACTCATTGGAAAAGACCCTGATGCTGGAAAGATTGCAGACAGGAGGAAAAGAGGACAGTAGAGGATGAGACTGTTAGATAGCATCACCGACTCAGTGGACATGACTCTGAGCACACTCCAGGAGATGGTTAAGGACAGGGAAGCCGCAGTCCCTGGGGTCACAAAGAATATGGTGCAACTTAGCTACTGAACAACAAATAAAAACAAAACTTACACTCTATTGACAGTGTTTCTACTCTGTGAAATTATAGATGGAAAATCTAAGGGATTCTGTAAAAACTCTGTAAAAATGTAGAATTAAACATATCCATTTTCTCCAAATTTGGATGCAGTGAATTTTCTAGACATCAGTGAAGTGAATCTGGGTTCATACAACCACACTTACTCGACAGAAGACGGGATAAGCTGTCAGCGCAGCATGGCTGGTCTCCCTGTGGAGATGACCCATTTCCTTGATGACCATGTTTCTGAGATGACTTTCTAGACAGAGAAATGTCCCAGGACAACACTTCAGGCCATACAGTAAAGCATGGCCACCAAACACCACAGGACAAACAGCGTCGTCTTGACTCCCAGAATTTGGCTCTTGATCAACTTAGCACTGAAATCTCACACAACTGTTCAGTCCTAAACTAATGGTGCCATTTTCCTATCTCTAGCAAGTCTGCGAGCTCAAAATTCCAAAAGCTTAAAACGTATTAAATGTCTGGACTCCACCACAACTTCCACTTGCTTTTTGTTTTCACTGTTTTTACTTTGAAAAAATAAAATCTTGAGCCTTAAAGGAGAAATAGTCAAAAAGACCCGAGTGCTTGAAAAACACAGTTAAAGTAGACTATGTTTCTGCTTCCTCTAGCTGTTCCTACAGCAAAGCTAGCGCTTTTACTCTCATCTTCCCTCTCCTCTCTTACCTCTCTGCTTTGAAGAATGGAGAGCTTTCCAGAAGGTTTGGTTGATTCAAGGAACCAAATATAGAAGATGTTCTCCCAGCAAAGCCATCTGCTAAACACTCAGGTTCCCCCAGGCATTAGCCTGCAGCAAATATGACATAATACCTCCAGGCAAAATGCATGACCCAGATGCCAACAGATTTGCTGTTTTCTTGAACCATTTCTGTGTGGTGAGGATTGTAATTTTGGCAGTCATAAGCATGGCTTCTGATTTCCTTCAATATAAGACAGTTTCCTTTCTGTCGAACACTAGGGGGTCACATTCTTTTGATAAATCCACACTCTCCTGGAAAGCGAGACCATTCCCCATCATATAATATGGTAACCTTTCTTTGCTCTTTGCTTGTACTCACAACAAAACATCTTGAAAGACACTTAAAGAATTCCTTTGACCTACTATAGAAAGATATCCACATATATGAAAAAATAAAATATAACAGCCTCCAGTTTCTGAGCAGCCAATGTGCTCATCTCTAACTGAAATTCAAGAACAATATAGCTGTAAGCCATACTAAGCAGCTTCTAGGGAAAATGTTTTTTACAGAGTCACTCAGCTGGTTATTCTGTATTAATGAATGCCTTCTGTAGGTTTCCTTAGATAAAGCAATGATGCACCCAGCAGATGCACATAAAGTAGCTCAAAGGTCAGAAAATGACAAGGAAAAACATTAAAAATATAAACACCGATTGATGATTTTTAAACTGCTATTCCCGCCTCCCCATCCCTCTCAACTCCTTGCATTTTCAGACCAAAGCAGTTCCATTTGAAAAGCGTCCCAGCCGGGATGTTGCTGAATGATTAAACACAAATCCTTAAATGGAGAGAGCTGGTTTTTATTAAATATCCTAGAGCAGTGCTGTCTGCCCACACTTGTGCCCATGCCTGGCTGCTAGCTGATAAATGTGGTGGCTTTAAGATACTACTTATTAGCATGCCTGTATATTTCTACCTCACACAGTCACCAAGGATGATTGCTATCTGTTAATTGAATTCTGTGCCAGCAACTGTGTCTTTGTGTGCTTGCCATTATAATTTCAAGGATTCTAACTTCATTTCCTATTTACAAATAACCGTGATAAAAATATAAAGTGACATATTGATGTACTCCCAAGTGTGTGTAAGTGTGCACATATGTGTAGGCATATATGTGTACATTATATGTATATATTTACATATATATATTTGCATATATATACTGGGGCCTCCCTGGTGGCTCAGATGGTAAATAATCTGCCTGCAGTGCAAGAAATCCAGGTTTGATCCCTGGGGCAGGAAGATCCCCTGGAGAAAGGAGTGACTACTCACAAGCATTCTTGCCTGGAGAATCTCATGGGCAGAGGAGCCTGGTGGGCTACAGTCCATAGGGTCGCAAAGAGTCGGACACGACTAAATGACTAACACTATATATACATTAGGGAAGATTGCTTAAAGTCACAATGTATTACAGAAAGACACAACTTAATGAGCCAAGCATTTCTATATAGAAACACACACATCCAACCACTTGACAGCTTTCTGCTATTGAGCATGGCTGGTGAGTCTAAAAAATAGAAACAGGCATTTTTATTTTTTGCAGAATAACCAAATCTGACATAGTGGGCAGAATAATCAGTGAACAGTTATAAAACTGGTCATTTATAAACCTGACTTTTTCTAGAGCATATAAGAATAAGCCACAGTGATTTGGTTAGCCCTCTTTGGATTTCAGAATGTCTGCCTCTAACTCAGGCATTGCATGAAATGAACCTCTGGTGAAGAATGAAATTGGATCCTGAATCAAGACAGCACTTGGTCAGCTGTGGTGAATCAGGGCAGAGGCCAGTGGCCATGGACACTTGAGTCAAGAATTTCAGCTTCTCTGGGGCCAACCTGACCTCAATTCCCCTTCATTTACTCCAATTTTCTGAGTTTAAGGGAATTTCCTAAAATATGGTCAAAGTTTTAAGTCTTCCTGCAGCCAAGTAAGGGCTTCCCTGATAGCTCAGTTGGTAATGAAACTGCCTGCAATGCAGGAGACCCCGGCTCGATTCCTGGGTAAGTAAGTAGTATGCTCCCATCATATGTTCTGCTGGTCTTTGGTATGAACAAAAGATACTGATCGTCTAATCCAGAAAAGTGTTCCAGATGTCATTAACAGCCTAAATATCTTCAACAAATCTTACCATAGATATTTCCCAGTTCATGGAAGACAGGAGGAGCGGTTTAGATTTTCTAAAGATAAGTTGTTGATTCTCGGCGGTTCAAACCACTACCTTTAGTGGAACACCTATTTTTATTCCCATGACCCCTAATTCTGGGTGAGACTTTCTCCTTTAGAAGTGCTAAGGGACATGGTAAGGCATGATACAGTCCAATGCTAAATGCAAATACTTGGATTAAAATTATGATACATTTTTGACTCCTAGACCAGAAGTAGAAAAGTGGTAATAAGCAAAAAATAGATTAATCAAATGAATGGACATAGTTTTGCAAGGAATCTACTTTGATCTGGAGATAATTTCTAATTTCATAGAAACTGCTGCTCCCAACCCTGGAGTAAGCAGTGGTCTGGAGGGTCATGGCAGAGTAGACAAAAGCTTATCATTCTACACCACCAAGTCCCCACTTTTTCTCTGCCCAACTCCTAGCATTCCTGAGATGCAGACCTGTGACTGTGCTAAGCTTCCTCCAGAAGGGAAGTGCTCCAGGCCCAGAATTACTCACTTAACGGCATATGGTGTTAGTCAGTTAGCTGTGTCCAACTCTTTGCAACCCCATGGACTGCAGCCCACTGTTCCTCTGTTCATGGAATTTATTTTCTTCTCCATAATACAACCTATGGTACCTTCCCCACAAACAAAACAATTCGTAATTCTATTCTGTGACTGCAAGTGATGTTTGGGGTCACTAGGGGAAGTATTTTTTTTTCAACTCAATTCAGATAAAAGTTGTGACCTTACTTTGTAATGTACTGACTTTCAAACTACAGAAAACACAGAGAGAAAATAAGCATAAATTCAAGTATTCAAGAGTGTTTGGGGAGAACAGAGTGAGACTGATGGGAAAACAGGAAGAAGACAAAAAAAAAGTGTCATGAATTTACAAAAAATTGAACGGTGTTGAAAGGAGGGAAATATCATAATACTACATGATGCTGAAAGAATGGTAAAGGATTTATGGAGAGATAGTATCAAGGATGTATCTTGAAAGGTATTTAGGGTTTTGAAATTTGGCAAAAAAAGATGAGGCAGATGAACCAAGCGGATGAAATAGTATGAGCAAAGACATGGCAAGCAGAAACTCTGAGTGCATTTGGGGTGTGCCAGCACTTTAGTTAGACTGTAATCTAAGCACAGAAAAAGAGAATCAGCTGGCCCCTCAAGTGGAGGATGAGCCATATTGAGCAGGGGTCTTGCTGACCATCTGTGGAGGTGGACCACACAGGAAGTCATAGGGAGCCACCGACAGTAGCTGAACTGCTCCTGGAAGTTATGGCTACAATTGTGCTTTGAGAATAGCAGTCCACAAAGTGTGCAGGAGAGGGTGGAGTAGAGACAGAGAGAAAGCAGAATTACAAGCAGGGGTGATTAGACTAGAAACAGAGGTATGACCAGCTAGCTATGGCTGCAATAATGTTGCATAAAAAAACACCCTGAAAATTAACAGCAGCAAGAAGCCTTTATTTAGGTCCCATATCTGTAGGTTTCTCTTACCTTGAACATGGGGTATCGCTTCACGGCTGCTCCAGCAAAGTGCAGCTGCTGCTCCTTACCTTGGACGAGTGGTATCTCCTCATCGCCACCCCTCCTGACCTTGAACATGGAGTGACAGTAGGTTGTGAGAGGGCATCAGAGGGCAGACACACTGAAACCATAAGCACAGAAAACTAGTCAATCTAATCACACTAGGATCACAGCCTTGTCTAACTCAATGAAACTAAGCCATGCCCTGTGGGGCCACCCAAGATGGGCAGGTCATGGTGGAGAGGTCTGACAGAATGTGGTCCACTGGAGAAGGGAATGGCAAACCACTTCAGTATTCTTGCCTTGAGAACCCCATGAACAGTGTGAAAAGGCAAAATGATAGGATACTGAAAGAGAAACTCCCCAGGTCAGTAGGTGCCCAATATGCTACTGGAGATCAGTGGAGAAATAACTCCAGAAAGAATGAAGGGATGGAGCCAAAGCAAAAACAATACCCAGTTGTCACCAGACTGGTGACAGAAGCAAGGTCCGATGCTGTAAAGAGCAATATTGCATAGGAACCTGGAATGTTAGGTCCATGAATCAAGGCAAATTGGAAGTGGTCAAACAAGAGATGGCAAGCATGAATGTCAACATTCTAGGGATCAGTGAACTAAAATGGACTGGAATGGGTGAATTTAACTCAGATGACCATTATATCTACTACTGCGGGCAGGAATCCCTCAGAAGAAATGGAGTAGCCATCATGGTCAACAAAAGAGTCTGAAATGCAGTACTTAGATGCAATCTCAAAAATGACAGAATGATCTCTGTTCATTTCCAAGGCAAACCATTAACTATCACAGTAATCCAAGTCTATGCCCCAACCAGTAACGCTGAAGAAGCTGAAGTTGAACGGTTCTATGAAGACCTACAAGACCTTTTAGAACTAACACCCAAAAAAGATGTCCTTTTCATTATAGGGGACTGGAATACAAAAGTAGGAAGTCAAGAAACACCTGGAGTAACAGGCAAATTTGGCCTTGGAATATGGAATGAAGCAGGGCAAAGGCTAATAGAGTTTTGCCAAGAGAACGCACTGGTCTCTTGGAAACACCCTCTGCCAGCAACACAAGAGAAGACTCTACACATGGACATCACCAGATGGTCAACACCGAAATCAGATTGATTATATTCTTTGTAGCCAAAGATGGAGAAGCTCTATACAGTCAACAAAAACAAGACTGGGAGCTGACTGTGGCTCAGACCATGAACTCCTTATTGCCAAATTCAGACTTAAATTGAAAAAAGTAGGGAAAACCACTAGACCATTCAGGTATGACCTAAATCAAATCTCTTATGATTATACAGTGGAAGTGAGAAATAGATTTAAGGGACTAGATCTGATAGAGTGCTGGAGGACCTATGGACGGAGGTTCTTGACATTGTACAGGAGACAGGGATCAAGACCATCCCCATGGAAAAGAAATGCAAAAAAGCAAAATGGCTGTCTGGGGAGGCCTTACAAATAGCTGTGAAAAGAAGAGAAGCAAAATGCAAAGGAGAAAAGGAAAGATATAAGCATCTGAATGCAGAGTTTCAAAGAATAGAAAGAAGAGATAAGAAAGGCTTCTTCAGGGACCGATGCAAAAAAAATAAAGGAAAACAACAGAATGGGAAAGACTAGAGATCTCTTCAAGAAAATTAGAGATACCAAGGGAACATTTCATGCAAAGATGGGCTCGGTAAAGGACAGAAATGGTATGGACCTAACCGAAGCAGAAGATATTAAGAAGAGGTGTCAAGAATACACAGAAGAACTGTACAAAAAAGATCTTCACAACCCAGATAATCACAATGGTGTGATCACTCACCTAGAGCCAGACATCCTGGAATGTGAAGTCAAGTGGGCCTTAGAAAGCATCACCACGAACAAAGCTACTGGAGGTGATGGAATTCCAGTTGAGCTATCTCAAATCCTAAAAGATGATGCTGTGAAAATGCTGCACTTGATATGCCAGCAAATTTGGAAAACTCAGCAGTGGCCACAGGACTGGAAAAGGTCAGTTTTCATTCCAATCCCAAAGAAAGGCCATGCCAAAGAATGCTCAAACTACTGCACAATTGCACTCATCTCACACGCTAGTAAAGTAATGCTCAAAATTCTCCAAGCCAGGCTTCAGCATTACGTGAACCGTGAACTTCCAGATGTTCAAGCTGGTTTTAGAAAAGGCAGAGGAATCAGAGATCAAATTGCCAACATCCGCTGGATCATGGAAAAAGCAAGAGAGTTCCAGAAAAACATCTATTTCTGCTTTATTGACTATGCCAAAGCCTTTGCCTGTGTGGATCTCAATAAACTGTGTGAAATTCTGAAAGAGATGGGAATACCAGACCACCTGACCTGCCTCTTGAGAAATCTGTATGCAGGTCAGGAAGCAACAGTTAGAACTGAACATGGAACAACAGACTGGTTCCAAATAGGAAAAGGAGTATGTCAAGGCTGATATTGTCACCCTGCTTCTTTAACTTATATGCAGAGTACATTATGAGAAATGCTGGGGTGGAAGAAGCATAAGCTGGAATCAAGATTGCTGGGAGAAATATCAATCACCTCAGATATGCAGATGACACCACCCTTATGACAGAATTGAAGAGGAACTAAAAAGCCTTTTGATGAAAGTGAAAGAGGAGAGTGAAAAAGTTGGCTTAAAGCTCAACATTCAGAAAATGAGGATCATGGCATCTGGTCCCATCACTTCATGGGAAATAGATGGGGAAAGAGTGGAAACAGTGTCAGACTTTGTTTTGGGGGGCTCCAAAATCATTGCAGATAGTGACTGCAGCCATGAGATTAAAAGACGCTTACTCCTTGGAAGGAAATTTATGACCAACTTAGGTAACATATTCAAAAGCAGAGACATTACTTTGCCAACAAAAGTCCATCTAGTCAAGGCTATGGTTTTTCCAGTAGTCACGTATGGATGTAAGAGTTGGACTGTGAAGAAAGCTGAGTGCCGAAGAATTGATGCTTTTGAACTGTGGTGTTGGAGAAGACTCTTGAGAGTCCCTCGGACTGCAAGGAGATCCAACCAGTCCATTCTAAAGGAGATCAGTCCTGGGCGTTCTTTGGAAGGACTGATGCTAAAGCTGAAACTCCAATACTTTGGCCACCTCATGCAAAGAGTTGACTCATTGGAAAAGACTCTGATGCTGGAAGGGATTGGGGGCAGGAGGAGAAGGGGACGACAGAGGATGAGATGGCTGGATGGCATCACTGACTCGATGCACATGAGTTTGAGTGAACTCTGGGCATTGGCGATAGACAGGGAGGCCTGGTGTGCTGCGATTCATGGGGTCACAAAGAGTCGGACACGACTGAGTGACTGAACTGAACTGCCAGTACAGTTGAGTTAAAAATTAAATGAGATCTATAGGTTGGCTGGGGGTCCATGATCTGGGCTTCCCTCTGGCTTCCATCACTCTCCTAGGACCAGGGGACTAACACTTGCCTTCTTCTGGGTGCAGACCGACAGACACACAAGAGCACAAGCACAACTGTGTAAGCACAGAGTGGAGTCAGACCTGTCAATATCCTTCATCTAATTAAGTCACATAGTAAGCCCAGGGTGAGCAGAGCAGTGATTTCTACTTCTCCTGTGGAAATGAGCAAGAGAGAGAGAACAGTCTGTGTGATCATCTAATCCACCCAAGGGCATCAACCCAGAGGGTGACACAGAAAATGGTAAAAAGGAGTCTTACAGAGGGAAAACCTGAAAAAAGCCCAGCCATAATGTCACATACAGGACAGATTACACGACAGAGTAAAAAGAGATGAATTTCAGGCTTCAAACCTGGAAAGTTATAATTATTCAGAGGTCACTCGCCCAAGTATTGAGAAGAAATAAAATCTGGGGGAGGAACAGAATGAGTTTCATTTGTGATGTGTTGGATGCGAAATGCCAGAACAGAGCCCAGATGTCCAGCTACTTCTATAGAACTGATACACATATAAGTGACGTGTTGAGCAGCAACTGTGTGAGTCCTCTGTACAGAGGCTGAGCTCAAGGAATGAACATTATCAAAGGAGATATAATTTCTGGAAAAAGAGAAGAGGGGTCCAAAGGCAAGGCTCCGAAGTCTGTGCCCACCTCTCAGAGCACACAGCAGGCTGTCTCTGACAAGTCCTTCTCCCCATTGGCCACGTGGAGCTACTTTTAAAGTTCTAAGTACTCTTTTGCTGGAAGGTCCATCAAACTTTTTCTTAAAGTTTCATTTCCATTGTCACTTTAGTGTTTGATATGATAGTAGCACACCTTATACCTCTTAGGAAACTTAAAATATAGATTTGGAGTTTGCATAAAGTAGAAAGAGCAAAGCTAGTTGGAGAGCTGGGAGAGTCGGAGGTCTAGGAATTGGCTGAGATCACAAAGAGATTAAAGAATGGATAAGGAAACACTAAACTCAGGATGACAAGTCCCTGCAGATCAGAGGTGCACAGGGTGCGATGCAGGCAGAGAAGAGGGTGACTGTCTGAGGTCAAGACCTTAAGGATCTAGAGAAATCTAAGAACGAAGTGGTTGCACCTGTCAAGTGTGACAGAGGAATGTGGAGAGGTGCGGAGACAAGACATAATGTGGCCAATGGGAAGTCCTGAAGGTGTGGGGGAGACCCAGGAAGATGCAAATGAAAGCCAGAGACCCAGGAGGTAAGGGGTAAATGGGAGGCGAGGGGTGAGGACCACATTCCTAAGTTTGATGGTAAGGCCAGAGGGACCCAGAGGGACCCAGAGGAAAGAAAGACAAGAAGCAGTAATCTGGGGAAGCTTTCTTATTTTTGAGCAATTCAAGCAATTCCATTATTCTCCAACATAGCCTTTGAATTTGAAGAAGACTTAGTCCTTCAGTTGACTGAAGATGTGTGAAGACTGGGGAGAAGCAAGTTAACCCTTTTCTTAGGTCTCATTGCCCAGGCTACACCTCCACACACAGGTAACCCCACCCTTCTACCAGCTGACAAGTCACTGAATTGGGGCTGGAAATGTGGCTGGTTTTCCAACATAATGGAAACCTCAACCAAAAATTAAATTTTATTTTCTATTCTTTGGGGATGAAAATTCTTCTGATTCTCTTATCCAGCTCTACTAATTGTTCTCCTTGTCTGCATACTTCCAGGCACCAAGTGATAGCACCTTGATTGCTGGGTCTCAGCACTCTTCTCTGCCATACAACATGGGTACACAGGTGAGGTACTGGAGGTTGTTATGGTGACTCAAATGTGTTGGTCTCCAATCTGGTTGAATTTTAGGGCAACTGGAATAAACTAATCAAGAGCACAGGAGAGTTAAAACAAAGTTAAATATTTGTATTAAATATACTATCAAATACACCTGTTTAATAAGGCATGAAGGTTTCCTGTAGAAGCTATCAATTATTAACACATACATGTGCCTGAGAAGCCAGACTGGGGCAAGGGAAGTGCGGAGTGTGTGTGTGTGTGTGCGTGCGCGCGCACAGGGGACCTGTCATTTTTAAAGTGGAACACTTCCCTCTTCTTCTGCAAAATAAGAGATGATAACCCCAGGTACCATTTTTGAGCATTTGCTATGTGCGCTTTTTACACAGATCATCTCACTCAAGTCGTTTAGCTTTCTGATAAACAATTAATATCTTTGAGTCCCCAGAGCAAAAGGCCCCTCTTCTCTGAACACCGGTACATTTATAATGTCCCTCACGCTCCCTCCATATCTTTCTTTTCAATGCATCTTTTCTAGAGTGGTCTTAGAATGGGCTATTTCCATTTTCACCCCTTCCTGTGGTTATAATTTACTTTGGACAATCACAGTTTATCCAGAAGACTTAAAATCAGAGAATGTCGGAATGCCAAAGAACTCAGGAGAGCTTTTCCTCCTCCCCTTGTTCTGTTGATAAGAGAATCAAAGCTCTCAGAGGCTGAGCTGTGATGCTTACAGAACAAGAGCTCCAGCTTCCTGGACCCAAGTCTAGCCCTGGGCACGGAAGCTGTTCATCTCCCCATCCATTGCTAACACCCCCTTGACCCGCTCCTTGTCCAGTCCCCCTCTGATTCTGAGTCAGCAGCTGGACTTCCCAAAGCTGGTGTCACCCTGCAGCAGGTCTGGTAACATAAACAAATCCAACACAAAAGCGGGCAGTTCTCAAGAATGCATGATTGACACCTCATTTGCCTCAATACAGGATTAGCAGTGATCTGCAGAGCAAGCTACTGGCCTCAGCTTACCAGGGTTGTTGGTGGGTTCTGCACTCTCAAGTGGGCCAGGCCGCACACAGACTCAGAACTAAAGTTGTCTGAGGCATTGGACAGCCCATAGCATAATTAACTCTTCTTCTGCCAAGGTTTCTACCACCTGATGAAAGATGAGCAAAGCTGAGGGTTATCACCTGGGGACCAGCACCATAGTTCTTCTGATCCAGTAGGATCTGCTGATCCAATACTCTGGCCACCTGATGCGAAGAGCCAACCCATTAGAAAAGACCCCGATGCTGAGAAAGACTCAGAGCAGGAGGAGAAGGGGGTGACAGAGGACGAGATGGTTGGATGGCATCACCGACTTGATGGACATGAGTTTGAGCAAGCTCCAGGAGATGGTGAAGGACAGCGAAGCCTGGTGTGCTGCAGTCCACAGGGTGGCAAACAGTCGGACACAACTGAGCAACTGAACAACAACTACTACATTAATTCAAAGTATGAGCATTATTATTATTTCTTAATTTCAAAAGTTAAATGTGATTGATTTAGACTTTAATTTTTTTCACTAGATATTTAATACAGCAGTCAACATCAAGGCATCATTTTTAAGGCATAATTTTCATTCAGTGACTGAATGAAAGTTTCCATGAAAATAAATATCCAAGAATTTCCTAAATATGTATTTACATAATGAGCTATTTAAATGCAAGGGATTGTAACATATGTAAGCAATTGCAAATGGCATGTATATGAAACTCCAAAGCAAACATGTCCACTGTTATTTTGAATACATGATTCATAATTTAGCCAAAGTGTATTTCTATGTTTTTTATATAAGAAAGAGCTATACACTATACCACAAGCATAATACATTTTTCAAAGCAATTAGATCAGCAAAGTGCAAGAGTTAAAATGTAACATGACAATGTTGAAAAGTTAAGTGTCAATTAAACATTTTTCCCTGAATTATTTAGTGTATAACAACCAGAGGACTTTATTTTACAATCATCAAAATCAATTCTGTTACAACAATGCTCATAGGAGGTGATTTCACACTTATTAGTAAACTCTGACAAATCACATAAAATGCAGTTTTTGTGCAGGAACATTTAAAATCATGGGCTTCCCAGTGGCACTAGTGGTAAAGAACCTGCCGCCCATGCAGAGACTCGGGTTCAATCCCTGGGTTGGGAAGATTCCCTGGAGGAGGGCATGGAAACCCACTCCAGTATTCTTGTCTGGAGAATGCCAGAGGAGCCTGGTGGGCTACAGTCCATGGAGTCACAAAGAGTCGCTTAGCATGCATGCATTCAAAATCATGTTTAGATTATAAATAGCTGCCAAGGATTTTTTTAGCCCAATAATCAAAATGTACATTCTCAAAATATTTATTAAAATCAAATTTGCAGAACCAGCTCAGTAGCACGGCCTGAACTCTATTGGTTCGTCCTTCTTCTGTATTTTTCAACCTTTTCACCATCCTCCTTTTTTCTGTTTATTTCCTAGAAATGAAAATGGGAGAAGGATACAGAGGCAAAGATGGCAAGAGTGAATGCTTTCTGCTTTTGACGAGCAGTCGAGGGAGGAGGCAGGGGGCCCAGGTGAGCAGTTGTTGGTAGCATTTGGCTATAGGATGACTGAACCTGCATTTCACATGGACTACATATTAATCAGTGCCCAGGAAAACCACTGTCCAGACACAAAGAACTGAAACCAGTTAAGCTCAGAGCTAATTAATGGGTGACATCGATGGCAAGGACATGGGAAATGTAAGGGAAGAAAGTATCTGCTATCTGTTGTTAGACTATCTCCCTCTCCCTTTCCACATTCCGGATGATCTGAAATAACCCAGCTATCGAATACACGTGGCATGATGGCTTCTTCCATGTAAGCAGATGGAAGCCATATACGGCATTTCAAAGGCCAAATGCAAATTAAGCCTGGAATGTTTTCATTACTTTCCCACTCTCACCCTATTCAAGAGTCAAGGGATCTTGAAGACTAATTTCTACTAAGAACTTAAGAACCCTGGGTAGTCACTTCAAATGAACGGAAGAGAGCAGGACGTCATCTGTGATGTAATGCTGAGACTCTCACAGGGCACAAAGGCCACAGGAGGGAAGACAGTACCTTCCTTTTCAGGAGAAGGGGCAGCCCAGAAAAAGGGCACCATTAGACAAGGACCAAGGACCTGGTCATTGCAAATTTTAGGGTGTTTTTCACCTAAAAGTAGCAGAGCTATGAAATTCCAATATTTGTAAACTGGAAACACACACACGCATACACATCTATGAGTGTATATATATATATATATGCATACTATATTCCCTTATATTTTATTGCTGTTGTTCAGTTGCTCAGTCATGTCTGACTCTTTGCCAACCCCTAGACTGCAGCACAACAGGCTTCCCTGTCCTTCACTATCTCTCGGAGTTTGCTCAAACTCATGTTCACTGAGTCGATGATGCCGTCCAATTGTCTAATCCTCTGTCACCTCCTTCTCCTCCTGCCCTCAGTCTTTCCCAGCATCAGGGTCTCTTCCAATGAGTCAGCTCTTTGCATCAGGTAGCCAAAGTATTGGAGCTTCAGGTTCAGCATCAGTCCTTCCAATGAATATTCAGGGTTGATTTCCTTTAGGATTGACTGATTTGATCTCTTTGCTGTCCAAGGGCCTCTCAAGAATCTTCTCCAACACCACAGTTCAAAAGCATCAATTCTTCAGAGCTCAGCCTTCTTTATGGTCCAACTCTCACATCTGTACATGACAACAGGAAAAACCATAGCTTTGACTATGGACCTTTGTTGGCAAAGTGATGTCTGCTTTTAAATGTGCTGTCTAGGCTTGTCATAGGAGCAAGCGTGTTTTAATTTCGTGTCTGCAGTCACTGTCCATATATATGTTACATATATTACATATATATATATATTCCTATATATAAAAATATGTGTGAAAGGTCCATTTGCTGATCACAGTTCTCAACCATAAGATGAAGACTCTGAGACTGTGAAATTCCCTCCCACTGTGTAAATTCAGGAGTGTCTTTTCCTGAAGAGGAGATAATAGAATTAGTAGGGCCTACTCTCTTATGATGGATTTGACACCTCTACCACTTAACTGACCAACTGAAAAGAATGAGACAGACCTTTCATGGATATGCACAATGGTTTATGTTCTGTAAGTTAAAATAATAAGAGACTATCATTTTCCCTATTAAATTTTAAGTAAACTTCAAAGTAACAATCAAAGACAAAATACCAAAGTAGAACATGAAAGGCTTCAATAACATTTCAAAAGATGCTTACAGAAAAAATTACGGAATCAAACCAACAAAGCGGCTGCAAAAGCCCCTTCTTCCATCATTTCATAGTATTTTCACAGCAAGCTCCTTTTATAGGAGCTACAATTTTGCGACAGGTTGCTTTTCACCAGTCTGTGTCCAAGTAAGTCATTTGTCACATCTAAGTGCATATATTTTGTTCTGACCCATAAACCCCAGAGAAGGTTCACTTTCTTCTTCATTGAAATTCTTCCCCCATGGGTATTTTTTTCTTTTCTTACAAAGTAATTTCATCCTGCCAATGGTGCTGGCAATTATGTATTAAAAGTTAAATTTATGTCAACATCCCCAGATCCACTATCAGATGTTGGTATTAGCACTGACATCAAAATCATTAAGAAATTTCCATCATGTAAATTAATTATCAGAATTGTATTGTCATGAATACATAATGACATTATTCATGCAAATAATTAAAAATATGCTTCCTGAAAACAAATTATAATAGTGGGATACAATGTCATTCCTGGAGCTTCGTGACAACCCAGTAGGCCTGGTTTTAGGCACTCGAGTCTTGGAGATGATCATATAGAAGGGGAACGAAATGACGCCGTGTTATTAGCATCATCAATACCAAAATGGAAACCAAGAGCAAGACGGCAGCAGGCAGGACTGTAGTGATGGCTGGCAACCCTTTCATGGCACCTCTTTACTGTACAATTATCTCCACAATTACTGCTCAAAAGAAGATAGTTTATTTCACTGTTGCCAATTTTGAATCTCAAAAGACTTCTCACATAAAAAGGTTGTGTAGTTATTATAACTCTGGTGTTATTCTAGAACACAGCAGAAAAATAATAATAATAATAATTAACCTGAATTCTCACAAGTTATCTGTTGCCATCCCACAAAAATGTAATTACTACTCATCGGAGAGCACAGGGAGAGTTTGGTTATGGAATTTGCAGAGGTCTGCAAACTTTCCCTATAAGAGAAAAACATGTGATGAGGGGAATTAAGTTCCTTTGGGGGAAAAATGTATCTAACCCTGTTGAATTAATACAGCCAACAACACGTACAGCTGAGCGCTGACTTCAGTGGTGGTGCCCACTGATGAATAATGTTTATGACACTAACATCAGCTGGGAGGCTACATGAGCAGTAGCAATAAAAGCACCACCGAACAGATCACATTTTCACCTCTCCCCCACAGCCAGACTCTCTAAAGAATCTTTTGTCTATAGAAGAATTAGAACCTCATCTGAATCCGCGTTTAGTCTGGGGCTCTCATTCAGAAGACAGACACAAAAATTCACAAGCATGAATTGCAATTAAACCACACAAAAATGGAGGATATTACCATCGAAAAGTCAGCCATGCTGTTATCAGTAGAATAGGTTGCTAAGGGGGATGGAGAAAAGCAAAATGGTATCAGTTCAACAGAAAGTCGCTTTGCTAGAAAATAGAAAGCAAGTGCTCAATGGAGTTTGCTTAATGAGGCATCAAAGCTTCCATTGATGTTTGGAAGCCCCGGTCCTGCAGTTGTTAATCCAAAAACACATCAAACATGCACCCTTAACTTGATGTTATATTAATAAGGCCATGTCTTGGGGTTTCTCAATGATAATAAATCACATGCTGTAAGTATAGTGCTTTTTGCAAGGCCACTGCTTATACATAATTCACATGAAGTACTGCAATTTTAAAAAGGCATATTTCACAAAACAAAACCAAGAATAATTTTAATAAATACCTTTCATACTTTGTCTTTTAGAAGGACCATGTCTAAATCCACAACTGGGATTTGAGATGTTCACCCCACACAAATCTACCCAAAGATTCCAGATTTGTCCAGGAAGGGAAGACACAGGCCACAGCCATCTGGAGAGAAGAAGAAACCGTCTGCATGTTCCCGATATTCCTGGAGGGATTCCTAGGTAGGTGCAAGGAGATCAAGCCAGTCATTCATAAAGGAAATCAACCTTGAATAATCATTATAAAGACTCTTGCTGAAGCTGAAGTGCCAGTACTTTGGCCACCTGATCCAAAGAGCCAACTCACTGGAAAAGACCCTGATGCTGGGAAAGATTGAAGGCAGGAGGAAGAGGGAGTGGCAGAGGATGAGATGGCTGGATGGCATCACTGACTCAATGGACATGAGTGTGGGTAAACTCCAGGAGATAGTGGAGGACAGCGAAGACTGGTGTGTTGCAGTCCATGGGGTCGCAAAGAATCGGACGCAACTTAGCAACTGAAGAACAAGAATATTCCTGGAGTCAGGAATCCTTTAATTTCCCAAATGCTTCAGTTCAGTTCAGTTCAGCTACTCAGTCGTGTCCAACTCTTTGTGACCCCATGGACTGCAGCATGCCAGGCCTCCCCATCCATCACCAACTGCTGGAGTTTACTCAGACTCATGTGCATTGAGTCGGTGATGCCATCCCACCATCTCATCCTCTGTCATCACCTTCTCCCGCCTTCAATCTTCCCCAGCATCAGGGTCTTTTCAAATGAGTCAGTCCTTCACATCAGGTGGCCAAAGTATTGGAGTTTCAGCTTCAATATCAGTCCTTTCAATGAATATTCAGGACTGATTTCCTTTAGGATGGACTGGTTGGATCTCCTTGCAGTCCAAGGGACTCTCAAGAGTCTTCTCCAACACCACAGTTCAAAAGCATTAATTCTTTGGCACTCAGCTTTCTTCACAGTCCAACTCTCACATCTACACATGACCACTGGAAAAACTATAGCCTTGACTAGACACATCTTTGTTGTCAAAGTAATGTCTCTGCTTTTTAATATGCTGTCTAGGTTGGTCATAACTTTCCTTCCAAAGAGTAAGCATCTTTTAATTTCATGGCTGCAGCCACCATCTTCAGTGATTTTGGTAAAGAACTGTAAGTTGGATTCTGTTCAGAACTGGAAAGCCTAGTATTACACCACAGAAATCCATAAGAGTCACACAATTTAAACTCTGGAACCTTGGTAAAAACGTAAGTGTTCCTCTTGGTGGCTCTAAGTCAGGAACAAGGATGTCTTCCTCCTAGAATTTACCTCTAACCAAAAATTGTTATGCATGGACTACCCCCACCCCCAAAAAATGAATATTCCCTATAAAATATAAGGTCTTCCCCTATGCCTTACAGCATTAATTGCCCTCTGTATTTTAAGAAAACCAGTTTTAAGATCATCTGGAAACCAAGAAGAAAAAAGATACACATTATTCTTTCTTCTTAGTAAGCATTCTTTCCAGTCAGGGCAAGAAGAAAAATGTCATTATTAACATTAGTATGTAGCAAGACGAATAAATAAATAACCCTGCATGCGTGCATGCTCAGTCAATTCAGTGTTGTCCATCTCTTTGCAGCGCTGTGGACTGCAGCCTGCCAGGCTCCTCTGTCCATGGGATTTTCCAGGCAAGAATATTGGAGTGGGTTGCTGTGCCCTTCTGCAAGGGATCTTCCCAACCCAGGGATCGAACCTGAGTCTCCTGCGTCTCCTGCATTGCAGGTGGACTCTTCACCCACTGAGCCACCAGGGAAGCCCAAATAAATAACCTTAAGCCCCTGTAACAGTCATCAGCATCGATCATATTGTAGTTTTGGGTCCCCCTGGCATAGAAGAAGAAATGAAGTGAAGTCATTCAGTCATGTCCAATTCTTTGCGACCCCATGGACTGTAGCCCAACAGGCTCCTCCGTCCATGGGATTTTCTAGGCAAGAGTACTGGAGTGGGTCACCATTTCCTTCTCCAGAGGATCTTCCCGACCCAGGGATCAAACCCGGGTCTCCTGCATTGTAAGCAGATGCTTTACCGTCTGAGCCACCAGGGAAGCCCCTAGGAAGAGGCATGAAAAGAGGAACATTCACTCGTTCTTCTCTTGTGTGCTCTGCGGTCTGTCTGCAGAGTTGCCCTGACAGAGTCTGTGATGACCGGGATCAATGAATAGATTTTGTCATGATTGCCTCCTAAGGAGGTGGGGAACGGCGTGAAGGGTGAGGATGGATGAGGACGAGGTTGAGAACACACAAGAGAGCGGAGCCAGAAACCACAACCAAGTCCGACAAGGACACGGCAGAACCGCCAACGTTTAAGTCAAGCCTCGGGAGCCCCACAGCAAGAGCAAAGCCACAGATGAGGCCCGTTCTGATGGTGGAGGCACTGGGACTGTGCAGCCCTAAGCCTGCCGGCTGAAATGTGCACTCAGGCAGGAGAGGGGTGAACAGAAGCACGTCTGGCCCCCTGTGGCAGGGAGCTGATCCTCCGTTCAAAGCAGGTACCAGTCAGCCAGGGACCAGACTGGAGAAACCCTGCCCATCAGAGAATTCGGGGAGAGAGTGTGGGCAGCATTCGATCATCATGCAAGGAGAAATACAGCGCAGATTAGAGGAGGGCCTTGGGTCTCTAGAGCGTCCACCAGCAGACCCAAGGCCAAGTCTACCCACCGTAAAATGCGCTGGTGAGCAGGGAGGCTGGGGGGTTGGGGGTTGGGGGTCGGGGTTGGGGGGTGCCAGCCCTGCCCTCCTCTAATTAGTTGGGATGAAGGAGCATCAGAACCCACAGTCAGCAGCGTGTCTTTGCCTGCACTGCGGACGGAGCCAGAGCAGGAGCCAAAGCTGATGCATTTGAACACACAGGCCAGTTAATTAAGCCTTGGACGCTTGCCTGCAAGTGGGGTGCTGTCAGTCCACACAGAGCGGTTTTTGTCACTTGGAGCGCTGGCTCATAGCATTGTCCCCCCAGGAGAGATGCCTCCCAAGGAGCAGAGCATGGCAAGTGGGGTAAGTAGATCGCTTCCCCAAACCCACCAACTCTGCTCCCTCCTGTAAACACATACCTCCTTTTCCACACACCAGAATAAATATTTACGGTGATCCCTGACTGAATGCGCTTGGAGACAGTCCTCTTTCAAATAAACAAAATCTTGATCTCGTTTGCTCCCAGTTTCTCTCTTTCCTCCACAGATGCAGTTGGTGCTGAGTTGGGTGGGAAACCTGGATTGAACAAATACAGATGCTTCCTAATGTCACCAAATGCTTTCGATAAAAACAGGCTTTGGGGAAATTGCAAATGTAATAAAAAGCACCCAAAGGCCCATCAGTGGAATTAATAAAAGCAGAATCGTCTTACATAGTTTTGGACTTTTTCTTTTACATGTGTGCCTTAAAAAATAAATGAATTTTTTTGTACCTTGTTTTATACCCCTAGATATGGTCCAGGGTCTCTTAGTTTATAATCTATGGGAACTTGAATAGAATTTGTATCCTATTGTTGTGTGAAAATTGTGTAAATCTTAATTATGGTGAACTGGTTCATATACTTTTCAAGTCTACTATATCCTACTTTTTCTGTATATTCATTCTGTTAATTTTTGAGAGTTTGATATTGAATCTCCAACTAAAAATCTTAATTTATTTACTTAAGAAATTGTAATATATACTGGATCTATATGTAACTCTCTCTGTATTTCTCAAGTCTCCTGTAAATGTGTTATCATACTTTAATAATTTAAAAAATAAAAAAGAAAGAGAAAAAAATGAATAATAGATTCACATAACCTCATCTCGAAAATAACAGTATTCCAGGAAAATCCCTTTTTTTTATGCCCTGGTCCCACTCCTTTCCTATTGTTAAGGCATAAACCCAAGGCCTTAACGAGAAGTCTTTCCAGATTATCTGCAAACCCTTGAATTTAACCAGATGTAAACCCGGATTTGGTCGTGCCACAGGCAAACTGCTACAATCTTCCCACCTTGCCACTCTCTGTCTCATCCTTTTATTTCCATCTAAAATCATCGTCGTCACCTGTCTTACTGACTGTGGAATTTCCTTTGTTCTTCCTACACGACAACACAGCTGTTGCCGCACTCTAGTTAACGTCGATGAGCGTCATCTCTCTCCGTCGTCCTCTTTTTAATCAAATAAGCTTTCCTCCACTTGGCATGAACCTCTATCCACCACCCAAAAACACTCACCAACATGTTTCCTGTGAAAAGATGCCCATGTCCTTTACCACCCCTGTGATAGCTAATGAGAGACGCTTAGCACGATTCTCACACTGCAAATGCTGATAAACACAGTCGGATGGGCGCGGGAAAGAAATCACGTAGGTAATGGCATCCTGAAACTGACATGACATGAACTCACGCCATTGTCCATTAAATACGTATAGACTTTTGAGGTCACCAACACGCAGACACTCACCTCTGAGCCATGATGTTCAAGACATCAGCACCATTGAAGGTATTTCCTCTGCAGCCCCGGAACTAAGGCTGTGGCCGGCTTGAATTCCTCACCATCAGTCACACAAAGACCTTTCTTAATGTGAAAATATGTACATATGGCATGTAAAAAAGACAACAGTCAGATTAGCAAGATGGTACTGAATGTGACCCTCAGATTGTTCACAGGAAGACTAGGTATGTTGAGATGAGAAGACAGGCCAGGCTACTTAGAGCCCATGGCTTTGGAAGGGAGGGCACATCTCAAACACTAAAGTAAGGATGGAGGTGATCAGGCAACGATGGGCCCAGGGCCACATGGAGGTAGGTGAGCCGCACTGGAAAGGCTTTTGAATTAAAGAGTGGGACTCCATGCTCCCTCAACCCAGGGAAAGGAGGAGAGAGGAGGAGGAAGACTGGAATGTAGCAAGCCACCTGGGCCTTTTCCAAATAAGTCATCCCCATGGTGTCTATGTGTGGCCAACAGTAAACACTCGGGTCTAAGTTGCTTTGACAATAGAGGTACTGGATGTGCATAAAACACCACATTTCATTTCTCCTTTGGACAGCAAACTTTCTGCCATCAGAGGCTGTAACTTTGATCTCTGTTGAGGACCTTTTGGTGGCAAGTGAAGGGAAAACACTTTAGAACAGTTTAAGATGTAAGGGGGATTTATTAGAGATGATACAGACTATTTCTCAGGACCTAAAGGCAGGCATGCTTCACTCATGCACGTGTACTGTATGTAGGGTGAATGATGCCAAGTTACCAATATTCAATCAGGGTCCATCCTTAAACATGATAATTTCATAAGGTGCAATATATATAATTTTTCTTCTCTTCCTGCCCTTCCCCTTCCACTCCTCCCCTGCTCCAGACTCTCTTGAGGATTATAATGTCTCCCAGGAAGAGAAAACACTCAACATTGTTAGAATTATCTCATCTGAATTCCAAATACTCAGGTGAGGTCATCTCACTGGTACTCAATCCTGTTGTCAGGGTCTGGGGTTAGAAACCGCAAAACATGGTTGCCAATGGCTACTGTTTTAGTAAGATGTATGTATGCATGTGCATGTATGTATATCCAAGTGTGTGTATGGTGGGGGGTGAGTGGATGGAGGGTCCACCAGGGCCAGTGCTCCAGGAAAAATGATGTGGGATTGGAACACCACACTGGGGTAAATTTTAGTGCACTGAGTATTTCTCCAGACATCCAGACCCTGACAGGAACCTAATAAAAATTAACTCAATGGTGAAGATGATGTTTCAGCCCACTTATTACACCATTGACTCATTGGATGGTTGCATGCAACCTTCTATTTGGTCATTATCATCCAAACATCTCCTAAGATGCTTGTAGGACAAAGTCCATCTTTCTGAGCCACTTCACCCCCCACTTGACCTGACTCCACTCCCTCCTGAAGCCCCATGTCCCATCACCCCGAACTTAACATTCATCCATGTGCTGGTCTGGACTCGTTTTCTTTGGTCACAGCTCCTGAATCTCAGGGCCAGGTCTCTGCGGACTCCATTTACCCAGGGAATGCCTTCTTCCTCTTCATAAAGTTTGCAAATTTGACTTCTTCAACATGCCTTTCAATCCCACCCTCCTCTCTGCAGACACTTCTCACCAGAGAGCGAAGACAGCAGTACCCAGCTTCTAAGGACAATGCGGGCAGACGTCGGAGCACATGGCACACAGTGTCCGGCATTCATAACTGCTGTCAATACTGCTCTATTATCAGTGCTATCTAATAACAGTGCTAAGATGGCAAGCTCAGGCTCTCAGTCGTGTCTGACTCTTTGTGACCCCCATGGACTGTAGCCCACCACGCTCCTCTGTCCACGGGATTCTCCAGGCAAGAATCCTGGAGTGGGTTGCCATGTTCTCCTCTAGGGGATCTTCCGGACCCAGGGATCAAACCGGCATCTCCTGCATTGCAGGCAGACTCTTTACCACTGAGCCACCAGGGAAGGCAGTACTAAGATGAATACTATTCTCTCATTATTTTCTTTCCCACACACGTCTCTGTTTCCCGGGGCCTTAAAGCTCTCTCTGGCTTGGTTTGCTTTGTGCACTGCCTGGCATTGCCATCCAGCTGTTTTGCACCTTCTCAGAAGCCTGTCTTCTCCTAAAGAACAGACCCCTGCTTTGTGTTTCTTGTTTCCTAACACTGGGCGAGTCAGAGCAGGCCCAAAGGATACCCATTAAATTGCCTGGAGAATGAGTGAAAAAAAAAAGAATAAATAAATCATTTTAGAATATCAGATTTTGCAGATTTTACATGAAGAAAACACTAAAGGGTAAATAAGACAAATTCCTAACGGTAGCAGGAAAATGCATGTAAACAGCAGAAGCAGAGAACATTGTAATTTATTTTCACATAGCATCTTTTATTCAAAGCATTACCAGACATTTGCTGAAAACCCTTAGCTGTACCAAGGGCAGATGACTCAACAAAATATTTTAAACACATTTTATAATGGGGGTGAGACTCTCCGGAGACAGCGTTTGAGACCCAGCAAATGATTAGTAGGCGAGAAAGCAGCAGTGTGGGAAATTCAGAGTATAAAAGAGGCCTCGGAGTTTAACCAGATGACACGATCAATGCGAGGCAGAAGGGCTTCTTGCAACTCGGTGTCGGGGCGACCTGAAGGGATGATGAGCTGAGATTCCAGGAAGCAGTCTCAGCCTACCAGGGCTGCTCCCACGGATGAGTGCCTTCTTTCAGGGGCACCAGGAAATTGGAATTGATTTAAGTCGTACGGGTAAGGTTCTGCAGAAACCCAAGAATTCCAAGAGGAGTCCAAGGGGCAAATTCATTCTGGATAAATCCCCACACCGGCAACATCTACACATGCCGCTAATGAAAGACACATTTAGTGCATTCATCTGGGAAAATATTAATGCTTGAAATATTGGTATTAGTATTGTAAAAGACTGAGCTATTTATTCAGCTCTGAATCCCCTACCTTTGATTGCAAGAAAGTGGTAACAAGAGATTCATTTTCCAACCACCAGTGCGCCCTTGCGCCCTCGTCATCTTTCTAGAAATATTAGTCAACTAAACGACCATGAGCATGGAAAGGAAGGAAGAGAAACAAGGAACTTTCCCAAATATTTGCATTCAGCAGAGCGAGATTTATGCATGAGATGCAAATTACTATGCGTTATTTACACATCAGAGGAAAAACAAATCTTGAATGTAAATGTTTAGAGGGCATATTATTTTTAAATATGAAAGAGGTAAAAAAAATTATTAGAGCGTTTGCAACTCCCACTCAGTTAAAGACACATTCAAATGAGTTTATAAAAGAACTATTGTCAGAAATACAAAAAGTATACCAACAAGGCATCTGAAAAACAGAAAGCACAAAATATCTGGCTGTCTGTACTTCTGCAAAGTTTTTAGAATATTTTGTTGCATTTTCAAGTGATTTCAGGATCTTCCCTTTACAAATATTTTGTTATTGATTAAACATCAAACGTAACATTACCCACTTATTTTCAAGTCTTCGTTACTTCTGTTGGAATTCAAATGAATAGAGCACTGTCTTACCTAGCTACCTTGGTCTCATCTCTTTTATAGATTTAATTAAAAAAAAAAAAAAAAGGAGGAGAAACAAGAGGAGGAAATGGAGATCCACCGACCTAATTCTCTGACTGACCAGTAGTTTATTCGGGAAATTATGCCAAATACCACACCAATACCAAAGTTCTATGCAGGGCAGGGTTTACCTACAAGCAACAGGATAATTGTTTATACTTAGCACTTATTTAAGTCTCTGTTCTAAGTGTTTTACATATTGTGTGTGAGTGCTCAGTCATGCCCAAAATGTACCCTGCCAGGCTCGTCTGTCCTTGGAATTCTCCAGGCAAGAATACTGGAGTGGGTTGCCATTTCTTTCTCCCAGGGAATCTTCCTGATCCAGAGATAGAACCCGCATCTCCTGTGTCTCCTTTATTGGCAGGGAGACTCTTTACCACTGAGCTACCTGGGAGGCCATTTTACATATAATTTTATTTAATTCTCACCACAATCGTATCAGAGCTTTCCAGGTGGCATAGTGGTAAAGAATCAGCCTGCCAATGCAGGAGATGCAAGAGACTCAGGTTTGATCCCTGGGTCGGAAAGATCCCCTAGAGTAGGAAATGGCAATTCACTCCAGTATTCTTGCTTGGAAAATTCCACGGGCAGAGAAATCTGGCAGGCTACAGTCTGTGGGGATGCAAAGAGTTGGACATAACTGAGCAAATACACACACACACACACACACACAATCATATCAGACACCGTTACAGTCGTCTCCCTCCAACCTTATCCACAGGAGTAGTTACCTTCAATAACCCCAGTGGATACCTGAAACCTAGTTAGTGTCAAACACTATATATACTACATTTTTATACACATACATACATGTTTATGCACATATGTGCATATGTATGATAAAGATTAATTAATAAAGTAGGCACAGTAAGAGAATATCTGAATTGCCAGCCCCACTACCCTTACCTTTGAGGCCATTAAGAAGTAAAATAAAGCTGACTTAAACACAAGCATTGCAATACCAAGACACACAATCTGATAACCCAGATGGTCACTAGGTGACTCTGGGTGGGACACGCCAGACAAAGGGAGATTTCTGTCCTGGACAGTGTGAGGTTTCATCAGGCTGCTCAGGACAGCTTGAAATTTAAAACTTATGACCTCAGGCAACTGAAACCATGAATAAGAGGGATGGCTGTACTATGCTTATCATGAAAGCAAAAGTCGCTCAGTCGTGTCTGACTCTCTGCAACCCCATGGACTATATAGTCCATGGAATTCTCCAGGCCAGAATACTGGAGTGGGTAGCCTTTCCCTTCTCCAGGGGATCTTCCCAACCCAGGGATGGAACCCGGGTCTCCCACATTGCAGGCAGATCCTTTACCAGCTGAACCACAAGGGAAGCCCAAAAATACTGGAGTGGGCAGCCTATCCCTTCTCCAGGGGATCTTTCCGACCCAGGAATCGAACCTCCCCTGCCTCCACACACGTTGGTTATTAGCCCAAAGGCCGAGCTCCGTGCTGGGAACTTGGTGTACGACTCTCGTGTCGGATCTTCTCTCGCATTGAATCTTCTCAACAGCCTTGTGAGGCCGAGTTAGGAGATGGGGAAGCTGGGCCATTCAAGGTCACAGTCAGAAGTTGGAGCAGAATTCAAACCCAAGTCCTCTGACTCCAGGCCCATGGCTTTCCCCAGAGCTCCTTCCCAAATAAGAGCCCCAGCTTTGGATGAGGAACCAGTTAGCAGAGATGGACTAATCCAAGCACATCTGGAAAACGCCCTGCCTGGTGTGAGGAGCCTGGCTCAGTCATATCGGCGCCCTCCTCTTCAAAGACATACTTTGTAATTATTCCTTTTAAGCAGTCTTACTGAAGTATTATCGACAAACAACACACTGGGCACGTTTCAAGATTCTGTTTGGATTAGTTTGGGCCCATGTCTATCCGGATGAAAGCATCCCAGAGTCGAGGGGATGGACCCACCGATCCCTGGGAAGGCTGGGCTGGCCCGTGACCTGCAGGCTTGTTTTACTGCTCTGTTCCAGAGGGCTGGGATTCTGATGACACATAATCCTTTCTGCTTCACAAATTACGTAGCCAGTCCTGCCATCACCCCCAAAGTTGCCTCGTGACCTTTTATTTTATTGTGATAAAACATACAGAACATTCAGGTCACCCTTTGACCCATTTTTAAGGGTCCAGTTCAAGGCTCTTCACATAGTCGTGAAACAGTCATCACCACCCATCCGCTTCTTCATTTTCCCAAACTGAGACACTATTCCTGTTAAACCAGTAACTCCCCACGTCCTCTCCAGCCCCCAGCATCCACTCTTCTACCTTTTCTCCATTAGTTTGTCTCTGGTACCACATATAAGTGAATACTTATGGCCCTTAGGATAACGACCTCGAGGTTAAGCCACATCGCGGAATGTATCAGCAGTCCCTTCCTTTTTAATGTTGAACCGTGTTCCATGTGATCCATCATGGACCACATGCTGCTTCTCATTCTTCCCTGGATGTTGTTACCTTTCATAACTTCTCCTTTTTGCCCCTTTCCTCTCCTCATCTTGTCTCCAGGGGACTGGTGTGTCTCAAGAGATTAGCTCACATTTTCTAGAATTTTATATATAATTGGAGTCATGCTTTTTTGGTTGGCTTCTTTTGTTCATGACAATTATCTTGAAATTCATTCATGTTACAGCGCGTATTAATAATAGATCTTTCCTTCCTATTGCTGAGTCACGTGGTGCTGTATGGATGTGCCACAATTCGGTTTCTGATTTTCTGTTATTATAAGTAAATCTGCTATGAGCATTTGTATACCACTCTTTGATTGGATATAAGTTGTTTTTTTTTTTCTTTTTGACAGTTACTCAGGAGTGAAATGGTTGGATCACGTGGTAAATGCATGTTTAACTTTGTAAGAACCTGCCAAATTATTTCCAAAGTAGTTACAGCATTTTGCATCCTACACGCTGACTGGAGAGATCCATCCTCCACATTCTTGCCAACACTTGATGATGTCTGTCTTTTTTGTTGTTGTTACTCAGTCACTAAGCCATGCTGGACTCCTTCTGACCCCATGGACTGCAGCACGCCAGGCTTCCCTGTCCATCACTCTCTCCTGGAGTTTGCTCAAACTCATGTCCATGGAGTCGGTGATGCCATCCAGCCATCTCATCCTCTGTCTTCTTAATTTTAGCTATATTTTCACAAATGCACAGCAGTATCTCATCATGGTTTTAGTTGCTTTTTCCCTAACAACTAATGATACTGATACCTCTTCATGTTCTTATTGGTCACCTGTAAGGTTTCTTCAGTGAAGTATTTATTAATTAAAATTTTATTATTTTATTTATCTTAATTAAGATTTATTAATACATCTCTCACTCCCTTTTAATATTGGGTTCTTTGTTTCCTTGTCATTGATTTTTGAGAGTTCTTAATATGTTCTTGGTAGAGACCTTTATTAGAAATAATCAAGCTTGCAAATGATTTCCCAGTCACTCTGTGGCTTTTCCATTCACAGTGTATTCTGAAAATCAATCGTGGGGTCACCTCACTTGTCTCTGTCTTTCAGGGATCACTATTCCTTGTTGCCTCATGCTCAGTGTTTGAAAACTAATGTTACCTATCATTTTTCTGTTTTATTGGTTGTTTCAGATGACAGGGTGAATCCAGACCCTGGTACCTGGAAAGTAAAATTCGACATATATTTTTTTAAAGTATCATGTTGAGATTACCAAAATGCACATTTATTTAAAAGTATTCCTAAAATTTTAATAGATTTTTGGTATTATTATTTTTTATTCAAAAAGTCTTTGGAGAATTATTATCATCATATGAGAAGGTGGATTTATTTTTAAGTTTAAAAAAAAGGTATTTCAAATTTTAAAATAAATGTCATTTTTTTAGAAGACTTCTCATTCTGAAAAGGTTAGGAAGCCTTAGGACTAAGAGGACTAGACAAGATGCAAGAAACCCTAAAAGTGGTTATAATTTAAGCAATTGATAGCTTGTGGTGGATTGGCTTCTAAGAGAATTTTTTAAGGCAGTCATTTTCACAAAATCAGCAAGAAAGTATGTTCAAAGTTCAGAAGTGCCTAACTAGTGGACCTGAGAATAAATTCTGTCTTCTAACATCTTTTGATTGTAACCCACACAGGGCATTTAAAATTGTGAAATCATTGTCGGTGGTCTTAAATTGAGACACCCCACACAAAAATCCAAATTTCTGGCTTTTCTCAAGCCCTCTGGCAACACGACAACAAGAATGGTCAGATAGCTTCCTGTTTTCTTCCAGAAGCCAATGAGATGGACATTTATGCAGTGTGTGCAGTGACGTGAGGCTTAAACTCCCAGTTCCTGCCCTGTGCACACCCGCTGAGGCTTTGAGGAGCCTGAAGGGTTTACAGGGGCAGGGGTGAGCCAAGAGCCCAGGGTGTGACGAGGGAGAAGGGGCTGAGAGGAAGGACCAGGCCCCGGGAAGCGGGCAGTGCGCACGGCCCTCCAGCTTGGGTCCCCACAGGGAAAGACTGGGGGCCTGCAGGGTGAGCCCAGGGCAGTGCGGCCTGGGAGCATTAGGCACGGAGGCGAGGCTATCTCTATGCAGAACCAGGAAAAAGCGTACAAGTTCTCCGGAGATTCAGTGTGAGATTTGTCTGTAGTTGGCTCTTCATGTGGCCTCCACTCCCCATCTGCATTTGAATTAAAATATATATATATATATATACAATGTATATACATATCCAAATCACTTTCTATACACCTGAAAATAACACAACTCTGTAAATCATCTATAGCTCAACTTAAAAAAAAATGAGAATTGAGTAAGTTGAGGCTGGACCAGCAGAATTGCCTCTGTAAATAGGCAAATGTGAAAAGATTTCATTTCATTTCAGGGATTCTCTGGAAGCTAAAGAGGTAAATATATAATATATTTATATATATGTGTGTGTATGTATGTATATGTATGCACATATACATACACATGTGTACATGAATATATACACAACATAAACATTACATAAATATATGTAATATACACACAGGCATACATAAAATATATAAACGCACACATAAACATGCATACAAACACATATATATACACATTCACACACATTATATATATACACACACATTTGTTCAGTCATTAAGTCTTGTCCAACTCTGTGATTCGCACAGACTCCGCAGCACACCTGTCTCCTCTGTCCTCTCAGAGTTTGCTCACGTTCCTGTTCATTGAGTCGGGATGCCATCTAACCATCTCATCGTCTGCTGCCCTCTTCTTTTGCCTTCAATCTTTCCCAGCATCAGGGTCTTTTCTAATGGGCCGGCTCTTTGCATCAGGTGGACAAAATATTGGGGCTTCAGCTTCAGCATCAGTCCTTCCAATGAATACTCAGGGTTGATATCCTTTTGTATCCACAAGTTTGATCTTGCTGTCCAAGCAACTCTCAAGAGTCTTCTCCAGCACCACAGTTCAAAAACAGTAGTAGTTAGGTGCTCAGCCTTCTTTATGATCCAACTCTGACATCCATACATGATCACTGGGAAAACCATAGCTTTGATTATACTTTGTATTATACTTACACTTTCTAGGTTTGTCACCTAGACCGTGGTGGCTCAGATGGTAAAGAGTCTGCCTGCAATGCAGGAGGCCTGGGTTCGATCCCTGGGTCAGGAAGATCCCCTGGAGAAGGAATGGCAAACCACTCCAGTATTCTTGCCTGGAAAATCCCATGCATGGAGGAGCCTGGCAGGCTCCAGCCCATGGGATCACAAAGAGTCAGACACAACTGAGAGACTGCACTTTCACTTTAGCTTTGTTACAGCTTTCTTTCCAAGGAGCAAGTGTCTTTTAATTTCGTGGCTTCAGTTACCATCTACAGTGATTTTGGAGCCCAAGAAAGTAAAATCTGTCACTGTTTCCACTTTTTCCTCTTCTGTTTGCCATGAAGTGATTAAACTGGATGCCATGGTTTTCGCTTTTTGAATGTTGAGGTTTCAGCCAGCTTTCTCACTCTCCTCTTTTACCTTCATCAAGAGGCTCTTTAGTTCCTCTCCACTTTCTGCCATCAGAGTCCTATCATCTGCATATTTGAGATTGCTGAGATTTCTCCCAGCAATCCTGACTCCAGTGTGATTCATCCAGACCGACATTTCCCAAGATGTACTCTGCATGTAAGTTAAATAAGCAGGCTGGCAATATACAGCCTTGACATACTCCTTTCCCAGTTTTGAACCAGTCCATTGTTCCATGTCCATTTCTAACTGCTGCTTCTTGACCTACATACAGGTTTCTCAGGAGACAGATTAGGTGGTCTGGTATTCCCTTCTCTCTAAGAATTTTCCACAGTTTGTTGTGATCCACACAGTCAATGGATCTGGGGCTCATCTTGAATCTAAAATAATCTCATCTCCAGATCCTTACCACAACTGTACCTGCAAAGACTGTATTTCTAAATAAGGTCGTGCTCACAGGTAGGGGAGTTGGGGATTGGACACACAGGTGGCTCAGACAGTAAACAGTCTGCCTGAAGTGTGGGAGACCCGGGTTTGATCCCTGGGTCAGGAAGATCCCCTGGAGAAGGAAATGGCAACCCACTCCAGTATTCTTGCCTGGAAAATCCCATGGACAGAGGGGCCTGGCAGGCTACAGTCCATGGGGTCGCAAAGAGTCAGACATGACTGAGCAACTTCACTTAGTGGGACTAAGTCAATTCACTGTAGTTTCTTTTTTAGAAAAAAAACATTACTTGTTACTAAACTTCTCCCAGTCTTAATTTTTCTCATTTAATGGTACGCAGTGAGATTTCCTCCAAGGTGTTGGAAACAATCAATCTCGTTATTTTAAAAAATTGTATGATAATTCATTGTAGAAGAGTACCAAATTTTATTTAATCATTTCCATATTAATTGGCACTGATTTGGGGTTTGATCTCACTAAGTGTGCTGCACTAAAGAGTCCTGTAAACACGACCTTACAGTCTGATGTTTTATTTCTACGAAATTGGTTCCCATGGCACTGCTATGTCAAGGATGTTAGTTTAAATGTTAACAGAAGTTTCCAGGTTACTTTCCAAGAAGGATGAAACAATTCACATTTTCACTAAAAATTTGTGAGCATGCAGTTTTCCCACATTGGAGCCAGCTTTTTAAAAAAGTGTCTTATCTGGTGTGTATACAGTGAGATCTATCACTCTGGCCTGAATTTCTCTCACTAGGGGAAAGTTTGGGTGTCATGTTGTGCGTTTGCAGGCTGTATGGATTTGTTTACCTTGTCCACCCATGTCCTTTGTCTATTTTCTTCTGGATTATTTGCATTAATGTTATCACAATTTGCTACATGATCCTTTGTAAATGTTTATATAATTGCGGATTTTAACCCTTTATCTCCCTTCGAGCTTAACCTCTCAACATCGCTCGCATGCAGTGCTCTTCCCCTGTCTTTTGTTTGTTGGCTACTGAGCATATGGTGCCTTTGTTTTACAAAAAGTGTTTTATTTTTAAGTAGTCAAATATGTTAAGTACATTTATTATTTCTTTTATGGCCTTTGGATTTACTACCTTGATTATAAAGACACAATCTCTTTCACATTTAACATACCACTTGTCTAATTTTTGCTTTATAATTTTTACCTTTAAGTACTTGATCCACTTACTATTTCATGTATCATGGGAGAGAGAGAATCCAAGCTAATTTCATTTTAAGACAGAGAATCACTTCTACCAGCACTGTTAGTAAAGAGTCTCCCCTTTTCTCACTGAATTCACTCCTTTCTCAAGTTTCTATAATTTACTGGGATCTATTTCTAGGATTTCAGTATTGCTCCACTTCATAAAATATAAGGAGTTTGATATTATAGACACGAACTCATATCATCAAGAAGAAGAATAACTATCTCTACAAGATTCTAAAAATTACTTGGTTTTCTTATCAGGTTTCTTAGAAACATCAGTAATAATAGCGATGGTAAATTTCTCCATCTTGTTCTAGTTTTGAGGAAATTAGTTTAGCATTTTATCCTTTGGAAATTTATCTGCTGTTGACTTTTTGTAGCTAGTTTCTTTCAAGTTTAGGTTGTCTCCTCCTAATTCTGATTTACTTAGACATTTTATTAGTAATACCTGCTAAATGTCATCAAATGTCTTTGGAGTGAGTCTATACAATCGTACTTTTTCTCCTTCAATTGGATGATGAGGTGAATTGTGTAGAGATTTCCTGATAGAGAATCAATCCTACCTTCCTGAAATCATGCCTAGTTAATATATGCAATCTAGGGGACACATTTTTGGATTTTGGTCATCAATTTTTAATTCAGGATTTTTGCATCTGTGGTTATGAGAGTTGTTACAACAGGTTGGTTTTCCAGCCTGCTCCTTGCTGACTTCTAGCTCTTGACTAGGTCTTCAGTGGGTTGGTGAGCCCTTCAGTTCCGCTTGTGGTCTGTGCCCACAGCCTCTTACAGTCTTGCGTGGCTGCTGTTTGGGGGGACGCTGGCCTTTCCCCAACTCCCTCTTGGGCCAATGACCCCATGTACTCCCTAATCTCTGCAAACACCTGCAGTCCCCAAGTTGACACAGAATCGTTATGTCAGATGACATTGTGCTTATGAACATGATGGGAAGTGGCTTCAAAACCACATCACTGAGATATACTCCAGCACGAACGGGACAGAAGGTGATCGGAACAGAAGCACAGAGGTTGGTCAGCCAATGTGTAACACAGGACGTGGTCTCCAGAGAAACCCCAGGGGCATACGTATTAGCGAGTGTGCTGAGTCTGTGACATACACCTTGCCATTTCGTAGATTAAAGGAAGAAGGAAAGGTCTTGTTTTAAAGTTTCCTAACTCACCACATTGCATCGTCCCTGGAAGGTGCCCTGGAAACCTCCCAGACACAGGCTGTGGGTTCATCTCTTCCCTGGACCTTCCTCAGCCTGTTCACAGATCCAGTCTAGAAGAAGCAGTTCGATAATGCACGGAATTCCTGAACACCTCTTGCACGCAGGAGACTGGAACATGCTTACGGCACCGAAGCCCTGAGAGACAAGGCTGGCTGCCCCCACGAGGCCGCCCCTCATTGGCCTTGACCCCAATCAGGGCTGTGTGTTTGCTCTGCTGAACAGCCTGGGGTGGTGGTGCCGCAACACAAACACGCCAGGCTCGCTCGCTCTCTCAAAGACAGCGTCTCCCCCAGCCTGGAATGTGGAAGACAAACACAGTCCCATCTTTCCCAGCTAATGAGGATTCCTGGAATGTGTGAGTGATGGCAACTCGCTGCCAAGGCCCGTGCTGGGGAGGCCCGGCGATGAAAGGAGCTCTTAGCTCATCAGAAGACCGTACTGCCACCGTGCCCTCACAGGGAGCGAGAGGGGGATGGCAGAGAGCTAGAATGAGCAAACACACACAACTTTTCTTTTTCTTCAAGCTCTAAGAAAATCACCTATGAAGATTTAGCTACATATAATAGTAGTCGGTCCATGATGAAAGCGCTGCCTATTTCGGTGTTGATTTGTCAGGCTGGTTGTTGCAACATCATAAAACTCCTCGGGAGGGGAAGGTTGCCACTCTGCAAGGAACATGCACTGCTGCGGGGACCCCAAAGCCTTGCAGTTAAAGGCCCTCCCCCACAGCACGCCCCTTATGTGGCCCAGGCTCCTCCGGAAGACCTTGATTCTCCTCTCAGCTTTCCTCTCCCTGGTGAAGAGTGAACTAATATACAATGTCCACCAGTCCGACCCGTGTCTGGAGTGTGCCGTTCTGGGAACTGACCTGAGATCTGGACAGCTGGCTGTTCCTGCCCTCCTGCTTGATGCCCCAGGGGCCCCGGCCGCCCCCTGCACACCTGGGCATCAGGAGGTGGCCGTGGGGCAGGCTGGGCTCCCGCTCTCTCTCCATGTGCTTCCACCTCTGTCCCGCACCGCAGGGTGGTAGCACCTGATCACAAGTGTTTAAACGTCAGCAACACCCAAGGATGGGAACATCATGAGAGCACGTCAAAGAACGGGATCTGTGCAGCATCTATCTTCTCAGGAACTGGGCTAAATTTTGCTCTGAGAAATCAGAGCAGTCCCACACCATGGAGCCAGAGGAAGTGTCATTTGCAGGCAGTCTGAGGCTAGGTCAAGGGTTGGGAGTGCAACTTTGACAAGACCCACTGGAAGGCGAGGTCCAAAGAGCCTGACATACCTTGGCCATAACAGGAGCGGCGAAAGAAGCGCCCTTCTGAATGGGTTGCAGCTTCGTGCTGTGTAAACACATAACAAAGGAGTTTGCTTTAGTATTTTTAAATAAAATAACATTAATTGTGTTTTCATTACTATAGCAATGCACGTTTGAGAAAATAAAAATAAGCAAAATTTCTTTAAAAATTTTAAACGCATCCGTTATCTCATCATGCATAGATAGCTCCTGTGAATACTTCACACACGTTTATTCTCAAACTACTCTCTGCCTAGATATATTCATCTATTTTTCACACAAATAGACTCATATTCTCACTTTCCTTTGAACTTCCTTCTTCATTTAATAATAGATCATCAACTGATTTCCATGTCATAAAAATTCTTGTAGACTATCATTTTAACAATAATTTATTTTGCTCTTATTTAATGGCAGCTTATTTTATTCCATTCCTTTTTTTATTACAAGGCGATGTTTCATTTTTAATTTCAATAAGTTACTGGTTATGTTTTCAAATATCTTTCTTGGTTTTGTTTACTCAGTGTATTCCTGGGTAACACCGAGTTCCGCTCTGGGAGGATGAACAGAACACACACCCTCACCACCAAGGAAAAGTAGAGACTGGAGGAAGCCATCAAGAAAGCACGTAAAAGTTAACTCCAAACTTCAGGTGAAATTGTAAATGCTAGTAATTGTCTTGGAGAAGCCAGAGAGCAGGCAACGGATGAGAGTAATATTTGACAGGAGGACTTGATGAAGCAGCCGCGTGCGAGGAGGGGACATTCCTGCGGGCACAGCGCACACGAGGCACCGGGGTGAGCGAGAGGGAATGGGAGACGGGACGCTGCGGGGACCAAACGTGGACGTGGGCACACAGCGCAGACATGCGGGGAGACATGGCCTGACCGTGGGCACAGCAGGGGAGCCCTGAGTCCACACAGGCGACGTTACCAGCAGAACTGGAAGCTGACTCGGACGCCCATGAAGGGTGGGGGCAAGAGTGGCACAGCGGTCTCCATGGGAAGGCCTGGCCAGAGAGGGACGTGAAGGGCTGATTTTCTGTCTCCACCGTGGGATCTCTGACAAGCCTTCAGAAGACACTGAATATAAAAACAAAAGCAGACATGACCTGCGCTGCCACTGCCTGAAGATAATCTCTGGGCCATTTTTGCATCCCTTTCCAGCTTGTGTTATGACTCTGTTTACATACAAGTTGTTTATTGCTTTTATAATAGAATGAGATCATCTCTCTACTATGTCTATGTTCCATAACAACTTTTCTGCTTACTGTGTAGTTAATATATTTCTGCATTGATAAATACAGAATTAATCAATCTAGAATTTCCATGTCGGTAAGTTTATTAATTTAATTCATACAAAGTAATAAAATATGGATATAAAAATAGACCTAAGCAGACCATGGTTAATGAACAGGAATGGCATTTCCTTTCTTGTATAAACAATGATACCTTCATAACCACTACTTAAGATCAAGAAATAGAATGTTGCCAGATTTCAGATCCTCTTTTTTGCCATTTTTCTACCACTACCATTTCTCCCCTCTTCAAAGACAACTATGATCCTGACTTCTAATATCTTGGATTAACTTTGACTGCTTTTTTTTTTTTTTAACTTTGACTGCTTTTGAACTTTATAAAACATACAGTGATTTTTTTTTAATTTATCATAGTGATATTATATAATAACAATAATCTTATAGTTAAAATATTTACACATATTAATTAATGTGCTTATATAATTGCAGTTACTTACCATCTATTTTAGTTGTATAGATGCTGTACTCCTCTGCCTGACTTCTCTCACCAAACTTAATGATTTTGAGATTCATTTATTGCATATAACTACAGTTTGTTCATTTTTCTTGGGCAATAGTATTCAATTGCATAGATGCGTCTTTTCATATATCAGTGATTATTTTCTTGATACAAACTTGGGAAAGTGAGATGGAAAGACCAAAAATCAACTAAGATATTTGCTAGCCATTTCCAGATACTCTTCAGAAAAGGTATACTTATATGACGAAAACCACCACAATATTGTAAAATAATTATCTTCCAATTAAAATTTTAAAAAATTAATTTTTAGAAAAAGATATACTAATGTATTCTTCAACCAACCATACAGTGAAAGTGAAAGTCTCTCAGTCGTGTCTGACTTTTTGCAACCCCATGGCTATACAGTCCATGGAATTCTTCAGGCCAGAAAACTGGAGTGGGTAGCTTTTCCTTTCTCCAGGGGATCTTCCTGACACAGAAATTGAACTGCGGTCTCCTGCATTGCAGGTGGATTCTTTACCAACTGATCTATTAGGGAAGCCCAACCATGCAGGAGTGGGCCTAATTCTCACCCCATGACCAACATGGGGTAGTGGTTTTATTTTTTTAATTTTTTCCAACCTGATAGACAACTAAAATATTTATTGTTTTATAACTCCTTTCAAATCACTTTGTTAGGAATTTGCACAATTGCATGTGTGTAAAAACTATTCTGTAGCCTTTTCCCTTTAACAATATTTCACAGTTTCCTGTGACCCTAAACCCACAGCTATGCCATCATCTTTAACTAACACATTATAATCTATCATGTCGATATATCTAAACTCACTTCCTGAGAGTTCACTATGTGCAAGGCATTGTCTTAGGTTTGTTTTTCTGAATAAACTGATTATCATAATGTGCTCTTTTAAATTCTAGTGGCAACCTTATGAATACAGGTCTATTATTACGCACATTTTAACAAGGAAACTAGAGCACAGAGAGATTATGTAATAATTAGCCTAAGAACAAACAGCTAGAAACATGTGGAACCAAAACTTGAATGTGGGCTGCTCTGTTTCAGCAGCCATGACTTTAATTTCCTAAATCCTGACTTTTTCAAATAATTATCACACTTTCCTCCCCTTCAGAACAAAAGGTGCAGTTTAGTCCCACTGCACCTTTGTAGCCTCTCGTAGATTGTAATTGTCCAATAAATCCACTGATGAGACGCTCTAAAAATGACTGAAAACAAAAGTTAACCACTGCTTGATTCCAAAATGTACTGTTTCTGACAACATTCACACCAATAAGTGTTGCTTTCCATGATGGAATTCATGAAATCACTTTCATTTCATTTCTTAAGCTTTGTACCACGGATGTTTACGTGTCCTAAGAAGAGAAATTCCAACATGTCTTTCGATGCCAACTTCTGTAGGATAAATTCCATGTCACTTAAGAGGAGTCACCAATTTCCGTCTCAATTAGCCAGTCATGCCTTTGGGTTTGAGGCTTTCCCAACGGCAAAGCTCGTAGAGTGCCCAGTTCTAGATGGTAAAGTCCATGAGCTTACGCACCGTCCAGAGAATTTCAGAATAACTCCTTGGCAGGTTTTCCAGAATGACTAGATAACTGACTTATTCCTCCATGTGTGTCTGGCTTTGGAAAGTGACATTAAAATAGAAGATAAGAGACGGGATCAATGGCTTCATTAGGTTTATTGAACATTTGAGAAACGTGAAGTGATGTCTGTGAAAAATGACAGCTCCCGAGCAACTGGTGACGATGGGTTAAAACCAGTGTGTTCAGCCAAACTCTTTCCACACAGCAGTAACCCAAATTGCTGTTTTCAAAAGCCAGTGGCTTTCCCTGCTCGACCCAATAGCCGTCACATGATTAATGCGCTGATGTCTTTTTAACCACTCTGTTACAGAAGCTGTCTAACACACAGCCACCCTCGCTGCAGAGACCTTTTTGTAAAAACCTCGTTGAAATCATGCTGCTCTGACTGCAGGCTACTGCACCTTCCTCCAAAACATCATAAAGACGAAGAATTACTGTTTGCCGTAATCCAGGCCATAAATCAACTCAGACCGAGGATGGGGGAAAAAAATCACGAGTGCTTCCTGCATTCAAATTCAAAAGCCTATCTGTATAACAGCATATTTTGGAAAATGTCAGAGGATGTCAGAGGACTGGTGGCTGCCTCTGTGTGTGTGTGTGTGTGTGTGTGTGTGTGTGTATGTGTGTGTGACTGGTGGAGAGAGGTGACAGGAAGGGGGAGATTCGGGAGACATGAAGGACAAAAGAAAGCTCAGCAGCAGTTAAATAATTCCAAAGGCTTTGATCTTATCAGGCCCTTCCTTGCTGGAACAATATTTTAAGATTGTTAAAAACGGCCACCTTATCTGTTTGACGCTGTCCCCCACTGCTTAACTTATCTGGGCCCAGCTGTTTGAGAAAAATGCGCTGTGGCGTGACCTTGATTTCTTAGCACCTGACCTTAATATCTAATCAGCTGCGAGCCTCAGTGCAGCCATCCAGAGATGGCACCCAGGCCCCCCGGCAGTCAGGGACTCAAAGGATGCTTACGTCGTCTCCTCCAGCCCCACGCAGCAGCCCCGCCCTGCCGATCTGTGTGCTGGGTCCTGAGGGGTGAGGGGTTACTTGAAAATTGTGGATGTCATTTCAGTTGAAAATAATTTGGGTGTCATAAAAAATGCCCTGAGTTCATTCCATGTCTCTGAAGGGAAGTCTCAATTTGGATATTTGTTGTTGGTGTTTAGTCACTAAGTTGTGTCTGACTCTTTTGCGACCCCATGGACCATAGCACGCCAGGATCCTCTGTCCATGGGATTTCCTAGGCAAGAATACTGCAGCAGGCTGTCATTTCCTTCTCCAGGGGATCTTCCCCACCGAGGAATTGAACTCGTGTCTCCTGCATTGGCAGGTGGATTCTGTACCACTGAGCCACCAGGGAAGCCCCCAACTTGGCTGTAGAAAAGGGCTAATCACTCATGGCTGCCATCATATTTATAAAACACAAACCTTCCCCTCTTGTGACAACCAGTTTGAAAGGCATACAACCCAAAGCAGTAAATACACATCCCTACACACACACACACACGCAGGTACACACACAGGAATACACATCCACACGTGTGCACTCATATGAATGCAAATACAGGCACAGACATGCATGCATACACACAACACATGAACTCTAAATACTACTTTTAAAGAATTTTGTCTTAAGAAGTGTGGCTTAGTGGTCCACACTGAAGTGAAGTCTTAACATTCTGGAACGATATAGAGAGATGTCAGAGTTATTAAAGTACCATTATATTAAAAGCGACATAAAAGGACCTGGATTTTTTTTCTCTCTCGGCAACTTTGGAATCAAATTTGCTTTGTCGACAAAGCAATCGAGTTTCCCCGCCAGCCTGGCAGGCTCGTCCCAGAACCTGGAAATCAAGCTGTTTTCTCTCTGGCTCTGGAACTGTCACCAAGAATGGGTGTCCTGCCATCACGACGCTGCCGCCCACAGCTCAGGGCCAGGTGGGAAGGGGCTCTGCCACTCCTGTCACTACGGGCACTGATTTCCGCGGTCAGCTGCACTCATACGGAACGCTCACAGACGGATTCTTGAGGATGCTCGTTTTCTACACAATAGTTGTAAAGATGCCTCTGAACTTGAGACGGAAAATCAAGGGGAGCGCCAAGACCCCACTAGCCCTTCTCACCTGCCGGTCTCCCCAGGAAGCTGGGGTTTGGGGCCGGAGCAACACTGCCCACTGCGGGGGGCTCCCTGGGATGAGGGCCATCCCAGCGAAGGGCTCCCTGCACTAGAGTCTCTCCTTGACCTGCATGGCCCCGGCCTCAGGCCGCACAGCTCTCTTCAGGGATCTGTGATTCTGGTGCTTTCATTTGTGGTCAGGTCCCAGGGGAGGCTTCCCTGGTGGCTCAGAGGGTAAAAAGTCTGGCTACAATGCGGGAGACCCGGGTTCGATCTCTGGGTCAGGAAGATCCCCTGGAGAAGGAAATGGCAACCCACTCCAGTATTCTTGCCTGGAGAATCCCATGGACAGAGGAGCCTGGGGGGTTACAGTTCATAGGGTCACAAAGAGCCAGACAGGACTGAGCGACTTCACTTTTCCCAGCGGAAGGGACCACAATCATTTCTATGACAGAGTCCCCGACCCCATGACCTGTATGAAGACAGCCCTGTGGATGGGGAGACACTAGGCTCCGGCCGGCGAACCCCTGGAAGAGCATTCCCAGGGCCCAGTGCGGCTTCTGGAAGCTGCAGGACCCCCTGCCCAGGGCCCCAGGACACCTGCCCACCAGGCAGCTTAGACAATTGTGGTCTGGGCTCCTCCTGGTGCTGAGGCAGCTCGGAAAACCAAGCAGGTTTCCATCAGCCCAAACTTGGTTTCCCCGCACGGCTCACACATCAGGCTCCCCCAGAGGTGACCCTGGAGCCCACAGGGAGTGCCGGGCACATGCCCAGAGAGCCGGAGAGTCCGCTGGGGGGAGAAGGAGACACGTGCACACCAGACCTCAGTTTCGCGGAGCCGCCTGCAGCTTCTGGAAACGGACACGGCCTGCTCCGTTCTCAGGGTGGAATCTCCTCGCACCTCCGCGCCAACAAGAGGACCCTGATGCTGGGCCCGCTGGCCGGCCGGGCGCTGCTTTCCCAGAGCGGCTGCATGCCTGAGCTCGGAGGCCTGGCTTGGACCTGCACTTGCCCTCTCTTCAGACTGCTGGCAGGCTCCTCTCACAGTTTTCCTGTAAACCCAGACCCCATCCGGAGTGATGAGGCAAAGACCCAACCAGGCAGGGGGATTGCTATCATGCTGAAGTCTCAGTGAAGTTTTGAATAGGTTTACAGGCTGGTCCTCAAAACTCATCCTAAGGTCTGACAAGGTCTCTGAATCCAATGGAAGTGCTGCTGTGTCCACCACCAGGACCCTCCCCACTCACCAGGCCAGCTCCCTCTGCAGCGCCGTCACCCAGGAGTCCCTGTGTGGGGCTCCAGACCCCATAAAACTGGTCAAAGTGTTGGTCACTCAGTCCTGTCAGACTCTCTGCAACCCCATGGACTGCAACCCGCAAGGATCCTCTGTCCGTGGGATCCTTGGGTTTACAGGGAATAAAGTGAGAATTCTCCAGGCAAGACTACTTCAGCGGGTAGCCATTTCCTTCTCCAGGGGCCCTTCCATACCCAGGGATCAAACCCGCATCTCCTCCATTGCAGGCGGATTCTTTATCATCTGAGCCACCAGGGAAGCCCAATCAGAGGGGAGGAAACTTCCAAATAGGTTCTGAGCTTCAAGACTGGAATTGCAGAAGGAAGGCAGCAAGGCCACTGGAGGAGAGGGAAGCAGTGCCCCTCCACCACCCTGGGGGCTAACTGAGACACCGACCCCCAACAGCCCCGCCCCGAGCTCCAGCCACGACGGAGGGACCAGACTCTGAGCTTCACACCCGAGGGCCCGGCATGCAGAGCCTTGGAGCTGCGGGAAGGACTGTGTGGCTCTGGCTCCGGCTGGTCACGGGGTGTCACCCGCGCTATAATTAGATTTTGGACATGCAGACTAGGAGAGGGAAGTGGGGTAATTAAAGACTAAACTATCAAATGCCTGGCCTCATCCTCTAAAAGGAGGGCGGCCTGCAGCGGCTCCCACACCCCAGCCCCTCAAGGGCAGAGGTGTCAGGGGGTCATCGCCAGAGTCCCGGAGACGCCCTGGAAGGGAGCCTGTTTTCCGCACCAGCGTAGGTCCAGCAAGAGCCGACTGGATGTGTCTGGAGATGCGGGGCGGGGGCGGGGCGTGAGGAAACCTGACTCGACCTTTGGGCTGCAGGATCCTGTAGGATGGAGGGAGTGTCCCCAGGAAGGACAGTTCACTCTGAACTTGAGCAGGGGCGTGGGAGCAGGGTCCCTTCGACAGTCAAGCCTGCCGGCGACGCAGGGCTTTCAGAAGCTGGCCCAGCTGAGCTCCCATTCAGCAAGGCTCTAAAACTTCCAGCCTATGCCCCCCAAAGATCTGCTTTTCACAGGAGGAGGCCGGCTTTCCCCCTTTGTTTCTAGGAGCAAGAAGAGGAATGGAGTGACTGGGACCACTGGCACACAAGCTCTGCTCTCTGCCTGCCTCATGACTTGGGTTCAGGGAGGTGTCTGGGTTCAAATCCCGGGGCCCTCTTCACAGGACCTGTGTGGGTTCAGTCAAGTTACCTCTCTGTGGCAGGGAATTGTAGTTGAGGCCGCTGGTTGGTCCTGCCTCCCTTTTTCTAGCGCCCTCTCACCGACTCTGGGCTTGGCCATGGGATGGCAGTGGCCGATGGGACAGTAACAGAACTCCCAGCTGAGACCTGAGAAAGTCCGTCTCGCACTGCCCTGTAGCCCTCCTGCCGCCTTGCTGGAAGATGCAGACGAGGCCTGGTCTCCCCGCCTCTCTCTCCCTGACGGGGTCATGGAGCCATGATGACCAGACGAGGCCTGGTCTCGCAGCCTCTCTCTCTCCCTGACGGGGTCATGGGGCCATGATGACCAGACGAGGCCTGGTCTCCCTGCCTCTCTCTCCCTGATGGGGTCATGGAGCCATGATGACCAGACGAGGGCTGGTCTCCCAGCCTCTCTCTCTCCCTGACGGGGGCAAGGGGGCCATCCTGACCAAACATCAAGGCACAGCCGGCCCTTAGCTGCTCAGCTGGGTCACAGAACCACGGGCCAGTCCACAGCCCCGGCTGCAGCCTCTACGCATAGAGAGGTCTGTCATACAGCAGCCGGAAGAGACGTATCTTAAGCTTTCAGCGTCGTCTTTGCTAAAATGGGGACAGGGAAGTGCAATCCCCACCCTCTCATCCACGGCCTTGGCTTTTCTCGTCTCAGTCACCAGTGGTCAACCGGGGTCTGAAGACATTAAATAAAAAGTTTCAGAGGTACAGAGTGTGTATGCCCACAGCTCCTCCCTGCCCTTGGAGGGGGTCACCCACGTGTCCCGCACGTCCTGCCTGTTAGTCACTAGGAGCCCCCGATCATGACAGTGCTGGTGTTCCAGCGCCCTTTGTTTTGCTGAGTAATTAATCCAAAGTGCAGGAGGAGTGATGCTGGCCGCTGGGGTCTGCCACAGGGAAGCAGGAAAGCTGCCTTTAAGCGAAAAGGCGAAAGTTCTCAACTTCATAAGGAAAGAAACAAACCGTATGCTGAGATAGCCGAGATCATGGTGAGTGACCCTTCTGTCCATAAAACGTGAAGCAAGCAAAAAGAATACATACTAGTCTCACTGTCACACCTCAAGCTGTGAAGTTACGACCACACTGCTTAAGTGCTTAGTTAAGATGCGAAAAGCATTCAAGTTGTATAGTAAGATATTTTGGGAGAGAGGGGGGTGGGGCTTCACTTACATAACTTTTATTACAGTGTTTTGTTATAATTGTTCTATTTTATTACTTACTGTTGTTAATCTCTTCCTCTGCCTAATTTATAAATTAAACTTGATCACGGGTATGTCTGTACAGGAGAAAACACGCTATCTCTGTGGTTTGGTACCATCCATACTTCCAATTAATGCACTGAGGTCTTGGTCAGGACCCCTTGAGATAAGGGGGCACTTCCCCTCCGAAGGGGTCATGATGATGAAGGGAAGTGAGTTAGCTCTCACTGATAACGTGCACTGTATATATTACAGTTTGAAAAAAAGAAGCAACTAACCCTTTTCCTAAAATTTTAACTTTTACAAGCAACTTCTTGGCACTTAAGAAATATCAACTATAACATTTAAAAATGTTGTCAAAACAAAGAAACCGATGCCAGGGGGAACTCTCAGCATCATTTCTTCCATCCTCTCATCTCCGGGGACAACAAAGTGACCTCAGAGCGTCTGAGGTGAGCAGCCAGGGCAAGCTGCATGCGACTCCAAACCTGAAATTTGACCGTAAGATGGTACCATGCTAATTCTTAGTGGATCCCCCAAATACAGTGGAACCCCAAATACAGACTCCCCGAAACACCCTGCAGAGGAGACCACTGGTGACTCACTTCCATTATCCTTACCTCAGCTCTGAGCAGGCTGGTAAGCCAAACGTTTATTTTGACAGGATGGGCCTCAGATTATGCCTGGAAAAGGAGTTGATGGAGGGATAATCAACAGAGCCGCCCTCCTTGGCTAATGAGTGGAAGACTGAGCAGGCGGGGGTGGCGGTGGGGAGGGTGACGCGTGCGGTGTTTGGCTGTTTTGGCGTTGTCCAGTCACTCCGTCGTGTCTGACTCTTTGCGACCCCGTGGGCTGTAGCCCACCTGTCCTTCACTATCTCCAGGTCTCTAAAAAGCAAGGGCGAGAAACGTTCAGTCTGATGGCTGACTCACTCACTTACACGCCAGGCGCTCAGAGTACGGTGTCATAATCTGTCCTTTCTTCCAGCACCTACCCCCCCCACACACACAAGCCCTCCCCTGTGCTCTCCAAAGCAGGACAAGGCGCTGGGACCCGGTTGAGCCCTGGAATAAATTCGAAGCAGGGTTTGAACTCAGACTTTCTGACTTCAAAGTCAGAATTCTCTCCTCTCTTCCAAGATAATCAGAAAGAGGAACCAAAGAATGTTTTGATTAAGTGGAAGGATAAACAGTAGCAAAGACAGGGGCCTCATGAGGCAACATGTTTAAGACTTATAGGGCGAGCTGAGGGAGTGGGGACAGAGCGGGAAGAGAGAGAATTTGGACCAAAAAAGTAGAAGACCGAGGCCAGTCCCCAATATTCACTGAGAAGCGAGGACCCAGAATCTAAAGCAGAGCAACGGAGAACTGACATAATTGCCAGGATGAAGCTTGGACTGTGGGATTATCTTTCTGGTATTAAAAGAAGCTGATAAATTTCCACCCTCCCCTTCCCTCCACAAGGATTATTACAAGAGCCGTTGGTAAGATCTGTTATTTCACAGAAAAATGGGTTTTTGAACATGTTAGTCAGATTGTCGGGCTAAATCTCTTGAGTGTGTGGCTTGAACTTCTGTCAGGATGACGTTTTTATTCATTCAGGAAGCGTTTACTAAACACTTGCTAAGAATAGTGCACAATATGGGGGAAAGCCAGAAAAACTCAAAACTGTGCTCCCAAGGTCTTTGCAAGGTTGGGGAGATAACGGCACAGAGGTGAGTCAGAGCACAGCCTGAGTGCCACTGAATACACCATCAGCAGAGCAGACCTGGGGCTCCAAGAGAGCAAGGCGAGGGAGGAGGTAGGAATGAGAAGCACACCTGAGGGGCTTCCTGCAGGAGGACGCGCTGGAGAGGCTGGGAGGGAGCCAGACCCTCCGGCACAAGGAGGCCTTGTTTCCAGAATAAGATGTCCTGTTCCCAGGTCAGGTGTGGCCGGGCCACCGGATCCTTAGGTGACAGCTGAGTGGTTAGGCTTTTAGGGGCAGTGGTGCAGAACAGCTGGTAGCTTCAATGTCATCCTACAGAGAAAGCCCAGGTCCCTGCAAGAGTGTGGGAACCAGCTACAGTGTGAATCTGGATAGTTTAGCGGGTTGTTCATAAAAAGAATTGCCATTCGACTTACTTTCCTTGTCTCAGAATACAAGTCATTTTTAGAAAAGCTAGTGCCTGGTCTTTAAAGACTCTAAGGAACTTGGAATTAGGGTGGCTGGATTTAGAAGACAGAAATAGGATGCCAGCTAAGTTCGAATTTCAGGTGGACAGGGAGTAAGTTTTGGGTAGAAGCATGTCCCGAGAATTGTCAGGCATTCTGAGTTTCGCCTGGGACCCCCGCTCAGAGGGAGTGGAGAGGCGCCAGGCGCTATTCTAGGACGGGTGGGATGATGCATTTTGTTTTCAGGAGTGCAGGGCAGAGAGGGCAGCCGTGCCTCCATGCACACAGCAGCTGTGGGCCTGAAAGGGACTTTCTGTTCTTTCTCATGTCCATCATATTTAGAGCGGCCTTGCATTTGATGGAATCAAATATGTTTTCAGAGTAAAGAGTATTTCTGTCATGGCAAGAAGCAATTATCTAATTCTGGCCTGGAGAACTCCATGGACCAAGGAGCCTGGCGGGCTACAGTCCACGGGGTCGCAAAGAGCTGGACACGACTGAGCCACTAAGCACAATTATCCCATACGTGTTAGTGTGTTCGATTAAAAAAAAATTTATATATTGTTTTTCTCAAAGGAGAAGCACACAGAGGAAAGCTTTTTTGCCAAGTCAGGATGCACAGCCCTGGAGGCGATTCCATGAAGTCGCTGGTAAGTCCTGAGAGCCCTGGTCTGGGAGCTCTGGGTGGAATCCCCTGGTCCCAGAAGGATAGACGGCATGTCTCTCTCCCACCGGAGCCCTCCCAATCAGAAGCTGGAGCGGACGTCTTCTGACCCAGAATCAGCAGGGTGAGAGAAGAATTTACCAACAACCTCAGGACGGGCCATTGAGAAGGAAGATCTCGGACTGAAGAATTAATTTTCTCTCCTTCCTGAGCAGAGCAGGTTTCCGCCTAAAGCCGAGAATGTTTCCAGAATGCAAGCCCTGAATGGAGACAGTCCTGTAAGCGCCGCGTGACCCTAATCACTCTGACCGCGTTCTGCCACAGCTTGCAGTGGCCTGCATCTAACGCAGGCTCCACGTGACATGCTCCTCCGGAGAACAAGGCTGAAGCTCAGCCAGTGGGCCCGCGTACCCAGGGACCAGGGAGCACTCTCTTCTAGGAACTAATCGCAACTGGAGGGCTCTGGGGACTGAAACCTGTGTACTGGCTTTCAGCGCTCTAGGAACAGACCCCCAAGAAACAGAAGATCTGGCTGAGACAGGACCCTTGCTTACTAAACCGTGATCTGCACAATTAGAACCTTGTAAAGATTTCAAACTGGAAATCTGGCAAAATTAGAAATTTCTCATGAGCTTTTATGTTTCCTAGTAAATATCCCTCTTGCTCAGTTGAAGTTAGAAAATGATCAGCATCAGCCCATGACCCCAGAGGAATGTTTTTAAAGTAGCAGATTTTAAGAGAAAGCCCTGTATTTCTAATAACCATAAGAAACCTTCCTTTTCAGACACCTTTTGATTTTATGAGAAGAGTTTGTTTTCATAATATTTGTATCAGACCAGTTTGCTTTTTTCCAATATAGAATCAATACTGTATTTGCCTACAACTCTTAAGTCCTACTTTTTTTTAACTGCCAATGGTTAAAGCAAAGCATGTGTATAGAAGCTAAGGAAAGGTAATATCTACAAAATATTAGTGAATTTAGGTCTAAACAAAGATATTGGTAAGACTAGCACAAACATTGAACAAAGATTCAAGATGAATTAGACTCAAGATATTTTTTTAAAAAATCACTAAGTGTAAATACACTGTCTCTCAGCATTAAAAACAACAGTAAAAATATTGATAAGAAAGACTCCAATGTTATATACTTTGAAAATGTTAGAATAAAATTGAAATAAAATATTCTTTAAAACAGAACTCTTAGGAAAAAATGAGAGGAACATGAGTGGATTTCCTACACTGATATTCTGTGAAACACTTCCAAAAATATTAATAAGAGTATCATGTAGAGGTCCACAGCCCAACAATTTTAGGGAAAACTCAGTGTGTGGTTTGAAATATTATTTTCATATTAAAGACTCTGATAAGTGCTGCAACCAAGAATCATGTTTGATTGTATTTAATCCACCTTTTTCAAAACTTACTTGCATGTAGGACCCCATTTCTCCCTGCATACCTATCAACAACCTAAAGACTATTTCTCAGGAAATACTAATTTGAGAAACAGTCTATGACTGAAAGAGATCAGGTTCCCTGCCTTTATCACCCAAACTTTCAAAAGGACACGAAGAGCTATTGAAAAACATTCATTGAGATGTTAACTCATGCAGTTGGTCAAAAGCATGCCATCTATTTTTTTCACAGCATTGGTCATATTCCAGCCTCCTGGGCTCCCAGCTCTTGGGACAGACCCTCCCCTCCCCCCAGCCCTCTTCGCCCCTCCCCCCGCCCCACCTCCATTTCCACTGGAGATCTGGTCCCCAGAACTTCCAGCAGGGGGCTCTGTCTGCTAATGCTGACATGAAGGCCTTGACGCTGGTTCAAGGTTAGCGGGCTCAACAGCTAGCAAGCTATAAATGTCTTTCTGGCGTTTAGGACACAGCATTACAAAAGTATGATCATGGTTCAAGAATGTTGCCAAGAGAGAAATCTGTGCTCAGAATTTTATTATTAGGTTTCATCATGTGTCCATTTTCAAATACAGTTAAGAGAGTACAAAGGGGAAAAAACAAAAACCAAGGAGGATTTTTTTATAAAATGAAAATCAAGTTATGACTGATACTAAAAAATAAATTTAAAAGGCTTAAAAATTTCTCTGCATGGTTGGCAACTCAAGGCTGCCAATTTTCTACCAAAAATAGTACAAGAAAACCGAAATGTAAAAGTACAGTTGAAAATGAACAGCAATAAATTACTTCTACTGAGATGAAGGACAGACACAATTCTTCAAGAATGACCTCCCCCAAGGAAGGAAGCACCAGGTTTGGCAAAGTGTCGATTGGAGAAGTTCATGTCTGTAATCTGGATTTTTTTTTCTCTTAAACTTCTTTTCCACAGTCCCCTGTACACTGCCCCCACCCCCAACACACACAAAAAAGAGTATTTCAAATATTCATAATTGGGTTGTAAAGAGATAAAAATATTTAGTTCAAAGGGAAAGCAATACCGCTTCAGCCAGAAGAGTTGGAAACGCGCCCAACAAGAAGGTCGAAGATGCAAATAGACAATAGACAGAACGCGCACCCACAACATTGTACTTTTGCTTCAGTCCCAGGAGAGGGTGGCTGCTCGGAGGGGGCCTGGTTCCCACTGGGAAAGAAACCTGCCACACAACAGGTGCGAGTGGCTAATGAATTATGGCATTTGCAGGAGAGTGGAACTTTTATTCCCGCCCGAGCCTCAGGAGAGTTTGTATGTAATACACCCACACCACACAAAACAGCTCACCGGCAAACCAGGCCAAACCTTTGCCATTTTTTATTGAAATGCCAAACCCAGCTCTATACCTCAGCCAGACGTGAAACCAGCGCATGCCACTCTCACTGCCCCATAATCGTGTACAAGACGGTGAGAACGTGACCACTTCTATCCGATGTTTTGATCTCCTTAGATGTCAGCCTTATGTGAAAACGTTGCTCCCACGTACTCTGTCCTTTCACGTACTGTTTATTTCATCCCAGAAAAGAGACTGTTGCAATGCCCGCAAGGTGTAGCCTGTAAGCTGTGCGCAGGGCGCAGACTTGGGAAAACACAGCATGATATAAGTCAAGGGTAGCAAAAAGACCTCTCACTTTCACTGGGAAATGTGACCACAGAGGAGACACAGCCTGTGCTCTGGGAATTCCTCACCGAGCAAGCTCTTCAGGACACACGGAGGCTGTTTCCAGCTCCCAGCAGTGAGGACCCGGTGGGATAGCACACACTCTGGCAGGAGGAGGGAGACAGGCCACAGAGCTGGTCAGAATCCCCTGCCTGAACTCCCCAGGCCCAGGCCCCGCCCAGTCCAGCCTGCAGGGCTCGGGAAACTGAATCTGAGCTCCTAGAGCTTGTGTCTAAGAGTTAATGGCAACTAAATGCTAAAAGCAAACAGTACCATAGAATCAGACCAACACAGAGTTTTCAAAGCAAGGGTCCTAAATATCAGTAGAAACAGATATTCTGGCAAATACTTAGATGGCTAACTCAGGGAATAAAGCTGTGATTTGTAGAACCGGCCAGTATCTGTGGTATAAATACTTTCATCATGGCCAGCTTCAATCACTGTATGAGATCACTGGATGCAGAGTTGGGAAGAAACATATGTAACTGGCCCTTAAGCTTGGTTCTCTGCGTAGCCCTAGCAGCCCAGAGCAGGTAGGTTAAGGCAGGCTGAAGTGTCCCGGCACCTCCAGACTACAAACCCAGGAAATTTGCTTAAAACACAAAAATAATTTGGTTCAGGAATCTTTGGTCCAGCACTGGAATGGCTTCTCTTTATCCTAAATTAGAATTTGTTTAAAACAGATCTCGAAACATCCTTTTGATGTTTGTTAAACCCCATAAGCAAAACTATGTTATATTTAAAAAGCAGTCTTCAATATCTTAAAAGTAACTTTTTCAAAGCGACTTTTCCATACACGCTGGCTGAGTCTTTGTCAGAGACAAAGGCCCTTCCTGAAAGCACTATTTAAAAATATGAAAACGATATGGACCATATATTTATAGCTGTTCATTATTTTGTCATAATTTGGATGATTAAATTTCAAGTCATCTTTTTTTTTTTTTGCCCCCCACCCCTTTCAGCCTTACTCCCAGAGTTTCCTGTAACTTCACCTCTTCCCCTGTGATGTGTTCTGAAGGATCAGAACGTTTACAGACTAAAGGACCAGGAGACGTGCGTGCTAAGTAGCGGATGTTGGGGGCAGGACAAGAACTGCGAGAGACACCGGAAGACTTTGTCAAGCCCCGCCACTCACCAGAAGCGATGGCCTCCTCTAGAGGGTGTCCATGCGTCCATAAGGCTTCTGTCATCTCAGGTTTTACTGCCAAGTAAAAATGGAATTTCTTCTCATGTTCCCCAAGCCATCAAGCTCTTACGTGGCCCTGTGAACTTTCAAACATTCGTATTTCTTATGTCTCCTATGTGATTAAATATGTGGCCTACCAAATATTGTAGAAGAGGGCAAAAAGAAAGATACGTCATGAAGAAAAATACCCACGGCTCTAAAGTATAATATCACACAATTGGTTTGGGCCAGTAAGATCTGGATACAATACTTTTTTTTTTTTTTTTTTTGAGTTTTAATCTGTAGTCATCAATGACATGAAAATGTACAAAGGCACCTCCAAACAATAAGCATCTTAGATAAAAGAAGCTGAAAAAATTTCAGATTCTCAGCTCATCATTTTACTATTCATGTTATTTCTGGGTTAATTTCTTGACTCCAAAGAATACAGTGAATGAAACTAATTCAGTTGTTTTCATCTTCTGTGCCTCTGAGGCTGGCTTATGCTCTTGAACACATTTTGTGCTCAGAAAAAAATCTCTAGGGTTGCAAATGTTCTGAACATGCTGAAGTGATCCATCCTTTTTTTTTTTTTTTTTAATTTAACTGTAAGGAACTGATACAAACCAATTTTATAAATTTTTAACAATGTCATTTAGAACAAAATATAAATGTGATAGAGATAAAAAGATTTTGAATAATCAATGTGCTATCCTCAATAACTCCAAGAGAATGGAAAATTGGGCAAGTTGTTAAAAAGGGCAAGATGAACTCTATAAAAATAACAAACAAAGCCTGTAACAATCTAAGCACCGAGGAATTAGTGAAGGTAATTAAATATTATGAACATTTTCAAAGGAAACAAAACAAATCAGGAGCTAAAAAAAAATAGACACCCATTTAAAGGGAAACTGTACAATTCAATAATTAGATGAGTGTCTTTGGCTCCTTATTCATTCTAACAAAAATGTGAAACTACAGTAAAAACCCAAATGACATGTGCTCCGAAGGAGTCCGACTGTACCACTGTAGCTATAAAATTCTCCAATCACTGCAAAAGCATTAAGGAAAAGTTAAACAAAAAAGAGACACCAAGAGGCTAGCGATCACCGTGCTGCTTCTGTCGGGAGCAGCCATGGATGGACAGAGACAGGACGTGTGCAGGGGAGCTCTCTCAGGAGCCAGCTATGCCCACGGGTCCTCTCAGGATTTACACCTTACAAAATAAATCCAAGACAAGAGGCTTTGCCCCAACACCTTCTGTCTCTTGTATTAAGCGCATAGAGCAACATCTTTAAAGACTCTTTGGGAGATGAACCCACACGTGCCAAAAGAAGCTGAGTCCGTGGCAATGCTTCCGTTTCGTCAAACACTTTTGAATGCCTGGCGGTTTATATAAATGCAATTTGTTAAACAATTCTGAAGGGGAAATAAAAAACAAGCTCCTCCTGTCAAGCTGATAGCCTATGATGCTGTGCGTTACCGAAAGCGGCAAACCACCCGTAAGATCTTGAAATTCAACTAAACCAAAAGCTGGATGAAAAGATTACTAATAACGTCCACGCAGTGCGCATGGAGGGTGGGTGTTGAGACTTGAGGATGGGTGGGGCAGTCAGGTAAAACAGGGGTAAAATTCAGCCTGGGTTCATTTCACACCAGTTGAAGCTCTAAGGTGGGTAAGTGCCCTGAGTCACAGCTGGGAAACCGGCCACTGCAGAAGGGTCTGCAAGAAGTCGAGGGTTAATGTGACCACATATGACCTCAGAATAATGTCTACATACCATCCTTCCAACCCAGCACCGTGAGGAACTGCAGAAATGGTAGAGGACCAAAGCTTTCATTTTCTTTGCTGGTAGAAGGGAGTTTATGTTTGTGTGTGTTGTCAGGGGAGGCATTTGGCAAAAAAAAAAAAAAAAATCAATAGAATACATGGCTAGGTTACAAGGATCCCATCTCCTGGAGTCAACTGGCACTACACACACACACACACACACACACACACACACACGCGCGCGCTGTTTTCTGATGTTGTCATGGTGATGATACGTCACCAATACATTAGCCTCCAAACCCGCCCCCCAGACTCAAGCACTATACCCTTCCAACCCCCTTGCATTCTGCCATTTTTCTCAAATAGCCCCTCTGATCATGCTACTTTCCCACAGAAAACCTCAGATGACTTCTCATTCAGTCTACAGAAATAAATATAACGACAAGGTATTTGGACAGCAAGGAGATCAAACCAGTCAATCCTAAGGAAATCAACCCTGAATATTCATTGGAAGAACTGACGCTGAAGCTGAAGCTCCATTACTTTGGCCACCTGATGCGAAGAGCCAGCTCGTTGGAAAAGACCCTGATGTTGAGAAAGATTGAAGGCAAAAGTAGAGGGGGTGGCAGACGATGAGATGGTTGGATAGCATCACCGACTCAATGAACATGAATTTGAGCAAATTCTGGGAGATGTGGAGAACACAGGAGCCAGGCAAGCTACAGTCCATGGGGTCACAGAGTTGAACATGACTCAGTGACTGAACAATGACAAAAGGTATTTTACCAACTGGCAGAAATTCAGGGTAGATGCCATGCCCCTACCCTTATCACCAGCTCATTCCATCTCCTTGGAAAACTCACCTCCAGCTTCTCTATAAAGCTAACTAACCATCTTCCGTTTGTTACTTCCAAGTGTCACCTCCTCAATTTGGTGCCTATGGGAAAATCAATTCCCACTCTTCCTTGTTTCAGGAGCATTTTATTTGTACATTCAGTTGTTCAGTTGTTCAGTTGTATCTGACTCTTTGCAGCCCCATGAACTGCAGCAGGCCAGGATTCTCTGTTCTTCACCATCTCCCAGAGCTTGCTCAAACTCATGTCCATTGAGTTGGTGATGTTCCCTAACCATCTCATCCTCTGTCTCCCCCTTCTCCTCATGCCCTCAATCTTTCCCAGCACCAGGGTCTTTTCTAATGAGTCAGCTCCTAGCATCAGGTGCCCAAAGTATTGGAGCTTTAGCTTCAGCATCAGTCCTTCCAATGAATATTCAGGACTGATTTCCTTTAGGATGGACTGGTTGGATCTCCTTGCAGTCCAAGGGACTCTCAAGAGTCTTCTCTAACACCACAGTTCAAAAGCATCAATTCTTCGGCATTCAGCTTTCTTTATGATCCAACTTTCACACCCATACATGACTCCTGGAAAAACCATAGCTTTGAGTACAGGGATCTTTGTTGGCAAAGTAATGTCTCTGCTTTTTAATACACTGTCTAGGTTTGTCATAGTTTTTCTTCCAAGGAGCAAGTGTCTTTTAATTTCACGTACAGAGTTTAGAAGCTGTCATACCCCAATAAAGTTTAGAATATATTATGTTCATATCATCTCTATTATCTATCTCCAGTTAGATCAGGGGGAAGTAATTCTTTCTTCCTAAACTCAGCAGCCCACTGGCTGAGCACTCACTCAAGTAATTATTAGTTGAATAAATAGAGTTTTATGGATTTACAACTTTGATTATTTAAAGTTAGTGATTTTCCATTTTGCAGGCTTAAAAATACAGATATAACACTTAGAATCACCCAGGGAGTGAGCAGTTATTCCAGTCAGTGATAGACCCAGAGATATTAGATATTTTTTCAAAGGGTCTCGGACGCTCAATTTTGCTTCTGTAAGCAGGATAATACATCAACTAGATTTGCATTAGAAAAAGTTTTATTTGCAAAATTCACAGCACTGACATTGTTGTTGGGCTCATTTTTTACACGAGAAAGCATTAGTACACAAAAAGCTAGACTAATTTACAGAGCTTTCTTGGTGAATTCACAACAGAGCCACAGCTAAGAGCCAAGACTTACTGAACTCTCAAGTTAATCTGAGTCCATTGAGCCATTCTGTGGTTGGGCCAAGGGAGACCCAAAGAAGAAGGCTAGGGTTGGAGCAGCACCCCGCCTGCTCCTGGCCACCGGCAGTGGGGTGCAGCCATCATCCGCCACTGCTCTCTAGGGTAAAGAGCGAGCCACGGCCACCTCATGTTCTCCCTGTATCTCTGGCTGGTTTGAAGCAAGCATGTCACAGCTGGTCATCATGGCACCATCTTTGGACATGAACCAGAGTAAAGCCAATGCATAGAACATGAAACCCACTGAGGTCTAACCTCCTTTGTAAAACTCTGCTGCTGCTGCTAAGTCGCTTCAGTCGTGTCCGACTCTGTGTGACCCCGTAGACAGAAGCCCACCAGGCTCCCCCATCCCTGGGATTCTCCATGCAAGAACACTGGAGTGGGTTGCCATTTCCTTCTCCAATGCATGAAAGTGAAAAGTGAAAGGGAAGTTGCTCAGTTGTGTCCGACTCTTAGTGACCCCATGGACTACAGCTTACCAGGCTCCTCCATCCATGGGATTTCCCAGGCAAGAGTACTGGAGTGGGGTGCCATTGCCTTCTCCGTGTAAAACTCTACTTAGTTCCAATTCATAAAGATCCTTCCTGAGCCCTAGATGCTTGGAAAATTACATTTTACAGGGTAAAAAGTAAAACTTGCCAAGTTATGCATTGAATGTGACAACCTTCAGTACATTTGGATGCTTCTAAGAAATGTTTCCTAAATTACATTTGGATTTTCTGCATGCTAAGGGAAACAATTTGCATGTCATCAACAGATACAGGAAAATTCCAAGCTGTGTTAGGAAAACTTTATAAACATAAATATTCAGTCTGCCAAATTTCATGCCTAGGTATCAGAGAAATAGCAGCTCCCTCTTGATTCTGTATTTATGTTGTCGGCAGAATCAGCGATGAGTACAGTGCTTTCATTAAAGGGAAGGATGGAAATGGTAGGCAGATTGGGGAATTCATAAATAATCACATGAGAAAAAAATGGGGGAAAAGTGTATAAGGATACCTCTGTTGTTGCTATTTAGCCACTAAGTCCTGTCCAACACTTGCAACCCCATGGCCCACCAGGCTCCTCCATCCAGAGGCTTTCCCAGGCAAGAATACTAGAGTGGGTTGCCACTTCCTTCTCGAAGGGATCATCCCGACCCAGGGATCAAACCTGTGTCTCCTGAATTGGCAGGTGAATTCTTTACCACTGAGCCACCAGGGACACCCATAAGGATACCTTAACTAACTAATGTGAAATCAGTTCTCTTTTAAGTTTGAATCCCATAGAACATAGAACATCAGTGCCAAGGAAACACACGCATACATATGCCCCTGGAGTGAAGTCCTACCTCTGAGGTGATGTAATTGTGGGACCTTGGTCAACTCAAAAATTCTGAGTCTGGCTCCTAATTTACAAAATAAGGATTGAGATATCCTTAGAAAACAAACTTATTGTTACTGAAGGGGATTGCAGGGGACGGAGGGAGACAGGTAAATTAGGGGTTTGGAATTAACATACACACACTACTATTTATAAGATAGGTGAATAACAAGGACCTACTGTATAGCACGGACTTCCCTGGTGGCTCAGACAGTAAAGCGTTTGTCTACAATGTGGGAGACCCAGGTTCGATCCCTGGGTTGGGAAGATCCCCTGGAGAAGGAAATGGCACCCCACTCCAGTACTCTTGCCTGGAAAATCCCATGGATGGAGGAACCTGGTAGGCTACAGTCCATGGGGTCACAAAGAGTCAGACACAACTGAGCAACTTCACTCACTGAATAGCACAGGGAACTATAATTAGTATCTTGTGTAATCTATGATGGAAGAGAATATGAATACATGTATATGTATAATTGAATCACTTTGCCATATACTGGAAACTAACACAACATTGTAAATTAACTGTACCCCACTTAAAAAATCATTAACAATTACAGAAAAGAATAGGCACTGCCCTGGAAGTCCAGCAGTTAAGACTCTTGAGTTTCCACTGCAGGGAGCTCAGGTTCAATCCCTGGTTGGGGAACGAAGATCCCACAGGTCATAAGACACAGCCAAAAAAAATTTTTAAGTTTTCTTGAAAAAAAAAAAAGTAACTGGTGATAGCTTCCTCACGGAACTACTGTGAATATTAAAATAAATATGTATGTGAAAATCTCTTATAACTAAGAAAAGCTCTTAACAGACAGGCAATAGAAACAACAGGAAAATACACGTCATGAAGCCTAAAATGTGAGGACCTAGTGAGATACAGATAAACATAAAGATATAAATGATCCATTTTAAGTGGATATTTTTTAACAACATTTTCTAATTCTTGAATGAGGATTCCATTTGTAGAAAGAAAACTGGGTTACTGATGTGTATGTACAGAATCACCCTCCTGATTGCTTGGTACCTGCCCTCGCCTGGCAAGCTCCCCCGAGTCTCCAAGCACCTCAGGCCTTTGTGTCCTGCAGGGGCCTCACCCCCACCTGCCCCTCCCCTCTTGGCAACTTTCAGAAGCCTCACTACAGAGCATCGTGGGGAAGACAGGACCTTCCCACCCAAGTTCAAGTGCAGAGCTCAAGAAAGGTGCTTCTGGGAGAGGTGCACAATATGCTGGCCCCCAGGCCTGCACTCCACCTCATCTCACTTTCCTATCTTTCCCTCCCACCGTCACGCTTTTAGCCCAGCTTTTGGTGAGCTTGTCTCATCGCCTCCTGTGAGCGGTCTGCTCCTCTCGCCGGCACTTTGCTTCTTCTGGGCTCTCATTCCCGTCCTCTCCCTGCAGCCCGCTCTCTTGCTCTCCTTTCTGCCTTCTTCTCCCAGGCAAGGTGCCAAGGGCTCAAGACTGTTAGTAGCCCATGGAATGTTTTAGCTTCTTTCAGAAACAGAAGAGAAAGGGAATTTTTAGGTCAAATAAAGCGTGTTAATGGACTTCTTTATAAAGACAGAGTCATAAAATAGACATTCTTAGTACATTCTTTATATGAAAGAAAGAACCACACAGGGCATACAGAAGCCATACGAGGCTCTGTCTTCTTCCTCTATTGCAACTTATCAACACTTTGACTTGACTTTTAGAGTAAAATGCATTTCATCATTTTTCAAAGTTTTCCAAGAATGAGGTCAGTAGCTGACTGTTTGAGTTCCCATAGCACTTTGAACGTATCTATCCCTGATTGCAATTATTACCTGAGCATCAGTGATCTTTTCAGGGGACTACAAGCCCTGGGCAAGCCTGGACCTATTTACCTTTGCAGGGAATTAATCAGTGTTACATATCCTACCTGATCAGCAAGTGAAGTGGGAAATCATCAGTGATTTACAGGGCTTCCCTGGAGGCTCAGACAGTGAAAAATCTGGCTGCAGTGTGGGAGACCCAGGTTCAATCCCTGGGTCAGCAAGATCTCCTGGAGATTGGAATGGTTACCCACTCCAGTATTCTTGCCTGGAGAATCCCATGGCCAAAGGAGCCTGGTGGGCTGCAGTCCATGGGGTCACAAAGAGTCGGACATGACTGAGTGACTCACACACACATACACACACACACACACACACACACACACACACACAGTGACTTACACTGCACCCACTGGCACTTCTCATTTATTAAAATGGACACTCATAACCTGCTGTACAAACAGGGCAGGAAGCCCTACGAGGAGAGGGAGGTTACGACCATGTCAGGGCTTTAGGGTTGGAGGTGAAACTTGCTCAGTGGTGAAGAGGCAAGATGCCCAGGGTCTGCCATAGATGTGGCACCTGGAATTGTGCAGACTTCTGGCAGGATTGGTCTGCATCTCAATACCCCTTTGCCAACAGAAACTTCCACTGACAAAATCTGAGCAGCCAGCAGCACAGAAAAGAATGTCTATTCACACACCTAACAGGCCAATCCATTGTCCATATCCCCTGAAGTCCAGTTGGGTGAGGCAGCAGAATTCCCGGGTGCAGGTGGAGAAAGGCCCTGGGATTCCACTGCACTTGCAGGATCTTCAAGTCCATGGAAAGGTGGCCTTAGATCAGAAGGAGGGGTGCTTACGATCAGAGGGTGGAATTGAGAGGAAAAGTAAGAGACTACAGATGCACATTTCCAATGCTTTCGTGGTTTACACAAGCCCCTTTTAAAAGGCCAGAGAAATATTTCTTCGTTTCACGTTATTGCAGTTTGACAGTTTCAAAGCACCACATGTACTTCTGAATTGGATAACACACACAGACAGGGTGCATGATGTCACTGCTGAAAAGAGCCCTAAATCAGGACTTACAGCTCTTGAACTTCAGCAAACGTCTTGGTAGGTGGGTAATTCGAAACCTCCCAGTAAAAGACCAAGGCAGCCGCTAAATCAGGACCCGTGTGAGGACATGTCGGCCAGAGAAAACAGTTGCGACTTAACAAATTCGACCTGGGGAAGAAAAGAAAGTGCTGTTTTCTCTCTAGAACTTTCAGTTCTCCTGTGTCTCTTGTGGCTGTAAAACTGTATTTATTTACAAAGCCCTGGGGAAGGCTGCCTGGGCTGAGCGGTAGCTGGAGAAGATGCTACTGGAGGAGACTAAAATTGACCCGAAGAGTCGCACAAGCCCAAGGCCTCAAAGAGCTGAGCCACTAGGCAGCTCCAATACCAGGGCCTCCATCTGGGGCCTGCAGCCCTGGCTGCAGTGGCCGGCCTGACCCCTCAGGTCATCCACCACTCAAATTGTGGGCATGCATGCTAAGTCACTTCAGTCATGTCCAACTCTTTGCGACCCTGTGGACTATAGCCCACCAGGTCCCTCTGTCCATGGGATACTGCAGGCAAGAATACTGGAGTGGGTTGCCATGCCCTCCTCCAGGGGATATTCCTGACCCAGGGATCTAACCTGTGTCTCTCACATCCTGCATTGGCAGGTGGGTTCTTTACCACTAGCTCCACCTGGGAATCCCCAAATTGTGGGACCTGACCTTAAGGCACAAGGAGTGTGATGCTGCCCTAGCAAGCTTGAAGGTCAACACAAGAAAGAGAGAAAGGAAATGAGGTGCCTAATCTTCCTCTCCTGGGCTTTCCTGATGGCTCAGCCCGTAAAGAACCCACCTGCAGGAGACATAGGAGACATGGGTTCAATCCCTGGGTCAGGAAGATACCCTGGAGGAGGCAATGGCAACCTGCTCCAGTATTCATGCCTGAAAAAATCCCATGGACAGAGGAGCCTGGCGGGCTACAGTCCAGGGGGTCACAAAGGGTCAGACACTATTGAGAGACTAAGCAATGTTCTTCTACCTAACAAAAATCTGAAAGCAAGATTCATTCCTTTATATAGCGAACTCTCACCTGTGAGCACTTGGGTGGGAGAAAATAAATGTGCTCAGCACAGTTGGTGTGGGCTCCATCCTCAGGAAGCCTTGCTAGGGGAGACGTGGAGAAGGTGACCTTGCTGCACAGAGGCACTCGGTGATTGAACGAACCCATCTATGGTCCAGAGATGGGCACTCACAGCTGTTCCCCAGGAAGACTTTTGCTCCTTCACTGTTTCCTTTGTCTTTTGGGCCCCTGGCTCCCTGGGATTGGAAAAGATTGGTCTGACTTCTTTCGCTGTTTTCAGTTCACCCAGGAACTCACCCAGGGCTCCTTCCAGGCCCTGGGGAGCCCCACAGGAGGACTCTGTCACTACCTGCTGCTTAAATGTAAATTAAAGGTGACCCAGTGCCCCCACATGTCTTCTAATCAAGCTAAAGATTTAAATTTGGAAGTTGAACTTTTCCCTCTCTACTAAACCTTTAATTTCATAGGCTGGGCCAAGAGAAAACAAAACCCACAGGCATGGCTGAGGGAACTAACCCAACTGTTCCATCCATGATGGTCACATTGAAAAGGTGTCGTCAAACAACTGGTGTTTTCTTTTCTCTCAGACATGTTTTCAAAACCCTCTCAAGTCAGTTTCTGTGATTAGCATAGAAATGAAACACTCATCTGTGCAATTTAATTAGTTCTTATGATAATTTTATTATTATTATTGCTTAGCTCTGAACAAGAAAAATTCCTGGAGTTTTGAGGTTATAAGGCATTGGATTTAATACATAGTGATCAAAAAACTCTTTCAGGATATAAGCCTCAAAAATATTACAGGAAGAGAAGAGCTCTTGCACTGTACCTAAAACAAAGGACTTTTTCCAACCTGCCTGACTGGCACCCCTCTCCAGTACTCTTGCCTGGAAAATCCCATGGACGGAGGAGCCTGGTAGGCTGCAGTCCATGGGGTCGCTAAGAGTCAGACACGACTGAGCGACTTCACTTTCACTTTTCATTTTCATGCATTGGAGAAGGAAATGGCAACCCACTCCAGTGTTCTTGCCTGGAGAAGCCCAGGGATGGGGGAGCCTGGTGGGCTGCCATCTATGGGGTCACACAGAGTCGGACATGACTGAAGCGACGCAGCAGCAGACCATTAATAAGAAAATATGGGCCATGGTTTTCACACTCACCGAGAAATAAAGCTGACGTGTGACTGATAATGAGCATGAGACATCCTGTCCCTCAAGAATGCATCTGGTTCCTCTGTGTCTTCTGGTCCCTCACTGATGGCTCCTGGCAGGCTGCCCTCCACCCACCAACATCTAGAAAGTCTTCACCAAGGACGACAATTTATGTCTGCCCTCGAGACATGGATGATATCCCTGTTGTCTGATGTCACTGGCGTGGTGCCACCCAGACCACAAACACAAGCAGCAGATGGGTTGGGAAGCAATGCAATGAGTGTAGAAGACTTCAGAGTTCCCTGGACTGCAAGAGGGTGAAGGGCTTCCCAGGTGGCTCAGACGGTAAAAGAGTCTGCCTGCAGTGTGGGAGACCTGGCTTCAATCCCTGGGCCAGGAAGATCCCCTGGAGAAGGAAATGGCAACACACTCCAGTATTCTTGCCTGGAAAATCCCATGGATGGATGGAGGAACCTGGCAGGCTACAGTCCATGGAGTCACAAAGAGTCAGACATGACTGAGTGACTTCACTTTCTTTCTTTTCTTTGGACTACAAGGAGATCAAACCAGTCAATCCTAAATGAAATCAACCTGAATATTCATTGGACTGATGCTGAAGCTGAAGTTCCAATACTTTGGGCACCTGATGTGAAAAGCCGACTCATTGGAAAAGACCCTGATGCTGGGAGAAGTGGGTAACAGAGGACGAGATGGTTGGATAGCATCAATGGGCATGAGTTTGAGCAAACTCCAGAGATGGTGGAGGACAGGGGAGCGTGGCATGCTGCAGACTATGGGGTCACACAGAGTCAGATTCGACTTGGTGACTGAACAACAACAAAGTGAGTTTTCATGAGGCTCCCCTGAAAGGAAATTGTGCCGGGGCCCCCTCTTTCCCAAACTGCCCCAGCCTGCAGCGAGGAAGCAAGGCAGGCTCCTCAGTAGATTTTACATCATACACACGGCTGCTTCAGTCTGCTGAGGCGTTCAGTAATTTGAGAAGCAGAGAACTGGTTTAACAAAGTATTTCACAGTGCAAAGATGCAAGCCTACAACCTTACGTGTTTAACACATTTTAGAGACTTTCCAGGTGGTCCAGTGGTTCAGACATCACCTTCCAGTGTGAGGGCTGTGGGTTCAATCCCTGGCCGAGGAGTTTAGATATTCCCACATGCCTTGTGTCTACCCCAGACTTAAGTCAGAAGCAGTATTGTACCAAGGGCTTCCCCGGTGGCTCAGCAGCGAAGAATCCACCTGCAGGGCAGGAGCTGCAGGAGACGCAGGTTCGATGCCTGGGTCAGGAAGATCCTCTGAGGACGAAATGGCAACCCACTCCTGTATTCTTGCCTGGAGGTTCCCACGGACAGAGGAGCCTGGTGGGCTTTACAGTCCATGGGGTCACAGAGAGTCGGAGACGACTGAAGCGATGTAACACGCGCGCACTATTGTAATGAATTCAATAAAGACTTTAAAAAATGTCCACATCAAAAATAAAAAAATCTTCAAAATAAATAAAACATTTTACTGGCAAGAGAGTGTATTTATCTTTAAATAAATTTTTTTAAAAAAGCATTTTCCTGGGAAGAGAGAGTATGTGCCCTTAGAATTTTCCTAAGGGCATGTAATCTCTGATTTTGAAATTTTTCAAATATGGGAAAAGTACAAAATCACTTAAATTCAGCAGTTCTGAGAGGAAGCTGAAAATCTTACTTTTGATAAGCAGATTAGCTCGTTAGAGACTATTACAGCTATTCCTATTCCCCTTAGTAAGCTCCACTGTTTACAGATGTTAGCCGACCTCCATTATTACCAAAGGTTACCTGTCCTTTTTCTAGAAAAGGTAAAAACATCCTGTTACTTGTTTTAAACTCTTAACAACAGGACAACAGAGGCTTTTCTGTGGTACCCTAATGAACTCTAACTGGGAAATGAGAAAGCAATAGAAATCCCAGGCTTTGGGGGGATTTTTTTTTTTTTTTTCAATTTTCCCCTTGCACTGAGGCATTAATCCTTGAAGAATAGAAAGCAGGCTTGCCAATAACCCAGTGGAGAAGGGTCCTGGGAGTGAGAGAAGGAAGGAAATTTGTAATTGTGGGAGAAGGCCCTCTCGCTCCCCAGAAACCGCTACTGAATCCTATGGGCCCTCCCTGGAAGCCAGCCCGAGCAGCATTGATATTCAAATTAGCCTGCCAGTCTCAGCCTGGCATGGCTCTTGGTGGCCTGTCAGTACAGGGCTTGAAGAAAAGGGAGCCGATCTCAGATCCGGGGCGATCCAGCCAGACTGCCAATCCACCGGCAGTGTGTGTATGTCATTGGCCTGGAAAGCAAGCTGCCTTGAGGTGGGAAGCATTTTCTTTGCCACAGTCTGTATTTTTATTAAAACAAAAATAACCAGAAGACAATGCATCTCCAGCAGAGACTTAGAAAGAAAAAGGAAGGGGCTGCAGAAATCAAGCTACCCATTCAGCTCAGCACTGGTTTCTATGGGAACAAGAGCCGCTTTGTGTGGCTTGAGAAAGTCCCGGCTCCCCCTGCCCAATGCGCAGGGGCCAATACCCTGGGACTGTACTTGTGTGGCCAACTTTTCTTCTGTGTCGCTCGCTTCCCCTGCCCCCACGGGTCCCCAGCAACAACACCCATCGCCACAGAAGCGAAAAGAAGAGTTCAGTGCATCTGAGCTGAATTGAATCACTAAGCACAAAAGTGGCCAGGAGACCGGGAGTCAGCATTTGGCCCAAAGGACCACGGCCGCCATGGGGTCTGGCCTCACGTTCCAACCCTTCTTCAGGCAGGTTCTGACCACTACGCCTTAACTCTTTTCATGCATAGCACACACATTATAGATCCATTTTAAATTAAGTTCTCTGTGCATAAAGCGCCGTGGGCACATTGGAAAAGTTATACTAGTGGAAACCCAAATGGAAAGTGGTCAGAGAAGCATCGTCTAAAGCAAACTTCACTCAGGAAAATCTCCGTGTTTCCTGTTTGTGGGCAGGCGCACATGTGTGTATGGAGATGGGGGAGACAGAAACTTTTAAAAGGTCCTCTCTGCCTGCCTTGGATGAGGGAGGTGGAGGAGAGCTCCGACTGTGAGGCCCCAGAAAACCCAAAGTTCATCTTCTCTATTCGACTGAATATCTTTAATTTGGCACCTTTTTCTTATTCATTTTGACTTTTAAATTAAAGACGGAAATATTTGTGAATCTATTACTCAGAAGCTGCCATGCAAAACATTTTAGCACATAAATCCTCATCATTTTACTAACTGTCAGGACTTTTTTTTATTAAAGGAAGAGCATGTTTCTTAACATTGTTCATAAATCACCACTGAAATATTTCGTGCTACAAGCTCCTTAGCTTTCAAAGACACTCTTTCCATTAAAAAGCTCTTTACAGAATGGTTCAAAGTCTACCTCTAGCAAAGCCCAGTGCTATCCCAGTAAACTTCAGATTCAAAGACATTTGTGTTTGTTTGTAAGTATTTATTGAGAAGATCTGCAATTCGTTTTCTTTTACAAGATGAAATGTCAATTTTCATCACTTAGATTCAAACTCCGAAGGGAAAAAAAAAAGTTTAACCTATTTATGTATAACCGAGTTGCAGTCTTGCAGCTTTGAAAGGTGTCTTGGGATATAGGACATGAAAGGAGTTATTAAAGATTGAGGGCCATTTTAAGCCTTAGTGAATAAGAAATACAATTTGTTCATAAAAGCCAGAAGGCATTCTCGAATCCGTCTCTTTCCTCACTCACCTTCCTCATGAGTGTAACACCTTTCTCACAAAGATGTCAGGACGTTGGCAATCTGTATGGACTTTCCACATTCTCACAGCTTGCCTGTTGGGTCCTCTCCCACAGAATTCTGCAGGATTCACTTAAAATATTATTTCTCAAAACATGAAGTAGACCAAAACTCCTGTGTGGCTTGATTTACCTCCTGGGGTCACAGTTAACTCACACCCTCGTTTCTCTTCTTTACTTTTTTCTTCTCTTATTTCCTTTTATCTTTTGTTTTCTTTAATTTTCTCTTCTTTTCTTTCTCTAAGAAACTTCCCAGTAAGAAGCATTCTAGGTCAGGATGCCCTGAAGACTAGCCATCACTTCATCAATAATCAGTGAAGTTTCTGCTCTATCCCCACGTCCATGGGAAATTCACAACCATTTCCACTATTCTACAATCCTGAGTATTTTTCAAGACTCTAATCCAGAACATGAAACATGACATCACCCACCTGCTTTCCCTACATTACTCCCCTTGACTGTGTTCCTACAGATGTTGACTGATGAGACAGGTGTGGCCTGTGCGCCTTAATGGAAATTCCATTCTAGTGGAGGAAGGCAGGTCCGTACAGAATAACACAATTGTTTGTTAACAGTCGTGGTAAGCTGATGTTTTTACACAAGGGCCTGGGAAGAATGACCCCTCTTCCTTCTACTCTGAAGGAGAAAAGCCCCCCAGCTTAAATTACCCTAGTGTTCTGGGCAGGGGCTTTACCTGGCTCAATGGTAAAGAATCTGCTTACCAATGTAGGAAATGTGGGCTCAGTCCCTGGGTCAGGAAGATCCCCTGGAGAAGGAAATGGCAACCCACTCCAGTATTCTTGCCTGGAGAATCCCACAGACAAAGGAACCTGGCGGGCTACAGTCCTTGGAGTCACAAACAGTCGGACACAACTTAGCAACTAAACAACAACAAATGTGTTCTGGACCCCTCCCTTTCTTATCCCTCAAGAACCAGCATCCTTCTCTACACCAAGGCCAGCTCCCCGGCTCCAGCCACTGCCCTGCACTGGCCCCACTCTGCCAGAAACATGAGTAGATCTCCAGAAGTCCTGAAGAAGTTTTCACCAGGCTTTACTGCATCTTCCATTTACTTTCTCCAGTCGCCATCACCATCTTACAAAGAAAGGCCATTGTTGTTGTTCAGTAGCTAAGTCATGTCCTGCTCTTTGCAACCGCATCGATTGAAGCATGCCAGGCTTCCCTGTCTTTCCGTGTCTCCCAGAGTTTGTTCAAACTCATGCCCATTGAGTCAATGGTGTCATACAACCACCTCAGCCTCTGCCACCCTCTTCTCCCTTCGCCTTCAATCTTTCCCAGCATCAGGGTCTTTTCCAATGAGTCAGCTCTTCACATTAGGTGGCCAAAGTATTAGAGATTCAGTTTCAGCATCAGTCCTTCCAATGAATATTCAGGGTTGATTTTCTTTAGGGTTGACTGGTTTGATCTCATTGCAATCCAGTGGATTCTCAAGAGTCTTCTCCAGCCCCACAATTCAAAAGCATCAGTTCTTTAGCACTCAGCCTTCTATATGGTCTAACTCTCACATCCATACTGGAAAAACCACAGCGTTGATGATAGGGTCATAGTTACCATGTAATTTCTCAGACTTGTAGGGTTTTTGTTTGGGAAGCCACCTCCCCATCGCTCTCCCCTTCCCATCATGATGACATCTCCAATGGCCTCCAGATTTCTCTTTGCTTTCTCCTACCTCTGTGGTTCTCCCTACTCCCACAGGGTACCAAACCCACTCTCCTGAAGGCCTCAACGAGCAGAGATGACGTAAGCCTCTTTGCTCTGTTGCTCACCATTCTCTGCCTGGAATGCTTTGCTTTCAGGTTTCCACAGAAGCTTCCTGCTGCTCCCTCTACCGCTTCCCCTCACTTTGTTTTTTTCCCTAAATCCTGATTGTTTTCCTCTCTTTCTTTATTTTCCCCTGCCCGCAAATCTCCTCATGTCATTTCAACCCCAATTCCAAGTCAGATAACAAATCTTGTCATTTCTCAAACATCTTCATCTTTGCCTTCCACTACATGCCAATTGTTGCTTCTGTTTGTCAAGCACCTGTCACCCCCCTCTACCTGGGTTACTGAAATGCCCTCCCAACAGGTGAATTCTAAATCCAAATTTCAATTGGGTTCAAAGTGAAAAAGTGACTTGAAAGCTACAAGAATATATGGCCCTTGAGCATTGAGACTACCTTGCTCATCTTTGAATTTCCAGTAGCATCCGGCTCATCACAGAAATCCTATGTTTGGTGGGCTCTGAAAGACATTCAGTGTTTCATTCAGAAATGCTCATCACACCACTACTAAGCATCAGACACATGGTAGGAAAATATATACACTAGGATCTCTGCATTTCTGAGAGTTTCAGTCTCAGCCAGTTCAGCTCAGTTGCTCAGTCATGTCTGACTCTTTGCAACCCCATGGACTGCAGCACATCAGGCCTCCCTGTCCATCACCAACTCCCGAAGTTCACTTAAACTCATGTCCATTGAGTTGGTGATGTCATCCAACCATCTCATCTTGTCGACCCCTTCTCCTCCCATCTTCAATCTTTCCCAGCATCAGGGTCTTTTCCAATGAGTCAGTTCTTCACATCAGGTGGCCAAAATATTGGAGCTTCAGCTTCAGCATCAGTCCTTCCAATGAATATTCAGAACTGATCTCCTTGAGGATGGACTGCTTGGATCTCCTTGCAGTCCAAGGGACTCTCAAGAGTCTTCTCCAACACCACAGTTCAAAAGCATCAATTCTTCAGTGCTCAGCTTTCAGTCTAGTGGAGGCAAATACATAGAGCCAGTGATCATTAAAATAATTAATTACAATTTAAATGCAAGGAAGAAGCACAAGGTGCTGTGAAAATGAATGACTAAAGTGCCCACCCAAGGGGGGAAATAAAAAGCTGCCCTGAGAAAGCCTGAGATGGGACCAAAAAGGGCCTGAAGGAAGTGGGGATGGATGGGAACATTGGAGCTGCCCATGGAGAAGGGTAAAGCAGGCAACTGAGAAGCTGCAGGCAGCCAGGAAGGCTGAGGTGTGAAAAGAAAGGGAAGTGTAGCTGAGCAGGGCCCTAAGGTGCCTTCCCAGGACTCACCCTCCTCCAGCTTCCTCTTGCTCGCAGAAAAACTTCAGTCTGCTGGGCTTTCCCTGAGTTCCAAAGAAAAAATTAATCAGAAAAGTGGGACAATGCAAAAACAAAAGAAAACAGTCAAGCAAGACAAAATAATAACAGGTTAGCCATTAAACAAAGTCAAGGAGCTTTAGTTCCTCCTCAGGGGCTACAGGCAATAGTCTAAGCCATATCTTTTGAGTCTTTTGCTGATACTGAAACCAGAACCAGGTGGGAGAAGTTAAATGTTTGTGTCCCACAAGATGTACACCCCAGAGCACTTGGAACCAGATGGTGGATGATGTTGACTCCTGATTACCTCACTTTCAACCAATGCAAAGAGTGTCCTTGAGCTGATCATACATCCTGCAACCTTCTCCCTCACCCTGTCTTTAAAAAAAATCTTTCCCTGAAATTCACCGGGGAGTTCAGGTACTCTGAGCAGGAACTGCCTGGACTCCTTGTTTGGTATCCTGCAATAAGCAACTGCACATTCCTTCACCACAACCCAGCATCAGTATGAGCTGGTAACTGGAACCAAGGTCTGTTAGGTAATAGAAGCAATGGGGCAAGATGAAAAGACTTAGGTCGTTCAGGACCAAGCCATCCACTTCTAAGAACACTGGACTTTATCTTGAGCAGAAGGAGCCCATTACACACCTCAGAGCATAGATGGTGCTTTTAGAGCTTCTTCCCATCAATTCTGGGCAACTCACACAACTTTTCTATTACTATTGAAATACATTAAAATATTTTAAATAAATGTAATTGATATGAAGAATCGGTGGCTGGAATGGAAAGGCTTGAAATGAGAAAACATTTTACTTTCCTGTAGACAGGAGAGGCATACTGATAGACAGGACTAAAATCACAGAGTGCCAGGAGAGCTAAGAGAATGGCTAACATCCCACAAGGCAGAGCATGACAGGACAGAAATAGCAAAGACAGCTAGACTGTGTGTCTTTGGAAACGTTCAGCTCAAGCATCTTCAGCCATGTAGTTCAACAGGATGCCTCCAACCCGAAGAAAATCTTTTCCTGCAGGACCTTGGAGGGATGGTCTTTTCAAAGGAGACCGTCTTGAAACTTTGTAAACAGCTTCTTATCAGTAGGGCAGCAAAGCTTATCCAACTAGTAGCCCCCAGAGCTTTCATTGTATTCAGTTAACAGGCAGGGATGAGCCTGAGAAATGTTTGAAACGCAACCACCATTTTTTTCCTCTTTTTGTGTGACCATGATCTCAAAAATAGATATAATTTTATAAATAAAAAGCAGTTCTCCTTTATGTCTAACTTCTGCATGCACCATCCCTAAATTAATGCATACAAGATGGCAAGATTTTATTTTATCATTTTCACTGAAGTCATTTGCTGTCAATTTGTCTTTGTGAGCATGTAAAGCACAGTTACTGCATTCTAATATTTAGCTTTCAATGATCAAAGACAATCTACTCATTAGTCATACCATAAAAAGCTCCTCTCTCTCTCTGTTATCAATTTTTTGGTTTGATTGTCCCCAAGATAAGTTCATTACTTAATCAACCAGAATTAACAATGCTAGTATAGTTATTCAAATTCATTCTCACTCAAAATAATGTAACACAGGGATTTTTAATAAGTATGGCTTTCAGTTTATCAAGTCAGGTGAGCATTTACCATTACTTTAATTTTTTTTTAAGTACTTTAAATTTTCAAGACTCTTTTCACTTATATTCACCTACTTTATTTGTTTCACAGCTCATTTATTCAGCTGAGTTGCATGACTTGTATCCTGAGAACCTTTGTAAAATTCAAATATTGGACTGACCAAAAGTTTGTTTTGCTTTTTTTCTGTAACATGGAAAAACCCAAGCAAACTTTTTGGCCAATCCAATATTATTATTCCATTTTAGTTTATTGAAATACTATTTTAAAAGCTATATATACATATATGTATATACATGGGCTTCCCTGGTGGCTCAGAGGGTAAAGCATCTACCTACAGTGCAGAAGACCCGGGTTCAATCCCTGGGTCGGGAAAATCCCCTGGAGAAGGAAATGACAACCCACTCCAGTACTCTTGCCTGGAAAATCCCATGGACTGAGAAGCCTGGTAGGCTACAGTCCATGGGGTCGCAAAGAGTCAGGCATGACTAAGCGACTTCACTTTCACTTTCACTTTCATGTATATATACATATATATAATTCTTAGAATATAGGTTTAGCTGCTATCTCAGAAAACAAAAAATGACAATATCTTACATGAGATGGACATTTAGTTCTGTCCCATATAATTGTAGGATAACAGTATCTGGGCTGGAAGGATAGCTCCTTCCTTCTATCTTCTCTTTGTGTCATTCCTAAGGACTTGTGCTCAGCCACATTCAAGTTAGTGAACACTATATCCATGCTTCAGAGAGCAGAATGAGGAAGAGGCAAGAAAGGAAAGTCACATTCATCATTTGAAGGTCACCATCTGAAAGTTTTACAAATGACTCTGTATATTCTGTTGGCCAGGACTTAGCCTTATGGCCAGAATTATCTGCAAAGAAATCTGGGAAATGTGGTCTACCTAGGTAACAATGTACCTAACTAAAAATCCTACTACTAATGCAAGATAGAAAGATTGGATTTATTGGGTAGGACTAGCAACCTATACTTTTTTTTATTTCTCTTCTCAGCTTTTCAACTTCTGGCCACAAAATAAGATTTTGCAGCAAGACCATGAACTCAAGAACCAAATATTGTTGAGTGAAAAGATTAATACTTTATTTCTCCTTTAGCATATCAAGAACCACACCTGGAGGACTCACTCAAACCATTCTCTCTTGGAATGGAATGGGCTCCACTTTAAGTTAGGAGGATAAAATTTGTTCTTGTATTACTGGTGGAACATGATATAAGGCAAGAAAAAGAAAAAAAAAAAGAAAACTGATACTATTAGAGTCGAGGATATGGCAAGAAGGACACAGAAAGTGAAAGAAGAGAATAAAGAGTCAAAGGCATAAATCTTACTATTCCCTGAAAGCGGGGAGCGGGGAAACAGATAGAGCAGGTGAGGCTCACACTGCATTCCCCATGTGCTGACTTCCTGTCTGGGACTCTGGGAAGGGGTTTTCTTACAAGCTTCTGTTGTATCAATCTAAAGTTGCTGATGCAATATAGTTTCAGAAGGAAGCATTGAGGTTGAGCTCTCTGGGACTACTCTTAGCTCCTGTGTGCTGCAAGTGCTGAGACACAGAAGATAGGCCATGTGAGCAGCCCAGGCCGGGCTAGGTGCCCTCCCAGTGATGTCTCGGGGTCACGAGTTGGACTCAGGGAAGGAAGTGGCTGAGACTCAGGAAGCCAAGCTGAGGCTGACTTAGCCAGCTTTGTTCAAGATGAAATAAAGACCACTAGAGTATACTGGTATATTTTTTAAACGTCATGGGAAAAAAATGCAGTAGAATTTTCTCCCAGACTTTCTCCTAGAAGTTGGAGAGAATGGGGATTTTTAAAACAAACCAAACAAGCAAAACCTTTGTTCTGAACAAAAATATACCATAGTTTCATATGATACATTCCACAAGGTAAACAAGAACTATTGCCAACGTTTTATGAAGAAAAGACAGAAGGATCCCATCCATCAGTTCCCAAGATCTTATAGTGAAACTATTTCCTTGCCTAACTAAAGACAAACAAATGAAAAACTGAAAGGAAGCAAGGAAAAAACCCTTGAAACAAATGCAATTCAAAACAATGTACTGTATTTTAAACAGAAACAGACTCAGACTTAGAGAACGAACTTACAGTTACCAGGGAGGAAAGGTGAAAGGAGGGATGGCTTGGGAGTTTGGGATCACAAGAACACATGGCCACATTTATAATAGGTAACCAACAAGAATGTACTGCATAGCACAGGGGGTGGGGGGGGGGGGGAATGTACTTTTTCAAATGTAATCTGGTTCTCAAATTGTAACTACTAAGCACTTGCATCATTTTGGGTTTCTTTCCTCAGTTTCCTTAATTTTCAATGTACACAAGCAATTTCCAATTTAAAGTACATAAAAACACCTCTTTAGTCTTTGCTGCAGCAGAAATGATTGCAGATTCTGCTCCATCACTATCTCCTGTCCCTACTGCATCATTCTTCTCTCTACTTCTCTACAAACAGCTCAAGTCTCATGCCTTCTTCCTCTTGATCCCGCCATGTCCACAAGAGAATAACTTCCCTTCCTACTTCCTCTCGCAACCAAACTCGTAGAGCAATGAACTTAGGCTTTTTAAGACAGTCACCTTATTCTAATTACCCCTCCAGGCTCCAATCCCATCTCAGTATGCATGGATCAATCCTTTATCACTTCATTTAAAGTTCTTTCAAGGTTTTCTTTACTGATGTCCCAATGAGCACACTCAGCAGCCTCTTTGAAGATGCCGTTTTCCCTGAGCTTAGTGGTCTCAGGTTCCGCCTGCCAGCCCTCTTTCTTGGGGATCTCTGTCTTTGGCAGCGCTGGCCCACATCCACTTAGCTCCCTCCGCTCTTTCCACAAGCTCTCCTCCCGCTCCTTCCCGCCTTGTTCACACAGAGGCTCTGCCAGCACGCACCTCCATGTCTTTCCAGCATCTCTCCCCATGCTCCGTCACTCGTATGACTCAGTGAATGTGCACGCCAGAGTCTCCTGAGGTCCTAGAGGCTTGGTCGTGTAGGAAGAGGCGCTGTGGGGTCACAGCGCATGAGGGTACCTAGAGTTACTACTTTCCCAGAACGGGACCAGCCACTGTTCTCATCAGCAGGGTGAGAGGGCCCCAGCTACTGAACTTGTACCACACACATCGGGGCAGGACAAGGGCTGTCAAACTGCCTCTCATGGTTATTAAAACCAAATGGTTAAACATCCTTTCATATTTTACTGACAACTTGGGTTTTCTAGCCTTAAGTTTCCTATTTGTATGCTTTTAAGTCAGTTCATCGGTCCTTTTTGTTGAACTTCATCACATATTACGTACACTGATCGTCTGTGGGGGTCTATTTCTTCCAGTCTTTTCCATTTTTTAAAGCCACATCTTACTGTCTGGAAGCTTGCATTTTAATATTGTCAGTGTTATCAGTCTTTTCCCTTAAGGTTGTGCTTTGTACATCATACTTAAGAAACTGTCTTTTTTTACCCTAAGACCAAAAATATACGTCTATATTATCTTCTAAAGGTTTTACAGTTCAGTTGTAGATCTGAACAGCGGGAGGTACAACCAGAATCTAGATTTTTGAAACGTGATAACAACCAGGTATTCTATGGGCAGTGAATAGCATCATTTTCCCCACTGATTTATGGCACCGTGTCTGACTTTCTGCGTGTGTGTGCGGCTAATGTGGGCTCCTCTCTCTACTCCATGCCTCCTTATTCTCGCCCTTCTCTCATCATCAGCATCACACTGTCTTCAGACAACTGCTCACACTGGCAGCTTTCCTGTTACAGGTGCATCTTCAGCGTGACTTCATCTGAGGGCATCTTAGGTTACCCTGAATAAAGGCACATAATTGCAACCCTCTTGTGTTTGCTTTTACTGGATGCCCCAGAATTATGACCAGCTGAGAAGCACTTTTTAAATTGTGTCTTGGCTCGTGGGCTCCTGGACGTACCCACTTCAACCTCGAAAGCAGCATGAGACCACTGCCGTGGTTATAAAATCTTAGAGATTTTTTTTCTATTTGAAACTAACAAGAAGAAACACCAGCTTCCTAGCAGCATCCCACCCTTGTGGGCACATTGTTTACACTGAAAACTTCCACCCTGGGTGTCGCCGCTTGAGGATTTCAGTTTTATGCACCTGGTTCTACTTCGTTCATTAGTTTCAGGAGCTTATTGCCTTGTGAGCCCAATTCTGCAATTGCATATACATATGAACAGATGGTCTAGGTGTTACTGAAGGAGGAAGTCTAGATTATTTAGCCCCAAATACTGCCTATATGAAAGTTAAGTGACTTACTCCTTAATCTATAACTTGAGTTGCATCACCGTGTTATGGCATCTCTAACTGCCTGATTGCTTAACTTCAGCAAGATGAGCCACAAGCCCCTCAGAATTAACCAAATTTCTCATTCTTCTTCCAAAATAAAGTTCTGTTAGTGACATCACCATCTACTCCTACACACAAGTTCAAACTAACCACTTCAGTGCTTTTTATTGTATGTACATTTTCCTTAAAAAAAAAAATGAAAACATTGTTACCTTTGTATCTTTCTCCCTTGCCTCCAAAGACACTAAGCGGCTGATTTATGTTAAATTGATCCCAGGAATGCCCATTTTTGTTGTTTCCTTTCCAGCTCCAAAGCAGCCACTGTTGTTGAATCTTTGGGGACTTCAGTCCAGACTATGGGAATAAGCTCCACCTCAAGATACTTCTCTCCTTTAAGCCATCTCACTCTATGCCCAGATGAGACTGCCCAAAGTGGAGTTTAGATTCTGCTATTATCCTAACCCCAAACATTAGACATCCCTATGGCTTGTGGACTAAAATCCAAACTCTTCAACCCGAATTGAAAGCCAACCTATCTCTGAGTCTGATTTTCCAACATTCCCAGCTCATGCTACAAAAGTGTCCACTCACAAAATACATTTTCCACATCCATCATACTCTTGGGGAGGAGAATAGAGTCTGAACTCTGGAGGAAGAGCATCTGGATTCAAGATCTGGCTTCACCACTGACACAAGATTTTTCTAAGTGTCATCAAGATGTATTTTGAAGACAGAGCAGATACAACTGGCTGATGGATTGTAAAAGGGATATCAGAGAAAATGAGTCAAAAGAAAGGCCAAGGTTTCTGGTCTGAGATGTGTGAAGGACCAAGGCACCACGGATACCGAGAGGAGAATGGTGAGAGGCAGGAGAGGGAGCAAGATGAGGAGTCCAGCTGTGGACACCTGACGTCAGGGTGTCTATTGATATGTATCCTTCCAGACACAGCTCAGCCATCATCTCCTTTGAATGGCACCACAAATTCTGCCTTCCGCAGTGGTATCCCTCTCTGCTTTCCTCTGGGCACTGCTTTCTCCCTTGCCAGACAGTCGAGCACCTGTCACCTTTCTCCTCCTACACATCTGTCTTACCTGTAAGGGGACTCACATGTGAATCACCTCCACCCCCCACCCCAACAGGTAGGCAACGATTTTACACCTCAAAAATATGTCTGAATGAAAACAAAAATGTATATGAAATTGTTCCTTTTACTTTGCATCATGAGTATCAATAAAACACTTCACACCATTGACAAAAGTCACCTTCACATCTGACATCCATGCAACAGGCAGAGAGCATCCTTAGCAGCCAGTCTCTGAAGAGTTCCTTCTAGAGAGGGTGCTTCCGATCCTGCCTAGCATTTTCCATCATCTCATATAAGAACCTGTGATTGTAGATAACTATGGGGAAGCAATCTGATTCCAGACGTGCTACTAAATACCCTTTAATTGGAGCCTATGGCTGCTCTGCCTTTGTATAACTGTAACTGCCTGAGACGTAGGAGCTGCAGGAGATGTGGGTTCGATCCTTGGGTTTGAGAAGAACCCCTGGGGGAGGAAATGGCAACCCACTCCAGTATTCTTGCCTGGAGAATCCCACGGACAGAGGAGCTTAGCAGGCTACAGTCCATGGGGTCACAAAGAGTCAGACACGACTGAAGCGACTGAGCATGCGTGCACACGCTGAACACAACTGAGCTTTGCATATAACTGTGCTATGCTGTTGTTAAGCAGCTCAGGCATGGCTGATTCTTTTGCGGTCTCTGGGTTGAGCATCTCCAGGCTGGGGGAGGGGAACGCTGGGGAGGCAGGAGCCTCCTGATGCACCAGAATGTGTTAGTCACTCAGTCGTGTCCGACTCTTTGCGACCCCACGGACTGTAGCCCACCAGGCACCTCTGCCCAAGGGATTCTCCAGGCCAGAATACTGGAATGGGTAGCCATTCCCTTCTCCAGGGGATCTCCCCAACCCAGGGATTGAACCTAGGTCTCCAGCATAGCAGGCAGATTCTTTACCATCTGAGCCACCAGGGAAGCCAGCTAGGGTAAAATTAAAGGGTTCAATACTAAAGTAACTGAATGCTAAAATATTAGAAATCATACAAATGATAGTTCACTATCACAAAGGTCTCGTGGGGAGATGGAGAAAATATTTCCAATTAAATGACTGAAGCAATTTGTGTTTTTTCTTCTTAAAAGTCTTTACCTGTCCTGTGAAGGTGTTTAAGAGGTGGATCTTCATGACTGTTTTGATTTACAGTCTGGTTCTTGTAACGTATACCAACAGGAATCAGAAAAGTGATGCACAACATTTCCTTGTTAGGGGCCACATTTCTTGCTAGGTGAAGGGAACTACATGCCTCCAAGGAGAACCAGGCCGCAAAGAACACACGTGGCTTCTCTCCCATATGAAGGGCTGTGCTCTTTGCTGTCTGTCTGCTTGCTAAGTTGATTGATAATTTAAAGTTTTCTGGAAAACAGAAGAGTGATCTATAGTTCTGCTGTAAATATCAGTTGTCTTCCGGATGCCCTGGGGATATTTCAGAATGTCCATGTGTCTGCAGGGCCCACCCCAGACCTACTGATCCTGAATCCCAGGGAGGAGGGCAAGGGGCGAGAGGTGTGAGGGGTAAGTGGAGTAAGCATCTCTGCAGGTGGCTGGAGAGCTGTGCTGCGGCTTTGGGCAGAGCATCCCTGTATCTGAATCCCAGTTCTGTCACTTCCTAGGGGGGTAGCTGCAGCTTGATACTGAGTCTCTCCTCAGCTTAGTTCAGTTCAGTGGCTCAGTCATGTCCGACTTTTTGCAGCTCCATGGACTGCAGCATGCCAGGTCTCCCTGTCCATCACCAACTCCCAGAGTTTACTCAAACTCATGTCCATAGAGTCAGTGATGCCATCCAACCATCTCATCCCTGCCGTCCTCTTCTCCTCCCATCTTCAATCTTTCCCAGCATCAGGGTCTTTTCCAATGAGTCAGTTCTTCTCATCAGGTGGCCAAAGTACTGGAGCTTCAGCTTCAGCATCAGTCCTTCCAATGAATATTCAGGACTGATTTCCTTGAGGATGGACTGGTTGGATCTCCTTGCAGTCCAAGGGATTTTCAAAAGCCTTCTCCAACACCACAGATCAAAAGCATCAATTCTTCTGCACTCAGCTTTCTTTATAGTCCAACTCTCACATCCATACATGACTACTGGAAAAACCATAGCTTTGACTAGATGGACCTTTGTTGGCAAAGTAATGTCTCTGATTTTTAATATGCTGTATAGGTTAGTCATAGCTTTTCTTCCAAGGAGCAAGCGTCTTTGAATTTTATGTCTACAGTCACCATTTGCAGTGATTTTGGAGCCCAGGAAAATAAAATCTGCCATTGTTTTTCTGCTTTTTTCCCCCATCTATTTACCATGAAGTGATGGGACCAGATATCATGATCTTAATTTTTTGAATTGTTGAGTTTTAAAGCCAACTTTTTCACTCTCCTCTATCACTTTCATCAAGAGGCTCTTTAGTTCTCCTTCACTTTCTGCCATAAGGGTGGTGTCATCGGCATATCTGAGGTTATTGATATTTCTCCCCACAGTCTTGATTCCAGCTTGTGCTGAACCAAGTCTGAATCAAAATAGAGTCTCTCAGAGTCAGTTTCATCCTCTGTACAAGGTTATCCCATCCACCAGGCTGTCCTAGAGATTGGAGATAATGAACATAAAGGACCAGCATATGCAAGTGGGCAGTGCTCAGTATTGGTAGCACAGACAGCACTTGTTTTATCGAGTTTAGCTTCCCTGGGCTTCCAAGATACTGTGTTTTTTGGAAAGTGTACGGCAGCCCTGCATTGAGCAAGCCTGTTGGCGCCATTCTTCCAACAGCATTTGTTCACCTTGTGTCTCTGTGCTGCTGCTGCTGCTGCTGCTAAGTTGCTTCAGTCGTGTCTGACTCTGTGCAACCCCATAGACGGCAACCTACCAGGCTCCCTTGTCCCTGGGATTCTCCAGGCAAGAACACTGGAGTGGGTTGCCATTTCCTTCTCCAATGCAGGAAAGTGAAAAGTGGAAGTGAATTCACTCAGTCCTGTCCGACCCTCAGCGACCCCATGGACTGCAGCCTTCTGGGCTCCTCTGTCCGTGGGATTTTCCAGGCAAGAGTACTGGAGTGGGGTGCCATTGCCTTCTCCGTGGTCTCTGTGCTACCTTTTGGTAATTCTCACAATATTTCAAATGCTCCACCAGCAAAAAAGTTACAACTTGCTAAAGGCTTAGACAATGGTTAGCATCTTTTTCTTTATTTTAGAAACAAAGCATTTTTAACTAAGGTATGCACATTGTTCTTAAGACATAGTCCTGCACACTTAATAGACTACGGTATAGTGTAAGCATGATTTTTATGCACCGGGAAACCATAAAAAAGATTCACGTCACTTGCTTTATTTCTATAGTTGTAGTGGTGGTCTGGAACCCACCTCCTGGTGTCTCCCAGGCATGCCCGGGTGGGACATCAGCACTTCTGTTTGGATGACAGAGCCCTACACGGACGCCCCTGCCTGCCACTGGAGCTCATTCCACTCTTCTGCCTCTGTTCAGTTTGGTTCAGTTCAGTTCAGTCGCTTAGTCGTGTCTGATTCTTTGCGACCTCACAGACTGCAGCACACCAAGCTTCCCTGTCCATCACCAACTCCCAGAGCTTGCTGAAACTCATGTCCATTGAGTCGGTGATGCCATCCAACCATCTCATCCTCTGTAGTCCCCTTCTCCTCCTGCCTTCAATCTTTCCCAGCATCAGGGTCTTTTCCAATGAGTCAGTTCTTTGCATCAGGTGGCCAGGATACTGGAGCTTCAACTTCAGCATCAGTCCATCCAGTGAATATTCAGGACTGAGTTCCTCTGCCTGATTTGCCCCAAACACTCCAACCAGTCTGTCGTCCTTCTTTAACTCAAGCAGGACATGCCAGCTCCCACCTGAGGTCTCAGCTGCAGCTCTGCTCTGTTCTCGCTGCCCACACCTTCTCTCCTTCTAGAACACCACGCATCCTTTCTGTGAGGGCCCCACACCCATCTCCCGGCCCCTGCAGACAGGCCAGCCGCCACCGCACCATCTCTCACATTACAAATGCCTTCCGTTCTCTGCCAGGGCTTCTGATGACCTACTACTTGTATTGCATTGATGTATGTCCTCCTTGCTGATCTTTCCCCACCAGGGTCTTGTCTGTCTTGTGCTCTGCTCAAGTCCCAATACTTGACACAGCATTTGCTGGCTAAATGAATAACCCTGAAAGTCAAATAGCACTCAGCCACAATAAATTCAGATAGTACTAGGATTCATCCCTCCAATTCTGCAAATCAAAGACCCATATTACAAATCACAAACACAGGGAATCCCTCTACAAACTGAGAGAGGCAAGCACGTCGTGTCACACAAGTCCACCAGGCTCCCCTGCCTACAGCAGTCAGCCCAGGCTGAAAAGAAGGCGAAAACCATGAGGGAAGGTGTAAGGGAACAAAGCTTCTCGAATTTTCTTCTTTCCTTTTCAGTTTCCCTGTGATATTGTCTTCCTGCATCACTTTTTTTTTTCTTTCTGTAAACGAAAGCCATGCAAAAGGGTCCAAAAATGACAGGTGCCTGCTGCCGTGTGGGCAGTGACTAGAAAGGGGGACAGGGACAGGGAGAGGCAGGACAGGCTCTTCTCCTGATCCAGGGTCCACCAAGACCGCACTGAAGCTTCTAGGGGCCTGGGAAACCACAGTTCTAAATAGGAGCAAAGGTCTTAGGGCCAGGTTGCCTGGAGAGAGCTGAAAGTTGTTTTGTTTCTTTTCGTTTTTATTTTAACTTTATTACGCTTTACTGCAGTATGGTTGCTTTACACTGTGGTGTCAGTTTCTGCTGTACAGCAAAGTGGATCGGTCACACACACACATATCTCCCCGCTTCTGTGGATTTCCTTCCCACTTAGGTCAGCAGAGAGTGCCGAGTGGAGTTCCCTGTGTCGCACAGCAGGTTCTCACGAGTGATCTGTTTTATCCACAGTAGTGCACATTTGTCCATTCTAACCTCCCAGCTCATCCCACCACCTCTTTCCCCCTTGGTGTCCATACGTCTACTCCCCGTCATCTGTGTCTCATTTCTGTTTTGCAAATAAGATCATCGGTACTGTTTTTCTAGATTTCACATGCACGCATCTGATAAACTCTTGGAAACAGCAGCTCCACGTGGTTCTGTGAGAAACCGGGGGATGCAGACTGTCCGCGGCATTTGTCACTGTAGACGGGGTCCCTGGGCTTTACCCTGGGCTCTCTCTGGTGCAACAAGGGTGAAAGAAGAGCCACTGCCTTCCCAAGGCAGCCTCCATCTCCCTCTCTGTCTGCCTCTGCCTCTCCTTTTCTCTCTCTCTCGTCTGTCTCTCTTTTTTTTCTTAGCTGTTTATTTGTACCTTTTGAGTACATCAGCTGAGAATAAAGCCCTTCCCCTTTAGAACCCACTCCCATAACCACATTTCCATCAGGGCATCCACCAGGCAGGCTAGGAACTCGGAAAACCCTGATGTTGCTATTGGGTCGGTCTTTGGCTTTACTCATAGCTCAGTTGGTAAAGAATCCACCTGCAATGCAGGAGACCTGTGTTCAATCCCTGGGTTGGGAAGATCCCCTGGAGAAGGGAAAGGCCACCCACTCCAGTGTTCTGGCCTGGAGAATTCCAGGGACTGCATAGTCCATGGGGTCACAAAGAGTCAGACACGACTGAGCAACTTTTACTTGGTTCAGAGAAGGTTCTCTTTATCAGTGGAGAACTTTCAACACTGCCTTTCATGTTGTGTAAAGCGACTTTACACAACCTGAAACGGTTCTTGTTTTAATTGACTTTTTGTCAATGTAATTCCTCAGTCACTATTTCTTCTTAGTTTAAGTCAAACTTTCCTGAATGAATTCTTTTTCTTCATTGATTGGCTTTTTTGGAAAGGCTCCCTATCACTTTTCAACGTGCTGTTTACCTATTTTTTTTTTCTTTTATATTTTTCCCTTTATGCTTTTCCCCAGCTAATTATAAAATTTCCCTTCCTTTTATTGGCTTTGTTAGTGTCTGTTTTGAAAGCATTTGGGGAGCTTCTGAAATAAACTTGAACATCACATAGAATGTGGCTTTTAATTACATACTTGTAGGAAGTAAGTGTATGATAAATACAGATTTGAGACCTTTCAGAAACAGAAGTATAGCCATAGTTGGGCTGTCGACGGTGCATATTTCTTGCAAATTGATCTATTATGTTTTGAACAGTGGAGAGAAAGCTAGCTAGATCTCAAATTCCACCATGTAAGGATGTTCTTTTCCAGACAGCTGTCAGGAGAGTATTGTTGGGGAAGCAAGGCCAGAGGGAAGACCAGAGGCAATGTAGGTCATAATATATAGAACCCACATACGTGATTAATCCCAACGTATAGGACAGGCCCTAATGTACACGACTGATCCTAAGATATATACCCAATTCCAAAAGCAGACAAAGAGGCCACTCACTGCTAAATAAATAAACCACAACAGAGAGAAAAGGAAATCACAGAAGAAAATCCCCAACCCCACCTGAGCGCCGCTGCAGAAGCTGCCGCGCTGCCTTGGCAGGTAAACAAGCCAAAGTCATTACATTCCTTTACACAGAAGACCCAAGAGAAGTGGTCACCTTCTGGAACATATGAAGGTTTTTTTTAAAACACGGAGGCCTGTCAGAACCATTCCATGACCCCAGAGGCAGACCCCATCCCTGGACCTGCTGTCTTTCTAGGTGCATTTCTGTGTTGTGGGAACAGCTCTTTGTCCCGGGAAAGTCAGTCACCATTGGCGCCAAGTGACTCAACAGTGAAACCGCCTCGCAGGCGAGCTCTAAAGCCGCGTTTCCTCCCAGCCCACGGTGAGCCACTGGCCTGGACAAGGACGCGGGCAGACCACAAGTGTCCCCGCTCACTTCTAGGTCCTCCTAGCCCCTCTCTCCACACAGCAGCTCCCCCATGGCTTCACCTTAGCAGTCTTCCCCTCGCCCCTCACAGTACTGGACACGCAGGAAATGTGCTCTGAGTCTGTTCTTGGCCAGGAAGCACAGAAAAGAACCAATTCTCCCTTAAGACACGCCTTCAGCTTGTAGCATCACAGTATCTAATCCTATTTCCAAAAGCAAAATACCCTCTACTTGCACTTTCCAGCATTAACAAAAACTGATACATTGGGGCTGCAAGGATGACTCATGAAATATTTCTCAAAAGACATAAAATTATGGCAAAACGAAGCTATGGCTCCAGAAATTAAGCCAGCTGCTTGACACTGCAGATCAACTAGGCTTCTGAGAAAAACTTCTTGTAGGAATAAAATAAGAAGGGCTTCTAAGATGCAGCGCGAAGCATTATTTCTAGAGAAAAGATTCTTAGTTTTCAAAACTTCATTTTGGTATTGTTAGACTTATTTAATGGCCTGTGTTCAGATAAAGCAGATTATGTATTTAATTCAGTTCAAGTCAGCAAACAACTCTCAAGCAACTCCTTCGGCTCAGGTTCTGAGACAGGCAGGCAGTTTACAGCTGTTATCCAGTCTTCCATAGACAAAGGTGATGGGCACTGGCCTGATTTTGCGCACACACAGACAGTGGTCAGAGAGACTAATAGCCTATCCCCAGGCACACAGCCATCGGCCGTGCTGCAGGCCAGCCTGGGTTTGTCTCTGGGCCCCCAGGAGCCTGTGCTGAGTTGTTGTGCCCTTAACCACAAACACGCTTGCAGCTCACCTTTCACCCCAAGAAGTCATACAGTGCACAGAGGAAGGGGAGCAGAAAACGATTTTCAACTGAATAAAGTGATCACTGTCATTTTAATGACAGAAATCCACATAAAGTACTCTGAAAGCACAAAGGAGGGATGGATTAATACATATTTAAAAGCAGCCTTGTTACTACAGTCAGGAACACTTCAGCCTATCCTCGGGAGGGATATTGCCTTTTTGTTGTTACTGGTATTTGTTTTGACTTTGCTTCGTGTTTTAGAAGGGGAAAGAAACAGCTTGCCCTGTGGGTTGGCTGAGGCCACCTAAAAGCCGTATAAAGGCAGCCTAACTCCATGCGATCCATGCCTCAATGGGGTCATTTGAGAGTTTTAACTGCCACATAAATGTCCACAATTCACCAGTGGGAAAGAAGAACCATAATGAGGCATTCAAAGAACCTTCATGATCAATGCGTAAAGTTACTCAGCTGCTCCAGACCCAAAGATGCTTAAGCTCTGTTCCAAAAAAATAAAGCAGTAACGCAAAGTTTGTTTTGAAATAACATCAAGATTTACCATCAAACTATTAATAACATCACTTCTTATTTTTTTTCATACCTTAGAGGTACAGCTCTCAAAGCTGTCAATTGTCTGACAATAAAGCTAGATGGGGCATGTAACAGGTATAATTTAGTATCTTCTACTACCCAAGGATATAATAAAAGTCAGATTCAAATATACATCCATAAAGCTGATAGAGCAACACCAGAACAGATATGTTCCGCAGTCTTATTCAGCACAACGCCGCTGATAAATATTAAAAAGGGGGAAAAGAGAGGAGGAGGAGAAAAGCAAGCCTATTTGCTCCACTGGGGAGGAGACTGGCCCAGATCAGCAGCAGCACGTAAAGCTGGTACACCCCCGCCAAATTCAGGGTCAGACGCTGAGTGTCCGGGGCCTGCAGGCCTGGAGACACCATCAGCTTGCACTCAGCCTGCCGACTTTGCTCTTTTCTTGACTATTTCTATGCTTCTGGTCTATTTGGTCTCATCTCAGGGTTCATACCTTTAGATAAACTCTCTTTATTTTCCTTCCCAAATGGAAGATCATTTTTCTGCTTCACTCCATCTCCATTCGAGACCTACTTTCTTCTCTTTTCCTTTCATTTTCTCGACAGTAATCAGACCCCCTTCATCCAAGCACACCCCTTTTATGTAAGCAGCCTGACTTTCTTTTCTCTCAGATGTGCTGTGATCAAGGCTGGAAGCCAAAGAGTTGCATCTCGTGTACAAGGTAATCTTTTAGACAGCTTTTATTGAAATAATGCAAATCAATGCAGCACAAAACCACTCTTGTAAATGAATGCCAGACAGATTCAACCTGGCCCGCTCTTGTTTATGCTACATGTAGGAGAAAGAGGAGAGAGGGAGAATGTCCTGCATTCCTAATGTTTCCACTGATTTGTTATCATCTACTTAGCCTTTCCACAACCCTTTTGAAGATTATTTAGATAAATCATCAGATGCCAATGAACACAGTGCTCTTGACAGAAGGACTATCCCAAGTTATATTCACTTCAACCAAAACATGTAAAGATTTCAGGGGAATCCCAAGGGCCTCCCTTAGGAACCACCAGCTCTCTGGTCAACTTACTTAAATCTAAACCAAGGAACTAGGGGACTCCCTGGTGGTCCAGTGTTTAAAAATCCAGCTTCCAATGCTGGGGACGTGGGTTTGATCCCTGGTTGGGGAATTAAGATCCCACATACCTCGGGCCAACTAAGCCTGTGCACCCCAACTAGAGGGAAGTCTGCACGCTGCAACTAGAGAGGCTGGCAATGAAAGATTCCGCCCACCACACGAAGCTACTGCAACCAAGATCTGATGCAGCCAAATGAATACATAAATACTCAAAAAATAAAAATAATAAAACAAGAAACTGGAGAGAGTTCTAGACTGAAGGAGCCAGTGCATTTATCAGTGCAAACTATGTTGTGTATTGAAGCTGGAGGTCACCTGGTTCCAAGTCAGTTTGAATGAGTTTTGTTGTTTGTTACCTGTTAATGCTCAGTTGTGTCTAAATATTTGCAACCCCAGGATCCGTAGCCTGCCAGGCTCCTCTGTCCATGGGATTTCCCAGGCAAGAATACAGTAGTGGGTTGCCACCTGCTACACCAGGGGCTTTTTCTGTTAGACAAGACGCCAGGGATGGGAGGGTGCAGCAGAATGGGAACCCAGTGCTGGAATGAACGGGAAAACCGTGAAAAGACCCCAGGGCATGTTCAGGAGAAAAATACTTCCTGCTCCCTAAGAAACCTGTCAATTAAGAGGCAGCTTCCTGTTCCCGGGATTCTGAAGTGAGAGCATTCTAGAACCTCCAAAACGCTGATCGTACACAGCCTAGTGCTGCTCAACCCACTTTCAGGTGGTCATGCTACACAGAAAGATAGAGTGAAATAAAAAAGTTTTAACAGTAGATGCTATTTGGAGTTTTTGTTTTTTAAGTTTCACATCCCACTGACCCAATCTTCCAGAACAATGCTCTTAGCAGATCCTGTACACACCGCCAGTTGTGGTACACAACTGGTGTGTACACGCCGCCAGTACACAACCGGTGTGTACACGCCGCCAGTACACAACTGGTGTGTACACGCTGCCAGTTGAAAGCCAGGTGCCACCTCTTGACTTGTTTCCAGTTAGTCACCATTTGGTCACTCAGCAGCCAGACAGTGGACAGCGGAAGGAAGGGCTGTGTTACGAACTGAAAACAGTTGCTCCCAAATACATACACACACAGTGGCCTAAACACATGGGTGGACTCAGCACACCCTAGATGCCCATCGTTCTAATTCTTTGGAGCCGCTGTCTCTCGTCCTTTCTGTCTCCAGGTGTGGCTACATCTAGCTCCGCCTCGTGCCTTCTGCTGGGCACTTTTGCCCTCATAATCCCTCAAAAAATATTGAAAATAAAATTTTGTGCCTACATTGGTATAAAGACAGACATAGGATCATTGTATTAAAACGTTTTCTTCAACCTAAATTTTTTTTCTTTTTTAATTTCTTTCTGACTTTTAAAGGCATTAACACTTTTTCATAGGTCTCTAAAGTATGGTGGACATAGGCTCTATACCGACTGTGCCTCATGGATGTCAGCCCTGGGTCTGGCCATCGCCTCTGTATTCCAGACCAGATAGAGGGCAGGAAAGGGGTAAAGGGCTCACCTCCCCAAGTGAGATGCAATGTACTTTCCTGGAAGATCCTACCGGACTGCCTAGAGCTTAGTTACATGACATCCAGAGTGACAAAGGGGTCTGGGAAATGTAGTCTTTATCATAAGCGTGAGCCAGGCAGCTAGTAGAATCTGCTGAAATTGCCTATCCAGGCAGATGAATATTGCTGGTAAACGAATGAATGTGACTTGGAGCCAACAGTAAAAATGTAATCTCTGAGAGATAGTATTTGAGATTTCTTTCAAGGCAGCCCATACCAAAAAATATGAAACAAACAAAAACACCCTTGCCTGTTTCCTTACACCTCAAATTCCTGGACAGGAACTTCATTTGAGCACATATATCTCCTGCCATCCTTGTCGCCCATCCTCCATGCTTCCATTAGGTGACCTGTAGACCCCTTCCCCCTGATTCTAAGGCTCAGTTAAAATACATTCTCCTGGAGGAGCTCTTCCTAAGAGTTCCCTGCAGGTTCAGGGCCCACCCAGGCCCCAGGCCCACATGACCCACTCTCTTTGCACCTCACCAAGTAGTTCCCAAGTTCAGTTCAGTTCAGTCGTCCAGTCGTGTCCGACTCTTTGTGACCCCATAAATTGCAGCATGCCAGGCCTTCCTGTCCATCGTCAATTCCCGGAGTTCACTCAGACTCATGTCCATCAAGTCGGTGATGCCATCCAGCCATCTCATCCTTTGTCATCCCCTTCTCCTCCTGCCCCCAATCCCTCCCAGCATCAGAGTCTTTTCCAATGAGTCAACTCTTCGTATGAGGTGGCCAAGGTACTGGAGTTTCAGCTTTAGCATCATTCCTTCCAATGAACACCCAGGACTGATCTCCTTTAGAACGGATTGGTTGGATCTCCTTGCAGTCCAAGGGACTCTCAAGAGTCTTCTCCAACACCACAGTTCAAAAGCATCAGTTCTTCAGCACTCAGCTTTCTTCACAGTCCAACTCTCACATCCATACATGACTACTGGAAAAACCATAGCCTTGACTAGACGGACTTTTGTTGGCAAAGTAATGTCTCTGCTTTGAATATGCTATCTAGGTTGGTCATAACTTTCCTTCCAAGGAGTAAGCGTCTTTTAATTTTATGGCTGCAGTTCCCAAGTAGCCTCTAGTAAACCGTTTGCTTTCTGGCACCTTCTCACCATTCACAAAGACTTGTTGAATGAATGAATGTCACTGGATTTTGATTAATTGTGTGTTTGTCTCTGATCATCAGCCACGAATGGGGTTTCCCTGGTGGCTCAGTGGTAAATAATCTGCCTACCGATGCAGGTGATGCAGTTTGATCTGGAAGATCCCCTAGAGGAGGAAATGGCAACAGGTTCCAGTATTCTTGCTTGGAGAATTCCATGGACAGAGGCGCCTGGTGGGCTATAGGCCATGGGGGTCACGAAGAGCTGGATATGTCTGTACACACACACACACACACACACACACACACACACACACTAGCCCCAGACTCTGAGAGATACATCCATATCCAATTCACAGCCTCTGAGAGAGTTTGGCACAGAGTAGGTACTCAAGGAAAGACTGCTGAGTGGAAAGGTAAAATTCTAATGGCTTAGTAATTGATCATTTTCCCGCTTAAATATATGAAGGGCTGAAATGCCATGGTTCCTTTTCAGGTGTCAAGGTCTTGCTCCAGGAAGAACAGCTTCACCCTAGGGAGCAGGCAGAGCCATGGAAGCCAGTCCAGCACTCAAATGCATGCTTACTACCTGATCCTGTAAGTAACTTCACCCATTTGTACCACTTCTGACAATTCAAGGCTCTTTGGGATAAAAGTAAAATAAAAAAATAACTATGGAAGGGTTTTAAAGTACCCAAAGGCAAATTACCATTTTTCTCAAAATGTATATTTATAAATTTTTTCTGAACAGGATTTAGAGGAGACTCTACTTTCCCTATACAGAGGACAGAAACAAGGGTAAATAAATGCCAACTTCAACAAAATGGATTTACAAACAAGATAAATTAAGCACCTCGGAAGGTGCCCAGCACACACAGCAAAGTACTTGAATGAATAAATGGTAATTAACCAATCCATAAAGTGATTTGTCACTTTTGCAAAATAACTCACAATTAGATTTTTACATCAGGCCACTTTAGCATAATTTAAGTGATTTAATTTATAAAAATCCAATTTGCACTGGCTTTTCAAGAGAAGACCTAGTTCCTAAGAGCCAGTTATGGCTTCAGGTGTATCTATTAGTTGAAATTTATCTAACACAGAGCCCTAGTTACCCTCTAATGCCAGGATAAAGGACTGGCGGATGGTGGTTCTGACTGGTTCCAAAGCCCAGGTGATGGGTAGGGATGCAGAAAGGTTTACCTGTGCCAGGAACAGAGGCAGCAACAAGTAACAGGGAAGATGTGTATTGAAACCAAGAGGCTGAAAATCAGAAATAGGAAGTATAGGAAACAGAGGATTCCATTTTATCTACAGGGTTCACAATGTGTCACATGGTAATGAAGTCATAAGGAAAGACCTCGTTAAGCTAAAAATGCTCAAGAAGTGCACAAACAAAATACTCTTCTCAGCAGTAGGCATGAAAAATTCACGCCACTGTTGACAACACCTCTGGGACCAATAAAGCCTTTATTCTCATGAATGGAGGAAGAGGTCCCCTTCTTTGGACTGAGACCCCCATCTCCTCCTTGAGAATTGCCGGCATGTGTGGAAAGCTCTCAGATTCCTCAGCTAATGTCAAAAGGCAGATTCTACACCCAGAGGTACAACTGCATGTGCTTTATCTGTCAAGCTCTTATTTCTGGGGATGGCGGAAATTTTCACTGAAAATTGTCAATTCAAATAAACTAAGCCACTTGCAGTTGACACAAGTCTCTTTCAGGTAAATAACTTGAAATCACCCTCCTCTTCTCCCCATCAGTCCCTGCAGCCTCTCATCTTACCCCCCAGAGGCTTGAATGTGGTCCCCACATCAGGGCTCAGCTCCCCAGTCCCCAGGCCTTTCTTCTGCTCACGTCTTCCTTCTCCCTGTCCTGCTGGTCACCACCTGTGCTGGTGATGTTGACCCACAGCACCTGCCAACCCTCCTGGTCCCTGGGTGCTCTGCTCTGGAACCTTCTCCAACCTCTCTCTCCCTTTCCTGACCTCAAGCTCCTCCCACCCACCCACTGGGCTTCTCAGGACCATTTCACTCTCCTCTGAAGAAGAGGATGTTTAGAACCTCCAAATGCATCCCTTGCATTGATTGAGGATGGCAGAACCTCTTCGGGCTACCAGCAGGGCCCTTGGGAATTGTTAGCTTCATGTCTGAATTAGAAGCATTGTGGTTCCAGAGCTATTCTGAACATGAAAGTGAAGTCACTCAGTTGTGTCTGTTTGTGACCCCATGGACTGTAGCCCACCAGGCTACTCTGTCCATGGAATTCTCCAGGCAAGAATACTGGAGTGGGTTGCCATTTCCTCCTCCAGGGGATCTACAGGAACCAGGGATCGAACCCAGGTCTCCTACACTGAAAGCAGACTCTTCACTGTCTGAGCCAGGTTCTCAAAAAGAACATTTGCCTTCTCAGCCCTATTCTGGAAAGGAAGGTACAATTGTTGCTCTAGAGTCCCTGCAAAGTATTAGGCCTCTGCTCTCCCCAGGGGTTTAGTGGGTGAGGAATGAAAGGGGGAGAATTTCTTGGGCTCATGGGTTTTCTTCCTGCCAACTCAGCCACATCAGCCCATTTTAGGATCCATCTTTCCTTTGAGGGAGGTAGCATGACTGTGATGTCATCTAATTTTCCTTTTTCCTTCAAAGCATTTAGTGTATTTTCTATGCTTAGTGTCCTAAAGCTTAGCTCCTGATATTCAAATCCCATCTGCTTTAGTCTGCCAAAAATATTTTATTATTTTCTCAGTGAAGTCTAGTTCTTATAAATCAAAGTCAGTTTAGCTTACAGGCTGTTGTTTCTGTTATTTGTCTCAAAAATCCACCCAGAAATTAAATTTTCCATGTTGTCTAAGCTGTATCTTCCACTTTTTGAGATCAGGTGAATCGGTGTCTCGTGAAACAGGGGAAAGATGAAAAGTAAAAAGAAGGAAAAGTGAATAATATCAAATCAATGTCACCAATTAAATATGGAAGTTCAGGAGCAAGTTAGCTATGTACTCATTCAGATTATTGGTGCATATGTCTTAACAAGTTGGAAAGAAGAGATTATAAATACAATTGGCTTGTCAGTAATAATTATGGAGATTGTTTGTTCATTTATAAATTCATTACATCCTAAGACACTTTGCTAAATACATGCCACCTCCCACAATGTTGTTAGGTTTTGAGCCCTTTAAAGGGAAAGATCATGCCTCATATTTTTTTAGTATGTCTCATAGCAACTCTCACTGGGAGCTCAAGCGATGCTCAGCACTGTCTGCTCTGGCCAGAGCTGATGCATAGAACCTTGTTCATGGATCCCTATCAACACGGTGGTGGTGGTTTAATCACTAAGTCGTGTCCAACCTTTGTGACCCCATGGACTGTAACCTGTCAGGCTCCTCTGTTCATGGCATTTCCCAGGCAAGAATATGGAGAATCAGGCAAAAGAAATCTGAGATCAGCTGAGAGGTGGTGGTGTTAGAGGAGTGGAAATGTTCCTATTATTCAATAGTCAATGAGAGGCTTGTATCTCAAGTATCCCTACGGGCAACCGAAGCAGTGTGCTAAACCCTCTCCACAGGAAGGAGGTAAGGTCTCTGTATTAGGTAAGGTGAACATGTAGTTTATTGTTCAAAGTGGGAAACAGTTTAAATTAAAAGGGAGCACTACAAATGATTATCTTATCTCACACACGCTGGGATGTGTGGGCACCCTGGTACCAGGAGAGTTTATACACAGTAGAATCAAAGAACACTAAAGAGGGGAAGTTCTTAGGAAATCAGGTAGTTCAAAAGTAAGGGAAAAAGAAAATCCATTCCCCAGAAAAGAGGTGTTACTTCTGAGAAGCTAATTTCATTTATACTGATAAACACTAAAAAAAAAAATGTATTTTGCAGCCAAATAAATTTGGTGCGTATGCTTAGAGATTCACCATGCATATTGAACACTAAAGGGAAATTCTTCCACCAGCAAACTTTGTTTAAAATAGCGTTCCCCCAAATATGTGTACACTGATCTCTTCTACCTTTTTTGTTTTGTTTTATAATGTGCTTGTTGCCACGTTATAAACAGAAACATGTATCTACTTCCACTTGAACAGGGGAGAAAGAAACCTAGATGGATTAAGTACTGTGTCAGAAGCCATACAGTTAGCAGGGCTAAAATAGCGGAGCAGCAGTAATAGTAATAGGAGTAGCAGCGAGGATCGCAACAGCAACAACCAAAGCAGGAGTGGCAATAGAAGCTGTAGGAGTAGAAATAGAAGTGGTAGTAACATGAATCGTGGTAGCAATGGTACCAACAACAGTAGTCATAGACGTGGTAGTATTCACAGCAATAACCAGTCGTGGCGGGAGGAATGGTCGTAATAGAAGTAGCAGTGAGTGTAGCGGTACCATCAATAGAGGTAGCAATAGTACAGGTAATAGCATCAATACCAGGAGCAATTTTGCAGTGGTAGGAACAGTAGGAGGAGGAGTAATAGCAGCAGTAGAAGTAACGGTAGAAAAAGCAGCAGAAGTAACAGCCGTAGTCATGGCTACCATTTTTTGAGTACTCTCTACTAGGCGCATTGTAACATTTCAAACCAGTTTTGTTTACCAGTCTCCCTAACCAGCAGGTAAACTCAGGGAGAGCAATTTTCATCATTTTATCCTCAATTCTTAAGCCCAGTGCCTGGCATAAAGAAGGCATTTCATAAATATTTATAGGATGAGTAAATGCTTATAAATAGTCTATTTCAAGACTAAGAAAAAAAACTGGTCTAAAGTACCAGAGTCTTCCTTTACTATTATCATGTATCAACAGATTTTTTTCTGGTGTTTTTATGGTGTTTTTTTTCAGGTGTTTTTATTTTTCTCCTTTATTTCCTTAAAGGTAAAAACACAGAGCAGTATATGTGCCCTGCAGCTCCAGAAAAGTTCTTGGTTTCAGGAAGCAGAATCAAGAATGCATTCCTCATGCAAGCAAGCAAAGGTGCATCACGGTGGTTCTGCAAGCCACCCTGATCTTGAGCACCATTCACAGAACGTAAACCTGAGCAGAGCTCTGTATTCAGCAGGGTCATGCACCTTATATAAGGTGCCCCCTGCAAAGATGTTCTTCTACCAGTAATGCAAAGGAAAAGATTCAACAGCAAGTATAGGTAGACAGGAAGGGAGAAAACTGGTCTACAAAATGAAGGGAATTATCTATAATAAAGGAAAATTAAGGATTTTCATGAGCCTGCTGGAATCACTTGATAATCACTGTTTAATAAGAGGAAAAATAAACAAAGAGGAAAAAGATAAGTGTTATTGAATCAGAAAACATCCTCAGTTAATTTCTTGTGTTCAGTCTTAGGGCATCCCTTGTGGTACTCTTTCCCTTCTCTTTTTTATTCCAAGATGGCTAGTTTCTATTTTTAGTCTAAAGGAGAAATTAAGAAGACATAAGAACATGATGGCTGTCTTGAAATATTTGAAGAGAGGGACATGAGACATGAGACAGGGAGCCACAGTTGATACAAACACAGATCAGAATTTTCTCACAGTTAGAGTGGATCAGTAATACAGAGCCGTTTTCCTCAAAAAATACACGATGGAGCTTCTATTGTGACTGTGGAAGCATCGGAACGGAGCTGGGGTCACCATGTGTCGGGGGGATTTTCATTTGCGCAAGGTGGCACCCAGGAGACGTTTCCCTCCTGAGACTGCACCCCAGCTCTTCGTGGGATGGGACACGAGAAATTTCCATCTTCTTGCTATTCCAGCCTGAATGCAAGGCACGTGGTGAATGCTGACAACCAGGGGTGAATTTCAGGGAGGTCTGGGCTCCAGTGGAATCCCTGGGGCAGACATTTCTAACTGACTCCCAAGGGCTGTCTGGCTCCTTCCCATTTGTTCAAGGTGAGAGGTGAGCATCCAGTGGATATCACCCCTTCTCACCTCATCTGAGCCTGGCCTGTGGGAGGAATGAACCCCAAGTGGTAGAAATAGACTTCATCTGCTATCCTGTAAAACTTCCAGTTATAAGTTTCCTGAGCCCTCAAGAACAGCTGAGGACCGGGGCAGGTCTAATTTAGACCTACATTGAATCCCTTATCATTGTCTACCTCCCCTTAACTTGCATGGAGAACTCTTACAAGCCAATAAGAGAAAGACAGACAACCAAACAGATAAACAGGCAAAAAGATTTCCCAGAATATGACTATGATTTGGTATAGCTTCTCTGATGGCTCAGCAGGTGAAGAATCCGCTGGCAATGCAGGAGGCACAGGAGACATGGGTTTGGTCTCTGAGTTAAGAAGTTCCCCTGGAGAAGAGCATGGCAGCTCACTCCAGTGTTCTTTCCTGGGAAATCCTATGAACAAAGGAGCCTAGCGGGCCACAGTCCATAGCGTCTCAAAGAGTTGGACATGACTGAGCAACTGAGCACACACACAGAGCTCCTTGGTCATCAAAGAAATACAGATTAGAAGTTACTCTTATAATCACCCTAAAGACTGACAATAGAAAGGTCTGTAAGAATGAACAACTAGGACTGACGTTGTTGGTGTGTTTATTTGTACAAGCACTTTGGGAATCTGTTTAGCAGTATCTACACTTAGCTTATGACCCAGAGATTATACTGCTAGGTATACATAGAAGGCATAATTTTGTACACCCAAAAATAGTATACAAGAATCATCAGAGCAGTCTTATTTATGATGGGCAAAAGTTAGAATACAACCCAAATATCAACAACAGAATGAATATTCAAGTTTGATATTCCCTCAAAATGAAGTGCTAAACCGCAATGAAATAAACTACCCCTACACGCAATAGCATTGATGGATGTCCCAGTGCTAAATAAAGGAACACAAGCAAAAAGTAGTATATCCTGCACGACTCCATTTATATAAAGTTCAATAGCAGGCAAAGCTAATCTGTGGCTTTAGAATTCAGAAGAGCAAGTACCTTTGGAGTGGTGACAAAGATTGGAAATGCACAGGGGAGCTTCGGTGAGGCTGGTAGTATATTATTTCTTGACTCAGGCTGTGGTTAAACAGATGTAGTTCCTTTGTAAAAAATTCATTGAGCTATACAGTTATTATCTGTGTGCTCCTCTGTGGGCCGTACATCAATAAACATTTGTTAAAATATATTATTAGAATGAAAAGTCTTATAACCTTTCACTTCTCCAAGCTATTTTTACTTGCTCAGTACTCAAAAATTCTAAAATTAAGACTGACTTAATGTATATTCATTCTAGGAAAGGAGAGGAAATGAAGTCATGGCCTGGAAGAAACTGATGCGTTGCAGAACTATAGTGAAGCCTGGTGTTAGAGCTAGAGTGGGATTCCAATAGAAGCCACGAAACACTGATGGAACCCTGACCCAGAGGACATTAACGCTTGGCTTAACGCTTAGACAGGAGGAAGCTTGTCTTACATACCTCTTTCCTTCTCGAAGGTGTTCCCTCTTGGACACAGATACCAGGGTTTATTGCCATCCCAAAGTTGCTACAGATCCGTCGCCTGTTGTGCTTGGGACACGATAGCATGGTCTAAGGACAAAGCTGCTATCAAAACTCGATATATTGCTTTGTGAATCAAAGCGAACTGATAAAAATTTAGTTTTAAAATTTCTCCATTCTCCATTTCATAGTCATTTCTTTCGGTCACGACTTGTTCCACACCCAGGTCATGCTTCATTCAGCCCAGTCTGTATGGGATGCGGTCTACTCGTCGGTTCTAGGGTCAAAAGTTGAAACGGTTTTCCTTTGAGTTCTAATTCAGGAACAAAACTGAGAGTAGCTTCTGTGTTTAAAACAAACCAAAAAAAAAAAAAAAAAAAAAAAAACTGAAAGAACTGAGAAACACCGACCTGACGGATGAAATGAGAACAACGAGCGCTATTCTGACAGTAAACGCCAGCCCCTTTCCACATGTGTGTGTATATTTGCATTCAGATATCTGTGTGCCTATCTGTCTATCTATCATCTATCAGAGGAGAAGGAGGAGGAGACTGGCTGGCTACAGCCCATGAGGTCGCAAAGAGTCAGACACAACGGCGCACACACACACACATGCACAAATAATCTATTACCTATCCATCTATCATGGTTGCTGTATAAGTGTCAAATCCCCAGTCACCAGAGATTTGATGAAACCTGTACTGTGGGGGCCTCAGGGAAATTTCTGACCCAGTCAGGCCTGAATTTTTCATTTCTTCTCTGACTAGCTCTGTCTCCTGCCGCCTGGCCCACACCATCTTCACTAGCACGCATGGCTTCCTCTTTGTATACAGAGAATCCCCAGACTTCCTGGCTCTCTCTTCAACTCTGAACACTCATCCTACCCCCACTCACCAGTGCTGAAATGTCTACTGTTCTATAAAGTATAATAGGGCTTCTTAATCGAATACTCCTTATCAAGAGTTCCATAATGTGCAGAAGCCATATTTTTATGTGTCCTGTTTCAAGCAGTTACATGTTCCTATGTTTTCCTATTTTCCTCTCCCATTTCCGCCCAGAATTAAGCTACCTGAGAGTTTGCTATGTGACCATCGGCCACTTTCGTTTTGACCAGACCTCAGGGCACGTGCTGCTCCATTAGTAAAAGCTATTCTTAAGCAGGGGAATAAGACCTTGTCTTCTTGTGTTCTCCAGTTTTGTTCACATTCACAGCATAGGGTGTTTCTTCTCATCTTTTTTTCTGGGTTTTGAGTTCCTTGAGAATGGTTTTCCCCATCTGACTCATCTTAAATATTCATCCAAGCACAGGTCACATAAATATCTCTTTGATAAATTTTTAAAAATCATTGCATACATAAACATCTTAAATATTTTTAGGTTTCCCATCTTTAAAAAATACTCGAAAGTCATTTTGCACCCCAGCTCCTTTCCACGATGACAACTTTGACCTTTATTATTTCTGGGTAGAAAATAGCCCACGTCTTTAATATTGACCATTGACCAATAGGACCAATGCAAATTTTGGAACTGCATAGAATCATGAAAATTTAATGAAGGGGAAGTAACAGTGGAGTTGTATAGTCAGACTCCTGCAGGAAACAATTAGAAAAAGTAGACAAAAGAATTTTTTTAAAGACTAAAGGACTAAGAATGACCAAATGCAGGCTTAGATTGGAGCAGAGTCTATCCTGGAAAGATGGAAAGAACAAGTGAGGTGTGTGAGTTGGCAGCTTTTTGACTGAGGGGACACCCCAATCCTGCATTTTGTGCAGTAGAAAACCACAGCCTTCCCAGCTGCAGTGACAGAGAACACAGAAGAAGATGGCAGAGCAGCTACAGAGGAGGGAGTTCTAGAAGGGAGAGAGATGCTAAGGGAGTGAACCCTGACTTCTGAACTATGTATGCACAGAAAGACCCCAAGAAAACACAGCTTACATTATATAGCCAAAATCTCAGTTTCTGCCCACCCCAGGGGAGACAGAGTTTGGAGAGTGACTCCAGACAAGTTAACTACTGTGAGAACAAAAATCAACACTCTTCAGAGGAATAGAACAGAATCCATACTCTCTATGACATATTACCATGTCCTAAGTTCACTTAAAAAAAATCACTAGAAATATGAATAGAGAGAAAAATTGACTAAAACTGAAAGCAAAAGCAGTCAAAAAATCACCCCTGGATGACCCAGACATTGCAATTAGCAGATGAGGTCTTAAAACAATTACTATAAATACATTTAGGAACACACAACAAAGCAATTTTAGAATGAATTAACAGATGAGTGATCTTAGGAGGGAAATAGAAACTGTAAAAAAAAAAAGGTGCGAATTCCTCAAAAATACCTGCAAACAGATGTTTATAACAACTTTAGTCATAATTGCCAAAACTTGGAAGTAACCAAGATGCCTTTCCGTAGGCGATGGATAAATAAATTGTGGCACATCCAGTCAATGCAATATTATTTAGTATTAAAAAGAGATGAGATGTCAAGCCATGAAGAGACAAGGAGGAAACAACTACATATTACCAAGAGAAAGTCAGGGCTTTCCTGGTGGCTCAGTGGTCAGGAATCCACCTGCTAATCTGGAGACATGGGTTCAACGGTCAGGAAGATCCCCTGGAGTAGAAGATGGCAACCCATACCAGTATTCCTGCCCAGAGGACCCCATAGACTGAGGGTCCTGGCAGGCTACTATGGCAGAGTCAGACACGACTTAGCGTTTGAACAACAAGAGAAAAATCACTCTGAAAGGCTATATATTGTGTGATTTCAACTATAAGACATTCTGGAAGAGAGACAACTGGGGTCAGGGAAAAGATCAGTAGTTACCAGGGGTTGGAAGAGAGGGAGAGGAGGAGGGTTGGAGCACGGAGGCTGTCAGGGCAGCAATACCATGTCGTACGATTCTGCAGTGATGGACGCACATCATCGAACACTTCTGCAAACTCACCGAGGGTACAGCACCAAGAGTGACCCATCAGGCGAGCCGTGGACTTTGAGTAGTTACGATCCATCAGTTGTAACAAACGTCCCACTCTCGTGGAGTACTCCGATAATGGGGAGACTATGCGTGTGTGCGGGTTTTGCCAGCAAAGTAACTAGTTTTATATTAAATTTGGAGTTGACTTTGTCCTATTAATGTGAAGTCAAAATTATGTTTCATTGTTTTAAATAATTCATTTCCCTGCTGATCAAAAAGTAATTGATCTATTTCCATAAGTGAGCAAAAAATATGAAACACATACATACTGCTTGCTTGCGTCATTTATTTTTGTTCACACACGGCTGTCTCTATTCGGACTTGCATTTTTCTGGACCAGTCCATCAGACTTTCCAAGTGCTGCTACACTTCAGCTGTCTTGTAGAGGAAGAAGCGTTTCCATGCTCCATTATGTAGTACTATTAACTTTTTTTTTAAGCTCAACAACAGAATATTATGTTTTACTATGTTTTCTCCTGCCTAGAAAATAGCTATTTATTTCTTAATAAAATAGTGCTATGAAAAAATAAATAAAATAAAATAGTGCTATGTGTTTTCTCCAAGATTACTGAAGACTTGGGTGAGATATAAGAACAATAAAATAAAAAACTAAAAACTCTAAGGATTTCATTACTCAATTAGATAAAATGACTACCCTCTCTAAATCCTCAAGATCCTTTTTACATAACATATGATTTTATATATTTCAGGAGAAGATCCATCATGCATATTGTCATAATGTAAAGAAAAACAGTCAACATATATTGGAATGAAATTTCCTAAACTTTGACAAGCAGATTAGAAATATTTGTAGACAAAAAGAAAGAGTGCTCTGAAGTCAAATGAAAATATTAACAATATTCAATTTAATTCAATAAGCATTTACTGAGAGCCTACAATGTCACAGACTTATGACATTTTAGTTATTAGAGGAAATTTTACAACTACTATGTATTTCAATACAATATGATTTTATATACATGTCTTTTGAAATGCGATGCAAATAGACTAATGAAAACACTGGCAAAATTCAAAAGAATATCTCAAGAAGAAAATAGGCAAGTGTCTAGTAATATTTGACAAATTAAAGACATGAAACTTCACTCCTTCAAATATGAGCCATCAGCTGCAAATTTGATTCACAAAGCTCTTCACCTATCAGCAGGAGCAGGCAGGAGAATTGGCTTTGATGAATGAGCTGTTAAAACTTTTTGCCATCTTTCTAAAAAAATGTTTAATTTTCTTCCTAAGTTTCAGGGTCATACCCTTTGTGATTCGTATACTTAAACAACAACAACAATAAATCTTAAGAAGAAAGTGAGGAAACAAAGTTGTAGGCCTGTTGAGAAAGAATAAATTGCCACCCACAGCAGAGCAATTACACGGGTTAAGCATGAGTCTGATCTCTTGGAGGTCTGTTGGGTTAAGCAAAGAAGGCTATGCAGAGTAGGCAGGTACAGTATACCCTAAAGGCCATGTGGACATGCCTTGTACCTGATGAGAGTCTCTGGAGGAGATGCGTCACTTTCACCCATGAAAGAGTCCGTCAGGTGGGTGTCCCGCCCAGAATAACATTGTTATAACACTGTGAACAGGATATACCAACCATTAACAAATCTCGGCATGTCCTTGAGCACTGGAGTCCAGAGGGCCATTTTTGTTTTTATCGGCCTTAGATATCTTGCTCTGGGCTCATTCTGTGGTGGTTTAGTCACTAAGTTGTATATGACTCTTGTGACCCCATGGACTGTAGCCCACCAGGCTCCTCTGTCCATGGGGTTTCCAGGCAAGAATACTGGAGTAGGGTGCCATTTCCTTCTCCAAGGAAAGTGACAGTGAAATGAGCACATAAGAGGAATAGTCAACACAGGCTCGGGGCATCAGAGATTTTTGAAGGGAAGTAAGTCTAAGATGAAGAGGCAGAAATGAACAGGAATTACATACACCAGGGGGGGGAAAGAATATTTCAGGCAAAGAGAATTGCATGCGCAATTCCTGAAAATGGGTGAAATGTGCCCTATTCAAGATGAAAAAGAAGAATGCGTTGTGCCCAGAGCTCTGATCAGGGAGACAGAAGAATGAACAAGTGTGGGGCATGCAGGCAGAGGGGGTGCTGTCAGACACCTGCTGGCAAGGGGGCCACAGACAACTGGATTGCCCCCCTCGGGGGGCTTCCCTGGTAGCTCAGACGGTAAAGCATCTGCCTGCAATGCAGGAGACCCGGATTCGATCCCTGGGTCGGGAAGATCTCCTGGAGAAGGAAATGGCCACCTGCTTCAGTACTCTTGCCTGGAGAATCCCACGGACGGAGGAGCCTGGTAGGCTATAGTCCACGGGGCCGCAAAGAGGCAGACACCACTGAGCGACTCCACTTTTCCTTGGGCCAGTGCCCCAACCGGATCTGTATTTTGAAAAGACCCCTGGGCTGCAACCCTGAGTGTGTCAGGAAGCAGGCGAGACTGGACACAGAATAGCAGTCGCAGGGTCATTAAAAGTAGAAAACTGTCCACAATCTCACTGAGGCCCAGGGCGGGCAGGAAGCAGGGAGAACCGCAGTGGAGATGAGACAGATGGAGGTGCTCAAAAGTTGGAAGCACAGGCTTGGTGCGGGAGGGTGGGCAAAGAGAAGAACAGCAGAGGCCATGGCCCAGACCAAGGGCCAAAACGAAGCCCATCTGCTGGCTGCAGGTTTGCGGGGAAGGGAGAGAGCTGAGCACGGACTTGCTTGCACACGCAGCCTGCGTGGGACTGCAGGGCAGAGCCGTCTAGCATCCATAGGAGCTGGAAGTCAGGAGACATCCTTCTGGGAGAAGCAAACTCAGGAGCAGGTGGTGTCAGCCACTGCGGGAGGAAGCAGGGAGGGCATCCCAGGAGGAGCCTTGAACCCAAGGACCAAGAATCCATCAGAGAAAGCAGCAGAAAGCCAGTGTCCGACAAGTAAGGACATTTTGTCAAGGGCCCCCCACCCTCGAGGCTTTTAAGAAGGCGGGAGGACACGTAGCATCAGTTCCTGCACACACGCCCCAGGGGCTCGGCAGGCCTGCCAGGGTCGCCTGTAAAATGTTGCTTTAAATGTCAAACAACAAACAGCCAAGAACAAACCCAGCCCCCCAATCTTTCAATCTGTTCATCAGTATCATTTAGGGCACAGTTATGGAAACTTCTAGAAGTCATTGCCAATCTTTGCTTTTTTATGTGCTCTCAAGGTGGTCACAGGAATTTGCTAAGTCCCTGAAGGTTTCTAGCACGTTATTTGTCTCATTTCTCATGCTGGCCTGAGAATAACACTGCACCAATCCCAAGACCAGAGGGGCTCATGCGACGTGACCTGTTCTCATCGACCCCCTGCTGGACCGTGGGGAGTACTGCTTTCTTCTCTGGTCAGCAGGAAACCTGGGTGCCATCTCACCGTGAGCGCCACTGGACCCCCAGGCTGGCCCAGCCCATGTCCCCATCTGCCCCGAGGATCACGCAGACAAGCCAGTGCCTTCAGGGAACTCGGGATGTTGCTCCTTTATGGCTCACACATCAACCAAGACTTGCATGGAGGAGGCACGGATTTTAGACCAGAGGTGAGTTGAAATCCTGGCCTTGTCTTTAAGCATGGCCCAGGGTGAGCTATAACTGTTTGAAATGTTAGTTTCCTTACTTATTAAGTGAAGGTGAAAATGTCCATCGCCCAGAGTTACAACAAGGACTGAGTGCTGTCGTGAACTCAGGGCTTCCCAGGTTGCTAGCACATAACAAGCATGAAAAAGTACCAATTTCCCCCGACCCTGGTTCTTAAAAGCAGACACACGATCCTCGAAAGCAGAGAGAGCTTCTTCCCAGTGCTGCCAATCTCATATTCTTGCTCCAAAGATCAAACTCATGCGTTAATACAAAATGAGTTGAGTTGGGCATGACCAGGGATAGAGTCCAGGGTTCAGAAAGGATAGGAGCAGGCATCTTGCTGTTAAGAAAAAGGTTAGAGTGCTGATGGCTGAAACCAAGGACAAAGCACAAGGGTTGAGAATTGCATAAATGGAAGCAGAATTCTGGCAGAGAGCCATGATGCATGTCCCAAGACTAGCACGCAGAGCGGGGTGGTCACATACAGGCAGACAGACAGGCGATGAGCCTGAAATGATATCTGGGGGAAAAGAGAGCAAATTGTAAAGGGGCAGAGAAGAGGGTTCTGGGGACTTCCTGAGTGTAATCAAGCTACTCAGGATCTCCAGAATCTGAATTACGGAGGTCATGCTGACATCCGTATTGAACATTTACAGAGGTCACAGGCTGGTAAGGTAAGGACCCTACCCTTCAGAAGCTAACAGGTAGAGTTAGATAAATAAGATAAATTCACAAAAATAACAGAATAGTATATAAAGGTCACAGGTACGGTACAGTGAGTGAGGAAGTGAGTTTTGCTGTGAGTTTTGCCCTGGTGCAGACCATCTGTGAGAGCTGGCTTCTTAACCAGTTACTTAACCTCTCTCAGCCTCAAGTGTCCTGAAGCTGAGTAAGGATGTTCCAACACATTAACAGGAGTATAGAGAAAGTGGTCAGTAAGTGGCGGCTTCTCTCGTCATCAGTGGCTTTGGGTAATTCGCTTCGTTCCTGCATGATAGTTTTCTCATCTCTAAAGCTGGAAGAGTGGACAAAATGCTAAAGGCTCATCAATCCTAAAAATCCGTGAATGATACAAGTGAGAAGAAATCTAATTCAAAGCAGGAGGTGTTCCCACAGCGGGTGGGGAGGGATGGTCTTCCAACATAGACTCCTGGCAGAAAAGTTCCTGGTGACATGATGTTTGCTCATAAGCAATCGTCTCCTTGGGCGGAGGTGAGAGATACCCAGAAAGAGAGCTGAGAGAGATGGGGCTGGGGAGGAAGACGGCGGTTAACCGAGAAACACTGCAAGTGACACGAGACAGACATAGAACTCGTCCCATAGAAAGCAGGGAGCCACTGAGGGTTTGAGACAGGGAATAGTGGGTTGACTGGGCTTCCCTGGTGGCTCAGTGGTAAAGACTCTGCCTGCAACACGGGAGACCAAGGTTCAATCCCTGGGCTGGGAATGTACAATTCCCCAGCACGGACAATTTCCACCTTTACAAGGCTATATTATAGTCAGCTCAGCCTAGGCTTCCCAGGTGGTGCTGGTAGTAACGAACCCGCCTGCCAGCACAAAAGGCTTAAGGAAAGATCCCCTGGAGGAGGGGTTGGCAACCCACTCTAGTACTCTTGCCCAGAGAATCCCAGGAGCAGAGGAGCCTGGTGGGCTGCAGTCCTTGGGGCCACACAGAGCCAGACACAACTGGCATGACTGAGCAGCAGCCGTGGGTTGACCTGAAGCTTCAGGATGGTTCTGGCTGTGGTTTGCAGACAAGATTGGTCAGAAATGCAGATTCTAAAGAAAACGAATCAGCAGGCAATTACAATCCTTCAGCCCCAAAATAATAGAGCTCTGAACTAAGGCAGGGGCAAGGGACGCAGGATAGGCAGGAGAACACAGCACTCAAGCCCGAGCAGGACTGAGCAGGGCCCCCTCCAGCGGACATGGGCCCCCAGCCCAGTGTCTTCATCCGTGGGGTCTTCAGCCCCTTGTTTGGACAAAATTGCCCACACTTAGGTTTTGCTAATGGATGACAACCAACAATCGGCATGCCTTTGCTCCCATTCTATTCTCATCTTAAAATAAACCATGATCTGCTAGTCACAGCTGCACCTGCACAAAGAAACACGGGTCTTTGACTTGCAAGGGAAACAGCTGAGAAGGGAGAAAACAAACAAAATTGCAAGATCTGAGATTTCATCTGGCGTGAGAATGGTTTACTAAAACTGTTTCTTACCCTAAACTGCTTCCTGTCTCATTTGAAAGCCTCCCCAGTGGGCTGTGACCCCTCTCACACAGATGATGGGAAGGCCCCCCCCAGTCACAGGCAGCCACTCCTCTTCCAGACCTCCCATCCTCGTGGCAAGAGCAAACACTGGTGCCCTTCGAATCACTGCTAAACATACATCAAGGGGAAAAGGGGGCATCATTTGTGGAAAAGTCGAACACTTCAACGCTTGAAGGTCACTGGCTTCACGGAGGAAGTCACAGACGCTACTTCTCAAAGGTCAGCTGGAAAAATAGAAGATTCTCCTCTTGGCCTTCTCTGGCTCTAGAGTAATCAGATGCTGCAAACATCAATAAATGCTTGGGACAGCTTTCAAGGGAGAATGTAAACCTTAATGTTATCTGATATTTGGGTTGTATGAACTCGAATGGATTGAAGAAAGTCTGATCCCAGGCAAAGCATCAGAGCGGCAGGTCTAACATGGTACCACATACTTCTGTCCATCAGCTGTGAGCTTGGTACAACAGCAGAGAGATGCATTGCAATTTGGATTTTTTTTATTCCTAAAATGAAAGAGAGAGACAGATGGGAAAGTAGTCAGGTTGGGGTGGCTGAAAAAAAACTGACTAGAAACGTGGGCAGCAATTTCATCCTGGAGATGAGCTGTCACGTGGGGCTGCAGAGGGTGCCACACAGGTGCAGATGGCGGGCAAAGCTGGCCTTCAGAGATGGTGCTCCCGGTATACAGCTCTCCCTGCCCCCTGGCGCCTCCTGCCTCCAGCTTGTCTGTTGTTGGTGCCAGGAACCCAGGCTTCTGTGATCAAAAGGAAATTAACAAAGACACAGTAACCCAAAGGCCAATGAATACCTCCACTTTTCTTTCAGGACAGTTCTCACTTCTGTGAAGCTTTCCTAGCAAGGCTCTCAATCACTGATTCTCCTTCCTATGAACATTCCCATAACTTGGGTCTTGGAATTTCCTAAGAATTGCTTTTTAGCATCTCATTTTCTTAGTTAACTTTTCCTAAAAGACACCTAGTCAACTCAGCCCAGCTCCTCTCATGTTTGAATTCACTCCCAAACAATTGGTCATCTGGCTCCCAGACAGGAGAGATCAGACCCCCAACGACAGACATCTCATTGCCTATGGGGTAAGTCCGTTCTACCTGAGGACAGAGAGGACCCTTGGGAAATTAGAAGCTTTGGAACATGCCCACCTATTTGTGGTGGAGATACAAATTTTGGTATTTCTGGAGGGCAGATAGGCAAAACATACAGAAATCTTTTACAATGTTCATACCCTTTGACTCAGAAATTCCACTTTTAGGAATTTATCCTAAAACGTCAACGTGAGTGGTCCCAGTCAAAGGCACCACTCCCAACTCCACACTCACTGAAATGGGTCACAGAGCTTCCCTGGTGGCTCAGCTGGTAAAGAATCCACCTGCAATGTGGGAGACCTGGGTTCGATCCCTGGGTTGGGAAGATCCCCTGGAGCAGGGAAAGGACTCTATAGTCCAGGGGGTCTCAAAGAGTTGGACACGACTGAGTGACTTTCACTTGTTTCAGGAGAGATATATGCACTTGAACCCCAGAAAGTCAGCAAATGCTACAGTTGGGGCCTTTTCCCCACAAGTTCCAGAAAGCATTTTCAGCATACCACGGAGTGAGCCCAAATATGTGTGTGCCTGCTCAGTCACTTCAGTCGTGTCCAACTCTTTGACACCCCGTGGACTGTAGCCCACCAGACTCCTTTGTCCATGGGATTCTCCAGGCAAGAATCTTGGAGTGGGTTCCCCTTCCCTCCTCCAGGAGATCTTCCTGACTCAGGGATAGATCTCACATCTCCTGCACCTCCTGCATTGGGCATGCGGATTCTTTACCACTGAGCCACTGGGGAAGCCCCACCCAAATGTTTAGCTAAAGGATATTCATTACAGAATGTTGCCGATTAAACAGAGGGCAAACTAAATGTCCATACAGGTGATAATTAAATGAATTATAGCATGTCCATATTATGGAATATTATGCAATCTTCAAAATGAGATTTAAAACATGGAAATACATATACTTTTAATAAAAGCAGGTTATAAAGCAGGGACCATGATAAAACCCCACTTTTGCTGCAAGGGATGGAGCAAGAGAAAATAATCAGTGAGACTTTTAACTGGATGGTGGGATTTTTTTGTTTGTTAGTTAATCAGTATGTGCTAAGTCTTCTACAATAAACATTCAACTCTTTTATAGCATTACAGCATTAAGGATCAATTTTTAAAGACACACACATATATTCCCCATCAGAGCCCATACTTAACTGCAGAGTTTCTTGTCTGACACATTCTTTTCCATAGTTTTCGTGAGGGAAAACTGCTGAAGGGTTGGCTGAGGCAGGGAGGCCCAGGATAAAGTAGAAGCTGTTTCAGGGAAGCCGACGGAGGCTTCTCCTCACGAGAGTCCCCACTGCCGTGTGACGCTCGTCTACACAGGACTTACACAGAATCGAGGGAATAATCAACAAGGCACGAGATCAATAGTCTCATCAAAGTCACCATATTTCCTGATTTTCCCATTTAAAAAGCAGGTAGGTCACTTATGCCAGTATCACCACCAAGCTGAAACTGTCCTTTCTCCCCCTTTGGTCCAAGCCTTTCCTTTCTTTCTGGGCGCTGCTTCTGCACCCCCGTCAGAGACATTTGGGCGCCGGCACTCTCCCCAGTAAACAGCAAGGACCACATAGATCCCTCTGGTGATGGGGGCTGACTTCACTGGAAGAGGTCTTCCCAGCTCCCACTGGAAAAGAGCTGCCCTGAGAGGCTGCTTGACTGATGGATGGGAACCATCTTCTGAACGCTAAGGAAAGGCAGTCCTGTCCCAGAGCCTCCCCTGCCTGTGGGCTCACAAGGGAAACTCTGGGCATGTTTCTGTGAGATGTTCCTCCTTAAGGAGAGGCCCTTAAAGCAAGGTGGCCGGCTGCCTTGACACCCTGTCTGGCCCTGGGTGGGACTGTGGGCCTCACACAGCTTGGCCTCTCTCTATGCCTTGGCCACCGTGCTAGACAGAAGGGGCTGATACAGTCTTCCTCTTCCTTCCAGAACTATCTGCTCCAACCTGACCTAAGATAATTGTGAGATGCATTAGAGTGGCTGGAGAAGCTCAGAGGGGCTCCTGTCCCAATACTCAGCACTTCTCATAGAATCTGCCAGGGGAGGGGCCCTGGTGTGGGGATTTCAGTTTCCCAGGTGATGCTAAGGTGCATCCAGAAAGCTTCACACCCTCTTATGCGTGTGTTTCTGGAGGGAGATGAGCCCACCACTTCCACCACGATTCTTTTCCCCGGAGACCAGAAATCAGAGTGTTAACAGTTACTCCGGGCCCACGGTGTTGGGTATTAGCGATGCCTCCCGGGGCATCCTGAATTATTCAGAGAGCATCTTCGGGCTGTTGAGGGATTTCCAAACCCCTTCTCCTACCACCACCAACAACCTTTTTCTTTCTAAAGAGACTGGTGAAAGCGTCTGTAAATGCTTCAAAGGGGACAAAGTCTACGGCCAACACATGATGCCATGACAAAACTCAAAAGGTCCTGGGAAGAGGCAAAACCATGGACTTGAAGGGGAACTTCTCATGAGGTGAAATCTCAGAGGCATGTGGTGAAAATCTTCTGATGTAAACTCGTCAAAAGATTAAAGTGTTCAATCTCCCCCTGGCAGGGTGAGATGAGCTGCCAGGAACCCAGAGAAAAGGTGAGGAAAAAAAAAATTTTTTTCTTTGTGATAAAGAAGCTGTTTGATAAATTACCAGATATAACGGGTCTAATTCTTCCATCCTTAGATCAGAAAAATAAAAACTCTAATGCCATTAATGGAACAGCAGCCAAGAGAAGTAATGTAAAAATAAAGAAGAAAAGAGATACAGAATGGAAAGAGAATATTCACATGAACTATCCTTCCTCTTAAAGCTTTGTGAGACTGATTTTCGTCTTGTAGAGGTGCGGTGAGAGGTTAAAGAGATAGCAACCACATACTTAGACTAAAAAGCTTTCTATTAACACTGTTCATAAATTTTAATGCTTCAAATGAGGACAAATTAAGGTTATCAGGGGGAAAAAAAAAAAGTGGTAACTGTCGTTATTTCCGGTCTAAGTTTTTGGCTAAGAAAAGGAGCAATGTCTATGCACCAAGGCTGCCTTCTTCGCATTACTTTCTACATTTGATTCCGGAGGAAACAAGCAAGTTTGATTATAATTACTTCAAGCAATTCCAAGACATTGTTGTTCTCACACATTGCACACAATTCCTGTTTTTCCTCCAGGACTCCACTACAGATTCCAATGCATGTGTGCAGTCTAAATCTGTGGTCTGTCCTGCCTCCCCAGCCAAGAAATAATCCACAGAGAGCACAGCCAGATATTACAGTGCGTTCTCTGAGTCACTCCAGGTCACGCCATCAAGCTTCTTCCAAGGAGTGAAGGGTAGGGAAACACTAGGTGCCACAAGGTCAAGGAGAATGCAGACCAGAGCTTCACATTCTGTTCTCGGCCCAAATTCTTACCCACAGTCTAAATAGGAACAGCTATGCCTCCTATGCTGGAAATGTATGGAAACATTGGAAAGGCATCCATGAATTTTGATCCACTAACACGGACATGACTGAGCGACTTCACTTTACTTTTCACTTTCATGCATTGGTGAAGGAAATGGCGACCCACTCCAGTGTTCTTGCCTGGAGAATCCCAGGGACGGGGGAGCCTGGTGGGCTGCCGTCTATGGGGTCGCACAGAGTTGGACACGACTGAAGCAACTTAGCAGCAGCAGCAACAACACACATGATGCTAACATTTTTGCAATTCCTCCACTGAATAAGGAAGCTTAAAACTCTTGCTAAAAGTTTAGATGCCTATGTTTGGGAAGTCCCCAATCTTTTTCTTCTTGCTTTGTGATATTACACATCCATTCATGGCTTATGTGGCCAAGAGCATAGACTTTGGGGTAAGACAGAGCAGCTTGTTCCAATCTCTACCGTTTACTTATTGTATGACCTCAGGTAAGTTAGTTAACCTTGTGAAATGTCAGTTTTCTCATCTATAAAATGGGAATCATAATAAAAATGTTTAATGATATCAGAAACTCAGTGTTTCTGTTTCCTCTTATATTTCATGTGCCTTAAAAAAAAAAAAAAAAGGCTACAGCTACTCATAGAATGAATGGATAAATTCTGATAAAAATTAATTTAAGGAAAGGCAACTAAGTTCCTTAGCATGCTTCTCATCCATAGTAGTTACTCAGTTAACATTGATTATCACAGTTATTATAAAAGTAAGTCAATGAGAGACTAAAAGTATCTTTATTCTTGATATGATAGGCATTTTAGTTTCCTGGAAAAGGAGCTGTTTTCACCCCGGGAGCAGATGCAGCATCCTTGCCCCGATCACTTCCCTGGTGGCTCAGGCAGTAAAAAATCTGCCTACAATGCAGGAGACCTGGATTCGATACCTTGGATGGATAGATCCCCGGAAGAGGGCATGGCAACCCGCTCCAGCATTCTGGCCTGGAGAAGCCCATGGACAGAGGAGCTTGGTAGGCTACAGTCCATGGGGTCACAAAGAGCCAGACACGACTGAGCGACTAGGCGTTACCCTGACCACCTGCTTCCTGGAATTAATACTACGTGGTGAGGTGGAGCCGAGGGTTAAATGAGATAATGTCTGTATTAGCTCAGAACCTCAGTGAGCACTGGGGTTATTTTAATCCACTCTCATCACCGTCGTTGTCTGAGGCTGGAGTGTGGAAGGCGCATAGAGACCCCTGGGCTTAATTCTCTTCCTTTCCACAGATGAGGCAACTTGTTCAGAGTTGTCTAGAACTTCACAACCAGGAACTGACACTCGCTCTCTGGCCTCTGACTCCTCTCTTCTAACTCAGGTAGGTGTGACTTGTGTACTATGTGTGTGTAAGTACATCCCAAGGGTGGCTGTGGGGCAGAGTAAAGACCACAGGGTCATGGGATGTCAGAGGAAAAGAAATATTAAACATCGTTAATCCAAAATGTTCCATTTCCAGGGGTGATACTCAGGGGGCCGAAATGATTCAGTTTGTGGGGTCGCAGAAAAGGCAGACACGACTCAGCAACCAAACAGCAACAACAACCTAAAAATGCTTTCGTCATTTCATCACAGCACCCAGACAGCATGTGGCCAACTTGGACTGATTAGGTTCATCCTAGCTTTGGAAGAGGGTTGTCCTCAAGAAATAAAAACTCAAGACAAATAAAAACTTAAGGAGGAATGAAGATAGCATTCACCACCTACAACATTTTTTAAAAGGCGTATTGCCATAAAGCCAAGGCCATGTTTTGAACACTAGGGTCACCATCCACTGTGGATTACTTGCACTGGTGAAAGTGAAGTCACTCAGTTGTGTCCAGCTCTTTGCGGCCCCAAGGACTGTAGCCTACTGGGTTCGTCCGTCCATGGGATTTTCCAGGCAAGGATACTGGAGTGGGTTGCCACTTCCTTCTCCAGGAGATCTTCTTGACCCAGGAGTTGAACCCGGGTCTCCCACATTGTAGGCAAACGCTTTACCGTCTGAGCCACCAGGGAAGTCCATCTGCACTGGCAGGTGTGCCAAGTACCACCCAGGTGCTGTACACCCACCATCTCACATGCCACCATGGTCCTGGGAGATGTGTGTGTGTTCATGGCTACTTTGTGCATGAGAAAGGCTCAGAGATTGTGGGGAACCGAGAAGCACACACTCCTAGGCTCACTCCAGAGTAGCTGAAATCAAATCTCCAGTCATGAGACTCATGAATTGGTGATCTTATGGGTTCGCTGGGTCAATCTAAGGGCAGGACCAGGCTGGAAAGCATGGGTTAGGTTGTGCTGCTCAACTAGGTGTAAATTATTGAGATCAGTCAGCCAAATGATAGTTCTAAGATGCCATTCAGGCTGTTTTTCTCTGCTCTCTACTTTTCAACTCTGCTATTATGAGTAGCATGGGTTTCATCTTTAAGAATAAAAATCTTATAGGAGCATCTGGATAAAAGGAAAGAGCTTTTGAGAATGAAAATTGTGATATTATATATAAATGAAACATGCTTGTCTGAAAAAAATCTTAACTGTTTTCCTGAGTCTAAAATGAGAAGTTGCCTGCAAAGGAGCTGGTCCATCACAGAGGCCCAGCCAGTGGCTGGGAGGCCGTGGGGTGTCCCAGAAAGAGTGTGGGTTTTGAAATCCGACAGACCTAAATTCAAATTCTGGCGGCTCCACAATGTAGGCAATCATGACAGTTGGTGATATTACCTGTCTTGCAAGATGGCTCTGAAAATCAAAACTTAAAGATATGTCCAACTCCATTAAACAGTCCTTAGGATGTAACTGTGACCAAAATAATGTGAATTTTCTCCCCCATAACCTCGCCCATCTCCACTACTTTGTTTGCTTCTCTTTTCCCTTTACTGAGACTAACTTCCCGTTGCGCAAAGCACCACGTTCCCTTCTAGGACGGCCTCTTTTGCTAATCCAGTAAGCAATATAGGACTTTTTGCTTTCTAATCTCACAAACTTTTCTGAGTGGGGGAAAGGTATTTCTTAAAAAGTGGCCACATTTCCCAAAGATTATTTGTTGTCGTTTTTTAGCCACTCAGTCACATCCAACTCTTTGCGACCCCATGGACTGTAGTCCGCCAGGCTCCTCCGTCCATGGGATTTCCCAGGCAAGATACTAGAGTGGGTTGCCATTTCCTCCTCCAGGGGATCTTCCCAGCCTAGGGATCAAATTCGAGTCTCCTGCTTTGGCAGGCAGATTCTTTATCCCTGAGCCACCAGGGAAATCCACAGATTATTCCATATATTAAAATTAATCATTTTGGGGTTTTTTGCTCTAATGAAAGCTTTATACTTTAACTTTCCAAAATAAAGTATCCATATAAAGATTTGCTTTAGTTCTTTTTCTGATGGATTATCAAACGTAATCCTTTGATCATTATCAGATAGCCCTTCATGCTTGACTATGCATTACATGGATCATGTTCCATTACCAAACCCAAGGCCATGTATGTGACTGTGGGTGCTTAATTTGCCAAGACAGTTTTAATATTGGGTAACTTTATTCTTTTCAATAATTGAGAAGTATTAAATATATAACAATATGAATTAGGTGTCACACCTTTAGATGATCTTCATATAAATCATCTACTTTCATGTTAAGAAATTACACTGTTTTTATAATATATGAATTCATTCATATTACAGTCTAAATGGGTAAAAAGTTAGATAATCATTTGACATATAATGCATCTTCTTAATTGAAGTGAATAAAATTATGTAAAATTGGAACTGTCTTGGATAATCTGGAACATATGGTCACAATAAATATAGTTTCCTTCCTCTGTGTACTTCACAAGTGGTCATACTATGATCTCACATGAATTAGAGAAACTTACCAGGAGCAAAATTACAGAATAGCTATATTGTACAGAGAAACTCCCTCAGTTAGAAAATAGCCAGGCAGCACTAACAAAAAATATTTAGCACTGAAGAAATGAAATAGATTAATTCAATACAGACTACTCAGTGTCCACAAGATCAATAAGAAAGAAATGTATAGTAGCTGCTGCTCTGAGCTTTGGTTGTTTAGTATGATGCTACATGTATTGAAAATAATTCAAATTGCAAATATGAGGAGACCATGAACTAGTAGAAATTAATTGTGGAACAGAAAGGCCTCTTGTGTTAAAGTGTCTGAAGGACGAGTTTATGGACCAGCATCCAAGTCAACAAAGACTGTGCAGAAACTTAACTCACATCATAAAACTCTTAACTGATTGATTTCACCTCTGCCAAGAGTTATTCTCTGGGACATTTAGTACATTCTGCTTTGTAATGAGTAGCTGCTAATCGAAATTTCATCAGCAGGTGCATTCTTTATCAACCGACTCAGACAATTGATACCCCTAGAGCTGTTTAGCCATTAAGCCCTCGCTCTGTTGACACCTTGTGGGCTGAATACCAATGCCCAGCACTTGCAGAGGTCTGTGTGCCAGGCTTTACACCCAGTGGTGGACTGGTAAATCAGTTTCCTGGTGGAGAGGAGGGATGTCCACCTGCCAATGCCCATGGTGTAAATTCTTCCACCATAGCCAACTTCAAGCTACTAACAGTCTAACAATTGCTTCTCGAAATTAATGCAAGCTGACTCAAGCACACAAGTGTCTGATTATTGAATTAACAGTAAAACAATGAGGCAGGTAGCCCTCAGTTCTTAGATGAAGAAACTCAGGCTTGGAGAAATGAACTAAGCTGGCCAAGAACACACAACTGATAGGTAGCCAAGTTGGGATTTGAGCACAGGCTGCCTGTACAGGAAGCTTTTCAGACGTACACCTTGCAAGGCTGTTTGGAGAATCACGTAAAATGCTTATTTGAAAATAGTATAAAATGTCTTTATGAAATTTTATAATACAGTCTAATGATGGATAAGCTATATTACTATTCCTTAAGCATCTGGGAAGAACGTATTTCTAAACAAGATAAGGAGACATTTCCCTAGTGGTTCAGTAGTTAAGACTCTGCATTCCCAAGGCAGGTTCGATCCCTGCATTGGGGAACGAAGATCCCATATGCCACACAGTGTGGTCAAAAGATAATAAATGTTATATTTCAAAAGATATAAAGAGTGCTTTTCCCTGAAATGATTGCCCTTAAATCACATATTTTACAATCTTCATGCCCCATGAAGTCACAGAACCATCTAACTGAACCCAACACTAGGGTAGGCACTGTGCTGGTCTCCATGACTCAGAGTTGACTGAGATTGGCTCCCTGTCTCCAGGGAGCTTATCACCTAGCAGGCAGGCTGCCCAGGAAACCCTCCTTAATCTACTTAGAGATAAGCCAGGGTCTTAAAGAAACCAAGCATCCAAATCAGTGATTGGGGAGGTTCCCCTGTTCTGAATTTTTAAGAAGAGGAATCATCCCTAGAGTCTGGTGATCAGAGGCTAGAATCACCATGGAATCTTGTCAAACCACACTAGCTCATGTATACCTGTGGCAGATTCATTTTGATATATGGCAAAACCAATACAATATTGTAAAGTTAAAAAAAAAAAAAACACACTAGCTAAGGTTCAACCCAGGTATTTTGGTTTGATAGTTCTTGGGTAGGGCTGGATATTCAGATATTAATTTCCACAAGTGATTCTATATATTTCTCTGACTTTTTACCAGAATATTAGAAACTACACTTATTATGTCTACCAAACGTATTACAGTTAATCCTTAATATTTGGGGACTCTTGCTGATATCAACAGTAGGAATGATGCTGCCATTGACTTAGGCCACATTTCTACACAAGTTCCTCATTTTTAATTGGAGGAGGGCATGGAAACCTATTTCAGGATTCTTACCTGGGGAATCTCATGGACAGAGAAGCCTGGCAGGCTAAAGTCCACAGGGTTGCAAAGAGTTGGACACAAGGGAAATCAGTCCTGGGTGTTCACTGGAAGGACTGATGTTGAAGCTGAAACTCCAATATTTTGGCCATCTGATGCGAAGAGCTGACTCATTTGAAAAGACCCTGATGCTGGAAAAGATTGAGGGCAGGAGGAGAAGGGGACGACAGAGGATGAGATGATTGGATGGCATCACCGGCTCAATGGACATGAGTTTGGATAAACTCTGGGAGTTGGTGATGGACAGGAAGGCCTGGCATGCTACAGTTCATGGGGTTGCAAAGAGTTGGACACGACTGAGCAACTGAACTGAAGTGACTTAGCACACACGCACCCTGATATCAACAGTAGGAATAATGCTACCATCGACTCAGGCCACATTTCTACTCAATTTCTTCATTTTTAATTTTAGAGCTCCTTCCTTGCAAAATTAGCTGAGCTTGATTTTTTAATAAGCTGAGAACTGTTTAATCCTATCCCATTTTCTTGTTTCTCTTAAACTGGGGCTCATAATTTAAGCCAACCCCATTTTCCCTGAGCTCTGAAACTGTAGAATTAGTATAGTATATGTTTTTCTCTTTATTACTATAGACAGTAGGAACTACAGAAAATAGTTCCAGTCAAAATATCACCTAATAAACAATCCTCCAGAGACTCTGAAAGCTCCCTACAGAATTCCATCATAACAATGGCCGTAAAAACAACATTTTATCCCCAGATCATGCTATGTGTTTATTCAGCCAACAAAATACTGAATGTCATTGGAAATGGCAGCATCTGGCAACTCCTATATATTGATGTATCTCTAGTCACTTTCTGTGTGACAGCCTGAGAAATGGAATAAAATGCCAGGTACTAGAGGTACCAGACAAGTGACTTATCACCTTCACAGAACCTCAGCAAGTCCATCTGCTCATCCTACTCGTGAGGAGCTAAGAGAAGGAAAGGTAATTGACTTACCTGACATATCCAGATGAGGGCAAAGCCAACACCAACATTTTGGTCTCTTTCTGTCCAAAACCCAAAGTACCCTAGCACGTGTTGGTTTAATTACATACTAATGCTGAAATACACTGCGATTTCTTCATGCACAGTTAGAATTTATGGCCAGAAATAAACCACTTTTGCACAAAAAATTAATTGCATGCAAATAAAAATAATTCCTAGAAACTATGTAAACATTTACATATGCAAAGATATCTACACAAGCAATGATCTGGCAGCAAATAGAAAATTTTTAAATTTAGATTAAAAGTCAAGTAGAAGTCTACAAATATAAACTATTGTCAGTACTTTGTACTTTTAACACGGAGTTCAGACAAAAGAATGAAGAAGAGTTGCCTCCTGATGAGGTTTAAACTACAAATGTCAGCACAGAGTGAACAAAGCAGAACTATGCCAAAAATACTGGCAAAGAAGAAGTAGAAAAAAAGAAAGAGGAAGGATGGGAAGGAAGGAAGATACACTTAAATTATTCAGCAGTACTTGTATCCTTTTGAGACTTGCTTTAAGTCATATTAGGCAGGAATAGAGCAATCTTTTTTATCTACTCTTTTTAAAAATTTTTCAGCCATACATATACATGTATCCAGTCTCCCCCAAACTCCCCTTCCATCCAGACTGCCACATAACATTCAGCAGAGTTCCCTGTGCTACACAGTAGGTCCTTGTTGGTTATCCATTTTAAATATAGAAGTATGTACATGTCCATCCCAAACTCCCTAACTATCCTTCCCCCCAGCAACCATAGGTTCATTCTCTAAGTCTGGGAGTCTGTTTCTGTTTTGTAAATAAGTTCAGTTGTATAACTTCTTTTTAGATTCCACATATAGAGGATATCATGTAATACTTCTCTTTCTCTGTCCAACTCACTTCACTTGGTGTGACAATCTCTAGGTCCATCTGTGTTGCTGCAAATGGCTGAGTAACATTCCACTGCATACACATCCCACATCTTCCTTGCCCATCACTCTATCAGTGGACATTCAGGTCGCCCCACAAAGAACACAGCAGTCTTCATCAAGTCCCTCTGAGGACTGTCCAGTCAGCCTGGGTGAACAGCATTGTTCTTGCTATTACATGAGCTTTGAGTATCATTCCTTCTGCTCCTTCCAAGTGGTTGCTTTCTCGGCGTGGGTCAGGTTCCTCACAAAAGTGCTGATCAGTGCTTAGGACAGGACTGGAGAGGGGGCTTCTGTGGACCTCTGGAGGGTCCTTCTGCTCCCAGTGCTCTGCCCCAGGAACCCCAGCTGCCTTGGTCCACCTAAGCGTCTAGCTTCATCTCCTCAACACAGGGAGTCTTCTCCACACTGCCTGCTAGAGGAATAAGCTGTCTGTGTTCATCAATTGCTCTGTGTGCATCAATGCTGTCCCTCTCTCGGGGATCTCTGTCCTATGCTCTCTGATGTCCAATATCTAAAAACCATTGCTTCACACATTTTGTCCAGTTTTTAAGTTTCTTTTGAGAGAAAAAAATCTTGTATGGTTACTTCATCTCGGCCAGATGTGGAAATATCAGTATTACCTTTGGAATAATTGGTTCCTTATTATAAGCTCGGAGAAGGCAATGGCACCCCACTCCAGTACTCTTGCCTGAAAAATCCCATGGACGGAGGAGCCTGATAGGCTGCAGTGCATGGGGTCGCGAAGAGTCGGACACGACTGAGTGACTTCTCTTTCACTTTTCACTTTGATGTATTGGAGAAGGAAATGGCAACCCACTCCATTGTTCTTGCCTGGAGAACCCCAGGGACGGGGGAGCCTGGTGGGCTGCCGTCTATGGGGTCGCACAGAGTCGGACACGACTGAAGCGATTTAGCAGTATTATAAGCTGGCCATCAGATTTTATCCCCAGTTCCATGGCTTGGGAAGCATGACGCTGCCCTGGAATATGCACCGGTGTCTGTGTGACAGAACACAGGTGTCTGATCAGTCAGGCCTGGCTTTTGACCCCAGACCCCACGGTCATCAGGGTGATGTTACAAAGGACTTAAGAGAGATGACAGCCCATATGAGACACATGGTGACTGAGCTTGAGCCTGATTCCGATCTTGAATTTCTTCTCAGGGTGAATTACTCACATGCATGATTTAAAAAGTAAAATAGCTACGTGAACGTATGTAGCTTGCAGACTGTTGTATACAACCAAATCCTGTGACCACCCATCATACTTTTCAGATGGAAAGTGTATCTATCCAATCTTAGTCGCACCATTAAAAACAATACTATACACTGAAATCAATACTATATGCTATTATTAATAAAATATAAAATATTTTATTTCCCAGAAAGTGTGTACTTGTGTATAAAATTACATCTTTGTTATAACATGTTTTCCATATTTCAATCTTCAAATGCCAGCTATAGGCTTTTGAAAATGAAGCTACAGTAGTAGCTTTGTTTTGCATCCAGACTTCCTGGTTCCTAGTGACTATAATACTCCCCGGGAAACTAACTACCTGTACAGGTTACCAAGTTGGAGATTTTGTCTGAGAGGAAATGGAGTACCCCATTACAGACCCACCTGACCTCAAGGAAACTTGCCAAGGTTTTAATTTTATTTGAGCAGTCTGAGGCAGAGACTTAGATTTGGGCCAATTTTAACTGGAATCTTCTGCTTCCAAAACACAGAACTGAATGAGTCTGTTTACCTCGTCTCATCTTCACCCACTCTCCCCAGTTTAACTGGAAGTAAGAGAAGTTGGATCTGAAAATATGTATATATATATATATTTTATTTTGTCTTGTCTACTCATAATAGGACAACAGAATGGATGTGGAAATTTTATGATCTGTTCCCCTGGTCCTATTTAAATATGCTTTGATGTCTGAAAGATAAGGTAGTTTGTCCTTATAACATTACTAGAGATTTATTTTTATCAAAGTTTTATATGTGTATATGTGTGTATGTGTGTCTGTGTGTGCATAGATATGTGTATATAACAACTTCAAGGACTCTGGCTTTTTATGCACATATACCATATACATATATGTACATATATATATGGCATATATATGCATGCTATATATATGTATGCCATATATATACATACTTATGCACATAAAGACATCTTTATGACATAAAGAGTCAAACAGTCCTCAAATTTCTTATGAAAAACAGAAACTTCTCCCATTACCATTTACCCTATCTTCCACAAAACTACTTTCAATCTATTTACCAAGTCTCTGGTTAATTATTGGAAGGACTGATGCTGAAGCTCCAATAATTTGGCCAGCTGATGCAAAGAGCCAACTCACTGGAAAAAATCCTGATTCTGGGAAAGATTGAAGGCAGGAGAAGGGGGTGACAGAGGATGAGATGGTTAGATAGCATCACTGACTCAATGGACATGAGTTTGAGCAAACTTCAGTAGAGACTGAAGGACAGGGAAGCCTGGCGTGCTTCAGTCCGTGGGGTCACAAGGAATTGGACACAACTTAGCAACTCAACAACAATAGCATATCTCTAAATTATATGATTATATTGTGGTGTCTTCATTATAAATATATGTATGCATGTATACTGAGTTTTGTGTATCTGAGGTTACTGATACTTCTCCCAACATTCTTGATTCCAGCTTGTTGTTCTTACTGCCCAGCGCTTCTCATGATGTATCTCCATATAAGTTAAATAAGCAGGGTGACAATATACAGCCTTGACATTCTCCTTTTGCTATTTGGAAATGGTCTGCTGTTCCATGTCCAGTTCTAACTGTTGCTTCCTGACCTGCATACAGATTTCTCAAGAGGCAGGTCAGGTAGTCTGGTATTCCCATCTCCTTAAGACTTTTCCACAGTTGTGGTGATCCACACAGTCAAAGGCTTTGGCATGGTCAATAAAGCAGAAGTAGATGTTTTTCTTGAACTCTCTTGCTTTTTCGATGAATCAATGGATGTTGGCAATTTGATCTCTGGTTCCTCTGCCTTTTCTAAATCCAGCTTGAACATCTGAAAGTTCATGGTTCACGTACTGTTGAAGCCTGGCTTGGAGAATTTTGAGCATTACTTTGCTAGCGTGTGAGATGAGTGTAATTGTGCAGTATTTTGAACATTCTTTGGCATTGCCTTTCTTTGAGATTGGAATGAAAACACCTTTTCCAGTCCTGTGGCCACTGCTGAGTCTTCCAAATTTGCTGGCATATTGAGTGCAGCACTTTCACAGCATCATCTTTTAAGACTGGAAATAGCTCAACTGGAATTCCATCACCTCCACTAGCTTTGTTTGTATTGATGCTTCCTAAGGCCCACTTGAGTTCACATTCCAGGATGTCTGGCTCTAGGTGAGTGATCACACCATCATGGTTTTCTGGGTCATGAAGATCTTTTTGTATAGTTCTTCTACGTATTCTCGCCACCTCTTCTTAATCTTCTGCTTCTGTTAGGTCCATACCATTTCTGTCCTTTATTGAGCCCATCTTTGCATGAAATGTTCCCTTGATATCTCTAGTTTTCTTGAAGAGATCTCTAGTCTTTCCCATTCTGTTGTTTTCCTCAATTTCTTTGCATTGATCACTGAGGAAGGCTTTCTTCTCTCTCCTTGCTATTCTTTGGAACTCTGCATTCAAATGGATATATCTTTCCTTTTCTCCATTGCCTTTAGCTTCCCGTCTTTTCTCAGCTATTTGTAAGGCCTCTTCAGACAACCATTTTGCCTTTTTGCATTTCTATTTCTTGGAAATGGTCTTGATCACTGGCTCCTGTACAATGTCACAAACTTCTGTCAATAGTTCTTCAGGCACTCTGTCTATCAGATCTAATCCCTTGAATCTATTTGTCACTTCCACTGTATAATCATAAGGGATTTGATTTAGGTAGTATCTGAATGGTCTAGTGATTTCCCCTACTTTCTTCAATTTAAGTCTGAATTTTGCAATAAGGAGTTCATGGTCTGAGCCACAGTCAGCTTCCCGTCTTGTTTTTGTTGACTGTATAGAGCTTCTCCATCTTTAGCTGCAAAGAATATAATCAATATGATTTCAGTATTGACTATCTGGTGATGTCAATAACCTCAGATATATAGACGACATGACCCTTATGACAGAAAGAGAAGAACTAAAGAGCCTCTTGATGAAAGTGAAAGACGAGAGTGAAATGGCTGGTTTAAAATTCAACATTCAGAAAACTAAGATCACGGAATCTGGTCCCATCACTTCATGGCAAATAGATGGGGAAACAATGGAAACAGTGAGAGACTTTATTTGGGAGGGCTCCAAAATCACTGTGGATGGTGACTGTAGCCATGAAATTAAAAGACGCTTACTCCTTGGAAGGAAAGTTATGACCAACCTAGACAGCATATTAAAAAGCAGAGACATTACTTTGTCAACAAAGATCCCTATACTCAAAGCTATGGTTTTTCCAGTAGTCAGGTATGGATGTGAGAGTTGGACTCTAAGGAAAGCTGAGCACCAAAGAATTGATGCTTTTGAACTGTGGTGTTGGAGAAGACTCTTGAGAGTTCCTTGGACTACAAGGAGATCCAACCAGTCCATCCTAAAGGAGATCAGTTCTGAATATTCATTGGAAGGACTGATGCTGAAGCTGAAACTCTAATACTTTGGTGACCTGATGCAAAGAACTGACTCACTAGAAAAGATCCTGATGCTGGGAAAATTGAAGGCAGGAGGAGAAGGGAATGACAGAGGATGAGATGGTTGGATGGCATCACTGAGTCGATGCACATGAGTTTGAGTAAGCACTGGGAGTTGGTGATGGACAGGAAAGCCTGGTGTGCTGCAGTCCATGGGGTCACAAAGAGTCAGACATGACTGAGCAACTGAACTTAACTGATCTTTGCCGGGGTCCAGCCCCGGCTGATCCAGGGTATTCGAAGCGGGGACGGCGTCGGCGACTTATTTATTTATAAATATTTATCAAAGATTTAAAGAGTAATAGAATGAGGATAGCTCAGTGAGGAAATTCAGTGGAGAAAAGAGGCTGAATAAAATTCCAAAGCAGGGTATAACGTCACCTATGAAGGCCGCAGGCGTCCTCCCGTTCTCCCGAAGGAGAGGAGACACTAAGGCCTCCCCGGTCAGATCTTAGAAGCCCAGGAAAAATTAGTAGGCTTGACGAGCTTCCCCGCCTCAGAGGAAAAATTCAGCCAGAAGGTGAAAGAAAGAACGACATGGGGAGACCAAATTTCAGTGAACAAGGCCCGCACTTTATTTTCCAAAGTAGTTTTTATACCTTAAGTTATGCATAGAGGATAATGGGGGAAGGGGTAGAGTCATGCAGCAAGCCAGGCTTTCAAACTTATCATATGCAAAAGTTCAGGTGATTGACATCATCTTCTGGCCCGGAGGCCTGTTAACATTTTAAGAATCTTATTTTTCTCTAAAGGTGATTATTCCAAAGTCAGGCACCAGCCTCCAAAAAAGCATTGGACAAAGCTGCATTTTACATTTCTATACACCCATTATATCAATCAATACACTGCCAAGGACACAGTAGGTAAGGAGTATGGAGACTTAGCAGCAAACATTGGCCCAACAAGTGAAAAACCCTTCACCAATACAATTTCTAATCAATCTTTTAACTACTCAAAGGAATCTGTGTTTAGGCAGTTTAGAACATCTCCTGCCTCTCACAGTTGGGAGGCTCTGAACAATCACATGTGGCCGGAAAAACCCATTCAGGCAGGCTAGAGGATTTCCAAAGGAGTTTGTAGGTTGAAACACTGTCACATCCAAGAATTATTAACTGGAGCTGTAAGCTAACTCTTTTTTCAGAGAGAGGTAGTGGGAGACAGCCCCCCGTAAAGTCAGAGGTGTAGGTGAAAGCACAAAGCAGAAAGTAGGCAGACTCTGGTTTTGGGGGGTAGATGCTCGAGAATTTCCAGGGGGACTCCTGAGGCTCGATCCCGCCTTTGCGTATGCCGAGCCTCCTTCCTCATGACCTTTGTCATGGGCGGAGTGCCTCACGCTGGCTCCCGGCAGTGATAGAATTCCAGTTGAGCTATTCCAGATCCTCACTCAATATGCAATATGCCGGCTCCCGGCAGATCTTGATGATTCTAGTTATGTAGTATGATTTTTATGCCCTGTACCTTTTTTTCTTGAGCTATTAATAATAATTACCTAGATTTTGTTGTTGGCCTAGTTTTCTATGCATTTACCAATATGTCAATCCTAGAGTTTCCACTTCTTATCAGAATTTTTTCTGAAACCCAGACACATCAGGAATTCTATCCGTTCATCTTCTTGAAATGTTCTCTCACCTTCCTTCTCCAGTTTGGGCTCAGGACCCCATGGCAGCCCCACAAATGTCATACTGCCATCCCCGTGCCCTCCCCTGGGGTCTGCTTCACCTCTCCGAGCTTTCTTTATCCCAAGTCTGCTCATTTCCTGGTTTCCTCCCTCGTTCTGGTGGAGTCAGCCCTCCAGTGGCTTCCTGTCATGGCTGTGCGGAAGGTAGATCTTTTAAGAACCTGCCTGTCTGAAGACATCTTTCTTCTACACTCACATTTGTTTAAGAGATGAGCTGAACATAATGCTCTGAGTTAGAAGCCATTTATCTCTAGAACTTTGAAGTCATGAAAGGTTTGTCTTCAAACCCCTCATCTAGCTGTTAAGTCCAAAGCCTTTCTGATTCCTGGTCATATGGACAAAACTTTCATTTCTCTTCCAGAAGTGGAAAGACTATTCTCTTTGTATCAAATATTCCAAAAGATCATGATGATACAATTTATTGCCTGAGTCTATTTTAATTCACTGGGCAAAGTTCTTTCATTGGCCTTTCAATGTACAGGGTCCTCACTTTCTTTCCTGGGATAGTTTATTTCCCTAATTTGTTTAATAATGATTTATCTGTCCCATCTTCCTTATCTTCTCTTTCTAGAACCTCTGTCATCAAGATATTTGACTTCTCTGATTGGACTTCTGATTCTCTTGTATTTTTCCCTCCTATTTTCCATCACCTTGTCTTTTTGTGTCACTTTCTGGGATATTTCCTCCACTTTACCTTCCATCTTGTCAACATGTTTGTTGTTACTATCCTATTTTAACTTCTGGGAACACTTTTTAATTCTCCATATGTACTTTTTTTTAATAGGACATTCTTCTTCCTGAGTGGGTGCAATTACTTTCATTACACTATAGATATTAATGAAGGGTTTTTTAAAACATATTTTCTTTCTTCAGAATTTGCCTTTGCTTCAGTTGTTTTTGTTTGTTTACTTATCTTGATCCCTAGCTTTCATATTATGGGTTATCTTAAGATGTCTTGTAATCCTTGGTTATCTGTTTGTGTTTAAGACTTGGCTCCAAAAGCTGGGTGGAGTCCCTGTGTACATGGTCAGGCTTGTTCATTGAAGAACCTTTGATACAGGTTCTTCCCTGGTGGCCCAGATGGTAAAGAATCCACCTTCAGTGTCAGAGACTGGGATTCAATCCTTGGGTTGAGAAGATCCCCTGGAGAAAGGAATGGCTACCCACTCCAATATTCTTGCCTGGAGAATCCCATGAACTGAAGATCCTGGTAGGCTACAGTCCACGTGGTTGCAAAAGTTGGACCCGACTGAGCAACTATTTTTCACTTGATACCAGTGCTTTCCAATCTTTCCTTGTGGGCTGATCAGATTGTCTGCTGAAAAGAATCGCTGTACTAGAAGTCACAAGACTGTGGAAGCCAGGTGAAGGGAAGGCTGGGGCTCTGCACTTCTGTTTAATCATCTTTTTTATGTTAGCACCTGAGCCCTCTTCCGAGATACACATGCCCAAAAACCCAAAGGCGCTCTGTTGTAACCTTTCTGCTGCTGCTGCTGCTAAGTCACTTCAGTCGTGTCGGACCCTGTGTGACCCATAGACGGCAGCCCACAAGGCTCCCCGTCCCTGGGATTCTCCAGGTAAGAATACTGGAGTGGGTTGCCATTTCCGTCTCCAATACATGAAAGTGAAAAGTGAAAGTGAAGTCACTCAGTCGTGTCCGACTCCCAGCAACCCCATGGACTGCAGCGTACCAGGCTCCTCCATCCATGAGATTTTCCAGGCAAGAGTACTGGAGTGGGGTGCCATTGCCTTCTCCGTGTAACCTTTCTAGAGATCAACTTTCCCTCCAGTGTTCCTCTGGGTACAGAAGGAACCTGGGAATCCTATCCTTTTCCAGACTTGCGGTCAGTCCTCCAGATTTTTCTCCCTCCTCATCTGCACTTCCAGAGTCCCCTTATGTCTCTAGTCCCTAAGAGTCCCATGATTCTATAAAGCACAGGGTTTCTGGCTTTTCCTACCGAGGACTTTTGTTGTTGCTCAGTCACTCAGTCATGTTCGACTCTCTGTGACCCCACAGACTGCAGCACACCAGGCTCTCCTGTCCTTCACTATCTCCTGGAATTTGCTCAAATTCATGTCCATTTAGTTGGTGATGCCATCCAACCATCTTGTCCTGTGCCAGCCCCTTCTCCTTTTGCCCTCAATCTTTCTCAGCATCAGAGTATTTTCCAATAAACCAGCTCTTCGCATCAGGTGTTGAAGCTTCAGCTTCAGCATCAGTCCTTCCAATAAACATTTAGGGTTGATTTCCTTTAGGACTGACTGGTTTGATCTCCTTGAGGCTTTAGGATTCAATTTTTCCAATTCTGCTCTCATTTATCCCTTTGCTTCTTGCTTCCAGAACGCGTTGCATTCTCTCCCTTTCCTTCTCTCTTTGTCCTTGTGGGATTACGTTTTGTCATTTTAGTGGGGATTTAGGAAAAGCAAAAGTAAATGTCGGCATTCGATCCACCATCTGTACCTTGAAGCCTACATATTGTAACTGTTTTATTTACCTCTGTGGTGAATCACACACATATCTGATTCCTTGTATCTTTGCTCTTTTTAATGTGGCTTTGAGGATCCTGTCATCCGAAAGTGAAGTCCACTCCCTTTCTCTTAAATTAAGGCTGGTCCTATGATTCGCTTTAGCCAATAAAATGCAATCGAAATGGAAGCACAATGGCTCCAAGCTTAAGCATCTAGCTGCCCTCCATGTTTCCACTTGCTGTCTGGAGCCCTGTCTAGCTACCAGGTGGACCAGCCCAAGCTCACCTGCTGGCAGCTGAGATGACTCCAGAGGAGATGAGACAGCACAGCCGAGGCCTTCCTGGGCCAGCTGTCTTCACGGATCCCACAGCCGCAAGTGCAGGAGTGAACACACCTAAAACTAGAAAAACAGACTCGCCCAGCTTAGCACAGATCTCCCACCCGCTGAACGGTGAACTGAAGAGCTGTTGTTTTAATCCATTGTTCCAGGGAGCATTCTAAAGAATGTGCTCTCAAAGATTCACGCAGCTCAACCCTTTAAAGACATGGGAAAATGCCTTCACTGAGCCAGGAACGGAGCCATCCATCAAATTAGTGCATTGAAATTGCTGTTGATTATGCATATGAACAACGCCTGCATAAATGATAATCTGTTGGTTCTTATTACAAACTACACTCCCCAAAAGATAACAAATCAATTTCATAGTCAATGTTCACGCAGCAGTAGACAATTTATCCTGACACTTGCTACCTGCTGGCTACGGTTCCCAATCATGCCAGATGCTGAAGAGCAAGTCTGTGGACGCTGTGAGCTCAGACTCGTTAAGATGCCAGGGACTCATCCACCACATTTCAGTGCACCATCAAATTCCTCCAAAAGCTAAACAGTGACACCTCCAACTTTCAAGTCTGCTAACTTCTTACCAGAACGAAAGTAACAAATTAATTCACTGTGAAGTTGCCTTTTTGAGATGTTACTGGATTTTCCCACAGTCAAAAAAGAAAATCAAAATATTTGGAGGAGGCCTATGTGGGAAAAGAGAGTTAAGAGTTGGACCATATAAAGAAGGCTGAGCACCACCAAAGATGCTTTCAAACTGTGATGCTAGAGAAGATGCTAGAGATAGCCCCTTGAACTGCCAGGAAATCAACGCTGAATATTCATTGGAAGGACTGATGCTGAAGCTGAAGCTCCAATACTTTGGCCACCTGATGCAAAGAGCCAGCTCATTGGAAAAGACCTTGATGTTGGGAAAGATTGAGAGCAGGAGAAAAAGAGGGCAACAGAAAATGAGATGATTGGATAGCACCACTGACTGACTGAACATGAGTTTGAGCAAACTCCTGGAGACAGTGAAGGACTGGGAAGCCTGGCGCGCTGCGGTCCATGGAGTTGCAAAGAGTCGGATATGACTTAGCAACTAAACAACAACAACATATGGGAAAAGAATCTTTTTTTAAAAAAGAGTATATATATATATATATATATATATATATGTGTGTGTGTGTGTATCAGATTCAGTTTGCTGTACATTTGAAACTAATACAGCATTGCAAATCAACTTTACTCCAATAAAATTTTTAAAAAAATTTAGAGGAGGACTTGTGAATGAAGAAAACACAGTAAAGGAAACAAACATGATAAGCCCTTACGATAACCCAGTCACCCCAGATCCAATGAGGACCATGTGTCCTTCCCACCAGGCTTCTCCAGAGCTGTGGGGAGTAATGCTAGGTGCAAACAGGCATCAGACTCAGCCCTGTTCCTTAACTGACTCATGCCGCTGGGTAGAAGCGAGAAACCACCCTTGAGGGATACAGCATAGGGTTCAGAGGCAGGAGGCAGGTCATCTAATCTGGGAGACATACCAGCTTTAGCCAGAAGAGGAAAAGCAAGAGGTGAAAAGAAAAATTTAGCCATGAAAATTTAACATCCTAATTTCCTGAAACCTAGAAAATTCTAGTTAGCACAAGAGAGAACTAGATTGAAGAAGTGGAACAAAGAGCTGATTATCTAATTCTTTAGACATTGATTCTTTTAAATTTTAAGATGCATATAATTATTTTCCCTCGTGAAATTTGCAATAGTGTATTATTTAGAATGTCATTAACAGTTAATGTGGCCGAGTCTCTAAAAATGCAGTGGCAAAGGATTCTTCTATTTCATTTTCTTACTTTAGGTATGTCCCTCACCAAGTTTCTTTTTTAACCCATAAAACTGACTTGAAGGAACAGCAGGATGTCTTTTTGGATTCCATTTGTATAGGAGCCCTGTGAATTTTCATAACCGAAACTGGGTTTTCATTTTCTGGTGAAGCGATCCACAACTCTCTCCTCTAGTCTCCATATTTATAAATGTAAGACCAAGATACATATATCTCTGTTACCAAGACACAATTGAGTTAAGCAATGTACCTGTCTGAGAGATCTGTCATGGGAGCCCTTGGGAATCTATAGATTAATATCAATATAGATTATGGATGTTGATATTTCTGGGTGTTTGATCAGTTGTTCCCTCAGACTGCTGTCTTGATCCAAACAGGAAGCTGCCTGTTTATATTTTCCTTGATGAGGGTCCAAAGAGGAAAGAGCCTTCCTGAGACCGGTTCCTTGGGCACACAGCCTTCCTTTGGCATGGTTAGATCCCTGGAGCTTCATCGACCAGCTTGTACCTCTCTCGATATTCCTTTCTCCTGTTCTGCCCTGTGTAACCTTCTCATGCCCAAACCTTAAGCCCCATTGTGTGTGCTAAGTCGCTCAGCTGTGTCTGACTCTGTGACCCCATGGACTGTAGCCTCCAGGCTCCTCTGTCCATGGGATTCTCCAGGCAAGAACACTGGAGTGGGTTGCCTTGTGCTCCTCCAGGGGATCTTCCTGACCCAGGGATCAAACCTGTGTCTCTTATGTCTCCTGCATTAGCAGGCAGGTTCTTTACCCTTAGCACAAGCTGGGAAGCCCTAAGCCTCATTAAACAACCTCAGCATCCAGAAAGATGCTACATTAGTAGAGCATTTCACTCTTTATTAAACCAAAGGATGTGTGTCAAGGTGCCTGGAGGGGTACTTCAGTTCCTTAGCAAACACGTCTTTACTTGTTCTCTTGTTTAAGCTTCAGAGTGTGTAGTGAGTTGGATGTAACCATTCCCCTTTCTTCATGTAATAATGAATTAATACCCAAGATTTCTTGAGTGCCAGACATTGTTTAAGCACTTTATGTGTTAAATCATTTAGTCTTCATAATGCCATGGCAGTAATTAGAATATTATCTCCATTTTGCAGATGAGGAGACTGAGGCCCGGAGGTCTAAGGAACTTACTCATGTTTATGCAACTGGTGGATGACAGAGCCAGAACTTGAGTCTGGTGCAGTCTTATTCCCATGTGGGCTTAACCCCTGCACAGCACCTGCCAACAGAAGACAGCCTACCCATTTGGGGATGGGGGGCAGAGAATGGAAGGCGCTTACCCATGACAGAGCTGGAGAAGGCAGGCTGGACTTCTCACTCAAGCAAAGCGTGTTTTCTATAACCTGCCGCTCTCTGATTCCCGGTCACGCGTCCCCCAGGGAGGCCACACATCCTGGTCAACCCTTCGCCTGACGGTCTCAGCTGTCGGTGGCACTTCAGACCCCACTCACGGCTGCAGCTCTGGGGACTCAGCCAGAGCAGGTGAGAAAACTGGGGATGCCAAGCGGGCATCACCAACGTGGCCCCACAGCGCAGGAGGCTCATGGTATCAGGCGGGAGGATGTGAACGTGCCGAAATTTGACAAGTATTGAGTCTCAAATGCAGCAATTCTGTATGGCTGGACTGGAGTGTTGGTGCTCAGCACAGAGAGTGGGTCTCTGGGAAAGTCGTCATGAAGTGGTCCCCAGAATCCTCAAAACCCAGAGCAGAAGCGGCCTCAGTGCGCACGGGAAATGGCTCAGGGAGGTGCAGCTTTTCTGATAACATGCCACGGGGCAGTGTGCAGAAGCATCTCATAACCCCAGTGCCTTGAGGACAAAAGAGAACCACCCAACCTCCCATCAGAGGCGCTGGGGAGAGACGGAGCAGCCTCGGGAGGCCCTCGCTGCAGAGCAGCAGGTGTGGCCTCTCTGCCCTCCTGGGTATAAAGAGGATGATGAACTCCCTCTGGTATGGGCATCACGTCTTCTTGCACCTCTGCTCTTGTCCCTTAGCACATAACAAGCACACTGTGTCACAGCCAGTCGAGAGCCAACTGCAGCAAGTTTCCCAGTATTTAAAGCTAAAACGGCATTAAGAAGCATCATAAAGAAGGAAAGTGAAGTCGCTCACTCGTGTCCAACTCTTAGTGACTCCATGGACTGTAGCCTACCAGGCTCCTCCACCCATGGAATTTTCCAGGCAAGAGTTCTAGAGTGGATTGCCATTTCCTTCTCCAGGAGATCTTCCCGATCCAGGGATCGAACCCAGGTCTCCCGCATTGTAGGCAGATGCTTCACCATCTGAGCCACCAGCGAAGCCCAAAAAGCATCATCCCGGTGCCCAAATCCAGGAGTGGAAAGCAGACCTTCCCCCAGCGGTCTGATGGACTAATGGGTGACTTGAGTCATGTGGCTCAGCTCTGGAACACGAGGTAGTTAACAAATATCCCCATTCATCAATGAGGATGAAATGATGGGGACAAGATGTCAGATGGAATCAGAGAGAAGAATTTAGTGTGAAACAGGAACTGAAACAGTTTCAATAAATCAAAGAAATAAACCAAGAAGACACACCACCAAGAGTTCAAGCAATCCCATTAATAGGGAATGAAGTCCCAGAAGCCAGAATAATTGAGGTACAGCAGAGAGGAAATGACCTGTAAGGATGGATTTACAGCACTGCCCTGCCTGGCGGAGGGAAAGACACGAGGAAGCTTTCACGTAAATATGAAGAGAGAACACGTGTCAGCATACAAGGGCGGAGATTTTCTTGAAAGTGTCAGTCACTCAGTTGTGTCCAACCCTTTGCAACCCCATGGACTGTAGCCTGCCAGGCTCCTCTGGTCACAGGATTCTCCAGGCCAGAATACTGGAGTGGGTAGCCATTCCCTTTTCCAGGGGATCTTCCCGACCCAGGGATTGAACCTGGGTCTCCCGCCTTGCAGACAGATTCTTTACCACTAGAACCACCTGGGACGCCCTTCTTAGGGAAGTACCTCTCTCCTTATCAAAGATGCCCCGCCTTAAGGTGATTCCTTCACGTAAGGGGCAGTCAGAGCGCTGTCAGTTAACTAACAGAGTGGGACTCAATCAACCAAGAAACCACACTTTTAGGGGTGTTGAATAATGTCCTATCAGTGATATCTTTGGGGAGCAAAGGTATTTCCATGTAAAAACAGGAACGGGGAAGAAGAAGGAGAAGAAGGAGGAGAGAGAGAGAGGAAGAAGATGGGAGGGTGAGGAGGAGGAGCACACTGGGTTCCCAGGAGCACCTTTGCATGAAGAATGAGCCTTCGGTCCACTGCCTGGGATCCAATGTACCGGGGGTCCGGGGCTCAGACTGTCCTGCAGAGAAACTGCTGTGCTCAGGCCAGAGTCCTAGGGACAGGGCCCTAAAACAGGCAACATCGGGTCGGAGGTCTGCAATCATTTTCTGGGTTAAAAATACTCTGTCCAGCATGGTAGCCACTAGGTACCTGTGTCTCCAGACGACCTGAAACGTGGCTGGTTGAATCCAGATGGGCCCTGAGTGTGAGATACTCACTGGATTTTGAAGACTTGGTACAAACAAGCAAAAAAAAAAAAAAAAAAAGATAAAATATCTCTGCAATACAATTATATATGAATTAGGGGTTCAATGATAGTATTTTGGATATATGGAGCTTAGTGAAATACATTATTAAAATTAACTTCACCTGTTCTTTTTGCTCTTCTAATGGAAGCAGTAGAAAATTTGAAATGTTAGTTGTGGCTCTGCCTCTGGAGACTGTAAGAGTCTAGAAGCAGAGGGAACCAGGCCTTGCCCAGCCTCTCGGGGACACCCACAGGTTGAGGCCGCTGGGCTGCTCCTGGGACAGAAGCAGGGGCTCCTGGGCACCAGCCAGCATGCAGAAGAGAGAGGTCGGGGCCCTGCCTGGGGAGCCTGCACTGCAGGCGGGGGTCCTGGACAGCAGGGGAGGGTTGCCTTCACACCTGGAGGGCCAAGCGGCAGAGGAGGCAACCCCTCCACCGAGCCAACTTGATCTGCAGCTCAGTGACTCTCCAGGAATCTCCAGATCCAGCTCAGAAGCTGTGCCACGGGAGCACCATTCACTCCCGTGACTGTGGAACTCCCTCCTCCCAGGGCAGGCGAGGGTTGTTAATAAAGCAGTCTGTCCTCCTGTAGTCAACTCTTCCGGAAAAAAACACGGAGCACCAGCGAATCCAGAAAGCAGGGGTGTGTTGCTTTACCAGGGCTTCCCTCACTGAATCACAGGGGCAGGAACCACAGAAATTCACCCTCACAGCTCTGGAAATGAGAAGTCAGAAAGTGGGGTGTCAGCAAGACTGAGTCCTCCTGAGGCCGGGAAGGACAGCCCGTGTCTCACCTCTTCCCAGCTCCCGGGGATTCAATGAGCATCTCCGGTTTCCTTGGCTTGCAGCACCATCACCCCATTGCTAATGTCATCTGCACATGGCCTTCTCCCTGGGTGTCTGCACTTCATCTTCCCTCCCTGCACGTCTGCCTCTGCACCTAAATTGTCTCCTTTTTATGCGGACAAGTCATCTGGACCAGCACTGCCCCTGACGGGCTCACCTCTGTGAAGACCCCATGTCTAAATGAGACCACATCCTGGGGTGGGGGGTTAGAACTCCAACACAGCCCATCTGGGGGCACAGTTCAGCCCTAACAAGGGGGATGTGGTCTGTCTGAAACAGCTTAGCTACAGGAAGGGCATTAAGAGTTCCACACATCCATCCACAAACTCAGGTGTGAGAGAGAGAATTTTTCGAAGGGTATTTCCACTACTAAACTTCTGTGAAAAGTTTTACTGCCTGGCCGATTCGGAAAGCCAAACATCCTCCACACGTTGTGTGTTGACTTCAAGGACTTGCCTAATGCCAAGGAGCTTTAATTCTGCATTGGGCCATGAGCTAGAATGTGACTCTTCCTGTCTTCTCTCCAAGGGCCCATCTTCTGAATGATCCGGTGTCCCCGGCAGACATCTGCCCCTGATGCACTGAAGCCCTGCTGAGATATCCTCATTCCCATTGTCTTGCCCCTGATGTCCAGCACTCTCTGCTTTCCCCTTAACGCTTCCAGCACTGGAGACTCAGACGTGGCTCATATGTGGCACCACAGGTGAGACCCCTGTTGCCGTCAGTAGCACTGACCCTTTGTGACCCCTGGACTGTGCCCGCCAGGCTCCTCTGTCCAGGGGATTCTCCAGGCAAGAACACTGCAGTGGGGTGCCGTTTCCTTCTCTGGGGGATCTTCCCGACCCAGGAATCGGACTTGCGTTCTCCTGCTTGGCAGGCAGAGTCTTTACCACTGTGCCGCCTGGGAAGCCCAAAACTGGTGTGACAAACTTTGAGAAAAAAGATGAAAGGAGAGACAAACATGTGTAAAATGTATTAAACTAAATTTTAATTATGGTGTAGGAAAAAATAATTTATAATGTGTGTACCTAAGAGATGCAGAGTTTTGTTCATTTTTTAACTCAGTGAAACTTCACTAATTTGGACCTCTAAAAATTATATTTTGCAGCTTCCAGATAATAAAATTATCATGACTTAGCTTTAAAAAGTACTGGCCAGCAGAATTTCCTACGGGCTTTGTTACCTGAATGGATGCTGCCTAAATACGTTAAAACATCTTCTACCCTTAGTGTTTAAACATTCCCCAGGTAATGTTGATTTATCCACTGAGCAAACCCTAGTATTACAGATTGCAGAAAGGCCCTGGCCATTTCTGATTTAACACACATGTCAAATGATCAAAGTCTTATTCTACGTAGCTGTATCTGTCTGTAACTGTTTTATCATTTATTCAATCACAGATTTCCGCAAGCGGTGGAATCACCACCCATTCTGAGGTCCTCTTGGCAACAGCACATGTGGTGGGTAAATTCTCACGAGGCAGAAATCTCTCTCTACACTGGAAATGGGGATTTCACAGGGGGTGGATCAGCTTCAGATCCTTCAGCACCAAGGGGTTTGTCTAATAAGAGTGCTTAACAAACCAAAGGGAAGATGATCGGAGAGTGATAAAATATTCAAAACGACAAAATAGCTTCACACAGAAAGCAATGGGGCTTGCCAGATAAATGGGTGTTTTCTCCAGACCTCTCAAGACAGTCAGATCTGGATGAAGCAGCTGCCCACCCAGGTCCAGATAAACCCTGTGCCAACCCCTCCCCAGGGTCTCAGGCCTCCCTCTCACCCCCGGGGGCACACAGGCTCCCCTCCTGGTCTCTTGGCCCAGGCAGCACCCCAGCATCAGGCTCCCTGCCTAAGGAAACGAGGCCTCCGCACCCCCAGGCCCAGCGTGTTCTGTGCAGAGCAGATACAGAGGCTCACGGAGGGCCAGGCCATGAATCATTCAGCGTCAGGGCCTTTTCAAGTCAAATCCCTCAGCTCTGGAGCCTGGTGCTCACAGAGGGCTCGGGGAGCATCAATTATGGAAATGCCTTCAAGTTAAGATTAGAGGTACATTTGGTTATTCATTTCCTTTCCATCCCTGAATTGCAATAACTTCATTTCAGGAGTCATTTTTGCAGCCTCCCATCTATACTTTGGTACAATTTGCTAACATGTAGGGACTTTCAAAACTAAATGTATGCCACACACACACACATATATGTGCCTCTATGTATAGAAGTACTCAACTTGGGCAAGCTCTGGGATAGTGAGGGACAGGGAGGCCTGGCGGGCTGCAGTCCATGGGGTGGCAGAGCCAGACACGACTTAGCGATTAAACAACATAGACGTACACACAACAGATTTACACATACACACCTATACACACACACACACATATATACCTATTTATACACATGTATATTCATATATGGGCTGCCCTCATAGCTCAGTTGGTAAATCATCTGCCTGCAATTGAACCCAGGAGACCCGGGCTCAGTTCCCGAGTCGGGAAGATCCCCTGGAGAAGGAAATGGCAGCTCACTCCAGCATTCTTGCCTGGAGAATCCCATGGACAAAGGAGCCTGGTGGGCTACAGCCCATGGGATTGCAAGAGTTGGACACAACTGAGCAACTAAACCATCAACCTTATGCATATATATATATATATATATATATATATACACCTATTATACACATGCATATTCATATATGGTGGTGGTGGTGGTTTGTATATTCATATATATACCTATGTCTATGTATACTCACAGAGATATACTGATACATGCTGCTCCTTAGTCACTCAGTCGTGTCCAGCTCTTTGAGACCCCATGGACTGTGGCCTCCCTGGCTCCTCTGTCCATGGGATTTCCCAGGCAAGAATACTGGAGTGGGTTGCCATTTCCTTTTCCAGTACATATATAAATACAGATATATTTGTGTGTATATATATATATTTGTTTGCATATCTGTGAGTGTGTTATGTGTGTGTGTGGAATGTCACCTAGGAATAAATCAGTTAAAAACATTTTTAATTAATTCTGAGTACAGAGCTGAAAAGTCCTTGGTTTTAGATAGAGTTCCTCTCGCGTGGGCTGCAGGGGTCGCGAGGATGGAGCCGCCGCACAGCTTTTTGTCAGCATCGGCAAAAGCAGGTTTTAAATCCGTGCCTGCTAATCCCCACAGCTTCGTGTGTTCTTCATGAGCCCATTCTATAATGAGCATTTTATTTAAGCCATTTTTAGAGATTAGAACAGAGTTTATTTCCTTCTACTTTTCATTTACGTTTCTTTTAATCCCTTCATTCTATAAACTTAATTGCTATTTTGCTGGTCCCCAAGCAGCTAACCTAAGCCTTCTTTAAGCGTGTCTCAGTAATTTTCCTTTCATTATTTACCACATTTCTCTTTAGTCAGCTAAATGCAACTTTCAGGATATTTCTTGGGTGAATAAAGCTTTCAAATGAGGCATTTGCAACTAAACACATTTTATTTTCATCCTTTCCGTCTTCTAGGGGATTTCAAATAGATGACAGAAAGATTGATACCAACCATTAGTAATGTTGTTCTTCTTTTTTATCTCGGGCAAAACAGTCAACAATACATTTGGTAAAAAATAAAACCAAATGAGCATTTGACACAATTGCCACCATTCCCCCCATCCTGACAGATCTGGATTCTGACCCATAGCCCAGTAAGGGTACTTCTTCACCTTGGAGCCCACACACAGGCGGCCACCTGCCTTATCTTCTTGGCTGACTGCAGGTTTACCCCTTCACACACACCTCTTATAGCAGCAGCATAATAAAATAAACAAGTATATAGATAAGCTTGCAAGAATCCACTGTGAACATGCCCTGTGTGGGTAATATAATTTCATCCAGGGAAAAGACTTTAGAGAATAGGTCAATTATTTTCCTACTTATATCTCTGTGATTCAAAGCAGTAGCAAATACAGAAAGTGGACCAGAATTACTTTTAAGAGCTCCGCAATGGACGCATAGCAGTAAGAAGCAATAGTCACAAAGTCCACTGCCAAGAAGAACGGGTGTATATTTGTATAGAACATACTTATTGAACTATATTTATCGAAATACAAGTGTTTGCAATCAGTTCTTCAAAAGGGGATAAAAGGTGGATCTGGCCAGTAGCACAGTGGCTGGCTCGATGATAAATAGCCATAGAGGAGTCAAGGGTAAACAGAGGCACAGGGGCAGCACACTTCCCGTGTGATAGCATTAGGGTCCGAGCTTCACTTTCACATTCACGCGTCTTTATGCAGCGTCCCTCGCTTCAGTCCCCAGCAGAGCCTTGTCCCTGCCACAGATGACGGCCACTTACATTTCTTTCCAGTGTGACATTTCACAGCAGGATTGCATGTTTACTTCCTCATTTGACCCTGTCGCCCTCTACCACAAAGGTTTTCGATGACCAGGGGGGTCTTGATCATCCTATTTCAGCAAGAAGAAGACAGCCTTATGGAGGTATCTTATAGCCTTATGTGATGTGATCTCGTGTCTCATAACTAATCCTTTGACACAAAGACTTAATTAAAAACTTTATTCCAAATTTGAACTTCCTTCAACAACCCTGTAGCCACCTCCAAGAAGTATTTCTTTAAAAAGTCAAAGTGAAGTCGCTCAGTCGTGTCTGACTGTTTGCAACCCCATGGACTGCAGCCTCCCAGGCTCCTCCATTCCATGGGATTTTCCAGGCAAGAGTACTGGAGTGGGTTGCCACTTCCTTCTCCAGGGAATCTTCCTGACTAGGGATTGAACCCGGGTCTCCTGCATTGCAGATGGATGCATTACCCTCTAAGCCACTTAGCCTTGATTAAAAAAAAAAAAAGTAGGAATTTTTGTTCATTTCAACTTGAGACCAAAGCCTACATCAACCCAAGCTGAGCTTCCCCACTCTTACCTTGCAGTGACTCTAGGATCTGGATTAGTGATGAAGAATCTCTATTATAGACTTGATAAGGACAAATAAAACCCAGCCTGCACAGTGCTGAAACCAGTCCAGTGAAATTGCATCCAGTCTGCTCACCATGATTAATCCTGAAGGATATGAAGTAGGAAAAGGACACAGTTTGCACTCAGGGGTCTTGTCAGTTCAAAACTGGAAGTGTGCCATATTTTATTTGCACTAATTTGAATATGTTTAGTTCTCCAAGGTAATGAGTATTTGAAACCTCAATGAAAGGTTTCAACACTTTTTTACAAACTAAAATGGAAATTACTAACCTTGATAAAGCAACAAAATAATATGGGAGTGAATACCAACTGTTGGCTTGCTTATTTTTAAATTGGAAGTGAAATGCTGGTCACTCAGGCTACAAATCACCTTCTGGTGGATACTGGCTTCAACCACTTCATGACGCATTGTAAGTGTCCCAATCAAAATAAGATAATAATGCCTGTGAAAGTGTTTGGTGAATAGTAAAGACTGATGAAAGTGTGAATGGAATTTTTATTCCCTTCAGTATTATTATATTGGGTTGTAGACAGACTAGCATCTCATAATTATGGTTTAATGCAACATATTTACTGCCAGCAACTGTCAGAGTATCAGCTAAGCTTCCAGTGTCAAAAAACTCTGTAATGAAATCTGAGCCATCCATGTATAAGGATGGAGTGTCATCTCGCAGAGGAGAAGGTGGACATTACTTAGAGCACTTATTCTCAACACCCACCCCTTTCCCTGTAGCTCTGCTCATCAGAATCCAGTTGAAAGGAGAGGAGGTAGGTAGGTAGGAGGTAGATGAGGGGATAGTGTGTGGAGAGAAGGACCCCAGGGCAAAGTGCACGGAGACCCCCATCTGCACATACATGGCTCTTCAACCTGTGTCCTAAGCCCTGTGGCAACTGGACTCAGCATTTCCAAACGGGTGCTTCTTCATATTCATGTGCCATTGTTTGTCCTCCTTGAAATCTAAAACATAAAATCTTAGTGGTTCACCCGAAGGCACAAGCAAACAACCACAGCAACGGCAACAACAAAGGGGGACATGCAGTGCATTTGCTTCTTCAAGACCACGTTCAAAGCGAGTTCTCCATGTTTTGGGTGCTGGGACCATGGTCTAGTACTTGGGGTTCTTACACCTTCATATACACAGGAATTTTTAGTTCAACAACTACAAGTCTTCACAGAACCATAATTCCATTGTTGCTATTGTTAATAAATAAGAAAAAAATGCCAGCTTCAGAGATGGGAAAATTAAGTCCCAAAAAAGTATATAAACCATAGTCAGTTACAGGGCAGATCTTGGAGTCAAGTCTTTGGAACATCCAGTGAGAAGACATCCCAGGAGAACAGGCTGTTTCTTCGAGGAAGTAACAACGGCCAGGGGACTGTCAGTTCCGATTCAATACTTTTATATATACCCTACCTTGCAAATTCTTTTAAAATATATGTATATTTAATGTGGACATAAAAAATCAATGTTGCGGCCTCAGCCCCATTCACACCTTGATGCAGTCTATAATGGAAAAGGCAGTGGTGAAATTAAAAATGTTGTTAACTTCCCAACACTGCTTTTTTGTTGCTTTATGTTTGACATAACTGACCAAATGGGACACGCTCACTTTTAATGTGGTTTTATTTATTTTTCTTACACTATTTCTTTAGCACTTTTTCTTCTCACATGACACATTAATACATAATTCAGAGCTTTTATGCCTCCCTGCACTGCCAGCATGATTTCTTATGCTATTGAGCTGCTCTATTTATGAGCAAATGGCCAAAGTGTGTTTGATTATTCATTTTGGGGGGCAGTTTTTTAGAAGCTGCTGGGAATTTTAACCCCTAGATCCCAAATCGCTTTTCTCTGTTTCAGAGACGTGTCTAAGCTCTGGCCCTGGCAGTGTGAGTCTGTCCCCTCCTGGGCCATCCTGTTCTCTGTCTGAACGCCGACCTCAGTGAGCCAACGGGGTAATGACCCGCATGATGGGGGCACAGACGCCTCGTGGGCATCACTCATGCCCAGATTCTCCCGGGCTTTCACCCCCAAGTCTTCACAGCCATTTTCTTAGTCTGTTTACACACATTTTTTTGTCCCCTGATTTTGGTGCTAACTTCTACTATTTGGGACACCATCTTGCTGGCTGTGGTCTTGGGAAATTCCTGAGAAATCCCAGGAAATCTGAAGCTGAGCCCCCTTCCCCCACTCCTGCCCTCAGGGCTCAGCATCCCACATCTTTCTGCATCTGTCAAAGGCAGCACCAAGCCTCCTTCCAAGCTTCTGGGATGAGAGAATCCTGTCAGCAGAAGAGTAAGATTATGCAGCTAAATTATATAGGGGCCAGAAGGGGCTTTGGAGATCATCAGTCTTTTTTTCTAGATGAGGAAGTGGAGAAATCAGGCTACGTGCAAAGATCACTGAGTGAATGATAAGTGCTTGCCTTGACCTGGAGCCCTTGTCTTCCAGAATGTGATCCTTCCACTCCCATCCCCGTGGACTTCCTCAGTTATGTGTGTGTGTGGGTGTGTGTGTGTGTGTGTTGTGTGTCTGCTCAGCTCGTCCCAGGACCAGGCCTCAGCCTGCACCATAAGTATGTGCCCACCAAGTGCCCAGCCAGACTCCTCTGGGTCCCTTTTGCACAAGACTTTCCACAATTAGAAAAGGCGCAAGAGAAAGACAAGGAAAGAGGAATGACAAGGATGAGGGTGGAAACTGCCCAGAAGCTCTCCCATTTCCGTCTCTTTCTCTCCTGTCTTGGCTACTTTATTCCCCACACTGCGCACTCTTACACCTGTGGGTTGCAGACACTCCATCCTCCTTGGCAAGAGGACCCAGGCGGAGCCAACCTAAGCACCACCCCGGGGACACGGGGAGCAGAGAGGGATTAATGTGGTGACAAACGCGTTGAGAGAAGGCGAAGCCCACAGCAGCCAGGTCCTGAGCACCTCTGCCCTTCAAGGCAGCTGAGCACATCCTGTTTACTCCTTTCCTTCCTCTCCCACCTTCCCCCCTTCTCTCTTCCCTCCTTCCTTCTTTCTACCCTTCCTTGTCTGTACATCCTTCCATTTCTCTCTTTGTATTTTTTCTTTTCTTTTTCCTTCCTTCCTTTCCTTCTCTTTTTTTGCCAGATCCAAAGCAGCCAACAATCCTTAGCATCTCACAGAATCTTGAACTAACAGAAAGATGTCATTCACTCATCATTTATTTACCTTTCCGTGTATCCATCACTTAACGATGTATTCACAGACACCGGGCTGGATTCCGGGGCTACAGAGGATAATGAAACCCTGCTCCCACCCCAAGCTGAGCTTTAATGTTTACACTCAGCCCTGCCAGGCCAGCCCTGCCCAGCAAACCTGAAGTGGGCAGATCAGACTGGGCCAGTCATCCATCCAAGCCACCTTCCAATCACGCTCTGTGGGCCGCCTTGCTCAGAACAGTGCAGAAAATCATAGAACCCCACTCCCAGCTGCCAAGGCGTCAAGTGTCTCCATGCCCCCACCTCCCCCTGGGATCCCGGGGGTGCCATCGCTTAGGCTGCAGGAGACAGAGACTAACTCTGACCTCCGCCTGCCAAAACATCACTTGCTCCAAAGTACGTGATCGATTTTATGAAGCTGACTTTTTCCAGAAGTAAAAACAGCCAATGAATGAGGCAGTCCTCACTTGATGCTGGGCGCTGTGCTAAGCCCCTCTTAGGAGTCAATCCATTTAAACCTCATGCCAGACCTATGAGTTCAGTGTTTGATTTTTCCTGTTAGGGACTGAATTGCCTTTACAAAATCCATATACTGGAGCCCCATCCCCAGAGTGACTGTATTTTAAGGTGGGCCTTTGGGGAGGTGATTGGGGTCCAAAGAGGTCATGAGGGTGGGATCTGATCTGGCAGGACTGGTGTCCTTACAAGAAGAGGAAGAGACCCAGGGTTCTCTATTCCTCTCTCACACAGAGGAAGGGTCCCATGAGAACACAATGAGAAGGTGGTCATCTGTGAGCCAGGAAGAGCAGTCTCACCACAAACGAACCTCACAACACATTGATCTTGGACATCTGGCCTCCAGAACAGAGAGAAAATAAATTAATATCATGGTATTTTTGTTACACAGCCCTACCAAACACCAAAGAATTGATGCTTTTCAATTGTGGTGCTGGAGAAGACTCTTGAGAGTCCTTGGACTGCAAGGAGATCAAGCCAGTCCATCCCAAAGGAAATCAACCCTGAATAGTCATTGGAAGGGCTGATGCTAAAGCTGAAGCTCCAATACTTGGGCCACCTAATGTGAAGACCTGACTCACTGGAAAAAACCATAATGCTGGGAAAGATTGAGGGCAGGAGAAAAAGCAGGCAACAGAGGATGAAGTGGTTGGATGATATCACTGACTCAATGAACACGAGTTTGAGCAAACTCCAGGAGACAGTGAAGGACAGAGGAGCCTGCTGCTCTACAGTCCATGGGTTGCAAAGAGCTGGACATGACTGAGCGACTGAAGAACCGAAGACATTCTGTACTCTATGTAGACTACAGTATGTATACTATACATACTATAGTAAGTACACAGAAGTCTTTCATTAGTGTGCCTTTAAATATCATAACTTTTGAGCAGCATAAAATACAACCCGAAGAATGGTGGACCACTCACAGCCCTGGATCTAAATGGCAGAGCTCTCGGTCTAAATGCACAGACACCTCCAGAAGTAAACAAGTACCAAACCAGGGAGAAAAATAAGTTCTATCCTAGTGTGTGGTAAGCACACAAAACTCCTTGAACCTCTTAATATACACACAGAAACCTTCAGTGAACAAGCTTTCAAATTTTATTTACAATTTTTTTTGAACTGAAACAAATTCCTTTTCAGTTCAGAACTAGACAGATACGACCACAGGGAGGCTTTGCAGGTGGATCCAGGGGCCAAGTCTGCTTTCACAAGACTCTTGAGTCTCCAGCACCTACCTCTACAGATGGCAGATCTGGTTATTTAGGCTTGCGGCCCTTATCACCTCCAGATTCCAATGGAAAAGGATCAATCCCCAGCAAAATGATGGAAGCTGAGATCTCAGGCAGCAAAACATAAAACAAAGCCAAAAATCCCAGCCATGAGTGAATGCTTGCTGAATAATGCTGCCTTTGACAGCCCCTAGAAGCAGGTTGATTTTTTACAATAAGTGACCCCAACATGAAAGAGCTTGGGTGTCTGCCTAAGAACTTGAAAACTCAGAGTTTATGAAATTTCAGCATCACAGCTTGGTTTTGCAACCGTACAGAGACCCTTTCCCCATCCCTATAGGGGAATAAAGCAATCTTTGTTTAATTTTCACGCTGCCAACCAACAAGGGCCTCTCTCCATTTTGCCATGTTCAGCACTAGGTATATAGCTCTGCCAAGAATAAGGTGCAGCCCGTGGAGCTCAAATCAGGAGAGCAGTTCAGTTTTTATGCCTTTCAGTGTTTCAAAAACACAATTTCCATTTATTATATAATTTATGTTGTGTATCCTCTGTACCTGGATTTCAACCATCTGACTATTTCTAATATGGCCTCAAATTATCTGCTGTCATTTACTTTACTCTTACCTTACAATCTTCTTTAAGAACCCCTTGTGCTGTGATAAGTACGATTTAGGCAATACCTGCATCGAAAACACACACTTTCAAGAATTTGCAACCATGTCATAAAATTTTACCCATAACTAAAGGAAGTGAAAACTGCTTTCTATCCAGTGTTGTGGACTGAGAACAGTCTAAGAGAAAGCACTCACTGCTTCCAATGATTTGTGTCAACTGGTGAGACCAAACCCACTCTGCAACTCAGGGATTGGGATCCAGGGTGGCAGAGATCTTCTTGAGATTGACCCTGAGAGATAAGTCACCTAATGGACCTTAGTGGGGGCAGATGTGTGCTTTTTTTTGTTTATTTCTGGCCACACTGCACGGCATGTGGGGTCCTTTGTTCCCTGACCAGGGATTTATCCCAAGCCCCCTGCATTGGGAATAAGGAGTCTTAACCACTGGACCATCAGGGAAGTCTCAGATATGAGCTTTTTTGCATCTGACTGAAAAGGGGAGACACTTACACAGGTGTTCCAAAGCAAGACAGAATGGCAGAAAGCTTTCCTAACAGAGATTATGGGAAATAATCTCTATACTTGAAACAAACCTGCAGATAAGCTTCCTTGCAACTTAAAAAACTCTGATGTTCTTGTGCTGGGTAATGTAGACAACTTGCTAGATAAATACAGTTTTGAAGCAAAATCCTGAAATGTGTGAATGCGTAGGAGGGGAGAGATACAGAGAAAACAGAAGAGAAATTACAATAGAAACATGACCTCCACATTAAGGCAGCATCACAAAGGAAAAGTCCTCACAGTTGATTAAAATATACACATTTCTTCCCAAATTCTCAGTTCCTGGCTTAAAGGAAGACTTGAATTGTCAATTTGATATTGAAAGCAAGGCCAAAGGATGGGCTCAAACTGAAAAGATGATATGAAAATTCAGTGTCCACACAGCCAGCAGTTGAAGAAAAGAGCACACACAAATCTTCTTCCTTTTCATTCATTTTATCAACTGCTGCAGTCCTTTGACACACGTAAAAAGTCAGAGATATTCTTCCATCAGAGATAGACTCTCAGCTTCTCAAGCATCTAATAAAGTGAAATAGGCATCATAATGGCATGGAAGCTCTCAACTCAAAAAGCTGATACTACATAAGTGTAGGGTACTTTCTGGGCTTCCCAGGTGGCTCAGTGGGTAAAGAATCCACCTGCAATGCAGGAGACTTGGGTTAAATTCTTGGGTCAGGAAGACCCCCTGGAGGAGGGCATGGCAACCCACTCCAGTACTCTTGCCTGGAGAATTCCATGGACAGAGGAGCCTGACGGGTTACAGTCCATGGGGTCGCAACAAGTGAGACATGACTGAGCAGCTTAGCATGCATGCAGGGTACTTTCTACTCAAGCATGTGGAGGAAATGGTGTGAAAAAAGGGTCATTAAGACGTTCTACGAAGCATAGTAATTAAGACAGTGTGGTATTGATGAAAGAATACACAAGTGCATAAATGGAACAGAATACAGAGCCCAGAAATAGAAGCACCTGAATATAATCAACAGACTTTCCATTAAGGAGCAGAACTCATAAAATGGAGCAAAGATAGCTTCTTCAGCAAATGATGCTGGAATGGCTAGGCATCAGCATGCAAAAAAAAAAAAAAAAAAGAATCTAGACACAGACTTTACACCCTTCCCAGAAGTTAACTTAAACTTGGGATATTCTCTGGGTCATAGACAGATAGACAGCATCACTCGCTCAATGGACATGAGTTTGAGCAAGCTCCAGGAGACAGTGAAGGACAGGGAAGCCAGGCATGCTGCAGCCCATGGGGTCATGCAGAGTCGGACATGACTGAGCAACTGAACAGCAACATGGGCCATAGACCTAAATGTAAACTGCAAAACTATAAACCTCCTAGAAGGCAATATAAAGGAAAGCCCAGATGACTTGAGGTATTTGACAACTTTTCTAATTCAACACCAACGGAACTATCCATGAAAGAAAGAATAAGTAAGTTGGATTTCATTAAAATTTAAAACTTCTGCTCTGTGAAAGACAATGTCAAAAACAGAGAAGATAAGTCATGGATGCGGAGAAGATACTTGCAAGAGACACATCTCATAAAGGACTAATTCAAAATGTACAAAGATCCCTAAAATTCAACAGTAAGAAACAATCCAACTGAAAAATGGACCAACGACCTTAATAGACACCTCACCAAAAAAGATATACAGGTTGCAAATATGCATATGGACAAATGTTCCACAGCATATGTCATCAGAGAAATGCAAATTGAAACAAGCTGATATCACTACACACTTATCGGAATGACCCGAATCTGAAACGCTGACCACAGCAAATTCTGGCAAAGGTGTGGAGCAACAGGAACTCCCATTCACTGCTGGTGGGAATGCAAAACAGTACCATCACTTTGGAAGACAGTTTGGCTATTTATTACAAAACTAAATGCATTTGTACCCTGTGATCTAGCAATTGTGCTCCTTAGTATTTATTGAAGGGAGTTTAAGACTTGTGTTGTTGTTGCTAAGTCATGTCTGACTCTTTGCAACCCCCTGGATTGCAACAAGCCATGTTTCCCTGTCTTTTACTATCGCCTGGAGTTTGTTCAAATTCACATCCATTGAGTTGGTGATGCTATAAACCATCTCATCCAGTTGCCCCTTTCTCCTCTTGCCCTCCATCTTTCCCAGCATCAGCGTGTTTTCTAATGAGTCTGCTCTTCACATCAGGTGCCCAAAGACCTGGAGCTTCAGCTTCAGCATCAGTCCTTCCAATGAATATTCAGGGTTGATTTTCTTTAAGATGGACTGGTTGGATCTCCTTGAAGTCTAAAGGACTCTCAAGAGGCTTCTCCAGCACCACAAGACTTGAGTGCACACACAAAAAATTGTTACACAGATGTTCACAGAAACTTTACTCATAATTACCAAAACTGGAAGATATCCTTTAGAAGGTGAGTGGATAAATAATATACAGCGGTATATCCAGATAATGGTATATAACTAAGCGCTAAAAGAAATGACACATCAAACCATGAAGAAAAAAGAAAAAACATAGAGGAAACTTAAATACACGTTACTAAGTGAAAGAAGCCAGCATGAAAGCTCTGTGTACTGTACGACTCCCGTATAGTCTACTGGAGACACCTGTGTAGTCTACGTACTATACGACGTTCTGGAAAAGTCTAAGCCATGGGGTCTAAGAAGATCGGTAGTTGCCCCAGGGGTTGGATGAGAGGGAGAAAGAGGAGTGGGTGGGGCACACAGGAGTGTCAGGGCAGTGAAAATACTCTGTGTGATTCTGTGATGATGGATACAGGTCACGGTACACGTTTCCACGGAACGTACGACACCGAGAGGGAACTATGGACTCCGGGTGATTGTGACCGGCCAGTGTAGCTGCATGGGTTGTAACAAGCGTGCCCTCTGGTTGATGATGCAGATTATGGAAGAGCCTGTGTGTGGGTGGCCGGCAGTGGGCTCTGGAAGGGGTACAGCGAGTGTGGGGAAGAGGGTGGGGGAAGAGGGAAGGCGTCAGAGCAGGAACGAAGGAGATAATGTACAAATGATGAAGAAAAAAATAGTGGCAGAAACCGTGATAAAATCTCAACAAATGAAATGTATGAGAAAAATGGTGATCGAAAGATAACCTTAGCCATTTAAGTGGAAACTTATTCTGTGGAGAATATAAATACTGCAAACAAGATTCGAGGTGACCAAGGAGATGGGTTACCTCACCCTGAGGGTGTATCATTACTTGAGTGGTCCAAGGCTGATGAAAATGGCCAGCTCCCAAGTATTCACTTCTGCCTCAGGACCTGGATCTGGGGCTTTTCCTGCCTTCCTGTGAGGGCCTCAGCTTCCTTCCCTGCCCAGAAAATCAGGACACTCCCTTTATTGTTCCAGCTCACTACCTGCCTACGTTAGCTTGGAACCAGGGAGTTCTGAGCACCACCGTGCTCTCACTGCCTTCCAGACCTCACTTAATCAAGCTAAAGGCTCAGAACATTCTGGGTCACTGGTAGAATATGACCAAGGTGACCATTTATGAAGCTAAATGTCAAAAGACTCTACAGGATAAACTTACAAGGAGGGTGTTTGTGAGAGAGACAGCCTGGGTACCAGACTGCATTGAGGTGATGATTGGAGCAGCTCTGGGCCATGATGGGGTCTTGGCTGCATAGGATGAGAAGTAAGCAGACATACCTTGCAAAGGAAAGGCTGTCAGAACTTGGTGCCACTGGATTTGGGGGTTTTCTTCCTTGCTTGACTTTCTTTGCTGGGGAAAGAGGAAAGATTGGGTACAATAGGTATTGCAGAGAAAGATTTTCTTGGAACCAACCTCTGACCTAATTTTTAAAACTGTAGGCAGATCTACTCTGGCCATCAGGAGAAAAGTGCCTGGTCCAACCTGCTCATACTCTCACACAGCGTTCCTCACTCAACACAACAGCCTGGCAAGCCAAGTTCCTATCAGTGTGAATAAACCAAAGAGCAGACGTTGCCCAGAAGAGATCAGACTGGGCCACCATGGATCGGACGTGATTGTTGACAGGTCTAGACCACGGATTGGCAGTCCAACATATGAGCCCCCAATAGCATATGGACCAATTTCCAGAATCAGTCCTCACAAAGAGCGCATTCTTCCCCAATCCCATGCCCAGCTGGCATATTAATGAGCATGCCCTTTCCCCTGGCAGGCAATGAGCAGCTGGATGGCCCTCCGTGGCTCTTGAAGAGACAAAGAACAAGGCAGAGATGAGTTCAGCTGATACACTGTCCACCACCAGAAGAGATCATAGTGGACCTGTCACTATGATGTTGACTTGACAAGATGGCTAGAACCACCAGCTCTTCTGAGTATTATCTATTTGTAGACACAGATATTCTGACCTAACATCCTGGTTGGTCCAAGACTGAGTGGTTTCCTGGATGTGGGACTTCCAGTGCAAACACTGTGATCTTTCTGCACAAACCAGAAGAGCTGATCACCTTACATATCAAACAGAAAAATTGGAAAAAGGAGTATACCCTTAAAGTTTTCAATTTTGCTTAAGTTTTCCAACTCACTTCAATTGATTAAACTTAAACATTTACATCTTCCAGCTTTCTGGAAACTTTAAGATCCAGAGTTAATTCTCTTGAGCCCAGTTGGTCAGAAGAACTACTGAAATAGCAGAATTCTTGGCCCAATGCTTGGGCCACGTCAGCAATCCTGAGAGGAACAGAGCTTGGTACAGACAAATCAAAGATGGCTAGTCTGAATTAGGAAGAAAATCTGTGTTTTTTTCTATTTCAAGATATGAAGATGTATTATTTTCAGGTTTACACCTTTCCAGGTTGCTAATGTTGACTACTCAGATTTTTGGAGTGAATTGCTTCAATGAATAAAATGACGTGTTTGGGCAATCCAATTGTTTTTTAGGAACTAGATTGTTCTAGAGCGTGAAAACAGTGTGACTGGATAGTCAGCCACAGAGGACAGAAGCTACGTGGCATGGGTCTGTTGACTCTGCAGAGACCGTGGTCCATGGCCAGGCAGCACCCAGGGAAGGTGCCTTGAGCCCTTTCCCTTTAGACAGCCTGAGAGTGGCTCCAAGGGATGAGAGGCTGCCCAGGGTACCCTGAATCCCAGAAGCAGACCACAGGGGATGCTGCCGACACCAAACGGCAACAACCCCAAAGACGTGTGGCATGCTGGTGGCTTGGAGGACTATATGGTGTTGCTCAGGCACAAAACAACTTTTTTCTAATAAAACAATTCAACCAGTGAGTAGTGTTGCAAGTCTGGACTAGCTCCCAAGCTGTCAGACTAGAACCATAATTGGTCCTTCGGGAAGTCCAGCCTCTCCGAGGGAAGGCCCAGTTTTAGACTGAGTCCCGCCCCTGCAGGCCCCACCCCACCAAGCCCCAGCCCATCTCCTAAGTCAGCTACTCCCTTGGGGAGTGAAGAAACGGCTCTGTGTATCTATTTCTAACGTTAGAAACTGCGTCATGCTCTATTTTAAAGAGTTTCACCATGTCCATCAAAGAAAAGGAATCTGCCTCTGTGAAACCTAAGAGGAGATTGGGAGAATAAACAAGGCCTTACTGCATCAAAGCTCTAGAAAAGCAGAAGCAACAGGGCTATGGTGAAGAATCTGTGCTCACGCTGATTTATTATTTGGAACTATGACTCCCATGCCCCCTCCAGCCATGTGCCCTTCTGTCGCCCGCTGGTCGGGGCTCAGACTGCAGCTAAAGCCTGCAGGATGGAAAACAGTCTCAGAGACAGCGGTCTTGTGAAACGAAACCTATCAGGTGACTGCCAACGGCAGATGCTTGTTGTCCTTGGACCGCAGCGGTGGCATCCTGAGAGCTCGGTAGAGATGCAGACCCTCTGACTCCCAGCTTCGCTGCCGGTCACTCCTATGGGTGTCAGCACTGGACAAGCACTCAACAGGAAAGGAGACCAAGGGTCCCAGACCCAAATCCACTACTCCATGGACGTCACCCGGCAACACGGCCACATCACCGGCTCAGCTGATGGTGGCTATGGCAAAGAGCCATTTATCTGCCAAGCGGTCATTTAGGTGGATGTGTTAGGAAGCCTTGCTTTCACAAATGCTCCCAACTGTGAAGGCTGCGGCTCAGGATTTACTTAGCAGTACATTTGGTTAATTCAAGTCTTAAGTGCAGGAAGAAATTCTATTTAAACCAGGATGACAGAGGCGACAGAAAAAGGCAGGGCCAGTTCTTCCTTAGACCACAGAAACGCAAGGACGTAATCACTTCTCCATTCTGAGAGCAACGCTAGAGCGCAACCTTTGTTTATTGCATTTGTCCTGGAAAAGCACTCTTAATGTGCATTCCGTTTATTGACTGGTAACCAGGGAATTATTTGAAAATGACTCATAATTACTGTTTTGATCTCTATGAGTAACCGAATTTCCCGTCCTTCTTCAATCATCCCCCAAACCTGGTGACATACTGTAGGACTGGCTCCTTCGACCTGATGGTGCAGCTGGACTCCCAGAGCCTCACCGGTCCTGTTACCCCATCGGATTCTGCGTGTCCCCCATCCCTGGCCACCCCCAGGTGAGGGAGCTCAGCAGAGCTGCAGTGGAAGAGAGGCTACACGTTCTTAGGAACATATTTACACTTGCTCTCATTTAAACTGTGCAAATTCGAGCATCTATCTGCCTTCCTGCCATTTAACCTTGAGAAGAAAATGATTTCAATGAAGTAAAGATATCTATTGTTCATAGTTGCGATGAATTGTTTCTCCCATTAAGAAGAGTTACTTTGAACAGTTCATCATAACTCTGTCTTCTGGCTGTTAGTGGAATATTAATGTCCTCGCTTTTTCTGTAAATTGCAGAACTCAGTGGGAAATTTTCCTGAATGAAAATAAGCAAAATTTCTCTAGGATTTACATCTATCTCTTCTCTATACATATCCGTGTACATCCTTTAGTGTTTTCCTTTAAAAACAAGAAGAGCCAGAGGAACGGCTGTAAATAACCTATTTCAGCCGAAGCGAGAGGCGGGCACGTTGCATCATGTTCTCCACGATACGCAGCCCACATCAGTCTTTCTGAAAAAGGGGGCGCTTCACCTGTTTGAGACACATTTTGCTGCACTCTGAATGATGTGTGTGCTTTTTCTGTTTATGAAACTACCATCCAGCGAAACATAGCAGCCTAATATTTTGACGTGAAGGTCATCTGAAAGTTTTACAGCCTGCAAGCCCAATCCGTTTGGTTGATAGAAAGCTCTTTCTGGTCCCTTCCAGATGCCCACCAGCTCAACATTCTCCGAGTCTGGCATTTGGCCCCCTCCCTCTATACCTCCTCCTACCAGACACTAGGCTGTCCTCGTGAATTATATTACAGCATTAAGAAAAGCTTGGGGACGAATGTCTGGAGTCAGTGCGTGAGGGGGATGGGGACCGGGAACAGGAACAGGGTCGGTGGGGGTCACCAACTCCTTCCGCTGCCCCCGGAGCTAGTACGATCCTTCCTGGCACACACGGAAAAGTCATGAATGTTTCAGCTGCCGTGAAGTTCGGACTGATGGAAACATGTCTTGGGAGTTGCTGCCTCCCTGGAGCTCCTCGGCTTTGCAGGAACAGAAATCTCCCGAAGGCAACATTGCACATGCCTGTGTGGCTGGACGCCCGTCCATCATCGGGGAGGGTGGCGGAGGGAAGGGCGCTCACGGGGGACCCTGCGGGCACCCAGGCAGGACCGAGAAGGGCGCACTCGACTTTTTTTGCTGAGGGGACCGCACCCTGCCGGTCTCTCTCTTTAAAAACCGCTGCCCCTGCACTGACAGTTTTCACTACTTGTCTATCTGATTCTTTGGGGTGTTCCAGAGGACAAAACAAGATACCCCCGTTTTCCTTCGACCTTCAGGACACAGAAACCACTGCTGCCCTGAGAACAAAGATGGCCTTTTACGCTTGGCATCTCCGCAGCAGAGCATTAACAGGAACCAAAGGACACAGACAGCCACACCAGACCAAATCAGACCCTACAACCACGTCGAAACCGAATTACAGGAGAGCAAAGTGCAGCGCTGCGTTTTAAAATGCCAGATGTATTTTAAAGGGCTCGGGTTTCCGTTTTCTCCTGCATTCAGAATTGTCAGTGATAGGAACACAAGGGGACTGCTTTCTTATTCCAGTAATAGCCCGAATTTCAGTCTCAAGTCTTCTATTTACTACATCTGTCAAGAAAAAAAAAGAAAAAGAAAACATCAAGCTTTTAAATCACATCATAAGCATCTGGTTTTGTTTTTTTTTTTTCTGCTTATAATTATACTGATGCTGTTCTCTGCACCTAGCATCCCTAAGCACCATCAGCTGAGCGGCCAGGCCAGCTGAGCAGCCACACACAGGGGCCACTTCAGCCCCTAATGAGAGACAATCAACTGGCAGTTGAAGTATGCAGCTAATTAATTATCATATTTGGCAAAGAACCTTTTGTAGCTAAGCAGATAATAGAGATGATGAATATCACTCCATCTATCGACATTAAAACTTTTTTTTTTTTTTTTGGCAGTAAGTGATGTTTTTCTCAGACAAGGCAATAGCAGAAATTCACATCAGGAGGAAAATGATTTATTTCATCAGTAATGCTCACCCTATTGGATTCATTACCTCTAAGCAAGTGTAAATCTATGTTCAGCTGGAGCTGACATTCCCACGCAGCTCCTCAAACCTTTTTAGGCAACAGTGGTAATTTTAATCTTGTCTTCAAAAAAAGAGCCTGGCACGGCGTGGAGGAATTGCATCTGCACATCTGTAGATTTGGGGCAGTCAATGGCAGGACACCTCACCCGCTGGCCGCCAGCTGCCTTCCCCATTCAAAGGGCACACTCCACACAGGGCTTCTCTAAACATGATATTTCTTTACTCTTCCTATTTATTTTTCTTTGATAACAGCATGCATAATGCAAGAACTTATAGATTGATGATAGGAGAAACAAATTTTAAATGTAGGGAGGGATGCGTCTGAATCTTGGGCCAAGAAAGGGGGCATAAAAATAGATCAACATGAGAACTTATTACTTTAGCCACACATTAATTCATCCATATGGTCCTGGGAAGAACTTCATTTTTTGTAAATATCCAAATGATAAAGACACATCCAACTGCATGCTTAAAATACTTTTAATGCAACCTTTTCTAAGAAAATGGTGTGTATGTGTGTGTGTGCATGTATGCTCAGTCATGCTGGACACTTCGTAACCCCATGGACTGTAGCCCACAAAGCTCCTCTGTCCATGGGATTCTCTGGGCAAGAATACTGGAGTGGCTTGCCATTTCCTTCTCCAGGGGATCTTCCTGACCCAGGGATCTAACTCACATCTCTTGCATCTCCTGCACTGGCAGGCAGGTTCTTTACCATTGTGCCACCTGTGAAGTGCAAGAAAATAGATCAGATGTTAAAATTATATTAGGATAAAAGATAAATAAAATTAAAAAGATAAATAAATACATAAAATTAAACTAATATTAAAAATAAATAAATAAAAAGTATACATAAATAAATAATAAAATAAAAGATAATAAAATTGAACACATTGAGAAACAGCCATTCACCCTGCAACAGGCAGTGATGACTCATTTGATTTCCACAATGACATTAAAGTGCGGGCACTGTTGCCGCTTTACAGATGGGACTATTGAGGCCTAAGAAGGCTAAGTCACTGCCTGAAGTCACAGTGGAACATGGGAGCCTGCCTGGGGCTAGAGACCACAATATTTTTTGTTTAACTTTATGTTGTTGTGGTAAGAACACTTCACATGAGATCTCAACAAATTCTAAGTGGACATGATGTCAGTGTTGGCTGTAAGCACAGTGTGGTGCAAAGGATATTTAGAACTTATCCATCTTGCACAACTGAAATATGCCCACTAATTAGCCCTCCCCATTCCCAGCACCCCCTCCCACCCCCGACTACCATGCCACTCTTGGGTTCTCTAAATTTATCTATTTGAAAGACCTCAAATAAGTGGAATCAGACATGATTTGTCATTCTGTGACTGGCTTAAACCACTCCACCTGATGTCCTGATGGTTCATCCATGTTGTTGCGTATTGTAGAACTGACTTCTTTTTTATGGCCACGTAATAGTCCCTGGGTTGGGAAGATTCCCTGGAGAAGGAAATGGCAACCCCTCCACAACTCTTGCCTTGAAAATCCTATGGACAGAGGAGCTTGGTGCAGGCTACTATCCATGGGGTCGCAAAGAGTCGGGCACAACTGAGCGACTTCACTTCACTTTAATATTCAATTGTATGTCTGCACTGCATCCTCTTTATCCAGTTACCTACTGATGGACACTGGCGCTGTTTCCATGCTTTGGCTACTGTAAATGATGCTGCAGTGAACACAGGAATGCAGGCATCACTTCAAGATCCTGATTTCAATTATTTGAAATAAATACCCATAAATGAGATTGCTGGATTATATGGTATCTCTAGTCTTAATTTTTTAAGGAGCTCTTATATCGTTTTCCAGGGCTTCCCAGGTGGCTCTAGTGGTGGAGAACCTAGTCATAAGAGACACAGGTTCCATCCCGGGGTCAGGAAGATCCCCTGGAGGAGGGCACAGCAACCCAGTCCAGTATTCTTGCCTGGAGAATGCCATGGACAGAGGAGCCTGGCGGGCTGCAGTCCATAGGGCTGCACAGAGTCAGACATGACGAAGGGACTTGGCACGCACACGTTTTGTTTTCCATTTTGCATTCCCACCGACAGTGTGCAAGGGTTCCCGTCTTTCCGCATCCTCGACAATGCTCGTCTTTGTTTTTTTGTTTTAGTCAGAAGTCATTCTAACCATTATGAGATGTCCCTGGTGCCAACGGCCTCGGGTCACCCTAGGTGCCCGGCCTGTGTGCCCCTCCAACACCTGCAAGTGACTTGGTCACCAGTGGTGTGTGCTGGACATTGGGTCAGGCAGACGAGGGCCTGAACAAAAGTTAGACCTTATGAAGGAAAGTTGAAACTGCACAGAGTGGCTCGGTCCTCCGCAGAGCCTCACTTCAGGGTCTGAAGGGCAGAGAGAGGAGCTGGGTGCACTCAGACAGCCGGAGATGCCAGGACAGACCCAAAGAACGGCATCTCCTCTAACGGAGAAATAACGCAGGCCTCCTTCGCACGTCTGCCCCTCTCGGGACCCCGGTGGCCCGCCGCGTAGGCTTGGGTGGTTTGGGACCGGGTGGCAGCGTGGTTTGGGGTGGGCATTTTCTGTTTGGCTGTTTCTTCGAGCCGACAGGAGGAACAAAGAGAGAAGGGACGCGTTGCATCTCGCCTTTGAGAGCAAAGCGGGAGAGTGACAGCGCCCGCGCGCTGGAGGCGCGGTATCTCCGGGCATCGCGCGCCCCCACCTATCAGCGCGCTGGCAGCTGGGGAGATACATTAGATAAAGCAGCCGCAATCGCCGATAACAAGCCCCTCAAATGTCAGGAGGCACAAAGGCCGCCATTGATTGCCCCGCGCAGCCCGGCCCCCCTTTCTGCAGCACTCCAGCGTTCTTTCCTCTCCTCTTTTTCACACAGCGGTGCCTCTGGCGGGACTGATCCGCCTGCGGAAAAGGCCATTGTGCCTGAACACGTATTGTGTCATTTGCTAAATGGAGTTGATCGACATCTCTCCAATTCCCCGGCCGTGCTCTGCCTCCTCGGAGAGCAGGGGGTTTCTCTCCCAGTCAGGCCCGGGGCTGCGCGGCTCCCACCTCCTGCTCCAGCCCAGCAGCCCATTTGCAGGCACAGAGGCCCGGGGCTGGACAAACCTCACACAGCGGCCGGCAGGGGCCGGGAGCCCAGCCCAGCCTGAGCAAACTGGACACAAGCCCGGGGCGGCTGCTGCGGCGTGTGGATATCAGGTGTTGGGGAGATGCTCGGGGCTAATAAACTGTCCTCCCTTCCCACTGAGCAGGGTGTCTTTCCTGGGCAAGGAACTACCTTTCAAGTCCCTTTGAAGCCCCATGAAAGGATGCGGAGGAGGGAAGGAGTGGGCGTGAATACCAACAGCAGCTCTAGCCCTGGTACATGACCCGCTCCAGCCCTCGCCTCTCTCCTACCTGCTGGCCTGGACACCCACCATCGGAGTCGCCCTTGGATTTGCCCAACATGTGGATGACTGTGCAGATGCAAATACCCTGAGAAGGGGCTGTGAGGGAGAGAATAGCAAGTTCAACAGCCGTAGGTTTTTCTTATTTTAATTTTTGGCTCTGTCCTTTCGAGTATCCTACATAGCACCCTGAGCTCACGTGGCATCATTCCAGATCTGTTTAGTGGAAACTCACGCCTTGCCTATCAAATGTTTGCTCATCCCCTGCTGGTTTTTATTGGCACCCGCCAAACTTGACGTAAATTCCAGCGACGCCAGCGCCTCTGAGGGGGATAAATTCTAATACGCATTATTATTTAGCTTTTAATAGCTTTGGGTAAACAATAGAACTCGACCTCTCTTCTGGCCCACTGTGCTTTAAATAGTTGCTGTGGAGCAAAGACAAGAATTAGACATCAAAAAACTGCTTCAGAAGATTCCAATAGTAAGAGGAGTGTACTCTAAAAAGACAAAAAGAGCAATGTACCAAGTGAGTCAGCATTTAAAAGGTTCAAACATTTTAAAAACAAAGAGAAGGTGTGGCAGGCAGCATGATAGCCCCCAGAGATGAACACATGTCCAGCTCCTGGGCAGAGAGGAATTAAGATGGTAAATGAAATAAGGTATCTAATCAAGTGAGCTTAAAGTGAGGAGTTAATTCTGGATGATCGAGGCTTATCAAAGTAATCAGAGTCCTTCCACACGGGAGACGGAGGTTGAAGGGTAGGCTGTAGCCATGGGATATGACGGTGGTAGGGTCCTCCCTGCTGGTGCTGGCTTTGAAGATGAAAGAAGTCTCCACAGACCAAGGAGCAGGAGCACCTGCAGAAGCCAGAGAAGGTAAGGGACCAGATTCTCCCGGAGTCTCCAGAAGGAAGCACCACAGCCCACATCTTGACTTCAGCCCTCTGAAACCCATGTTGGATTTCCAGCTCAGGGGACTGGAGGATAATGCATTTGCTTGAAGTGATTTGTTGAAGCATCAGTAAGAAACTAGCACAAAAAGAAAAGAAGAGCTCCTATTTATTGAGCAAGTACGTGCATGCTAGGTCACTTCAGTCATCTCCAACCCTTTGCGACCCCATGGACTGTAGCCCACCAGGCTCCTCTGTCTGTGGGATTCTCCAAGCAAGAATACTAGAGTAGGTTGCCATTTCCTTCTCAAGGGGATCTTCCCGACCCAGGAATCAAACCCACATCTCTTAAGTCTCCTGCATTGGCAGGTGGGTTCTTTAACACTAGCACCACATGGGAAGCCCTTATTGAGCAGGTACGAGGTGCCAAACCCTAGGCTGAGCATTTCACTTGCATTACCTCCCTCACACCTTGGGGTCCTCCTAGGACATGAGCCCCATTGTGGTTCCCATTGGAAGAGCAAACTGAAGTTTAAAAGGTTATAAAGCTGAATTCAAAGCTCCAGCTCCCATCCACTACTGCTTATCCATGAAGATCCCTCCATGCTTCTGCTATGTTGTTATTGATGCTAAGTCATGCCCGATTCTTTTGTGACCCCACAGACTGTAGCCCGCCAGGCTCCTCTGTTCAGGGGATTTTCCAGGCAAGAATACTGGAGTGGCCTGCCATTTCCTTCTGAAGGGGATTGTCCCGACCCAGAATCAAATCCACATCTCCTGCATTGGCAGGCAGGTTCTTTATCACTGAGCCTCCAGGGAAGCCCCATTTCTGCTGTGTGTGTGTGTGTGTGTTAGTCGCTCAGTTGTGTCCAACTCTTTGCCACCCCATAGACTGTAGCCCACCAGGCTCCTCTGTCCATGCGGATTCTCCAGGCAAGAATACTGGAGTAGGTTGCCATGCCCTTCTCCAGGGGATCTTCATGACCCAGGGATCAAACCCAGGTCTCCTGCATTGCAGGAAGATTCTTCACCATCTGAGCCACCAGGGAAACTAGAGAATAAAGTATTTATTCCAGTAGTCGAATTATGGCACACATTGAACCAAAGCCATCAGTCATTGTTTAGAGATTCAATTTATACAAATGAAATCAAGAACCTAGTGACCATGTCTCTGAGTCATTGAAAAACCATGTCAATTGTCTCAGCCATGCAATATTGGAGATTTCCTAGATGAGTTTGTGGAATTGCCTTGCATGCAGCATTCACAGTGAATTCCTCCAACAATACCTTTAGACTGAACCAAATTTGACATTTATAATGGCCCAAGAAAAGCATCTCCCTAATGGTATCACATCACTGCATGCCACAGAAATCAAAAGCGTCATTTCTAATAGAAATAATAGCTCCAACATGATGTCAGGTGGCTCCTTCAGAGGGTCAATGGAGCAAAGTGAAGAAGCCTCAATGGAGGCTATGGACGTCAAACAAAGGCAGTTTGCTCATTCAAGGAGAAGGTAGATTCTGCAACAAGCAGCAACTTTTCAAGAATGTATACTTTTACAAATCCTTTGGGGGGGGGGGGGGGAATCCAAGCACATGTCATTAGAATATCTTGATTCTTTAACAATAATGAAACAAAAAAATGATACTCCACTGTATCACACAGGCAGCTGTCCAAAGAGATGTGTGTTCCTCTTCCAAAGTGTAGCACTGCAAGGAAAAGAATTTTCCAGGTCCTCTTACATTTAGATAGGACCATGATATTAGCTGTTAGAGCTTTCTTCGTGACTCAGCAGTAAAGAATCCGCCTGCAGTGAAGGAGATGCATACCTGAGTCAGAAAGATCCCCTGGAGGAGAAAATAGCAACCCCCTCCAGTATTCTTGCCTGGAGAATCCCATGGACAGAGGAGCCTGGCGGGCTACAGTCCATGGGGTCACAAAGAGTCAGACATGGCTGAGCAACCAAACAACCTCCATCATGATACTACCTCTTATGGAGGTAGTATCCATAATAATCTCAATGGAGATTATTAACAGAAGTCAATAATCTCAATGGAGATTATTAACAGAAGTCAATAATCTCAATGGAGATTATTAACAGAAGCCACCTCGTCTTTTCTGTGCCAAGTGTAGAATAGTGTTATAGAATAGTACAGTCAGTCGTGTCTGACTCTTTGCGACCCCATGGACTATAGCCCACCAGGCTCCTCTGTCCATGGGATTCTTCAGGCAGGAATACTGAGTGGGTACCCATCTCCTGCTCCAGGGGATCTTCCCAACCCAGGAATCGAACCCAGCCTCCTGCATTCAGGGGGGATTCTTTACCATCTGAGCCACCAGGGAAGCCCTTTCTGGGCTGAATTAGGAGGCCAATGTGCTCTCACTACTGCTGTATCCCCTTTCCCCAGCAAACATGGAGCCACATGAATCACTTTGTGGAAGACCGTCTGCTGAACACAGTGTTGGACGATTACGTAAGCAATGAATTCAATTGTGTTTAAGTCCCTGGAATTTCAGGGTCTGTCTTGTTAAACCTGTTACAGCTAGCTGGTAGCATTATCATAATCAAAACATGCATTCAAAAGGTCAAGAGGAGCATGTCTTACGGCTTTTGGCAGCAATACTGATAAGTACCTGGAAGGGCAACGTGGAGTCATTTCCATGGGTGGTCTGTAGCAATAAAGAATCCTTCACACTAGCTTCTCACAAGGCATTTTGCCAAAGTTATTAAGGTCACCAATCTTTAAAGCTCAAAGGTGTGTGTGTTGGCGCGGAATTGATTTCAACACAGAAAAGACTCTGAAGGTGTGTATTGTATGCCTCACCCTAAGAATCTGTGTTGATTCTGCAGGACCTTTTCAGGGAAAGAGCTTCTTGTTTATAGAAAATACTTTCTAAAAATGGTTCAAAAAGCTCCCAAGTTCAACTCAGAAATATGCCACAACAAAGTATAGGGAATTTTTTTTTTTTTGTAAGAAAATATAGCTCTGTATGTACTACTTGCAACATATAGATTGAGAAAAAATAATTCTTCAGTGGAACTTCATAGACATCAGCTGAGCTTTAGAATGTTGTTGGGGGTGGGGAGGTTGTTTGGGGAATTACCATTGCAGCAAAATACCTCCAAGCAAGTAATGAGGCTTGAAAGGTAGCAGAGATAATTAAAACAGCAGAAGCATCTTGCTGCACCGCTTTGAGCTTCCCCCCCGTGGCTCAACAGTAAAGAATCTGCTTGCAATACAGGAGACATGGGTTCAATCCCTGGGTCGGGAAGATCCCCTGAAGGAGGAATGGCAACCCACTCCAGTATTCTTGCCTGGGAAATCCCATGGACAGAGGAGCCTGGCGGGTGACAGTCCATGGGGTTGCAAAGTTGGATACAACTGAGCGGCAGCGTGCACACAGGAAGCGCCTTCTTGAAGGGCTTTGAGCGCAGGCTGTGAAATGTGTACCCTGGACCAGAAGCAGTGAGGGAGCCTCAGCTTTCCCTCACTTGGAAACTTGTTTGCGTCTCACAGGCCCCAGGAGGCATCTGGTTCTCCTTGCTGCAGTGGAATAAGCAGTTAGCCACGTCTGCTCCAGTCTTACTCCTGAGGTTCCCAAGGACAGGCAAGGGAGTGGAAGAGTTGGGAAGCTCTCTCATAAAGAACTCCACCCCATTGACAGTCCCAGCTCCCCCATCACTGCTCCACACTTTCCTCAGATATGGTTTTCCCGGCTCCTGCCTTGACTCCTTGGACCCAGCAATCACAGATAACTTATTATTAGGAGGTTATGATTACTGAGTTTCCATATTGTTGTTATAATAACCTATTATTCTGAGGGTGATTTGTATGAAATTGACATTTTCGTAGATCACAGAGAAGCAAATATGACCAAGTTCATGTGATTCAACTGACTGTAATGCACGATATTTTGTACAAACTAAGAAGGCCAATAAAACCGTAGAGCTGGCCTAGCTCTGACCTCTGGCGTCCCTGCCACATCCTGGCTCCATGCTGCGTGCTGCCCACCTGTCTCCGCCTTCATCACGAGCCTTCGTCCCTCCTGAGAGCAGACATCGGCACAGCAAGTGGCATCACATTTTGAAGAGGATGCAAAATATATACTGCATATTTTATAAAACAAATCATTCTCTTGAAAACCAACAGACTCTCACTATAAAAACAGAAAATAAATAAAACATAGTCTTGATGTGTCCAAGAAATGGTGTGAAAGGGAAAATCACTCAGCCGCATCCGACTCTTTGCAACCCCTTGGACTATACAGTCCATGGAACTCTCCAGGCAAGAATACTGGAGTGGGTAGCCTTTCCCTTCTCCAGAGGATCTTCCCAACCCAGGGATCAAACCCAGGTCTCCCGCATTGCAGGCAGATTCCTTACCAGCTGAGTCACAAGAGAAGCCCAAGAGCTCCAGAGTGGGTAGCCCATCCCTTCTCCAGCAGATAGCAGCATTTGAGGCACTGACCATGCCAGACACTCACCCAGCCTCCTGGTTCCTCTTTATGCAGAACCAAAGGCCAATTTCTCATTACCTCAGTGAACTGCTTTCCCCAGCACTACATGTATTCCTGACAGGCTCCCAATCCTGATGAACAGAAATTAATTACAATTCTTTCTCTGACTCTTAAAATATTAAACCTGATAACTGTTGGGCATATGCTCCACCTGAAACATAACTGTTAAAGATATGCATTGTACATACATCCTCACCTCAGTAAATGACACATTTTTTTGCTCATCAAGCTCAGCTTGCCTTGTCTCAATATCATTTTGTGCATTTTTTTTTTAATCCTTTAAATTCGAGTAGTGAACATCATCAGTGCAGAATCTTAGGAAACCAGATGAAGAGCGCAGGAAGCATCTGCTGTCGGCAGTATGAACTGGGGACAAACCCACCGGTTCACATCAGGAATCCTAGAGCCTATTCCTCCACCCCCTGCAACAAGCCTCATGAGAGTCTGAATTCCTAAATCCGTAGATTAAGGGGGAAAGCCCTGAGCTTCTCACCGGCAACTCCTAGGTTTTAGAAGGGAACGATCCAACATACTTTGAAAAGAATGTCCTCTTTGAGGAAAATCCTTTGGATGATTATTTTTAATAACGATAGCCCATTGATCTGTCTGCATTTGATGTTAGCACATAAGGAGGGAGAGGGGGGTGGTGCTTGTATCTCCATCAGTGGATTCTTGAAACATACCCAGTCCCCTGAGCACTGCCTGTTGAAATCCCTCAGCTGTCAGCCTTCCCCTTCTAGCCACAAAGCCTGTGAGGTCTGAACAGTCTGCCGGCAGCCCTCCTGCACTCCTCAGTCTGTACACCCTCCCAGGGAGCAGTGTCAGGCGGTTTAAGGAAAAGAGCATCATTCTGGACGACTAGACGGCCCCACCTCCCGGGGTGAGTGACAGGCACTGACTGAGGATGCTCTCTGTTGACAGCAGGGACTGGGCCCTGGGAAAGATGTTGATGTAGAACCAGGTAGACCCACAGGTTCACTTCCGGGCAGCTGTGCCCTTGCCATGGGAGAGAGGGGCAGCCAGGGGAAGGAGGGAAGTATCAGTCAGTTGTGCTGTGTGCTCTTTGTAAACCCTCTGGACTGTAGCTGCCGGGTTCCCCTGTCCATGGGATCTTTCAGGCAAGAATACTGGAGTGGGTTGCCATTTCCTCCTCCAGATTAGTCACAATCCGTATTTATCTCTAAAAGAAAAGAACAAAAAGCCACAGAACTGAGTCTCCTTACTTAAAGAAAACTAGGAATTATTAGTATTTGGTGGATATTCTTGCCTGGAGAATCCCCATGGACAGAGAATCCTGGCAGGTTACGGTCCATCCGGCTGCAAATAGATGGACACAACTGAGCGACTGAGCACGCATGCGCACAAGAGCAGGTTTTTATGCAGAGGCTGCCTACGGTCATCTGATAAGACCCCTCCGGTCCACGGCCACCCGCTCCCCCCTGTCAGTCCCAGCCTCAAGGAGGGGACGTGGTTTGGGCCAAGCTTAGCCTATGAAGTCAGTTGAGAGAGGTCCTGTCAAAAAGAGAATACCCCTCTTTTCAAAGAAAGTTGCAGAAACTAACACAACATTGTAAATCAATTACATTCCAATAAAAAAATAAAAAGAAGAAAGAAAAGGGCTTGTCTGGGGTTTGGTCACCCATGAGGAATGTCTTCATTTCAGACAGGAAATGCCCTGCTCTGAAGGGATTTCTGTGTCTCTGGAGGCCCAGCTCCCAGAGACATTCCTTGGGCTCCCCGGCTCCGGAGCGGGAACTCAAGAGGTGGTCGCGGTGACGCGGCTCTAACCTCAGCCGCGGGCTGTGGGCCGCACGCTGGAGGACGGGGGAAGCTTGCACTGGGAAGGCCGCGCTGTGGGCGGAGGTGCAGGAGGCCACAGCCCTCAGCTCCGCTCACACGCCGGCTCACGGCAGGCGGGCCTCTCTGCAGCCGGTCACAATTTTACATCCGGGGATCCTTTCTGGTTCCATCAGGGAGTCTCTCATCCTGACCGCTGCTCGCAGCCACCTGGAAGAAGAGCAAGTCAGGCAATGAAGACGCACTTTGCAGCCCGATCCGCCACGCACGAGCCTGGTGATTTTGGAAAATGTATCCAAAGTTTTTGAGCCTTGTTCAGCCTAGGAAGGGGGCTTCTCAGGTGGTGCAGTGGCAAAGAATCTGCCTGCCAATGCAGGAGATGCCAGAGGTGCAGATTCGATCCCGAGGTAGGGAAGATGCCCTGGAGGAGGAAATGGCAACCCACTCCAGTATTCTTGCCTGGGAAATCACATGGACAGAGGAGCCTGGCAGGGTACAGTCCTGGGGGGTCTCAAAGAGTTGGATACCACTTAGCTGCTAGACAACAACAACCTGCGGAAAAACACCACCGCAAAATCCAACTCTACCACTTATAAACTAAGCGATTTGGGCAAATTATTTACCTTCACTGAACACTTTCTTATCTAGAAGATGGAGCTAATGATAGAATTACAATTCTTACCTTATAGAATTCTTCTGTGAATTGAGAAAATTTAGGTAAAATACTTAGCATAATAGGCATCCATTAAATGTTAGACAAGATTTGTGTGTTCAATATTTGCCTGTTCATTTATTCAGCTCAAAAGGTATGGGAATTAATAAAAGGCGTGCCAAATGCCTAGCTAAATGTCTCCCACACAGTAGGCACTAAACACAATTTATTTCTCGTCTCCTTTTCACAATTAGAGAACTAAGATCCAGAGGTACCAGGTCCATTCCACCTTATTTAATGTTGCTGCTAAGCCATCTCTGTATCTCGCAAGTCCCCCGCAGGAAGAAACAGAAAGTAAGAAAGGTACAGAGAGAAACCTGAGAACCCCGTATCTGCTTTAATTGATTTACTTCAGGTCAAACTCAAGGAGCAGGGACGTAAGTGGAAGTCCATTTAGCCGACTTGAAAGCTCTATTCTTGACCTCAGAGGACTGGGAGGTCTTTGAACCCATTTGAGTCTCTAAGTCTTTGGCCAGAAGGAAAAATTTCTCAGCTGCTTTTTCATGCCTTCGAAATGAATTAATTTCCTAAATGGAAAATTGAAGTAATTAGGTTATAGACTGAGTGACATTTACTAAGGTGAAAGGCAGAGAAATTTTTATATCCTTTATTAAACAGTTATTAGTTGTATTAAGCAATATGGAACAATTACTTTTATTCCCCTAAATGTGATTATTCTTTTCATGCCAAGGTACCCTCAGATTCACGAGAATCCAGCAGACCATGACTATTCAAAAAACGCACCGTGCCACACTTTCAGCCTTGTTCCCAAGACCAGCGTCTCACTGGGCGGGTGGGCAGAGGGGCTCGAAGAGACACATTGAACGAGGTTCTCGAGATGGTGCTCAGCTCTCTTCACGCACTTGAACGTATCTTTCACGTGAATGTTGCATTCTATCCCACCAACCTGCCCAGCCAGGAAATTTACTCAAAACTGCTATTAATAGCATCTGCCAAGTGCCAGGGGCTTCCCTGATAGCTTAGTAAAGAATCTCCCTGCAGTGCAGGACACCCGGCTTCCATCCCTGGGTCAGGAAGATCCCCTGGAGAAGGAAATGGCAATCCACTCCAGTATTCTTGCTTGGAGAATCCCACAGACAGGGGAGCCTGGCAGGTTACAGTCCATGGGGTCGCAAAGAGTCAGACATGACTGAGTATCCAACATGCACATCCTCAGCCACTATATTCCAGACACTGTTCTAAGGTCTACAGCTGTGAGAATAACAGACAGGGCCTCTCATCTCCATGGGATTTGCATTCTAGAAGGGGAAGTCAGACAGAAAATGAAATAAGTAGAATCCATAGCAAGTTAGAAGGCCACTTGGGTGGAGAACAGGGACAGTCCTAAGAGAGGTGCTGATAGGCCATCGAGGGAGGTGAGGAAGCGAGACACACAGCTGACTGTGGAAGAACATTCTAGCAGAAGGAATCGCCATGTGCAAGGGTCTGACATGGCTGGGGTTCCAGGACCCCCGGCAGCAGTGACTCCCATGACCAGCTGGGGGGTGGGTAGGTAAGCAGGGGTCTGAGAGCTGGGGAAGGGCAGTCACTGGGAGGACTTTGACTTTTCTTCTGAGTGAGACAATAAGCCTCTGAGAGATTATGAGCAGGGGCATTCCCATCAAGGAAACACACAAATATCCATAAAACAGTTATGTGTTGTTTCTCCAATGAGCCTTCCCTCCCACCTCCATCTCCCAAATGACAAATGACACCTTTGTCTTAGAGGTAGAGTTTCCCACCCCTGACCTTCACTGCTTTGGGATCTTGACAATGCAAAGAGGGAACAGGGCAAGCATCTGGCACAGGGGTAGATTGAGTTATAGAATATTGATTGATTCAGAGCCCATAGAAAAACTCCTGTGTCTTCCAATCCAAAATAGTAACTTGAACAGGTCTCTGCATCTCTCTGACCCTCAGTGAGTGAGTGTGAAGATGACATGAGGTAATGCACTTAAAACGTTAGACAGAAACCTATTGCTCAATAAACAGTAGCTGTTTTTACTTGAGGCATGACTTCTTATTTCTGAGTCCACTTCCATCTCTAGTTCTGTGTTCTGGCACTTCCTTCCTACCTGGTGAAGGTGCCTTGGCTCCACCCTGCAAACCCAGTTGCCCCAGTCCTACTTCCTTGCCTGGTTCTATTTAGAGCCACCAACATCCCCAAGCGTTCCAACAGCTCCCTTCCAATTGGCAATTCTCCCTGGGTAGTGATACTAACTTTCAGTGAGTAGAGGCCAGGAATACTGCTAAGCACCCCACAGTGCACAGGACAGACCCACAGAGACAATGATCAGGCCTCAAAAGGTAACAGTGCTGCCGCTGGGCAACCTTACAACGGGGAATGCAGATTTATCATCACTCTTACATGTGTGTACATATTCCCCTGAGGCTCAGATGGTAAAGAAGCTGCCTGCAATGCAGGATACCCAGATTTGACCCCTGGGTTGGGGAGATCCCCTGGAAGAGGGCATGGCAACCCACTCCAGTATTCTTGCCTGGAGAATCCCATGGACAGGGGAGCCTGGCAGGCTACAGTCCATGGGGTCGCACAGAGTCGGACACGACTGAGTGATTGAGCACATGGGTATTTGGGTTTCCCTCTGGCTCAGTGGTAAAGAGTCTTCCTGCCAATACAGGAAACCTGGTTCAATCCCTGGGTCAGGAAAATCCCACTGAGACGAAAGTGGCAACCCAGTCCAGTATTCTTTCTTGGAGAATTCTACAGACTGGAGCCTGGCAGACTACAGTCCATGGGGTCACAAGAGTGGGACATGACTGAGCTACTAAACCCCACTATATAGGTAACCCAGAAAGCCATGTTTGTCCCTCACTGTGCCAGACACAATAGACTAGAATTGCCCCTCAAATGTCAGCAGGAGACACATGTGACTGAATTTGGTGCTGTGTGCTGTGCTTAGTCACTCAGTCATGTTTGACTCTTTGTGACCCCATGGACTGAAGCCTGCCAGGTTCCTCTGTCCAGGCAAGAATACTGGAGTGGGTTGCCATGCCCCCTCCAGGGGATCGTCCCACCCCAGGAATCAAACCCAGGTCTCCTGCATTGCAGGTGGATTCTTTACCATCTGAGCCACCAGGGAAGCCCAAGAACACTGGAGTGGGTAGCCTATCCCTTCTGTAGGGGATCTTCTGGACCCAAAAATCAAACCAAGGTATCCTGGATTGCAGGCAGTCTCTTTACAAAGTCCTATTTTCCATGATGGGCTAGAAATGGGAACTGCCTCCTTGGGAAGGAGCTCAACACACATGAGCTGAGCTGGAGTCTCTGTGGTCAGGGCTCTTACTCCCACCTCCAAGGAAGGCAAGACGTCCGAGTCCTTTTCAAGCTCTGCAAGCACCCCAGGGCGTCCCATGCTAGAGCTGGCTGAACTGCCTTCTGCTCCTGTATCCGCACCTCCCATTCACCACAGTCACATTCCCCCTAGTCAGTCCCCATCATCAAGGGGTGCATTTATTTAACTCTCTTATGCGCCAGCCTGCCCATTCTCTCCAGTCTGACGGTACTCCTAGGAATGAAAATTATTTCTCCAAAGGTGAAAATTTAAGTGGATGAATGACAGCAAAGAAAAGCTTTCATCTCCTTCCAGTACTTTCGTGACTTGCTGGTCACTGTCCACCAACGTTGTAGAATGACAGCAGCCTCACCCCCTCCCATGCATCTCTGTCCCCTCGCACTCATCCTTGCCACTCTCCACAGCCGACCCCCACCACAAAGGCAAGGTCCGCCGTCTAGTCTCTGCTCCTTTAGAAAAGGAACTGCAAGCAAAAAGCTTGAGGCATGAGGAAAAGCAAAGATCAATCCTACAACATGAGCAAATTCTATAGGAAGCTCTAGGATAATGACGGTATCATGGAAAATGGCTTATTGTTGGCATCTTGGTAGCAGATAAAATTAACAGTATTGGAAACTTGAAGATGAGTAAAACAAAGGAAATTAGGAAAAGGGTGGGGATACCTCTGTTTCTAATCTATGCTGCTTTTTTCAAAGATATACTTAGGACCAGCTGTCCAGCCCAGCCTCTGAGACTTGTGAGGCAAAAGATGACTTGGCAGCAAGGTGTTCAAGTTTGAGCGCAGCCACAGTCAGCCGTGGGAAAACCTGTTTCTGGGAGGGCGTTGCCCCCAGGATGGCGTTTCATAAAAATGCCAGAGCAGGTCCTCCCCCTCCCCTCACAGCCCGCTGTCCACTTCAGCCACCCTGGGAGCCCCAAGATGCAGCCTTCCCCGTCTCTTCGCCTTCCGCGCTCCTGCCTGCAAGCGTTCCCTGCCTCGACCCTCCAAGCCAGAGGGGAAGACGGAGCCGGCGGCAGGCCTTGTCACTTAGACAGAGTGCAGACAGCCTGCGGTGATGCCACCAGCCACGGCAGCCCAGAGGTCACAGCTTCCAGCAGCCAGGTTCATCAGGAGACTGGAAACACGACACCCCTTGGAGATACGTGCAGAGACAAGCAGGGCCAACTTGGGGTTGCCAAATTAAGAAAAAGAGAGGCGGGAGGACTGTTTCCAGAGAGTTTTGAGTTGGGAAGAAAGAGTGGCCATGATTTTAGAGAGAATCACCACCCAGGGCTCTCACATCTAAGTGGTAGCAGACTCTGATGACCTCACCCACCACCTCCCAACCTCGCTCCAGTTCAGAGTCTGTAAAGCTCTAACTAGTGCCAAGGTCGGGATATTTTTCTTAAAATCAAGAACCAGATCATAGCCTGTTTCATGAAGTATTATATTTTTATAAGCCCTAAAATAATCCAATATTTTGGCCACCTGATGCAAAGAAGTGACTCATTTGAAAAGACCCCAATGTTGGGAAAGATTGAAGGCGGGAGGAGAAGGGGATGACAGAGGATTGAGATGGTTGGGTGGTATCACTGACTCAATGGACATGAGTTTGAGTAGGCTCCGGGAGTTGGTGATGGACAGGGAGGTCTGGCGTGCTGCAGTCCATGGGGTTGCAAAGAGTTGGACATGACGAGCAACTGAACTGAACTGAACTGAACAGAAAATACTAGGCCATCCTTTGATAACAAGAATGGGCTCAATTAAGCACGTAGTCCTAGAGAAACCCCCTCTGTATGTGAGGCTCTGCTGGGGGCTGCGAGAGGACCAGGTTAAGAAACACATCATTCGAGCCATTAAGATGCTTAAATTCTCTTAGAGTAATTGGACACAGACATGAATAACCATGAAATACGGAGCAAAGGGTAAGTGTCATTGAGAAGCCTAAGATGCTACAAGGATTCAGAGAATGGGGAGACCTCATCAGGTGAAGCACTGAGAAAGGCCTTGAAGGGTAGAAGTTTAGGAATTATCTCAAAAACAGAACAGATTAGCCATCTTCAGCCTTGGGTAACCTCATAAATAAGGCATGGTCACAAGAAAATGCAGGTGTAATGGAAATGTATCCGCCAAGTCATTGGTTAAGTCAACATTTGTCACGGACCTGTTACACACCAGGCACTGCTCCAGGCATTGGAAACAGAGGCATGAATGGAGCAGACACTCCTGGAGCTTTAGAGATAAGTCAACATCCATCGATTTAAAAATGTCACAATCAAAACAGGGCAACTGGAGAGAGCGTGACATTCAGATGAGATCTGCATATTACGAAGCTGGCCATGGGAAGGAAGGACTCTTGGTAGAAGAAAAAGCTGGAGCCAGGCCCCAAGTTGGGCATGACCTTGTCTGTTTGCAGAAGGGCAGCATGGCTGGAACAGAGATGGAATGGGAGAGGGGCTCCTGGGAGGACAGAGATGATGTGTGGTGACTAGAATGGCAGCCAGGACTCCAGAAAAGGGGAGAGCTGTTAAGGGCACGTTCAGGTGAAGCACTGTTGGGATCAGAGACAAGAAGTAAATGGTCAAGGGGGTTCTCTGAGTTCAAATTGGTAGCATTTGCTGATGGCGTTGGGTTTGAGCACCGAGGGGAAAAGAATGAAAGAAAACCCCAAGACTTTTACCATAACGAACTGATGGGTCTAGTTTATGAGATGGGGATGCCAGTGTGAGGGTAAATTTAGGGGGAACATTCTACTTTGTCCAACTTAAGTTTCAGATTATTGTATTTATAGCAATTAGATACCAAAAAGAAATACACACATAAACACACACAGAAGTTGTTTTGAAAGAGAAACAGAAAAACAAGGTAGTAACTGGAAGCAGACGTAAACATTTTGGTCTTAAGACCAGAAATACTGGAATATTCTGACATAATTTTCTCCACCCAAATACAGTGGGGAAGCCACAAATATATCCCACAACTCATAGCCATTTCTGATACAACAAGGACATAGAACAATTAGCTGTAATAAACACAAGAAATGCAAATTAGAAAAAGAATGAGATAATATTTTTCACCCAACATAGTAGAAAAAGCAAAAAATATAAATAACGCCCAGTGTTGATAAAGATGTGGGGAAAATGAGCTTGCTCGTGTACTTTTGGAAGAACCCTAAATTAGTACATGATCTTTTTTGGACTCAGTTTGGAGACAGCTATCAAAAGCAGTTAGATCAAACAACTTCATGTGAAATTTAACCTGCAGAATCAAAAATGAATGTATAGGGAATTCCCTGGTGGTCCACACTGCCAGGGCCCAGGTTCAATCCCTGGTCAACCAATAAAGATACCACAAGCCCTGTGGTATGGTCCAAAAATTAAAAAAGAATTATAATGGTGCCCATTGTCTCCTTTTTGATGAGGGAGTAATACAGACAATCATTTTACATCTACGTAAAGAAACATTGTCTCAACACAATGATGTTGAGAAAATAAAGAAAAGATGTCTTTATTTTAAATGAAAAGAAAACGGCAAGATACATGATAGTGTATCCATGTGATTCTAATTGTATCACAAATACTTACATTTGCCTGTGCATATGTGCAGTGTTATAAATGCCAGCAAGGATTAGGAAAGATGGCTCACTAAAGCTGTGGCTGGAAATCAACAAGGAGAAAGGGGTCTTTCTTCTCACTTCGTATATTTCAGTGAGCTTGAATTTATTTAAGGAGGAAGATCACCTTTTGTCTAACATTAGAAATTAAAGAGAAATATTAGAAGTTTAGACAAGACGAGACACAAAGAGTAGAACTCAGAGCCCTAAACAAGCGCCTTCACAGTACTGGCGAGGGTGTGCGGTCATCCTCCCACTGCGAGGGTGAGGCGAGAACTTGGCACGTCACTGGAGGGTACCCTTGGCAAAAGTATGGACGTCTTTGAAGGATTTATATACTTAGATGCGCTAAATACACTTCAAGGAATCTATCCTAAGGGACCAGTCAGATACACAAAGATGTATAAAATAGGATGCTCATTGCCACTTTAGCTATAATAGTAAGACACTTAAATATTATTTTATATCAGGTCAATCATTTTGTAAATCACATTCAAATAGACAATGGACTTTAAGGCAGCATGCAAAACCACACTTTAAGGAGAGTACTGAATGGTACAGAGAAATGTTCACTACATATGCTAAAGACTGGAAAAAAAGAAACACTTTCCTTCACACTGCATAATCTCTGTTTTACACACGTGTGCCTCAACTGGGAAAGAATCCACCTGCAATGCAGAAGACCTGGGTTCGATCCCTGGGTTGGAAAGATCTCCTGGAGAAGGGAAAGGCTACCCACTCCAGTATGCTGGCCTGGAGAATTCTATGGACTGTATAGTCCATGGGGTCACAAAGAGTCGGACGTGACCAAGCGACTTTCACTTTACACACACTTATATGTATATACATCCATTAATAGTGTTGATTTAATTTGTTTAATTTATTCTGTTTATAGTTCTATTTTTTCCTAAATGTTCTTCAGTGAAGATTCATTCCTTTATAATCAGAACGATTTTTTTTTGTTTTTTTTTCTGGGTTTTTTTTACATGTTTATTGGAGTACAGTTGATTTATAATGTTGTTGTAGTTTTTTGCTGTACAGTAAAGTGGATCAGTTAACATATATACACATATATTCACTTTTAGGTTCTTTTCCCATATAGGTCATTACAGAGTATAGAGTCGAGTCCCCTGTGCTGTACAGCAGGTCCTTATTAGTTATCTATTGTATACGTAGTGTGTATCTGTCAACCCCAATCCTCCAATTTATCCCCTGTCTCTTTGCCTCCCGGTAAGCATAAGATTGTTTCTACATCTGTAACTCTATTTCTGTTTTATAAATAAGTTCATTTGTACCATTTTTTTTCAGTTCCACATATAAGCAATATCATATATTTGTCCTTCTGTGTCTGACTTACTTCACTCAGTATGATAATCTCTAGATCCTTCCACGTTGCTACAAATGACATTAATAAGAGAATTAATAAATCAGTATATTTCCCCCAAAGCTCATTGGATTTTAGTTTTGTCTTTTTGCTCAACTTGAAAAGCTGCTGAAGATAACTCAACTAAAGGAAAAATTACCTCAATAAAGCAGCTGCATCGCACACATTCCTCACTGCCCACTTTTTACGCATTCCCACTAATCTTATCGATGTTAAAACGCATTAACGTTCGGGGTCCCGAGCTCCTGGGAGATATATGGGCCCGAGCTCTGGGCAGCATCTGTTAGTCCAACAGAAGGGCATTCCTCAGCAGAAATTGAAATGGATGTTCTTTACTCTAACAAACGCTGATCGCATTACAGGCGTATAGATCACCTGCACACTTGGGACCAAAGGGTCCAAGCTGAGCGGAGCCAAAGTCTGTGCAAACGACACCTTGTCCATCTTCTTCCTCAGCCCCGAGAGCAAGTCTGCTTCCAGCAAAAGCCGGCTCATTCTGCACGTAACCCAAACCGATTTCCACCCAATGCATCCTCCACCACGAGGATGGCCTGGGTGTGATGTGTCGATCAACGCTGCGGGCATTTCCAACAGCGTGATCCTCAGCTGGAACCCACAGCAACAAGCTTACATCTGCTCAGGTCCCCTAAAACCCTCAAAAAGCTGGGCCAACGGTGATAGAATGCCACAAGTGCCTTCTCCTCTGAACTCATATTCTTTAGCCTAGCCAGAGTCAGGTTACCAGTTCATATTAAAAAGACAGCAAAGTAGCTTAGCACTTGATACATCTTACCATTCCATCACTAGAACAGACCTATGAGACACAGAGCTTCCGATATCTCCATTTTCTAGATGAGCAGCTAGGACTCAGAGAGGTCAGGGAAAGTGCCCGAAGTCACACAGCTCGTAGACGGTGGCACTGAGACGAATCCAGGCAACCTGGCTCTGAGTCCCCACATGAGATGCCACCACATGGGTGTTAACAATACCAGTGTCAGGGCTCTATTGTGACCCCATACGTAGAGTGCTTCTCTTTTACTCCATACAATGTACGTTTTCAATGAATATGAGCCCCTGTGGTTAAACCTCCTGTAAAAGGCTACAGGAAGAGATAAGGAAGAACAGATCTTTCCTGGGACTCCTGTTACCGGCCATCCATCTGTCCTAAGGTCACGACCCCCCAGGACACAGTGACGTCTGAACTACTTTGCCAAGCCAAGTGCAGACCTCCGTGCGTCTTCCAGCTCTGATGGCCCTGGAGAAGAAGGCTCCAGAGAGAGGCCAGGCGCGCGTTCAAGGTGACCCTGTGTGATGTGACCTGGGTGGGCAGCCGCTGCATGCTGGCCGAGCAGGATAGTTAATGATTCCTGCCCTCACTGTCTTCACAAGCTAATCAGAATTAATCGGCAAAAATCATTTTAGGCTCTGGGTCCTCTACATCTCAGGGCTTAATTACGATACATCACTTGCTCAGAACAAGTACTTGGAACCTGCAGACGAATCCTCGCTCTTTGCGCCTTGAATGGGGATTCAGTCCTGACTCGTGCTCAATCACGGCTTCTTGAAATTCAAGGAAAATAACAAATGCTGATTTCCGCCCCCCCCCCCGATTTTTTTTAACCAAATGGATTAAATAGGAGGATGAAGAGCCATTTTTAAACCATGGACATTATTTTCCTTTGGTAAGCACTGTAAGACTATTCATCTAGTAGAACAGATATTACTGCACTGTCGTTCACACACCTTAAAGTTACAGAACATTCTAGTCTCTTCCATGAGGGTTATTTGATGCTTCCGTTGTAAACTTGCTGCATGTCAGAGGAGCCACTCGCTGCCGAGCCATCTTTAAACATGCGCACAGGACTGACGCCCATTCGCGCGTCCCCCACCCTTCCAATTCACATGGCGTTCCTGACGTGTCTGATGGTCCCTCTCATCACGGCCTCTTCAGCCCGACTCCCAGCTTCCTCACTCTCAGCACCAAACAGAACCACAGGTACAAGGACTGCAGGAGGACACGCCCAGCAAAGAGCTCCATCTTTGCATGAAGAAACCCAGTTGCACTCCACCTGGCTGATCTGGAATACCTGAGAGCGTTTACTAGGATGTTATAACAACTGATCTAGAAAGGGCCTGGGGGCCCCTCCCCCACCACCCTACTCAAGTTTCTTTTTTTTTTTTTTTTTTGCAGAAAATATGACTTTATTACAGGAATGCAGACATGTCTCTTACATCTAAGCTTTTTACTTATTTGCTGTTTGTTCCTTCATGTTATCGCTTTAATAAATCTTTTTATTGAAGTGATTTACAATGTGGTGCTAATTTCTGCTGTACAGAATGTGATTCAATTATATACATGCTCAGTCTCTCAGTAGGAGCCTCAGTTCGTGACCACATGGACTGCAGCCCTCCATCCACAGAATTCTCCAGGCAAGCACACTGGAGTGGGTTGCCATTTCCTCCTCCAGGGGATCTTCCCGACACAGGGATCGAACCCAGGTCTCCTGTGTCTCCTGTATTCATTGGTAGGCAGATTCTTTACCACCAAGCCACATGGGAATCAGTTATATGGGGGATGGCTCTCTATATATGAGAGTTAGACATGACTGACTGAGCACACACGAACACACACACATATATACGCTTTTTGTATATTCTTTTCCATTATGGTTTATCGTGGGATATTGAATACAGTCCCTGTGCTATACAGGAGGATATTATTGTTTATTCTGTACATAAAAACTTCCATCTGCTAACCCCAACCTCCCAAGTTTAAGTCAAAGGAAACTACTACCCTGTAAAGGCTTTAAAACACATCTGTCTTCAGCTTCTCTAAGCCATTATGAAAACCATACAGCTAATCGCTTGGCATATGACCCAGACCCTAAACTTGGGAGGTATTTCAAGCCTTCCTGTCCTGCAAAAAACCTTTTGGGCGTAATATGACGAACAGTTCTGGTCTCTGCGATTACCCCAGGCTCTTCTGCCAACATTCCAACCCAGCAAATCCACGTCCCTCTGTACCTGGGCCCACCCCGCCCACACTTCCCCCAGCTGCTTCCAGGAAGTTGCTGAAGGACGGATCCCAGCAGACAACCCCAAATTCAAGGATGCCTGAAGGTTACAGCCTTACCGTGCAATCACATCTCACAGATGGACAAGTAATGCAGAAATAATAAGAATCGCTTCCCGGGTAGGGGGATGAGTCAGGCGGCTCCAGGAATAGCTAGCAGACTTCCGTCTCCTATTACTGCTCGGCATCACCAGCAGAAGACTTCTGGGAGGGCATGGTGCCCTCACACATGTTCTCAGCCCAGAAATATTTGTCTTGAATCCTTTTCCAAATCTTCTCAAGCTGCAATAAACTTGACTTGAAATTTTTTTTCTTCCATTAGACAACTCAAAGTCTGGGCCAAAAACCCTACTGAAAATGTGTATTTATGAACTTGAAACTTTCGCTGGGGCTACCAGTATGAAATGCAGGGTACAGAAAGCCTCTCTTTCTGGCCAGATTTATGAGAACACGGCAGGCGGTCTGCACCATCGTGTGTTACGGTGGTGGATGGGCAAGTGCTACTGAAGGGCCATTGGTTATTATATTTGACAGAGAAAATGGGAAATTCTCCGAGGCCTGGGAAGGGACAAACTTAACCCATATGAATAAGGAGGGAGGAAGACCTATCTCCATGGCAATGACAAGCCAGTCAATGAAAGTTTGATGTCTCCCAAGACAAATGCAATAACAAATAATAGCCTCAACAACAACTCACACACACACACACACACACACACACTACTTCACGGCAGGCACTGTTCTAAGAACCAGTTCACTTGGGAAGCCAGGCGCACCCTGCCTCCTCTTATCCACACACAACATACACTGACGCTTACACTCTGACGGGCCCTGTAGCAAACGAACCTACGCAACTTTGTTTAATCCGAAACATCCTAAATTAATGGCACCCTATTTCTGCCTAACATCTATTAATGACAGTTGTGAAATACTGAGACTTATTCATTCATCCATTCCGCAAATACTCATGGAATGCCATTTTTGACAAGCATGGAAGTAAGCAAACGTTAGGTCGAAAATAGTAGTGAGCTGAAGATTCAGGTAAGAAACACAGTAAAAGACTAAACCAATAAAGCTTAATGTGGTCTTATTTTTATGAGAAATCAGAGGGTGGGGCAGACAGATGCTTTGCAAAGATCGTAAAGTCAGGCCCTGCGATGACCGGCCTGTGTCGGTGGCTTCTGCAGTCTGTTAAGCTTATATCTGCAAACGGGCTTAAGAGTTTTGAGAATCCCTATCCCTCAAAATAAGAAGAGAAATGGAGAAGGAAATGGCAACCCACTCCAGTGTTCTTGCCTAGAGAATCCCAGGGATGGGGGAGCCTGGTGGGCTGCCGTCTATGGGGTCGCACAGAGTCGGACACAACTGAAGCGACTTAGCATCAGCATCAGCATAGCATCCCTCAAAATAAAGTTTGTTTGACTCGTCTTTAAAGAAAGACCCTAAATAATGTAAATTTGTGTCAAATACAGGGACATTTGTTCTGCTATAAGGCAAACTTCTTGTCTAAATGATTACGTGCTCAGCCCAAGCCACCGAGGGGAGTTCCGGTCCTTGAAATATGCACTCACAGGATTGATTGCCGTCTTTGCTGTGCAGCGCCTAGCGTGGCCTGAGGCAGGCGCTTGCACTAATGCACCTCTGGAACTTTCTCCCAGACCTTTAGCTATGACTGTGGGCAACTTGCAGAATAACAATAAAAGGTGTGTGTGGGTGCGTGCAAGCTTGTCTGGGTGCATGGGTATGTACACAGACGGACGGGAAGAAAATGACCCGAGAAGATCAGCTGAATATTAAATGTCAAAGCCAAGAGCAACTCTCAGCCTTTATTCAGAGGATCAAGTATAGGAAAAAGGAAATGAAAACTATAATTGCCGTAAGCCTGTGTCCATATCCTGGGTAAAATTTGCACACTTTACTGTATCTATTACCCCAACTACGGCAATTTCTTTTCCCCCAAAGCAATAATTAAGAAACTTAATTTATAGCAAGAATGAAAATGTCAAGATCCTCATTCTCTTAAATGGTGTCAAAGCTCTTAGGTTGTTCACTGAAGCTCCTTTCTTTTCTTGAATCCCCACAGTTAAGACAACCACCCAGGCCACCCCTCTGGTTTAAACACCATGCTCCAGAGTCCACTGTGCTCTTGAGATTTGACTCCAAGAGGACCTCAAGAAGATAACAGGGTAAGTGCTTGTGGAAAAGCCGTCACAACAAGCGTGGTGCTCCACAGCCTCGTAAGGCCACCCCTGGGGCAAGGCCCGTGACATCAGGCGTCCTGGACCTTGAACTTGGGAGGCGACCACATTGCCGAGAGCAGAGCTAGCATGACTGCAGGCAAACCAACAAACCACTAGGGCTTTGTGTGTGTAACACACAGACACACACGTACACACACGCATGCACATACAATCATCATACAAACTCCTCTTCTATCTTTAACACTGAGACTAGCTAGCTAGTGTTTGATGCTCTCAAATTGTGGTGCAGTAGAGAAGATGCTTGAGAGCCCCTTGGACTGCAAGGAGATCAAACCAGTTAATCCTAAAGGAAATCAGTCCTGAACATTTCTCGGGAAAGACTGATGCTGAAGCTGAAGTTCCAATGCTTTGACCACCTGATGCGAAGGGCTGACTCGTTGAAAAAGACCCTGATGCTGGGAAAGATTGAGGGCAGGAGGAGAAGGGGATGACAGAGGATGAGATGGTTAGATAGCATCACTGACTCAGTGGACATGAATCTGAGAAAACTCCAGGAGATGGTGAAGGACAGGGAAGCCTGGCGTGATGCAGTCCGTGGAGTCACCAAGAGTCAGACATGACTTAGACACTGAACAAACAACAACAAAGCCAGTGATGTGGTCCTGAAGCCTCCTTACCTTTCACCAGAATTCTGCTTCACACGCTCACGCACACTCCCAGAACCCACTAGTGTGTGCTGCCATCTAATTTTAGCCAGCTGCCATCTGCATCAAAATATCAAGGGAGCACCCATGCAATATGCCCAGACTCTAAGTGTCTGTACACAAATAATTCCTTTTCACACCAGTGAGAAGAACAGATCTTCATACACCACAGATGTTTGCTGTTTTTCCTCCACCCGCTTAGGACTCAGAAGAACATGATCTGACTGAGTAAATCTCAACTCATGTGACTGTTAAATATTTTTTATGATGTACACATCTAAGAAAACAAAATGTTGGACTAGTTGGAAGTTCTAATGAAAACTGAACTTCAGAACATTTCTAGCTGTGATGTACCATCCCCAGAATAACTGAGAACATTTCAGGCTTAGGTGCCAACATGACCAAATTTGGCTTGGAGAGCCAGTCCTCTCAAGTCAGCCCTTTGTAAGACATGCTTGAGGTCTCCTGTGGAGCCCGCGGGGTAAGTCTCCATCCTGCTGTGTTTCTCTGGGTCTGCTCTCTTCAGAGGATGAAGGGAACCTGCGTCCCACCACACAGCCCCTCCATCCACCTCCCACCACACACGCTCCTGGTCAGACTGTTTTCCTTGAGATGCTTTGAGACAGAGAAAGGGAGAAAACAGTTTGGCTAAAATGAAGTGAATTTCCAGAACATTAGTACTTAGGGGGCATTTCCTCATCTGCTTCACTGCCGCCCTCCCCATATCAGACCCTCTCCAGTTCTCTCTTTTAAACCCAGATGGTTAGAAGGTTCTGATTCACTGTCCTTTCTTGCCAAGTGAAAGCACATTTTACCATCCAGCAACCTGTAAAAGCCACTGTACAGCTGATAAAGGGCTGAGATTTGTAGGGTTCTTTCTTCTTACCACCATGAATCTAAATGTCTTTTTAAAATCTCTTATTTTTAGTACCATTTTTCTAATTGTTAATGACAGTTCCATCGCCTCCTCATCTTTTTTTATCTTCACAAGGTGCCTGCCTCTCGTTCAAAATCTTATGAGCCTCCTTACGTAAGGGGAAAAAAATTCCCACATGAAGTGCCTTCTAACATAAACATATAAACAACTGTTATATCAGGTAAACTTGATGGATGAAATCTGATTCACACACTCTTTGCTGAAGCTTTGATGCTCAGAAATCATTTCAGAGAAATCGGAAATCCTTAAAAATCCAAGGAAAGTCAATCACCTCTAACCAAGGTATGAACCCAGGTCACAGACGTTTGGGGAAGGGAGCCACAAAGCAGAAGCTGAGTCACCATCAGCAGGGCTTCGTGAGTTACCAAAGACACTTGCGTGTCATGTAGTGAGGGCTATGCAAGTGCCAATTATTAATATTCGTGTTTTTATCAGTGTCCTGTTCTTCCTTGCTCTTGAGCAGAACTTTGTGTTTCATCAGGCGTGGTCTTGTCAAGCGAACGAGAAGCAGGGACTGGACTTTCCTCGTGTCAAAGAGAGTGAATTTCATTTCTAAATGTTCCGGGGTTATTTTACAGCACTCGCGTTGCTTTTCCTCTTATTGGCTTGGATCTCATGGATAATTCATTTAAAAGACTTAAGTGGTCCCTTATGGCTGGCATCCATTTTAATCTCTAAATTGACCACTCTTCTTGATTGAATTGAAGAGCGCAGGGACTGGATGATTTGGGCTTGAGTTAGTTACTTCATCCTCTGACCTTGGCCTGGGGGGTCTTAGCCAAGCAGCTCACAGCGAACAGCCTTGACCCAGCTCCCCAGACTCAGTCCCACAGACGGTGTCTAGCAGATATCTGTGCCCAGGGGTCTCGTTGTGACATTGGTGAGACCTCACACAAGTGCTCTGTTATCCACAGTGGCACTGCTGAAACGTCAGTGCAACATCTGCCGCACAGGAAGCCAAGTGCCAGCAACTCCAGAGAACACAGGGAAAAATCAAAGTGTCCTCGCCGACAAATTGTTTACCGTGCAATAAGGGAATAAGACATTGCCAAGTGAATAAATCAAAGCACAATGAATTCTAAAGTGTAAAAATAACAAACCTGACGCACAGGGAGGGGGGAGTGATTCCAACAGGAAGGGCTGAAGAGGTGCGTTTGTGGTGAGATGTTACAGCCCAGAACACTGTGTCCCCTCTCCCTTGCACCATGGGACTCACTGCAGAGAGCGGGAGACACGGGGCTCGGAGAAGCCATAGTGTTTCCCCTCTGGCCCAGAATGGATTTGGACAGCAATGGGTTTGGGTGATTTCACATATGAACCCGAGGACGGGCACAAAGGCTTTGCCAAGAAGTTGTTCAGTTGCTCAGTTGTGTCCAACTCTGTGACCCCATAGACTGCAGCATACCAGGCTTCCCTGTCCTTCACCATCTCCTGGAGTTTGTCCATTGAGTCGGTGATGCCATCCATCCATCTCATCCTCATTTGTCCCCTTCTCCTCCTGCCTTCAATCTTTCCCAGCATCAGGGTCTTTTCCAATGAGTCAGCTCTTTGCATCAGGTGGTCAAAGGACTGGAGTTTCAGCTTCAGCATCAGTCCTTCCAATGAATATTGAGGGCTGATTTCCTTTAGGATGGACTGGTTTGATTTCCTCACAGTCCAAGGGACTCTCAAGAATCTTCTCCAGCACCACAGTTCGAAAACATCAAATGTCAAGAAGTACAAAAGATAAAACCAGCTCTTTATGAGAGGGAGACTGCTGTCCACCCCCGAGTCCGATACACGTTCTCATCTCTACCACCAGAGGCTTGCCATCTAGTTCCCATACCTCAGGTACGGGTAAGACAAGCTTAGCAAAGTACAGAAATCTCTTTGCATTAAGTTATGAAAGACCTGTTACACAGATAATGTCTGCTTGTAATGTAATTTTATATTCTTTGTCTTTGAGTTATTTTGATTTTGATTAATACACTCTTCTGATTATAAATGTAATACATGCTAATGTATGACATTAGTTAAATATATTAGAAGCATAACAAAATATTTTAAATCACCTATAATCCCTTCACACAGAACTTATCACCCTTTTACATTATGATGCATTTTCTTCTGGGCTTCCCTGGTGGCTCAGATGGTAAAGAATCTGCCTGCAATGCAGAAGACCTAATCCCTGGGTTGGGAAGATCCCCCAGAGGAGGGCATGGCTACCGACACCAGTATTCTTGTCAGAAGAATTCCATGGACAGAGGAGCCTGGCGGGCTATAGTCCATGGGGTTGCATTTTCTTCTAGCTTTTGCTTATGTCAATTAATTAATTAATGAGCCTTTACTTATTAATTAATGTTGGCATCATATAAATGAGTCTCTGTAAGTACTGCTGGAGGTTACCTTTAGCAACTCTACATCTCATGATTTTAAACTTGCAAATGTGGCAGGATATACGTGTCCATTAGGAAAAAGATGATAGAGTAGATAAAATGAAACACAAAATATTTAATTCATGACATATGATAATCCTAAGGGAAAACAAGTGATAACAATAAAATTCTTAAGATATTAAAAATAAAGTAGCTTTTAAGTGACAACTAGGATCTATAACTAGAAAGAGAAAGGGACGTGGGAGTGAATTCCTTTGTTTTAAAGATAACTGAAGCATCTCCTTCCTGCTAAGCAAACCTGGTGTTCCACAACAAAGGATGCATCTTCCCCCACCAAGTGCTGGAGAAGAACTGAGACCCCTCCTGAGGACAGAGCCTCAGACAGACCCTCCTCTGCCAGAGTTGATCTCCCCTCTTCTTACCAAGAAAACTGTGTTCAGGGTGAGCGGTCAGGGGAGCTCTCGGAGGGAACTGGAGCCGTAAACTAAGCATACTCAGCTCCTACTTCTGTTTGGTGAGCAAACCGCCTCCAAGAACTCCTCCCTGGCGACCTGGAGCTCATGCTGGACACTCCTGGGTTCCTCCAGGGACGGCCCCTTGGGCCACTTCCCCACGCCCTGAGAGGTGGGTGCAGGTGATGCGCTGAGCCAAGGTTCCACCAGATGTCTGCTAGCACGCTGTCAGCAGCATGGAGCGGGGAAGGGGCCAGGGCAAGACAGTCCCTCTGCTCCCAAGAACCACCCCCATGTCTGACTTCCGGGTTCCGCCCTCATGGCAGAGCCGCCTCCAGGCCAGCCAATCACAGCGCAGGCTTCCCCGTCTCGGTCCTCACCGGGTGCGCGGTTAACCTGGTGTGTCAACCTGACCAGGCCACAGTACCCTAATTGGATCAGACACGCTTTGGATGGTGCTGTGAAATATTTTGAGAGGAGGTTACCATTTGCATCAGTAGCTCTGAGTAAAGCAGATCACCCTCCTCCATGCGGGCGGGCCTCATCCAGGCAGCAGAAGGCCTTAGAAGAATCACTGAGCTCCTCAGAAGAAGGAGCTCTGCCTGTAGACGGGCTTTGGACTCCACGTGCAGCATCCAGTCTTCCCTGGTCTCCAGCGTGCAGCATCCAGTCTTCCCTGGTCTCCAGCGTGCTGGCTGCCCTGTAGATTTCACCGGGACAGGTCCACCGGCTCATGGGCCAAATCCGTTTCTTTTTCCTCTTCATCCTTCCCTTCCCCCTGCTTCCTCTTCTCTTTCTCCTCCTTCTTATTCTTCTTTCTCTCTTAATATGTATGTATATACGTTTCAAGTTTGATGAATTCAAAATTGCTAAAAGTAAGATTCCAGCAGGACTTGTATAGATCTATTTAGGGGACACCAAAATTAACTTTTCATAAGAAAATCTAGAAGAAAATACACCGTAACATAAAAGGATGGTACTTTCTGGGGGGAGAGGTCATGAGTGATTTTATTTTGTTATGCTTTTACTGTGTTTAACAATATGGTATGCTAACATACATCACATTTATGATTAGAAGACTATTAATAAAAATAATTTGTAAAGACAAAGAATACAACCTATTGGTCCTGTTTCTCTAGGGAACCTGGACTCCTAAACTTCACCAGAACCAGCATTTCCCGCCACTCATTTGTCCTCAAACCACCCTGGCACAAATCCCTCTGTTTCCAGCAGAACCCACGGGGTAGGTCAGACTTGATTGGGATAAAAAGCACAAAAATTATCATTTCCATGTCACTGGTGATAAAAATCAGGTTCATGAAGTCTGAGTGAGTCCCTCGAGTCCCAGATCCTTGCCTGGAGAGAGTGACCTCCTGCAAGCTAGAGCTCCCCACGGCATCACGGGACCCTGACCACGGCAGTCTCTACATCCCCCACGACCAGGAACTGAGGGCACGTGGCTCCTCACCCCCAACCAGCGTGCTGTACTCCTAAAGCCACCCCACCCTCCTCCACAGCAGTGTGAGAGCCTGGGGCCCCCAAAGGAAGAAATGCTCTTCTTGAAAATGCCTCCAATGCTATTATCTGAGATAGTTTCAAGGCCATTAGTCCTGCACTGAATCGCCTTTCTGCCGGGGAGGAAAAGATTGCTGGGCACCTAGAAAGGTTTGGATCCTATACTCTAGGAAGACACAGTCAGAGTTCTTAATTATTCCACCTCATCCCCTGCCTCTATCAGGGGTGGATTACCTCAGTCTAATCCCAGAGCGGAAATAAAAGTTGTAAAGAAATTCTGAGCAAAGTCAGTTGCAAAGACAAAAACTGTGAGCATCCCTTCTTCCCACAGATTCAATCACTGGTGCAAGACCCACAAGGAGCTTCAGAAATTTAAATCAGACTGTGTGCAATTAATGACCAGAAACTCCAATTTCATGTTAATTAGTTTTAATTAAATTTTTTTTCTCTGCTTATCTACTAGGGCTTATTGTCAGAGGCCCAGCAATGTCGTCCTTGAACCCCCTGCATCCTAGGCTTTACCTTTGCAGCTGAACAATCAAATGTCCAAATTCTCCAAATGGTACTTGAGTGGCCCCCTGGGGGCAAGGAGGAACCTGGTCATGGGGCAGAAAGAGGGACATAATGGCAGACGCTGTAAGTTACCCATGAAGATGATACCCAAGAGGCTGGGAATTCATTTCAGACTGTCAAGGAACTAAGCCAAATTTCTCATCCTAACACAGCATTAAACATTTCCCCCAAACTTCCCAAGGTGACCACCATAATGTGGTTGAGACAACAGACATCAAAAAATTGGAGGGTTATAGATGGAACCACTTACCCCATCTATCAAGCCCTGTAACGTCCTGCCCTTCAAGGAAATAAGGAAGGAAAGCACCTGTTTGTTTCTTGATGTCTGGGTAGCAGAGGGCTGCTTGGGGATGGTAAAGGATGAGGGGCATCCGTTCATTTGGGAATAAGAGGCCATCCTGCCAAAAATCGGGAAAGGAGTAAGTTGGGAAACACGCCACCTTTTCCCACCGCATGAGCGTTGACAAGAGGCCACAAACAGACTGAAGACACTAACTCACTTCTCCAAACAACAGAACGTACTCTCAGCCACAGTTCTATTCTATAAACATTGTCATTCGTGCATTTTTCTCTCGTGTGCATCTTGAGGAAGGGCAGCAAGAGGCATCTCTCTTGTCTCTCCTGTAACTGAGGATGTTAGCCAGTGTTCTAGAGCACGGCACGACTGTGCCAGTCTTAAGGAACACAAACACTCATCTTCGCATCTAATCAAAGCTCTCACTCAGGGTTTACAGGCATCCATTTTATTTTATTGTATTGTTGAGGGTTCTGTCAACACAGCCTGATCAGCAGAGCTAGTTTTCCCCTGAGCGCCCTAGTAATGACTCTTCTAAGGTAACAGCTGTGGGCCCATAGAGCCCATGTATTTCTGTGGAAGCTGCGGTTGTTTGGAAGGTCAGTCATCAAATGGGGCTCATTTTTCACTGGAGACAAAGGTGGCAGTGCCAAGGTCTTTTCAATTTGTCTGGAATTAGGCTACTTGGTAGGAACGATCATGTGTTTACTGGAGTTTGGTTTTTTTTCTCTAAATATGGTAGAAGATTTATATCTTTAAAAACTCATGAAACACTGATAAAGCAGCAAAGTTGTAATGAGGTTTACAAAACAAATGATCGTGCAGAAGTTACGGCTGTTGGTAGAAAAGATAATGATCCTCATTAAAAAGATCTTATTATTTCAAAATTTATAATTTATACTAGAATTATTATAGTTAATGAGACATTAAGCCTATTAGGTTAGAAAGAGAGGTAACAGTATAATAAAAATATTTTACTCTGTGTTTTTTACTTTAAGAAAGTTCAAGGAAACCACATTATCGCTATTAATAGTTTGAAGCCATTAAGCATAGAAATGGGCTCATAGTATGTATGATGCTTCAATTATGGACACACGACTTTTGCTTAGACAAGTGATTTTGTTGTTTGTTTATTTGTTGATTATTCCTCCCTCTTCTTCTTTTTTCAGATAACCAGTGTTAACCAACTGGCATAATTTTATTCATAGCTTGCTCCATGAGTCATATAATCATGGCATATATATACACATAGATGTGTGTGCTCAGTTGCTCAGTCATATGGAACTCTTTATGACCCTATGGACTATAGCCCACCAGACTCCTCTGTCCCTGGAACTTTTCAGGCAAGAAAACTGGAGTAGGTTGCCATTCCCTTCTCCAGGGGATCTTCCCAATCCAGGGATCAAACCCATGTCTCTTTCATCTCCTGCATGGGCAGGCGGATTCTTTACCATTGCACCACCTGGGAAGCCCATATATATTCATCTAAAATATGAATGTTTAGGAAAGGTGAATTCCTTCTGCTTCTGTGTCTCTGAAGACACCCTATGTCACCTTTGTTTTTAGAAGATATTTTTGCTGAGTATAGATTTATAAGTTGTTTTATCATTTGCCCTGTTTTCAGTGACAAGTGCGCTGTTTCCCAATTTTTGTTCTTCTGTACAGATAGGGTTACTTTTTTCACTTCTTTTAAGGTTTTCTTTTTCGCATTGGCTTTAGATAATTCCATTATGATGTTTCTTGGTGGTTTCTTCATGCTATGATTCTTGTATATTTATAGTTTTTTATATTACCACCTTTCCTTCAAATATTTTTCTCTCTTGCTCAAACTCCATTGGAGATTCCAACTAAGTGTCTATTATATTGTTTGTTTGAGTTAACCCACAATTCACAGATGCTCTTTTCATTTAAATATCTTCCCCCTGTGTTTTGTTTTGTGTAGTTTCCACTGCTATGTCTTTCAGTACGGTAATCATCCCTTCTGCCATGTCTAATCTGTTAATTCAGTCCAGTCTATTTCATTGCAAACATTATAGTTTCTCTGTATATAAATTCAGTTTATAGAGAGAGAAAAGTCCCATATCTCCATGGCTCCACTTAATTTTTTTTTAAATATACAGTTATAATAACTTTTAAATGTATTTTCCTGCTAACTCTAACATCTTGGTCAATTCTGGGTCAGTTTTAATTTCACAAATTTTCTTCCCTTAAGTGTCATGCTTCTTTGTATGCCTGACAGTGCAAATTTTATCTTGAGTGTAGAATAGTTTTTATTCTTGTAAATATTTCTTGTAAAAAAATTCTTGTGAAAAATCCCTCACAGCTTGATTGTTTCAGATCCTGTATATGAGTGATTTTTCGAGTGTGTCTGGAGAAGGGCACTGTCGAGGGCCAATCATCCCACCACAGAGGCACAACCTGTCTGAGCGGTCAACTCAGTGCCCGACGAGTGGACTGTTCCCGGATGGCTGGTGTTATTCAGGTAGTCTGCCCACTTACCTGCGCCGATCTGAACTTTGCTGACTAATTACGAGGGGACTCTGCTCTAACCTTCAGGGTCTTCTCGCTTCGTGGCTTTCTGCTTCCAAGTGCTCCGTCCTGCAGCGGCTTTGACTGCCCTAGGCTTTGCTTCATTTCCTTGACTCAGAGAGCCTCCTGGGCTTCCCCTCTGTGTGCCGCAGCCTGAAAATTCTCTCAAGACCACAGGCTGAGCACTTTGAGCACCGTGTCTTACTCTCATTTCTCTAGGATCCTCGTATTTGTTGCCTGATGTCCAGAGTCTAAAAAGAACATCACGTCTTATGTTTCGTTTTGTTTTGCTTTGCTGGTTGTTTCAGGCAGGACGATCCATCTGTTGTGGTGGTGTTTTTTTAGCCACTAAGCTGTGTCCAACTCTTTGCAACCCCACGGACTGCAACACACCAGGCTTCCTTGTCCTTCATCATCTCCCAGAGTTGGTTCAAACTCACGTCCACTGAGTCAGTGATGCCATCCAACCATCTCATCTTCTGTTGCCCCCTTCTCCTCCAGCCCTCAATCTTTCCCAGCATCAGGGTCTTTTTCAATGAGTAGGCTCTTCGCATCAGGTGGCCAAAGTATTGGAGCTTCAGCTTCTGCATCAATCTAATCCCTGTCATTCCTGAAGAGGAGTGCTCTGTATAATAAAATTTATGACTGATGGTCACAGGAAGGCAATGATATTGAAGCAATCGGGTCAATGAGTAAACTGTGGTTTAATTCTTTCTACTAATTTCCTAAATTTTTTTAGAAAATTATCTGCAATTCTCAGGATAAAATGTTCTTGAAATAATAAAAATATGTTAATAAAGACAGTGTGACAGTAAAGTCACGTGAAGTTAGACACTAAGTTACATAGAGAGATTCTTTTGTTTCTCGGTGTTTCCCATACTGTGATTCTTCAACCTGAGCTGAAGGAGGGGCCATTAAGGATCATACCCAAGAGTATGATTGACCCATATCTTTACTACTATTTGCAGTATCAAGCTTCTGGCAAAGTTGGGTCAACTCCCATAAAATGTGAGGTTTTCCTGCTCTCTTTTGCTGGATGATCATTTGTTGGGTCATTTGAGGTACAGCAGTTGCACAGAAGCATTTAAGACTTCAGAGATGACATATTAGCATACCACAGCACAGACAAATACCAGGAGAAGGATTATTACCAGATTTGCAGTCTCTGTCCCAGCAAGGAGCTGAGAGTGACCAGACTAGCTAAAGATCACATTCTCCATCTGAAAAGCCTGTAGAACCAAATATAGGGTTATAAGCAAAATTGTATACTGTTATGATTGATTTGTTTGCATTCCAGATCATTTTTTAACATTAAAGATCCAAGCAAAGCCTTTACAGATACGAACAGAGCATTCTTGTCCTCTGCCCTCTTCCATGAATCTCTCAAGGAAGGATTTATATGCTTTTGGTGGGATTATCTATTCTGTCTTCTGGTCTTTAAATCATGGCAAGCAAGATTCTCCTTAATTTCTTGGCCTTTTGTAAAACATAAAACATGAGATGAAGCCACTTGGAGGAGAAAACAATCCGTAAATTTAGAGTGAGTAGTTTGGGTTTTTAAATCAAAGTCCAGACTTTCTCCTTCTTCAGTTGAATTTTCAAATGACCTATTTTCTAGAAGAGAAACTGCTGGATCAAAATGAATGCTAGATCCTGTCATGAAGGTAGGTATCAGTTTACCAAAGCAGCAAGTTTCAATCCAGTTTCAATCCAGTTTGACAGCAAGCACTCAACGATCTGGTTTTGGCCAAAACAGGATGGTCTGATGATGTCATAATGATTTGATGCCACATCCAAGAACGTTTCAGTGCCAGGCAGCAAACTTTTTAGTATCACAACGATTAGGTAGATCAAAAGCAGACTAAAAGTAATGTGACCTACCCACAAGGTCTGGGAAGGAGATATAGCCTCCAATACATACCCTAGTCCTCTTCAAGTTCTTTTTTTTTTTTTTAATTTCAGCTACTAAAGTTAGCTCCCACAAAGGCCCTCAGGTCTCGTTTTGACTGGAGATATGAACTTCCTTTTCTAGAGATGCAAAGTAATTTTCTTTTTTAGATTTCTTGCTGTTGCGGTGGCCATCAAAAAGTTAGCAAAGGTGAGTTCAAGTACCCAAGAAACCAACTGATTAATTATAAGAAGCTAGAACCAAGCGAAACTGAGTGGCTCCAGAGGTAAATGTGTACAAATGCAACAGTCAGTTTGGTGATGTGTTTTAGCAAGTACAGTGTGGCCAGAGGCTGGGCCCAGAGAAGGGACCAGAAGTGGAAAGGGCAACACGAAGGATTGAGCCTTGTAAGTAACACAGGTCAAGTAGCTTTAACCCAGCTAGAGAAGAAAGAAGATAAATAGCTGGAGAAATAAAAGAACAAAAGAATTCAGGTTAGAGCATGACAGTCTGTAGTCTTGTTCTGTGGGACTCAGTTGGAAGATATCTATACTCTATACAATCATCAACTTGGTCAAAAGTTCCGAGTAGAAGCCTTCTGAAGATCATCTTCTTCTTGGGGGTTTCTAAGGCCCCTCAGCTTAAGGCCTCCAAGACAGTTTTAATTAAGACACATGAGCCACCTGATGTGAAGAGCCAGCTCATTGGGAAAAGACCCTGGGAAAAACTGAAGGCAAAGGAGAAGGGGAGAGCAGGGGATGAGATGGTTGGATGGCATCACCGACTCGATGGAGATGAATTGAGCAAACTCCAGGAGAGAGTGAAGGACAGGGAAGCCTGGTGTGCTGCAATCCATGGGGCTGCAAAGTGTTGGACATGATTTAGTGACTGAGCAACAACGACAAGACACACGAATCCAAAAAATCAATCCCTTGGAATTTTATTGCTGTTCTAGTTGTTAATAGTACTTGATAACATCCTTTCCAGTGGGCTTTGGGGATTGTCTCCATTTAATGTCTCTTTCAGAAGACTGGGTTTCCGGATATTAGAATATAAAGTTTGTTTAAGAGGATAATGAGGAAATGCTGCTTGTACCTGTTAACACAACTGGTGTACCACGTGAATTCCTGCAGCATTTGACCATGTCTACTCCCATAGTGTGGAGCCTAGAATTGTAAGTGATATTCACAAATACCTGGGCCATCCTGTTACTAATTCCTGGGCACAGAGACCATGAGTCCTGGAGGCAGATGACCTCATTGTCATGAAAGTCAATGGCAATCCTTTAAATCATGGAAGGCTTAGAAGCCCTCAGAGCTCTACTAATTTGAATTTTAGAGCTGTTTTTGTTCTCTCTTCTTTTCTTGGAGATTCCTTTTTTTTTTTTTCTTCCTTCCTTTCTTCCTTTCCTTAAGATTGGAGATGATATACACAGTAATGAGGCTTCAGGGCTTTGCAAAGCTCTTTAAGAATAGTCCTGAGAAAATGGAATTTCCTGTGGTTGACACATTCCAGTTCCCAATTGGGAACACAAAATCAAAGGAAAAAATTGCTGTTGTAAGAGTTATCCCACTGCTGGCATATACCCTGAGAAACCATAATTCAGAAAGACACATGCAGCCCAGTGTTCATTGCAGCACTGTTTACAAGAGTCAGGACATGGAAGAGACCTAGATGTCCATCAACAGGTGAATAAATAAAGTCATGGTACAAATATATGGTGGAATATTACTCAGCCGTTAAAAGGAACGGATTTGAGTCAGCTGAAGTGTGGTGGGTGAAGCTAGAGTCTGTTATACAGAGTGAAGTAAGTCAGGAAGAGAAAAACAAATATCTTGTATTACTGCATACATATATAAATACACTGCATAGAAAAATGGCTCATCAGTACCAGCAGCAGGAACAGAGACTCAGATGCAGAGCATGGGCTTGTGGACACAGTAGGGGAAGGAGAGGGTGGGACAGATGCGAGAGTAGCACTGACCTATGCACAGCACCATGTGTGAGCCAGAGGGCTAGCGGGGAGCTGCTGCGCGACGCAGGGAGCTCAGAGCAGTGTTCTGTGATGACCTGGATGGATGGGATGCGGGGTGGGACAGGAGCGAGCTTCAGCAGGGAGTGGAGAGAGATATATACACACTTATGGCTGAGTCATGTTGTTGTACAGCAGAGACCAACACAACATTGTAAAGTAATTATCCTCCGATTGAAACAAAAAAATAGAAGAATTATAGCATTTCAGAAAGGAAAGACTTCAGTCCATCCCCAAAATAATCAGTGTTCAAAAGATACATTCAAACTCAGTTGTAGAGAACAGCTGCAGGACATTTACTTGGAGATGAGCCAAAGAGCCCTGAGATTTGGGTTCTCACTCATGTCCCACCTTTACTCACATTTACCATCGCACCAAACTTCCACTGGTGACAAATGAAATATATGTTTCAGAGCGCCCACCAACCTTAACAATTTTAGTGGCATTTCTCCGTCAGTGTTGACTGAACACATTAGCCATCTTTCCATCCTAGGGTGGGGAGCTAATGTCTTGCATTCTATTATAGCCTCTGTGCGTCTCTCCAAAGACTTGGCTTCCTGGTATACTATGAGGGTTGCAATCCCAGTGGGGGCCGCCTTTCTGACTAATAACCAGCCAGGGCACTGCCTTCAGCCTCATGGTATCCCCTTTGTACGAGCATCTACTTTGCGACAGCCTCAGAGCATGCAAACACTCTTTGATTTGCTGCCCATTCTTAATCAGGGTTCCCACTAAGCTTAAGAACGCTCTGCAGTCAAAAATCATAGATTATCTCACAAGCATAGCTACTTCCAGTGTATATATCAAACTTATTATCTCCATTCTGCCCTTCTGGGTGAAGTAAGATTTTCAGCTTAACTCTTGTGTTATTTTCCTGTTTCAGTCTTAAGAAATGACCCATCAACAACCATGAGTAAGTCTGAGGTTTCTGGGAGCCGTCTTATAAATATATTGAGGGTATAGATAGTTCACAAATGGAGATTACGGAGTCAAAGCTTTCTCCCTTTTTAAAGCAATAGAGAAACATAGTAAGATCCACAGGAGAAATGCATGGCAATATGTGAGGAACTGGAGAAATAACAGAATTTTGTAGGATGTAAGCCTGCTTGCTGAGAAATACCATGTCATCTTGTCTCAGTGATAAACAAAGGATGCACTCCATGAAAGACCAACACAATCAGAGGGGACCCCAAAGCCAAGCCAGTTCCCGCAGCTTAGACACTGTGTGTAGGACTTCACCACCGAGTCAGGAGAAGCACTGGACAGCTCCTGGTCACCAATGATCCCCATGAAGCTGCATCAGAACCTGAAGGGCTTTGTCTCTCACGTAAAAATATGTAAAAATGATTCCACAGGCACCAAGTGGGAGGTTGATAAAAGGCTAATTCTGACTCACAGAAAGCCTGTTAATGTTTAGGGTTTGGAAACAGATAACTGGTTACCCAGGACTTAAGTCACATCGCAGCATCAGAGAATTTGGGAAGCCTCTGTCTGCAATGAGACCCAGAAAACTCCTGAATTGTGTCTTAGTGACTGGTGGGGACACATTTTGAAGGTTCAGGAGTCTGTGATAAATGAAGGATTGACCTCCATAGGATACAGCATGTCCTGGGTAATGAAGTTACTGTAACAGAATTGTAACTCCTCTTCGAAAACCTTCTGCCCTTTCTGAGCTAAAAAACAGTAAGTGGACAGATGGAATCTGTCTTAAAGTTTATGAGCTTACCTCATCTTTCCAACACAACAAAAGGTCATCAACATATTATATGGGAATAAATCACAGGGAAATTTAAGGTCCTTGAGGTCAAAGTTGAGAAAAACTGATACTGTTTCAGTTCACCCTTGCGGCAAAACTGTAGATATGTTGTCGATTTTCCCAGGAGAAGCAAACCAACATTTGCTATACTGATAACAGGCGCTGTGGAAGAGAGCAACACAGTGTGCAAATATGAAACACACACTCTCAGCAGCAGCAGAGACAAACTAGCACGAGCGTTGGGTGCTACAGGCAAGGAGGGGATGCCTATTCTATTTATGGTCCAGGGGTCCTAAAGAAATCTGCATCTCTAAGCAGCAGGGGGTTTTGTTTTACCCTCTGTGTTTGACTTGGTTGCTGTTGTTGTTGGCTGTACTGTATCACCAGGACTGTGGTGTGTTGTAAGAACTGGAGCCCAGCATGATGAGTCCTTTCTCTATAGGACCTTTGACTATTGACTTTGGTCCTTCTTTAGATTCAGCTTTACGAGGGCATTGTATGAGTTTGAGTAGAGAATGCTTCATTTTATTTCTTCATCTTCTTAGCTTATGTAGGTCAGTTTTTTTATAAACATCCTTACTGCTTATGGTATCCATAAGTGTCTTTAACAAGTCTTATTTCCTCTGGCTTCTTAAAAAATTAAGATATGATTCACACATCATAGGGCTTCCCTGGTGACTCAGCTGGTAAAGAATCCACCTGCAGTGCGGGAGACCTGGGTTCAATCCCTGGGTTGGGAAGATCTTCTGGAGAAAGGAACGGCTACCCACTCTAGTATTGTGGCCACTCATCATTTTAAAATATACAAATTCAATGGTTTAGTACATTCACTATGCTCGAAGACCATCACTATAATCTAATTTTACAATTTTTCCTAAAAGAAACCCATACTTGTTAGCAGTCAGTCCCAAATCCAGTCTCCACCCATCCCCTGGAAAACGCAAACCTAATCACCTTTCTGTCTCTCTGGATTTCCCTGCACTGGACATTTCATATAAATGGAATACACAGTGTGTACCCATTTCTGTCTGGCTTTGTTCACACAGCTTACTGTTTTCAAGGCTCATCCATGTTGTAACATGCATACCTACTTCATTCCTTTTTACGGCTGATCAAAGACAGACACAGATGGGTACACACCACTTTCACATTGGCTTCCCTGGTGGCTCAGACAGTAAAGACTCTGCCAGCAATGCGAGAGACCTGGATGCAATCCCTGAGCTAGGAAGATCCCCTGAAGAAGGAAATGGCAACCCACTCCAGTATTCTTGCCTGGAAAATCCCATGGACAGAGGAGCCTGGGGGATGATAGTCCATGGGGCCCCAAATAGTCAGACACAACTGAGCAACTAACACACACACACATACACACACACACACACTTACCCATCCATCACTTGATGGACATTTGAACAGGAGAAGGAAATGGCAACCCACTCCAGTACTTTTGTCTGGAAAATCCCATGGATGGAGGAGCCTGGTCAGCTACAGTCCATGGGGTTGCAAAGAGTCAGGCATGACTGAGCAAAACTTCTTTCTTTCTTTTCCTATCATGAATAATGCTGCTAATGAACATTTATGAAATATTCATAATGAACACTTCCATACAGGTTTATGTATAAATGGGTTTTCACATCTCTCGGTTATATACCTAGTAGTAGCCGTAGTGGAATTGCTATGTCATGTAGAAATTCTACATTTAACTTTTTGAGGAACTGCTACACTGTTAAACTCCCCACTGTGCCTGCATCATTGCACATCCCTATATGAGGGTTCCAATTTCTCCACAGCCTCACCAGCACTGGCCTGATGTCAATGATGATGATGATGAAGGTGAGGTGTGCTATCCTAGTGACTGGGAAGTGGTATATCATTGTGGTTCTGATTTTCATTTTCCTAATGATGAATGGTGTTGGGCTTCCCTGAGAGCTCAGTTAGTAAAGAATCCGCTTCCAATGCAGGAGACCCTGGTTCAATCACTGGGTTGGGAAGATCCCCTGGAGAAGAGATAGACTCCGCTCCTGGTGGCTCAGTTGGTAAAGAATCCGCCTGCAATGCAGGAGACCCTGGTTCGATTCCTGGGTTGGGAAGATCCCCTGGAGAAGGGATAGACTACCCACTTCTGGTGGCTCAGCTGGTAAAGAATCTGCCTGCAATGCAGGAGACCTGGGTTCAATCCCTGGGTTGGGAAGATCCCCTGGAGAAGGGAAAGGCTGCCCACTCCAGTATTCTGGCCTTGAGAATTCCATGGACTGTATAGTCCATAGGGTTGCAAAGAGTTGGACACAACTAAGCGACTTTCACATCAGCCATGTTGAACTACTATTTCATGACTTTGCTTGTCATTTCCTCATTGTTGTTGGAGAAATATCTATTCAAACTTTTTGCCCATTTTTTAATTGAGTGATTTATTTGCCTTTTTATTGTGGTAAGGATTTTTTAATATGTTCTGAATACTACATCATGGCATCTGGGCCCATCACTTCATGGCAAATAGATGGGGAAACAGTGGAAACAGAGGCTGACTTTATTTTTCTGGGCTCCAAAATCATTGCAGATGGTGATTGCAGCCATGAAATTAAAAGATGCTTACTCCTTGGAAGGAAAGTTATGACCAACCTAGATAGCATATTAAAAGCAGAGACATTACTTTGTCAACAAAGGTCCATCTAGTCAAGGCTATGGTTTTTCCAGTAGTCATGTATGGGTGTGAGAGTTGGACTGTGAAGAAAGCTGAGTGCCGAAGAATTAACGCTTTTGAACTGTGGTGTTGGAGAAGACTCTTGAGAGTCCCTTGGGCTGCAAGGAGATCCAACCAGTCCATCCTAAAGGAGATCAGTCCTGGGTGTTCATTGGAAGCACTGATGTTGAAGCTGAAATTCCAATATTTTGGCCACCTGATGTGAAGAGCTGACTCATTTGAGAAGAGCCTGATGCTGGGAAAGATTGAAGGCGGAAGAGAATGGGGACAACAGAGGATGAGATGGTTGGATGGCATCACCAACTCAATGGACATGGGTTTGGGTGGAGTTGGTGATGGACAGAGAGGCCTGGCGTCCTGCGGTTCACGGGGTCACAAAGAGTCAGACACAACTGAGCGACTAAACTGAACTGAACTGAATACTAGATCTTTATACAGATACACAGACTTACAAATATTTTTTCTCTCTGTGAATTTTTTTTCACTTCCTTTCTGAACAAATTCATCAAATAAGTCATCCATAAGCCTATAAATCTTCTCCATAAAGCAAGTTTGCTTGTTTACAGAAATTCTAGGAACTTGTACTGTGCTTAGTCACTCAGTCATGTCTGTGTTTGTGACCTCATGGACTGTAGCCAGCCAGGCTCATCTGTCCATGTGGGATTCTCCAGGCAAGAATACTGGAGAGAGTTGCCATGACTTCCTCCAGTGGATCTTCCTGACCCAGGGATCAAACCCAAATGCCCTGCATTGCAGGCAGATTCTTTACCATCTGAGCCACAAGGGAAGCCCTCTAGGAACCCAGTCCTTTTATAAAATATTATTACAATATTCATTAATTTAAAAAGTAGCAATTTTTCCATGTGAAATGTCAACTGTTATCTAAACTTTAATATTGAAAGAAAGGTGAAAAGAGGTGAATGATTACAAGAAATAGTGAATTTTCATATTAAACAAATAGAAGGCATATTATTAGACAATCTAACTATACAAATACCATAGACCCATACAGTATTTCTCTCAGTTCAGTTCATTAAACAGCCTTATGAGACAGTAAAGGATTCTATTAACTTTCCTGTATGCTAAATGAAAATTTTAAGAAGCAATTATTCCTGTGTCCAATGAGTGACACTGTAAAACCAGCAAGTCCTACATCAAGAACTAAACTCTGTCCCATGGTTGTTCTGAGCTAAGAACCCAGGCCTTCTAATTAGGTTGAAAGGCTCAACTCTGAGCTGAGAATGGAGGGCCCTTGGGCACCTGGAAAAAGATGTGGAGACTTGTCTCTGACAGTGAAAGTGCCTGTCATCGTACACAGCAATTTTGTTCCTCGAGGCATATGTAAATTGTGCTATTTTCAATCAAATCTGTTTTACATGTACCAGAAGTTTTGCTATTTAAAAATATATTAAATCCTTTTAAAAACAAAGAACACTTTGTGAATAAAAATTGCTTTTCAATTAATCTGTACTGTAAGTTTGGATTTTCAAATATTGCCCTTTCTTAAAATTGGACACATCCTGCAATGAGATGACAGCTGAACAATGCAGATTATTCTGCAAAGATGGAAAACAGGGGGTCAGCATGTACTTGGGGGTAGCTTCGGTTTCTGTATTTTGAGGAATGTTTTGGGTCTGGAAAAAATTCAGAGATGAGCAGCTACAATGATTAACTTAATGGAAATTAAGACCCTCGAGACAACCTTAGTGAATTCAAGCTTACTTCACTTGAAACAGAGGAAGCTAAGGTTCTATTTGTTCCCTATCTTCAAAAATACACAATAAAGGGTAAAGGTTTATGGTAAAAAGAAATAAGCAAGAAGAAAGCAAAGCATTATTATGATTAAGTAAGGATAAGTATAAATAAGAGCAAACAGTACAAAGAAATGTAATGACAAAAACTGGCTACTCTGGGAGGTTACGAGTAAAATCTGTTTAAAACTTCCCATGATGTTTGTAGAACACTACATTGCTTTGTGTAATATTATAATTTATAGAATAATGTAATTCTGTAATATTAATATTACAATAAGGTTATATATAATTTAGATGGGAAAAACATGAGACGGCTTAGATAGAAGTGTTTAAGCAGCCATGGACAAGAAAACTGAAGAGGAAAAATTATTCTTTTCAAATCATCTTCCTTCTGACTCTTCTATGCTTCTTTTTCCACCCCATCAGCCTCAAGGATCCCGACATTATTTCTTCCTTGCATCAGCTGGGGATGTTATGCACTTTGATTTACTCATTGATTCGCCAAAGGTTAGCTGATCCCTGCGATACACCAGAGGCTTCCCAGGTGGCATTAGTGGTAAAGAACTTGCTTGCCAATGCAGGAAATGTAAGAGACACGGGTTTGATCCCTGGGTCCGGAAGATCCCCTCAAGGAGGCCATGGCAACCCACTCCAGTATTCTTGCCTGGAGAATCCCATGGACAGAGGGGCCTGGCAGTCTACAGCCCATAGGATTGCAGAGTCGAACATGACTGAAGCGACTTAGCACACACACATGATACACCAGACTTCTGCTAGTGACCAAGGAAGCAACTGGCGGAAACCCCACCTTCCAGCCTTCCCTGACTTACCAAGTTTAGGGAGATGATTATCACACAACACAAGTGCGGGGAGGGCAGTCAGAGAAGATGCAGACAGTGGCACTATCACAGAAAGAGTGCTGAACCTGTGTTTGTGGGGCTGAGGCTGGATGAGGGGATATACAGGGAGGGAGACAAAGCAAGAATGCCTGGAATGTTCAAGGAGCTGAAGCTGAAGAGGGAGAGCCCAGTGACATGCCTGGAGAGGACTTCATCAGCCACTCTACTGAGTTTGACCCTGAACAAGCTCTTGGGGGGGTTACAACAGGAGAAGGACGTGCTCAGAGCTGCTCTTCAGGAAGATGAGTTGAGTCACCAAGCAGAAAACAGATGAGAGGAGAGAAATACAGGAGCCAGAGATAGGAGGACATTCCAACGAAGGCAGCAAAGACACTTTCAGCAGGCGCTGGGGGGACGGGGAGCAGGGGGCCAGAGTGAAGAGCGCCCCAGAGGTAATTTTCACTGGATTTTGGAAATGGTTGATTGTGGAGGGGAAGAAAGCGGGGGTCCAGGAAGCTCACACAGTCTTACGAAGCAGACAGAGAGGGCTGAATTCCTCAAATCCAAGAAGAGCCCGTGACAAGACGTTTCCGGCTGCTAGGTGAGGGTGGCAATGAGGGGCACTTTGAGATGCTGGGTCAGGAAGCATGGGCTCAGCGGGGTGACAGGCGTGAAGAAGCACGTGTGAGCAGATAGGAAGAGACCAGATTCAACACGGAGGACCTCAGGGTGCTCCATGGAGCTCCTACTTCCCAGCACACCAGCCACAGCAGCCTGGAGAGGGGCACACAGGGCACGATGAGCAAGAACCACCAGCACCCTGGGGTCTCAGCTGCTCAGAGCGGGCTGACAGATGAAGCCGCCCATGGGCCACCCTTCCCCACCAAAGCTCACGATGCCCTTCAGCCATCATTAAAACACTCCCCCTGCAGCCTCTGGGGAAAGCACACAGGTATTTGATGCCTACTCTGTTCAAGGGCCTGGAGGGGCAAAGAGAACAATGTGTCTGTCCCTAAGGAGCCCCTGGTCTAGGAGGAAGCGTAGACCAGTGGGTGTAACGATAACACGAGTAGTCAACAACAACACCAGGAGTCAACAGCACAAGATGGGATTCCAGTGAGGTCCTGGGGATGGAAACATGCAACCCAAGTCTTCAAGGGCCATCTTGAGGAACAACATAGAAAGGGGGAAACAGTAGGAGCCGCAGACCGTGCCAAGCCATGGGAGCTGGAGGACTGGGAGGAGCATGGAGATGAGGAGTGAGGTCACCCTGTCTGGGAGCTGGAGCTTGAGGAGCAGGGGATGCTGGGAGGTGATACTGGAGAGCTAAGCCAAGGGTGTGGGTGTCCTGGACTTTCCCCAGGTGTGCTTAGTCGCTCAGTCATGTCCAACTCTTTGCAACCCCACAGAGTGTAGCCCATCAGGCTCCTCCATCCATGGGATTCTCCAGGCAAGAATACTGGAGTGGGCAGCCATGCCCTTCTCCAGGGCATGTTCCCGACCCAGGGATCAAACCTAGTTCTCCCACATTGCAGGCGGATTCTTTACCATCTGAGCCACCACGGAAGTCCGACTTATCCCATAGGCTGCTGAAACTGCACTCTACCTTAGGGAGAAAAGGGAGGAATTTTAAAGCAATAATATGTTCAGATTGAGGTTGCTGACAGGTTTTCTATTTCTACAGATGGCCAAACATAAAGATATCTGTTAAAATTACAGCCTGTTTTGAAGCATAACAAAGAGTGTCTTAATTCTGGGAATAAACATTAAGAGATACTACGAAATAACTTTTCTAGACTTTTATTTTGTGGTTATCATCAATGGGTAATGTGTGTGCATGCTTCATTCTAAAGGTACCAGATCAGAGTCAATGAAAACCCAGCCTTGCTTCCACACCCAGACCACCATTGCTCCCAGTTTCTTATGAGTCATTTCGAAGAAATAGTCAGCTTCCTCCCTCCATCTCTCTCTCTCTCTCTCTCTCTCTCTCTCTCTCTCTCTCTCTCACACACACACACACACACACACACACTTTTCTTACACAGATAGCGGCACACAAAAAACTCTGCTCCATCACTGCTGCCACAGAGCATTTCCTGGAGAGCATACCTGCAGAACCGCTTCTTTCTTTTTAACAATGCATAGTCTTCTCTTATATGGACGTACCATTAGCCGGTTTCCTGTTTCTCTATTGATGGACCTCTATCTGATAACACTCCTTTGCTACCATAAAAAACCATTGTAGTAAATATACTTGTACATCTGCTATTTTTATGTAAGTATGAGAAAGTGTGTAGGATGAATTCCTAGAAGTGGGGACTGCCACTCTTAGTTCCTAGAATGCATGCATATTTTTAATATTGATAGACATGATCTATTTGTTCTATATGAGAGATATAAATACTCCCCAAAGCAATTAGTGCCTGTCTCTCTATATCATTGCAAAATCCTTGTGATGCCAAACTTCTTGGTCATTGTCAGCTGAAAAATGTTACCTCTTTGTAGATTTAATCTGAATATTTTTGATGAGCTAGATTGAACAGCTTTTCTTATGTTTAAGAGCTGCTTAATTTTTTCACTGTGACAGATCTTATTCTTGGCCCATTTTTCCAATGAATTGTTGATGACTTTTTTATAGATTTGTAAATGCTCTTCATGTATTAAAGAAAGTGATTTTTTTGTGAAATGTTGCAATAATTTTTTATTTTTATTTTATTTCATATGTAATGTTTTTGCCAAACATAATTTTCTTTAGTTTTAGGTAACCAGATTTATCAGTCCTTTGTTTTTTGTATATAGCTTCTGGATTTGGAGTCAAATTTATAGAATTTTCCTGTGCCAAGATTATTTTTTAAAAAGATTTTCCCATGTCATCTATTTTTATAATTTTATTATTATATGTATAGCTTTTTTTTCATTTGAATCTTATTTGGATGGAAAATAAGAAATTCAACTAATTTCTTCCAGATGTTGTACTATAATTACTCCAATGCTATTTTACTGAATATCAACATTTTCCCAATTGATTTGAAATCTCACTTTTATAATATACAAAATATCTAGAGTGCTTAGACCAGTTTTGGTTACATTGATCAATCTATTTATACAGTAAACCACATTATTTTAAATAAAAGGAGTATGCCCCCTCTCTATTCTCCCATTTCGAATGTGTATTTATTTTTCCTTAGAAATTTTAAAATTGGTTTACCTGGCTTCCAAAGAGAATAACCACCAGTTCCTGAAATAATTCTACTTTATTTATTTTATTATTTTATGGTGCTGTTGGATTGTATTCTTAATACTGTTCATCTGCAAAGATTATTGCATCTGTAGTTTTCTTCTGGTATCTTATTTTTGTTAAAGTTGGCAGGATAATATCGAATTCACAACAATAAAAATAATCTAAAAATTGTCCATGTATTCCTTTGATATGCTCTAGAATACCTTAATGATGTTGAAATGATATGCTTCTTAAGTGTTTGGTAGAATTTCTCTATGAAATCATCTGAACCTGATGCTTTTCTCAAAAGGATGCTCTTGACAGCTTTCCCCTGCAATAATTCATCTCTTTAAACGTTTCCTTTTCGGGGGTGGTCAGTTTTGGCAAATCATCTATTTTTGGGTCTTTCTCATTGCAGGAAGATTTTTTACCAGCTGAGCTACCAGGGAAGCTCTCTTCACTTCTATTTTAGGGTCTGAAATTATTTATGCAGAAATAAGTCATTTGTTAAGATTCTTTAATTTCATCTTGCTTGTGCTGACTTTTAAACAATGCATAACCTTAGAGTTGTGAGTTAAGTTTTATTTGGAGCAAAGTAAGGACTGTAGCCCAGGAAATAACACCTCAGATAGTTTTGAGAAACTGCTCCAAATAGGTAGGGGTAATGTCCCCATATACGTGACTTTGGTGAAGGGTGAGCACGTGTTTTGCAGAAGGTTGCTGCTAGTCATGAGGGGCGGTTACCACCACACAGAATTTTAGTGCTTTTCTAGATTTGAGGAGATATAAGAATTGGGCTTATAAAATCATCTACTGAAAATCTAACTATTTGAAGACCTATTCGCCCAGTTTTTCCCAGAGCACAGAGTGCCTCATTTCTAATCTCCACACTGAAATTCCTCTTTATTTTGTTATTATTTTTCTATTTCTTACATTGCCTTCATTATTTGTTCTCATCTTCCTCTGATGTTGATGTATATATTGAAATCCAAAAACAGTACTCAAGCCTGCAATTTTTTGTTTCATAATTTCTAAGTGGAGTTTAGTATTCTTATTTTCAGGTTTGCTCCAGTTTCAGTTCTCGTTTTCTCTTTCCCTCAATAGTAGCTTGCTGCTGCTGCTCCTGCTAAGTCGCTTCAGTCATGTCCGACTCTGTGTGACCCCATAGACGGCAGCCCACCAGGCTCCCCCGTCCCTGGGATTCTCCAGGCAAGAGTATTGGAGTGGGTTGCCATTTCCTTCTCCAATGCATGAAAGTGAAAAGTGAAAGTGAAGTCGCTGAGTCATGTCCAACTCTTAGCAACCCCATAGACTGCAGCCTACCAGGGTCCTCCATCCGTGGGATTTTCCAGGCAAGAGTATGGGAGTGGGGTGCCATTGCCTTCTCCTCAGTAGTAGCTTACATGGTATATATTTTGCTATTATCATCATGGCTTACATTACTGCTTTATTCTTAATTAACAGATACAGATTTTTCCTTTTTAATATCTAATCTGTTTCATTAACATTAGAGAATGTTACTATTTTTACTCTTTGGAAATTAATGTAATTTTTTGATAAAATTTTGTGAACATTTTAGTGACACCTGAATAGAAGATATAGTCTTTTTAAAAATAATCTTTATTGAAATATAATTGGTTTATAATGTTGTGAGATATATTCTATTTTAAGGATATAGCACTGATTTATCTTAATAAAAAGTGCCCTCTTAAATATTTTTTTGTCTGTTTGATCTGTGATGAACTAGGAAAATAAATCAAAGAATCTTTACCCATGAATTTGTCTATTTCTCCTTGTATTTTTCTTTTCATATTTATTGTTTAATTTTTAAAATATTGATGCTGTTTGGTGTGGTAAAAAGATGTGCTGCGATCTCTTCGTTATAAGTTGCACTGATTACTACTTTAATTGTCAATGTTTGTCTAACTTGATGCTTTTTCCCCCCAAGTCTAAACTCATCTTTGACTTTCAATGCACTCCTTTTATATACTGTGTTTTGGGTTACTCAGATCTCACAGTTTGGCCAAAGCTGGGGCATACACGTGTGTTTCTTATTCTCCTGACTGCCCTCATGTGATTTTTTTTTTTAAGAGAGGAGGCAAGACTTCTTTACTCTGTCATCTAATAAAGGGAAGTCCCCTTTCCATCCTATTCAAGTCTTCTAAAGAAGTTGTCTAACTTAGATACAAGGGCTTCCCTGCTGGCTCAGTGGTAAAGAATCTGCCTGCCAAGGCAGGATACATGGGTTCAATCCTTGGGTCAGGAAGATCTCCTGGATGAGAAAATGGCAACCCACTCCAATACACTTGCCCGGGAAATCCCATGGACAGAGGAGCCTGGTGGGCTACAGTCTGTGGGGTCATGAAGAGTCAGCACAACTGACTAAACAGCCACAACAGCTGAGATACGTAGCCTTCCACTCAGCAAACACGTAGGTAGAACTTGTTGACAATCAGGTGCTACGCAGGTGCTACGGCCACCACCTGCCCAGACGTGAAAGCCATGCTTCCAGCGCCTCTGACGGGACCGAGGGGCCACTGGATGAGCTCTGCTTTGAGCTGGCAAAACCTGACATCACAGGAGACTTTGGGATCGGTGTCCAAAGTCGCACCCCAAAGAAGTCAACAGCTGAGCTTCAACAAATCCATATATGATCAAAATCCTGTCCTGGAGCCAGCAATTTACTTTGGTTTGAAATCTAAGCCCCAGGCAACAGCTGCTCCCGCCTCTCACGCTCGCATGGAGACGCTCTCACAAATGCCTGCACAGCTGGGAGTTCAAACGGTCTATTCTTTCAAGCCAGTTGTTCCCTCAAACATTTGTCCCATCTGCCCAGGATTTTCCAGAGCTGGACCAGTGCTGCTGGAGTTTGTTGCTACATCCTGAAGCCCAGGCCAGCTGCGGGTCTGAGGCTGGGCCCAAATGGTGTCGACTTACTTGCAGCTGTCCTAACTCGAGCCCAGCAGGCCCTCGGCACAATTCCCCTGCGGGCTAAAAAACCTTGCTGTCTCTGATATTGTGGGAACAGGCACTGGGTTATCTGCCTTTTTGTGTACAACTCTTAGATCTAGGAAATGAACTCAGGGTTCAAATAGGTGTATGTATTAGTTTCTCAGTGGTGTTTGACTCCTTGCAACCCCATGGACTGTAGCCCACCAGGCTCCTCTGTCCATGGGATTCTCCAGGCCAGAATGCTGGAATGGGTTGCCATTTCCTTCTCCAGGGATTTTCCTGACCCAGGAATCAAACCCAGGTCTCCTGCATTGCAGGCAGGTGCTTTACTGTCTGAGCCACCAGGGAAACCCAAATAGACTACACAAACCTGATTTCTCATTAAGGTAAAAAGTTTAAAATTAGGAAATAACCTGCTTTTACAAAATATCATGGATTTAAGGATCTGAAAGAGCTTTGCACGTATCAAACATTCTCCTGTTTTAGTCTGCCCAGGGTGGTTGAATCGCTAAAAGTTAAAATATTCTCATTTGAAAAACAAAGAAACAGGGTGATTGATTACCTCGGGTGGAAAAGCGCAAAGCAAAGGAAAAGAGCAAAGCAAAGGCTATTATGCACGTGTTTTTGGATGATCAGCTACTTTAACACAAAGGGAGAGACAGACTCTTGATTAGGTGAGCCCTGATAATTAAGGGTGACCTTTGCTGAGGGAAATGTATTAGGTTTATTCAATAGTTAATAATGAAAAGTCATCTCACCTGAGAAGGTGCGTGGTAAGCAAAATGAGGATTTTCAAGGAACCTCCATAAACTGGGAACAGAATTTTGACTCAAGTTTAATTCAATGAGAACCACATATATAAAATCACTGCAGATGGTGATTGCAGCCATGAAATTAAAAGATGCTTGCTCCTTAGAAAGAAAGTTATAGCAAACCAGACAGCATATCAAAAAGCAGAGACATCACTTTGCTGACAAAGGTCCGTATAATCAAAGCTGTGATTTTTCCAGTGGTCATGTATGGATGTGAGAGTTGGACCATGAAGAAGGCTGAGACCGAAGAATTGATGCTTTTGACCTGTGGTGCTAGAGAAGCCTCTTAAGAGTCCCTTGGACTGCAAGGAGATCAATCTAGCCAATCCTAAGGGAAATCAGTCCTAAATATTCATTAGAAGGACTGACTCTGAAGCTGAAGCTCCACTACTTTGACCACCTGATGCAAAGAGCCTAGTCATTGGAAAAGACCCTGATGCTGGAAAAGACTGAAGGCAAATGGAGAAGAGGACAGCCGAGGATGAGATGCTTAGATAGCATCACCAACTTGAGGGACATGAATTGGAGCAGGCTCCAGGAAATGGTGCTGCAGTCTATGGGGTTGCAAAGAGTTGGACACAACTTAGCAGCTGAACAACAACAACATATAATATGTATTTTCTTTCTTTTCATGCATGTGTTTTTTCAAACTTTTAGAAGATATTATTATTTTAAAAGTATTACTTAATCTCTAAACTTCTTAGTGGTTAAAACAATGTGAAGAAGACTCACAATATGCAAAGCCTTTTTTGGTTAAAAAGAAAAAATTCCCAAGGCAGCTAAAAGACTTTTTAAAATGCATGAATGTACTTGAAGCTAAAACAAAAACAATGTAAATGGCTGACCAAAAAAGACAAGAGATTCTGAAGGTACTCAGAACAATTTCTGGAACTAATAGGAGCAAACGATCTGTTGAAAAGAACTCACACTGACCTCAACTCAGCTTAGGACCTGAGGAACCAAATTAGGAGCCAACTCCACAAATAAACTACTAATTATTTTTGAAAGCGAATTGGGACAGATGCAAATGGCACAGATCCACATGAGACATCTTTTGTTCAGAGTTTCTGAGAGAAAAGTAGAAAATCGCCCTCTCAGTAACAGTATCTTTGGGGACTCTCTCTTGACAAAGACACCCTCTTTCTTTATGTAAAATATTAGGAATCACTCTTCCCCTTGGGTGCCTTGTCACTTCAATCGTGTCAGACTCTTTGTGACACCAAGGACTGTAGCCCACCAGGCTCCTCTGTCTATGGGAGTCTCCAGGCAAGGATACTGGAGGGGGTTGCCACACCCTCCTCCAGGAGATCTTCCCGACTCAGCGGTTGAACCCACAACCCATGTGTCTTACGTCTCTTCCATTGGCAGGCTGAGAAGCCCTTTCCCCTCATATGTGAAAGCATGTAGGATAACAGTTTGCACTTGATCTGACTCTCCAGTGGAAACTTCCCCTTCCTAACACAGTGAGATGAGAACAAACACTGATTTACTCCGGCTTTGCATACAGTAGGACCTTAATATGTGGCTATTGAATGGCTTGAATGATGATGATCACACAGCAGAGCTGTTTCAAGCTCAGCTTGGAAGCACAGAGGGAAGCCCTGATACTGGAAACAGACAGCCCCACTGGCCCCCACTTCCTGGCGCCATCGCCCTTGGGTCACCCCCTCCCCTTGGGTGTAGCAGGACCCACTGACTGTCTTCTAACAAACAGGACATGGCAGAAAGCATGAAACGTCCCTTCTGAGGTCAGAGATGGTAGCTTCCATTTTATTACTCCCCCCTGCCCTCTCTTACACTCAGGGAAATGCCACCATGTTGGGATGCAGCCTGGGAGATCCAACCAGTCCATCCCAGAGGAAACCAACCCTGAAGGTTCATGGGAAAGGCTGCTGCTGAAGCTGAAGCTCCAATGCTCTGGCCGCCTGATGCAAAGAACAGACTCACTGGGAAAGACCCCAGTGCTAAGAAAGACTGAAGGCAGGATGAGAAGGGGACAACAGAGGATGAGATGGTTGGATAGCATCACCGACTTAATGAATGTGAGTTTGAACAAACTCAAGGAGATAGTGAAAGACAGGGAAGCCTGGCGTGCTACAGTTCATGGAGTTGCAAACAGTCAGACACAACTTATCAGCTGAACAACACCACCATATGGAGGACCCACCCATGTGAGGATGGACACAGGTCTTTCCGCGGAACCCTGAGATTACTAGCCCTGGCCATCACCTTGATCCACAGAGACCCTGAGCCAGAGCTGCTCCTGCATTCCTGCGCCACAGAGACTGTATGAGTAAAAACATGCCTCTAAACTGTGGAGTAATTTGTTGGCAGTGATGGAGAAAAAAAATGCTTGTACCGTTAAGGAGAACATTACTCCAGGGAGTGGGCCGGCCACTGAGGGAGGGTCCCAGTCAAGGAAGGACAGCACACTCGAGCTGCTCGGCTGTTTAGAAACATTGTTCCAGATGTCTACACTTCCTGATGGCTGCGTCAGATTCTGAATGATTCTGTTCTCAGGCCCTTCAGGAACCAACTGAAAGATGGGAAAGACGAGACTTTCGAGTGACATTTGAAGCCATCACTAAGACCTTCCAAGTTCATTAACAAAGGCAGCCCAGGCTCTCTCTCCCGAAGCCCAACAGTTGCCATCGTGTCCGTCACCCTCCTGGTGGCACTCGGTCAAGGGTCCCTTTGCTTCCCCTCTCTCTCTCCTTTCTCCACACCGTCAGTCACACACCTGCCAATCTGCATCAGGTTTGGCTCTGCCTCTCAGGTCTCTAAGTGCCAGGTTCTTACAGCCTCCATCAGGGATTGCCACGAAGGCCTCCCAGAATCTCCTGCCAGGCTTTGTCTTGCCTGATATCATCAGACCAACTGCTCAGCAACCACCACTTCACCCCGGTAAGCCTGAAGATGACTCCACTCCAGCGAGCCCCCTTATCAGCCCAAAGCCCATCTTGTCCACTGAAGGCCCACACTTTGCTCCTGCTCTCCTCCTAGTGCACCCTGCTCTGAGGTCTCTTCCTACTAACCCACAGCCACATGTGGCCTAAAGACTCAGATCCAAACAGAACTCATTTGAGAAACTTCCCATGCCTCCCAGATCCACTCATGCTTTGCACCCTCTTGACCCGGAGGTGAAGACAAACAGCATGCTTCACACGGATGACTTCTCTTCTCAACTCACTTGAAAACTTGCTGATTCCAGCACCCCAGGCTTCTTTTGTTCCCACATTTCCAAAAAAAAAAAACAAAACTGCAGTCCCTGGACTTAGATGAAGAGAACAGAAGAACAACATTATCACCTGGGCATCCTTATGTGCCAGGTAATTAATAAGTGTAACTTCTTTAATTCTCACCTCAAACCTCTGAGATGCATTTGTGCGTCTGTATTTACTAAATGGGAAAATAACATGGGTAAGATGTCCAAGTTCACCCTGCTGGAAAGTGGTTGAGCAGCAATGTAAACTCAGGGCTGGAGACTGCCAGGTCTGTGCTCTTCACACTTGCCACACCAACCTCAATACAAAGTGAAGAAGCTAATTGCACCTAAATTAGCATGCATTGAGGTGACAAAACGATGGGGTGGGTGGCCTGCAGGGACTGCCTGCCTGCATCCCAATCTCACCTTCCCCTCTCCCACAGGCTGGTCAATTAGCTCCCGTGAGACAGAGCTCTCCTCTTACCAGGAGGACGGGGGCAGTAGTAAGTGCCCGGGGATGGTGCGCGTTCCGGGGGCTGACGCACAGACAGTGCTCGACGCTGAAGAAAAGGCAGCACCGCTGCTCTGGGCTGTGCTCCACCATCCCATCTCTCCCGGAGCAGCTTTACCAGCACACACGCGTAAACTGTCTTTCCAAGGATAAATCTTTTAACATGTCCAACGTTTTCTTAGATTTTTGTGTGACTTGCTAGAATGATTTCCTGCTTATGGTATGCACTCTATGTTGTTACTGTTCAGTCACTCGGTTGTGCCTGACTCTCTGCGATCCCGTGGACTGCAGCACGACAGGCTTCCCTGTCCTTCATCATCTCCCAGAGTTGGTTCAAACTCAGGTCCATCGAGTCGGTGATGCCATCCAACCATCTCATCCTCTGCTGCCCCCTTCTCCCCCTGCCCTCAATCTTTCCCAGAATCAGGGTCTTTCTAATGAGTCAGCTCATTGCATTAGGTGGCCAAAGTATTAGAGCTTCAGCATCAGTCCTTCCAATGAATGTGCTAAGATGTGCTTAGTCGCTCAGTTGTGTCCAAGTCTTTGCAACCCCATGGACTGTGGCCCATCAGGTTCCTCTGTCGATGGGGATTCTCCAGGCAAGAATACTGGAGTGGGTTGCCATGCCCTCCTCCAGGGGATATTCCCAACCCAGGGATCGAACCCAGGTCTCCTGCATTGCAGGCGGATTTTTTTACACCTGAGCTACCAAGAAAGACATTCCAATGAATATTCAGGGTTGATTTCCTTTAGAATTGACTGATTTGGTCTCCTCACTCTCCAAGGGACTCTCAAGAGTCTTCTTCAGCACCACAGTTTGAAAGCATCAATTCTTCAGCACCCAGCCTTCTTTTTGTTGTTGGTGGTGGTGGTGGTGGTTTTTTTCATTCAGAATCTCAATACTATTTTAATGGTCAATTAAGTATAATTTCAGAAAAAAAATTTTTTGTACCTAAACGTCAGCAGTCTATATATATTTTTTGCTAGTCATATAAGTACCCAGAGCCCAATTCAGTCTTCTTGTTTAGTTCAGATGCACAGACCAGAATATGGGAATAGTTAGGAAAATATTTTTTTTAATTTTTTTAATATAAATTTATTTATTTTAATTGGAGGCTAATTACTTTACAATATTGTATTGGTTTTGCCATACAGCAACATGAATCCACCACAGGTGTACACATGTTCCCCATCCTGAACCCCACTCCCACCTCCCACCCCATACCATCCCTCTGGGTCATCCCAGTGCACCAGCCCCGAGCATCCTGTATCATGCATCAAACCTGGACTGGCGATTCATTTCATATATGATATTATACATGTTTCAATGCCATTCTCCCAAATCATCCAACCCTCTCCCTCTCCCACAGAGTCCAAAAGACTGTTCTATACATCTGTGTCTCTTTTGCTGTCTCACATACAGGATTATCATTACCATCTTTCTAAATTCCATATATATGCATTAGTATACTGTATTGGTGTTTTTCTTTCTGGCTTACTTCACTCTGTATAATAGGCTCCAGTTTCATCCACCTAATTAGAACTGATTCAAATGTATTCTTTTTAATGGCTGAGTAATACTCCATTGTGTATATGTACCACAGCTTTCTTATCCATTCATGTGCTGATGGACATCTAGGTTGCTTCCATGTCCTGGCTATTATAAACAGTGCTGCGATGAACATTGGGGTAGACGTGTCTCTTTCCCTTCTGGTTTCCTCAGTGTGTATGCCCAGCAGTGGGATTGCTGGGTCATATGGCAGTTCTATTTCCAGTTTTTTAAGGAATCTCCACACTGTTCTCCATAGTGGCTGTACTAGTTTGCATTCCCACCAACAGTGTAAGAGGGTTCCCTTTTCTCCACACCCTCTCCAGCATTTATTGCTTGTAGACTTTTGGATCGTAGCCATTCTGACTGGCGTGAAATGGTACCTCATTGTGGTTTTGATTTGCATTTCTCTGATAATGAGTGATGTTGAGCATCTTTTCATGTGTTTGTTAGCTATGTGTATGTCTTCTTTGGAGAAATGTCTGTTTAGTTCTTTGGCCCATTTTTTGATTGGGTCGTTTATTTTTCTGGACTTGAGCTTCAGGACTTGCTTGTATATTTTTGAGATTAATTCTTTGTCAGTTGCTTCATTTGCTATTATTTTCTCCCATTCTGAAGGCTGTCTTTTCACCTTGCTTATAGTTTCCTTTGTTGTGCAGAAGCTTTTAAGTTTAATTAGGTCCCATTTGTTTATTTTTGCTTTTATTTCCAATATTCTGGGAGGTGGGTCATAGAGGATCCTGCTGTGATGTATGTCAGAGAGTGTTTTGCCTATGTTCTCCTCTAGGAGTTTTATAGTTTCTGGTCTTACATTTAGATCTTTAATCCATTTTGAGTTTATTTTTGTGTATGGTGTTAGAAAGTGTTCTAGTTTCATTCTTTTACAAGTGGTTGACCAGTTTTCCCAGCACCACTTGTTAAAGAGATTATCTTTTCTCCATTGTATATTCTTGCCTCCTTTGTCAAAGATAAGGTGTCCATATGTGCATGGGTTTATCTCTGGGCTTTCTAGTTTGTTCCATTGATCTATATTTCTGTCTTTGTGCCAGTACCATACTGTCTTGATGACTGTGGCTTTGTAGTAGAGCCTGAAGTCAGGCAGGTTGATTCCTCCAGTTCCATTCTTCTTTCTCAAGATTGCTTTGGCTATTCGAGGTTTTTTGTATTTCCATACAAATTGTGAAATTATTTGTTCTAGCTCTGTGAAAAATACTGTTGGTAGCTTGTAGGGTTTGCGTTGAATCTATAGTATACTCATTTTCACTATATTGATTCTTCCGATCCATGAACACGGTGTATTTCTCCATCTATTAGTGTCCTCTTTGATTTCTTGCACCAGTGTTTTATAGTTTTCTATATATAGGTTTTTTGTTTCTTTAGGTAAATATATTTCTAAGTATTTTATTCTTTTCATTGCAATGGTGTATGAAATTGTTTCCTTAATTTCTCTTTCTGTTTCTTCATTGTTAGTGTATAGGAATGCAAGGGATTTCTGTGTGTTGATTTTATATCCTGCAACTTTACTATATTCATTGATTAGCTCTAGTAATTTTCTGGTGGGGCCTTTAGGGTTTTCTATGTAGACAATCATGTCATCTGCAAACAGTTAGAGTTTTACTTCTTATTTTCCAATTTGGATTCCTTTTATTATTTTTCTGCTCTGATTGCTGTGGCCAAAACTTCCAAAACTATGTTGAATAGTAGTGGTGAAAGTGGGCACCCTTGTCTTGTTCCTGACTTTAGGGGAAATGCTTTCAATTCTTTTATGGTCCAACTCTCACATCCATATATGACTACTGGAAAAAACATAGCTTTGACTATACAAACCTTTGTTGGCAAAGTAATGTCTCTGCTTTTTAATACACTGTCTAGGTTTATCATAGCTTTCCTTCCAAGAAGCAAGCATCATGGCTGCAGTCACAGTCCACAGGGGTTTTGGAGCCCAAGAAAATAAAAAAAATGGAGACTGTTTCCATTGTCTCCCCATCTATTTGCCATAAAGTGATGGGACAGGATGCCATGATCTTAGTTTTTTGAATATCAAGTTTTAAGCCAGCTTTTTCACTCTTTTCTTTTACCTTCATCAAGAGGCTCTTTAGCTCCTCTTCACTTTCTGCCGTTAGGCTGGTATATCTGCATATCTGAGGTTATCGGAATACCAGATCACCTTACCTACTTCCTGAGAAATCTGTATGCAGGTTGTACTCTAAACCATGAAGTAAAAACCAGAACCCATACAATCAGAATTTTCCCAGTCACTAAGCTATGTAGACTGATTCAAACTCTTAAGAGCTACAGGCATATTTCACAGCACAGAAAAATTGCGTTTTATTTCTGCTAAGACAAAACAAACAATGGCAGTATTTTTCAAGATAGATAACAGAAGATAGACAAATGAAGAAAGAGATGAGAGAGAGAGTAGTCTTTTGCCACCAACAATGTGGATATAATACAGACAGGCATAGAGCAATGATATTTTTGGAGGTAGAAACAACTCTAGGTTTCATCAGCTCCCTGCCCCATCCCACCTGCAATTCTATAAATGAGAAAACTGACAGCCCTGCTCACATACATAAAGACAGAGAGATCCTATAGTCTCTTCCCTTTTCCTAAGATGGGTTTTTTCCCACTGCACTCATCCTGCCCACTCCCCACTTAGATATCAACTGAGGTCTTCAGTTAGCTATTTTTATACCCTTAGAAAGTTTAGTTGCTCAGTCATGTCCAACTATTTGCGACCCCATGGACTGTAGCCTACCAGGCTCCTCTGTCCATGGGATTTTCCAGGCAAGAATACTGGAGTAGGTTGCCGTTTCCTTCTCCAGAGGATCTTCCCAACCAAGGAATCGAACCCAGGTCTTCCACTTTGTAGGCAGACACTTTATCGTCTGAGCCACCAGGGAAGTCCAGAGGTTCAATATAAATTTATACCATTACCATTGCAATATTTCAGTCCCTGCATGCGAGTGTGTGTGCTCAGTCGCTTCAGTCATGTCCAACTCATTACAATCCTGTGGCCTATAGCCCACCAGGCTCCTCTGTCCATGGGATTCTCTAGGCAAGGATACTGGATGGGTTGCCATATCCCTTCTCCAAGGGATCTTCCCCCACCCAGGGATTGAACCCAGGTCTCCTGTGGCTCCTGCATTGGCAGACGGATTCTTTACCACTGAGCCACCTGGGAAGCACTTCACTCCTTACTCAATTCCTTTGGCTGTACAAAATTATCTCGGTCTTCCTTATCACCTACTCTTCCACCCACAAAAGGAACTTTTAAACATTTATTTCATGGGCACCTCCCAGGAGCCAGTGTTGCTTTGCTAACGATGCATCATTGTTCTTCAGACGGGATGCACAGCCCATGGGTGGGGTTCCTGGCTTGGGCTGGCTTATTGCATTTCCAAAAGCTCCAAGAACAGAAGGGACTAGATAAAAGGGTCCACACAGAGCCCTCCCAGCAGCTCCTGGTCCAGCCAGGTGCTGTGTCGCCTACTCCTGTTCTCATCCATCCTTGCTCCTCTTCTCCCCATCAATACCTCAGTCCCCATGCTCCTTTGCTCCTTTGCTCCCTCATGCTTTATAAGGTCCAAGGCAGTGGTCCCCAACTTTACTGGCTCAAGAGACCAGTTACATGGAACACAGTTTTACCACAGACTGGGGGTGGAAACTGGAGCAGGAAATGGCAACCCACTCCAGTACTCTTGCCTGGAGAATCCCAGGGACAGGGGAGCCTGTTGGGCTGCCATCTATGGGGTCACACAGAGTCGGACACGACTGAAGCAACTTAGCAGCAGGGGGTGGAAGGGCTGGTTTCGGGATGATTCAAGCACATTACATTTATCATGTGCTTCATTTCCATTATTATTACATCAGCTCCACCTCAGATCATCAGCCATTAGATCCTGAAGGCTGGGGACCCCTGGTCTAAGGGGGACCCTAATCATTATATGAAAGAGTTTGAGATTTATCGCCATGTGTCATCAGGGTTCTCTGTACCTTTAAACACTTTCTCTTTGGATTAATTTCCTCTGTACGTGGTCTCTCTGATCCCTCTCGTTGCACATTATCTTAACTGGCTCTGTGTCCAGGTCCACTTCTGTGCTGTCGCTTGCACACAGCTGCAGCCTTTGGTTGCCAGGACAGCTGGACATGCTCGTCAGTGACATGCTTCTTACAGAGGCATTTATTAACTCACCCTAATGGCTCCAATACTTTGGCCTCCTGATGCGAAGAGCCAACTCATTGTAAAAGACCCTGATGCTGGGAAAGATTGAAGGCAAGAGGAGAAGGGGACAACAAAGGATGAGATGGTTGGATGGCACCACCGACGCGATGGACATGACTTTGAGCAAGCTCTGGGTATTGGTGATGAGCTGGGGAGCCTGGCGTGCTGCAGCCCCTGGGGTCACAGAGAGACTGACACAACTGAGTGACTGAGCAACAGCAATGGCTTCATGGATTTAGAAAAAAACTACTTGAGAAGCGGATGCCACAAAAGCTTCTGAAATGATATTGACACAAACCCAATAAAATGCTATTCCAAGCATAGGGAAAAAAAAAAAGTAGACACAACTCTACTGCCCCACCGGAAAATTTTGGAGGTTGAGGAAAGAACTTCTTTCTCAAAATAGACCCTTCCCACCGTACATGGCCAGCTTAGAAACACAAAGTCCCTACAGCTGGGATAGAGTCCACCCCTTTCCACCTTAAACCAGGACTCAATCAACTTTATCTGCAAAGCCTGGATAGTAAATATTTGGGGCTTTGAGGGTTGTAGAGTCTCTGATGCAAGTCCTCGATTCTATTGTTGTAGGAGGAGGCAGCCGTCCACGGCACATAAACCAAGGAGCCTGCCGGTGTCCTGATAAACTTTATTTACAGAAACAGGCAGTGGCCAGATTCAGCCTGCGGACTGTAGATTGCAGACCCCAGCTCGAACTCGATCCCAGATCATAATCAGTGTGAACCACAGCCTCCAGAGAGCTCAGTTATCTGATCTTAGAGTCCCAAAGGCCCAGGGAACGCACTCGCCCATGTGTTCGGATGAAGTTCCAGTCTCAAGCATAAGACCTTGCTGAAGTTAATGAAGATTAAATTTGAAAATAATATCAAAATGGAGCAGTGGAGAGAAGGCTAAGCATGCAGTCTGAGCTGAAGAAATGCCATACAGGCCACTGCATCCACCACCTGCTGAATCTGGATTAGAGAAGAGGTTGCTAGATAACCAGTAACCTCAAAAAAGGCTGACTTATAAAGAGAGATAGATATGGAAGCTGACCCTCAATGATTAAGAAGTCAAACACAGTGTTATCCGCTCAGTCGTGTCTGACTCTTTACGACCCAATGGACTGTGGCCCACCAGGCTCCTCTGTCCATGGGATCCTCCAGGCAAGAATACTGGAGTAAGTTAGCCACTCCCTTCTCCAGGGTATCTTCCTGACTCAGAGATCAAAACCAATCTCCTGCATTGCAGGCAGATCCTTTACTGACTGAGCCACCAGGGAAGTCCAAAAAGTCAAATAGCTGGAAACAAATGAGAAATCCCTGGATTCTCACAGGCAAGTCTGGCCACTAGATCATTCAGGCATGACCTAAATCAAATCCCTTATGATTATACAGTGGAAGTGACAAGTAGACTCAAGGAATTAGATCTGATAGAGTGCCTGAAGAACTATGGACAAAGGTTTGTAACATTGTACAGGAGGCGGTGATCAAAACCATCCCTAAGGACAAATGCAAAAAGGCAAAATGGTTGTCTGAGGCGGCCTTACAAATTAGCTGAGAAAAGAAGAGAAGTGAAAGGCAAAGGAGAAAAGGAAAAATATACCCATCTGAATGCAGAGTTCCAAAGAATAGCAAGGAGAGATAAGAAAGCCTTCCTCAGTGATCAATGCAAAGAAATAGAAGGAAACAATAGAATGGGAAAGACTAGAGATCTCTTCAAGGAAATTAGATACCAAGGGAACATTTCATGCAAAGATGAGCACAATAAAGGACAGAAACGATATGGACCTAACAGAAGCAGAAGATATTAAGAAGAGGTGGCAAGAAAACACAGAAGAACTATACAAAAACAGATCTTCATGACCCAGATAAACACAATGGTGTGATCACTCACCTAGAGCCAGACATCCTGGAATGCAAAGTCAAGTGAGCCTTTCAAAGCATCACTACAAACAAAGGTAGTGGAGGTGATGGAATTCCAGCTGAACTATTTCAAACCCTAAAAGATGATGCTATGAAAGTGCTCCACTCAATATGCCAGCAAATTTGGAAAACTCAGCAGTGGCCACAGGACTGGAAAAGGTCAGTTTTCATTCCAATCCCAGAGAATGCTCAAACTACCACACAATTGCACTCATCTCACCTGCTAGCAAAGTAATGCTGAAAATTCTCCAAGCCAGGCTTCAACAGTAAGTGAAACTAGAAATCCCAGATGTTCAACCTGGATTTAGAAAAGGTAGAGGAACCAGAGACCAAATTTCCAACATCCATTGGATCACAGAATAAGCAAGAGAATTCCAAAAAACATCTACTTCTGCTTCATTGACTATGCAAAGACTTTGACTGTGTAGATCACAATAAACTGTGGAAAATTCTTAATGAAATGGGAACACCAGACCACTTGACCTGCCTCCTGAGAAATCTGTATGCTGGTCAAGAAGCCATAGTTAGAACTGGACATAGAACAATGGTCTGGTCCCAAATTGGGAAAGGAGTATGTCAAGGCTGTATATTGTCACCTTGCTTATTTAACTTATTGCAGAGTACATCATGAGAAATACTGGGCTGGATAAAGCACAAGCTGGAATCAAGACTCCAGGGAGAAATATCAATACCTCAGATATGCAAATGACACCACCCTTATGGCAGAAAGCAAAGAGGAACTAAACAGCCTCTTTATGAAAGTGAAAGAGGAGAGTGAAAAAGTTGGCTTAAAACTCAACATTCAAAAAGCTATGATCATGGCATCTGGCCCCATCACTTCATGGCAAATAGACAGGGAAACAATGGAATTGGTGACAGACTTTATTTTCCTGCAGCCCAAAATCACTGCAGATGGTGACCGCACCCATGAAATTAAAAGACGCTCACTCCCTGGAAGAAAAATTATGACCAACCTAGACAGCATATTAAAAAGCAGAGACGTTACTTTCAACAACAAAGATTCATCTAGTCTAAGCTACGGTTTTTCCAGTAGTCATGTATGGATGTGGGAGTTGTACCATAAAGAAAACTGAGTGTGGAAGAACTGATGCTTTTGAACTGAGGTGTTGGAGAGGACTCTTGAGAGTCCCTTGGACAGCAAGGAGATCAATCAACCAGTCAATTGCAAACATCAGTCCTGAATATTCATTGGAAGGACTGATGCTGAAGCTGAAGTTCCAATACTTTGGCCACCTGATGCATAGAACTGACTCATTTGAAAAGCCCCTGATGCTGGGAAGGATTGAAGGCAGGAGGAGAAGGGGACGACAGAGGATGAGATGGTTGAATGGCATCACTGACTCGATGCACATGAGTGTGAGTAAGCTCTGGGAGTTGGTGATGGACAGGGAGGCCCGGCGTGCTGCAGTCCATGGGGTCACAAACAGTTGGACATGACTGAGCGACTGAACTGACTGACTGAGGAAATCCATGGATTCCTGAGGACCCTTTTTTTTTTTTTTTTTTTTGCCACCCTGTTCAGCATGTGGGATCTTAGTTCCCCAGCCAAGGATTGAACCCATAACCCTGCATTGGAAGCATGGAGTCTTAACCACTGGACCATAGGGAAGTCCCATGCCTGAGGACTTTTAATTCACTTCTCTGCCTTCCCAGGTCACATAACTTTGGAAAGTCATCCTCTCCTCCTCATCATCCTCATCTTCATCCTCATCCTCATCCTTATCTTCCTTCTCATCAACCTCTTCATCACATTTGTCATCACTATTTCTAAAAGTTCCCCTTCATTAAAACACTGTGCTCTGCACTTTACATGTACTATTTGATTAATCTTTGCAATATCCCTGTGAGATAAGAGATATAGGTCATTCTCATTCTGCAGACTAGCAGGCTGAGACCCAATGGTTAGTAGCCTGAAAAGAGTTCCACAACTAGAAAACTGCAGAGCCCAGATTCAGATCCAGTCCTCTGCCATCCACAGCCCATTCTCTTAACTAGAAACATTCCAATACAGCGTGTGACTGCTGCTCAAAGATGCTCATGACTAAAATCCCTATCACCATCTGGGTCCATCCTGAGCATTTTATTGGTACCACAAATAGCTGTCGATTCAGAAGGACACCGGCAGCTTCACCCTTGCCGATTCCCTTCTGCAGAGGTGAAGGGTTAACAAGCTCACCCATGGTGCCCGGAGCAGAAGCATTTAGTGAGCAGCTGGGAAGACCTACTGCCCTTACACTCTTAATGCATATGCATGGCATCACCCTCACTAGCCTCCTGCATTTGTTTTTGTGTGGGTTTTTTCCTCCACAAGGAGACTGTGGAGGAAGTCACACAGGCTTCGCATGAACTGTGTCTCTTCTCAGAAAAAGCCCTGGTACAGGACAGAATCTGCTCCTAAGGGATTACAAAGATGGGGCTCTTTGTAATAGATCCACCAGAAAGACCACCCGAAATAAAATTCAGTTAAAACAAAAATTGCAAAAGACTATTCATCACCCAAAATCTATAGTGGGCTAGGTTTCCTCAGTCAGGAATACCCATTCAAGGTGCCATACACCCTCAGAGCTACTGGTGGTTACAAAATGGATCATGGAGGGAAGCAAACTAGAAACACAACTTAATTTTTTATAAGGGAGCTTTTATTCCACTGTCCTGCCTTTTCCAATTAGAGGGACCTGGCTACACTTCAAAAGGAATGAAGCTCTTTCCATCTGGCTAGACCTACCACACTGGGAGTAGCAGACTTGGTTCTCTAAAGCTCCCCAAAGTCCAGAACGATGAGTGAGCTTGGCAGCGAATTAAGAGGGCAAACCTCCATATAACAATAGAGTGTCCGCCTCTGACACAGACCATCACTTCTCTCTGTGACGACTCCACTTGTGAACACACCAAACTAAAGAGGAAATCCCACACACAGATATAGATAGACAGATAAGACAAATGGAAGACGCAAAACCAGTGCAGAGGGAGACTGCATTCAGGAAGCAATGCAGTTAGTCACTTTCATTTGCTCTCAGAAAAATGAACATAACCAGGCCCACCCCTCACTCTCTCAGGTTCTCAGTATAAACTACCTCATTGTATATGAATTGCTCAATATGGTCCAAATACGCAATTTTCAGCAACCTGACTACAATAATTATTTTTGAACACATTTCAGACTTGTGACTTGAAATATAAGGACTTATAAGTACAGAATAATTGAGGGTCTGGTGACTGCTTAGTTTTAGAAGACTTTGCATTGAATTTCTGTTTTTAATAAGGGGGTAAATTTTCACTTAAGTATCATGAAAAAGTATTCTGATAGACGTAAACAATAGAGTTTTGCATGCATTATGAATTTGAGCTTGAAATGATAAATTGTACAGTTGAGTCAGGGCAGACCCTATAATTAGAATCTATTCCTGCTCACCTTTTTACCACCAGTCCTCACAGTGACTGGCTTTAGTAGAAGTTCAATACATGTATATATATATTTTTTTTTAATAAGTACATGAAGGAAAGTAAAGAAAAAGAGGGTGAGAGAAGGAAAGAAAGGAGGAAAGAAACTAGTCAGTCTGAAATTGTCCTATGTTCAAACAATTAACAATTACCATGTCAAACAGGTGACACCATAAGACCTAATTCTTCTCCCATGCACATGCTTCATAAGAAAAGACAAGCAGGTATGGGCAGAAAGAATTCTTAGATTGAAGTTGGTAATTGAGGGAAGAACTGTGATGCTTTTTAGAAAGAAACATAACTACCAGTACATTCAGGAGTCTGCTGTCTACACCCCACCCCCCACCTCCAGACTAGCCCCCAAGCAGAAGAATCATGACATTATGATCTGGTTCAGCCTATGAGAACAAGAAAAGAATGCTAGAAAATAGTGAATTCACCAGAAATTCTCAAGAAAACCTACTAATAGCCTTCCCAGATGGAGGAAATTGGGATTCTTCAATAAAAGTGTTTTTCTCCTCATCTATAGTTTGAGTATCCAGGGTACAACTTTTATAGGAAAAGGCAGAATAAATGCTTGATTCTTTTCTTTTATTATCTAGTCTTTGAAACAAAGTTTGGCTTACTAGCATTTTCCAGTGGTGACCAATGAATTGTTCTATTTTGAGTATTACCACAAACTCACTGATATTATTACTTTTCTTGGGTATCAGTCCATTATAGATATTATTTGTATTGATGTTCAAAATATTCAATTTTTCAATATATAAACTCCATCCTGAGTCCATACGGACATACCAAACCAATTTGGGGCCCCAGTGTTTTTGCTTTACTCCTTCTATATCATGACTTCTTTTTTTTTTAACTATAAACTTTTTTGTTCTCAATGACAAGGGAATAATAGAATATCACATAATTAATCCTCTGCTTTATCCATACCACACAGAACAGTCTTTAAATTATGATACCAACACAATTACCAGCAATATAATTATTACAAGCAGATTATAATTTTAAATTTTTTGTCTTGCGTGTATATATGTACACTGAAGAAGTAACTTGAGTTATTTAGGGTTTTGGGGGTTTTTTTTGGCCACACCATGTAGCATTCAGAATCTTAGTTCACCAGACAGGTATTGAACCCATGTACCCTGCATTGGGAGCTCACGGTTCTAACCACTGGACTGCCAGGAAAGCCCCAAGGGTTAACTTTTATTTTTATTTTTTTACTTTTACTTATTCTGTATTTCATTTTTATTTTCAGGAGTTGTTTTCTCAATTTGTGTCTTAATTATGTAAAATATTTATCTTTACAGAAGCAATTGTATATAATGAAGCTAGTAAAAGTAACCTAATAGAAATACCTTTTGTAAAGCATTAAGGACCTGAGTTCCTGGAAATGAAGTTCATTTAATGCGCATGTATTAATAGACAAAGGCTTCCCAGGTGGCTCAGTACTAAAGAATCTGCCTTCAGTGCAGGAGATGTGGCTTCAATCCCTGGGTCAGGAGATCCCCTGGAGGAGAAAATGGCAACCCACTCCAGTATTCTTGTCTGGAAAATTCCACGGACAGAGGAGCCTGGCAGGCTACAGTCCATAAGGGTCACAAAGGGTTGGGCACGACTGAGCAACTGAACACACATCAGTAAGCAAGCACTTTCCAATAGGGTTATTTTTTTATCTTTTTTCATTTATTTTCATATAATTGTGCTATAGTATGCAAATATGGTCTAATGACAATAAACATTTGAAATATGTTGAGAATTTCTTTCTGGCCTATTATGCAATTCATTTTTATAAGTATTCCATGTATACTTTAAAAATGTATATTCTAGGAACTTCTCTGGCAGTCCAGTGGTTACAACTCCACACTTTCACTGCAGGACGTGCAGTTCCATCCCTCATAGGGGAGCCAAGATCCTTCATGCTGGTCCCACACGCTGTGTGGAACAGCCAAAAATATAATAATAATTTTTTTTAATGTATGTTCTCTAATTCTTAGGTGCAGAGTTCTATAAATGTTCATTAAATCAAGCAGGCTAGCTTATGTTGATTAAAGTTTTTTTAACTTTCCTTATTTCAGGCTACTTTATCCATCAATAATTGAGAGAGGCATATTGAAAATTCATACAATAATGGTGAATGTGTCAGTATCTTGTTGTAGATTTGCCATAGTTTGCATTATATATGTTTATGTCTATTTTATTAAGGCCATACAAGTTGATATTGCTGATAAATATTGTTGATACAGAAATTTTATCACTGTGTACTAATTCTCACTTTTTGATGATATATTTTTGTCTGATATTAATATTACTATAATATTTTTGGTTATCATTTGCCTGGTTTTTGCCTTCTACATCTATTAATTTTGAAACTCTCCATATTTTTATATTTTAGAATTTTCTTTTGTAAACAGTATTTATATTAAGAGTTAGTTTTTTCTTTTCTTATTTAAATTGTCATTTAATTGGTGAGGTTAATCCATTTGTATTAATTGTGAGTACTACTAAATCACAATTGATTTATACCACCTAATTTCAAACTATTTGCCTTATTTCCCCCCTCCTCTCTTACTTCATTTTTAATTAAATCTTTAAACCTCTTTTGTTATTTTTTAAATCTCCTACTTGCCTTTGGTATTAAATAATATTGTGTTTGGGTTTCTTTTCATTTATCTTTCTGATCTTGGCATACAGTTTTCTTCCAGTAGCTGTGGGTTTATGTCATGATTTCTGAAAACTTAGTAGTCATTGTCTTTTCAATATTGTCTTTATTCTGTTATACATATTCTATTCTAGTCCTTCAAACTAATTAGACATAAGTTATCTCTTATTCTAGTCTCCATGTTTCTTAATCTTTTTCAAATTTTTCTATTCTTTTCATATAGGGTAATTCTTTCAGGTATATCTTCTAGTTCATAAGTTGTTTCTTCATACATATCTAAATTGCTCTTTAACTCATTCTGAACCTGTGGCCATTCTAGTTCCTATTAAGAGAACTCTACTAATGTGGGAATTTGGGATTTTATTTCTCCAACTTTCAGAGTTTCAGATCTTTTCCCGGCATAGGCATAGTAGTGCTAATCTAAGCATCTGATCTCTAGTCTACCTCCCAAGCATTTGTTTATAATTCATTGCTCTCTCCTATGGTCTTAGATCCCTTTTCTTTCAGTTTTTTTCAATCTTATTTGAGCTTATTTATATCTGAATAAGGTCTGAGCTCTAGTTAGCGCTGCTGCTGCTGCTGCTGCTGCTGCTAAGTCGCGTCAGTCGTGTCTGACTCTGTGCTACCCCATAGATGGCAGCCCACCAGGCTCCCCCGTCCCTGGGATTCTCCAGGCAAGAACACTGGAGTGGGTTGCCATTTCCTTCTCCAGTGCATGAAAGTGAAAAGTGAAAGTGAAGTCGCTCAGTCGTGTCCAACTCTTAGCGACCCCATGGACTGCAGCCTACCAGGCTCCTCCATCCATGGGATTTTCCAGGCAAGAGTACTGGAGTGGGGTGCCATTGCCTTCTCTGCTAGTTAGCTCTGGGCTACATCAAAAGTTATTATTATTGTCATATATCCAGAATCTAGTTTTTTACATCAAATGTCTCTTCAAATTATCTATTCTGCTATATTGCCAGAAACAGGATACCCAATCTGCAAAATGAGATTGGATATGAAAATTATATTATTAAAAAGATAACAAAAGTTCAAGTTATCTCACTTTGGTTTACATAGAATTATACAAATGATTGAAACAATGAACAGAAAAAAATTATTATAGTAAAAATAAAAGTGGAATTTCTTCATCCACCTATTCTTTTTTTTTGAATTCTCATAGCCGTCAAGACACCATGGGATAGGTCTGTTTCCTAACCAAGAACATACATATTTACATAAACAGAAAGCTAGAAATAAACATTAACCTTGTGCGTGTGTTAGCCACTCAGTCGTGTCTTTGTGATCCCATGGACTGTAGCCCACCAGGCTCCTCTGTCCATGGGATTCTCCAGGCAGAAAAACTGGAGTGGGTAGCCATTCCCTTCTCCAGGGATCTTCCCGACCCAGGATCAAACCTGGGTCTCCTGCATTGCAGGTGTATTCTTTACCTTTTGAACCACCAGGGAAGGCCCCTTACAACACTTTTAAGTTTAGAAAACATTTTAAATAAAAATTTATATTAATATTACTGAGATTAAATAAGTTATTGCTATTAAGGTTTATAAAGTGTTTTTATATCACTTGATCATCACAACTTTCTGAAGGAATGAACACCATTTTTATCCTCAGCTCATTGTTGAAAAAAGAGCCAGTGAGATCAAGTGATTCATTGAAGGTGACACGGTGACAGAGCCAAGACACGAAGCCAAGATCACTAACTCCATTTCCTGGGCTCTGTCCATTACAATGTCTTGAAGAAGATTTTTAAAATATTAACTGAACTAACCTAGATGGAAAAGATTCTCCTGTCCTCTGGAAACTTGGAATTTAAAAAATGGAAATAAAAAAAAAGATAACAAAATGATAAACTATATTGATATATGTAATTACCTATGCAGCAATGAAACTTGCAAACCAAACTTGACAAGAACAGAAATCATATGTGGATGGGAACCATCGCTTTTTATTAATATTCTAATCAAAAGCAAAGCAATGAAATTGGGCAGGATAACATTCATTCAAGTACAATATTAAAATATGTATAAATCAGCAGACTCTGACACCATTCCGAACTTTTGAGCTCCATTTCATAGGTGTGTTACTAATTACGGTGAGAAGCTAACAGAAAACACCCCTACAAGAAGGCCTCAGTCAGGATGACTAAGATCAGAAGGTTCCAAACTCTAAATTATGTATCTCCTGAAAAGACTCCCTCATAGCTCAGTTGGTAAAGAATCTGCCTGCAATGCAGGAGACCCCTGTTCGATTCCTGGTTGGGAAGATCCCCTGGAGAAAGGATAGGCTACCCACTCCAGTTGTCTTGGGCTTCCCTTGTGGCTCAGCTGGTAAAGAAGGCACCTGTAATGCGGGAGACCTGGGTTCGATCCCTGGGTTGGGAAGATCCCCTGGAGAAGGGAAAAGCTACACACTCCAGTATTCTAGCCTGGAGAATTCCATGGACTGTATAGTCCATGGGGTCACAAACAGTCAGACACAACTGAATGACTTTCACTTCACTTCACTTCAAAAGATTCTATTTGATTCTGTGATCATCCCAAGTCCTAGAGGAAACTGAGGGCCCCGCTATATTCCTTCCAGTTGCCTCTAAGAGAATAAAATTTAACTGGATGCAGGGTCTGCTCTCTCATTGCCCAACTCATCACCAAAGACCAGATAAGATTCCCCAGTAAGGCTCCCCTTGGTACTATCTGCAATCTCTAAATAACTCTGAGGCTCAGGAAACTAATCTTCATCTTGTTGTGCCAAATACTGGGGAAACAACCACCTTCATCATAGGCTCTGAGCCATCAACAATATAGGAAGACCATCATGATGTCATTTAGAAATAAAAGTACTAACTCATGGTTAGTTCTGCTGGGGGAGACTAAAGTGGCCAGTGTTGAAATATGATACAGCATAAATACTCTACGGTTCAGTCCTAGCCCAGGGGAGTCAGTATTCACCTTAGTAAAGGCACATAGCCCACAAACTAAGTGCACAGCTTCTGGGCCCCGGGAGAACTGTCTGACACCACTTACCGGACAACTTCTACTTAAGCAATATCATCCTCAGATACAAGTAGCAGAAAAACAAAAGACTTCCCTGAGGTTACAGTGTGAGTCAGAGGAACCTCTGGACCAGAACTTAACTGATAAACAGTGGCACCTACTTCAGAGGCACTTAGAGACTAAGAAAAGAATGTTTATAACCTGCTCTTCCTATCTTGTAACCATTCTGAGCTATTTTTCTATGATACCGTTTAGCCCCTTTGTCCATGGAATTCTCCAGGCCAGAATATTAGAGTGGGTAGCCTCTCCCTTCTCCATGGGATCTTCCCAACCCAGGGATCGAATCAGGGTCTCCGGCATTGCAGACAGATTCTTTACTGTCTGAGCCACCAGGGAAGCCCCCTTAGATCCCTAGGACCCCTAACTGTTAACGGCACTTTCACTAAACTCAGGGAAATATACAGCCTGCATGCTTGCAGGCTAAGTCGCTTCAGTCATGTCCGACTCTGTGCAACCCTATGGACAGCAGTCCACCAGGCTCCTCTGTCTACAGGATTCTCTGGGCTAGAATACTGGAGTGGGTTGCCATTTCCTTCTCCAGGGAAATATACTAAGCTTTGCTAAACGTTACTGTATATATAGCAATGGGCATACTACATTAAAACCATACAGAAATACACTGAAACATGGAAAAAACAGAAAAGTACATACTTATAGGTTCATACACTGGTAGGTTACAAATTCAGTATCCATAAAGAAAGGTTTAAAATTGAGGCAGCAGCTGTCCAGAAACGCATGCATGGCTCACAGTCACACGTGCCCAGTGGCTTCCACATGGGATCGTCCGAGCAAGGGCAGCCGCTGAGCATGGTGGCTGCACAGACACACCCAGCCACCGCGTGCAAATCTGCATTTGCTCCAAGAATCCTCCCCGAAGTCACGTACGTTTATTCCCCATGTAAATTCGGGACTGGATTTTCACAGTTTGGCCCAGCGCCCCTGCAAATCGCTGCTTCTTTATCATTCACAATGCCGCAGCTGTTCTTGTCACAAGGAGGACAAAGACCAGAAAGACAATCCATTTAGTCTTCGCCCCTTGCTGTTCCTTTTAAAAAGGAAAGAAGAAAGGGTGGGGGGGAGGTGCTGTTTCTTTTTGTCTGTTTGTTCGCGTGCTCTTGTCTGTATGCGATATGCTCTCGTATCAGCCCCGTTCATGACACTGCACAGCCACCCAGAATGGTCTAAACCAAAAGTCCACCTTTAATGGAGATAGACCTGGCCATTTCCCCCTTGACCTGACGCACCTATGACAGGCTGAAGTGACTTTTACAATTCTGCTGGCCTGAGCTAAACAGAGACAAGCAGAGTGGGTCACAGGCTGTTAATGGTTGTACACCATCAAGCCTGTTAGGATCGAAGCTTTGCTTTAACCAAACCTCCCCACATCTGCACTGGGGCGCAAGACTTCCTCTGCTTCCATCTCCCCATGCTGTTTGCCTTGCTCCCTCCGGAGTGCCTGTTTAGCCCTGCTTCCTTAAGGAACTGCTGGCTGATGAGAGAGACTTCAGAACTCCTTGAACAACTAAACAATTGGATCCCACCCTTCCTGAAGCCAATAAGGATGTTTGCAAAAACCCAAACAGCCTGGGGAGGTGTCAGGAAGCAAACCGAGGAAGGCATGCTGTTTCTAGCCCAGAAACAGCACAGAGATTTTATTCTGGTTTGCTTGTTTGGGTTGTCAGGGGAATTCGGCCCCTCCCAGGGAAATGCTGACAGTCTACAGGCTACCATTCGGAGAGACGATCTCCGTCATGTCTGGCCACAAGCCTCAGGGGGGCCCAAGCGAGGAGACAAATGATGAAAGGATGTCAGAAATAATTGCTTACCTCGTATCAAGTAAAAGAGAAATGGGAAAATTTAGAATAGACTTCACAACCTTCTGCATTGCAGGCAGATTCTTTACCATCTGAGCCACCAGGGAAGCCCCCTCTCACCCACTGGGACTTGCCAAATGCCTTGCCTACTTGGATACTGAAAACTTAACTTATTTTGAAAAAGTTATGACGCTTTCGTTGCCAGAAAATGAGGAAATATGCTATAGAACACAACACAGGCATCATGTGGCAGCATAGGAGAGACAGAGAAGCCCAAGAAATAGTCAAAGAACACTGAGGCTTTCTTGATGAAAGAGTGCATGAAAGAGTTCTATTGCCCTTGTGGGATAAAACTGAGAAAGCCGTTATGGAGATGAGATGTTGGATTTTATAAATTTTAGAGCTAAATGATGCCTTAAACTTCATCTAAAAGAACTCTTAAGCTTTCCAGATTAATTACTCACTGGAGACAGCAAATGCCGTTGAAGCAATCAATGGGTTGGATTGAACGAGACAGAGGAACTTAGAAGACAGGAGAAAGCTCCCTGTTTCCAGTGCCCAGACAGTGACTAAAGCTGCAGGTGGAGGGGAACCCACTAGGTGTCAGGCGGAAAGTGAGAGGACGCTGGAGTCATGGAGTCACAGAGTTGGGCATGCCAACTAAGATAACTCTTACAAGGAATCATGGCAGGCGAGTATTTTTAGAGTCCTTTGCTTTTCCTAAAGTTATTTATTATAAAATCATTACAGCAAAAAATTAAAATAACTTAAAATTCTCACAATTGGAAATTCAACATTATTACATGAGTATGTTACATATGTATGGTCAGTCGTGTCCAGCTCTTTGCCATCCTATGGACTGTAGTCCACTGGGCTCCTCTATCCATGGGATTTCCCAGGCAAGAATACTGGAGTGGGTTGCCACTTCCTTCTCTAGGGGATCTTCCTGACCCAGGGATTGAATCCGCATCTCCATCTTATCCTGCATTGCAGGCAGATTCTTTACTGCTTGAGCCTATTAAATGAGTAGAAGAATTTAGTCTGAAATCATCAACTTAAGTGGTCAAGAGTTCAAATTGTGCCTTCCAGGGTCCAAAAAGAAACAGACATGCAGTCACCTGAGCCCTCAGCCGGGATCACCCATGGCTTCTGCTTCATGGGGGAGCTGAGCTTTCCCCTTCATCCCCACTTCCTAGTCATGAGCTCCAGCCCCTGCTCATCACAGCCACTTTTCCCACATTCCCAAAGCACGCTGAACTCTGAAACTGAAGATCTTCACATACACATGAGATTATCAGAATAGGAGAAACAGAACTTCATTATTATCCATACCTCGGCCTTCACTCTCATCCCAACCTACTGAAAAAGGAATAACAAAAGCCTTGTTCCCACTCAATCTCAGCCATCACACCTTGGACCCTCTGCTTTTCAGGACCACTTGAGCTCCTGGGGTTCTAGTTTTTGCTTTCAAAGAGGAAAGTAAGAGAAGGAAATATTGAACACCAAATAGCCTATACTGTTGTGAAATAGTGCTCCATAGGAACAAAGTAGCTTGGAGATTTCTCAAAATATGCAATAGGTTCTTAAAAAAATTATGTCAAACAACCCTTGGACACATTGAGGCCAAAGCAGGTTTAAAGGCTTGGGTCTTAGAATACTCTGTAGACTGAAACATTTCCCCCTTAAACACTCTACGGGTACCCCTTCTTTAAATTGGGCTCAGAGAATGGTTTGTTTGTTTGTTTTTTTCTCCTATTAGCATTATTAGTTTCTCTCTCATATCAGGCTTCAAACAGTCAACTGAGGGAAAAAAAAAAATCACAGGTTCAATTTCCTGAGCTAATGTCGTGAACTAGTAACATATCTGATCAGTAAATCATAACCAAAATGAACCATGAACTTCACTTTGCGCAGCTTCCCGAGACAGCACATGGCACATGGACAGTGAATTTCAATTCCCTGGGATGTCACTTCAGTTCATACCAGTGGCATTCAACTTCCAGAGTCTTTTGTGTTAAAAATGATAGATTTCCTTACACGTCAAAATGCTCACATATCCGTGCTAGCAAAGTATATTTGTACCTGACAGCTGTCACGGGCGAAATGGTGTTCTCCCAAAATTCATATGAATGTTGAAACCCCAACCTCCAGTTCCTCAGAATGGAGATGGAGTCTTTAAAGAGGTGGTGAAGTTAATGTGAGGTGGACCCTCAGCCAATATGAGAGATGTCCTTATAGAAAGAGGCCATGAAGATACAGACAGAGAGAGAGACACCAGACACTGTGCTCAGAGGGAGTGCGTGTGGACAGGCAGCAACAGGATGGCCGAGGAGAGACGTCTCAGAGGAAGCCAGCCCTGCCGGCGCCGTGATCTTGGACTTCTAGCCTCCAGAACTTTGAGAAAAATGTCTTGTTTTAGCCACCCAGTCTGGGTCCTTAGTTAAGACAGGTGGAACAAACTGATGCACTAGTCATCTCTGGCACATGAGGAGAACATTTGGAAATTTTCAGATTTCCTCAGCCACGTTCAATGGGGTGGTTGGACCACATGAGTTTTATTGTGCCAGATTGTTTCATGCTGATCCTAATGGAACACAGATCTCCCCACTAAGTGCCTAGTCTGGCCTGGAAATATAGAAAAGGGTGGGTAACTGGAATTCTCAAAGGAAGTGGAGGCAGGAAGTTAGTTTAGTCTCTCAACTCAAATTAAAATCAAAATGAGAGAAATTAATTTCCAAGCACTTCATTCCTCTTTTCCCCTTTGTCTCTTTTCCTTTCTTAATCCATGTTCTTATCTGCAAAATGAATGTTATAAACTTTAGTCCAAGCTATAATAAGAAAAGTTGAGTTAATATACTTGAGTGCTTCTCAAATGACAGAAGAGAATAAAATATTAGAGGCTAGGGTCCAAAAGGATGGAGGAAGTAGAGGAGATAGCTAATATTTACGGCAATCTCACCATGTGAAATATTCTGCCCTAAGTATTTTATATGGATCATCTATCTGTCTCATTAAAATCTCACAATAACCTGGTGCAGTGGGTAGTATTAATTGTATTTTACAAATACATTTGTAATATTCAGAAGGGTTAATTTGCTGCTCAATTCAAGCTGACAGTAAACAATACATTTGGGGGCCCAGAGATCCAAGCTCTAAACTACTATGATCTGTCCCAAGTTTAAATTTTCTTATTCTAGCTGATAAATTCATGGTAGTTTTGCATAGTAATTTGATACTTGTGTCCATATACAACAGAGACAGACGTTATTAATGTATGTGAGCATGTGTAGCCTTCTTCTTCTCCAATTGGCAGGGCAAATAACAGCTGGCAGAAGAAAAGAATTTAAAAAAAAAATAGGAAGGCAGAGGAAAAGCATATTCATCCACCACAGTGAAGCACTGCATTGGCAAGTATCAGATGGTACAGAATTTTGTGGGACTGAGGAAGAAAAACAAAGAAAGACAAGAGTTTCAGGGAGCAGCTACTCTCTGTGGAGGATATTAAGGGTGGCAGAAACAGGAGAAACAAATTTGAGGGTTTTTTCCCTGTCCTTTGAGAACTTACTCTCTACCTACCCCTCTCCCTGATATTTTCTTGATAAGAGCAGCTAAATACTTGAATTACTTTCAATTCTTTTTTTATGTGAGCTGATGATGAGAAAACATTGGCCACGTAAGTTCCCACTTTTGCTTGGGTAATATTTTCCACATTATTTTCTAGGCTGGATGTTCTAAAGCCAAGTTGGAGTCATGGCTGTACTTTTTTTCCATCTGTTACCCTACACCTGACCAAGAGTATGTTTTGACTCACAAGTTTACCAGCACAAGATTATTGGGAGAAGAAGGGAAAGGAGCAAAAGTGGGTGGATCCAGGGCATGATGATCCTCAGAAAGCATCCAAACCCTGGAAGGACACTCTGTCAATCAGTAGGGCTTAGGTTATGAGTTTAAAGCAAACAGCACCAGGCCTTCAGTGCCTAACAAAACAAAAGCTTTCTACTCACACAGAGGCTGATGGACTCTGATTGGAGGATGACTCTCACAAGAGGTGGCAGAGAACCCACGCTTCTTCTGTCTGTGGCACCCGCGTGACAACACAAGCCATTGGGATCAGCCAAGCCAGGAGGAGAAACACATTGGCTCTGCCCCACAGCTGCCAAGGGGCTGAGACAGGTAGTCTTCCTGCCTCTCAAAAGGGGAAGAAACCTGGAACTACTGTCGAAAGTGCGTCATGTCTGCCATGAAGGTGGCTGAGAACACAGAAAGACAATTTCACAATTTGAAGGAAAAGACAGTGACAGGACTCGATGTTTCGGGCACAGGAGCACATGTATGTGGCAGGATGGAAGCTCACTTAACAAGGAGTCTAAAGCCTTCATCACAAAGATGCAAGCGTGCATGTTAAGTGCATGTGAGCATGCATGTTAACTCTCTGAGACCCCATGGACTATCACCCACCAGGTTCCTCTGTCCATGGGATTCTCCAGGCAAGAATACTGGAGTGAGTTGCCATGATCCTTCAGGGGATCTTCCCAACCCAGGGATTGAGCCCACATATCTTATGTCTCCAGCATTGACAGGCGGGTTCTTTACCACTAGTGCCACACGGGAAGGCCCTCAAAACTGCAGGCAAGTGTTACTCTCCACGAGCACCCAACAGGCAGTGACGGTAAAAGCACCTGGACTCACTCAAAGCCCTGGGAGATCTGCCTACCAGGTCCCTAGAGAAGTTGGTAACTGCTGCAGGACTTGACGGCAAGTCAGTTTTGAAGCCGTTTCAGGGGCTGATTTCTACTTTAAGCTTGAGAAAAACACAGGATGTGACAATACATGGCCCAGAGACAAACAGAGTTTTGAGTCATGGCTGGAGCTTGCCCCTGGGATTGTACAAGCATGGAAGGTCCTGGAAGCTGAGAAATGCTGCTGCCTGGGAGAGCTGATAAAATCTCTCATTTGGGCTCATCCCTGGGTTCAAGGCACAAGATCTGACTCCATTCATGAGAGATGGGAGCAGACAGATTAGGTTTCCGTGGGGGCAGGTGTCACTGAGGGCTTAGCGCCACCCACACGGAGAACACCAGGAGTGACCGGGGGTGGGGAGACAGGACCTTTTCATCTTCATGGTGAAATGGGATGGTGTTTCTCCATTTGCTTTTTTTCCTGAGAGACTGGGGAAGGACCTTGATTACTTTTCATTGCTCTTTTGGATTTTATTTGACATTTTTAAAATTTATTTTACTGAAGTATAGTTGATTTACAATGTTGTGTTAATTTCTGCACAGTAAAGTCATTCAGTTATACAAAAATATGATTTTTCCTATTATTCTCCATTATGATTTATTGATAATAGTTCTCTATGATACACAATAGGACCTTGTTTATCTGATTGACCAAACAGACACTGAGCCTTGCGGGGCCCTGCTACAGCTGATGCACACACACTTTCTTGTCTTTAAGGAATCACCAGCATGTACAATTTCCACCTTTACAAGGCTATGTTACAACCAGCTCAGTCTAGGCTTCCCAGGCGGTGCTAGTGGTAAAGAACCCACCTGCCAACGTGGAAGACTTAAGAGACACGGGTTCAATGCCTGGTTCAGGAAGACCCCCTGGAGGAGGGGATGGCAACCCACTCCAGTACTCTTGCCTAGAGAATGCCAAGGAGAGAGAAGCCTGGCGGGCTACAGTCCCTGGGGTCACAGAGTCAGGCACAACTGAGTAGGCACCTTGGATAGTGGAATCAAATGCCCACCTCAAAATGTTTCTATCCATCGAACAGATTCATATCATACATGGCTTCATGCCATGTGCTCTTCTGGATTCTGAGGACTCAAGAGTTCTCAAGAAGAACATCCCTGTCCTTGTGGGGCTCTCATTCCAGTAGAGGGAGTGAATGCTGAAAAGCAGGCAAACAGGAGTGTGACGGGTGACCGGGTAAAGTCAATGACTCATGCCACAAGTAACAAAGAATAGCGGGAGACTGCTCCCTTCCATGTGCAAGTCAAAGAGGTGCCCTCAGCAGAGGGAACATTTCACACGAGGCCAGAGGGCTGAGCTCCCGAGAGCTGGGAGAGGAGCATCCTCGGTGAAGGCAGCGAGTTCAAGGTCCTGAGACCAGCAATTGAGAGCAAGGAGAACACCAAAGGATTCGGGTCTGACTCCAAATGCCTTGGTGGAGAGGTAACCTTACTGCACTTGAAGTATTTTAGTTGTATTTATAGAACATGTGGGGAAAAGGGGAAATTTATATGACAACACTTTTCAAATACATACAGGTCTGAGAAACCAGTACATGGCTCAGTGCAAAGATACTGGATTGAGGGGGTGGGGGGGCAGCTACTTCACACCATGAAATCATTAGCAAGCTACCAAAGGTGCCGTCCGTCTCAGCTCCTATGATCGGTGGTGGTTTTGATCTCAACCGTGAATGTGCCTTTTTCTATCTGTTTGCACGAGTCACTGAACCTCTGAAATACACTTTTAGAAATATGCAAAATGCAAGTAAATGTTTGTCGGGAGCATGATGAGGTTCTCCTTCCATCAATCATTTACGTACCAAATATTTATGCAGCACCTACTGTGTGCCAGGCACCAGGCTGGATCCTTAGGATGGGACAATGAGCAGAACATAGAAGGGTCTGGCTGTTGAGTCCACAGTTCAGTAAAGAGAGACCCTGATCAAAGAAACAGAAGTAAATGACTGCAGAGAACCACAGTGAACTGGACAAAACAAGAATTCACTGCAGGGAGAGACTTTCAGCCTGAAACAGCAGAAAATGTTGTATAAAGAGCCAACATCCTTTTATAGGAAATAAATTAATTAAATAATTATTATTAAAGGGACTTTCCTGGTGGTTCACCTTCCAATGCAGGGGACATAAATTTGATCCTTGATTAGGAAACTAAGATGGGCTTCCCTGGTGGCTCAGATGGTAAGGAAACCACCTGCAATGCAGGAGACCCAGGTTTGATACCTGGGTCAGGAAGATTCCCCTGGAGAAAGAAATGGCCACCCACTCCAGTAGTCTTGCCTGGAGAATTTTATGGGCAGAGAAGCATGGTGGGCTACACTCCAGTTCAGTTCAGTTGCTCAGTCGTGTCTGACTCTTTGCAACCCTATGGACTACAGCACACCAGGCTTCCCTGTTCATCACCAACTCCCAGAGCTTGCTCAAACTTATGTCCATCAAGTCAGTGATACCATCCAACCATCTCACCCTCTATCATCCCTTTCTCCTCCCACCGTCAATCTTTCCCCAGCATAGTCTTCTCCAATGAGTTAGTTCTTCTGACCCACTGGAGTCAGGTGGCCAATGAGTCACATCAGGTGGCCAAAGTATTGGAGTTTCAGCTTTAGCATCAGTTATTCCAAAGAATATTCAGGACTAATCTCCTTTAGAATTGACTGGTTTGATCTGTTGCAGTCCAGGGGACTCTCAAGAATCTTCTCCAACACCACAGTTCAAAAGCATCAATTCTTCAGTGCTCAGCTTTCTTTATAGCCCAGCTCTCACATCCATGCACAACTACTGGAAAAACTGAAGCTTTGACTAGACGGACCTTTGTCGGCAAAGTTATGTCTCTGCTTTTTAATACACTGTCTAAGTTGGTCATAGCTTTTCTTCCAAGAAGTAAGCATCTTTTAATTTCATGGCTGCAGTCACCATCTGCAGTGATTTTGGAGCCCAAAAAAATAAAGTCTCTCACTGCTTCCTTTGTTCCCCTATCTATTTGCCATGAAGTGATAAGGCTGGACTCCATTTAGTTTTCTGAATGTTGAGTTTTAAGCCAGCTCTTTCACTCTCCTTTTTCACTTTCATCAAAAGGCTCTTTAATTCTTCATTTTCTGCCATAAGGGAGGTGTCATCTGTGTATCTGAGATTATTGATGTTTCTCCCTGCAATCTTGATTCCAGCTTATGCTTCATCCAGCCCAGAATTTCTCATGATGTACTCTGCATATAAGTTAAATAAGCAGGGTGACAAAAAGCCTTGATGTACTCCTTTCCCAATTTGGAACCACTCCATTGTTCCATGTCCAGTTCTAACTGTTGCTTCTTGACCTGCATACAGATTTCTCAGGAGGCAGGCAAGGTAGTCTGGTATTCCCATCTCTTCAAGAATGTTCCACAGTTTGTTATGATCCACACAGTCAAAGGCTTTAGCATAGTCAATAAAGCAGATGCTTTTCTGGAACTCTCTTGCTTTTTCAATGATCCAACAGACTTTGGCAATTTGATCTCTGTTTCCTCTGCTGTTTCTAAATCCAGCTTGAATATCTGGAAGTTCACGGTTCATGTACTGTTGAAGCCTGGCTTGGAGAATTTTGAGCATTACTTTGCTAGCGTGTGAAATGAGTGCAATGGTATGGTAGTTTGAACATTCTTTGGCATTGCCTTTCCTCAGGATTGGAATGAAAACTGACCTTTTCCATTCCTGTGGCCACTACTGAGTTTTCCAAATTTGCTGGCATATCGAGTGGAGCACTTTCACAGCATCATCTTTTACAATTTGAAATAGCTCAACTGGAATTCCATCACTTCCCCTAGCTTCATTCCTAGTGATGCTTCAAAAGGCCCACTTAATTTTGCATTCCAGGATATCTGGCTCTAGATGAGTGATCACACCATCATGGTTTCCTAGGTCATTAAGATCTTTTTTGTACAGTTCTTCTGTGTATTCTTGCCACCTCTTAATATCTTTTTGCTTCTGTTGGGTCCATATTGTTTATGTCCTTTATTGTGCCCATCTTTTCATGAAATATTCCCTTGGCATCTCTATTTTTCTTGAAGAGATCTCTAGTCTTCCCCATGCTATTGCTTTCCTCTATTCCTCTGCACTGATCGCTGAGGAAGGCTTTCTTATCTCTCCTTGCTATTCTTTGGAACTCTGCCTTCAGATGGCTATATCTTTCCTTTTCTCCTTTGCCTCTAGCTTCTCTTTTTTTTCTCAGCAATTTGCAAAGCCTCCTCAGACAGCCATTTTGCCTTTTTGCATTTTTTGGGGGGGGATGGTCTTGATCACTGCCTCCTGTACAGTGTCATGAACCTCCATCCACAGTTCTTCAGACACTCTATCAGATCTAATCCCTTGAATCTATTTCTCACTTCCACTGTATAATCATAAGGGATTTGATTTAGGTCATACCTGAATGGTCTAGTGGTTTTCCCTACTTTCTTCAATAGAAGTCTAAATTTGGCAATAAGGAGTTCACGATCTGAGCCACAGTCAGCTCTGGTCTTGTTTTTGCTGACTGTATAGAGCTTCTCCATCTTTGGCTGCAAAGAATATAGTCAATCTGATTTCAGTATTGACCATCTGTTGTTGTCCATGTATAGAGTCTTCTCTTCTGCGGTTGGAAGAGGGTGTTTGCTATGACCAATGCATTCTCTTGGCAAAGTTCTATTAGCCTTTTACCTGCTTTGTTTTGTACTCCAAGGCCAAATTTACCTGTTACTCCAGGTATCTCTTGACTTCCCACTTTTGCATTCCAGTCCCCTATAACGAAAAGGATATATTTTTAGAGTGTTAGTTCTAGCAGGTCTTCTAGGTCTTCATAGAACCATTCAACTTCAGCTTCTTCAGCATTACTGGTTGGGGCATAGACTTAGATTATTGTGATATTGAATGGTTTGCCTTGAAAATGAACAGAGATCATACTGTCGTTTTTGAGATTGCCCCCAAGTACTGCATTTTGGACTCTTTTGTTGACTATGAGGGCTACTCCATTTTTTCTAAGGGATTCTTGCCCATAGTAGTAGATTTAATGGTCACTAGAGTTAAATTCACCCATTCCAGTCCATTTTAGCTCACTGATTCCTAAAACATTGATGTTCACTCTTACCATCTCCTTTTTGACCAGTTCCAATTTACCCTGATTCATGGACCTAACATTCCAGGTTCCTATGCAATACTGTTCATTACAGTATCGGATTTTATTTTCATCACCAGTCACATCTACAACTGGGTGTTGTTTTTGCTTTGGCTCTGTCTCTTCATTCTTTCTGGAGTTATTTCTCCACTCTTTTCCAGTAGCATCTTGGGCACCTACCGATTTGGGGAGTTTATCTTTCAGTGTCATATCTTTTTGCCTTTTCATACTATTCATGGGATTCTCAAGGCAAAAATACTGAAGTGGTTTGCAATTCTCTTGTCCAGTGAACCATGTTTTGTTAGAAACTCTCCACCATGACCCGTCCATCTTGGGTGGCCCTACATGGCATGGCTCATAGTTTCATTGAGTTAGACAAGGCTGCGGTCCACGTGATTAGTTTGATTAGTTTTCTGTGATTGTAGTTTTCATTCTGTCTGCCCTCTGAGGGATAAGGATAAGACGCTTAAGAGGTTTATGGAAGCTTCCCAATGGGAGAGACTGACTGTGGGGGAAACTGGGTCTTGTTCTGATGGATGGAGCCAAGCTCAGTAAATCTTTAATCCAATTTTCTGTTGATGGGCAGGGCTGTGTTCCCTCCCTGTTGTTGACCTGAGACCAAACTATGGTGGAGGTGATGAAGACAATGGAGACCTCCTTCAAACGGTCCCATGCCATAACTGCAGCAGGCCACCACTGGCCAATGCCTCCACCAGAGACTCCTGGACACACGCAGGAAATTCTGGGTCAGTCTCTTGTGGGGTCACTGCTCCTTGCTCCTAGGTCCTGGTGCACACAAGGTTTTGTTTGTGCCCTCCAAGAGTCTGTTTCTCCAGTCCTGTGGAAGCCCTCCTATCATCTTGCTGGGGCTTCTCCTTTGCGCTTGGACGTGGAGTATCTTTTTTTGGTGGGATCCAACATTTTCCTGTCAATGGTTGTTGAGCAGTGAGTTTTAATTTTGTAGCTTTCACAAGAGAAGATGAGAGCACATCCTTCTACTCCACCATCTTGCTTGCATCTTGGGCTACAGTACGAGGGGTCACAGAGTTGGACATGACTGAGTGACTAACACACACAGTAAACTAAGATCCCACAGGCCTTGGGGCAACCAAGCCTGGACACTGCAACTAGAGAGCATGTGCACCTCACCAACCAAGACCCAGCACAGCCAAAATTTTTTAGAAAATAAAAAATAAAGGGCCAGTGTCTTTACTGATCTAATGGAGGAGGGACAAGGGGAAAACTAGACAAAGAGAAGTGAGTAACTTATGCAAAAAAAAAAAAAAAGCCAAGTCAGCTCCAGAATTCATGAGATGGGTATTGAGTTCAAAGACAACAGTAAGGTTAAAAAGGTATGAAGATGGCTAAAAGATGACAGTGACATCTATATAAGGGTTGTTTCTTGTACTGAGAAGCTGAAAACCTCCAGACTCAAGAGGAAGGGTAGAAAAGCAATATGTCCTAATTCTGAGGTTTTTGGGGACCAGATAGATAATGGTTCCTTTTACCAAAGCAGAAAATCCAAGAGGAAGAAGGAGACTGGGGGCAGAGCACAAGTTCAGTTTGGATCACCATGAAGTACCCTTAAGACATGAAATGTCAAGTGGGCAATTAGACAACGTGCATCTGGAACTCATAGAGACTGCTGATCCAGAAACTCAAATTTAAGGGTCATCATCATATGAATGGTGCTTAGAGATGGCAGCAATCATGAGCAGGGACAAGCTCTCCCTGCAGGAGTGGAGCATGAAGGAAAGGAGCTCTGAGAGGAAACCTGTGAGGCAGCACAAGCTGTGGCAGCCAGGCAGAGGAGGATGAGCTGGAAAAGCAGGCTGAAAAGAGCCTGAGGCACGGGGAGATAAAAGTGTCTGGTGTCAAGGGCACCAATGGGAAGGCGCAGGTGGAGACCAGCCCTGTCAGATGCTGCTAAGAGAATGCTGTAACTGGGCAAAGGGTACTTCCCTGGAGGCCCAGTGGTTAAGATTTTGCCTTCCAGTGCAGGGGTGCAAGTTCAATCCTTGGTCCAGGAGCTAAGATCCCACTTGCCAAGGGGCCAAAACACAAAACATAAGCAATATTGTAACAAATTCAATAAAGCCTTTAAAAATGGTCCACATTAAAAAAAAAAAAAAAAAATGGGCAAAGGACTTGAATAGGACACTTCTCCAAAGAAGAAACACAAGTAACCATCAAGCACATGGAAAGGTGTTCAACATCACAACTGTTAGGGAAATGCAAGTAAAAACCACGAAGATACTACCTCCCACCCACAGAAGCTGAGAGAGAGGCCTAGAGAGGGCCTTTCTCAGAGAAGGAACCAACCTTGCAGATGGTGGTCTCTGACTTCTAGTCTCCAAAACTGAGATCACACATTTCTGCTTCTTTAAGCCATGCAGTTTGTAGGACCCTGTTACACAGCCCTACAAACTAATACTTCACCTTCAAGTATTTCCATCCTAACCTATAAGGGTTGGCTCTTCATGTCAGGTGGCCAAAGTATTGGAGCTTCAGCATCAGTCCTTTCAATGAATATTCAGGGTTGATTTTCTTTAGGATTGACAGGTTTGCTCTCCTTCCAGTGAGCCAACTCATTGGAAAAGAACCTGATACTGGGAAAGATTGAGGGCAGGAGGAGAAGGGGGTGACAGAGCATGAGACGGTTGGACGGCATCACTGACTCAATGGACATGATTTTGAGCAAACTCTGGGAAATACTGAAGGACAGGGAAGCCTGATGTGCTGCAGTCCATGGGGTCACAAAGAGTCAGACACAACTGAGTGACTGAACAACAACAACAACTTATAAGAACTGATTCAAGGAAGGACACTTGGATCCAGGGTTCCCATCTGGTCTGGATGGCTCACAGAGCCCAAGAAAGAGAAAGGCCTTGAGAAGCTTCTGTCTTCTGGGTGAGTCACTACAGGTAGATGGTTCCACAAATAAGTAAAGTCTATCACTTTTACTTTTCACCCCTGTCAGTTTACAAATATCATCTTGCACAACCCTCGCAGCTTCATGCAGAGTTAGTATTACATTCCAGAGAAGGAAACCAGGGTTCAGAGCCATGAATTTCTCCCAAGGCCAGACAAACATCAGACACGGGTGTGTGTACACATGTGTGTGTCTGTGTACACATGTGTGTGTGTGTGCGCTCAGTCTCATCCAACTCTTTGTAAGCCCATGGACTGCCTGTCCATGGGATTTCCCAGGCAAGAATACAGGAGTGGATTGCCATTTCCGTCTCCAGGGGATCTTCCCAACCCAGGCATGGAACCAGCTTCTCCAGTGGCTCCTGTATTGGCAGGCGGATCCTTTAGCAGTGAGCCATCTGGGAAGTTAAATCCAGGTCTGTCTGACTCCACCATCCAGGCCACTGCCTGAGTCTCCCAGAGGCTGCCGGCCTACACCTTCTCCAGAAGGGAAGGGGCGCTACATGAGGGCTTCTTTCCTTTCCATTGCTGCTTCACAACAGTTGCTTCCTCACCTTCTTGTTAAAACTCCCAGACTTTGTGTTAGTTCTCTTTCTTGCCTTTATGTGTCATCTTCCCCCAACAACCGTCCCAAGCTCCCTGGAGGAATGTGTGAGCCCACAGTGACATTGTCCCTGCCCGGTCCACCAGTCTCCTTTCTCTAAAGGTGCAACCAGCCCAGTTCCTTCTCTGTTTCCCACACACACCAACATTCCCCAGCCTCCTGGCCTCTGAACTTGCTGAGCCCTCCACCTGCCCCATTCTCTGTCAGCTTTGCTGGGAGGAGGCCCGTCTGCTCCTCCCAGGGTGGCTGAACGTCCACCTGACCTAGCCCCTGCCCTGTCTCCCCGCGTTTTCTCATTCACTCAGGTTCAAATGTCCCTGTCAATCACCTGGCTTGGGCTCTGAGGTGGGGCAGTGGGGAAGACCAGTTCCTGATCCATGGAGCTGGCGCCCTGGTGAGAAGGAGGGGCGAAGATTCACAGGACCATGCTGAGCCTGAGGTCAACCCTTGCCTGCTGAGGTCTATGATTTCCACTCTTGGTGCGATTCTTGACTTTATGAAGAAAAAGCCTAGACTCCCTTCTAAAGGTGTTTGTCTCATGTCCAGACGCTGTTGCCAGGGAACTACTGATTATGAGAAGTATTCAAAGGCCACATGTAATTTCAGGTCAGGCCATGAAATGGGCTTGGATCACGTGTGTGCCGTGTGCGAGCTTCTCCTCTGATTCTGCACAAAGGCAGCAGGCAGGTGGAGGCCCCGCATCCCCAAATTCCTGACAGAAGTCCTAAAGCTGAGCACCCAAGAGGGACAGGTCAAGTCCACCCCTGGAGGAACTGGCCTGCTGGCGGGGGTGGGGCAGGGGAGGGGGTGGGGGTGTGGAGTCAGCCCCATCAAAGGCCAGCCTGCCCGGTTCCACAGGGAAACACAGCCCTCCACAGCGAAGACGGACCCATACTTCAGAGAAGCCAGAAAAATGCATTTTAAACCGTATCTCCAGGCACTTCGTTTGGTGTTGACGCAAGTCCCTGCTCGTTAGGTAAGAAGGCTGGCCCGAGTCTGGCCCACGGCTGTCAGTCAGTTCATCTTCACAGGGGCGACAGCACCGCCTCTCCCTCCTTCAGCTTTACACCCGGCCCCGCCCTCCGCCTTCCCAGGATGCCCCACGGCAGGTGGTTGTTTCGGCACATTCCCCACATCCGGGTCCCTAAAGATACCGGAAGTAGAGCCGGAAGGAGCTGGACATCGCTGCGGTCCAGCCATGACACCCGGTGAGCGGCTTCCTCCACCACACACCTGGAGCAGGGCTGAGGCTCCGAGAGAGGCTTTGGGGGACGGGTGGGGATGACATGGCGAGAGGGGGCCGCGCTGGAGGGGAGGTGGGAGAGGATGGGGCAGGGAAGGGGCCGGTGAGACGAGGAGGCGGGGCTCTGAGGAGAGCTGGGGAGCTGTCTGCGGTTTCCACGGAGGTGACCGCCGCCCGTGAAGCAGCCACACGGTAAATGAGGTTGACAGTGTGTGAAGCGGAAAGTGTCACCAGCAGAGGAGAGACACGGTGAGCTTTCGTTCTGATTTAAATGAATGAACTCAAGGAGAGAAAATCTTGCAACGTTCCGAGGACCGCGCAAGGTTAGGGTGTGGGCCCGACGCCACCGCTCTGCACAGTGTGATCCACTTCTGTGCGCCGTGCTTGTTCACGGATGAGGTGGAAATACTTAGATACAGAAATGCTTCAATTATTGGGATGTTGTCAGCCTCCCGGGCTTTGGGCTCCACGCTCACAGACTCATTTTCCCTTTTCCACTCTTTGCAGTCACGACCACGAGCCGCACAGGAGGCCGAGACCAGCCCAGCAGCGAAGGAGCAGCAATGGGGTGGCTGACCGTCTGGCGGCCAGGGGTGCTGGCGTCCGTGCAGTTGCAGAAATCATCAGGCAACCCTCTGAAATGTCTTCCTATGGACAACACAGGAGGAGGGGGCAAGCCCCAGACAGCAATTAGGGAAGGACTGCTTCTGAGAGGATCGAACCACAGTGTCTTAGGAACAAGTGTGGCCAAGCCCCGCAGGATGAGTCCCTGACATGGGTGGGAGAAAGGGACGTCACCCGCCGAAGGAGGGGGTGGCTGGTGGTCCACCTCTTCTGGGCACATCCACCTGCTTACACACGTGCTGTCTGTTCACTCACCTCCCTACAACCCTAAAGGAACAGATGCTAAAGTGGACCACACCTGCTGGGGAGAAATCAGGCCGCCTATTTCCTTTCTGCATTTATTACCCTAAAAAGTCAGGCTCACACAGTAAATGCTGTGCTGTTCTTAGTCATGTGGGACTCTCTGCTGCCCCACAGACTGTAGCCTGCCAGGCATCTCTGTCCATGAGGATTCTCCAAGCACCAATACTGTGAGTGGGTTGTCATGCCCTCCTCCAGGGGATCTTCCCACCTCAGGGATAGAACCCAGGTTTCCCACATCGTGGGCAGATTCTTTACTATCTGAGCCACCTGGGAAGCCCAAGAATGCTGGAGGCGGGTAGCCTATCCTTTCTTCAGGGGAGCCTCCCGACCAAGGAAACAAACGGGTCTCTTGCATTGCAGGCAGATTCTTTATCAGCTGAGCTGCCAGGGAAGCTGGTAAATACGTGACACTAGTAACCTGAAGTGAAGTCTTAGGAAGGAAGGTGGGCAGGGTGTGTGGACATTAAATCATGAGCCAACAAAAAGTCCTGATGGAAAAGAAGGCAAATGGATTAGAGGACGAGAGGGAGACTATTAGTGCAGGAACGTTTTTGAGATGTTTGGGATGCTGAGATGGCTGTTAGCAGAGAGCTGAGGAGCATGGCCTTCAGAAGCCTGAGGAGTAAAAAGGTAGGTGAGGAGCTGCCAGGAGAATTAGCATAAGAGACATAAGAGTAATGGACACCTTACATTACACTTATGTCTCTTAAGTCAAGAACCTCTTGATGAAGGTGAAAGAGGAGAGTGAAAAAGTTGGCTTAAAACTCAACGTTCAAAAAATGAAGATCATGGTATCTGGTCCCATCACTTCATGGCAAATAGAAGGGGAAAAAATAGAAACAGTGACCGACTTTATTTTCTTGTGCTCCAAAATCACTGTGGATGGTGACTGCAGCCATGAAATTAAAAGACATTTGTTCCTAGGAAGAAAAGCTATGACAAACCTAAACAGCATATTAAAAAGCAGAGACATTATTTTGCTGACAAAGGTCTGTGTAGCCAAAGCTATGGTTTTTGGAGTAGTCATGTACGGATGTGAGAGTTTGACCCTAAAGAAAGTTCAGCACCAGAGAACTGATGCTTTCAAGCTGTGGTGTTGGAGAAGACTCTTGAGAGTCCCTTGAACTGCAAAGAGATCAAACCAGTCAATCCTAAATGAAATCAGTCCTGAATATTCATTGGAGAATATTCATTCTCTAGGCAAGAATACTGGAGTGGGTTGCCATTTCCTTCTCCAAGGGATCTTCCCAACCCAGGGATCGAACCCAGGTCTCCCACATTGCAGGCAGATTCTTTACTCTCTGAGCCACCAAAGCCCCCATCCTGAACCACACCCCCCTCTCTACCCCCAACCAAGCATACAGAATGGAACAGGCAGCTCTTCCAACCTTGGAAACACCACCACCATGAAGCAGGCTTTCATCCTGAACTTTGGAAATAAAATCTCTGTGCTTTGTTTCTTCACAGGCGTTAAGATCAGAGATAAGAATGTACACAGTCTGGGGTTTTAAGTTTTTAGGGGAAATCAGAAGACTTACTTGTTCACTTGGAAATTTCCTTGATCACTCTTAAGACTATTCTTAATTGCAAAAACAACTCCATGAAGATGGCAGCTTTCTGGTTTCCTTCCCACACATGGAGATGGTCCCTCCTGGTCCAGCACGGACCCTCTTTCTGGGTGGGATTAACCTGAGACAGCACAGGGGTCCAGGGACCTGCATTCAGAGACAGAGCTGTAGTTCAGGGCTCTGGAGGTTCCCAACAGACCATGATGGAAACCTTATTAACTTTTCATTTATTTTCCAGCGTGAAGTACATGTTCAGTTAGTGGAAGTAACTTTCAAAATGCAATTTGCATCCACCGCAGGACTCATGCAGACTTTGAGAACAAGGAGACATCTTGGAGCTGGCCTTGTCTGCACCCAGCTTCCAGGGAGTTGCAGACAAGCCACACCAGCACAGGGAAAGCACCCAGCACTCACTCCCATGTGGGTCCTCATGGTGCCAGGAGGTCCACATGTAGGGTGAAGCTCACTCCCCAAAACATTGGAAAGCGGGAAGTTGAGAAGGAAGCAAAGTAGAAATGAACCCAAATGAAGCGAACAGCAGTGATACCAATGATCATTTATTGAGCACCATCTGTATGCCAGGCACTGGATTTGGAATTTAATACCTTAAATAATGAGATCTTCACGCTAACCTTATTATCCACATGTTATGAGTGATGATGCCAAGGTTCAAAGAAGTCCCAGTAAGCAACTCTATGGGGTGGCAGAGCCCAGATCCCAGCCAGTTCTTTCCATGACATCACCTACTCTTTCTTGAGGTCAGAAGCCCGGAGCCCCCAAGTGAAGGTCAAATTCACTTATACCTGGCTTCTTCCCTAAGATCATCTGCAGGCCTCCACAAAATTTAATCAGAAAAGACAACATCCTTGCCCGGTGGGAGCTCCCCCAGAAGGAAGGCAGGATGCCGACAGAGCAGACAGAGGCCAACAAAGTGGCCCTGCAGGTGAGGACCGTGGAGTCATCCAAACTCCTCCCCTGGGGGCTGCTCCAGCAACTGGCTGTGCCCACCCCCTCAGCAGCCCTGTACCCAGGGAGGCCTGGAGCCCCCTACCAGAACACTCCAGCAAAACAATGTTTGTTTTGCAACCGAAACAAAAAAAGAAGAAAACATCTTCCAAAGTATAGGCTAAGGGTCTGGCGTCTCACTGGCAAAGCTCCCATTTTAAAATCAAGTGCAAGTGAATGATTGCACGATGCAGCCCATTACAAGATAGCTTTAAGCCACTCCGCTTTTAAACAAATCTCCTGTGTCAGTGTTGTCGAGGTCAAACACACTGAAGGAAATCCTGCCTGTAGCCATGACTGCTGAGACCTTGTTAATGCCTGTCTATTCTTTTGGAAGGTGCTGGTATATGTATACACCTAATTTGTGGAGGAGGAGCATGGTGACATTTGCCTTTGAACTATCTCTGAAAAACAAATACGGCAGCCTTGCAGTAGAACTAGAATTGCACAGAAAATGCTCACTGTAAATACACGCATCATGCTTGCTGGGTGCATTATGGACTTGCCTACAGACCTCTCTCTTCTTGCCCTGGTATTGGATACCCTATGTTCCCTAAAGCCACACAACATTCAGTTTTCTTCACAAACTTTTGAACATCAATTTTTCACTGGCTGTTTTGGTTTCAATTTAAGAAAGGGTTTTCTTTTCTAAAGGAAGTTGAAGCAATGAGACAAGGCCATGCTGGTGGAGCGAGGAAGCAGAGGAAAGGGTGACAGAGAGCAGGATACAGCCAGAAAGAAGGTGGACAGAGGCATGGAGGCTTATCCTTGAGGCCAAGCACCGCCGCTGGGGGAACAGGGCTGGCGGCTCCTGGTCCATGTAGGGAACAGTCTCTTGTTAGTTCTCAAATGCTGGAAAATGCCTACTGACTTCCCACTGGCTGCCCAGAGCATCTTTCTTGGCTGCGGCTTGGATGACATTTTCCTTAACCTTTTTAACAAACATGGCCTGAGGACCACGCTGTTTGGCTAAAGACTAAATTTCAGGGAAAAAATGGCTAGAAGGGGAATTATTTCAGAGCCTTCGGCAAACGTCACTAATCACCATGATCCCCAAACATAACAAACACAAATTAAACCCAGGGCATCTGGGGAGACTCAGTATTTGTGGATTCACTTCTCATCTCCAGGCACCATTGAACAGCCAATTAGGCACATTTCTATGGACCAAATGTGATGACTTTTCCAATTCCTCTGTGCAATGACCACCCCTGTGTCTGAACTTGTCAGACCCTTCCGGTGCGAAGAGGAGTCCCCTCCAGTGACTTCAGGGAAATGGAAACATTCTAGAACTGGCCTTCTTGAGAACTCCCGGGAAGGGAGGCATGTGCTTCCCAGGTCTCCCTCAGGGTCCCGTGGTCACTCACTCGTGGGTGGTGACTGATCTCTGACCAGGCTTCGTTCTCCTTTCACCCAGCTGGTGTTCCCAGGACTTGCAGCACCCATGAGGGCACCCCAAGTCAGGGTCTCTGCTGTGCTTGATTATGTCTCCCCAGAATCCATATGTTAAAGTCCTAACCTCCTCACCCTGTACCTGGGAATGTGACCTTATTTAGAGAGGGTTTTTAAGCAGATAATTACATTAAGATGGTCATTAGGGTAGGTGCTAAGCAGAACTGGGCAGCAGAGGACGAGATGGTGAGATGGCATCATCAACTCAATGGGCATCAACTCGGGCAAACTCCAGGAAAAGGCCCTGATGCTGGGAAAGATGGAAGGCAAGAGGAGAAGGGGGCAATAGAGGAAGAGATGGCTGGATGGCATCAGCAACTCGATGGAAATGAGTTTGAGCAAACTCCAGGAGCTGGTGAAGGACAGGGAAGCCTGGTGTGCTGCAGTCCATGGGCTTGCAAAGAGTCAGAGATGACTCAGTGACTGAACAACAGTTCTTTGTGTACCAGGCTAATAAAGTTTTTTGGGGAAAAAAAAAATCTGGAAAGCCTCTTTGCAGTGGGCCCAGCAGGTTTCTGGAACATCTGATTGCTACTAACAAATAGCCTTTTAGCGAATTAAGTGTCAATGAATCAGAAGCTTATGGATCATGTTTTAGCTGAAACAAACAAAGGATCCAAAATTTATAAGAAAAGGTGCTTGGCAAACTCTTTATAATCTGTTGAACCCAAGCATTTGAAAAATAGTTTGATTAATTTTGCCAACTCAAGAACCCTGCCAATTTTCTACTGTCCCTAAGTATTTACTAGCATTTTTCCAGATTGGATTTCCTATCCATATTTCTAAATGTTCTTGGCCACCCTGCCGATAATTATTTGGAGTATCTCATACGCATGGGGGTAGGATGCCTCATTCTTTGAGAATCAGTCCAATGTTATACTAACTTTATATGGTTTTACAGCTCACAAAATTCAAGAATATCACTTCATTTCACCCTCCCAGCTGTATCCTAGGGTCACTCCATTTATCTCCTCCCACAGATTAAAAAAACTAAGGCTCAGAAAGGGTAAATAACTTCATCATAGCTGTGTGCTCAGTCGTGTCTGACTCCTTGTGACCCCGTGGATGGCAGCCCCTCATGCTCCTGCATCCATGGGATTCTCCAGAAGAGAATACTGGAGTGGGATGCCATTTCTTTCTCCAGGGGATCTTCCCTACCAAGGATTGAACCTGTGTTTCCCGCGTCTCCTGCACTGGCAGGCCAACTCCTTACCACTGAGCCACCTGGGAAGCCCTTTCATCGTAGCTATCTGATCAAAAAATGCAGAACAAGGATGACTACCAAGGCCTCCTGATCCCAAATCAACACCATAAGAATGCAGAGTGCGCTGAGCTCTCAGCCTGCTCTTACCAAGCTCTTTCTGGGGAAGGAAATCTGTGAGACTCTTCCTGGAGGAAAAGGTGCTCTCTGAGAAAGCAGACGAGGCCCCCCAGAATCAGGAGAGAAGACTCAACCTCAGCCCGTGGCGGTAACTGGCCCCCACCACGTGTACTGCCCTCTGCCCCTGCTTCTGTTCCCACCACGTCAGTCTCCCCAGGATATTTGCTGTCTACCCGGCCCCTTAAAATACAGATACAATGACTCGTCACTGGGTAACTAACAGAAAGCAAAAGGTTTCTGGTATAAGAATATGCCTGTGAAAGAAGTCAACCCAAGTGCCAGCTATGAATTGAGACAGTGGTGTTGTCAACAGAGATATTCCACCTGCAGTCAGCTAACCCACTGAATTACCCAAGTTCTGTATGTGGAGGAAGTGACAAAGTGATGGGTCTGCTTTTGTAACACCTCCCAGCTTAATATTCAGCGGGTTAATTAATGTTCTGTTTACATCCCACTTCCAGATCATTAATAAAGATGTTTAATAGAGCTGAACTCAACACCTGTCTGCATGCATAACACCCCACCAAGTGTCCCTCCCTCAGACGTGGCCCTACCCTCTGCCGCCAGGACCCAACACCCTGAGAGTTCTCATGTTTAAAACTCCCAGAAGTGCCTATTCTGTGTCCTGACACCAGAAATGGGTTGTGCCGGGGCCGTCTGGGGCACTGGACAGCCTGCCCACTGCTAGGACTCATTCTGCCAGAGAGACTGAGCAGCAACCCAGAAGTGACCCCCCAGCAGACCATCCCTCAGGGGCCAGGGGGCAGGTGGGCATGTAACTCAGGAGCCCCACCTTCAGGAACCCCTGTAAGATCTCAGGTCAAGAGAAGATATGAAGGAAAATGGAAAAACTGTGAAGACAGGGGGATCACCCCCACCCCAGCAGCATGACCTCGATCCTGCCCAAGACAGTCCCTAAGGGGGACTATCCGCATACAGTCCTACAGCCACGGAGCTGGCGAGGAGGCCACACTGAAGACCCCTGTGTCCCTGGTGCTCATGGCCGGGTGTCTGCAGCTGCATGGTCCCTGGGTGGGCAGGAGGGGGTGGGGCTGCAAACTTGACAGGAACTCTGATCTCTCTCTCGGTCTCATGCCCGCATTTAAGACAAGGACACTGAAGTTCACAAAAAGTGAAGCAGCTTATCCAAGGTCCCAGCCGGGGGCTCTCCCACCTCCCGTACTGCAAACTGTAGGTCTTTAAGGTGCATGGAAAGTGTAACGCCCCTTGTGCTGCCCAAGAGGTAAGTTGGATAAATAGCAATTAATGAAGGATCACACGTCAGGCATTTACCTATTTTAGGAAGTGGTTACTTGTCTCACCGTCTCATTGAATGAATAGTTACTGAGCATCAGAGGTACAAGGCAAGAGGTACGAGGCTAAGAATCCAAGATTGAAAAGCAGGCAGTCCTTGCCATCGAAGAGCTTGCAGTGTGATTGGGAAAGAGAAGTAACACAGAACACGGGCCTACAAACCACGTGGATGACCACCCCACTCCCTCCGTGGCTCACTTGACCACCCCACTCCCCTGGTGCTCACTTGATCACTCCACTCCTCACTGACACGCACCAGGGTCCTCTGTTGTTGGGGGACAGCAGAGTCCTGTACCTGCATCAGGTGAGTCCAGACTGTGGGAACTGTGGCCCAAAAGGCAAATGATGATTCTCAGAAGAGATTTTGAACAGAATCCATCACAAGGGTGGAATTTTACAGCTTACAAGAAAACTTATGTATCCCCCTCAATTCTAGCTTAAAGGTACGATCTTCTGCCTTTTACCATGGCTTCCCTGATAGCTCAGCTGGTAAAGAATCCGCCTGCAATGCAAGAGACCCTGGTTCCATTCCTGGGTTGGGAAGATTCCCTGGAGAAAGGATAGGTTACCCACTCCAGTATTTTTGGGCTTCCATTGTGGCTCAGTTGATAAAGAATCTGCCCGCAATGTGGGAGACCTGGGTTCGATCCCTGCGTTGGGAAGATCCCCTGGAGAATGGAAAGGCTACCCACTCCAGACCTGGCCTGGAGAATTCCATGGACTGTATAGTCCATGGGGTCGCAAAGAGTCGGACATTACTGAGCGACTTTCGCTTCTAACTTCTGATATCAGACATAGTTACCACGTTAATTTGCCTTAAAGGCGATGGAGGGCTGGAGCCTGCCAGGGAGGAGGAGGGTCCAGACCTTTGATCATGCTTCTGACCCATAGAAGACGGACTTAAATGGATGCAGGGTTGCAGGACGCTCACAGGTCAGCACTGATGAGCTCCGGGGGCGAGAAGGCCGCAAGGCCTCGGGGCTTGGGCAGGAGGTGGGGTGAACATCGGGGGATCCTGTGTGGCCAGAGCTGTGGGGCGCACCCTGGGACTGTCCTGGACCATCCCCCAGTCCCGCCTTACATGGTCTGCATCAACGCCTCCCAGCCACGCTGCATGTGCCGGCCCCTGGGGAAGTGAGGCTGTGTGTCAGGCCTGGTCCTGGTGTGATGAGTACCTGCTGGGGACCACATCACTTCGAATCCTCACCCAGAGCATCTAGCCCGGGGGTGCTCCCTGTACCGTCCCCAGCAGACCCGCCCCGGGCAGAGGAAAGCACCCCTTCCCAGCCACCCCCACTCCCTCCAACCTGAGCCACCTCCGGGCCCAAGGGCCTCCTAACCCTCCTCTTGCCCTCCACTGGGCCTGGAGCCAGTCCACGGCTGCTGCCATGGTGGTCCCTCGCCTCCCTGTATCCCCACCCATCCTGCATCCTAGGCTCTGACATCAGTGCTGTGACGGTGCACAGAGGCTGCTGCTTCACCAATGGGCAGCTGCGAGCGCCCGGTTGGCGGTGATGCCAGGGGCCGGGTCTGCCCACCCTCAGGGCCCCGCCTTCTTCAGGCACACCTTGAGCCAGACTCACAGGCGGCTCCAGAGATGCTGTGTCCAGGGAGGCCCACGGAAATGTACATAAATCCATCAAAACGATGGCCTACAGTATCCCTCACACCCGCCTCAAGCAGCTGACGTCTCTGCATTGTTGCCCAAATCAGAGGGCATTCTGTTTAATGCATTGAAAGCAGCATGTGGACCTGCCCACCTGTCTGGAGACTGGAAGCCCCTGCTAGAAAAGACAACTGTCCTAACACCCCTTCATGTGTCGCCCCCTCCATCGGCCCCTGGTGACAGGTCCCAGCTGAATTCCACTGAAACTGGTGATGGGAGGAATTCTCCATCAAAGCCTCTCTTGCAATAGCCTTTGGTCTTCCTTTCTATAATGAGAAGCACTGGAGATGAAAGAAAGAGAGTTTCCAATCTGTGCTGCTTTAAAGCCTCTGTGTTTTGGTAAATACACGTGTGCTAGTCGCTCAGCCGTGTCCAACTCTGCAACCTGTGGACTGTAGCCCACCGGGCTCCTCTGTCCATGGGGATTCTCCAGGCAAGAATCCTGGAGTGGGTAGCCATGCCCTCCTCCAGGGGATCTTCCCAATCCAGGGGCTGAACCCCAGTCTCCTGCACTGTGGACAGATTCTTTGCCATCTGAGCCCCCTGGGAAGGTGTGGTGAGCATGTGGTCTCTCCCAGTTTCCTTGGAGGGAACGATCCATAGACCCAGGGCCTCAGAGCTGGGGTGCCTCAGGCACTCACGTTTCCTCTCAGGAAAACTGCTCACATCAGCGCTTGCACTCACAGAGACCCTGTTACCACAAGGATTTGTTTTAAAGGGAAATATGCAGAGAAGGAGTAAAGGAGAGCCTGCAAGGAGAACATGAGGCCAGGTGCCCGGCCCCCCAAAATCTCTCGACTCTGGGGACCCAAACTCAAAATTCACAGACACAGCCTCTGAGCAAAGGCTTCCCAAATGGAAGTTCAAAGACAGGAGACTTCCTCTTGGGTGTTTCTGAGCTCAGCAAAATGGGAAGGTCCCAGGGTCCTCAAGGGGAAGATCAGATCCTAAAAGACCTCGCTCCTCCTGGACACAGCCTGCCTGCCAGGCCTGTAGCACACAACTGAGTCTCCATTTCCCACCTGATGCAAGAGCTCCTGTCTGATGAGGGGCCGCAGGCTCAGTGTCAAGGGGAACTGCTCTATGAAAGCTCATTCAGCCAGAGAAATTAGTGAGCTGCTCAGGAGCAGGAAAAAAAGCAGGCCCAAGCAAGCTCCTGATTGGTGACTGAAGCTAATGGGAATTGATAAATTGCTTCCTGTCCCACTGGGCAAGGCATCTACCAAATCTGAGATTTCAGTCATATGAGAAATTACTTCTGCAATTCAGTCAGCAAGAGCACACAAAACTGTGTTTTTTTCATCTTATCAGAGTGTGACAAAAATCAGAAAATGCGTAGCCTTGCAGCAGTAACGTATGAATGCACAAGTCATGAGAAGCCTTGGTTGGAGAGTCTGAATGTGTGAAGGCCGCCTGTGTGTCTACAGGGCTCACCTAAGAGCACGGGGTCCTCAGATGGCTGCAAGGTGGCTTTTGAGACCCCATTCATTTTCCTCCAGACGGCGCAGGCCCACTGCCCAAAGCCCTTTGCTCTGGGTTCCAGCCTTTCAAAGTTGTTCTGAGGCTCCATCTTTAGGAGAGAGGACCTCCCAGGTCAGAGCCCAGGACAGGCTTTGCCTCCATAGCTTTGCAGAAAATGTGCACGCCAGTCCCCTGATGAGCCCCTGCTGCTCTGTGGGACTTAGCCGACAGGATCTGTGCCAATCATCACATTTTCTCCCCAAAGTACCGCCACCAGACACTCCTGCAATCATAAGGCTGAGGGGCCAAAGGCATTTTGTGTCCAGGGATGGACAGCCAAGTCAGAAGGTAAAGAGCATGACCACATGAAAACAGGTAACATTTGCCAAGCACTTATACATGTCAAACACCAGTCCAAGCTCTTGTGTGTGTGCGCTCAGTCACTTCAGTCATGGCTGACTCTTTGAAACCCATGGGCCATAGCCAGGCTCCTCTATCCATGAGATTTTCCCGGCATCTGGAGTGGGTTGTCACGCCCTCCTCCAGGGGATCTTCCCAACCCAGGGATCAAACCTGAGTCTCCTATGTCTCCTGCATTGCAGGCAGATTCTTTACCGCTTGAACCATCAGGGAGGCCCCAGTCCAAGCTATTACCTGTATTGATTCATTTAACCATTCTGCAACCCTTTGAGACAGGGGACATTCCCATTCTACAGATCGGGAAACTGAGGCAGGGGAGGACTGGGAGTGGCTGGAAGTCACCCCCCTGGTACGAAGCAGAGCCTGGATACAAGCTGTGTCCCCGGCCTGCAAACCCGCTCCACACAGTGGGCTCAGCCAAACGTGCTGATTGGCCAGCGTGTTCGGCTTCTCTCTCTTTCCCTTTGGTCACTTTCTGGCTCGTATTTGGGAGGTTAGGGACAGGGTCTGATAGATGGGTCACACCAGCCCCCAAGGAGGACACCTACCCAAGAAGGAAGGCTGTTAGAGGACCGTGTGTGAGAGGGGAGCGCCTCCTGGGGCGGGGAGATGCCAGTGTTGGTCTCACAGCAGCAAGATGTCACCTGGGCTGTGGGATGCAGGACCTGCTCTGCTGAGGGCTGGGCAGGGGAGATGTCCTGCTCACCCTCTCAGCAAGTGGACATCTCGGGAAGGCACCCTGTTGCCCAGGCTAGGCTGCGGTCCACGGACGCCAGTGTTCCCAAGAGTCTCTGCATCTCCTGAATCTTCACGCAAATGAGATCTTTCAGGTCATCTCTTGAGTTGGTAAAAAATCAAGGAGAAGATTATTGTTCGTCCACGGTTTAAAACCTGAAAATGAAACAAACTCTGAGCTGATAAACTCAAACCACAAGACAGAAATGTTTAAGGAGAGAAATTCAGAACTGAGAGATTAAAGGATGTCACAGTTTCTAGATGCATCTAGTTTTCAAATTTGGAAGGGATCATAAAAATTACTAATCTGGCTTCCTCATTTTCTAGATCAAGACTCCGAGGTCTGAGGTTTAAAGTAAATCCTCTGAGCTGGAATGGAGCAAAACCAGTCTCTGAGCTCAAGTCTTCTGCTGCAGATCCATGGTTATTTTCACTCCACCTCATGCTCTCAAATAAGGCCCAGCATTAGACCAGGGCTCATGCTTTCTGAATCACTGCTGTTTTCTCTAAGGAATAAGATATGCATTACCAACTCTATGTTTGTTGAGGGCTTCTCTGGTGGCTCAGTGGTAAAGAATTGCAATGCAGGAGATGCAGGAGACATGGGTTCCATCCCTAGCCTGGGAAGATCCCCTGGAGGGGGTGAATACACTCCAGTATTCTTGCCTGGAAAATTCCATGGAAAGAAGAGCCTGGTGGGCTACAGTCCTTGGGGTCATAATGAGTCAGACACGACTGAACACACACACACAAACATACACACACACACACACACACACATATTTATTAAGGGATTATGGTGTGCCCAGCAGCACTAGACACCATGAGGGGGAAATATTTGTGAGAAGTATAAAAACATTATACATGTAATTTTACCATGTGTTAATCTGTGTAACAATCAGAGTCAAGATACAGAACACATCATCACAAGGATCCCTTGTGATGCACTTTTATGGAACTAAATACACATATGCACATACACACACAACTGTGTGCTTGTAAAACTGAAAAATCTGAATAAGGTCAACTGATTGCAGCAATCAGTTTCGTAGGTGGAATGCAGTTGTGCAAGACATAACAGCTATATAACACTGGGGGAAATGGTTAAGGGGTGTATGTATCTCTTGGTGTTATATCTTACAACTGCATGAGAATCTACAATCATCTCAAAATGAAAGCTTTAGCGTGGCCAAAATACAGGTCACTGACAACACCAGATGTTGACAAGGACGCAGAGCAACAGGCATCCTCATTCATTGCTGGCGGGCACGCCAAGCAGCACGGCCACTTGGGGGGCAGCAAGCAAAACTAAACATACTCTTACCATATGATCCAGCAATCACACTCCTTGATATTTACTCAAATGAGTTGAAAATTTATGTCACACAAAGCCCTGTACATGAATGCTTATAGCGGCTTCATTCATAATTGCCACAACTTGGAAGCAATAGAGATGCCCTTCAGCAGGTGAGTGAATAAAACAACTGGATTCATGCAGACAGTGGAATATTCAGTTCAGTTCAGTCGCTCAGTCATGTCTGACTCTTTGCGACCCCATGGACTGCAGCACACCTGGCTTCCCTGGGGTTCCATCACCAGCTCCTGGAGCTTACTCAAACTCATGTCCATCAAGCTGGTTATGCCATCCAACCATCTCATTCTCTGTTGCCTCCTGCCTTCAATCTTTCCCAGCATCAGGGTCTTTTCCAGTAAGTCAGTTCTTCACATCAGGTGGCCAAAGTTCTGGAGCTTCAGCTTCAGCATCAGTCCTTCCAATGAATATTCAGGACTGATCTCCTTTAGGATGGACCGGTTGGATCTCCTTGCAGTGCAAGGGACTCTCAAGAGTCTTCTCCAACACCACAGTTCAAAAGCATCAGTTCTTTAGCACTCAGCTTTCTTTATACTCCAACTCTCACACCCATACATGACTACTGGAAAAACCATAGCTTTGATGCAGCTATAAAAAGAAATGAGTTATCAACCCATGAAAAGATATGAAGGAACCTAAAATGCATATCATTAAGGCTTCCCAGATAGGATGAGTGGTAAAGAATTCTCCTTCCAGTGAAAGAGATATAGATTTAATCCCTGGGTGGGAAAGATCCCCTGGAGGTGGGGCTTAGCAACCCACTCCTGTATTCTTGCCTGGAGAATCCCATGGACAGAGGAGCCTGGAGAGGGCTATATAGTTCATGGGATCACAGAGAGTTGGACCCTATTTAAGTGAATGTGAAAAGGCTACATATTACATGATTCCAATGACATGACATTCTGGAAAAGGCAAAACTATGGAGACAGTGAGAATATCAGTGGTTGCCAGGGACTTGGGGAGAGGAAAAGGGATGAACAGGTGGATCACAGAGGATTTTCAGAGCAGTGAAGCTCCTCTGTGTGAAAACATGGTGGTGAATACAGGTCATTGGACATGCGTCCAAACCCACAGAATGTACACCACCATGAGTGAGCCCTAACGCCAACCGTGGACTGTGAGTGATGACGGGTCAAGGTGGGTTCATTACCTGTAACAGATGTTCCCTCTGGTGGAGGGTGTTGATGATGGGGGAGGCTGTGCATGTGTGGGGGCCAGGGGGTCATGTGAAACCTCTGTAGCTGCTTCTCAAATTTGCTGTGAATGCAAAGCTGCTCTAAAAAATAGTCTTTTAAAAAGTATATGACTTAAGTATCAGCATTGTAATGACCTGAAGTGATTTTGTATCGACCATCTCAATTTACTAGCGGAAGGGCTCCCACCATTGATTAGAGGGAGGGTGATTACCGTGAACCTCGGTCTGGGATGCATTCCATGGACGATGGACAGACGCAGGCCGTGGACAGGTCAGCGGGGCCCTGAGGACAGGGCAGGAGGTGCAGGGAGAGCCAGACTCCAAGGACACGGTGGGAGAGGCCTGAGCGAGCGTTGAGCAGAATGGAGCTGGAGGCTGGGCAACAACGGGGAGGCTTTTCCGGCCACTGTTTAGAAGCAGCTGGTGAGAAGCCTGGAGGAGAGATCGGGGAAAGAAGGATGAACACGAGGTTGTGAGTTTTAACTCAATTCCAACGGAAGTAAAAACAAGGAATCGCTAAAGCGTGGCGCGATTGTTTTCCAACTGCTAAATGTAGAACCCTGATTTCACAGAAAATCCTCCAAGGAGACCGACTCCATGACACAAATGCCAGAGAGTTTCTTGGTTTAGCGTGGGAGCGTCTCCCCAACCCCACACAGCCTCGAGTGTCCTCTGGTTCAGCATCCCGAGAGCACGCAGGGCTCAGAGTCGGGCTGGGGACGCCCCTGCCCAGTCCCCAGCGAAGTGACGGTGCAGGAGGTATTTAGATCTGCTGAGTCCCATCTCTGTCTTTTCTAAAACGAGGGATAATAACCCCGTTCTCACAGGCCAGACAGGCCACGTGGCTAGACACGACTCTGGCTGAACTGAGCGCAAGGACCGCAGGACGGAGGTTTCACCTGGGGCTGACAGTCAAGTCACCTACACGTACACAAACGTGAGGCCTCGGTCTGCAACTTTCAAATGGAATGAAATAGAAGACGGTGTGGAGATCATTCAGTTCCACTGCTCCATTTCACAGATGAGAACACCAAGGTGACAACAAGGTCAGTGTAGGTGAAAGAAGGAGGAGAAAAAAGGGTCCATCTGGGTGGTTCTGGCCTTGTCAGTAAACAGGAGCTCAGCTCATTGTGTGCATTTAATAGTCTCTCACTTTAAACAAGAGAAACATTTTCTCTGGGAGCAAAAGGAGAGCACAAGATTCTGCAAATATGCCCACTGTTTTTTCCTTCCTCACATCAGAGACTCTACTCAACATGCGGGACAAAGAACTGATTCGTTTGTAGCGCTAGTGGTAAAGAAGCCTCCTGCCAATGCAGGAGACACAAGAGGCAAGGATTTGACCCCTGGGTCAGGAAGATCCCTGGAGGAGGAAATGGCTATCCGCTCCAGTAATCTTGCCTGGAGAATTCCATGGACAGAGGAGCCTGGAGGGCTGCAAAGAGTCGGACACGACTGAGCAACAGCACACACCTATTGAACTTTATTCATATTTGGATTCTTTCTATTGCAAAAGGTTTGAGGCAGCAATAAAAACTCAGACACTGAGCTGAAAGCACTGAAAACTAGGCAAAATCAGAAACAAAGGATAAAAGAAGTGAATGGGGTGGCAGGACAACATGCTGCCTGCTGAAGCATACCAGCGTCAGCTACAGAACTCATTCCTGAGCTTCCTAGTAGGCCACGCAAGTCAGCAAGCACAGCAGAATTCTCACCGTTCAGTGCTGGTGACAGGAAGTCACCTGTTTCTGTGCCAACATAAATGAAGCCTCTGAAATTAATGCAGCAAGTGCTTGAAGTGAAAAAGTCACTCAGTCGTGTCCGATTCTTTGCAACCCCATGGACTGTACAGTCCACGGAATTCTCCAGGCCAGAATGCTGGAGTGGGTAGCTGTTCCCTTCTCCGGGGGATCTTCCCAACCGAGGGAATTGAACCCACATTGCAGGCAGATTCCTTACCAGCTGAGCCTCCAGGGAACAACTACCAAACTGAGCGCCTACTTTGTGTCGGGCCCTGCATGGTGACACTATCCTCTCACGTAATTTAATTGCCTCATTGACAACAGCAACACCACAACATCAGAACCCTCCAGATGCGCGGCCGGGGGGACCTCAGGCTTGAAACCCGGGCTGTCTGCAGGAGGTTTTGCAGGAAGCCCCACACTCGCTGTCTACTTCATGAGGAAGGAAGGAAATCAATTCACTCGGGCACCCTCATGCATAAACAAATAAATGCATAAATTCATAACATTAAAACCCGTGCTCTGGAGCCCACAGCGTTTGGTTTGACTTGGAAGGCGACGAGGGTCCTGGCTGAGAGCCCTGAGCAGGGAGGGACCTCGGGGCTGTGCCCACATCTGACCGATAAGCAAGCCTGCAGATGTGTCTCCTGCATTTATTCACCTCTTCCTCTCCCAGTGCTGCCGCTGTCCTGGCTCAGCACTTCTCAAGCTCCCGAGTGGCTTAGGAGCCGAGGTCCTGTAGTGGCCTTAGGCTGGAGCTGAGCTGGTGGACCCACGCAGCCCTCTGGGGTCAGACTGTCTGCTCCAACCCGGGCCGTGTATGCGTATGTTACTAGCATTGACCTCGGGCCCGGAGCCTGAGTCTCTGAGCCTGGGGATGGGGTGACAAGGACATGGGGAGCCCCTCTGGGGGGCTGCAGGCCTGTCCGCCCAGAGCACTTAGAGGCCCGCACGTGAGACACACTCTGCGAGCCAGCAGGGCCGCCCCAGGCCTCACGCCTCCCCTGCCGGGGTCAAATCTGAGTCAGGCAGCCTGGCCAGAGGCCCCGGCTGCTCCCGAGATGGCGTCACATCCCTGGAGGGTCTTCCGGCTGCCCAGACCTGCCTCCCCGGCCCCTCCTCCCGGCCCTGCCCTCCTCCCAGCCTGAGATCCCCCCCGGCCGGCTGGTGCCCCCAGCTTTTCAGCCTTCCCCTGCGATCTGCTGGCTGAAACACTCCCATTGGGGACCCCGAACTCGTCCAGGAGATTCAGCCCACCTCCTCCCGCTCTCCCAGTGTTCCCACTAGCCCAGCCCCTGACCCAGGCTACAGGGTCCCCCCAGCACTGAAGCTGTTTACCCCGCAGCCCCCAGGGCACGTCCCCCTGCACGTCTGTCCACTTGCCCCTTTGGACGACGACTCCACACTGGCCGCTCACCTGGCATGACGTTTACCTGGTGAGACGTGCACGTGGACACGGCAGCATGGGGGCTCCCCGTGGCCGCTGTAACAAAACAGCACAGTGTATTATGGGGGGCAAAGGCTGATCACGGGGATCCCTGGGCTAAAGCCCAGGGGTGGGCAGGGCTGGCTCCTCTGGAAGCCCCCAGTCTGCTTTCCCACATCCAGCTCCCAGCTGCCCGCAGCTGGCACCCCCCCAAAACTGTTCCTGCCCTCCAGTCCACTTCCTGTATCAGACCCTCTTGCCCTCCGTCTTGGCAGGACCCTCGAGTGCACTGGGTGCCCGCATCACCCAGGACCACCACACTGTCTTCGACCCCTGCTCCGTCACACTTACCACATCCCCTGACCACGTGAGGGGCCACGGTCACAGGTTCCGGGGTCAGGATGAGCACAGCTCCCACCCTGCTTAAGCAGGGATGACGGGTAGGAGGGCAAGTCACCATGTCACTCGCTTCGTTGAGAAGGTGCCCCTAGAGGACGGCTCCACGGTGCAGGGGAGGGTGCCAGGCAGACCCGGGGAGGGGGGGTTGGGCACAGGGTACTGGGGGATGGGTGGTCAGCAGTGAGGCCAGAGGTGGCCCCACCAGGAGCGGGTGCAGGAGGCAGGACAGGACCTGGGGTCCCGGGGGGCCTGAAGGAGTGGGGAGCCCTGGAGGAAAGGAACCCCAACCTGCAAGTCCCAGGTCGGCCCTGACGACAGACCCGCGTGACCTGGGCAGGGAATGAACAGCGGTGTCAAGCAGGACGCTGTCAGGTCCCCAGGAACAAGCGGTTCACCTCCAGGCACAGCACCCCCACACCCCAGCCTGCACCCCAGGCGGTGACACCCACCCCGGAATCCGGGCAGCTGACCCTGATCTGTAACAAGAGGACTCCACAAGCCCGCCGGACCCCCAGCCCCTACAATCCCCCCCAGGATCCCCATCTCCACATGGACCACGGGCAGTGGGAAGCAGTGGTGGTCTACGCAGGGACTGCGGGGGCCCTGTAACATCTGCCCCTCCCCTGCCGGCCACCAAGGCCCTGAGGATAATTAGTCCCGAACCCAGGAGCAGATTGATCTTACACTAGGGATACTCCATCACAGGCCTCTTCCGATAGAACTCATTTAAGAGAGGGCAGGAACACTCCCAAAGGACAATTAATAGGCTCTCCATCTTGGAGTAATTTCCAGCAGGTGCCACAGCCAAAGGCATGGCCCCTCCCACTCCCTGCAGCTGGCGGGGTATGGGGTGGGGGCGCAGGTCACCCTTAGTGACTTAGTCTGAACAGGAAGGCTGCATCCTATGGCTTCCATGGGTTCAGAAAAACACATTTCATCTTTCCAGCTCCACTGAATTCTTCCCACCCAAAGCCCACATAGGTCCTGGCATCTTCTCAGATACACCTCAATTATGCAAAAGAAGAGCTTATTGCAGGCATTATAAACAGCACCAGACAGGCGCCCAGGGATCCAGTCTGGCTTGCAGGAAAGTGATTGGTGCCAACTGACCCACCACAGGCCTGTAACCTCGGGGGGTCTGAAGGGGTCCCCCATGTCCTCGTAAAAAAAAAACAAATGGGCCAAAGAACTAAACAGACATTTCTCCAAAGAAGATATATAGATGGCTAACAAACATGAAAAGATGCTCAACATCACTCATTATCAGTGATGATAATCAAAACCATAATGAGGTACCATTTCACACCGGTTAAAATGACTGTCATCAAAAAGTCTACAAAAAATAAATTTTGGAGAGGGTGTGGAGAAAAGGCAACCCTCTTATACTGTTGTTGGGAATGTGAACTGGTACAGCCACTATGGAGAACAGCGTGGTGATTCCTTAAAAAACTGGGAATAGAACTGCCATACGACCCACCAATCCCACTTCTGGGCATACACACCGAGGAAACCAGAATTGAAAGAGACACATGTACCCCAATGTTCATCACAGCACTGTTTACAATAGCCAGGACTTGGAAGCAACCCACATGTCCACTGGCAGACGAATGGATAAGCAAGCTGAGGTATACATATACCCAATGGAATATTACTCAGCTATAAAAAGAACACATTTGAGTCAGTTCTAATGAGGTGGATGAAACTGGAGCCTATTATACAGAGTGAAGTAAGTCAGAAAGAGAAACACCAATAAAGTATATTAACGCATATTTATGGAATTTAGAAGGTCAGTAATGACGATTCTATGTGCAAGGCAGCAAAAGAGACACAGATGCAAAAACAGACTTCTGGACTCTGTGGGAGAAGGCGAGGGTGGGATGATTTGAGTGAACAGCATTGAAACATATATATTACCATATGTAAAACAGATGACCAGTGCAAGTTTGATGCACGAAGCAGGGCACACAAAGCCGGTGCTCTGGGACAACCCAGAGGGGTGGGGTGGGGAGGGAGGTGGAAGTGGGGTTCAGGATGGGGACACATGTGCACTCGTGGGTGATTCATGTCAATGTATGGCAATAACCTACACAATATTATAAAAAATTATCCTCCAATTAAAATGAATTAATTAATTTTTATAAAAACCCTCTGATAGGCAAACTGAAAGGGGCGGGAAGAGAGAGTTGGTAAAAAAAAAAAAAAGAAAGAAAGAAAGAAAAACGAACAATCTTTTTATTTTTTATTTTTTAACTTTTACTTCAGGAGCATTAGGAGCCCAAGCCCAGTCTCAGCCTAACCCCAGCACTCAGCGGGGCCTGGCTTGGGTCCAGCATATCCTCCAGGCCTGCAAGCAGACCCCCGACCTCCTGGACGAGGCGTAGAGCTGAGTTCCTCCACAGCAGCTCTGCCAACACCTCGGGCCAGGTCATTCTCCAGTGGGGGCTGTCCTGGGCATGTGGAGGGCATTCAGGGGCCCCTTGGTGACCACACTCTGGAGACCAGCAGCACCCCCACCCCCAGTACATGTGTGTGCTCAGTTGCTCAGTCATGTCTGACTCTTGCAACCCCACAGACTGTAGCCCACCAGGCTCCTCTGTTCATGGGACTCTCCAGGCAAGAATACTGGAGTGGGTTGGCATTCTCCTGGGGATCTTCCCGACCCAGGGACCAAACATGGGTCTCCCGCACTGTGGGCAGATTCTTTACCCTCTGAGCCACCTGAGAAGCAGTGGCAACCAAAACAGCCTCCTGGCATGGCCCATGTCTCCTGGGGGCAGAGCACCCCAGTTCAGAACCACTGGTCTGAGGGAAAGAGAAGGGACACAGTGCCTGGTGGGACTGCAGACCCAGGTGACGTGTCTAGAGCTCAAGGATGTCGGGGTGGGGATGTTCTTGGCCAGCATTTCTGATCTGGCTGCTTCTACAGATGCTGCAAGACGTGAGGGAGAGGGGGCAAGAGTGCCCCGGGAGAAGAACCCACGTGGAAGGGCTGGGCGATCCAGGAAGGCACCATCAGATCCTTGCAGTCCAGCCCACTGTCCTGTCATCAGCGCACTCCCTGCAGAGACGAGGCCTTACCAGGACCAGAGACCAGGTCAATAGACACCCAGAGATATGTGCTGCCGCAGCCTTGTAGGTATCAGCAGACTGGGGACCAGGCAGCTGCCCGTCAACAGGGCACCGGCTGAAGAAACCAGTCACAGTGACATTCTGTGAAGACGTTTCCAAATGCACCAGATCTGTAGATGCTGATGGGGGCTGGACCCCGAGACAGACTTGAGAAGAGCAAGACGCAGTCGTGACCACGGCCCGCCTCCACCCCTGGAACACGAAAACGTGAGTCAGAGTCCATGAATGAGCAGAGCCTCTCTCCTTTAACTGGAGTCACTTCTGGAGGGCTTTGAGAGTCTTCAGCAGGAAGGAAATGGTTGCCGGTCTGTATATCTGTTCCTACTCTGAATATTTTACAACGTACATGCAGGCTTTTCCAATAAAATACGTGTGATTCAAAAATACAGATTTTTTTACATTGTTGTTGTCCAGTTGCTCAGTTGTGTCCAACTCTTTGTAACCTCATGACTGCAGCTCACCAGGCCTCCCTGGCCCTCACCATCTCCCAGAGTTTGCCCAAGTTCATGCCTATTGAATCAGTGATGCCATGCAACCATCTCATCCTCTGCCGCCCTCTTCTCCTCCTGTCTTCAATCTTTCCAGGCATCAAGGTCTTTTGAGTCAGCTCTTCCCATTAGGTGGTCACAGTATTGGAGCTTTAGCTTCAGCATCAGTCCTTCAAATGAGTATTCAAGGTTGATTTCCTTTAGGACTGACTGGTTTGAGCTCCTTTTTTTAACATACAGATATGCAAACCACACTGGACATTACACATCTAAAAGTAAGTGTAATCTTGGTTGAAGAATAAAATGCTAAGAACCCCCTTACAATTTTTCTTCATTCTTATACCAATTTGAATCCTTCTGAACAAAGAAGTTCACCCACAAGACAGGAAAGTGATTTAGATCTTTAAAAAGAAAGCGCTTCAAGGTGACCCAGGAAAAGGCAATTTAGCTGAAAGTAGTTGGCAACTGAGCTCAGCTGGCAGAGCCCTGAGGTCTCTTGCCTTTAAATTTAATGTACTTTTTAAGTCCTTGGTGCATGCTAATTCTTGATAAACAAAGTTGAAACAGTTGGTGAGTTTTTATGTGACTATTATATTATCATGAATGCTTGTTCAGGATTAATACACAATGACACAATAAACAGAAATCTGCTAACATCCTTTGACTAGAGGGGGAATTTCTACCAACACCATGAATGTGCTTTGCTGGAGGTGGGTCTGACAAAGAAGGGGCAGGATCAGATGAGCATGCTGCAAAATTGATAAGTCCAAAGATTACAACTGTCTATTTATTCGTTTTTAGTTCAGGGAGTAATGTAACTGTGTAGTGTAATGTAACTAGTTGCCTGATTCAATCTCAATTTCTTCCAAAGTACTAAAATAGCAATCTCTCAATATATCAACTGTCATATTTTCTGAGCCTAAACACCATCCTTCAGGTGCTGCTAAATCACTTTAGTCGTGTCTGACTCTGAGACCCTATGGCCAGTAGCCCACCAGGCTCCTCTGTCCACGGGATTCTCCAGGCAAGGATACTGGAGTGGGTTGCCATTTCCTCCTCCAGGGGATCTTCCTGACCCAGGGATCTTTTATGTCTCCTGCATTGGCAGATGGATTCTTTACCAGTAGCACCACCTGGGCAAACACCATCCTTCAGGCTGATGCCAAATCGATGGGTCAGAAGCTAAGCAGATAAAGACTTATTCATGACAAAGAGTGAAAGGTGCACATTCGAGTGCAGTTCTGTGACCATAGTGCTGTCCGCTCTCTCAAAGGTTTGGATAACTTAAAATGTCACCAAACTTTCACAAAATGATTGACTCTGAACACTCAGCTGTGTATTTTAAAGTGTGCTTGGAGGGCTGCATCCCAGAACATTGTTGTTTATTTTGAAATGGGGATCCCACTCTGGAGTTTTCTGCTAATTTAGGGCTTATGCTCCACAACCACTGGATATTATGAGATGACAGTGTCCGCTCTTGATGCTCAGTTTCTCTGAGAAGCCCAGAATCCTGGTGGTGCAACATAGCAGCTTATTAAAAAAATAAAAATGTGTCCGTTTCTACTGCTGTGCGTGGACATTTAATCGCATGACCTGTTTGCCAGGATGCAGTTTTAAGATGATTCTTCTACGTCAGCCTTTTGGCTCAAACCCAGAAAAACACAAGCTCTGCTCCTCAAGCTCATCTCGCAGTCACCATAGCCCTGGTCTGTTTTTTCCCCTACAGGTCAGGGCGGATAGTTCCTGGTTTTTCAGATGAGGAAACCAAGGCTCCAGATGGCTCACCTGAGACCACACTGAGCCATGGCTGAGGTGGGCCTCCCGCTGGGACAAGGGATTCATGTGTGCCCCTCACTGAGTTCAGCTGACTCGGTATCCAGAGCAGATACCATCATCTCATATTATCTGGCAGCCGTGGGGGCATGAGCCCCTAAAGAAGCCAAAAAGTCCAGAGCAGGATCCCATTTCAAAATAAGCAGCAGGGTTCTGGGATGAAGCCCTCCAAGCACACTCTAATGCTGTGCATCAGACCAGCACTTGGCCTGAGGGTGAGGCCCCTTTGGAGAGACAGGGTGTCCCGTCCTGTCCCGACAGCCCGGGGCTGAGGACCCTGGAGGCAAGGTGTCTGACCATCGATTTGCCAGCGTTTCCCCGCCCACCTCGCTGGCCACCCCGGCAGCATCTGTTTTGCCAGAAAGAGGAAGAAGGCTGAGGTCGCTGGCCTGACTGCTGCCCTGATGCTCTGTGGTCCCTTTAGAGCTTGGGGAGGGGGCGTGAGGGCCGCCACCCCCCACGTCCCGGGGGTGAGAGGCCACTGCCTCTGGAGAGGCACCGTCCTGTTTTTCTCCCACTCTTGCAACCCACGTCGTGGGCAGGGTGGCCCAGCGCCACACCCAGGGCCCTGCTTCTCCAGGCAGACCTGTGGGGTGCTCGGGCCCTGTCAGACGATGACCCTGTTGCCTCCTTTCCTGTGTTGGGGATAAATGAGGCCATTTAAAGAGTCCGTGCGGCATCAGCCCCACTGATGAGCCCAATGAGCTGGAACCACAAAACAGATCACAAGTTGGTTTTAAGTCTCCCCAGAGGGAAAGGCAGAAGAAATATGTTGAACATTGGTTCTCTTGGTTTGGTCTGGAAGAAATTTTTATAAGGAAAAAGGAACTAAAGCCAGCCTCATCCCTTTTGCTTCCTGCTAGCCAGCCCCCGCCCCACCCCGGGCAGGACCCATCCATGAACTTGGGCACGTCTGGAATCCTTCCAAGATGCCCAGCCCCGTCTGCTCACAAAGTGCTGACCGACCACTCCATATGCTGCCCATGGGCACGGGGGCTGAGGCATGGCACACTTCAGTGCAGGCCCACGTGTGTGTGCGTGCTGAGTTGCTCAGTCGTGTCCGACTCTTTGCATCCCTATGGACTGTAGGCCACCGGCTCCTCTGTCCATGGGATTCTCCAGGCAAGAATACCGGAGTGGCTTGCCATGCCCTCCTCCAGGGGAATCTTCCCAACCCATGGATGGAACCCACGTCTCATAATGATGTCTCCTACACTGGCAGGTGGGTTCTTTACCACTGTGCCCCCGGGAAGCCCATTTCCCCAACTTGTGACTCGATTTTGAGAAACCTCTCCCTACTTGCTGTCTGGCCCTGCTCTTACAGGGGTCGCCGGGCTCGCTGCCCACCCTGAATAATTGGTTTCCGTGGTTCACTCGGCTCTCACCTGGCCAGACTTCCACCCATCACATCCATGCCATTCAGGCTGTCACAGCAAGAAGCCAAACATCTCAGCCAGGATCCTTCTTGGGCCTGAGTGCCCTCCATCCTTGAACCGAGCCAAGAGGGTGCAGGAATGCTGAGGAGGCCACAAGCTGGCGAGGCCACCGTCACCAGGGTGTGGCCTGTGTCCTTCCTCTCTTCTCTGCTGGGCACACATGCATGCATGTGTGCACACATACACATGTGTACATATGTGTGTGCTTGAACGCAATACACACCACGTATATACACATGCACATATGCACACATGCCTAAGAATACAACCACACAGCACACACATGCAAACAACACACACATCACTGGCACCACTTGCACACATGCACCTGTGCGGCAGATGCGAATACACACATGTACACACGTGTACACACATGTGCACACAATACACACCCCACACACAGGCCCACACATGCATGTTTGCTGCTCTCCATTCTAAGTCAGGTGTGGCAAGCCTACACAGTGTTCCAGTCTGAAACCAACCCTGCCCAAAGGCCCCCGAGCTGGCTGACATTGTCCAGGTAAGCCACTCTTCCCACAGGGACAGAAAAGTCTAGTATTTATTGTCCAAAATAGCCACGGCTGGGCTATTTTCCAAGCATTGAAGTTACTTGATTTTTTTCCCATGGGGTTTAGAATGTGTTGAATAAATGAATTGATCTAGTTGCACAAACTCTGGCAAGTGACACCCACTTCCTGGGGACACCTGTGGGTGATAGAAACAGGCTGGCACTGCTCATCCACGTGTGTGGCTGAGCTCCCAGCGGTCTGCCGATGCCTCACGATGGAGTTCTCATTGACAGCTCTGTATCAGGTGCTGGGATCAAGGCACCTTCACCTACAAAGTACCACTCCTTTTACCAATGTGAAAATGTGTGCAGCAGCAGGCAACAGGGGCCCAGCTCCCCTTCAACCATAAACCCTAAAGGTCAAGGTGCCAGTGCCTCCCCTGGCACAAGCTTGTCCAACCCCCAAGTCACTGCCTTTCCTATACTTACTGCCCAGACCTGCCCTTAGGGACCTTATCTCTCCTACAAAGTTGTGATCATGAGAGTGGATGGGATGAACAAAGCGGAAAAAGCTGGTGAGCACAAGGAACTCAGCCTAGAGACACCAGCCGCCAACCACAGCAGAACTTCTAAGTGGGGACAAGTCCAGCTCTGGTGGGGTCTGACTCTTACACCCTTTGGGAGATGCTCTTTAAGGAAACAGGCATAAATAATAAATATAAAGTTAGGAGTCACTATGAAGATCTGCTGGAAAAGGGATAGGCTACCCACTCCAGTATTCTTGGGCTTCCCTTGTGGCTCAGCTGGTAAAGAATCTGCCTGCAATTCGGAAGACCTGGGTTCAATCCCTGGGTTGGGAAGATCCCCTGGAGAAGGGAAAGGCTGCCCACTCCAGTATTCTGGCCTGGAGAATTCCATGGACAGACGAGACTGACAGGCTACAGTCCACGGGGTCACAGAGTCAGTCACAACTGAGCGACTTTCACTTTCATGAAGATTTATGAATATGTAGATTTTGAATATGGATTTAGAAAAGGCAGAGGAACCAGAGATCAAATTGCCAACATCCATCAGATCACACAAAAAGCAAGAGAGTTCCAGAAAAACATCTACTTCTGCTTCATTGACTATGCTAAAACCTTTGGCTGTGTGGATCACAACAAACTGTGGAAAATTTTTCAAGAGATGGGAATACCAGACTACCTTACCTGCCTCTTGAGAAACCTGTATTCAGGACAAGAAGCTTAAGAAAATCTGTAATAAATGTAGATAGTGTATTAAAAAGCAGAGATATCATTTTGCCAACAAAGATGCATATAGTCCAAGCTATGGTTTTTCCAGTAGTCCTGTACAAATGTGAGAGTTGGACCACCACAAAAAAGGCTGAGCACCAAAAAATTGATGCTTTTGAACTTTGGGGTTGGAGAAGACTCTTGAGAGTCCCTTGGACTGCAAGGAGATCCAGCCAGTCCATCCTAAAGGAAATCAGTCCTGAATATTCATTGAAAGGACTGATGCCAATGCTGAAACTCCAGTACTTTGGCCACCTGATGGAAAGAGATGATTCATTGGAAAAGACCCTGATGCTGGGAAAGATTGAAGGCAGGAGGCGACAGAGGATGAGATGGTTGGATGACCATCACTGACTCAATGGACATGAGTTTGAGCAAACTCTGGGAGACACTGGAGGAGAGCAAAGCCTGGTGTGCTGCAGTTCATGGGGTCTCAACGAGTCAGACATGACTTAGCAACTGAACAACCACACGAAGACTGAAGTGTAGTTAGAAGAGAAACAACAAATCACTGGAGCGTGGAGTCTCTTTCTTTTGGGACATCCTGAACCAAGTGGTCCCTAAGGCTCACGGAAATGCCTCCTGACTGAAGCCAGGCTTTACTCCACTCCCGTGACCTCAACCTGGCTTGGCCAGCGCTTACACGGCCAGTCAGTGGTGTCTTCACAGTAAATCCAACTCTGCATGTCTTTCAGGGACTAGGCTGTCGCCCTGCCTGCATAGGTAAAGAATGATGTCAACTTAAGCAACAGCTGGGGTTATCCATCATTTTAAGGGTCCACCTGCTGGCTTGAGGGGAGGAAGTGAAGTCAAAAAAAAAAAAAAAAAACCACCTACATTTTTATTAAGTGAACCAAATTGAAAATTTGAATTCTAAATTCTGAAAAGTAGGTGAAATCATTGCTGGATTAGTGCTTGATATTTATCCCAACTAGCCCGTAGGTCTTCGATAGCCTGGGTTTGCAGGGCAGTGGACTGGCCCCCAGGTGGACGCAGCTCACCTCTGCTCTGATGGCTCAGGCCCCTCCGCCAGCACCTTCCTCTCCCAGACTGCCAGATGGTTCATGAGGACCACTCCCCTGTCCTGACTCTCCACCCACCTGCACTATGATCCTCATAGTGCCACGTGGATGATGGTCTGTCCACAAGCGTCACTGCAGAATGCTCCAGAAACCTATGCCAGAGCGCTCATCCGCTCCCCCTAGACTACAGCATAGTGGGTGAAATGCCCATGCCCTCCCCACAGCCTGGCCGCCCGCAGCCCCTGGGACATGCACCCCTCCTCCACCTCACCTCTGACCCCTGCACCTGGGCAGATTCACTCCCATGACCTCAGCGGGATGAGGGTCCCTCCTCTACCGACTCATGTGACGCTTACTTCCACCACCTCCTGGCGACTTAGACCACAACTACACAGATGCAGAGTTCACCGGACCTCCCGAGATGGCCAGTTTTCCAAACTCAAGTTTCCCGGAAAACCTAGGATTCTGGCATGGGGTAGGGGATGAGTGTAAAGAAGATAAACATGCTTTTGATACAAAAGAGCTATTGAAAACTGCAAATTTTGAAAATCATTTATGAAAAAATGTGTTCTTTTGAAGAGTGGCATTGGGCATCTGGAGGTGCCCGTGTGAAGGTTCTCCGGCAACTTGTTCACGCTTCTGGTGTCGAGGTTCCGGCAGCAGAAAAGCAAGAGGGATCGCAGCACGGCCCCTAAGGTTCGTCCAGAACTCACAGGGGTTCGGTCAGTTCAATCGCTCAGTGGTGCTCAAACTCATGTCCATCAAGTCGATGATGCCGTCCAGCCATCTCATCCTCTGTCGTCCCCTTCTCCTGCCTTCAATGTTTCCCAGCATCAGGGTCTTTTCCAAAGAGTCAGTTCTTTGCATCAGGTGGCCAAAGTATTGGAGTCACAGGGGTTAGGTGAGTTTAAATGGGCACATGGAGGCACTTGTAAAAAATAATAATAGAAAGTTAATTTGGGATTTTCCTGGCAGTCCAGGGGTTAAGACTTCTCACTTTCACTGCAGGGTTGGTGGATTTGATCCCTGGTCAGGGAACTAAGATCCTGCGTGCTAAGTGGCCAAAAATATAATTTAAATAAATAAGCAAAGTGTTATGGCCTGGATTAGAGGGAATAAACACTCTCTATCTGCCCCCTCTTACCTACAGCAGTTGAGTCATATTTACCTTGGGGAATAAGGCCTGCTGAGAAGCCAGGCTTCTGGAAGGGGCAGCTCTCAGACACCCAGACACATCAGCTCTCCCCCACGTGGCTTCCACCTGGGGAGTCACGCTGCAGCTTCTTGGCTGTGAAAGGCCCATCTTCACACAAATGCCCTCCTGCTTCCAGCTGTATCCATTCCAGATTTGTCTGAGTAAGAACCGCTCGTGCTGGTGGCTCCTTGTCTGCATTTTATCAGCACTCAGTCTCAGAGAAGTGCTTCTCTTCCACTCCCTCCACCCCCAGCCTACCAACAACTTCAAGTCCTGTCCATTTGCTTGAAATTTCCAACATTCAAATCTTCTCTAAATTAACAAACGTACTTGAACGTGTAAGGGTGGGGCTGGTCTTCACATACGCTCTAATCAGAACTGTCCATAGGACAGCATGCTTTGTTTGTGCAACCTGAAAGGTTCCACCCGGGTGACTTGATCGAATGTATTTTTAAAGGTAGAACAAGAGATTCTTGGCTAGAAGGACCAGAGCAATAACTTGTTCACCTTGAAGCTACACAGAACGGGCCCATGGTGCCTTCAGTCTGCCTCGTACAGACGCACAGCACGTGGGAAGCACCCTGCACTAGTCTCCGTCAGCACGTGTCACGGCCCCTTCACCCTCCTCCCAACCTACTGCAAGCACCATCTACCGGGCCTCCCAGCCCAAACCTTGCCTCCTCTCCGCCATATCCATCCTTTCTACATGTAGTTGTTTTTAAAACTCTTAGCTAAAGTAGCTCAAATAATAAAGAATCTGTCTGCAATGCAGGAGACCAGGATTCAATCCCTGGGTTGGGAAGTTCCTCTGGAGAAGGGAATGGCAATCCACTTCAGTATTCTTGCCTGGAGAATTCCATGGACAGAGAAGTCTGTGGAGTCACAAAGAGTCGGATAAGACTGAGCAACTAACACACACACACACACACAATGAGTTTAGAGGGAAAATAATAAAGTAGATGTGACCTTCAATATCAAATGCCTTGGGACTTCCTTGGTGGCCCAGTGGTTGAGAATCTGCCCTCTGATGCAGGGTTCAATCCCTGGTCTGGAAACTATTATAAGGTCCCAACAGGCTATGGGGCTACTCAGCCCATGTGCCACAGCTAGAGAAGTCCAGTCACTGCAACAAAGAGCCCATGTGCGCCATGAAGACCCATTGCAGCCAAGTACATATATACAGACTTCCCAGGCGTGCAGCAGTAAAGAATCCACCTGCCAGTGCAGGAGATGTGAGTTTGATCCCTGGGTTGGGAAGATCCTCTGGAGTAGGAAATGGCAATCCACTCCCATGGACAGAGGAGCCTGGATCAAAGGCCTCACAACTGAGAACGCCTACTTACTCATGTCATTTGGTTTTGTCATTAGTTTAAGGGTCTCAGGTTGTCTAAAGTGACTTAGAACTCCAACCTGACAATTCCGTGAAAAGAGTATCGATAAGTGAATGACAAATTTGGAACAAGCAAAGGATATCTTCCAGGTTCAGCATGTTGATAGGCATGTGCCTGTCATTGATCTTTGCATATATCATAATAATTATAACCCCAATGAGCCTGTGAAAACGGAAAACTACGCTGACCACATCTCACAGCTCAGAAGAGATTTTAGATCGTCTGCACCGTTGGTTTAAAACCTTCTGAGTCAGGGTGTTTCAAAATGAAGTGTATGTATCAGTCTTGGAGATGAGAATGTTAATCTAAGAATATTTTCCTATTTGGGGTCTTCATTTTAAAAATCTTCAGAAGTAACATATTGTCTGGGTCAGACTGTGTAGAGGGATGTCCTTTCTTGTTCCTTCTGTGCAGTTTCAAAGCTCAAGTTCGCATCTGGGCTTATAAGCCCAGTGATCACTTAAAGGTACATTACCTGTTGTGCCTTTGATATGCTGCCTTTAGGTTGCCCTGCCCTCAGGCCAAAGCCCTGTAATCTTCCAGGTAAACTTATGTTGAGGGTCTTTGAACCAGTTTTAAAAACAAAATTTCTGTTCAGAAATAACAATTTACAATCAAGAAGCTTTTTTTTTTTCCAAATCCTAAAGGTTTGATTTCTCAAATTATTTAACAGATTTAATTTGACATCATAAAATCCACCAGCACAATGGAGTGATGTGTAACATCTCAGCAAGAGACAAAGGGATAGTGGTTAAGAGTGACGCTGGCTGGCTTCAAATACCAGCACTGCCGCATTTTAACTGTAGGGTCCTGGGTAAGGCGCTTAACCTGTCTGGGCCTAAGTTTTCTTGACTGTTAAGTGGGTATAATCTACATGTCCCAAACACAACTTTCAACAAGATTTCTAATTCTTCTCTACCCCCGGTACATGTTCTGTTGAAGCTGACACAGTCTGTGAAGTTTTGGTCCATGAAATATTAGTGAAAGTAATGTCAGTGACTTTGGAGGAGAGATATTTAAGAGCTGATGTTCCAAGTTTTTCTCCCCCTAGAGAAATGATCATGCATGTTCAAACTGATTTGGAGGTGACCTAAGATGGAAACTGAGCCTTCATAAACGACTTGTGCACAAGAAAGAGATATCTACTGAGTTAAGCCCTGAGATCTTGGTTTTGCTTGTTACCATAGCACAACCCAGCCTGTTGATTAATACATTTCCCCATAGGGAGTTGTGAGATAAATGAAGTGTACAGAAACACTTAAAAAATGCCTAGCACGTAAAAGCTATATAAACATTTGCCAAAAGTACTCGATTGCACTTACTTTCACATGTATAGTTTTTCACCCTTCTTAAATGATGGCATCTTCTGTTTTAATTGGCAGCAGCGTTTCTTTCTAAATGGTCCACAAGACATGGGTGCATTTTAGATCCAATGAGATACTGTGGTGTGATGACGATGATGATGGTTTTAGAGACTAGCAAGGAAAGAACAGAGGCCAAGTATTAATATGTAAGCACCGCATTCCCAATTCAAGGTACAGAAAAGGTTTTGCAATAGTTTGAGTAGAGGACAGTGGGGGAGGATACAGTCATCGTAGGAAACACCAGTGGCACGTGCTAACTTTAGCACAATGATTGCATTTATATTCGGAGTAGATGCAATATTTGGATTCGATCTTTGTACAGACCAACGGCTCATTGAGTGAAAGTTGTTCAGTTGTGTCCGTCTCTTTGTGACCCCATGGACTAGGAGGTCATTAGTAGTGAGTATAACAGTAAATAAGCAAAAAGGAACTTTGGTAACTGCTTTCTAAAAATTGTGCAGTATTATATTAATATTTAGGGCTTTCCTGGTGGCTCAGATGGTAAAGTGTCTGCTTGCAATGAGGGAGACCCGGGTTCGATCCCTGGGTTGGGATCCTACAGAAGGAAATGGCAACCCACTCCAGTATTCTTGCCTGGAAAATCCCATGGACTGAAGAGCAGGGCAGCCCACAGTCCATGGGGTTGCAAAGAGTCAGACACGACTGAGAAACCCAGAACACACACAACTGTGAGTATGACCTTATTCAGAAACAATAGTCTTTGCAAATGTAATCAAGTGAAGATGAGGGCATTAAGGTGGGTCCAGTCCTGCATGACTGGTGTCTACAAGAGAAGAGGAGAACAGACTCCAAGACAGACACACCAAGGGAAGACAACGTGGAGCGACACGTGTGAGAGCAGAGGAGAAGCCGAGCGACATGCCCATGACCCCAGCAGCACCGAGGATTGCTGGAAGAGGCGGGAAGAACCTTCCCTGCAGATATCAGAGGGAGCCATGGCCCTGCTGACACCTTGACCTTGGCTTTGGCCTCCAGAACTCTGAGGCAGTACGTGTCAGCCACACGGCAGTGTTCCTTTTTTACAGCAGCCCTGGCAAAGTAACAGAGGCGGTAAACAGCTTTCTTCACCAGCACAGTGCTCACTTGTGTAGTGGCAATTTTAAACTTTTGAACTCTTCAAGGGCACCACCAAAAATTTCTGGTATTTGACAGTATCCTGCAAACATGAAATAATAGAGAACAGCCGCCCAGACGTTCTCTGTTCCCTCAGATGCCCACATTCCTTCTTTCTTTTTTTTTAAATTTTCATTTTGTGTTGGAGCACAGCTGATCAACAATGTTGTGCCAGTTTCAGGTGAACAGCAAAGAGACTCAGCCATACACACACATGCATCCATGCTGAGTGTGCTAAGTCACTTCAGCCATGTCTGACTCTTTGCGACCCTCTGGAAAGTAGCCCAACCAGGCTCCTCTGTCCACGGGCTTCTCCAGGAAAGAGTACTGGAGGGGGCTGTCATTTCCTTCTCCAGGGGCTCTTCCCGACCCAGGCATAGCACTCGAGTCTCTTCTGTCTCCTGCATTGGCAGACAGGTTCTTTACCACTAGCACCACCCGGGGAGCCCCACGTATCCATTCTCCCACCAAATCCCCTCCCACTCAGCTGCCACGTGCCACTGAGCAGAGTTCCCTGCACGACATGGTAGGTCCTTGGTGGTCCATTTTAAATGCAGCAACACGAACACCACGTTCCTTCTCGTCACTAGCTGCACGCTCTCCAGACCCCTGCTCCTCCTCCAGCCTGGCTCCCTGCCCACTTAGGAACAGACAGAGGCAGCTGACAGCGACAGCTGACCGCGGCCTGACTCCGCTGCCTGTTTATGCTCAGCCACACACACGTCACTCACTCAGCGATAATTCCTGAACACCTGCCACGTGGCAGGTGTGGCTAGAACACGCAGACACTGCAGTAAGCCATGGAGCAGGCTTCTCCCAGGGAGCTCGAATCAAGAGAGTAGACCGACGGAGAAGGAGGCAAGAGGCAGCAAGACGAGATGGACAAACAGCTAGCTAGAAAGACAGACAGTGATAGAGATGCAAATGAGAAAAATGTCAGGGAGTGAGAAGTGTCAGGCACAAATGAAATGAAATCCACAAGGGCCTATTTATAGCACAAGGAATTACCAATACATTCAATACCATGTGATAACCTGGGCTTCCCTGATGACTCAGTGTGTAAAGAATCAGCCTGCAATGCAGGAGATGCAGGAGATGTGGATTTGATCCCTGGGTTGGGAAGATCCCCTGGAGAAGGAAATGGCAACTGACTCCAGCAGTCTTGCCTGAAAAAATCCCACAGACAGAGGAGCCTAGTAGGCTAGAATCCAAAGGGTCAGTGATGCCATCCAACCATCTCATCCCTTCCTTTGTGACAACCTATAAGAACCTGAAATATATATATGTGTATAGCTGAATCACTCTACTGTATACCTGAAATTAACACAACATTGTAAATCAACTATACTTTGATTTTAAAAATTAAAAATAAAATGAAGTGATGTGATGTGATATGGTCTGCCGGGTGCTTATTTTACTTTGGAGGGTCAGGAAGGTCACTGGGCTGGGGGGGGTGATTGGAGCTGAGGTCCGGATGAAAGAAACAGTCAGCTGTAGCCACATGAAGGGTGGGGCCCTCACCCAAGGCAGAGGGCCAACGGTCACCGTGGTTCTTATTATTGGAGATTAGCTGTCCAGGCCCCCATCAGAGCCAGAGCTGACCTCGAGGGGCTCATCATCAATGTCTGAGCTCTGCTCAATGCACCTCAGAGGGCAGGAGCAGGAACGTGGAGCAGACATTTTGAAAAACCAGTGGTCAATTAGGAGAGACTGGGAAGCTGCCGGAGCTGCTGAGCATGGGCCCAGTTCTGGGCCTGATGGACGTGATGATGAGGACATGCAGGGAGGACGGAGAAAAACTTCAGTGAATTAGTTCAATGGGCCTTGGACCGCGGTTTCTCACCCATCGGTTTTGATGAATGCAAACCTACAGTGGACAAAGTAGAATTAGCAAGTTCATTAAACTGTGACTAAAAGAGATAAAAAATGAAGAGATGCCACCTGGGTGTTCTTCAGAAGGAATGATACAAAAGATGAAACTCCAATACTTTGGCCACCTCATGCGAAGAGTTAACCCATTGGAAAAGACTCTGATGCTGGGAGGGATTGGGGGCGGGAGGAAAAGGGGATGACAGAGGATGAGATGGCTGGATGGCATCACCGACTTGACGGACATGAGTTTGAGTAAACTCTGGGAGTTGGTGATGGACAGGGAGGCCTGGAGTGCGGCAGTTCATGGGGTCACAAAGAGTTGGAAACGACTGAGCAACTGAACTGAACTGAACTGAAAGGCTTTGGACATCATGCTCTCCTGAAGCACCAATGACCCAATTACTGCTGGGTCCACCTGTCCCAGGGGGACTTTAATTCCCAGAGGCTCCAACCTGCACAGAAGGGACCCAGTTATGCAACCATGCAGAGGGTGTGGGAGAGGGTCAGCAAAAACAGTGATTTCTATGTAAAAAAAATAGTTGATAAAGCACAGCTGGATGCCCCATGTAAATATCACAGCATTTTTGGCTCTGGTCCCCTCCTCAAACCCAGAGTGGCTCCCTGTGGTCAAGACACAGCAGCTCACAGATCAGAAAATGCTGCATTTTTATCTTTTCAAAACCCCGATGTTTAAGACCAAACAGCTGCAGGCCATCAAAGAAAGAGCACCCAGGAGGTCTGCGGTGGAAAACCACCCACTCAAGCTTCTGCCTCTGTCTTCCTAAATGAAGGCCAGAAGTCCTTCTCTCTCCAGCCCAGGGCCTTCCGCCCTGTTTGGTCAATTTCTCACAACCACCCTGATCCGCAGGTTTCTTGATGTTGCTGGGTGTCCTCCACCGATGGGCAAGTCCCTGCATACAGAGTTTGGCCCGCTTTTGTCTGTTCCACAATGTTTGAACCCTTGCACCCGGGGGGCGCTCAAAGAGCTACTGAATTGCACCCAACAAACTGAATTGAATGTCCAGTCCCTTGGTCTGGCCTTCCTGCAGCTGGAAGGATGGGTTGTTTGGCCCCTGCCAGCCTCCGTTTCCTTCAGGGAAAAACTCCCTCCATGCTTCCCCAAAACCCACCCCCAGGAGCCGCCAGCAGGTGCTCCCATCACGCCCAAGGCCTTGACACTGAACCGGGGGTCTCCCTGTCCACCCAGGCAGGTCGCTCAGGGGTCTCAGCTCTCGGGTTTGATAACGTCTTCCAAACAGCTGAACCGAGCAAAGGAGGCAGGGGCCCTGCCTGTCGGCTGGAGGTCGGCTGGAGCCGCCGAGGAGAACGTGGGCAAGCACCCAACAACTGTTTCGGCAGCTTTGAAACAATGCACAGGTTTCCCAGCAGCCCTGCTGCAGAGTCCCTTTCGTTGCCAAACCGATGATGCACGTTCAAGGCTGGCTCATGAGAAACCCGCCCCTCAATGCGTGCTTACGCCAGTTCTACCAAGTACTTTTTAGTTACCTCTAAGTATCATTTCCCTTGCCAGATAAAGGATGTTTGTTTCAAAGTCTACTACAAAACTGAGAACAGGCCGGTGCAAATGGCTCTAAATTTAGCAAATATTGTTCACCCAGCCCACGTTGCAATATTTCTCTGCCCACCCTTTTAGAGCCTGCCGGCGGCCGGAAGCCACAACTGAGCTGGATCGGGGTCCCCCACGCCCAGGCGGGCCTGGCAGGTGTGGCTCCCAGTGCCCCCCACGCAGCAGCAGCGAGCTGTGGTCCCCATCCCGCCGACCTGGCCAACGACCTCCACGCCATGGGTGGAGTTGCGGAGAACATCTGCGCATCTGGCATTCACATTTCAGCCTTCCCTGAAACCCTCCAGGGAGGACAGGGCGTCCTAACTGGCTAGAAACCCCAGCGCGGGCGGGCGGTGTAGACAGCTCATTCGTCCGGGGATGAGGGGTGTGGAGAACCCTGACAATTGGCCGCCAGCCCAGACCTTGCTCCTGACCTCTCCCCCATAGGCTGTTGTGACTGCCGATTGCTTTTACCCTTGGTGTCACTTTGCTACAGCAAAATGCTGCCCAAGTGCACCTGTTTTGTGTCCAACAGGTTGACCGTGTCTCAAAGTACACACAAGAAGTCTTGATCAGGCTCAAGTAACGCCAAGAAGAAAAGAGTCGGGGGAGGGGGGGTGGGTCTTAGGCCTTACGGGCCTCGTGGTCATCAATGAAGACTTTGAAGCTGGAGGGACTCTTGTTTCCTCGACCCCACACTGCCCCCTTTCAGATGACACCTCCTCTCCTTTCTGGTCATCTGATCATCACTTATTTTGGATGTCTTCCCAGATGCTCCAAGGGCAGCCCGTGATAGCACACATCCCAAGGGGGCTGGGGCTGGGGCTGGGGCTCTGATCTCTAGGCCGCTGGACACAGGCAGAAAATTCCGTGTGAAGTTAGCCAAGGTCGGCAATTAGCCAAGAGCGGGGCGTCTATTAGGACAAGCCAGGTCCTCCTAACTAGACGCCCCTTTGTTCAGATTCACACTCCAGCCATTTCTTTCAAGGAAGAAGAGACAGAGCTTGCTTTTCTTGAGCTGACTGAAGTTTTAATTTTAGAAAATGTTAAACTTAGGTTTTTATGGAAGCAGGAAACGACACAGGAAGTCCCAGAAGTAACCAGAGGAAGCGTGGTTGAGAAAGGAGGAAGGAAGTGAACGCCAGGAGCACCTGATTGGCCGCATCCAGGGCCCAGAACTCCTCCCGCGTCTGTCCCTCCCCTCCCTGAGCCTGAGCGGCAGCCTATGAATTCTTTGCGGTGTGGTCAGACACAGATTCTGCTCGTCTCTCTTGCATGTACGTGTTTGTTCATTTCCGGGTAATCTGATTGCACAGCCCGGTTTAGACCCATCGTGTTGATTTTCCTTCCCTATTTATGAAATGCCAATGTTATTATTTTCTTCAGGGCTGGAAAACAATTACGTAATTCAGGGGGAAAAGGTCTGAGCTATTTAAATACAAGGTTTACTTTGAGTATGACTTTGACATTCATTTTATGTGCCATATCAGTTTATGAACAGTCTATAAGGTTTTTCTGGAGAAGGAAATGGCAACCCACTCCAGTATTCCTGCCTGGAGATTTCCATGGACAGAGGAGCCTGGTGGGCTACAGTCTATGGGGTTACAAAGAGTTGAACACAGAGTGATCACCACATACTATAAGGTTTTTATATACATGAAGCATTTTATATTCACAATCCAGTCCCGAAAAGAGAGGGGCCCTGTACTTAATTTGTCTCAAAATAATTTCTATTAGTGGAAAAGGATGCTTAGGAGCCATTGGTTTAGACCAGCCTCCAAAGTGCTGCTAAATTTCAACCACCTGTTGAAAGAATCTGTCTTTGCCTAACCCCCATATGTGTTTGTTTGTGTGGGGTGTTGAGCCATAAAACACTCCTCTGGAGTCAGGAGGGCATTCAGGATGAGAGGTCACGGCAGCCCACTGTGCCTATACTTCATGCACAATGAAAAGAATTCCTATACAGCTCTGCTGTTTCAGCAGGACTGGGCTCTGAGGACCAGGTGGCCCTGGTCTCTGAGTTCCACCCTCAGCTGCTCCAACCGAGTCAAGGCAGAGCCCACGGGTGGCAGGGGAAGGGGAGGTTTGGGAGCTCCTTTGGCCAAGTCGATTATGTATTATTCCTCCTGCCTTTCGACCTGCCTGGTCACTGTCAGAGCCAGACCAGCCTGACCTTCCCTTAGGAGAGGGAGCCACGGCCCACTGGAGGCTGCAGCCCAGACTCCCTCTCCTACAGGCAGGCGCTGCAGGTCGACCGTGTCGGCTTGTGGACGTGTCTGTAACATGAGACCTTCCCCACGCTCCATTCTGGTGATGATGTGCCCCTGGGGTGGGTTTCCTGTGGCCCGAATGATCTAGACCATAGGTTTTCATTATTTCTGCACCTTATGCCAGCCTGCATTTGCTCTTCGGTGGCCATCGGCGGTGATGCTGCCGGGGGAAGTTAGTATTTCACACCACACTTCAAGGCCTCATTCACACGAGCCCCGAGTCACCAACACCAGTGTTTCAATTTCCCTACCAGAAGCCCTCTTGTTTGGAGAAGTGAGAACCTCCTAGAAATGAAAGAGGAAACACTAAGGATAAGCACTGGGCCAGGGAAATTCTCACAAATGAAAATATAGAGCGGAAGAGTTTTGCTTTGTTTCGAAATAGAATCACTTGATCCCTAGTTGACATCACAGCCCAGTGTTTGGCAAATACGTGCAAATCTAACCATAACCAGCTCGCAAGCTGTGCTAACCTAAGCATGACCAGCTCGGATGCCAGGCTTGGTCCCGAGCTCTCTCCGTGTCTCCCACCGATATGAGGATTTGGTTTCTCCCTCCCCATCGTTGCGTGTGTCCGGAAAGGCTTGGAAGGAGATGCCACATGCTCTTCTGCCTTTCCTGTCCTGTTGACAGAGAAACCGTCCTGTTAGTCCCTCCCAGATGAGCCTCCGCCATCTGCATTCTGTCCTTTCTGAGACGTCCATGCCTTTTGGCAGCAATAGGCGTGTTGACTTCAGCTCGAAGACAAAAACCCACTTTGCCTGGAGACCACACTCGTTCCTGGTTGAGCTCACTATGTGGCCCTTGCCCAGAGATGCCTGCCCTCTCTTTACTCGCTCTGTCCTTCCCGGTCTCTGCAAACGCCTTCTAGAAATTGCCTCCCGCATCACAAAATGCTGCTTTCACTTCCCTCTCCGTGCACGCACCGCACTTCTGAAGGGCTCCAGCTTAAATCTATCTCGTGTCTTCCCTGCGGGCTCGGGTGTATAACTCAGTCTCTGGCGATGTGGTTTACAGATGGCATCTGATGTCCTTGAACTCTGGAGGGACAGGAGAGAGGAGCACGTGAAGTAAAGGGTATGCCGAAACCAGCTGATGGGGAGAAGGGGAGCATGCAGCCCAGGCAGAAGAAGACAGCATCTCTTCCCATTGAAAGTCAAGTGAATGCAAACCTCTGCAAGCATTTCAGAATTTATATCTGTAACTGCACATTTATCCCAGTTACTCATCACCAGGGGAACCAGGATTCTTGACTGACATGTTTAATATAATAAAGACAAAAAAGAAAAAGAATTGCCAAGATACAGATCCCCTCTGGGGGTAGGTTATTTTCTCGGTGGTGATATAATGAGGTGACGTTTTCCAGGGATGGTTTATATTCGCTGTATCCCCCGCCTGACCACCAGACCTTAGTTTGGTGGTCCTTCAACGGATGGGCTTTAAAAGGACCTGGAGGCCTGTGAGAACCCAGATCCTTTGGACCTCTCCCAGAATTTCCATTTCAGTGGGTTTGGGGAGGGTCCAAGAACCTGCGTTTCTCACAGGGCTACAGATGCAGCTGCCAGCAACCACACTTTGAGAACGGCTGCTTCACTCGCAAGGAGCAGGGCGCCGGGGAGCTGAGATTCCCCGCTTTGCCACCGCACTAAACTCCCTCTGCAGCCTCTCCTGGGGAAGCCCTTACTTGGTTTCCTCTTCATGTGAGTGTTCGAAACTCTAGGATTTAACAAAATGACATTTCAGCCAAGGAAAACGTTGCTCTGACAACATTCTAAATGATCTCAAATAGACCCACCACATATTTAATTTAGGTTTAACAGGGAAGTTTCACATGTTAATTAAATACCAGCTGATTATGCAAGGCATACCCACTGAGGATTAACTATGTCACAGACACAGATTTCTGACATAACTGCTAAATCTAGGACTTAACGGGTAATAACAAGCTGTCTTATTAGACAGAAATCAAATGGCTATGGAAGAAACCATTTTTATGGATATTTTTTACTGTTTGACTTGTTGATACATAGCAACAAACAGACTTGATTTGGGATCAATTTTCCAAACTACTGTCCTATTCCTGCCCCATTGACTACGTTGTTCACACTGCAATGGGATGGCTCTCGCCCTTCCTTGCACCAACTTATACACACAGATCTTAAAATGAGGCATGGTCAAACCTAACCTTGACTTCTAGCCTCAGAGCACTGAAGAGTAACAATTAGAGCAGCACTGAGTCTATTGAGTCTACTGTGCTTTGTGTGCTACATGAGATCGAGATTGTAACAGCCTTTTTCCAATTAATGGAATGAGGACTCAGATGGTTTAGGAAGTCAAGACCACACAGGAAACGAAGGTAAACTTGATAGCCTGACTTCAGAGCTCTTCTGCTTAGTCACTAAAGCTCTGTTGAACACTGAACAATTTGGATCTTATAAACTCTTTAAAATATTTTGTTTCTGATTTTTATATCAAGTATAGCAGAACAACTTTATATGGTACATAACAGAATATTATTAACATTTGCAAATAAAAGAACTGTGGCTCCGTGAAGTGGAGGGATTTGCACAAGTGCACAGAGCAAGTTCACAGAAACCAAGAATCTGCTATTAATGCAAAGGCCCCCTCTGTACTCTATTATTTCCTTTGGTAAACAGATTAATTTGCATCACTCAGTAAGTTAAGAATATTTACTAAATGCCCACTATGCCACTACATGCTGATAGAACATATCTGCAGGTGATTTTTATGATTGATCAATTTGATTGGTGAGCTATTGTGAGTGAAAATGGCCATGTATTTTTGGATACTCCTCCCAGTAAGAGAAGGGAACCATTTCTCCTCCCATAGGCTTGAGGCAAGTCTCTGCTTCAACTAATCGAGTACAGAGAAAATGACATGAGGTCAGGTCTGGGCATAGCTTTGCTTCAAAAGGACTGGCAACTATCACTTTGGTTTCCTAGAGTCCTGAGCCACCATGTAAGGAGTCTGATCATCCTGCCTTAGATGGTTTATGGGGAAGCCCTGAGATGTGAGAAGAGGAGGAGGGACCTGGTTGAGTCCAGCCTTCCCTCTATCCTTGCTAGGGTGCCAGAGCCCAAGGAGAGCTAGGGCCCTGGAGTTCTTTGCTAGGAGCTCCAAGCCCCAGGATCTTGTCTTAAATCCTCCCAAGCCAGTCTAACTGCCAGCTGAATAATAACAGGTAATCTCATTTGATGCAACATGGAACAGAAGAACCACACGGCTGAGCCCTGCTTAAATCCTTCACTTCCCAAATATGAAGTGTAATAAAAAATTTTTAATGTTTTAAGTCACTAACTTTTGGATTAGTTTGTTATGCAGCCACAGGCTATTAGGTGTGGCGGGGTTGGGGGGGGGGGACTTTTAACCTAGAAGCAGTCTGCTGCTATGACAAAAATTACAACATGCAGTGCAGGGTTTGGGACCTGGCGGTGGGAAAAGGTCTGAAAGGCTTCAAAGGGCCTGTCAATGAAAAGAAAGAGCAGTGCGAACTTTTTACTGGAGACTGGGGAGAAGATTATGTGTGTTACGTAGGGGCAAGTTGTTTGACAAAACCATCCCTTGAAGTAACATGGAAAATGAAAGGTATCATCTATAAATTCCTGGATTTGGCTGAGGAGCTTTGCTGGCAGCATACAGAACTCTTCCTCTGGCTGGCAATGATGACATTCAAGAAGACAAGGAAGGAACTATTCATTTTTTCAGCAGAATGTAGAGGAAATATAAAGGAGCCATGGATTGTTAGGTTTGAAAATAAACTCTTATCCTTAGCCTCTCCCAGCAAAAGATTCTCAAAGAGGGAAAAAGATGGCTTCAGGGCAAAGATCAAAGATGTTAGTACAAGATTTTTTGTTAAGGCCTTAGGAGACCTAAGGTGGCATTTCATAGATGGTTTCAGACAGACAAACATCCTGCTAAGGATGCCCAAGGCAGATGTCCTCAGAGATCTCCTCTATTAAAAAAAAAAAAGATGACTTCCAAGAATCTTAGGGGTGTGTTTCCAGAGCTAAAGATAAAGAAAGGCCATTGTGACTTCAGGACATCTGTGAATGTTGAGGAGAGGGGCCCAGAAGACTCCACCCTTCCAGCTGACCCTTGCAGATGTCATGCACAGGAGTCCAGCCATCTCACACCATCCAGAGCAGCCCACGTGCCACTTACGGCCAGTAAAGGAGTGTGTGTGAAGCAGAACAATTGCTAAGCCAACATCTACCCAAATTTCTGACTCACAGAATTGTGAGATATAAGAAAATGGTTGTTGTTTTAAGCCACTAATTTTGAAGGCCACTTGTCATGCATCAAGTGATAATTATGATGACATGAACTTTCACAGAAAATGATAAGCCCTCCAAAAGCCAAACCATCATTTTTATCTTCACCTTCTATGTGCTCATAACCAGACCTGGTTCCACCAAGCTGCAACCTACTCCTAACCACCTAATAACCAGATCCAAACGTTGCTTACAGTTTCTGTAGCGACAGACACCACTGACTTCATCCTCCATGAAGCTCTTCACTTCCACCGCACATGGAACTTATAATTCTCTCAACTCCGCTTCTGCAAATAACAATCTTTTGTCCCTTTCTATTTTCACTTCTACCACCCTAGCTTGAGCTGTCCTCTCTCTTACCTTGCTGGCTCCTCCTGAGGAATATAAAGATGGTGCGTGTAATAAGTGGGACTATGAGACTCTGACCACCATTGGTTGTCCTTTCTCTGAGAGTCGGGGCTCAGAGCCAAAGAAAGCTGATCATGGAGGGCCCTCCTCTGTTTCCCTGGGCTTGCTTTGAGACTCGCAGACTGTAGGATCACCATAGCAGGCCCTCCACCTGCTGGGGCCCATAAACTCAGCCCATAAGTTTGATTTATGAAAAAAGACTAGGAAACTCATTTGAACTCACATATAAGCCCCAGTGGGCTTCCCTGGTAGCTCAGCTGGTAAAGAATCTGCCTGCAATGCAGGAGACTCTGGTTCAATTCCTGGGTTGGGAAGATCCCCTGGAGAGGGGATAGGTGACCCACTCCAGTATTCATGGGCTTCCCTGGTGGCTCAGACAGTAAAGAATCCACCCGCAGTGCAGAAGACCTGAGTTTGATCCCTGGGTTGGGAAGATCCCATGGAAGAGGGCACGGCAACCCACTCCAGTATTCTTGCCTGGACAATCCCCATGGACAGAGGAGCCTGGTGGGCTGCATTCCATGGGGTCACAAGGAGTTGGACACAACTGAGAGACTAAGCTCAACACAGCACAAGCCCCAGCCCATCCAGTTTTTCCAGCAAAGAACAAATTCAACCCTATCTAAATCCTGTGCGTCTTTATTAGTTCAGAATTTAGAGGGCAATTCAGAATGTCTGAAAATTCCCCAACACTCATCGTGAAAGAAAGATCAACAAAAATGCACTTTGTGCAAAACATCAACTCATTGGTCTGTGAGGACAGAACTTACAGGGTGTGCCGACAGTCACTCCCGTGTGACCCCTTAACTTCCTGAGACCAGGACTGGGAGTGGAGACCCCCACCCAAAGTATGCAGTGCTCTGGGCTTGAGTTCACTGGATTTCTCCAGGTTCTGGGGACTCAGCTGTGTCCTCCTCCTCCTTTTTCTTCATTCTTCTCTGTGCACGGGGCAGGGGGCGGGGGATGGCCTCCCTGGGACCCTCAGGGGTGCACCTACGGCTGTTAGAGCTGACACCAGCCCCAAGAAGACACTGACTGCCTCATCCATCGGGGCTTCAGAAATGAGCCGCAGAGCCTTTGAGGAGGCACATGGCAGCCATATGTTTCCACAGCTACCTGTAAAATCAAGAGAACAAAGAAACAGAGCCAGGCCCACGGAGAAGGAAAGAGCAGCCCCTGAGTGACCTCAGCACACCGAGCTCCATTTGCCCTCTGCCTGAAGGCTAGCCAGCATCTGGCGAATGGCTCCATCCAGGGCCGCTGATCCCCCTCCTCCAGGTGTGCTCCTCAGCCCTGAGCCAGACCCCAGGGCCCCTGCCCTCCCCCAGGCCTGGCTCCATGCAGCGTCGCTCCCCATGTCTGCCCTGTTGACTGGGTCCTCTCTGCAGCCTAGAAACCTGCCCTGGTTTCTCCTGCCCAGGAAAAAGTACAGGGAAATGCCTGCCTCCTTCTACCCACCTCCCTGTCAAGCTGCCTCTACCCGCCAACAGGGTCAGGGCACTACCCACACACCCCGATTCCTGCTTCCTGTCCATGCCATGCAATTTGCACTCGCCCAACTGAAATGATTCTGTCTCCAACCATCTTTGAAAGGTGACCTGTACTGGGTTGAACAGTGTGTGCTCAGTCCTGTCCGACTCTTACAACCCCATGGACTGTAGCCTGCCAGGCTCCTCTGTCCATAGGGTTTCCCAGGCAAGAATACTGGAGTGGGTTGCCATTTCCTCCTCCAGGGGATCTTCCCAATCCAGGCATGGAACTGGCATTTCCTGTGACCCCTGCATTGGCAGGCAGATTCTCTTACCTCTGAGTCACAGGGGAAGCCCTGGGTTGAGCAGTGTTCCCTGAAAATCTAGGTCCATCTGAAAGGTGTGAATGTGGCTGAATTTGGAAATAGGGTCTTTGCAGATGTCATGAAGTTAAGAGGAGGACATTATAGAAGCTTCTAATCCAGTGTAACTGTTGGTTCTTATAAGAGACGGAGAGACACAGGGAGAAGGTCACGTGGCGATGGCGGCAGAGAGTGGACGGATGAGTCTACAAGCCGGGGAAAAACACCGAGGACGGAAGGCACCGCCAGAAGCTGGAAGAAGCAAGGAGGGGTTCTTCCCCGGGCCTTCAGAAGTGTGGCCCTGCTGACACCCTGATCTTGGACTTTTAGCCTCTGAACTGTGAGAGACCAGTTTCTGCTGTCTTCAGCCACCTGGTGTGTGGTGCTTTGTTACAGCAGCTCTGGGAAGGTAATAGATGACCTCTGTCCAGTCCTTATCCTGTTCATCTTTTTTGAAAACTGGCCCTTTTCACAACTTTATCCTTCCTGACTGAAATTCTCTTCATCAGTGACTTTGCAAGACAGCTCTCTGGTTCTCCTCCCAACTCTCTGATCATCCCTGGACGTTTTCAGTGTTGGCTTTCCCCCGAGTTCTGTCCTGACCCCTCTTTTCGTCTCTTCTTTCCAGGCATGCACATTTGGCTTCTGTGCACGATGACTGGTCTTTATAGATTTCCTCTCTCCTGACTTCCAGACCCATATTTCCAAACATTGCCAGACATTTCTACCACACACACCTCATATACGACCCATCTGGAACTACACTCACTATTTGCAGATAGTAAATTTTTTTCTGAAACAAAATAAGATGAAAATTCAGGGTTGATTTCCTTTGACTGGAAAGTTCAGGGTTGACTGATTTGATCTTCTTGCTGTCCAAGGGACTTTCAAGAGTCTTCTCCAGCACCACAGTTTGAAAGCATCAATTCTTTGTGCTCAGACTTCTTTATCAGAGATGGAAATGGCAACCCACCCCAGTATCCTTGCCTGGAAAATCTCATGGACAGAGGAGCCTGATGGGCTGCAGTCCATGGAGTCACAAAGAGTCAGGCATGACTAAGCGACTAACACGGACACTTCTTTATGGCCCAACTCTCACATCCAAACGTGACTACTGGAAAAAACATAGTTCTGACTACATGGACCTTAGTCGGCCAGGTGATGTCTCTGCTTTTTAATATGCTGTCTAGGTTTGTCATAGCTTTTCTTCCAAGGAGCAAGTATCTTTTAATTTCATAGCTTCAGTCACCATCCACAGTGATTTTGGAGCCCAAGAAAATAAAATCTCCCACTGTTTCCCCATCTATTTGCCATGAAGTGATGGGATCAGAGGCCATGATTTTAGTTTTCAAATACTGAATTTTAAGCCAGCTTTTTCATTCTCCTCTTTCACCTTCATCAAGAAGCTCTTTAGTTCCTCTTCACTTTCTGCCATTAGGGTGGTGTCTGCATATTTGAGGCTGATATTTCTCCCAACAATCTTGATTCCAGCTTGAGCTTCATCCAGCTGGAATTCTGCATGATGTACTCTGGATATAAGCAGGCATGCTGCAGTCCATGGGGTTGCAAAGAGTAGGACATGACTGACTGAACAACAACATTTCTGCATATAAGTTAAATAAGCAGGGAAGACTGGCCTGGCACCCTGACTCAAAGCAAGAAGCTAAGAATTCAGGGTTTGGGGCTAAATCTGGAAGCCCCTTGAGGCCCAGCCCCCTGGGATGGTGGTTGGGGCACAGTGGCTGCAAGTGTGTGTGAACTGAAATGTGTGACATCCAGGAGTAAGGCGGCCAGGGGGCCCACGAGTGGACACAGGAGTGGCCTTAACTGCTATGTGAGTGCAGGCCCCAAGGCCATGAAGCTGGCCAGCTTCTGAACAGAGTGTGACCCCAGGTTCTTAGGGGTTTTCGTGGACAGGAGGTAATGAAAGGCCTCAAAAGTGAGGTGGTGGAACTCTTGTTTTATAGACAGAGGGCACCTTCAGCAACCACCTGAAAAATCAAAGAAACATGACTGCATTTTTTGAGTTGGTAAAGTGTGTCACTGGCTACAAATACGTAAGTATATGTCATATGAAATGCTACACCTAATACGTGACTCGCTTTAGCATATCATGTCTACCTTTATGGAGGTTTAGTCTAAGCCTCAATTTTAAAACCCACTCATAAGATTAACAGTTTTTGGCAAAATCTGAAGCTATTATTTTAGCACCACATGTGTTCTTATGAGTTAAGCAAAATCTTCCCTTTTCCAGTTTTGAAAGTGTGAGTTGCTCAGTCGCGTCCCACTCTTTGCAACCCCGTGGGCTGTGGCCTCCAGGCTCCTCTGTCCTTGGACTTGTCCAGGCAAGAACACTGGGGTGGGTAGCCATTTCCTTTCCAGGGGATCTACCCGACCCAGGGATCAACTCTAGTTTCCTGCATTGCAGGCAGATTCTTTACCATCTGAGCCACCAGGGAAGTTTTACTCAGACAAAATTGACAAGTAAAAATGGTATATATTTAAGTTGTACAACATGATGTCTAGATATACATTATGAAATCATCACCGAAATCAAGCTAATTCACATATCCATCCCTCACATAGATATGTCTGTGTGTGTGTGGTGTGTGAACACTTAAGATCTATGATCATAGCAAATTCCAGGTATGCAATATTACATTACTAACTATAGACACTGGTACACTAGACCTCCAGAGCTTCTTCATCCTATGTAAGTACTCTGTACCCTTGGACAATATCACTCCCTTTCCCCGCCCCTGCCCCTGGCAGCCCCGTCCTGTTTGCTCTCTAAGATTCCACATGGAAGTGATACTTGGAGCTGTCGTCTTTCTGGGTCTATTTCACTTAGTATAATGTGGGTCAGGTCCATCCACGCTGTTGCAAACAGCACAGTCTCTTTCTATGACTGGATAACATTTGCTTGTCTACACACACACTCACACACTCACACTCACACACACACACACTTACACACACTCTCTCACACTCACACTCACACACTCAGTCACTCATACACTCACACACACACACACATACTCTCACACTCACACTCACTCACACCCACACTCACACACACACACACTTTTCTTTACGCAGTCACTCTTCACCATTCACTTGGTTCACGTCCATATCACGGCTGTGGTGAATAATGCCCCAGTGAATGCGGGAGTACAGAGATCTCTTCAAGATACTGATCTCATTCCCTTCAGCCATATACCCAGAGGTGGGATTGCTGGATCATGTTAATATTTTGAGGCAACTTTATACTGGTTTCCATAATGGCTTTGCCATTTTACATCCTTACATTCAAACGGTACACAAGACTTTCCTTTTCTCCACATCCTTGCCAAGACTTATTCTCTTTTGTCTTTTTGATGACAGCCATCCTAACAGGCGTGAAGTGACATCTCACTGTGGCTTTGATTTGCATTTCCCTGATGATTAGTGATGTTGAACATCTTTTCATTCACCTGGCCATTTGTATCTCTTCTTTTGAGAAATGTCTGTTTGGGTCCTTTAGCCATTTTTTAATTGGGTAGGTTTTTTGCTAATGAGTTGTTTGAGTTCCTGATATTAACATATTCTGGATATTAGGAACTCAAACGACTCAGATGTACGGTTCTTTCTCTCACCCCACAGGTTGTCTCCTCACTCTGCTGATTTTTTACTCTGCTGTGCAGAGCTTTATAGTTTTACACAACCCCTCTTGTCTATTTTTACTTTAGGATCATCCAGAAATAAATCCACACATTTACAAGTCAACCAATCTTTGGTAACAATGACAAGAAAACACAAAGAAAAGGAGAGGCTCTTCAATAAAGATCCTTTACTGAATGCTTAGTGTGAATAGTTACATGCAGACAAATGAAATTGGGCCCTTATCTCACACCATATACATGAGTCAACTGAAAATGGATTAAAGACTTAAATGGAAGACCAGAAGCTACTAGAAGAAAACATACAGGAAAGCTTCTTGACAATCATGGACAATAATTTTGAGGGACATATCTATTTCAATGTATTTTCTATTTAGGTTTTGATACATACTTTTTGTATTTGACATGATTAAGCCAAAAAAAATACTCAGCCTAAGCAGAAATTGGTTGGCATGCATTGAGTAATTCCTGGATGTCACTCTTAGCAGTGACCTTGCCAATGCCACAAAGGACCCGTGGTCGAAGAAATACACATGCATTTAAAGACCAGTGGGGCCCCAGAGTTACTACAGATCCATTCGTGAAACTCCAGCATGTATGATTACAGCAAGTATCATAACCAATCTGATTTATTGTTGGTGGTGGTTCAGACACTAAGTCATGTTGACTCTTGGCAACCCCATGGACTGTACCCTGCCATGCTCCTCTGTCCATGGGCTTTCCCAGGCAAGAATACTGAAGCAGGTTGCCATTTCCTTCTCCAGTCCAGTTTATTAGGGGTCAGCAAACCAACATGATAGTGGTGATTTGTAATCCTAGTTTTTCATTAAGAAATAGGTATCACAGTTCACTGTTAGAGGATATATTTATTTAGAAGGGCCTGTGTACAAGATGTTTACAATGGTATAAAATGTTATTTGAGAACACATGGGTATATTTTGAATGCAACACAAATACTAACACTTAAGCTTTTCATTGAAAGTGTCAGATTAAAAGAAAAAAAAAACTTCCCTAAGTATCAAATCAAAGAAGTTACATTTGTCTTTATTCTGCTTAGAAATATTACCATTACTTCCTGAACGCTGAAGCTGAGGTCACACCAAACGTTGCTTTAAGAGCCTTTGTTAACAGTATACGTTTGGTTTTTCAGTAGATTTTATTTTCTAAAGATTTCTCAATAAAGATAGGAGGAAAAAAATAAAAGAATATAACCTGTGATTTGAAAACTAAAGTGGGACCACGAAAGGAAAACTAGATGCTCACCTCTTATTGGTAAGATGCAAAATTGTCTCCAGTTTTCTGTTTGGCATGAGTCACTCTGTAAACCTCCAAACACGGCAGCCTGGCGTGCACCCCACTGCTGCCTACACATGAGGTGGGATGGCTCTGATTCCAGGCCGGTCTGGAGTCTGGGGACACCACAAGTAGACCCTCTACTGGAGAACTGATGAGAGAAGATCAGGATGAGTTCTTCTCACCGAGACCCACCTGGACCTGGCGCCCACCCTCTGTGATGTTCCCTGCACATTCCCTGCAGAACCTCTACCAGCCCACTGGGCACCTTTGTGAAAATTAGGAGACGACATCCTTTCATTCAAGTGGACGCAGCCCAGGGCCCAGGTAGAGAGGGGGCAGACGTCAGCCCAACCAGCTAACATAACCACCATCTGCACCCACCAAGAGGAGCCACGATCCCACTGCCCACAGGAGATTCCATCGACCATGGAAGCCCTTCCCAGCTCCCTCCTCCACCACCAAATTCTCAGGCCACTTAGTTCAACTAACAATGCAATGTTGCAATTATTTGTTGGTGAGTCTGTTTCCCCAGATAAACTCTGAGCATTTTATGATACATTTAATAGGTAGAATAAATTATTTGATTGACATTTTATGGAATTGAATACAGCTTTTCATTTTAAAGGACAGATTACACCAGGTTTGACTGTTATTTTATTTCCAGGGAAACCCTTCGGGCTTTCTGAACAATTTAACGTTTTCCCATCAGATTTACCCAAATATGAAAATAGCTGCTGTCTAGAAGAGAGCACTCACCCCAGTGATCAGGTGTGTGACTCTCATGTAGATGGAGCTCTAGTTCTCATGAGAAATGGTAATATTTATTAAATGCCCGCTGCATGTCAGGCTACAAAGACAACCAAACACCCGCCAGACACAGTGAGGAAAGGAGGTGCCGGGAGGCTAAGGCCTGCCCCCAGACCCCCACCCCTCCAGGCAACACAGAGTGGTGAGTGACCCATTAAACTCTTCCACGACTCCCCAAAGACACACTCCTTTCTGCTCCCCTCAGGCAAGACTGTAGACATCCTTCAGGAACCCTTTCTGGATGCATTTAAGGCCTTCCTGTTTGAAATTCCACTGTCTGGATGGATACCAGATTAACCCTGTTTACCAGCTGAGAACCTCTCGATTATTCCAGTTTGTTCCCTCCTGAGCTCCCATCACACTCAGAAGCGCTGCGCTTCCCGTGGCCTTTCATCTGGAGCGGCCTCAGTGCCTCATGAATTGATGTGAACTTTCTTTCATAACAAGCCTGTCTGGGGGCAGCCGAGTCCCACCCTGTAACAATGGGATAAAAAAGGTGCATGATCTGTTTCCTCTTGGCTCCTGCTGTCAAGAACGCATTTCCCAGGCCCTGCGCTGGGTTCCCATCCAGAAACCACAGCAGACTTTGTGAAGGCTGGATGTGAGAACTCCACAAGCAACCTGTTGCCACAGGAAGAAAACCAGGCCTTTGATTCATTCATAAGGGCTGCTCCACCCTCCCTGGGTCGGGGGTGCGGGGGCGGGGCTGTGCACTTGGATGGGTCTCTTAAGCTCCTGAGGTCTCAGCTTCCCCACCCATGGCCTGGGGCATGTTCTGCCACAAAGCGAGAAGCACCTGGGGTTCCTCCAGCTTTCTTCAGTCCCCCCTCCCTGTGCCACCAGTTCTGAAAAGGAAAATAAGGAACTTTCTTTCTCAAACAGTCGCCCTTAAGAACACGTTTCAATGTTATTCTCTCAAATCATCCCACCCTCTCCTTTTGCCATTATGGCTGATTCATATTGATGTATGATCAAAGCCATCACAATATTGTAATTATCCTTCAAGTAAATAAATAAATTGAAAAAAAAAGAACACAAGTTTGATCTATCTGTGAAATACTGCTGCTGCTACTGCCAAGTCGCTTCAGTCGTGTCTGACTCTGTGCGACCCCATAGACGGCAGCCCATGAGGCTTCCCTGTCCCTGGGATTCTCCAGGCAAGAACACTGGAGTGGGTTGCCATTTCCTTCTCCAATGCATGAAAGTGAAAAGTGAAAGTGAAGTTGCTCCGCCGTGTCTGACCCTTAGCGACCCCATGGACTGCAGCCTACCAGGCTCCTCTGCCATGGGATTCTCCAGGCAAGAGTACCGGAGTGGGGTGCCATTGATTGCCTTCTCCATCTGAAATACTAGCAGCCCTCAAAACAAATGGAAACATTTTTGTACACAATGGTTTGAATAGAAAATTTTAAGAGTGAGCCCAAGTGTAGAGAGAGCCTATTTATCAATTCCTTCCTCTGAGATCTCTGCTCTTCAAACTTTTGAGAAAGTCATTTTGGAAGATCATTTCAGGCTTCCTCAGTGGCTCAGCGGGTAAAGAATCTGCCTGCAATGCTGGAGACACAGGAGACACGGGTTCGATCTCTAGGTCAGGAAGATCCCCTGGAGGAGGAAATGGCCACCCACTCCAGAATTCTTGCCTGAAAAATCCTATGGACAGAGGAACCCAGCAGGCTACAGTGCATGGAGTCGCAAAGAGTCAGACAGCGCTGAGGACTGAGCATACACATTTCTCCAATGACTTTTAAGGCATAGGTTATCCTTAGGAAAGGTGGAAATCAATTAGGCCTTAGAAATCACAAGCACTGAACTGAAAAATCCTACCTTTGGCTGTTCAACTTACACAAATGCGCACACAACCCTACGTGAATATACCTACGTGCAGGGTAAACAGAGAATAGATGAGATCTGATTTCTTGTACTTTGTGAGAAAAGCCCTGAATTCAATTTAAAATCGAAGTTCCCCAACACCATCTTCTCCATCAAACTCCAATTAGTTTGCTTGGAAGTCCTCCCATGGGAGCACTTCCTGCAAAGACGGTGATTTCCAGAAGGACCACACAGGGCAGCCCCACGGTGAACACGCAGGTTGCGGTAAACATCAGGTGTCATGCTGTGTCCAGACCTGACCGCCTCTGCTCCGAGGTGGAGGCTTAACACTCATGTTCACAGCAAAGGCCCCGACAAAGCGGCCAAGTGTACAGACACCTCCTCCCACCCCCTGAGCCCGGGACACAGCCCTGCTCTGGAGCGAGATCAAAGCAGAGTGCTCTCAACACTCCTCCCCTGCCCGCCCACCCTGACCACCGTCCTGATGCCACCTGCTAGTTCTCAGAACAGGACAACCAAGCTTGGCGCACGTAAATAGGCTCTGAGCTTTACCCGAGTCACTTCGCGGAGGTAGCTTTTGCTTGTGTCTTTATTTGACAAAAGGGAAAAAGGACAGAATGGAGAGAGGGCCTTAGAACACTGCCCTGATGATATTTCACTTAAATGGGGGCCTGGGTAATGTGAAGGAAACTTCCTCTGAGCCAGTTATTCCTGTAAACACACAATAATCCCTGGTAACTGTGGATGTGTATGCATGCAGGTGTTAATTACTAATAAATGATTGTGCCCAGTTAACACACACACACACTCACCCATGCTCTCTGAAACTTGTAGATACGCAGCATATTTTAATTCAGGAGGAAACGATTCAACCATTGCACTTAAAGGGGAGAACTCTTTAATTGTTCGTGTGACTATCACCAGCTCATTACTGTAATCCAAATGACTGGAGCCCTGTTGTCTCCCGGGTTTAAAAGCACTTATCAACACTCCAGGAAGGAAAGCAAATGTTCTGACCACCAAAACGCAAGGGTAATCCCTTTCAACTCGGCCCAAGAAAATGTTAATCCTTTGTATCCACTAATGGGTACACTTGGGCTGGTATCTCTCTCTACTGATGAGAGATATGAGGCTGGCCGCTACCCTGCCACTGCTCCCCGCCCGCTGCCAGGAGGGGATGGAATTACCTACGATGCAAAGAAGCGTGTTCCAAGTGCTGGACGCCATGGGCTGCAGCCCCAAAGAGAGAGCATTTGTTCCACCCTGCGTGTCCTCAGGGCCAGACCTGAGATGGGGGAGGGGGAGGAGTCTCACCACAGCCCCGAGGGAGGGCAAAGAGGATCTAAGGGAGCAGGGGCTTCAGAGCGGGGAGCCTGAGAAGGCTGCAGGAGCACCAGGGAGGAGTCCTGGCGTGTCTCGGTCAGGGTCCAGCCAGGCGAGCACAACCAGCGCTAGACGCACACGAGCAGAGGCTGAGGGCAAGAAAGAGAAGACCACGGCAGGATGGGGTTCCTCGGCACAGACGGGCAGAACCTCCACTCTCTCTCTGGGGAAGCCTCAGCCCTGTTTGGGGGAGGAGGAAATGGCATCCCGCTCCAGTGTTCTTGCCTGGAGAATCCCAGGGACAGAGGAGCCTGGTGGGCCGCTGTCCATACGGTCGCACAGAGTCGGACACGACTGAAGTGACTTGGCATGCATGCATGCATTGGAGAAGGAAATGGCAACCCACTCCAGTGTTCTTGCCTGGAGAATCCCAGGGACGGGGGAGCCTGGTGGGCTGCTGTCCATAGGGTCTCAGAGAGTCGGACATGACTAAAGCAACTTAGCAGCAGCAGCAACAGTCCTGTTTGTAAACCAGCTGATGAAGTCAGGCTCACAGATGACCCAAGATCATCTCCCCACTTCAAGCCAACTGAGAAAAGGCCTTAGTGGTGGTTGCTCAGTCACAGAGTCACGTCCAACTCTTTGCAATCCCAAGGACTGGAGCTGGCCAGGGTGCCCTGTCCTTCACTGTCTCCCAGATTTCGCTCAGATTCACGTCTACTGGGTTGGTGATATGACTGAACCGTCTCATGCTCCGCCACCCCCTCAGTAATTCCTTCCCAATCCCCTCACGGCCGCACCCAGACGAGTGTTTGAGTGACTACAGCCTCACCGAGCTAACACGGCACTACATGGGGTTAGCACTGCTCGTGCCATCCAGAGACTGAGGCACAGACCGCCTGGGTCTGAGCCCTAGGACTCTGCCCCTCACGGCTCCTGCTGCGTCCTCAGGCAGGTCACCCCGCGGCTCAGTGCCTCAGTTTCCCCACTATGACATGATGATGGCGTGCTTTACAGAGGTGTTATAAGGATTAAATTAGTCAACACGTGTCAAGTGCTTAGAACAATTTCAAAACTAACAAGCATTCACTAAGTGCAATCTATTGTTATGATGTTATTACTATTATTTTAGGCATATCTGTGTGAGAGTACGGATGGCTAACACTCCGAAAGCTACTTTGGCAAGTTGGCTGCAGAACCAGGATTAGAATTTGAAGGTCCAAGGACCCAATCCTTTGGTAGCTATTTATTTAGCATCTGTTGGGCTTGGCAGTGCATGGATTTAAAGAAATGTGAATAGAATTCATTCCTTGTTGAAATTACATTCTAGCTGAAAATCTGAGGCAGACAGTGGCCATCAATACATCCGCATGGAGGAGGAAGTGGACGGAAGATGGAACTTGGGAAGTCCAAGTAGAGAAATCGCTTCCCCTTGGGGCAGTCTGGAGAGAGGCCCTGGGAGGGGGTGTTTCACCCTGTACAGGGGTGTTTCAGTTCTGGGGCTTAAAGAATGGGCTGGACCAGAGAGGTAGAAAGGAGAACAAGGGGAGGAAACGGTAGCAGGGGGCCAAGTGGGCAAAAAGGCACCAAGGCCGGGGACCTGACAACGGCACGTGGTCAACAAGAAAGGCCCCCAAACTCAAGCCTTTGACTCTAAGTGCCAGGTAGCGCTGGTGATAGAGAACCCACTTGCCAATGCAGGAGACATAAGTGACGTGTGTTTGATTCCTGGGTTGGGATGGTCCCCTTGATAAGGAAATACTGGAGTGGCAACCCACTCCAATATTCTTGCCTGGAGAATCCCAAGGATAGAAGAGCATGGCAGGCTATAGTCCATGGGGTCACAAAGAGTCAGACACGACTGAAGCGACTTGGCACACACACACTAGAGAGCTACTGCGTCACTTAGGAAAGAGTTAAGTTACCATCTTCAGCCTTTGTCTTTGTATAGAAACCCCAAAGCATAGTCTCACGAGCTTGATAACACATCCAGAGATTAAAACACCTCTGCTCATGATTTTTCCTTTCAGGGAGTTAGGTTTCTCCTGGTATTTCTCCAGTTCCAGGCTTTCACTGAAGCAACAGATACAGCAGCCCATGCCCTATATTAAAAAAAAAAAAAATAGCTTCACCAGTCTGGCACAGCTGAAGGGATCTTATTTTACAAAATCTATAATCAGAAAACATTGGTTTTGTCTTTTGTACTAGAGCTGTGATGGAATTAAAGGATTCAAGATTGCAGAGCCTTCATGAATAATTTAGAACCCTCAATCCTAGCAAACTTTCCATGTGCCAATATCGAGCGCTGACATTTGAAGGAGGTTTAATGGTGCTGAGCACACCTTAACTTGGGATCATTTCACCCACACACATGTGACCACGCTTCTCCGGGTTTCTCTGTGTCACCTTACGCCTAAAATCTCAGAGTTAATTCATTTTTCAGCGCAATGGCATCTGTCCAGGGTATTGTAACAAACACTTATTTGACATTTACTTAGCACAGCCCAGATAATAACTCGTCAAGGAAATGGCAACCCACTCCAGCACTCTTGCCTGGAAAATCCCATTGACTCAGGAGCCTGGTAGGCTACAGTCGCTGAGGTCGCAAAGAATCAGACACTATTTAGTAACTAAACAGCAGCAGTCCTTGTAGCAAACCTCAGACAGGAACAATAATGAAACTCTTGCTGCAAATGAGGTAACAAAAGCCCTGGGAGGCAGAGTCACTTCTCCAAGTCACGCTTCCAGGAAAGGAAGAACCGGGGTTCGGATGCTGGCCGTCTGGCCGCTGAGTCTACACCCTTATCCATCACAGACCCTGTCACATTGGTTGTGAGAAGAGTAACAGAGGCATCCAGGGGTTCCCAAGCTTTTCCGCTACATGATCGGGAAGGGTCAAGACGTTGGGTGAATCTCTGCCCAGTTTGGCAAGTCTGTTCTCAGCTTGAATCCCAACAGCAGTTATTCCTCCCATCAACCTGTGAATCCGAGAGTGTCCTCCATCACCCGAGCAAGGCAACGCAAGACAGAGAACTCGACAAGCAGACACTGACAACGTGCTGGATTAGCTCCACAGCCCAGTGCAGAGAAAAGAGCATTCCCAAGGCTAACAGGAAGCAGTGGGACAGCTGTGGTTTCCCTTGTGGCTCAGACGGCAAAGAATCCACCTGCTAATGCAGGAGACACAGGTTTCATCCCTGGATCTAGACGATCCCCAGGAGAAGGAAATGGCAACCCACTCCAGCATTCTTGCCTGGGAAATCCCATGGACAGAGGGGAGCCTGGCAGGCTTCAGATCATGGGGTCAAAAACAAGTCAGACACGACTTGGCGACTAAACAACAAGTAGAACAATTTACATCCCATCTTTAGAGGAACAGCCTCAAGAATGTCGAGGGAGGTTTAATACTCTGAATGAATGCTGAACACTTACCAACGTGTACCCTGGTTTCCCCCTAAAAGGTCATGAAGATTCTTGGATAAAAAGTAGCCAAATGCAGATCCGCATGGAACACATAGAAAAGGACCACCTTAATCTGGACCAGACAAGGAAAAGAAGAGGAATTCAGACCAGCGGACATGTACCGTTGTCCAGTCTAGCTTTCACCAGTTCCTTGGAATAAAGGATTTTGGAGTTTACATCAGACTTGCATTATGTATGATTTATTACAGGAAGTCCTGTTATCATTAAGTTGTTAGGAAGAAAATCTGGCACAGTGAATTCACATAGAACAGAAATCAGTATTTCATAGTGATAAAAACCAGTAGACTGGGGTTTATCTTGAATTGAAAACCATAAAAATGAATTTGTTTTGTTTATATTTAACATCATTTTGGGTTATTATTAAGCAAACAACACCCCAAGTATCGACAGGGGGTGAGGTCACAACCTATCTTACATTCTATTAACATATTCATTTCCTTGGTGCAATGAAAAAGGCTCCGTTGTACAAAAAGTCAGAACACTTCATCACTGCTCCTGAGTGTCCCTCCGAATATTTTAAAACGTGTACACATCATTGTCCTTGTCAACTGCCTACTCTTCACTCATTGGCTGAAATACCTCTATCAGAGGCTCACTTTTCAATGGCATCAAAAGACTGGAACATCCACCAACATCACTGTCATTGACTTTATATAATCCTGCCTCTATTGCAAGACCCCCAATTTCATTTTGCAAATGTTTTGTATGCAGAACAATGTCCCATGTAATAAAGACCATGATAAAATAAGGAAGGTAGTTTCCATGAGGACTGGTCTCTGGCCTCCAGAATTTCTTTTTAAAAAGGCTCACCTGATTGGGTCAGGCCCACACAAAATAATCTCCCTTCTGATCAACTTAAAGTATACTGATTAGGGATCTAAACTACAGCTGCAAAATCCCTTCACCTTTGCCAAATTTTGTGGTTAAAAGCAAGCTAGATTTCCTCAAGAGGAGGGAATTATACAAGGGAGTGGGTCACTGGGCTTTGAATTCTGCCCACCCCACTCTTCATGTGGCAGAATAGCAAGGAAGCCATCATACGTTTCCCACCCTGGGCCTATGGCTAACGTGCATTGCAATGTGGAAATGAGCAGTCTGTCTCCCCTAGAATATAGCTTATTGTTTCATCTTCTGCCCTTTTCAGTTATTCATTCAGAAAACATTTTCCTCCTGCCCACAGCATCCTGCTGCCGCACTGAGGGCTGGTATGCAAAAACGAATAGTCCTTGTTCATAAGGACATCACAACCATGACCCCTTGTCCCGTCAGCTTCACAAGAGCAGAGTCAAATCGCTCTTTTGTTAGTCAACCTCCTAGTCAACCACCTTGCTACATTACTTGATGCTTTCCTGCTAAAACCTGCCTCTAGCAGGACTACAGAGGTGACTATTAAGCCTCGTTTTATAATGAGCATGAATGTTGGAACCCAAGGCCAATGCCCAAACCAGATGTTTCAGGAAACCACTCTGACCTGCTCTGTGTTTAGTGAGAATAATGATCTGTTTTGAACCAGCTACCCAAGCACAGACGCACAGCTCTCCTGTTCTAAAAATCATCCAGGATAAGGGGAAACCTGCTTCAACAGCAAACCATTTGTGAGCATGTCAGGGCAAACATGAGCTTTCCTACCAGCATGCAAGCAGAGCTACAGTGCAAGGCTGACAAGCCTGCACCCTGGGTTAGTCCCCCTACCCCTGGCATCCCTGGAGCACGTGAAGCATTTCTCAGGTTAGCCATCTGGGATTCAGAAGCTCAGGCAGATGACCGTTTGCCTAGGAGTTCTCAATCAGTTTAAACGAACCCAAATCTTAAGTCACCACACATATTATCCAGCAGGGCAGCATGAGAGTGACCCTTGCGATCAAAACTAGATCAACCGCCCTGGAGCCAGCTCTCCCATGAGACAACAACATCCTGCTTATTCGCTCAGTCGTGTCTGACTCTTTGCGACCACCAGGCGCCTCTGTCCATGGGATTGTCCAGGCAAGAATGAATACTGGAGTGGGTTCCCAGTCCCATCTCCAGTGGATCTTCCTGACCAGTGGATCGAACCCGGGTCTCCTGCATTGCAGGCAGATTCTTTACTATCTGAGCCACCAACATGGAGAGGTTATAAGGGGAAGACATGTTTAAGGTATTTTCCAAAACTAACTAATTGCTTTGTTGCTGCTCAACTTTGCGTGCATTATGAGTAAATAAAATACATTGCTTGATAATAATTATTGCCCTAAAAGAAAGAGGCATGTCTATATTTTGTCTAAGTATTCTGTTACCCCTGGGAGGCAGTGAAGGAGCGGGCCTGTCAGCGGCTGCCAGACGGATGAATGGTTCAACGCTGCCATCGCCTTCTACACCCAGTCTTATGACTACAATAAACAGTAGATAACTAATACATTATACGTCATACACAAAGTTCTATATAAAAAGCATACATAATTACATATAAATAAATAATATAAATATGTAATTATATATTATGTAATATATAATGTATAGTGGTAGATCCAAAGCTGCTTTAATAACAAACTGAGAGAAGAAAAGAGCTAGAAGATAAATTCCTCTAGCCTATTTAAGTACCAAAATGCCTTGAGCTGTGGGTCACAACACTCCCTTCACTTGCCCCTACTGGCCACTGTGGACTCTGACCTGGTGTCCTCTAAGAATAGAATCTGATTGAGTACAGTAACTGGTCAGTTGAAGCAGCCATAGGGAAACATTTTAAGAAAGAAAGTGGGCTTCCCTGGTGGCTCAGTGGGAAAGACCCCACCTGCCGATGCGGGAGACACAGGTTCGATCCCTGGGCTGGGAAGATCCCACATACCGCAGAGCCAGTAAGCCCGGGAAGCACAACTAGCAAGCCTGTGCCCTAGGGCCCAGGGGCTGCAACCGCTGAAGCCCACGCTCTGGAGTCCATGCTCCTCAACACGAGGAGCCACAGCGATGAGCAGCCCAGACACACCGACGCGAGAGTGGCCCCCGCTCACGGCAACTAGAGAAGAGCCCACACAGCAACACGGCCTAAAATAAATACATTAATGAAATTACAAAAAAGGAAAGAAAATGCTTGACACACACCCACGTGTGGATAATCACAGTTTTTTAAAAAAAAAAAAAGAAAGAAAGATGGGGGAGGGAGTAGAGGAAAGAAGGAAGGGAAAGGAAGAGAGAAAGAAAGAAAGAAAGAGGGAGGGAGGGTGGGAAAGAAAGAAAGAACGCTGTCCTAGGCACTCGGAATTACGCTGCCAGGCGTGGCGCTAAACTCATTCAAAGACGTCTCCTGTTCTTACTCTTCTCATTCCCTGCAGTTGAAGCCCACTTCCATTTTGGATGACATCAACAGAATGAGCCCTCCCCCACGGAGCACAGAATGTTCCGTTGGTTCAGCATCCACTCCCGTCCCCTTCAACAATACAGCCGGTGTGTCGGGATCCCTCATGGTGCCCACAGCAACAGGCTTGCTCTTCCTGAAGGAGGAAATGCAGACCTTGGAGAGCAGAGCATCTGTAGAACCCCAGCCCTCTCCCCTAGCTCCTTGTCCCCACTTCCCCTCCTTCTCCCTCCCTTTGTAGCAGCCAGTCACACTCATGCACCAACACACACACACACTCATGCGTGCACCAGGCATGCGCATGCACGCCACCCGCCTCCCCCATTTCCAGGAGAACTTAGTGACTGCTGCAGGGGCTTGCTGTGCACACACCTGTCAGGCCCAGTAGCTGGAGGCTTAGCTGGAGATCAGGAGTGAAAATCACTATACTCAAGTGATAACAGGGGATTTTTGGAAGGCTACAGATACAATATTAATTATTTACCAAAAAAAAAAATGACTTGCACCTGCATTCAAATGTAACTATATCAAATAAAATTTATAACATGCAGGTAATTTTCACTTCTTTATCACACATTTGTTTCTTAAAGCAATTACATTCCAAGAGGCTCCCTCAGGCAATAAATCCTTATGTTTAACTCAACTCCCACTTTCCATCCTAACCAGGCTCCTCTGTAATAAAACCAAAACTCATCTGACATGTTTGTGGAGCACTTTATTCAAAAAGTCCCAAAGGCTTTACAGATTTCACTCTATCCGAGGGAAGGGAGTAAATTATTCACTTTATAGAGAGCTGTGAATAATGCTTCCTGGCTTCCTCGGTCAACCACCTCTAACAGTGATAAACTAAATCAGGCTCCTCCAGCCAGTCACGGGCCCACATCCATCTGGATGAAACCAGAGAGGCTGGATCTGCCTCCCACGCCCTGCCTCCATCCATCTTTCCTGTCTTCAATCAAAAACCAGCTTCCCCTCTTCACTCTGATTTTTACTCAGCACATCAAAATGCGGAGAAAGAAAATGAGAATATTTCAAACATTTAAGAATCCGTGCACTAAACGGCCCCCAGTTGCTCTGAAATGTTAATGCCATTTCCAAGAATAAGGCTCCATTCCATCCTGAAAGCCTCCCCCTGCCGTTCATCCCCAAAGGAACTGCAGTCTGCTCGCCTACATACTACCATTGGTCACCAAAAACAGGAGCCAAATGGGAAGAAAGGAATAGCCATTGGTTAAAATAAGCTAACGTCTAAAGACAGACACTATTTGCGTATATAAATTGTAGTCGCCACCAGAACATCACCGATAAAACACTGAAGAAGACCACGAAGGAAATTTAAGAGGTCTCTGTCAAGGAATGAGTAAGACAGCCCAGAATCATTTCTTACAGGACTCCATGCTTTTTCTCCAAGAGGCGACAGGAATCATCCCATTTCTGCTCAAGGAAAATAAAGGGGGAGGATTTGGCTGTGTCCATTTCTGGAAGATTCAACAATAACCCCCGCCCGGCCTCGGAATCACTCAACCAACAAATGTTAATCAAGCCCTGTTCTAGGCCTGATAAGGGTGTACACACACAGTGTCTGAGCAGAAGGTAATCCACCGGGCAGAGCTTTATGTCTTCTATCACTGATCTAGACTTATCTGAGTAGCATCTTTTTTGAATAAATTTTATTTATTTGACTGCATTGATGCGGTGCAGGCTCTCTAGTTGTGCCAACAGGCTCAGCTGCCCCGACTTATGTGAGATCTTAGTTCCCTGCCCAGGGATTGAACCCATGCCCCCTGCATTGCAAGGCAGATTCTTAACCACAGGACCACCAGGGAAGCCCCTGGGCAGCATCTTGAAAGAGATAACCACAGAATTTTGAATTGATCACTAGGAATACACACACAACCCCCAATATTCTTTTTAATGTTAACATTACTTACACCATAATAATAAATATATGCAGAACTGCAAATAAACAGCTTTATAGATGAAGAATCAATGCACTAAATGTTTCAGCTTCACTCTAGAATCTAATCAATCCAAGAGCAGCTTACTGCTGTGCATAGGCCAAATCAATAAAAAATACACCTTAAAAATACCTATAAAATAGAATCTACTGAACAGATACTATGGGACTACAAGAAGCAATTACACCGTACAATTATAGAGCATAATACCAACAGCAAGTAGTTATCTTAACAGCCCATGAAAAATTATGGGATGTTTGAAGCTGACTGGCTTTCCCATTACATCTTTCTCAAACAAAATCCAATATCAAGGAGTATCTTTTATAGGCCTTTATACACATATTCTGGCACTGTCACCAAAATTGAAATTGTTAGTGCTGAATAAGACTAAGGCAATGATTCAAAAACTGTATTCAAAGCCTGAGCTCCGTTTGAACCCCAAGAGGACACTGCTTGAGGCTGCAGAAGACCATTCCTCAGTCTCAGTGAAGTGACCCATGCTCCCTTGTCTAACCCTGAACCCTAGCTGCATCCTTTCCTGGGACCCCATTACTCTTCCTTGTCCCTGAGCACATGTGAGGAAGTATCTGGACACATATCTTCAGGTGACCCTATGCTTCCTTTGTCTCTAGAACTTCTGCTGTTGGAGATTCCCAATGGAGCCTGATCCCCCAGCCTCAGACACATCCCCCAGATCCCAAAATCAGCTTGTGTGGTCAACATATTGAAACAGAAAAAGAAGGGAGAGAAGGGGAAGAGAAGAAATGAAAAAAAAAAAAAAGGAAATGGGGAAAAAAATAGAGGCACCAGGAGAAATAAAATTTTTAAAAGTGAAAAGAAATACAACCCAAGAGTTTGAAAATCATTTTAATCTGTATTAGGAGCTCTGAACACCCATTTTTGAAGACGCTACTTGACACTGATGAGACTCTAAATGGCACGGGCTCAAGTTCCGAGAGCTGGATCTTTAAAAGGGTGATAGCCAAGTCGCCCTTTGATGGAATGATGGAATGATTTACAAGGCTAGGGATTCTATTGTATGAAGAATGAATGAAAAAATGATTAAGTGTAGCCTGAAAATAACATCATAGATGAAAAGGAATAGTGTCTTCAATAGTGTCTTCAGTATTTTAAAATAGTGCCTTCAAATACTTCAACAGGTGTCACATAGAAAAGGGTTAGATTCATACTCCAAGGACCCATGGTCAGAACAGTGGGAGCTACTGGGAGAAACTGTTTTCAATGTAAAGAAGGATTTCCTAAAAAGTGCACCACCACGCCTGCCCCCAACAGAAACTGGTCATCTCAGGCCTCAGAGAGCTCCTACCATTGAAGACAGCGAAGACCAGACGTCTACCAGCAGGACAGAAGAGAAGCCTGCACTTTGGAGAAGGAGCTTGGTGACACCCATGGCTCCTCCACACTCTCTCTTGGGAGAGAACAGGACTGCTCAGGCAATACTTCATCAGAGAGGGGAAAATATCCTGGCTGCTCTAGAAAGAGAACATTCCAGAATGGAACAGAGCTAACTGCCCTGAAAACCAAGAAGGAGTCACACAGGACAATCCAAGGAATTGTGCCCTTATTAAATAAAATGCATAATAAAATAACTGTCCACCTGGAAGTGTGGCACACAACTACTGAAGCTAACTGCTGAAAACAGCTGAGAATATTCCAAGGAGGAAATAGCCAAGCCAGAGGCACCACAGCAAACTGGAAACATTTTTTTTTTTTTTTAAGAAATCTTTTATATCCATTCTCTCTCTTCTGTTTGGGCTTTTTGTGTTTCATTTTTGCTCTATAAACTATCACAATATACTTGAAGCTAAAGGAGGTGTTTTAATTTTTCCATGACTAAATAACCATGTCATGTTAATAGAGCCGTAGCATCTCACCGGCTTTGTGTGGGCTTTGTTTCCACAGGCTGCCTAAAGCACTCACACTGTTGCGCTGCCCCCAAAAGTGACTCCTGTGACTAGGAGTGAGGGAAGTCTGCAGGTGGAAAGAAGTCTCTCCAGATTAAGGCCCCATGCTCCCCCTGACGGGAGCTTTATGAGGGTGGTGGCAGGTGCACAGACCTCCCCACAATATCTTCAACGGTTCAGTAGTCTGCACTCATCTATTTCACTTTACTCCAGCCTCACCATGAAGTCGAGGTCCTCCTCAGGAGCCCACCCAGTTCTGCTAAGCATTGATTTAGGAAGGACAGGACATCCAGGTTATGCTCAGCCCACAGAGGTCAGCTGTGGCCTGGCCACTCAGGAAGCCAGGCTGATGGGGTTAGAGCACCACCAGTTGCAGAGGCAAAGGGAAAGAGAATAGGCGAGTCACTGAAGAGGCAAATCTCACTTCAGAACAAATCATGTGACCAATCCTTTGCATGTCATTGGTCAGAGCAAGTCATGTGACCAATCCTTTGCATCTCATTGGTCAGAGCAAGTCATGTGGCCACAGCTGACTTCAAAGGGAGGCAAGTTGTCTAGTCAAGGCTATGGTTTTTCCTGTGGTCATTTATGGATGTGAGAGTTGACTGTGAAGAAGGCTGAGCGCCGAAGAATTGATGCTTTTGAACTGTGGTGTTGGAGAAGACTCTTGAGAGTCCCTGGGACTGCAAGGAGATCCAACCAGTCCATCCTAAAGGAGATCAGTCCTGGGTGTTCATTGGAGGGACTGATGCTGAAGCTGAAACTCCAATCCTTTGGCCCCCTGGTGCAGAGAACTGACTCATTTGAAAAGACCCTGATGCTGGGACTGAAGGCAGGAGGAGAAGGGGACAACAGAGGATGAGATGGCTGGATGTCATCACCGACTCGATGGACATGAGTTTGAGTAAACTCCAGGAGTTGGTGATGGACAGGGAGGCCTGGCGTGCTACAGTCCGTGGGGTCAAAAAAGAGTTGGACACGACTGAGTGACTGAACAGAACTGAAGTAAGGGGAAACAGTCTGTGAGCAGCCCTAAGGAGCGCCACCAAGAAGGAGTGATTCTAACCTACCTGGCCTGTAGTCTATGTGAAGTTAAGTGCTTCACTAAAGGGAGATACAGATGTGCGGGAATGACCACCAGGAATGTAGATCCTGATGCTGACTACATTGCAGACCAGGCTAGATCAGGGCTTTTCAACAGAACCACTTGGAGCCCCTTAAAGAACAGTAATCGGGGAACCACCACCAAGGTCCCTGGGTGGAATCTTAGGTGGTTGCTTCTGGGGAGACCCACTGAACCCATGGCCTCCTAAGACCCTCTCCCACCTCACTTCCCGCAAATCATCCTTTCTAACTAAGTCTGTTATCTAGATTTTGAAGGGAGTCTGTGGCCAAAATTTGCTTGTGCATTAACCCCCAGGGCTGAGTCCGTAAGAGCATTATTACATCAATGCCTCCTGAGTTTTATATTCCACATGTAAACTTTATCTGAGTCGATGGCAGCTTTGAGAGGGTAGAGCTGTAAGGAAAGTCGGCATTCCCATTCAGCCTAGGCTTTTCAAGGCCTGCAACTTGTCGGGCGAGTAGCAGCTCCTGTGCAAACATCTTAAAGGTAATCATCCAAATGAGACAGCTTCCTCATCAGGGACTGTCATTAACTGAGAAAAGAAAGAAGCATGTAAAGCATCTTAATGTTTTGTCTCCTGAAGGTGGCTGGAATTTCAATCTTCCCCAAGCAAATGTGGATCTATTAGGTTGTTTTAGAAATGAATGCTTTGCTTTTACAGTTCTTGCCATGGCAAATTCTCCCTTTCGTTTCTAACTCATTTTACTGGCGGACCCCTGGAGAAAGTAGTTTGGGGGAGCTCCATCCTTATTAGAGGCAGATCAAGCAGATCCTGCTCACTGGGTTTCAGCTTTTTTTTTCACAGCATCAGGGGCAGGGTATTATTTGCAAGCAGCCAAGGTAATTACCATCCAACAGGGTCCAATTGTTTTCAATTAAAAGCTTTACTGCAGTCTTTAGATTTTAATACCATTGTGGCCATCTGCTTTCACTGAAGATCTACCAGCCAAAAGCCCAGGCCACATCTTAATGCCATTAACTCCTAAGAACCACTTTTCTCCAAAATGAAAAAAACCAATAGTCCAGGGAAAAGATGCCAATAACCCTGTGGCTCTTCGGTGGCCTGGGGAATGCTATGGAACGGGATTCTAGAAGGTCACTCTCAGAAAGACAAGTACTTCCTCCTCTTGCCTGAAGTGCTGGGTAATTGTCTTAATTCTCCATTTCAATGGGGGATGCTCGACTTCAACTGCTCTGCTTCCTAATTCCCACCCAGCTTCAGTATTCTAAAGCTCTGGCATTCAAAGTCTCTGAACTATAATTGCGTCAGATATATTGTTTTAGTAGAGATGTTTTCCACTTTTCATATTCAGTATTACTCTAAGTAATACATTACTTACAGTAACAAGACTCTTGCTCCTTGGAAGAAAAGCTATGACCAACATAGACAGCATATTAAAAAGCTGAGACATTACTTTGCCAACAAAGATCCATACAGTCAAAGCTATGGTTTTTCCAGTAGTCATGTATGGATGTGAGAGTTGGACTATAAAGAAAGCTGAGCACCGAAGAATTGATGCTTTTGAACTGTGGTGTTGGAGAAGATTCTTGAGAGTCCCTTGGACTGCAAGGAGATCCAACCAGTCAATCCTAAAGGAAATCAGTCCTGAATATTCATTGGAAGGACTGATGTTGAAGCTGAAACTCCAATACTTTGGCCACCTGATGCGAAGAGCTGACTTACTGTAAAAGACCCTGATGCCGGGAAAGGTTGAAGGCAGGAGCAGAAGGGGATGACAGAGGATGAGATGGTTGGATGGCATCACCAACTCAATGGACATGAGTTTGAGTAAGCTCCAGGAGTTGGTGATGGACAGGGAGGCCTGGCGTACTACAGTCCGTGGGGTCAAAAAAGAGTCGGACACGACTGAGAGACTGAACTGAACTGATTACTCTAAGTGGGCTTCCCAGGTGTCTCAGTGGTGAAGAACCCGCCTGCCAAAGCAGGAGACTCCAGTTTGATCCCTGAGTGGGGAAGATCCTGTGGAAAAGGAAATGACAACCCACTCCAGTATTCTTGCCTGGGAAATCCCATGGACAGAGGAGCCTGGCGAACTATATATAGTCCATGGGGTCACAAAAGAGACCGACATGACTTAGCAACTAAATGACAGCAACAATTACTCTTGAGTAGCTCACCGTGACCTGACCCAAAATCTAAGTGGAAGTCAATTGTAAAGAGCCACCCAGGTTACCCAATAAAGGCTCACATTGTAATAGAAGGTATTTTAACTATTTTTACAGCTTGGAGCCTGGACTCCATTTCTGAGGTCACAAAGTTATCAGAAATTAACTTGGGAGTTTTATGGACTTCTCAGGGGTGACAGCCCAAGGGCTAGATTTGGAGATTCCAGCACAAACTCAGCTCACTGCTGGAGATTTAAACGGCAGGCTGGGTCTGTCTCCTTGCCTTCCTCTACAACACAGGCTCTCGGGCAACTCCAGCTCTGGCCAATTAGGACAGACATGAAAGCCTCTGAGGGGGTCCCTTCCCAAATAAAAAGGCAAAGCCTTACAAAGAGAAGCCACTGAGCCCTTCTGCGTCCTTCCCCTGGCCTTTTCTCTGCACGTATCTTGGAGCAGGCTGTCTGAAGTGGCAGCTGCCATCTGATAACAGTGGGTCGGTAAACATGAAAACAGAGGCATAAATACTAAGGGTGGTTGAGCAAAAACCCAGAAAGAACCTAAGTCCCTAAGGGCTCAGAACCCGCCCTAGACTGCTGACACCCAGACTCCTCATACATGAGACATAAAAATCACAGGCTGTTTCAGCCCATCAGGAGCATTTGCCATTATTTGGGGTAAAGATGCAATCTTAATAATACAGTAATCAAACCAAGAATATAATCACAAGAGGATCTGAGAAAAGCAGAGTACCCTCCCTCCTGGGTCCCAGCCAAGGAAGTATTTCCATTTTGAAGCAAATTTAATCTCTTAATTTCTCAAAATCATAAGGGAAAAAAAAAAGTCTTGACGGAATTAGCCAAACTGAAAGAATTTTGAATGCAACATCAGAAATCCACGGGTCATAACTGTTGCTATTCTCCAAATATTTCTGGCTTTCCTTCTCTCAGGAACGTGGTACGATCGTGCTTCCTCGCCCCTTTGACGGGAGGCAAAACCATATGATTTTCTTTGGCCATTGCCATGAGAATCCAAATAAAGGGTCATTCCCCAGCTGAAGATTTAAGAACCAGTGTGCGTTTGCCATGTTCTCTTCCTCTAAGGTGATAGGGACGCATGGGTCAAAATGAAGCCTCTGGTCAACTTGGGTCCCCAAAAGCCTACCACAAGCAGTCCCCCTGTGGAGCCAAGCTGGTCGTGCAGCCTAAGTGAGGATAAAACCTGCATTGTTGATGTCAGATGATACTGTTTGTACAGCAACAGAACTTGTCCTGGGGGACTGCTACATCATGATAATAAGCAAGCTCTAGAAAATTCAGGAATATCAAGTTGGAGAAAAGGATTTATGAAAAGATGGAAAATTTGCTAAAGGGTTTTTTAGGCGGATATGCTGGGCAATGTCATGAAGAGTAAAAAGACCAGAGCAGTGCTTCCCAGACTGTGGTGTTCATCACAGTCACTTGGGGAGCTTTGAATAATCCTGACTCCCAGGTCAGCACCCACACAAATTGAATCAGGTGTCTGGGGGTGAGAGCCAAGCATCGGAATGTTATAAAGATCCCCAAGTAATTCTCAAGAGCAAAAAAGTTTGGGAACTGTTCCATCAAAATCTTTTATCTTAATTAAAAAAAGAAAACTTTTATGATGAACTTCAAAATATTTATTTCAGGGAAGTCAAAGAGCAATGGTGGCCATGCTGGAAAAGGAAGGTATGAAACAGAGCTCTAACTGAGAGAGCAAAGCACACCCCAGGGGTAGAAAGGGAAGGAGGTCCTCCCCCCAAACGCTCCTGTGATGCCCGCTCAGTCCATATGTAAGGGACCCACTGTCTGTGGCTTCCGGCTTCCCCAGTGGCTCAGTGGTAAAGAATCCGCCTGCCAATGCAGGAGATGCGAGAGACGAGGGTTCTATCCCTGGGTTGGGAAGATCCCCTGGAGAAGGAAATGGCAACCCACTCTAGTATTCTTGCCTGGAGAAGCCCATGGACAAAGGGGCCTGGTGGGCTACAGTCCAGGGGGGTGCAAAGCGTCAGACACGACTGAGCACAAACGCACTGTCTGTGGCTTTAGTTACCTGATAGCATCCCCAGGATTCTTTTCAGCAAAATATGACAACATCTTTGGAATCACTTTTATCAGAGACAACTTTCCCAAACACGGGTATCCCGGGGTTCTCCGCAGGTCCTTTGGCCTTGGCTCATCAGCTGAGAGTTCTGGTGGTTTCCCCACTTTCAGATCTCAGTCTGGGCTTCAGAAAGGAGAGCAGGCGACACCGTGCACCCAGCAGTCAGGCCAGGAGACAAAGTCCTGCCTCCATCTGCCTTCATGCAGACAGACAGATGGGACATCTCATCATGCTGAGTTGCTCTTTCTAGAAGTGAGCAAAGAAAGCAATTGGATATGTATAAGTTCTTCATGCACCATTTCCCACCCCTCCCCATATACCCCAAACTAGATTTACAAGGCTTATGACAAAGTTGAGTGAGCCCGGCCCAACCTGGAAACGTCCCAGGAGCCCTTCAGCAGCCAGTCTGTGCGGAGCCCCAGTCCCCGGGGCTGATGTCGGGGACCCAACCTGGGGACACACATTCCTAACCCCACCCAGCAGCCTTTCCCGTGAGGCCTTCGAGTTATTCAAGAAACCGAGCACGTAGCAGAACAATCAGATGCCTCCCCCTCAGATGGCTTGGCTAATGGCCACTTCCTGTGGTTGTCAAATGAAAAGAGAAAAACTAGCACATCCCCCGATGACTTACTGTATCGCTTCCCGTATCTGACTCTCTGGCAGCCGGCAGTAAGTTCACATCACTCGTAAATTAAGAGCCTTTTGGCGTGGGTGCCGCAGCTGAGCCCTCCGCCCCGTTATGCTGATTATAAGGAAACCCTGCCAGGACTTCCATTATGAATAGTCATTTCCTAAAATGAGGCTCCAACAGCCTTGACATCTAATCGTGCGTTAAATGAATGAGGAGCTGCTGTGTGCACGCCTGTAGACCCCCGGCGCACATCCTCAAGATGAAAAGGACCTCTTCAGGATTCTTCCAACACACACTATGCTCACGAGGTCTGCTCTTCACCACGACCCCCAGGCCTTCTGCCTCACAGCCCCCTAGACCTCCAGCCTCCAGGCCAACCTCCTGCACTCTTCTGCATTTCTGGGCTTGCCCAGTTCTTACCCCTCATCACGGCGAGAAGAGTCAGCTTGAGATCCAGAGATGCTGAGGCTGGACTGCTTCATCAGGCCCCGCCGGCCTCATCAAGCTCGGGCACACAGCTGGGCAGGCTCCTCGCTGCCCATGTTCACAGAGATGTCTTTGCTAGCCTGACTGATGCTTGAGGGAAAAAGACTCTCCTAGTGCCTGGTAGCTCAGTTGGTAAAGAATCTGCCTACAATGCATGAGACCCGGGTTTGATTCCTGTGTCGGGAAGATCCCCTGGAGAAGAGAATGGCAACCCACTCCAGTATTCTTGTCTGGAGAATTCCATGGGCAGAGGAGCCTGGCAGGCTACAGTCCGTGGGGTTGCAAAGAGTCAGACACGACTTAGCAACTAAAGAGAGAAAGAGAGAGTGCCTAGATGGTATGGTGTGTGTGTGTGTTTGTCTTGGTTTGCTCAGAGATTTTGTTTCTTCAGTGTGAAACCATGAGTGGCACCAGATTTGAATTCAGATGACCCAGTTTTCATACTGGCTTTGCTTCACACTCCGTGTGGCCCCCAGCAGCCCTCCTGGGAAGTGAGCTGAGTTTGGGAGGATCACAGTCCCTCTGATCCTTAAGTTCCACCTCTGTAAAATGGGAACAACACCAAAATCTGTACTCTCAGAATTGTTGTGAGCCTCAGTAAGATAGCATGTGTGAAAATACTTTATGAAATGAAATACATTGTCATTATCACTCCAAATAATCAGAATGGACCAGCCCACTCTGCTTTAATCATGACTCCACTGTTTATGACCCTTGTATCCTTAATACTTTGGGGTCTTCACACAACTCATGGCTCAAAAGTTTGTTGTGAAGATTAAGATGAGATGAAATACACAGCACAGTACTTGGCAAGAAGTAAGCACTCAGTTAATGAAAACTGCTTTTATATTTATTCTCCTTGTTATTGTTTGACTAAGACGTGCAAATAAAAGACTTGGCCAAGAAAAATAAATAAGGTGCCATTTTTTTTTTTTATGAGTCCCAAAAATAAAAGATCAGGAAAGCAGGCTTTTTACATTTCCAAAATGATTTTGATTCCAAAATAAAGACTAACACTTGAAAGCTCTGGAATATTGTCTAGCAAATTTGGGAACTCTGAAAAAAGAGATGAGAACAGCTGACACACTACAGCTTAAATATAATCAGTCACTGAAATTGCTCTGCAATTTGTTTCACTGTTTTTCTGTGGATTTCTTTTTTTAACCATACATGTGTCCTAAATATATAATTATATGGCAGAATATAATAGCTCATTTAGAGTTATTGAGGTCTATTATATAATCCAGTAGTATCATGGGGTGGGGTTTGGAGAGGAGTGATGGTTATTAGCTTGAATGAATACTGAACACAAGCCCAGATAGATGTTAATAGATGGTCTTAGTACTTTTCTTCTTGTCTTTGCCAAAGTCAGATCATTTTCTTGCCCAAAACCAAATTGTTTTAAATTGATGTTACATGTTCCTTCAAAAGGTCAAGAAGGCGTCTATGTAAAATTTCTTGAGGGCAGAGTGTAAGTGTGGGTCTGTGTGTGTATGCATCTGTGTGTGTGTGTGTGTTTCTCTGTATGTGTGTCTGAAGTCTGTGTTTCTGTGCATCTGTATGGAGCGTGTATGTTTCAAAAGTTAAAACCTGCGTCTTAGACATAACAGACAACTTTTCAAGGAATAAATAAGTGATGCAAATTCCCCCCTCCCCAGACACCTTCCCTTGGCACCAGCCTGAGAAATGTGAGTAACTTCTGGGCCAAACAGGAACCCACATTCCTCCTACCACACTCACCCAGATTGCAAAAAGAATCAGCCAGAGCCGTGATCTTCTAGTAGAGTTAATCATTTTGCCAATATATCCCTGTTGATTAACCGATGGATTCAATGCAGGCTTTTTGTCAATTTCCATTCCTATTGGATAGTTTCTCTCCCTTCAAGATAAATTAGTCAGGGAGTTGGAGACCATACACTCAAAATCCACTATCTAATTTATCTTTAATCCCAAGAAAAACCTAGGCTGATGAAAGCTTGGATATGCTTTAAACAACCGACTCCTAAGGTTCAGGGGACAGAATGCCTCATCACTTCGCTGTGTGTACGAGTGCTCTTGGGGTTCCGGGCCACCTGGAGTCCAATATGCTTATTTAAGCCAACTAAAACCTGGTTTGAATTGACCCAGTCAATCTTTTTTTTTTAACAAAATTTAGATCTAGTTTACTTTGTAAATACTTACTTTGTTTGTTTGGCTGCGTTGGGTCTTAGTTGCCACATATGGGGTCTTTCATTGGGGCACAGACTCTCTAGTTGTGGCTCTTGGGATTAGTTGCTCTGCAGCACGTGGGAGCTCAGTTCCCCTGCTGCTGCTGCTAAGTCGCTTCAGTCGTGTCCGACTCTGTGCGACCCCATAGACGGCAGCCCACCAGGCTCCCCCGTCCCTGGGATTCTCCAAGCAAGAACGCTGGAGTGGGTTGCCATTTCCTTCTCCAATGCAGGAAAGTGAAAAGTGAAAGTGAAGTCGCTCAGTCCTGTCCGACCCTCAGCGACCCCATGGACTGCAGCCTACCAGGCTCCTCTGTCCATGGGATTTTCCAGGCAAGAGTACTGGAGTGGGGTGCCGTTGCCTTCTCCAGGATCAAACCCATGTCCCCTGCATTGCAAAGTGGATTCTTAACCACTGGACCCCGAGGGAAGTCCCAACTCAGACAATGTTTAACTTTGTGCATTTAAAGTTTGTGAAGAACCACGTTTCATCCAGAATACCTCCATCTACCTGAGAGAAGATCAAACCAGTCCATCCTAAAGGAAATCAACCCTAAATACTAACTGGAAAGACTGATGCTGAAGTTGAAACTCCAACACTTTGACCACCTGATTCAAAGATCTGACTCATTGGAAAAGACCCTGATGCTGGGAAGGATTGAGGGCAGGAGGAGAAGGGGATGACAGAGGATGAGATGGTTGGATGGCATCACCAACTCGATGGACATGACTTTGAACAAGCTCCAGGAGATGATGAAGGACAGGGAAGCCTGGTGGGCTGCAGTCCATGGGGTGGGGGGTTGAGGGGGCGGGTCACAAAGCATCAGACATGACTGAGTGACTGAACTACAACCTGAGAGGCGGTCCTTCAACAGAAGACACTCACCCATGAAGGCCAACAGAGCATGTGAATGACCCACATGTGTGGGCCAGAACATGGTACAGACTGCTCCAGAATGTCTGTCTGTCCCAGGGAAAGCTTTTTCATCAGGCCTCATTCTAACCTTCCAAAGATTCAGGTATCTCCAAGGATGCTCAGTAAAGCATTTGTCGTCTCCCTAGAACTCGCAGCAGTCTTCCAGGGCTCCCAGATCTCTGTGACTAATGAATACCTCGGGCCACCACCACAGGCTAATTCTGTGTTGCATTTAGTCCTCAGTAATTTCAGCTGAAAATCAGATTCCGGGATCGAATTTTCAAGATCCCCGATTCTCAGGGGCTCAAGCCAGGGCCACTCCTAGCCCGGCACTCTGGGCCACGATCCCTCAGGAAACTGGGCAAACTCTACAGGGACTGAATTCTGGGGATTCCAGCTTGAAAAGGAGGCGTCCTGCTCCTGCGGAGGGGGGGGGCAGGGCGCAGTCTGTGGGAGGAGCCCAGAAACGCTAAGGGCTGTAGGCTTTATGCGGAGGCCATGCACGCGGGCGGGAACTCATCACCTCACAGAGGGAGGACGTCTACAGCAGGAGAAAGAGGAGGTGTCTCCAGCCGGTACAGGGGCTCAGGATGCCGTGGGGTTAAGATGGACTCCTAAGACGGCCCAGCACACAGAGCGAGTGGAAAGGAGGAGTAAGGGACGGCGGAAGGAAACGTTTTGAGGAGAGAGAGACCCTCGAGCAAGTCTTTCCGAGATGTCTCCTGTGCCCACCCCCTGCTTCCCGCTCCTTCTCGGGACCAGGAGGGCCGAGATGCTTCCTGGCCCCCCACCCACGTTCCCTCCAGCTGCCTCACCGCTGTCGCCACGGCCCTGGGACTGCAATGGAGTCAGAGGTGGCCCCCAAGCCACGGCCTCCTGCCGCCCTGCGGCCCAGCCTCCCCTCTGGCCTCTTACTGTCCTCGTAGGGCATTAGGGATGGATGGGGTCACCGAAGCCAGGGCTGGGACAGAGCTGGGAAAGCTGTGTGAACTTTCTAAAATAAGAACGAAACACCTAAAAAAATTAGTAAAAATGTAAGAGTTCATTTTGCTTTTCTCAGAGCCAACACAAAGTCTCAACACATGATCAAGAGTGGATTCCCTTTGAATGTAGGAGTCAAAAGCGCCTCCATCTTCCAGCTGCTTCCCATCACAGATCCGTCTTTGATATCCTCAAAACAGGTCCATGCTGATCTGAGTCCAGTTGGTATCGAGCTCTCGTTCCAACCCAGTGATGGCACTTTAATAAAGTCCTCCTTCCCTTCCACTAGCCATTTCTTGCCTCAGTCTTGCTCTAAGAGTTTCTTGAGTTTCTCCAAAATAAACCACCCGCTTCAGCCAGAGCTGGCCGCTCCTCCCTGACAGATGACCCCAGCTCGTGAGCCGGGGAGTCAGCGGGTTTTGATGATATACTGCTGCAGCCTTTTGTGATTCGTTCTCAGGATCCATCCAGACCAGCTTCTCACCCAAGGAGTACTGACCATCAGGGGTGACTCATGAAATAGGACCAGGTCCCACACCCCGACTCCAAAGCAAGTCTCCTGGCCTGCGTTCTTGCAGTTTCCCTTGTTTCCTCTGCCAAAAGCTTACTGTCTCCTGAGGCTCCACCTACATCTTCCCTCTCTGGAAAGCCTTGCCTGTTGAACTCCACCAGACAGGGCGGTTCATTCCCATGAATCCCTACAAGCCCCATTGATCAGGAAAAAGGCACGATCAGCTGGCCCCATAAAACCAGGGCACTCACTTCCTGTGAGCAACATGCTTCTCCAAGTGCTTTGGACATAGAACTAATTTAATCTTCCTTGTCTATTTTGCTAATCCATGCACGTTAGAGGAAACCCAGGCACGAAGAGGACAGTTAACCCGCCCAGGTTAACACTGATAACTCACCAATTGGGATCAAACTCAGCACAGGGGCCCAAGAGTTTGCCTTCTATACCCTCACCCCAAACATTCCCGAGATCGTGCTCCTGTTGATCTTTTCTGCTGGACACACGGCCTGGCAAAGCCTTGCATCTGCTTTTGACTTTGTGAGTTTATGTGCCGTGTTATTGCTCCAACCAGACTGCCAAGCAGGGGACCACAAGGCAGACTTCTTAGAATGAAGCTGGCAGATGCAAGGGTCCCTGCTCTCCTGCCTCAGAGCATCCAGAGGACCCGGGCTCAGCCGGCTGTCTGTTTTTTGTTTTTGAATCCACAACATAGACAATATTTCTGTTTAGGGGGTCCCTAAAATCTGTTATTCCTGAGGCCAGGAGTAAACGGTGAAATAACTCAAGGTCACAGAATCTGTCCATCCACATCAGGGCTGCTGCTAGCAGTGGGTTCCAATCCTTTGCACACAAAGATGAGCGCCTTCTTAGCAGACAGGCTCTCCACATGAGCAGAGGAGACCGCCTCTGGGGTTGGGAGATCTTAAATGGCAACCCGCTGCAGTATTCATGCCTGGAGAATCCCATGGACGGAGGAGCCTGGTGGGCTACAGTCCGTGGAGTCACAGAGTTGGATACGACTTAGCGACTAAACAACAAGAAATAGTTTTGAGAAGAAAGTCAATCTGCACAAGCATGAAGGCCTGGCCAGATTCAAGCTGAAGCCCATTGGTCAGGATTGGAGCTGGAAGTAAGCAAACAAAAGCGCTGTGTTCCCACATCTCCAGAGGCCGCAGCTGCTGGTCATCTGTGCCGAGTCCTGACCCCTGGCAGAAATGAGCTCTGGTGGTCCCAGCCTGATGGCCAGGGATTCACAGGTCATGGGCGCGACAGGACACGAGTCCTCGAGCAGGAGACACGGCCCCCTCTTTAGCAGGGGAGTCGATTCTGCAGATCCCTGCCATGCAGCCACCTGTTGACCGCATTTAATTTGATCCCGTCAGAAAGATAGTGAGAGATCCTGGTTGCAGATCAAAGATCGTCCCCAGCTCAGGCCTGGCCTCTCCCTTGCCCTCCACTTGACATTTGCTTCATGATTTAATTTACCTTTTCCTATTCCCCCCTCTCTCTCTTGTTTACCTGGCTCCCAATTGGATTGCACGGCTGAATTTTCATTACTCAAGTCAGAGGTCTGAAGAAAGTATATGAGCTTGGGATTCCTGCCAGCAGGGCCATATCTGTTCTAGTTCATTTGCCATAAAATCCTGAATCAGCCAGACCCACGCTGCCTCGCTCCAGTTACAACAGGCATAGCAACGGGAGGAGATTCAGAGATACGGAAAGAAGCTGATTTTCTGCTAAGCTTCCCTCACCCTCAAGGACAAAAGCAGGTCTGCGCCTCGCCTCTTTTGGCCTGAGCCTGAGAGAGGCAATCTGACTCTGGGCAGGAGTCAGAGGCTTCAGATTCAGCTGCCTCTCTGGGACTTTTCTTCATTGGATCCCAGTTTCTGGGGGCATCAAATGTGATGCCATTAGGAGAGGTGAACTCCCTGAGTCTCCAGCAACACTTGCAAATCCCCTCAAGTCAGCATGGCACTGAAACAAAAATACTGTTCTCCCCACATGAGTCGGGACTTCCCTGGTGGCTCCGTTGGTAAAGAATCTGCCTGCAATGCGGGAGACCCGAGGTCCTTCCCTGGGTCAGGAAGATCCCCTGGAGGAGGGCACAGCAACCCACTCCAGTATTCTTGCCTGGAGAATCCCATGGACAGAGGAGCCTGGCGGGCTACAGACCATGGGGTCGCACAGAGTGGGACACAGCTGAGCAGCTGACACATTACTGTATGAGACAGTTTCAAAATAAGTGTCCTTGCTTCTTCCTGTCCCCCCTACCCTCCACCCACCAAATGGGAATTTCTGGAGCTGCCGCAGGACGATGCTTCTTCCTTCCAGGCACTGCTGACTGCGGCAACGCCCCACCCTGCCCCCGCAAAGCAGAGCAGAAACCTGGCCTCAGGACCCCGTGATCCCCTGAGATGTGGTGTCGCTCATTGCCCTTTTCAGCACAGCTTTACAGGATGGAGCACAGGAAGCAGGGGTGGGAGGGAAACAGCTCGCTCTGCGGCTTGCAATCTCGTCTTGCTAAGAGTCAGCTCATTTGCACCTTTGCAGGGGTCAGTCAAAGAGGCCAAATCAAGTTGTAAACAAGGATATCATTAAATCAGAACTTGGGGGGGTAGTCAAGTAGAAAAGAATAACTTCAACATTTATCTTGGGTTCCAAGTAAACCACCTGCCTAAGAAGAGTTCATTTTCATAGAGTTGCTCTAGCCTCAACGGCAATCAGTTCATCTTTTTAAAGATGGAGTGAACACGGAAACATACTCAAACACATACTATTGGGAGTTAGTGGAATTTCAAATGCCGAGTGAGTGAATCAGGGAAATTATGTCTTGGCCCCATTTCTATTTATTTCAGGGCTCCTCTAGGGGAATAAGAAAGATTTTTTTTTCTGAAAATGAAAGAAAAGTATGTTACTGGTTAAGGTACTATGATCTTAATTAATACCATTAAATGTTAAAAAAAAATAGAATTGAGGAGCAGATTCCTTATTTATATTAGAAGGTGTGTGTGCTCAGTCACTCAGTCGTGTCTGACTCTTTGCGACTCCATGGACTGTAGCCCGCCAGCCTCCTCTGTCCATGGAATTCTCCAGGCAAGAATACTGGAGTGGGTTTCCATTTCCGTCTGCAGGGGATCTTCCCTACCCAGGGATTGAACCTGCATCTTCTGCATTGGTGGGCAGATTCTCTACCACTGTGCCACCTGGGAAGTCATATTAAAAGGTAAAATTACCATAAATTCTATGCTTCAAAGTAGCATCTGTTTTGTAACAGTTCATTTTTATTTAAGAAACATTATGTATTTTTTTAATTGTGAAAGCTAAGATTTTATTCTATTCTGCTATGGCAGAACCAGACTCTGACATAAGAAAGTAAGCTTTGAAGAGATAAAACTAAAATAAATAAGACAAAAGATTTCAGCATAAATTCTTTTCATCATTATGGATTTGTACAGATGACAGCCAGTAACTCTTGAAATTATGTGTTTTCTTTTAAGAGTGAATAATTCCTCTTCAACTCTCCAGCACTCTCATGTGCTGATCACAAAGGGTTGTAACTCACAGCAGGTCAGTGGGGGTGTGTTATACCAGCAGGGGCGGGCGTGAGGACCACCAGGAACAAGGGAAGGGGAGCCAGTGATTGGATGTCCTGGCTGTCAGTCACCACTGCAGAGAAGCACCAACGCTACTAGGGGAAATAAAAAGTGCTTTTCGGTTGACTTATTGTAAGACAAAAGTAGTACGTGTGTGTTCCAACACAAGTAGACCCAGAAGGACAAGACAGCTGCATGAGGTCACACACGGTCACCCACCATGGTCACACCAGGACCTGTTCCTGCAGCCACGCCTGAGGCCAGAGGAGGAGCTTGGTTTACGGTTGAGTCAGCTAGGTATGTGGATTCGTGATGACAACCTGGGTGTCTAAAAGCTGTTGTTGAGGGAAAGCTCTCCTGATGGTCAGAGCCTTGGGCAATGCACCTGATCATTCTTTGGGGTCTCAAGAGAAGTTCCCTGAGATGAGACGGTAAAAGAATGAAAATGTTGTCGGTCAGGCATGTCCACTTCCACAACTCCCTGGACTGTAGCCCGCCAGGCTCCTCTGTCCATGAAATTCTCCAGGCAAGAATACTGGAGTGGGTTGTCATTCCCTTCTCCAGGGGATCTTCCCAGCCTAGGGATCAAACCCTAGTCTCCCACTTTGCAAGTAAATCCTTTATCATCTGAGCCACCAGGGAAGCCCAAGAATACTGCAGTGGGTTGCCATGCTCTCCTCCAGGGGATCTTCCCAACCCAGGGATGGAACCTGAGTCTCTTACCTCTCCTGCATTGGCAAGCGAGTTCTTTACCAGTAGCGCCACCTGGGAAATGAAGTTGCAGGCAATTGTGGATGGCCTGGTTGGTTGGCCAGGGACCTGAAAGGGAAAAGATTGGAAGATGAGGGAAAGAAGTCTGAGGCAGAGACATGTGGATGCCCTGGTCCCCTGCACCTTCTCTTCTCCTGCCTGTGAGGTTTGGGCCCCTTCCCCTCCTGCGCTCAAAGTTTAGCCTGCCTCAGGATGACCTGGAGAGCTTATTACAAACCGGAGTGCTGGGCGCCAGGCTGGCATGTCTGATTCTGGAGACTGGGGGTGCATTTGCTTTTCTAAGGCCCCCGGGGGACGCTGCTGCTGCAGCTCTCTGCACCATCTTTCCCTTTCCTTGTGGTTCTTATTTTCCAAATTTGGACCACCTTGGTGACCTTCTTCTGACCTCCCGGTGGACTCTTCAATGAAAAGCCCTATTTGCAAAGCACGTTTTCCACAGACCGCCCGGCACAGAGCATAAAAGGATTACTTTGCAGTTTTGCTGGGTCAGCCTGCTTGGAGTCCCCCTCAGGGCAGCGCCTGTGTGGCTTTGTTGGTGGTACCTACTCAGCCTCCATCTACCACGACCCCTGGTCACGCAACGCGACCTCCTTCCCCACCCCGCACATGACACCCAAGAAGGACACACACGAACGACTCCAGAACATTTTTCTGTCACGAGAAGAATTTTTTTTTTCATATTTTCCTGCTTAGTGACTTTTTATTCATAACCAGGGGGGAATATGAAACACAGACTATTTCTGAGCCAGGGAGAACAATAAATGACTACTGATCTCTTGAATGAAATTGAATTGAAATAAATGCCTTGGAATCCATTCGTTGACGCCCCATATACCAATGTTTTCATCTTGTTTTCTGTCCCTGCATAGGGAGAGTCTTCATTTTCACAAAACCAAGCCTCTAGCTGTATTCGGAGTGGCAAGGACAGTTCTCCCGGTACCAGGGCCGTTCCAGCTCTGCTCTGCTTTAAACATAACTGTTCTCAGGGATCCGTTTCTCAAATGTTGTTCTCCTGCCTTTCAGGCTCTTAACTGCTTTGCAAGCTGTTTTCCCCTGTGGGGCCGCTGGAGTCAGTCCCGAATGGTGAGCTCTGTGCTTTGCAAGAGCTATTAACTCTTTCCAGGGAAACCCCTACTTCTAACACCCTTAGGCTGGAGGGTATTGTGCTGCTTGTACGGCAGTGGTTCTCATGGTTCTCAAGGGATGACAGCACCCCTGCTTCCCAGGTGGCGCTAGTGGTAAAGAACCCACCTGCCAATGCGGGAGACTTAAGAGACATGGGTTCGATCCCTGGGTCAGGAAGATCCCATGGAGGAGGGCATGGCAACCCACTCCAGTATTCTTGCCTGGAGAATCCCATGGACAGAGGAGCCTGGCAGGCTATAGTCCATGGGGTCGCACGGAGTCGGACACGACTGAAGCAATTTAGCATGGCACCACTGACCTCATTAGAAGAGCTGAGAATGTAGGTTTTGAGTGTCCTTCCCTAAACATAGCAGGCAGTTAGAATGTCAGTGATGACTCCTTGCTCTTTGGCCTAGCAGAAACTGGAGAAAACCATGGGCCAGAGAAACAGATGGTAACGGGACTTCCAAGTGGGTTTCTTAGCTTCCCTAGGATTGGGCAAGACAGTATTCTCTCAAAGAAGCTTAAGGCTCCTTTGAGAGCCTTAGGTCAACCAAGGACTGTGAACCCAAGGACCTAGACCCAGAGGATGCCAAATAATTGGGGGCTCCCCTTCAGTCTCCCCTGCAAAGCAGCATCTTTGCCTGTCATTTTTGACTGTTGCTGGGAGATGTTCAACTATGGGTTCGTAATGCATTCTGCTGCTGCTGCTGCTGCTAAGTTGCTTCAGTCATGTCCAACTCTGTGTGACCCCACGGACTGCAGCCCATCAGGCTCCTCCATCCATGGGATTTTCCAGGCAAGGGTACTGGAGTGGGGTGCCATTTCCTTCTCCAATGCATGAAAGTGAAAAGTGAAAGTGAAGTCGCTCAGTCGTGTCCGACTCTTCTCAACCCCATGGACTGCAGCCCATCAGGCTCCTCCATCCATGGGATTTTCCAGGCAAGCGTACTGGAGTGGGGTGCCATTGCCTTCTCCGGTAATGCATTCTAATTGAGCTCAATTCACTGAGCCAGATGCTACAGGTTGTGCTCTTTTTATTTTAATGTAGGTTTTACTATATAAATTCTAAGCTACTGCATTCATAATAAGATTATCCATGGGGGTCATATGAGAATTGAAAATTCAGATGCTCTTAGGGCCAGCAAGTAACCTAAATGGAGTGGCCCAGCTGTCAGACAGAGGCCCTGGGGTGGGTCTAAGGGAAGCTGTGACCCAGCTCCAGCCAGTCATGGCCATGTGGGGATATTGGCTCGCTATTCCTCTGACTTTTCTAGAAAAGTGGGAAAACAAAATTTTTGTGTAAAATTTTCTGGCTTTTAAGTGTTAGCAACTAATCCCACAATGTTTTAAGACTTTGAGCAGCTGAATAACAATGAGCAGATACAACAATGCATCCGGCCCCTGAAAGTTCATGGCTTCTCTTCTTCTTGACTCTTTGAACAGTCACTGTTCCATTTTATAAATTCTAAGCTACTACATTCATAATAAAAGGATCCATATGGGTAATAACAAGAGTTGAAAATTCAGATGCTTGAAGGTCCAACAAGTTGTTCAGTCGCTCAGCCATGTCCGACTCTTTGGACTGCAGCATGCCAGGCTTCCCTGTCCCTCACTATCTCCTGGAGTTCACTCAAACTCATCTCCATTGAGTCGGTGATGCCATCCAACCATCTCATCCTCTGTTGTCCCCTTGTCGTCCTGCCTTCAATCTTTCCCAGCATCAGGGTCTTTTCCAGTGAGTCAGCTCTTCCCATCAAGTGGCCAGCAAGTAACCTAAACTAAATGGTCCTAAATGAAGGCAGAGAGCGTGTGTCCCTTCACAAAAGCATAAGCAGAGTTCACAACAGCTAACGACTCACAAGGGCCTCCCAGCTAATGGAGCAGAGCCAGGACCCAGCCCGAGGAGGGTCCGCTGTTGTCTGGGGCATCACGTGGGCTGTGCCTGGCTGCTGGCTCCCTGGAAGAAGCCCACAGCAGGCGGGAGGGCAGGCTCCCCCCACCCCATCACGGCAAGTGATGCTTTAGTTTTGTTGTGAAAACTTGTGACTGGCTGATCCCTGTTGATTGGCATTGGCTCTCCCATCTTCCACTCACGGCTTCGAAGTCACCCAGTCCAGCCCACAGAGGCAGGGGGATGAGCAAGCCTCTCTTGCAGGGATGTTTCAAGGGCAGGCCTGGAAGTGGCAAGAACTTGGCAGCATGGCTACAGAGCCCAATCGCCAGGGAAGCTGGTAGATGCAGTCCAGCGGTGTGCTACGTAGCAAGAGGGGCGGACAGCGCTAGTGCCCTCCTGCTCCTGAAAAATTACGCAGAAATGATTCATGTTCTCCGATATTGTCCTTGTTGTGGTTGAAAATATATCTCCCATGCACTGAGGTTTCAAATTTTTGAAATATTAAGATTAAAACCAGAACATGGACTGACCTGATAAAACACCCAGCTTCTCCCTGACATTCATTATTTCTCATACAGAGCTTTGCACTCAGCTAAGCCTGCAGTCACGTTTCCTGAAAAGGATTTAAGTGGCCCTGGAGTTGATTATCAGGCTGAAGGGGTTGGGACCAGTGGCTCCATCCACTCTCCAGTCAACTGGTTCCCCAGCCTGACTGTGCCTCCCATCTGGGGGTGATGGGAGGGAGAAAGGAGGAGAAGGGGTAACTCCCACCCCACCCCCACTGTGCTGTGAGCAGGCGACCTTGGGTAACTCACTTCCCTTCTCCAAGGCCTCCATTTCTCATTAGGAGAATGGAGGGAGATACATTCCCGTGATGTTTTGCAGCTTTGCTACAGAGTCACATGACTCTGATCTGCCAGACTGTGATGTCCAATAAACCGATGCTAAATCAAACTAGTTCAGTTCAGTTCAGTCGCTCAATCATATCCAACTCTTTGCGACCCCGTGAACTGCAGCACGCTAGGCCTCCCTGTCCATCACCAACTCCCGGAGTCCACCCAAAGCCATGTCCGTTGAGTCGGGGATGCCATCCAATCATCTCATCCTCTGTCATCCCCTTCTCCTCCTGCCTTCAATCTTTCCCAGCATCAGGGTCTTTTCAAATGAGTCAGCTCTTTGCATCAGGTGGCCAACAGATTGGAGCTTCAACAGTCCTTCCAATGAACACCCAGGACTGATCTCCTTTAGGATGGACTGGTTGGATCTCCCTGCAGTCCAAGGGACTCTCAAGAATCTTCTCCAACACCACAGTTCAAAAGCTACTGAACTGAACTGACCTGAAATCAAACGAGATGCTAGAGAAGCATCTGGAGCATCTGGAGCAACCCAGAGCAATCCAAACCTGGCCACGTTATCGGGGAAATCCCCAAACACATCTGGGTGAGAGCTAGGTCCTCACAAGCAAAAGACACACAGCTTCCCAGACGTGGAGTCTGTCAGTGGAATCAGCCGGGGGCTGACCTCGGCCCAGGGAGGAGACCACTTCTCCGATCAGGGCTTGTGATCTCCCCCGGACACGCTGACCCCTGGCCTCACGAGCGGCCGAGCGGCCCCCGCTGGGTGCCCTTGGGCCTCCGAGCAGCCGGTCATGGATCCGAGGCCCCGCAGCAGATCCCTCCACACATCCACAGCTCGTTCTCCGTGTGCCAGGGTGTGAGGAAAGCTGGGGAGTTCTCTCCATTTTCGGCAGAACGAAACCTTTGTTTCCCCAGAAGCCCGGGCTTTCCTGGTTGAAGGACGAGCAGGCACAGTCCCCATGCAGAAGTCAGTGTGTCAGCTGCGGCTGCCCAGGCCCCTGGGGCCTCCCCACCAGGCCGCGGGCTGGGAGCCCTGGGGGTGTGTATATCCACCGTGACCTACCCATGAAATCAGGCTAAATTGAATATCAAGTACAGCTTCCACATGGGAAAAAAAAGAAAATCATTTGCAGCCAGAGAAGGAAATGGAGGAAAGTGTGACCTTCATATGAGTGAGGAGTCCAAGGCAATGCTTCTTGAACTTTGAAAGAATGGATGAACCACTCGGGGTCTGGGGGGGTTGTGGGGGAAGGAGCTGTGCATGTCCAGGTCCGAGGTGGGGCCAGGCCCCTGCATTTTGATGGCACGCCAGGAAATTGGAGCGCGGACCACTCTTTCAGAAACAGACTCAGGTGTCCTCCGGTATGGAAGCCTTCTAGGGCTACCCTTTCGTGTGATGAGGTGCAGTGTGTGTGTGTGTGTGTGTGTGTGTGTGTGTGTTGTGAGCTGTACCATTGTTCTCAGACCGTAGCTTGCGTCAGAATCACCTGGAATGTTTGCTAAAACAGATCACCGGGCCCCGAACAGAGCATCTGACGTGCAGACCCCCAAGTGTGCATGTCTGAGCAGACCCCATGTTGCCAGGTGATGCTGCGGCTGCTGGCTTGGGGTCCCACTGAGAACTGCTGCCCTAGACCAGGATTCTAGCCTCAGCACCTCAGAGACCCAGGGGTGGATAAGACAGGACCTGTGCGTTGCTGGATGGTTAATAACGTCCTGCCTGCTACCTGCTAGATGCCAGCAGCGGTCCTTGACACAGTGGGTTAAATCCATTTCACCTGCCTTCACAGGGTTGTTTTAAGGCATGTCCTCCAAGCAGCCAGAGTTGTTTTCCAGGAACTTAAAATCAGCTGTGTCTAGTTGTGTCTCCTCTGTGACTTTCTGAGATTGCAAGGCAGAAAACTCCACCAACAGATCTTACTGAGCACCTCCATCTTCACACCTACAGAGGTCTGGAGCCTAGTTACGCCTGCGCAGAATAGCAGGGATCCGCCTTTTTCCAATCACCTTTCCCCATGCATCAGACCACCTGCCTCTTTATTCTTCATCCCGCCAATACCCCAAGCCCCTGGCCTTTGGGGAGATAAATCTGAGACTAGTTACAAAGTCTCCTCACTTGACCCTCTTAGGAATAAACTCTCTTTGCTGCAAAGTGTCTCAGCCCTTTGGGCTGTTACGGGTCGGGGCTAAATGAACTTATTTGGGTAACACCCTGACGTGTGACAACCAAAAATGTCTCTAGACATTGCTGAATGTCCCTGATGGACCAAGTCCCCACCCATTTGAAGGCAGTTGGTCTAGAGGAAACCAGAGGCCTTCTGATATTGGCAAGTCGGTCTGAGGGTTCCTGGCAGCGAGGTTGCATGTCCCTATCACGTTTGTTATGAACTCTCCTTGCCTGCTCACTTTTTACCCCTGCCTGCCCTGTGCCCCCGGGGCTCCTGTCCCGTCCCACCTCTGTTTGCTCCAAGCATGGACATATCTCTCCCTCATTCCCTTAAGTTGTCTTCCCCTGACTTTCTTCATCATAAGAATGAGCTCACCTTCTTGCTGAATGCAGTTTCTCAGGCCTCTCTCTGGACACCCTGACTCAGGGGTGTGTGGGGCCCTGGAATCTGTATGTTAAACGTGTCCCAGGAGGTGCTGACATCATAAACTTGGGGCAGCTCTGCCTTGGGGCTTCCCAAGCCTCCACGTGCAATCACATGACTTGGTGTGTGTGCTGAGTCGCTTCAGGTCATGTCTTGCTCTTTGCAACCCTATGGACCATAGCCCGCCAGGCTCCTCTGTCCCTGGGATTCTCCAGACAAGAATACAGGAGTGGGTTGCCATTCCCTTCCCAAGGGGATCTTCCTGACCCAGGGATCAAACCCACATCTCTTCTGTCTCCTGCCTCGGTGGGTTCCTTACCACTAGCACCACCTGGGAACCCCTACATTGCCTGGGGATCTTGTTGAATTCCAGATTTTGATTCTGTCACTCTGGGGTAGAGCCCGCAAGTCTGTATTTCTTTTTTCTTTGTTTTATTATTTTGATGTGCAAGGTCTTGTGGTACACAGGATCTTCCGTCTTCTTTGCAGGATCTTTGGGGCATGCAAACTCTTGGTTGCAGCATATGGGATCTGGCTCCCTGACCAGGGATGGAACCTGGGCCCCCTGGATTGGGAGTGTGGCCTTTAAGCCACTGGACCACCAGTGAAGCCCCCTAGCTGGGCATTTCTAAGCAGCTCTCAGGGACGCTAGCATGCCACAGGTTCACAGGCCACTTCCAACTGAACACCAGACTTCAGAACAGACTCCGGTGTTTCTGAGGATTCACTGACCCTTCCCTATCAGGATATTCTTTTTGAGCCTTGTCTCTGCTCAGCCAGCCACCATGCTGAAAAAAGTGAAAGTCACTCAGTCGTGCCAGACTCTTTGCGACCCCATGGACTGTAGCCTGTCAGGCTCCTCTGTCCATGGAATTCTCCAGGCAAGAATACTGGAGTGAGTAGCCTGTCCCTTCTCCAGGGAATCTTACTGACCCAGGAAGCAAACCGGTGTCTCCTGCATTGCAGGCAGATTCTTTAGTAGCTGAGCTACCAGGGAAGCCACTATGTTACTCTCGACCGAATCCCCGTTCTTTCATCCTTTCTCATCACAGAGCCCTGAGTCTGCTCTCTGGCTGTCGTTCAGCCACAAACCTCCTGCTTTACACACACAGCAACTTCATTTTCCCTTTTCTTTTCTCCTCTGTGCTGAGTCCTTTTGAGTCAGAACTAGCTGAAATTGTCAACCAAAAGGCTCCATCAAAGTGTTTCCTTAAAGCAAAGTCCAGCTTTCCTTCCACAAGAAACCCTCTGTTTTTCTAGTGCACTGGTTCTAATCTAAAGTGTGGTCAGAGTCACTGGGACCTTGTCGGAAAGGCAATGAATCAGGAACTGGGAGTGGCTGCACCAGCCGTGTTTTAATTCCCCAGGTGAGTCTCCCGCACCTTCAGGTCAGGGAACCGTTGCTCTAGAGCACAGCTTTTCAGCAGATTCCCTCTCCATGCGCACGGTAAACCTCGGCCTGTGTCATACCAGCCAACAAAGTCACAGCTTCTAGGTTGGTTGCTGAGCTCCAACAGCTGGTGAGGTTGAAGCCATCTGAATAGTCCTGCAGGTGACACACCAGCTTACTAAGCTCAACATACATTTGCAAGCACCGGCAAATCTGGAAGCATAATGTGCCCTTTTGATTTATACCTGTGACAACACTCATGCCTCAATTATTAATGTGCTAAGGCTCCATCCTTTGTAGGAGCTCTGAGGGGAGCCTGTCTACATAAACTGCCCTTCTTCCTGAAAATAAAATATGTGAAAATAGAATCATGTGGTATTTTCTTAAGAGCAAAACGATGATGTGATTTGCAAATGCCATGCTTTCAGGGCATGAGTAACATTCTCATTATTCATCATCTACCGCCCGACCTGGAATCTGGGAGCTGCTCTAAAGGCAAACCAGGTGAGAGTCTGTATGTAAACATGCCAGACACATCGGGTGTTGCTTTCTGAATTATTTAGACTTGATCACCCACACACGCTGATGGTTTCGTGTTGGCATTAATTACCTTGTTGAGTCACCTCCGTGCACAGAACGCTGGCTGCAGAAACACCGCAGAGGTTGATTTTAGTCCTGCTCTGAATGAGCAGAGTACATCCAAGAACAAAGGAGAGGAGGGTAAAACCATCATCTGGACACCTCGAGAGAGTCCAGCAGAATGCAAACCCACTGACCCTTGGTTTCCCATTGATCATCAAGCTGGTTTCTCCGTGAAGCTGGGCTGGCATGGAAGATGGGCACGTGTCTGGTGAACACCATCTCTGTGAAAACCCTCTATGCAGGACAGACCTTTCCTGGCACTTAAAATCTTATTTCTAAATATGAGACACTGGTACATTATTTTTCCTGGTTCTCCTGATTTACTCCAGTTCTTCCCTTTCAACTTAATTGAATTAAAATATATTCTGGAAAACCCTGATAGCTCAGGTGGTAAAGAATCTGCCTGCCATGCAGAAGACCCTGTTTCAATTCCTGGGTCAGGAAGATCTGCTGGAGAAAGGATAGGCTACCCACTCCAGTATTCTTGGGCTTCCCTGGTTGCTCAGCTGGTAAAGAATCCAACTACAATGCGTGAGACCTGGGTTCGATCCCTGGGTTGGGAAGATCCCCTGGAGGAGGGAAAGGCTACCCACTCCAGTATTCTGGCCTGGAGAATTCTATGGACTGGATAGTCCATGGCGTGGCAAAGAGTCGGACACAACTGAGCAACTTTCACTTTCCCTGGAAAACCAAAGAAGAGAGGAAATCTTTCCTCTTTACCCTCATTTCTGTGGGGGAAGGTAGATGCAGACCCTCAGCCCTGCGGTCAAAGGAACAGAGAAGTTGGCTTTGATGCACGTGCAAATCCAAGTCACACAGGGAGGTCACCATCCAGGCAGGACAAAGCGAGGAGAGGAGCACAGCCCGCGATAGGCCCTCCAGAGGTGGGAGGGAGTTGCTGAAAAACACAGATGCTGTGGGGGCAGGGCTCTGAGACGGTCCCGACTCCACCCTCGGAGTGCACATGCCTTTGGTGTGCAGGGGGCCTGTGGACCTACGGGGTATCGCTCTGCAGTGAGGTTACCCATCCCTGGTGTTTGGTGATCAAAAGATTGTCCCTTGTGGGCCTGACTTAAGCAGAGGGGGCTTTTGAAAGAAGACACCATAGGGACCCCTGCTCTTGGGCTTGCAGAGAAGCAAACGCCCATGCTATCAACCACGCACGGGGGCCTCAGGGAGCTGAGGACAGCCCCCCAGCAGCAGCCGTGAGGAGTAAATTCTGCCAAGGACACGAGAGCTTAGAAGAGCCTTGGAAGAGACCCCAGCCCCAGCCAACACCTTGAGCGCAGCCTCTGGAGACCCTGAGCTAAGGATGCAGACGCCGCCCCCCTGACCTCCTGGGCACAGAAACGCCCTGCTGATGATCTCTTCTGTTGTTAGCTGCTCGAGCTGTGGTCATTTTTTTTTTTTTAAATAACTGAAACTAATACAGTTGCATAAAGTTATTCAGAAGAATGTTAGTAAGTGGTTATTTACTTAATAGGAGCACCCTTTAAAAAAAAAAAAAAAGTTAACTTGAAAGTACTTTGATCTGCTGAGTCAGCCAGAAAACCACACTGTAAATTCTCTCCCTGGAAATTAACAGCCCTGTAGAGTCCCGTCTCCCATCCGCTCGCCATTCATCTAAACGCAATGACACCCACGGAGAGCCTTCACGTCCCTGGCTCTCCCACACAGGCAAGCGTCTGAGCTCCCTGTTCTCACTAAAGCAGAGTTTAGAGTCACAGTCTCCCTAGCAGGATGATGATTTTTTCCTGGCTCTTCTCCTTTCTTAAAAGTATAGATGATTTACAGCGTTACGTTAGTTTCTGGTGTGTAGCAAAGTGACTCAGTTATATATATCTATACATGTACTTTTTCAGAGTCTTTTCCATTATAGGTTATTGCAAGGTACTGAATATAGCTCCTTGTGCTGCATAGTAAGTGCCTGTTGTTTATCTGTTTTGTATATAGTAGTCTGTGTATGCTCATCCCAAACTCCCAGCTTATCCCACCCCACCCCGCTATCCTCTTTGGTAACCACAAGTTTATTTTCTATGTCTATGGCTCTGTTTTGTAAATAAGTTCATTTGTGTCATTTTTTTTAAATTCCATGTACAAATGATATCACACAATATTTGCCTTTCTCTGTCCAATTTACTTAATATGATCATCTCTAGGTCCATCCATGTTGCCGCAAATGGCATTATTTCGTTCTTTCTATGGCTGAGTAATATTCCAGTATGCATATATACCACATCTTCTTTATCCATTCACCTGTCAATGGGCACTTATGTTGCTTTGTCTTGGCTATTATAAATAGTGCTTCTATGAACATTGGGGTGCATATATCTTTTTTATATAGAGTTTTTGTCTTTTCTGAGACGGCTGAATCTTACAGTAGCTCTATTTTTAGGTTTATAAGGAACCTCCATACTCCATACTGATCTCCGCAGTGGCTATACCAATTTTCATTCCCACCAACAGTGTGGAAGGGTTCCCTTTTCTCCACACCCTCTCCAGCATTTATTATTTGTAGAGGTTTTAATGATGGCCATTCTGACTGGTGTGGGGTGATACCTCATTGTAGTTTTGATTTGTATTTCTCTAATAAGCAGTGACGTTGAGCATCTTTTCATGTTCCTGTTGATCATCTGTGTGTCTTCTTTGGAGAAATATCTATTTATGTCTTCTGCCCATTTTTTTATTGCATCATCTGTTTCTTGGTAGTGATCTGTATGAGCTATTCATATATTTTGGAAATTAAGTTATTATTGGTTGTATTATTTGCAAATATTTTCTCCCAGTCCATAGGTTCTCTTTTCATCTTATAGTTTCCTTTCCTGTTCAAAAACTTAACAAGTTTGATAAGGTTCCATTTGTTTATTTTTACTTTTATTTCTATTGCCTTGGGAAACGGACCTAAGAAAGCGTTGGTACAATTTCAGAGAATGTTTTGCCTACATTCTCTTCTAGGACTTCATGTCTTATAGTTATCTTCAAGCCATTTTTAACTTATTTTTTTGTGTATGGTGTGAGGATGTGTTTTAACTTTATTGATTTACCTGCAGCTGTCCGGCTTTCCCAAGACCACTTGCTAAAGAGACTATCTTTTCTCTATTGTATATTCTTTCCTCCTTTGTCACAGATTAATTGATCATAGGTGTGCAGGCTTATTTCTGGGCTGTCTATTCTGTTCCATTGAGCCATGTCTGTTTTTGTGTTAATACCATGCTGTTTTGACTACTGTAGCTTTGTAGTATTGTCTGCAGTCTGGGAGGGTTATGTTTTCTAGTTTGTTCTTTTTCCTCAGGACTACTTTGGCAATTCTAGGTCTTTTATGGTCGCATATAAATTTTAGGATGATTTGTTCTAGTTCTGTGAAAAGTATCATGGGTAATTTGATAGGGATCACACTAATCCTGTGGATTGCTATCCTTTGGATAGTATGGCCATTTTAACAATATCAGCTCTTCTGATCCAAGAGCATGGGATAGCTTTCATTTTTTTTAATCTTTAATTTCCTTTATCAATGTTTTATAGTTTAAGTCTTTCACCTGCTTGGTCAGGTTTCCTAACCTTTTCTCGATAGCAGATCCCAGTTCCCCAGTGTGGTCCCCACCTCAGGTTGTCCTGGTTTTCTCCAGAGTCATCACACAGGTTTGAACCAAGACACCCATAGGCTAGTTCTCGGAGTCCACCATTTTCCTGGCTGTCTGCTCTGACCTGTTAATTAAACTGCTTAACCTCCCTTGGGTGCCCAGAGAATCCACTTCCCCACCATCAACCTCACCAACACCTACGGCACGTGAGAATCTCTCAGATCCTCAATGTACTGAAACTGTAGATAACCCAGACATCCCTGAGCATCCAAGTAAAAGCCCCCATAGGCTCTTGTGTGTAAAGCATAGAGGTGCATAGTCTGCAGCAAATCAACTGATGACCCCAGTCAAAGCCCCTCACACATTTGTACAAATGCCCCCACCAGAGTGACACTCCAATCCTTTGGCCACCTCACGTGAAGAGCTGACTCACTGGAAAAGAGCCTGATGCTGGTGAAGATTGAAGGCAAGAGGAGAAGGGGGTGACAGAGGATGAGATGGTTGGATGGCATCACTGACTCATTGGACATGAGTTTGGGTAAACTCCAGGAGATAGTGAAGGACAGGGAAGCCTGGCATGCTGCAGTCTATGGGGTCACAGAGTTGGACACGACTGAGCAACTGAACAACAGCAAAGCGATGCTCAGCTCCAGCCTTCCCCACCTTCCCCCGAACTCCCAGGCCCCTGTGTGTGTCTCAAGCACAGAAGTTTTGTTACCTTGACATCTTGGTTCTCTCTTCCCCAGAGAAGCTCTCGAAGCCTCACCCATCCCCAGCACCACCCTACTTGCAAAGAATATTCTCTTCTTAAGGGGAATTCCCTTGCCAGCTGCTAGGATGGGCACATCGGAGGCACGTTGTGTTCCCCCAAAGAAGTGGAGGGAGACCCCAAAATATCTTATAGCATTTGTGAAAAGCAGCTTGACTGAGCATCTGCTGCCTAAGAAACGATCCTAGAACTCACAGACTTGAAACAACGCTGACTTATTATTTGTCACGTTTCTGAGAAATCTGACCAGGCTGCTTCCCCGTACTTATTTGTGCATCTGCGTGGAGGGGACGGTTAGCCTGGGCGGGACAGCCTCGCCAGCGCACCTGGGATCGTGCAGCCGAGCCGACACCCAGCCTTCCTGCAGCCCTGTCTCCCCAGGGAAGCTGGGGCGGGGTGCAGCCTCCTGAGAGGGAACGGAGTCCCTGAGCCCCTGAAAGCCCAGGCAGAAGTCACCCCCTGCATCTGCTGCGTCAGAGCTCGTCACCACAAGTCACCACAAGGCCGCAGGGGCAGGGGAGCACCCAGGGGATAGGGGAGCGCCCAGGGGACAGGGAAGCACCTGGGGCAGGGGAGCGCTGGGGGAAAGGGGGGCGCCAGGGGGACAGGGGAGCACCCAGGGCAGGGGAGCACCCGCCCAGGGGACAGGGGAGTGCCCGGGGCAGGGGAGCCCCGGGGGACAGGGGGGTGCCTGAGGGACAGGGAGCGCCCCGGGAGACAGGGAGCCACGGGTCTTGGAGGGGAGGAATAGGAACTCGCTTCCTGAAAAGGCAGCTCCGCCTGGATGGGCTGACTGCATCTTTCACCTTCTCCCTCCCAGCAGGCACTTCTGTCTTGTTCTCTCCTTCTCCCTGACCCTGTCTTGCTCTCATACACAGAAACACAGACACACACAGAGAAACACACAGACTCACACACACAGACACACACACAGACACATACATGCAGGCGCACACATGACACAGGGACACAGACAAACACAGACACACACACAGAGACATACAGACACACACAGAGGCACATACACACACACATACACACACAGACACACACACATACACGCAGACACACACACGCACTCACACAGACACATACTCATACACACACAGAGACACACACACACATAGACACATACACATAGACAAACACACAGACACACACAGACACACTCACACATGCACAGAGATACACACACAGAGAGACATATGCACAGAGACACACACAGGCACACACACAGACACATACACTGAAAGACTCAGACCTCAGTCCCCGGCCCTGGACTGGAGACAGACCTGTGTCCAGAGCAGCTCAGCTCCTCAAGGCTCTGCCCTTGGTTCTCGGCTCACGCTCATCTTAAACACCTCGATTCCGAGGGCTCTCAGCTCCCAAAGCGGCTCTGCTTTCCTGGCACATCTAAATCCAAGAAGTGGGTCTCTTCTGTCTCAAAGTTGGGTCAGCCCTGGCTTTCCACATGGAGCTGCTTTTCAAGAGGTCCTGCCAAAAAGTCAGTGCACACCAAGGCTCTGTGACCCTCTCTGGGCCGAACCGAAGGTCTCCAGGCACTGGACGTGGTACCCTTTTCTTCCTACACAGGGACATTCGGATGCCAGGGGCCAGCGAGAGTCAGGGACAAATCAGTGGGTCCTGACATCATAGTACCTGGACTTGGCCGGGTGGGCGGTGAACAGAACCAAGCAGAAAACCAGCCCTGGAGTAAAAGGGTGCACGCGCAGGCATGGGTGCAGACAGCTCGCTGAGCTGTCGGCTAGATTCAGGAGGGGTTGGGGAGCCTCGGGGTGGATCCCTGAGCAAACGTGGAGAAATCGAGTCTGAGGGCACCACCAGGCCAGGGCCAAGCCCAGATGGTGTCGTTCACAAAGAGAGGTCGTTCTGTCTACGCAGCCCCAGGAAGCCGCGGCATCTTACCTGTGTGATGCAGGCTCCCGTGAAGGGGCCAAGTATGAGGAACAAATCACAGCCTCCAGGGAAGCTCCACACACTTAACACTGTCACCCTGATGGAAAGGAGCCATTAAAAGAGTCGACTGCGAGCCCGATTACTCAGCTGAAATACCTAAGTTCATTAACTTGATAAATTTCAAATTTCCTCCGTGCGGTGTGGACAGAGGCACACTGAGAAAATACAAGGTTCCTTTTCCCCAAGGAGAAGCCGAGCAGTAAAAAGCCTTTCACCTAGGTCCTTCCAACTCTTCCCCAGTGGCTCAGATGGTAAGGAATCTGCCTGGAATGCGGGACACAGGGGGTTCAGTCCCTGGGTTGGGAAGATTCCCTGGAGAAGGCAATGGCAATCCACTCCCTTATTCTTGCCTGGAGAATTCCATGGACAGAGGAGCCTGGTGGGCTACAGTCCATGGTGTTGCAAAGAGTCAGACATGACTGAGAGACTAACACGTCCACTTTCTTTAAGTCCTTTCAAAGTCTAAAACTTCCTGGAAAGGGAATAGATAGCTTCCCTTTTCCCTCCATGGGAATATTCTGGGTACCCACGAGAGCCCGGCTGGCCCTCAGAATCATCACGGTCAAGAAAGGAAGCAAATAGACACAGAGGACCTATTTGCAATTTAAGAGGCAGGGGTGGCGAAATCCTTAGGGATGAGGAAAGGAAAAAGACAGGCTCTTTCAAATGGGCGATTTAGCAATTATGCTTTTGGGGAAATTTTTTTACAAGCAGCTTGGTACATTTCTATTTTTAAAGTAATGACATATACTTGATCAAAAATGCTAAAATGCTATTTCCAGCAAATTGCACGGATAATTAAGTCTAATTTCCATGATGTTTGAAATAATAGCCATAAATCTTTACAGGTTCTTGTATTCAATCCATACTGAAAATTCATTTAAATGTTATTCTAATACAGAGTTTTCTCATCTCAGTGACATTCTATGAGTTTAGTTAACTAAGGATAGGTCCACGTAGGCAAAGTAGGAAAAAAGAAAATTATTTGGCCAACTCAAGTGTTTTAAAAAATAAATTTTTTCTAATTACATACAGTCCTGCTTCAACTCTTCAGTATTTTTCCTTCAATGGCTTCAGAATCTATATTGTAAATTCTCCTCCTTCAAGTTTCAGAGTGAGTGGAGTATAATTTTTTCCCACAGTTATAATGTGGGTTGAAAGTTATAATGAATATGTAATTTAACAAACTACTCCCAGAATCTACATGAGGATGGGCCAAGAAAGGGTGTAGCAAGGGGTTGGATTAAAACGACTCCTAGACACACTGTTTTTGAATGAAAACTATCATAGTTCAAGGGCTAAACAAAACTCTGAAACCAAACCACCCACAAAATAGCACAGGGAAATTCACTTCTGTTGCTTCTTCTGACCCTCTCAAGTGCTTGGGTATTTTGAAGAAGAAAAGCAGCCTCCTAAAGGCACACATCTAGTGAGGAGACTCCTACTGGGACCCACTCTGTCTCCAGAACCCAGACTCTTCACTACACTATGCATGAGATGAAGTGGGTTTTAGTAGAAGTCTTTACTAACCCCCACGTCAGTGGTCCCCAACCTTTTCAGCACCAGGCACCGGTTTCATGGAAGATGATTTTTCCACAGACCAGGCAAGGGAGGGATGGTTTCAGGATGATTCAAACATATGACATTTATTATATATTTTATTTCTTTTATTATTACATCAGCTCCACCTCAAATCATCAGGCATTAGATCCTGGAGGTTGGGGACCCCTGCATGTGGTCACAGCACCCCCAAAAAGTGCTCCCCTGTTGCCGCCATGCTGGTGGTTTAGTCGCTCAGTTGTGTCCAGCTCTTGCGACCCCAACTCAGGGATTGAACCCAGGTCTCCTGCATTGCAGGAAGATTCTTTACGATCTGAGCTACCAGGGAAGCACTATGTGGGTCAGCTGAAGTGAAAATCGCTCAGTTGTGTCTGACTCTTTGCGACCCGATGGACTGAATTCTCCAGGCCAGAATACTGGAGTGGGTAGCCTTTCCCTCCTCCAGGGGATCTTCCCAACCCAGGGATCTAACCCAGGTCTCCCGCATTGAAGGCAGATTCTTTACCAGCTGAGCCACCAGGGAAGCCCAAGAACACTGGAGTAGGTAGCCTATCCCTTCTCCAGCGGATCTTCCCAACCCAGGAATCGAACTGGGGTCTCCTGCATTGCAGGTGGATTCTTTAGCAACTGAGCTATGAGGGTCAGCTGAAGCTATCTTTAAACATGAATTTCTATAATATTATGTTATTTTGCATCTTATTTCAGGAGTCAGCAAACTTTTTTTTTATAAAGGGTCACATTGTAAATGTTTTGGGGATCTGGAGGCTATCTATATGGTCTCTGTCACAACTATTCAAATCCATAATTTTAACAAAAGCAGCCATAGACAGTACAGAAACAAAATGTGTGTGGCTGTCTTTCGAGTTAAATTGTGTTTATTAAACTCTGAGGTGGGCCGGGTTGGGCCCACGTGCGGTGGTTGCCAGCGCCTGCTCTGTCGGATGCCTGTGGACACAGGATGTTGACGCTGCCACCTGGGCTGGCCTCATTACACACGGATAGTGGGAGGAGGTCTGTGTACAGAGTGAAATATTTATGCGTTCACATTTATATTTCAACACCCACATACTTCCAAGGGGAGATTTGGAAAGGCTTACAGCAAATCCCCATTTGGAAATGAAATGATCTGAAGCTATTCAAGGAAAGTAGGAAAATTCGCGGCCAATCGGGTGGTTTTCCCACATACGCAGAGGTCGTGTGTGAGTCGATTCCAAACGGGGGATGAATGAAGCACGGGGGTGGCACCAAGCCTCCCCGTGGGCCCAGTGGAAATGTCAGGGTCCTCCTGACCCCGTATTTCTGAGGGTTCATCAGACATGTCCTGACATAAACAACATGTTGGACCTAGGCAGTGTCTTTAGTGGAGGGGAGTCATTTCATGGCAGAAGCAAGTTAACTGAGTTAGCCTCACTCTCTGTGCACGCCCCCAGGTCATGACCTAGACGCCTAGCTCATCCCACAGGCCCAGCTTTCCAGCCCCGAGTGCCCCCACGAAGGAGGCTGAGTGGCAGCGAGTGTGTGTTCCACAGAATTAACGTGGACCTTCTCTCTGGAGCACTGGATCATGTCAAGATTTTGAAGTTAGTCAAACGACACACTTGTTCTACAGAAAATGAGCACGTGTACTTCCTAACATCAGAACTGTTGCTGTTCACTTGCTAAGTGGCATCCGACTCTGTGACCTCATGGACACACCAGGCTTCCCTGTCCCCCACTATTTCCCGGAGTGTGCTCAAGCAGATGTCCACTGAGTCTGGATGCAAATTCTGGCTTCCTCCTGAGCCTCGAGGAAGTTACCTAAGCTCTCTGAGACTAGGTTCACTAATCTGTAAAATGGGCTGAAGAGTCAGGAGGAGGGTGAATTCGCCTGGGCCTGTGACAGGCCTCCCCACATGAGTTGCTGCCTGTGTCTCAGGTCTCCAGCCTCCGTAAGGATGGCACCCATATCTCCCGAGCTCTCTCTGCTCCTAAGACGCTGGGGACCCTGTTCTTACTCAATAAACCACTGGCTGGTGTTTCCAATATCCAGATACTGAGCACAGTAAACTTCTCATCCCACCTCCATTTCATTTCTTAGTTCCTCCACAGAAACATTCCTGAGTTGACTTTGAAGGGGCGTTAGCCCCTGGGCCTGTCTAGAATGGACCGCCCAGGAAGTGATGCCCCGTTAGCCAGCAGAGATGCTAAGAAAACAGTTCAATATCACACTTGACATTTTCAAAAGAGGCGATCAGATCTGAATTATTTTCCATGTTAAAGGAGAAATTAAATAATTCATAACACTAAACCACTCTTGTTGGAACAAACACTGCTTATCAGAAGTACAGTGCTGTCTGTGGTAGGTCATGAATTTACATTCCTAAGAACTAAGACTTTTTTTTTTTTTTTTTAACAAATATCAGGTTTTTCTAGAACCTACACTTAAAAAAAATAATAATAATAATAATCTTTCTGCCCGGATCTAAAACCACTTGTTTTTAGACTTCATCACTCACATTACTCAATTCCTATATGTTTAATTATTCAACTCAAAAAAATTATCTATTGATCATCTGATGTATTCAGGTCCCTCTCCTCAGAAGTTTATATTCTGGAAAGGAAATATGATGTGTGTGCAAATGGTCGTTATTTAAAGCAGAGGAGAGTCAGCAAGACAAGAGGAGTGGAAGCTCTGGAAGGAAAAAGCCAAGGCTTCAAATCCCAGCTCCCCACCTTCCCCGCAGGGAGGACCCAGCCAGGTTGCTTCCTCGGCCTCAGCTTTGGTTTCCTCGTCTGCACAGCGCTGATCAGAACACCTGCCACATGGGGCTGACGGCACGGGAAGGAGCTGACTGCGGGGGATACGCTGACTGCGGGGGATGAGCTTACTGTGGGGGATGCGGGGACTACACTGAGGATGCGCTGACTGCGCTGAGGATACGCTGACTGCCTGGGATGCGCTGACTGCGGGGGATACGCTGACTGCGGGGGATGCGCTGACTGCGGGGGATGCGCTGACTGCGGGGGATGCGCTGACTGCCCTGAGGATGCAGTCAGACACTGTACACCAGCACCCGACTTGGTCACATCCACAGACGAACCATGTGACGACAACAGACGAAAAGCTGCCCAGTTTAAAGTAGGATGGAAAGACCACGCACCAAGAAATTCAGGAACAGACTGAAATTTAGAAAAACAGAAAAGAGTTAAGTTTTAGAAAAAGCAAATAGCATACTTTTCTCAATCATCCGAGTCTATAACCTAAAATTCAGAGCTCCTGCAATGGCCCCTTGGTCACTGGCTCTCATGAAAGCCGCAGGAGCAGAACCTGGGCAGTAACATGGTGACGGTACCAGGCTCCGCCGGCAGGTGAGGACGGGGCTGCGGGGACCGTGTGGCCTTGCCCAGGGCCTGGGAAAAGCCAGGGAAGAGGAGAAGACTTACTCTTTGAGACTCTCCGTTGTAAAGAAAGTATTCAGGGTGTGGTCAACCTAAAGCTCAGCCCCGAACCCCAGAATCCCACAAAGACCCCCTCCTCCCTTCTTCACGCTTCCTTAACTAAAAAACACATCCTTCTGCCCAAGCCGAGCTCCTGGCCTCCAGTGGGATGACATGGCCTCACTTTACGTATCTCTGCTTCAGCAACATGAGTGGGTTGGGGTTTGGGGAAAGTTCTTGTGAACAGAAAACAGCAGGTGTGGGATGGCACCTCTGAGCTTAGGCTTTGAGGAGACTGTGACCATGTCTTGCCCTCTCACGCTCTCTCTGAGGAATGCTGGTTGCCTTGTCACGTGCTGCCCTCAGGAGAGGCACACAAGGCTGAGGACAAGCTCCGGCCAACAGCCCGTGAGGGCCTGAATCCTCCCGGCACGTGTGTCCTAGGCCTGGAAGTGGACCCTCCCATGCCGCCTGAGCTGCCGGATGAGACAGCAGCCCCGGCTGATACCCTGTGGCCGCCTCGGGGACTCCGGGACAAGGCACCAAGCAGCGTTCAATTCCTAACCTTCAGAAGCCCTGAGGTAATAAAGGTTTATTTAAATCCATTACCTTTGGGGTTGGAGAAGGAAATGGCAACCCACTCCAGTACTGTTCCCTGGAAAATCCCATGGACGGAGGAGCCTGGTGAGCTACAGTCCACGGGGTCACAAAGAGTCGGACACGACTGAGCGACTTCACTGACTCACTCACCTTTGGGGTAGTTTGTTACGTAGTGCTAGATAACCAAGACCTTGCCTGTGTGCTATTTTCTTTAAAAATAATTTCAAATGTCCCCTAAGATGAAGAAGAATTACCTTCTCTGTGTTCATTCAGTTTTTCTTAGTAAGATATTTTATGAGTCACTCATAAAAAAAAAAAAAGCAAAATTTAGCCTCTATGATTCAAATCACCTTTTTCGTTCTCTACCGTGCTTATAACAGGACCTGAAGACACACCTCTTACATTTTAAATTTTTATATTTTTAACTCTTAGAAATGAAAGGAAAAAAAAAAGGAAAGCCAGATATTTCCTCCGCAAATAGTATTCATGCTCTTTAAACAAAACAACATTCTCCCTCAATCTCAATTTCTAGCCTCCTGCTTTATCAAGTGTTGCAAAATTACATTTTTCCCTACATTACCTGGAAAGATTGCTCCTTTTTGTATCTTATGCTCTTGCTGCTCTGACCGTGCAATCTCTCTGCAAAATATGAAGCACCCATTATTTCGTAAATGCATGCTTTGGTTACTGTGGGCATATTATGGGATTGTGGCATTCCGCTTATCCTGCCTCCTGGGGAGGCTGCATCGAACACCGCCAGACATCTCAACTCAGTTCAGCCGAGTCAAGACTTCGCTCTAAAGCAGTCTTTAATATTCGCCATCTGAGGTGGGTGCTTCAGCTAAGTCATCTGAAGCTAAAGTGCTTCAGAAGGTAAGTCATCAGCAGTGTTCGTAAGAGAAGACCTGACTCAGACTTGGTCTCCATCTACAAAATAACTTGGAAACAGAAGCAACTCTGGATAGTTCAAGCACCTTCTCCAGCAAAATCTACCTTCGCTGCAAATATATTGATAATTTATACAAGACTGTGCAGGGGTGGGGGGATTTTTCATTAGTTAACCATCGTGTGGTCCTAAGTCCCCTTGCTGGGCAGGCGGACCTTCTCTGTGGGAGCGGGGCACGGGGCCCTATTGGGAGTACTCAGTGGGCATCACTTTCCTCCCCGCGTGCTGAGTCCCTGCAGGGTCCCAGCGCACCTCTGCCCACGAAGCTCTCCCTTTGCTCAGAGCAGCCTCCTGACGCCTTATGTCCGCTGCTCCCGCTCCTCTTGCCTAGTATCTCCATCCCCTTTGTCCTGATACGTTTTCTCTCTGGGCACCTCTTCCTTCCTAAAATTACATGTTTGCTGACTCCTTTGCACGTGATTTCTCCCTCCTTGGAATGTGAAAATGTCAAGCACATAGTCATCAAGTCACAATAATGATTGAATACATGAGTGGGCAAATGTAATCTGGTTGCTGAGGGAAAAAAAAATAAGATAGATGTCTGAAAAAAAAAAAAAAGTGCATATACGATGCACCAGCAACCCAAGTAACTCGATTCTGAAGCCGTCAAAGAAGGAAGCTTTTGAAATCTTGGAAACATGGGAAGGAAAATGATTGGTCATCCTTCAACACAAGGCATCAGAGGAAATGTCCACGGATGGTTTTCAGGAGCAGTGATGGGGGCAGGTGGGGTCTGTGGCTCAGCCACAGGGAGAGGGGCAGTTCAGTTCATCGCTCAGTCGTGCACACGACTCTGCCACCCCATGGACTGCAGCACGCCAGGCCTCCCTGCCCATCACCAACTCCCGGAGTCCACCTAAACCCATGTCCATCGAGTCCGTGATGCCATCCAACCATCTCATCCTTTGTTGTCCCTTTCTGCTCCTGCCTTCAATCTTTCCCAGCATCAGGATCTTTTACAGTAAGTCAGCTCTTCGCATCAGCTGGCCAGAGTATTGGAGTTTCAGCTTCAACATCAGTCCTTTCAATGAATATTCAGGACTGATTTCCTTTAGGATGGACTGGTTGGATCTCCTTGCAGTCCAAGGGACTCTCAAGAGTCTTCTCCAACACCACAGTTCAAAAGCATCCATTCTTCCACGCTCAGCTTTCTTTATAGTCCAACTCTCACATCCGTACATGACTACTGGAAAAACCATAGCCTTGACTAGATGGACCTTTGTTGGCAAAGCTAGTGTCTTTGCTTTCTAATATGCTGTCTAGGTTGGTCATACGGAGAAGGCAATGGCAACCCACTCCAGTACTCTTGCCTGGAAAATCCCATGGACAGAGGAGCCTGCTGGGCTCCAGTCCATGGGGTCGCACAGAGTCGGACACGACTGAGTGACTTCACTTTCACTTTTCACTTTCATGCATTGAAAAAGGAAATGTCAACCCACTCCAGTTTTCTTGCCTGGAGAATCCCAGGGATGGCAGAGCCTGGTTGGGAGGCCATCTATGGGGTCTCACAGAGTCAGACACGACTGAAGCGACTTAGCAGCAGCAGCAGCAGGTTGGTCATAACTTTCTTTCCAAGGAGTAAGTGCCCTCACACACGTGGGAAGGATGAAGCCCTCCACTGGGATGCGTGCCCACCAGCCAGCTCTGTGTCCGCCCCTCCCATCTCGACCCTGAAAGGCACAGCCACAAGGAGCCAAGAAAAAGGCACCCTTTGTTGCATATTCCTTGTCCCGCAAGGTGGTGACAACCAGGGAGCTGAGGGGTAATGAGAGCCGAGGCTGTAACTGAGCCCAAATGGCAGTTGTGTTGAATTGACTGGAACCATGCCTCCTTCCGGGAGTTCAGCTCAGGCTCCAAGGCCCACATGGCAGCCAAGGATCCTCAAACAGTGATGTACTGATTTCACTGTTTCCTGTCCCTGAAGAAGCCACCCGATCCACATAGATGGAGCGAACAGGCGGATGGCTTGGCCTCAGGCTTGGCCTGGAAAGTGGCTGCAGTGCAGTAAAGGGCGCCCTCGCCCTTCTCCGCCTTCAGGACAAAGCCCTTGCCAGCAGAACGGGAGCGCTCAGCGTTCCTGCTGCCGTCACCTCCACCCCGCGCGGCTCGAATTGGGTCCCAGCGGAGCCAGGGGTTTCTGCGATTTCTGCTTTGGGTTCTTAAGTAGGGCTTTGCCACCGACCTTCTGCTTGTCTCCTTTCCCCAAAGTCAGCATTTCCCGCTCAGCTTCTTGTCCTGATGCTAAGCTGCGCCTTTCTGCCCCTTCTCCCATCAATGCCATGATGACAAAACCAAGGCCACGCGATTTAGAGCCAGAGCATCTGTAACCAAAGAGGAGGGGCTGTCCATCCTCCGACAGGTGACAAGCTCCCCAAGGCCAAGGGCACGCCCGCCCTCCTGGAGGCAGTAATGTAATTTACTGGAGTGGAAAAGGGAGAGTTGGGTGATTCCAAACAAGCACTACTCTCATCGAGCTCAGTGGTTTTCCAGCCACTCCCTCCCCACGGGCTGAGGGGCTGTCACCATGGAGACAGGACCGGGGTGAGCCAGAAGACATGGACCGAAACAGTCACTGCTCCATGGGGCGACCCTGCCCCCTCTCACCGGGGTGCACCTGAGCCCACTGAGGCAGGACCACATCGCTGCCACTCTTTATGCTCAGGGTCCAACACAGGGCCCGGATCATGGAAGGTGGTGTATTAGTTTCTTACTGCTGCTGTAACAAATCACAAACATACTGGCCTTTAAAAGCATACATTTGGTATAGTTCTGGAGACTTTTGAGTCTGACACACATCTCACGGGGCTGAAATCAAGACCCTGGCAGAGCTGGTTGCTTCCATACGCTCTAGTGGAGAAATGGTCTCCTTGGTTTTCCTGCCCCCATTCCTTGGTTCACGGCCGCTTTTGTGCCATCTCGAAAGCCAGCACGGAAGTCTTTCTCATCACTCAGACCTTGACTTTGCCACCTCCCTCTTCTGCATTGAAGGGAGCTCATGATTACCTTGGGCCTCCCCTACATAATCTAGGATAATCTCCTTATTTCAAGGTTGTCTAGCCACCAACCTTAATTCCATCTGCAATCTTCAACCCCCATTGTCATGTAGCCTAACGTAGTTACATGTTCTGTACATATGGCCGTGGACCTCTTTGGACGACTGCTGTTTTGCATACCATAATGCTCAATAGATAAGTGTTTAGTGTTGAGTCAATGGATAATTCTGGTTATTGAGGACAATCACATGGCCAATAGGTAACTATTCCAACCTCAAAGCATTTCATATTTTAAAAGGAAAAAAGCTATCCAAAGTATTGTCCATTTCTACATCACCCCCAAAGGTAATAATTGGCAACTTACAGCCATATTAAGACTATGATTGGTGATTAACTACATCATCAAGTGATCAGTGCTTCAGACTAAGGGCACAGCCAGTCAGTCCAGAGGAAAGTGGCAGGAAATGTTATTGGTTAAGTTGTTCTTAATGCCACTTAACAGAAGCCATAAAAGTTGTTTGTTTTTTAACTCTGGTTTTGTGGTTCTGCTCAATAAGCTCTGGACAGCCCCTCCAATTAACATGAAAGACACCATGTGCTGGGAAGAAGGCTTAAATGGGACCACAAGCTTACACAAGATTCAAGAGTCCCTGGGACAACAAAGAAATCAAACCACTCAATCCTTAAGGAAATCAACCTACTCAATCCTTAAGGAAATCAACCCTGAATATTCACTGGAAGGACTGAGGCTGAAGCTAAAGCTCCAATCCTTTGGTCACCTGATGCGAATAGCCAACTCATTGGAAAAGCCCCTGATGCTGGGAAAGAGGGAGGGCAGGAGGAGAAGGGGGCAACAGAGGATGAGATGGTCGGATGGCATCACCAACTCAATGGACATAAGATTGGGCAAACTCTGGGAGACAGTGAAGGACAGGGAGGCCTGGCGTGCTGCAGTCCATGGGGTTGCAAAGAGTCAGACATGGCTTAGCAACTGAACATCAACAATAACAGGCCTATAGCTGCTGGTGGCCTAGAGAGAAGTATTGTTGTTACTTTTTAAGTTGTTTTCCAGTGGAAAAGGCAGGATCTAACCAGCTAAGTTCCAAGTATCCACAGCTTCCTACCTTTCTCTTGCCTAGTGGTATTTCTCCCCACCAGGCTGCTCTTGCTCATGGGAACGGACAGGGCTGATGGCAGCTGCCTCCCTGGAGCCTGGGGACCCGGCTGCTCAGAGTGGCACTGTCCATTTCAGCACCGTGCAGGGACCGACCCCCTTCTGCCTTCTCCCTGGAGGCTCTGGGACTACATTGCCTCTCAGGCATCTTTAGTGCAGAGGAAGCACCTCTGAGGAGTGAGGTTAGACACACAAGGTAAGACTTTTCCTTCAGACACACTCTAAGCCAAGGTGGGACCAAGCTCAGGTTAGTCTCCTATGTCATTAAGATTTAGTTCTACAACTTCCTGGAGGACCCGAGAGTGGCTTTCCACACCACATGCAGAGGTCCATGGGCAGCTGGGCAGGTTGCAACTTCTTCCGCAAGAAAGAGAGAGCTTACAGCCTCCGCATGGTTTCAAAGACCCCTCAGTTCCATTCAGTCACTCAGTCTTGTCCAACTCTTTGTGACCTCATGGATTACAGCATGCCAGGCCTCCCTGTCCATCACCAACTCCTGGAGTTTACTCAAACTCATATCCATTGAGTCAGTGATGCCATCCAACCATCTCATCCTCTGTCATCCCCTTCTCCTCTCGCCTTCAATCTTTCCCAGCATCAGGGGCTTTTCCAACGAGTCAGTTCTTCCCATCAGGTGGCCAAAGTATTGGAGTTTCAGCTTCAACATCAGTCCTTCCAATGAACACCCAGGACTGATCTCCTTTAGGATGGACTGGTTGGATCTCCTTGCAAAGATTTGTACAATCTAATTATTTTCAACTTTTTGCATCCTGGCAGTGTAGACAAGCCCACTTAAATGACCTTCAAATTATAACTTAAAAATGCTTTATGAAGAGAAAATATGGTAATATCAGCTTGATAGAGGTGCACAAAATATTTTAAGGCAGAAAATACAGATTCATTATTATGACAGTTGATGATGATTTGTGGGTCTTTGCTATGTGTCAGGAAGTGTACCAGATGCTGTGAAAACACATTATCACATCCAATCATCATCACAACTTTAGGGAAGGATCTCTTGCAAATGAAAATGGGGAAATTCAGAAAAGCAATAAAGCTTTCCAGGTGGTTGCAAACCTGCTTTCAATATTCAGATATGTAGTGCTATTTCTAATTACTTAAATACCTATTTTCTTGTTGGCCTAATATGTTATTTTTAAAACTTGAAGTGTGAATCATTTGCATTTTGAGATTTTCAAGAGACTTAGATGTTGCCTTAGAATTTCTGATCCAACCCAGGTGTGCACTTTCTGAAGCGTTACAGCCACACCCTCCTTGTTAGGCTCTCCTAACACAGCTTGATGATTTTTAGCTTGAATACGCCAAACGTGGCCAACCCTCTTTCCTCTTGCTTATTATCCACTTGCATTTACCCCAGAGACATCCACTTCTAGAAGTCCTGTTTGAGGTGAGAAGACTGAGAAGTGGGAATTTTAAGAAAAACTGGAGAAAAGTGGGACCACTCTGAATCTTTCCAGTTGCCCGTCCTGGAGCTGATCACCCCCATCCCTGGGCTGCTCACCCTCCCCAACTCATCCGCCTTTTCCTTCTTCCCTGAGTCAAAATTCCTCTTCTCAGAGCCAGACCCCCCTACCCTGTTGCTGCTGTTGTTCAGCTGCTAAGTCGTGTCTGACTCTTTGCAACCCCAAAGGCTTCAGCACGCCAGGCTTCCCTGTCCTCCACTGACTCCCCGAGTTTGCTCAGATTCATGTCCATTGAGTTGGTGATGCTATCTAACCATCTCATCCTCTGCCGCCCCCTTCTCCCTTTGCCTTCAATCTTTCCCAGCATCAAGGTCTTTTCCCCTACCTGAGGCTCCATCATTTTTAACAAGACCTTCTGGACATGGAAAGGCTAAGCCAGAAAGAAGACCATAGTTCTGGACCCTGGCCCAGAATAGAATCACAGGCCTGTGTGCTGAGGTATTACACAATACCATGTGAAATAAACACCTAAATACGGGTACTCTCAATCCCCCAGAGTTTCCATCACTGACCATCATGAGGGAGGTCACCTGCCTCTACAGGGCCTGAGGTTCTGCTCTGGTGCCCTGTGGGACACAGAAAAACAGTCCAGGTGTCCAGGGCCTGGCTTGGTTCTGTTATCTGGATGCCAGTACTGCTGCAAGCTGGCCTGGCAGCCTTCAGTGCTCTCCCGGTGGACACAGACCACTTCACAAAATGTCACATCAGACAAGGCTACTCTGTGACCGTGATGGACGAAGATAAGACCAAAGCAGTCATGCTTAAACAGAGACAAACCACGCACGGCGTCCAGGCCACGCAATCCTGGACACCCCCATCCTGGCTGAATGAATGACTGTTCTTTACCGGAGATAGCCTGGCCTTGACCTAGCCTTCTCTCTAGATAAATTTATTCCAAGACCCAGTCATAGAATTACCACCACTTCCTGACTGTGTCCAAGCCAGAGCAAAGCTTAACTCCTCACCTAAATCACCCAACTAAAGCCCAAACCCATTACGTGCTGTTTAACACCATCTTACTGAAACCCCCACTGTTCTCAGTGATGGACATTGCTCTTCAAAACAGCAAGTCATCAACACAACTTGTTCAAGCACAGGTGTGTGTCCCTGATGGTCTTTGGCTGGGGATGTGGGGTGGGCATCGACACCATGAAGTACTAGTCAGTAGGTCTAATTGACGGTTGTGGACTCTAGCATGGTGGAAATTTTTTAAAGGAAAATGAAAACTATGTAAAGATGATGATTCTGTTTTGAAGGCTATGCATGCACTGGTACTAAGTAGCTTCAGTCATGTCCAACTCTTTACAACACTATGGACTGTAGCCCACCAGGCTCCTCCGTCCATGGGATTCTCCAGGCAAGAATACTGGAGTGGGTTGCCATGCCCTCCTCCAGAGGAACTTCCCCACCTAGGGATCAAATCCAAATCTCCTGTGGCTCCTGCACTGAGGCAGATTCTTTACCACTGAGCCACCAGGGAAGCCCAAAACAGCTTTCATCCTTAACAATAACAGTGTGGAGACTTCCGTGGTGGTCCAGTGGTGAGGAATCTGCTTTGCAATGAAGGGATGTGGGTTTGATCTTGGGGAAATAAGATCCCACGTGCCATAGAGCAGCTGAGGCCACGTACCACAGCTCCTGAACCTGTGTGCTATAACAAAAGACCCCACACGACACAACAAAGACCCCACATGTTGCGACTAAGACCCGAATTCAGCCAAATAAATAGAAGTTAATTAAATAAAAAAGAATTTATAGCCATATAAAAAAGTAACAGTGTGCCCTAATAGAAAAATGGCAAGCAATATAAAAAGTCAGTTCATTGGAAAGAAACACAAATTTTGCATTTAGGAAAAGATGCTCAACCTTGCTCATAATACGAGAATTGCTCATTAAAACTACACTGAGATGCCGTTTTTCATCAGTTAAATTAGCAAAAATCCAGAAGTTTGACCACACACAGAGGCACTCTTATACGTTGCTGGGGGAACGAATAGAATTCAGTCCCAGTAGAAAGAGGTTTGGCAGGAGTTGATGAAATTACACACGCATCACCCTTTTGAACCATGAATTCCATATGTAGGTGCCTGCACCAAAGATACACTGGCAAAAACTCAAATGGCGTATTCATATAGCCATTTCCTCAGTGCTGTTCATAGTAGCAAAGACGGCCCACAAGTTAAAGGCCCATCAATAGGGGATGGAGCCGATTAAACCTGAAGGCAACAGAGAACTGTAGCTGCCTAAGGAATAGGGAATCTCTCTGTGGTTATGAGGTGACCCTCATATAGGATAAATGGTCAAGTGGAAAAAGCCACGCTGCAGAATAGCATCACTAGGATGCTGCTCTGTGTAACTAAAAAGGGAGCGAGGGCCAAGGTGAGAAGGTAGATCTTACCGAACACTCCCGATCCGATGGTCTTGGCTTTTAAGTTGACATAATGTTTTATAAATTTTAAAAAGCAAAGTTAATTTAAAAATAAAAATATCTCTCAAAAAACTGAAAATAAGCCAAAAGAATATCCAAAATGGTACCTTATCCACACAGAAGAATTATTATAATAACCTTAAAGTACAACATTTTGATTATATCTTTAATGAGGTATATCCTAAGGTCAAAAACATCTGAAAGTCATCCTGAATTGCTGTCTCTATCTTTTGTTGGTTATAATATTATTCTTATTCTGTAACACATATACATACTAAGGATAAATTTAATAATTGTTAACACCATTAGGAACAAGGTTACAGTGTAAAAAGAGATACACTTAAATTAAAAGTGTCGTAAATCTTGTATTCATCCACAATTATTTCCTTAGAATAACTTCTTAGAAGTAAAATTATTATATAGGTAGCATTTATACTTAAAAAAAAGCATTGACAAAACAGCTTGTAGAAAGCTGGCAATAAATTTGAAAACCATTTAATATAACACATGCTCTTGAGTAAAATCAGAAATTCAAACCATTGATGATTACAGAAAAGAAAACATTTCCATTTACTGTAGTAAAAATGGGTAGCCTGAATTATAGAAATTGAGGCTGTAGTTTTCCATTGAACCCAGAGTATGTGGACCCTTGAAGAGCAGGCTAAGGCGTTAGGAATTGATTCTGTGTGGACTACCGACAGACCTCGGATGGCTTTATGTGGAGGGGAAGTGCTACAACCAGAGGCCAAAGTTCTGAAGGACTGGTCTAGCAGCCTGTATAAAGGTTGAAAGGGGGGCGTCTAGACAAGGGACACTGTTGTGAAGTTGATGAAATAACCCCAGGTAAGAGGTGGTGGGGATTAGAATTGGGGTGCCAGTTCAAAGAAAATGAAGCAAAGGAGCAAGCAAGAGAATTATAGCTCTAGGACATGGCAAAGGCCAAGTTGGCAAAGTGGATTTGCAGAGGAGATGGCCAACGCTTTGATTAATGGTCAGAGTGGAGCCTGGGAGAGAAGAAAAGACACCTCTTTTACTGAGGCATGAAGGACATGGTGAGTTTGAGAGAAGATGGAAAGAAAACAGAGAATGAGAAGCTGGGAAAACCCAAACGGCCACGAGTTTTCACAGGTGATTTAGTAAGGTGGTTCCCCAAACGGACACTCAAGTGGGAGTTTGAGAAGGATGGTGGTTTTGTAGTACGTTCTGTGGGACCTAAGGGAAGATGCCGTTCCAGATGACCAGAAGCAGTTCCCAGCAGCACTGAGTCTTATCGCATGAGTCTGAGTAGACTTTAGTCTTCTGAGATGAACGACTTTCTCTGCAAAACGCAACAGCAGACAGAAAGTGCTGTGAGACTGATTAATGGACTGATTGAAAGGAAACAATGCATTCATTGGCTCAATACTTTCCAAGCTCTTGGCCAAGGACTCCTGTGAATGGTAGCACCATCCTACCAGCTCCGTATGCCAGGCCGAGGACCCAGTGGCATATCAAACACACATTCTCTGGGTGTGGTCCAGGAAAGGACCAGGAGGAAGAGGGATCAGAGTCAGCCCAAAGAGCTTATTTGGAAGATTTACCAAGGTGTCTGGTGGTAGACAGACTAGTGAGGACCAGCACAACCTGGGGAGCTGAGAAGGGGGACAGTGAGGCGGCTCGCACTGGGTACCCACATGGCCGTGCCATTTCCTCACTGCACAGAAGTTCACCCAAAGGGATGTCCACCCAAAGCGGGTAGAAATCCATGCTGACATCTTGTTGAAGTACTGAGCCTGTGGTCTGTGACCAAGCAGAAGAGAACCATTTTCCAAAGCGCTTCTCCAAAGGAGGATACCTTTTTTCTAATTTGCACAAAAGCATTCTATCAGTTCAGTTCAGTTCAGTTGTGCCTAACTCTTTGTGACCCCATGGACTGCAGCACACCAGGCCTCCCTGTCCATCACCAACTCCTGGAGTTTACTCAAACTCATGTCCATTGAGTCGGTGATGCCACCCAACCATCTCATCCTGTCGTCCCTTTCTCCTCCTGCCTTCAATCTTTCCCAGCATCAGGGTTTTTTCAAATGAGTCAGTTCTTTGTACCAGGGGCCAAAGCATCAGTCTTTCCAGTGAATATTCAGGACTGATTTCCTTTAGGATGGACTGGTTGGATCTCCTTGCAGTCCAAGGGACTCTCAAGAGTCTTCTCCAACACCACAGTTCAAAAGCATTGAGTCTTCGGTGCTCAGCTTTCTTTATAGTCCAACTCTCATATCCGTACATGACTACTGGAAAACCATACCTTTGACTAGACGGACCTTTGTTGGCAAAGTAATGTCTCTGCTTTTTAATATGCTGTCTAGGTTGGTCATAGCTTTTCTTCCAAGGAGCAAGTGTCTTTGAATTTCATGGCTGCAGTCACCATCTGCAGTGATTTTGGAGCCCAGAAAAATAAAGTCTATCACTCTTTCCACTGTTAGCACTCCATAGTTTGAGTTAAAGATCACAATAAAGAGCTAGAGAGAGGAAATATGGAGTTGTGATCAGAGAAAGCCAGGTTTCAAGTTTTGGGGGGTTAGAGCAAAAACTCAGTGGAACTGGGTTGTATTTGAAGAATGAAACAAGGAAGTAAATAAAATTAGGAGCAAAGGAGTTGGAACAGGAACCAGAGGGACAGATTCGTAGATCAGGGAAATGAAAGAAGAGCAGAATGCAGGCGGATACAGCCAAGGAGGCTGTGCCCTTCCCGACTTGTGGCCACGGCTGCGTCTTCCGTCTTGTCACTTTGCGAAATGACTCCTGTTAGGAGAGTCTGTCTCTTCTGTGTGTTCTCCCTTCTGGCAGCCCTGGCTCTGACTGTAAAGGGTAAATCTTATTAAGCATTTGGCTCAGCTCACCCCAAACAGTAAAGCAAATAGCTTTCTTGTGTCGTTTCTTTTTTATTTGTGTGTGTCATTAACATTAAAGACATGATGTTGCAACAACAACATAATTGATGACTTAATGGGCTGAATTTAAATTCAAGTAATATATCCATTCATCTAAAAGCTACCCCTTAAAAGTCTGTAAAATTAATTTATTGAAAAAATGTACACATAACTCTACCAGAAAAATCTCCTCTGAATAATAATGCCATAGATTTTGTAGATTTTTTTCCCCTTTTTAGACCAGCTCATACCTTCTTCTTATGAACAGGTTGCCAAAGATGCAACCAAAACTCTCAACCCATCAAGTTTTAGAGTATGTGTCTCCAAAACCTCGAAGGGGCTTCCCAGGTGGCGCTAGTGGTGAAGAACCCACCTACCAATGCAGGAGACAGAAGAGAGGTGGGTTTGATCCCTGGGTCAGGAAGATCTCCTGGAGGAGGAAATGGCAACCCACTCCAGCATTCTTGCCTTGGGAAATCCCATGGACAGAGGAGCCTGGAGTGCTGCAGTCCATGGATGGGGTCGCAAAGAGTCCGATATGACTGAAGCGATTTGGCAAGCAAAGCGTCAAAATTCCACATGGTTGTTTAGAGAAAGGCAGAGTGTGAGAAGGGCTTCCCTGGTGCCTCAGCACTAAAGAGTCCCCTGCAGTGCAGGAAACCTAGCTTTCATCCCTGGGTCTGGAAGATGCCCCGGAGGAGGGCATGGCAACCCACTCCAGTATTCTTGCCTGGAGAATTCCTTGGACAGAGGAGCCTGGTGGGCTACAGTCCCAAAGAGTCAGACACAACTGAACGATTAACAGTTTCACTTATCACTTTCACTGGGTGTTCACAAAGGGTTTTGTTTCTCCTGACTCTGAATCTGGTCTTCAAACAGATGATAACCTCTCGTTCTCTTTGAGGGGGAATAACTCTGAAATTTCCCATGTGTCAGAGCCCAGATTTTCTATATGGCTCACCTGGCGAGCAGAGATGTTCTTTTAGCTGGGGTGACTTTTCTGATTTTGCAGAAGAGGCACAGATAGGAATTTCTTCATCAGTTGCAGCTATAATAAAGAGAAGACTCCCTGTGTGAAGAAGGCTCCCTGAACACCACTGTTTCCATGGCTCATGTTCATTTCACATTTATTTCATGCTCTATCAGGCTTCCCTGATAGCTCAGTTGGTAAAGAACCCACCTGCAATGCAGGAGACCCTGGTTCTATTCCTGGGTCAGGAAGATCCCCTGGAGAAGGAAAAGGCTAACCCACTCCTGTATTCTTGGGCTTCCCTAGTGGATCAGCTGGTAAAGAATCTGCCTGCAATGCAGGAGACCTGGGTTCGATCCCCAGGTTGGGAAGATCCCCTGGAGAAGGGAAAGACTACCCACTCCAGTATTCTGGCCTGGAGAATTCCATGGAATATATAGTTCATGGGGTCACAAAGAGTCAGACATGACTGAGTGACTTTCACTTTCACTTTCATGCTCAGGTCTGCATGGGGCCTGGGCTGGGCCAGACAGTGGAAGGGCGTTCTCCTGGAGGATCAGCTCAACACAAGGCAGGCAAACCAGTGGGTATAAGACTGGTTGCATCGCATCCGCTGAAGTCAAGAGGAACAGTTGCAGGGCTGAGGTCAGCCAAATGGTCAGAATTCTTTCCTGCAGCAGAAAGGGCTGGCAGAGAACATTCCTTGAACAATAACCTATACCATCAAACTCACTCTGTCTTGTAGTTCCATTAAAAAAAAATCAATCAGTTTAAGGGGAAATAAATCAAATTGGTCATTGCATAGTTTTAACTTTCTTAATAGTCGTTTTCTTGCTGCAGAAATCTCACTCGAGGTTGATGAGGTTGCCGAATGTGGGCTCATTTGATGTATTTCCACTCAGTTCACAGCGAGTAGTGAGCAAATTTGCTGAAGGAGACTGCTCTTCATCGATTTCAGTTTTACCATAATTAGGATACACGAGTTCTGGCTATAGGATATTAAAGCTGGGAATGATTTCCTACTAAAACATCTATGGTTTTAAAGGGAAAAATCTCAGCATTGGCTGGAAAGGAGTTAAATGAAATTATTTGTGTTGGATGGTTGCTTTTTGTTTTTGTTTTTTTCCATTTTTAGCTCCTTTTAGGCTTTGGGTTCAGGATGTGGTCACATGAACTGACATAGACCATGATTTTTCTGTGTCACGGGTGTGGTTGGGGCCCCAGAGGGAACGACTGCTCAGCCCAGGCTCCACCCCTTCAGGGCAGAAGACCTCGACCAGACACCAGGAGGAAGTGCGGAATGGAGCCTCTCTTGGTTTGGGGTGGCTCTGAGAAGTCTTCTCCACTGGCTTGACCACACCTGGGTTCTCTGTATCTCCAATTATTGAGCTCATGAAATTCCTTGTTGTCTAAGCTAGTTTTGAGCTGTGATTTCTGTTACTTGCTATTCTGAAATAAATACCATTCAGTTATATCTGTGCAGGAGGTTGGAGGGTGGTCCTCCAAAAGATATGTCTGTTTTCTAACCCCCAGAACCTTTAAGTGTGATTTTATTTGGAAAAAGGGTTTTTGCAGATGTAATTAAGTTAAAGATTTTGAAATTATCCTATACAACTCAATAATAATAATAAATCCGATTAAAAATGGGCAAAGAAATTGAACAGACATTTTCCCAAAGAAGACATACTGTTGGCCAACAGGTCCGTGAAAAGGTGCTCAACACCCCCCAGTCATTAGGAAAATGCAGGTCAAAACCACGGTGAGGTATCACCTCACACCCATTACAAGGGCTACCATCCAAAGGACGAGCGATGACAAGTGTTGGCCAAGATACGGAGAAAAGCAAGCGCTTCTGCACGATCGGTATGCATGTAGGTTGGCACAGCTGCTATGGAAAACAGTATGGAATTTTCTCAGAAAACTAAAATTGGAACTATGGGATTCAGCAATCCTGCTTCTGGGCACGTAGCTGAAGGAAATGAAAACAGGATCTCCTTGAGATACCTGTATCCTCATGTTCACCGTAATATTATTCACAATAGCCAAGATATGGAAGTAACCTAAGTGTCTCTTGAATAGATGAAGATGTGAGAGATACATGCAACAGTGGAGCATCATTCAGTCATGAGAAAGGACAAAATTTTACCATTTGTGACGACATGGATGGGCTTTGAGGGCATTAGGCTGTGAAGTAAGTCAGACAGAGAAGGACAAATAGTGTATGATATCACTTAGATGTGGAATGTAAAAATCCTGAAATCATCAAAACAGAGAATACAGTGGTGGTTACCAAGGGCTGAGGGGTGGAGGCAAAGAGGAGATGTTGGTCAAAGAGTACAAACTTTCAGCAAAAACATGAATAAGTTCTGGGGATCTAACCTAGAGCATGATGGTTATTGTTAACAATCCAATATCTTAATACCACACAGTACAACAATTTAAGACAGTAGTATTAAATACTTGGAAGTTTCTAAGAGAGCAGATCTTAAATATTCTCCCCACAAAAAGAGAAACAGTAAATACATGACATGATGGAGGTATTTGCTACTCCGTGGTGGCCATTTTGAAATACATGAGTGTATTCTATTGACACTTTCTTATATGTCCCAAGGTCACGTGTCCATTACATCTCAGAAAGGCTGTAGAAGAAAGATGAGCAGATCCTGGATTGTCCAGCCGGGGCCTCAGTTCACTTTCGTCACTCAGTCATGTCCGACTCTTTGCGACCCCATGGACTGCAGCACACCAGACCTGTCCATCACCAACTCCCGGAGCTTGCTCAAACTCATGTTCATTGAGTCGGTGATGCCATCCAACCATCTCATCCTCTGGCGTCCCCTTCTCCTCTTGCCTTCAATCTTTCCCAGCATCAGGGTCTTTTCCAACGAGTCACTTCTTCACATCAGGTGGCCAAAGTATTTAAGCTTCAGCTTCAGCATCAGTCCTTCCAATGAATATTCAGAATTCACTGATTTTAGGTGGGGCCTAAAGCCAATGATGATGGAGACAGAGGTTTGATTGAGGTGGCTGCCAGCTAAGGAACACTTGGAATCATTGGAAGCTGTAAGAGGCAGAGACGATCCACTTCTAGACTTTGGAGGGAGTGTGCCCCGCTTGCATCTCAATTTCAGACTTTCAGCCTCCAGAACTACGAAAGGATAAATGTCTGCTTTCTGAGCCATCGGGCTTCGTGATTTGTCACAGAAGCCCCAGGAAATAAATCCAACCTGGTGGGAAATCAGCTTCAAGGAGCATTTGAATGAACAGAGCTGAGATCTGTGATTTTGTTGTCCTTCCTGGAAAACTCACACCAGTATCAACCCCCGGAGGGACATACCCTGCTTTTTCTTTTTGGCAATTCTTCCAATTAACATCTTGTGTATTGCACGTCTTTCTCATGCTCTGCTGTGGCTGCTTAGTCACTTCAGCTGTGTCCCACTCTGTGCAACCCCATGGACTGTGCCTGAGCCAAGGGGAGCCCCTGTTTATGGGATCAGGGAGGAACTTTTTCATCTGTCTTGAGCGTTTGTTGTGTTTTTGTGACTCCATCTTGGCATGAGTGTTTTTATGCTCCTCATTCTCACAATCCTTCTAGGGAAGCAGGGGGCCACTGGTCCCGGGGATGAGCCGCTGACGGACACAGAGACCTAGCGGCTCGGCCCCTGGAAAGCGTGATGTGGGTTCATCTGCCAGCTCCAGAGTGGACACTAGTCTCATTCCAGCTCAGACACGGTTTCCCAATCGAGACAAAAAGAACAGTTTACTGTCACCTCACTTGGCTCCATGTGTGACACCCCGGTCCTCTCCCCCCACCCCACCCGCTTCCCCGAGGCAGAAGACACTGGACAGAAATTCGATAAAGTCTTCATCCCCAAAGGGAGCCTGATGCTGCATGAGATGCCCTCCCCCGGGTCCCCAGATGGGAAGAAAAAGCAGATGGGAGTCAGTGAGTCTGCAACCCACCCCTCACCCCCGCCATGTGTCTATAAAATGAGGAAAAGCAGCTTCCACTCTGTTCCCTTTTTATTTTTGTAGGAGTGACCCCTCCTCTGCCCATCCATCACATCCAGCCCACAGCTGCTCTGGAAAGGCCGCTGGAGCCTGCCTGCCCCGCCTCAAGCAGATGAGCCCCTGTAGACAGGCACCTCACGAAGCCCACGGCCACAGGCTCCCCCGAGTGAGCCCCGAGGTTCCCCAGCACCGTGCAGAACCAACAGCAAGCTGCGGCGTCAGGACGCTGAAGTCAGGTCCTCAGAGTCAGGTTCTCTTTTCTTGTTTTCATTCATGCGTGACATCCTGATTACTAAAGATTTGCATATCGTGGTGCATGAGATGCAGTGAGAGAGGCCACAGTCTTGCCTGGCTGCCTCCCCCCAGGGAGGACTGAGGTGGACGCTCCTCCAGGGATCCACCCACAACCACAGCCCTCAACACCTGTGGGCTGCCTGCCGCTGGCTCTTGGCTGAACACTGGAAGCGCGGATTCCAGTGGGAAGGACAACACGGGCTTCCTCAGGCAGTCAGTGCAGTAGCTCAGTCATGTCCATCTCTCTGCGACCCCGTGGACTACAGCACACCAGGCCTGCCTGTCCATCACCAACTCCCGGAGCTTACTCAAACTCGTGTCCATTGAGTCAGTGATGTCATCCAACCATCTCATCCTCTGACGTTGCCTTCTCCTCCTGCCCCCTCAATCTTTTCCAGCATCAGGGTCTTTTCTAGTGAGTCAGTTCTTCACATTAGGTGGCGAAAGTATTGGAGTTTCAGCTTCAGCATTAGTCCTTCCAATGAATATTCAGGACTGATCTCCTTTAGGATGGACTGGTTGGATGTCCTTGCAGTCCAAGGGACTCTCAGGAGTCTTCTCCAACACCACAGTTCAAAAGCATCAATTCTTCGGCACTCAGCTTTCTTTATGGTCCAACTCTCCCATCCATACATGACTACTGGAAAAACCATAGCCTTGACTAGACAGACCTTTGTTGGCAAAGTAATGTCTCTGCTTTTTAATATGCTGTCTAGGTTGGTCATAACTTTTCTACCAGGGAGCAAGCATCTTTTAATTTCATGGCTGCAGTCATCATCTGCAGTGATTTTGGAGCCCAAAAAATAAAGTCAGCCACTGTTTCCCCATCTATTTGCCATGAAGTGATGGGACTGGATGCCATGATCTTAGTTTTCTCACTTTAGATGGTGAGAACACACTCCAGGAGATGGTTGCAAAGGGTTGGACATGACTTAACGACTGAACAACAACATAAGTAGAAACAACAAGAAACTGTTTGTAAAGGTGCAGACCAGCCACACGCTCTCCTGGAGACCGTGGAAAGTGCAGAGCGGTCCCAGGAAGGCTGAGTTCCAGGCAGGGTCCCAGGCGTGTCCTCTCTAGTCACTGGCCCTGAAATGCAGCGCCAGGCTGGCTACCCCAGCAGGACAAAGGGGTCACGGTCCCACAGGGGCTGGGGAACACTCCACGACACAGCCCCCACACAAAGCCCCCACCCCGGGACAACTGACTGGGCTAGCCCACCAGGCTTCCCCGAGCCCTCGGGGCACTGCCCTGAGCCTCTAGCTATGCCTGCAGATGTCCTGAGCCTGAAAGAGAGGAGAGAGAGGGAGGGAGGGAGATGGGGGTGGGGGGTGTGGGAAGGGGGGAGGGACCCTCCTCCTCCTCCTCCTCCTTCTGCCTGCCTCAGGGCACACCAGTGATGGTGAGAGTGAGGTGTCACCCTGGGGGCCAGGCTCCTGTCCAACCGCCTCTAACTCCGGTCACCGTCTATGGCAGCCCTGCCCAAAGGGAGGACCAGCTACCCTTCTGGGAGAGGAGCAGAGACCCTCACAGAATTACGGTTCAGACGGAGGTGACCAGGGTTCCACTGCTGTGTTGGCATGAAAACCGGCCTGGGGAAATCAGCAGTGTGTCTCGATGCTGAACACGAGCGCTGCGGCCCCGGGCGTCACCATCTCCACGCGGCAGGGAGCATCTGGCCTCAGGAGCTTGCAGCCTCCCTCAGCCTTTACCAGAGAACCAAAGGGACAGGAGGAAATGAATGCTTAGCAAAGAACAAACAAGTCTGGAATTTAAGACCGAGGAACTTCCCATTTTTCTTTGATTAAACGGGCCCTTAAAAATATAAGTATAGCCCACACACGATATGGATAATTAAAAGGTCTCCGAAGGATCTTATCTAATGTCAATATCAAGTGGGAAATACAGAAGTCTCCCTCCCGACTCCTGTTAACTAAATTACGGAAGCCTTTATACAAGCCAAGCAATAAAACAGCGAAAGGAGACGGAATCAGAGACAAACCTATAAAAATGATTAAGCTTGTTAAAATGAGAGCCATTAGCGGAATCCATGGAGCTAGCACTAAGTGCAAATTGACAGCGTCTCTTTCAGATTCCCATATTTGCTAGAATGATAATCCCACTATTGATTGTGTTTAATTATTAAAATCTTCTTGGCAAATGAAATGCAAACTAGTTTTCTGGATGGCAGACTGTTATTAACTTATGCAGCTAAATAATCTTAGTGACTATCCTGCATGAAGACGGAAAAATTATTTGACTTTTGTAAGAAAACAACACAAATGAGATAAAATGACAAAAAGGTGATTCAAATCAAAACATGTTAAAATAGAAGATGCAGTTTCAAAGGGATGTTATCCTATGACTGAAGCTTCAAAGTGAAAGTTCAACAAAGTCTGGACGTGCAGACAAAGGCATGTGAGAGGCAGTCGGATGGACGTGGCCGTGGGCAACTTTGCAGCCACGCAGTTTTGAGCCAGGCTGGATCCCGCCTTGCCTTTCTGCAGCATTTCCCCACCTCAGCGGCTGTCTGCCCCCTCTGCTAAAGTCTGTTCATAGGAACGATCCAAGGGTATATGGTGAAGATAAGCCTCAAAATAACGGAAACAGTGACAGTCTTTATTTTCTTGGGTTCCAAAATCACTGCAAATGGTGACTGCAGCCATGAAATTAAAAGATGCTTGCTCCTTGGAAGAAAAGCTATGACCAACCTAGAGCATATTAAAAAGCAGAGATATTACTTTGCCAACAAAGTCAGTCTAGTCAAAGCTATGGTTCTTCTAGTAGTCATGTATGGGTGTGAGAGTTGGACCATAAAGAAAGCTGAGTGCCGAAGAATTGATGCTTTTGAACTGTGGTATTGGAGAAGACTCTTGAGAGTCCCTTGGACTGCAAGGACATCCAACCAGTCCATCCTAAAGGAGATCAGTCCTGGATGTTCATTGGAAGGACTGATGCTGAAGATGAAGCTCCAATACTTTAGACACTGATGTGAAGAGCCAACTCATTGGGAAAGACCCTGATGCTGGGAAAGATTGAAGGCAGGAGGAAAAGGGGACGACAGAGGATGAGATGGTTAGATGGCATCACCGACTCAATGGACATGAGTTTGAGGAAGTTCTGAGAGATGGTGAAGGCTGGGGAAGCCTGGTGTGCTGCAGTCCCTGGGGTCACAAAGAGTCAGACATGACTGAGTGACTGAACAACAGCAACAAATGCTCAAAATGTGTCCTCTCTTGGGGAATTTCCATCTTAATGAAAAACTAAACTTTACTCCCAGGTGGCTCAATGGTAAAGGACCTGCCTGATGAATCAGGAGAGGAAGTTTCCATCCTTGAGTTGGGAAGATTCCCCTGGAGGCGGGAATGGCAACCCACTCCAGTATTCTGGCCTAGGAAATCCCATGGATAGAGGAGCCTGGTGGGCTACAGTCCATGGGGTTGCAAAGAATCGGACATGACTTAGCAACTAAACAATGACAACAACTAACTTTACTCCACGGCAGTGGATGCTACAGCAAGAGAATTTTAGGGGCCAGAAAACCAAGACGTTAGCAGAGTGGATAAAGGGTTTGAGAGGAGGGGATCAGGCAGAGCCTTGACCCGTATGAACAATCCAGGACCCCTGGTTCCCTGAAGACCATCCCACATCCACTGCCTTCCCTGGACTGGGGAAGGGAAAAGAGAAGGACAGAGGTAGGTTAATTTTTACTTCAACAACACTTACATCTACTGGTTCAACTCACACACAAATATTGTGCCTGCACTGATGTTAGTAAATGTAAATTAATAGTAAAATTATTATGACATAAACAAATAGGAGGGCGGAGACCTGGATTTAAAACAACAAAAAAACCTGAGATTTTATTATTCTGTGATATACCAATGAAAATTAAGTTTTAAAGCATATCAGGATATATTTTGGTCTACAACAGCCACAGAATGACCAGACAGGCCCCTAGAACTTTCATTTATGTTTTTAAATATTGAACGAAATCCTTGTAAATCATTTCCTTCAAAACAATGTCTTAGTGATTCCCGCAGGACCCACTAGTCGCTGCAACCTTAGGATAAGATGCCAGTTTCTCAGTGTTTTACTCAATTAACTTCATAAGCTTTCATTTGGCTTCACAGCAGCAGACTTAATGAAATGGGAGCTTGTGCCCAGATAGCAATTGGCCGCTTCCTGCCCAGACACTGTGGTTTCACATCGGCCCTTCACTCTGCTAACACGAAATCCCCATTAATGTGATTGCTTTAAGTGATGCTGCAGGGAGCCTGGAGCCCGGGGCGCCCCCAGCCCCCACCCCCAGCTCACCATGTCCTTGCAGGGGTCAGTGGAGCGCTGGCCAGGAGATGGTGAAAATAGCAACACACAGTTGTCTTGGAACAAAGCTCTCAGCGTGGTTAGCGCCAGGCTCTCCTCACCGTCCACAAAGCATGTCCAAGCTCACTGCCCCCTGGATGTTAGCAGATTTGCAGTAGGTCATACCTGTATGCCCACTTCCCCAGCTCTCAGCTCCCAGTTTGGAGAATAAAGTTGGTATCTGCCTTGATACTATGCAACCTGCTGACACCTGGCCCTCATGACAGGTGGGGCCAACCCGCAGCTGTGGCCTTTCCAGCAGCCAGGATAATAAGATGCCCACTGTGAAGAGCCATGTCTTTTCAGGTAATTCAGGAGGAACCTAAAGCAGAGTCCTGTCTCCCACCTGTACACGTCTTCTAACACCTGTGCTGAGCAGTGCATGCCGTGTACAGGTGGGAGGACTCAGGTCCACAGCAGGGAAGCAGCCGTGAATGGAGGACACACGGATCCCAGGCAGCTCACCTGCAGTTCCTGGACGGGAGCGCCCCGGGGCGCAGCCAAGCAAGGCCCTGCTCTGCCGATGCTGGCATCCCAGTGGGAAGAGACCCAGGGAACGAGCAAGTCAGGAACAAGATAGAGGGGAGCGCCCTGAGGCCTCGCTGGGTGGTGAGTCCGGGCTCGCGCCAAAGGCTGCCTTAGACACAGGAAGGAGGGCACAGGAGCTCTGAGGCTGAATGGTGGGGAGGGAGCCCCAAGAGAAGGTTCTGGTCTAGGCTTTGGTGGTGGAAGTCCCAGGGGAGGGAGTGTGGCCCCACAGAGGCACAGGGGAGCCAAGGGGTGTAGAGCCCCTGGTGGAGAGGGGAGCAGGTCTAGGTGGGCCCAGGGAGGTTCCAGGTGAGGGTTCAGGGGAGGTTCCAGGTGGGCCCAGGTGGGTCCAGGTGAGGTTCCAGGTGGGGGCAGATGGGTCCAGGTGAGAGTCCAGGTGGGCCCAGGTGGATCCAGGTGAGGGTCCAGGTGGGGGCAGACAGGTCCAGGTGAGGGTCCAGGTGGGCCCAGGTGGATCCACGTGAGGTTCCATATGGGGTCTCAGCAAAGGCCTGCCCTTGCTCTTACTCTTGTTACTCCAAGCATTATAAGAAACCACCACAGAGTTAACAGAAACTTAAGAGAAACAGAAGATATTAAGAAGAGGTGGCAAGAATACACAGAAGAACTATTAAAAAAACGATCCTCAAAACCCAGATAACCACGATGGTGTGATCACTCACCTACAGCCAGACATTCTGGAATGTAAAGTCAGCTGGGCCTTCAGAAGCATCACTACAAACAAAGGTAGTGGAGGTGATGGAATTCCAGTTGAGCTATTTCAAATCCTAAAAGATGATGCTGTGAAAGTGCTGCACTCAATATGCCAGCAAATTTGGAAAACTCAGCAGTGGCCACAGGCCTGGAAAAGGTCAGTTTTCATTCCAATCCCAAAGAAAGGCAGTGCCAAGGAATGCTCAAACTACTGCACAATTGCACTCATCTCACACGCTAGCAAAGTAATGCTCAAAATTCTCAAAGCCAGGCTTTAACAATACATGAACCGTGAACTTCCAGATGTTCAAGCTGGTTTTAGAAAAGGCAGAGGAACCAGAGATCAAATTGCCAAGATCCACTGGATCATTGAAAAAGCAAGAGAGTTCCAGAAAAACATCTATTTCTGCTTTATTACATTGGAGAAGGAAATGGCAACCCACTCCAGTATTCTTGCCTGGAGAATCCGAGGGGCAGAGGAGCCTGGTGGGCTGCTGTCTATGGGATCACACAGGGTTGGACACAACTGAAGCAACTTAGCAGCAGCAGAAGCTGCTTTATTGACTATGCCAAAGCCTTTGACTGTGTGGATCACAACAAACTGTGGACAATTCTTAAAGAGATGGGAATACCTGACCACCTGACCTGCCTCTTGAGAAACCTATATGTAGGTCAGGAAGCAACACTTAGAACTGGACATGGAACAACAGACTGGTTCCAAATAGGAAAAAGAGTACGTCAAGGCTGTATATTGTCACTCTGCTTATTTAACTCATATGCAGAGTACATCATGAGAAACGCTGGACTGGAAGAAACACAAGCTGGAATCAAGATTGCCAAGAGAAATATCAATAATCTCAGATAGGCAGATGACACCACCCTTATGGCAGAAAGTGAAGAAGAACTAAAGAGCCTCTTGATGAAAGTGAAAGAAGAGAGTGAAAAAGTTGGCTTAAAGCTCAACATTCAGAAAACTAAGATCATGGCATCCAGTCCCAACACTTCATGCAAATAGATGGGGAAACAATGGAAACAGTGGCAGACTTTATTATTTTGGGCTCCAAAATCACTGCAGATGGTGACTGCAGCCATGAAATAAAAGACACTTGATCCTTGGAAGAAACGTTATGGCCAACCTAGACAGCATGTTAAAAAGCAGAGACATTACTTTGCCAACAAAGGTCTGTCTAGTCAAGGCTATGGTTTTTCCAGTAGTCATGTATGAATGTGAGAGTTGGACTATAAAGAAAGTTGAGCACTGAAGAATTGATGCTTTTGAACTGTGGTGTTGGAGAAGACTCCTCAGAGTTCCTTGGACTGCAAGGACATCCAACCAGTCCATCCTAAAGGAGATCAGTCCTGAATATTCATTGGAAGGACTGATGCTGAAGCTGACACTCCAATACTTTGGCCACCTGAGGTGAAGAGCTGAGTCATTTGCAAAGACCCTGATGCTGGGAAAGATTGAGGGCAGGAGGAGAAGGGGACGACAGAGAATGGGATGGCTGGATGGCATCACTGACACAATGGACATGAGTTTGAGTGAACTCCGGGAGTTGGTGATGGACAGGAAGGCCTGGCCTGCTGCGGTTCATGGGTTCGCAAAGAGTCGGACACAACTGAGCGCCTGAACTGAACTGAACCAGAGAGTTGAAAGCAAGAGAGTCACCCGGTTCTGTTCGTTTTTGGAAAGAAGCTTCTGGCTGCAGTTAGGGCCTGGACCCCGTGGAGTAAGAACTCAGGCGGGGAGCGCGATCAGAGGTGAGGAGGACCGAGAGCTGAATCCAGGCGGGACCAGCCGCCTTCTCGCCCACGCGCCCCGCCTCCGGGTGCGGACAGAAGAGCCGCCTTCCACACGCTGCTCCACCGACCCGCGACCTGCGGAGACGTCGGTGTCCGCGGACCGTGTGACCGGCCACCCGCGGGCAGAGGCTGGCGCGGCGGGAAGGCGGGCAGCGGCCGGGGCTGGAAACCTGGTCCTGCGGGGACTCAGGGCTCCTGGCGCTCAGGGGGCACCGAGTCACCTTTTCTGAGGCTTTTCTGCAGCTCAGAGGCTTCCTGTGTGACTCACAGAAAAGAAAAGAGACAACCATTCGCCAGTGAGCAAGCAGAGCGTCCTTCCCTCTCCGAAGTCCCGGGGGCTCCCCTCAGGCCCCCGCCTCCCGGATACCCGCCCAGCCGCTCCAGCGCGTCTCTGTCCAAAGGGAGGGCCTTTCCGGGAAGAGGGTGCAGGGGCCCCGAGCTCCAGACAGGACCCCTCAGGCTTCCCCAGTAAGACCGGAGCTCTGTCTCAGTCTCTCCTCTCCCCCTCTGTCCATCTGTCTCTCTGTGCCTCTGTCTCTCTGTCCATCCCTCTATATCTCTTATATCTCTCTGTCCATCTACCTCTCTGTGTCCTGCTCTCTCTCTCTCCCTCTCTCTTAACAACAGGAACTCCCCGCAGGCTGCCCCAGTGAATCGGACTGTGAACTGACATTGTCTCAACAGCCTTTGCTCCACCCTTGATTACAAACTTTCACTGAAGCCCCACATCAGAACTATAAAGCAGCTTCATCCTGGCTCCTAAGTGCTTCATGCAAAACGTGAGCTCTGGAATGTTATTACACACTCGCAACCCCTGTGACCAACACAAATGATGCTTCAGCTCTAATACCTCTGGAGCCAGCCGTGGTTTTTAAGGCCCGTGGACAGTAGTCGCCGACGGCAGGGTCTGCGTCTGTGTAGGATTCATCTGTCTCTTTACTTTCCGCAGAGTGAGGGCTGCAAGCACAGTGGACGAAACGGATCATCACCGAGCGGCCCCTGCCAGCCCCAGCCCGGCTTCACCTGCAAACCCACGTGGTCCTCCGGACGGACCACAGGTGGGTGGGTGGAGCCTCCGGGTTGAGAAGGAAAGGCAGGGTCTGAGTTGCATTGCTAACTTGCTCTCGGAGGGTCTGCCTGTCAGGGGTGGGGATCTGGCCTTCTCGGGCATTGCAGACTGGAACTGTGCTGAAGTTTTGATCCGTGTCTGACGCCCCACATGCCCCTCACTGTGCCCACTCCCTGGGCACTGCCCATGCCCCGCCCCTCCTTTTCTGGGATGTCCACGGGCTGCCGTCTGCTCCCTGGTGGCCTCCATGAGGATACATCCAGTATTAAGTGTGATAGCAAGATAAGGAAGAAAAGGGCATGGTTATTCTTAAAACTCCTTAGAAATGAAAGAAAGAAAGCTCACTCTTGGTTCCAAAAAGTGAATTTCAAGAGGATAAAAATAGGTATCACATCTAATTTCAGCTCATTCCTCTCCAAAGGATGCTCTGCTGCTGCTGCTGCTGCTGCTAAGTCACTTCAGTCGTATCCAACTCTGTGTGACCCCATAGACAGCAGCTCACCAGGCTCCCCGTCCCTGGGATTCTCCAGGCAAGAACACTGGATTGGGTTGCCATTTCCTTCTCCGATGCATGAAAGTGAAAAGTGAAAGTGCAGTCGCTCAGTCGTGTCCAACTCTTAGTGACCCCATGGACTACAGCCTACCAGGCTCCTCCATCCATGGATTTTCCAGGCAAGAGTACTGGAGTGGGGTGCCATTGCCTTCTCCGAAGGATGCTCTAACAACTTTATTTTAGGTGCTTTTTCAGTTACCTGGCTTTCCCAAGGGTCTCCCCAGCATCTACCAACAGACAGGCACTGTATGAAGCCCGGCTTGTCGCTCAGATGGATGGACGGTCCGGTGAACACCAGTCCAGGAGAAAAAGAAAAAGGGATTGTGATTCTATAATGAAGAGAGAGTTGCAAGTTTCTGTCCTTAAAAGGCAGCACCTGGGGGCCGTTTCATAAATGAAAACCTCCATTCACACCCTCACTCGCTTTTCTGGTCCTGACAAGGGAACAGAAACTCATATGGCAAGAAGTAAAATCAAATTCTGAAATGATTTCTTACGAAATATCTTTGCCTGCCCGGAGGCATGAATGGATACACCAGCTTAAACTGCGCCTCGAAAACTGCTGTCTCCACTTCCTACTCCTCCTCTCTGCCGCCTCGCTCTCTGCCTCTTCCTCCGTGACTTTATTTCAAATATTGTATCCTCTTTAAAGCTTGCTTGTTAAATCAACTGTATGCTAATAAAAATTATTTTTAATTTTTTTTTTAAAAGAATAAAAGTTGCTTGTTTATGCTCAACGAAAACCATAATTTTGCATAGTATACCAGTGGTTGGTGCTTTGGCTAATTTTTTTTTTTTTTTTTTTTTGCTCTTCCTTTCCTTTCTCTCTTTTCCCTCCTTGGTGGCAGAATAATATTTCCCCCCCAAAGATGTTAATAATGTTAACCCTTGAAACTCACGAGTATGTTACCTGACAAGAGGGACTTTACAGATGTGATTAATTAAGGGCCTCGGCATGGGTGGGGAGAAGCTCATGGGTTAGCCAAGTGGGCCTAGTGTAATCGCAGGATCTTTATAAGCAAGGGGCAAGAGGGTCAGAGTCAGGGAGAAACGTGACCAAGAAAGGAGAGGTCAGGGAGGAGAGTAAAACTGTGCCGACGACTTGTGGATGGAGGGGGCGGCCGTGAGCCGGGACACGTGGGCCACCTGCACCCGTGGGGAAAGTCAGGACACAGTCCTTTTCCTGGAGCTGATGGCTGGGCAGCTGTACAGTCTGCCTTCTGGGTGCTGCAGGTGTGAGGAAAGCAAGTGAGAGTCGCTCAGTCATCTCCGAGTCTCTGTGACCCCATGGACTGCAGCACACCAGGCCTTCCTGTCCATCACCAACTCCTGGAGTTTACTCAAACTCATGTCCATCAAGTCGGTGATGCCATCCAGCCATCTCATCCTCTGTCATCCCCTTCTCCTCCTGCCTTCAGTCCCAGCATCAGGGTCTTTTCAAATGAGTCAGTTCTCTGCACAGGGGGCCAAAGGATTGGAGTTTCAGCTTCAGCATCAGTCCCTCCAATGAACACCCAGGACTGATCTCCTTTAGGATGGACTGGTTGGATCTCCTTGCAGTCCCAGGGACTCTCAAGAGTCTTCTCCAGCACCACTGTTCAAAAGCATCCATTCTTCAGCACTCAGCTTTCTTTATAGTCCAACTCTCACATCCATACATGACTATTGGAAAAACCATAACCTTGACTAGACAGACCTTTGTTAGCAAAGTAATGTCTCTGCTTTTTAACATGCTGTCTAGGTTGGTAATAACTTTTCTTCCAAGGAGTCTTTTAATTTCATGGCTGCACTCACAATCTGCAGTGATTTGGGAGCCCCAAAAGATTAAATCTGTCACTGTTTCCATTGTTTCCCCATCTATTTGCCATGAAGTCCCATAATGGTACTGGATGCCATGATCTTAGTTTTCTGAATGTTGAGCTTTAAGCCAACTTTTTCACTTTCTTCTTTCGCTTTCATCAAGAGGCTCTTCAATTCTTCACTTTCGGCCATAAGGGTGGTGTCATCTGCCTATCAGAGGTTACTGATATTTCTCCCGGCAATCTTGATTCCAGCTTGTGCTTCATCCAGCCTGGCATTTCACATGATGTAGTCTGCATATAAGTTGAATAAGCAGGGTGACAATATACAGCCTTGACGTACTCCTTTCCCGATTTGGAACCAGTCTGTTGTTCCATGCCCAGTTTTAACTGTTGCTTCCTAACCTGCATACAGATTTCTCAGGAGACAAGTCAGATGGTCTGGTATTCCCATCTCTTTAAGAACTGTCCACAGTTTGTTGTGATCCACAGACTCAAAGGCTTTGGCATAAAGCAGAAGTAGATGTTTTTCTGGAACTCTCTTGCTTTTTTGATGATCCAGTGGATCTTGGCAGTTTGATCTCTGGTTCCTCTGCCTTTTCTAAATCTAGCTTGAACATCTGGAAGTTCATGGTATACAGTCCATGGAATTCTCCAGGCCAGAATACTGGAGTGGGTAGCCTATGCCTTCTCCAGTGGATCTTCCCGACCCAGAAATCGAACTGGAGTCTCCTGCATTGCGGGCAGCTTCTGTACCAACTGAGCTATCAGGGAAAAACCACCCACAGGCATAGTTTTCCCAAATGTTTTGCTGTAGTATAACAAGTCACCAGCTCTCCAGTGACCTGTTTCCCCAAATTACCACTTGAAGGAGAGCTGCTAGTCAACCTTGAACACTTACCGTGAGCAGGAAGTAAATGTCCACCTAATTTGAGCTCTTAGATCCTTGGTTTCTCATTGTAGCAGCATGCGTCACCCCAGTGAGCACAGAAGTTGTTGAGCTGAGATGTGCCAAAAGCTAAGATGTGCGGTGTGAGTATGACGGTCGAGTCACAGGCGGAGGAAGGTCCACGCAGCACGCTGGGGGCACAGAGGTCTCCACCACATGATGTCAATGACGTCACGGGCTTTTAAATATTTTCCTCAGTGTTCAGATAATCATACGCACCCATATTTATGATATGCACACACCTATACAGAGATCACAAAGGGGTCAGGTATTTTTTTAATGAATGAAAGATCATATTATATAGCTTCTCTTTTCACATGCAATAATATGCTGTACAGTTCCTGCAATTCTGTATCATTCTAATTATTATTTTTGTGACAGCTGCCTAATACTCTGATCATACAGTAACTTATGTAACCATTTCCCTGACTCTGCATCTACATTTGGTTTTGCCTCTGTGAGCGACATTGTGATAAATGTCTTTTACAAATATTCTTAAGGTCCAATGCATTGTTTCTATGAGCTGAATTCTCAGGAGTGAACTGCTGGGTTAAAGGGTCAGTGTATTTTCATGTTAAATATTCCCAATTTGTTTTCCAAAGCAATTGTGAATTTTTACCTTCTCTGCCATGCCCGATGGGCTTCCCTGGTGGCTCAGATGGTAAAGAATCAGTCTGCAATGCAGGAGACCTGGGTTTGAGACTTGGGTTCAATCACTGGGTCGGGAAGATCCTCTGGAGAAGGGCATGGCAACCCACTCCAGTATTCTTGCCTGGAGAATCCCAGCGACAGAGGAGCCTGGCAGGCTACAGTCCCTGGGGTCACAAAGAGCCAGACACGACTGAGTGCCTGACGCTTTCACTTATCACTTCTACTTTCGACAATGCCTGTATTTCTGTTCCTGTTTAAGTACGCTTACCTCTTCTTCTCCCACACAAACCTTCCGGCTTCTAGATGGTGTCTCAGCCTGTCATTACATTGTTTCCAGGCTGCCAAAAAGAGTCTCTTACCCCAGACTATAAATATAATCATTTATTTTTCTTGAAGAGTTATACTGTTTTTAATTTTTAATTGAATATTTAATTAACATAGAGTGTATTTTGATCAAACTGTAGTTCTAGAGAAGACTCTTGAGAGTCACTTGGATAGCAAGGAGATCAAACCAGTCAACCCTAAAGGAAGTATCAGTATCAGTTCAGTCACTCAGTCATGTACGACCCTTTGTGGCCCCATGGACTGCAGCACGCCAGGCTTCCCTGTCCATCACCAACTGCCAGAGCTTGCTCAAACTCATGTCCATTGAGTTGGTGATGCCATCCAGCCATCTCATTCTCTGTCATCCCCTTCTTCTCCTGCCCTCAATCTTACCCAGCATCAGCGTCTTTTCTAAGGAGTCAGTTCTTCACATCAGGTGGGCAAAATATTGAAGTTTCAGCTTCAGCATCAGTGCTTACAATGAATATTAAGGACTGATTTCCTTTAGGATGGACTGGTTGGATCTCCTTGCAGTCCAAGGGACTCTCAAGAGTCTTCTCCAACACCACAGTTCAAAAGCATCAATTCTTCGGCACTGAGCTTTCTTTATAGTCCAACTTTCACATCCACGCATGACTACTGGAAAAACCAAAGCTTTGACTAGACAGACCTTTGTTGGCAAAGTAACTGTCTCTGCTTTTTAATATGCTGTCTAGGTTGGTCATAGCTTTTCTTCCAAGGAGCAAGCATCTTGGAATTTCATGGCCACAGTCACCATCTGCAGTGATTTTGGAGCCCCCAAAAAGAAAGTCTGTCACTGTTTCCATTGTTTCCCCATCCATTTGCCATGAAGTGATGGGACCAGATGCCATGATGTTAGTTTTTTGAATCCTAAAGGTAATGAACCCTGAATGTTCATTGAAAGAACTGGTGCTGAAGCTGAAGCTCCAGTCCTCTGGCCACCTGGTGTGATGAGCCTACTCACTGGGCAAGACCCTGATGCTGGGAAAGATTGAGGGCAGGAGGAGAAGGGAGTGACAGAGGATGAGCTGGTTGGATGGCTTCACCGACTCATTGGACATGAACTTGGGCAAACTCTAGGAGATGGTGAGGGACAGGGAAGCCTGGCATGCTACAGCCCATGGGGTTGGGAAGAGTCAGACATGACTTGGCGACTGAATGACAAGATAAGAGTCTCATAGATTTTTACTTGGTGGCTGTCTATGCCAGAACAATGTGTATTAAGTAGTCCATTCTTTGCCCACTGAATTGAAACACCACCTTGTTGTGAATTAATTTCTCATATAATTGAAAGTTTATTCGTGTTCCAGGGCCTGCTGTCCCTTCCCCTGACACACAATCTAAGCAGCTCTGAGACAGACCCAAACACCCTGACTCCTAAACCCACTAGAAGGCGTCTCATGCCCTGCCTCCGTATCTCCTTTTTCTTGCCTATTCTCAGGTATAGATTGCTCCCATAGAAACACTAGGGGCAGTTTACACCATGAAAAAAATTAGAGAAGTTTTCTTGAATGATAGTTTAAGAATATCTTTCCTATTTTATTGCTTTATATCCTTGTGCATATCAATTATACAAATACTGTGTCTCTTTGAAACTGAGGGTAATCATCAGATCCATTAGACCTGTAACCTGTCTCATGCTCAATGTGGCTTCGATTGTTGATATAAAGCACTTGCGAGTCCTCCAAGCATCTAGTAGCCTAAATAATAAGATATTCGCCAGGGCTGTGTTTCAGAAACTTGAAATCAGCGGTGTTCAGCTCTGAACTGACATGTCTGTTCAGAACGGTTGGGACAATCAAGCCTGTAACCGGACCTGTGTGAGTGTCTGCCCAGGGACCTTCTGATGTCAGAGGGCCAAAAACACCACCCTCAGAAAATAAGATGTGAGTCTCCTGAAGACCCCTGTAGCTAACAATCACCTTTCTTTGGTTCCCAATCCCCGTTTCCCACGCTCCCCATGCCTCAGTTCTCTCTGACCAATAGCCCGAGCTGCTGCCTTTAGGAAGTGGATCTGGGATGCGTTCTTGCCTTTCCTTGCCTGGTGGCCTCATGAGAAAGTCCCTTCTCTGCTGGCCTATCAGCGTTCGGCCTGTGCTCCTGGCAAAGGAACCTGGTTCTGTACCAACTTTCGCTTGTGTTTAGTCAATTTTTTTTTCTAGTTCCTTTAATCAACTTTCTTCCTTTTTCTTTGCTTCCTTTTTCTTATTTTTATTTCCATGATATTCATTCTCCCTTGTGTACCTTGCAATATGAAATGATTTGGCATTTTTTCCAAAATTTCCCCTGAGTCCATCCGTCTCTGAATTTTTAAACAATTGTGATCTGTGATGTTCTTTCAGAGTTGCAGTTGCTTTACAGGAATGTCTTTCTCTCAAAATCCATTTTGAAAGACAGTGTTAATTATCCTCTGCTTTGTGGGTTCTTTGCTTTTGTTGTTAATTTTTTCCTTCTGCTGAGAAGCTTTTGTTTTCTTTTTTCTTTCTTACTGTATCTTTCTATGCATGTAGAGGTTTTTACTTCAGTAATTCATTTTTGTGTGAGTTGAATTTTATTCACTTTATCATTTTTTAAATGTTGAAAGTTTATTTGAGCAGAAGTTGATTTGAGTCAAGCAACACAGATTAGAAGGGAATAGCAGTGCCCCATTGACAGAAGGTGGAGCCAAGACCTCTTCAAGGAGACCTGAAGGCAAGGGAAGGAAATTATCTGGTGAACATTTAAGAAGCTGCCTTATTTGGGAAAGCCTCGTGGGCGGTGTGCAACTGGCGGGCCTCAGGTCTCAGTGTTTTAACTTTGAGGCATTATGGGCTTTGGATTTGCTTATGCAGACTGCCAAGCTATTAGAACCGCCTTGGTCTAGTGGCCTTTTTTTGTTTTTCTGCCAAGTATAGCAATGTTTTTATTTTATTTTATATTTTAATTGGCGTATACTTGCTTTAAAATGTTGTGTGCGTTTGCACTGAAGAACAACACAGATTAGCTATACATTTACATATATTGCCTCTCTCCCATGCCTTCACCCCACCACTCCGGGTCATCTCAGAGCACCAAGCTGAGCTCCCTATTAAACTATTACAGTTGTGGGAGGAGTTTAGCTGTGTTCTATTTGGAAACCCCAGGTCTGGTTATAAAAGGTGACAGTTATTTGAAATCATGTAGAACATGTGCAAAAACATGGTGCTCAGCACTCCCAGAGGGCCTGGGTGCCCAACTTTCCAGACCTTCATGCGGTAGGAAATGCCCCCTCCCAGTGGCTCCAAATAGTTTAAATACGTCTGCACATGGCACCAGGAAACACACAAAGCAAAAATGACACGTACTTGCTGAAAATATAGCAGCCCCAGGCCCCGTGCTCAGAAGCTTCGATTCATTAGCTCATTGAATCCTCTGAAGGGCCCCGTGAGGTGGGCACTGCTCGTCCATTTTATAGATAAGAAATCAGAGATGCGAGGTTTAAGTAACCTGTCCAAAATCACCAGATGTGGGAAGTTACCACAGACCGAGATGGCCCACGTCATGCCGATGAATGGAACTGCTTTGATATAAGAAAGATATTTATATAAAACCTTACAGGCGTCAGACTCTAATTGGAGATTCTGAGTGACTGAGAAGTATGTTCTAACTCCAAAAAAAAAAAAAAAAAAAATAGAAATCACATCTTTTTAAAAAGAGCTCAACCCTGTTCTATGGGATGTGAGAATAAGCTGCTCTTTGGCCACAGAAAACCTCCTTCTTTCTCCACCAGGGCTGCAGTTCACATTACTCTCAGGTGTGACGGTGAGTCTGTACAAACTGGGGAGGATGCTGGGGTGACCCTGCAGGTCAGCAAAGCAGGGTTTCCCCAGGTCTGTCCTGGCCCCCTGGGGCCAGGTCGGTGACACACTCAGACCCTCTTCACCCTAAAATCCCTTTACAGCAATCACGACAAGGGCAACAAGGGCCTCATCCTTGAAAGAGGGATGGGGAAAGTCACATTACTGCTAACATTTGAGAAAATACAAATGGCTCAAAAGGACACCATAAGCCAGCGGGGAAAGAGGGGGGACTTTCCCAGTCACAGATGTAAAGACTCCACCTGCAATGCAGGAGACTCAGATTCGACCCCTGGGTCAGGAGGATTCCCCTGGAGGAGGAAATGGCAACCCACTCGCATCCTTGCCTGGGAAATCCCATGGACAGAGGAGCCTGGCAGGCTACAGTCCATAGGGTCACCAAGAGTCAGACACGACTTAGCGACTAAACAACAAACACCCCCTGTAGGACAGACTCCAGGTGAAGAAACTGGATCAGGGACTCAACAGACTCGGGTGCTTTTCCTCCCTGCTCTGTCCCAAGGAGAAATCAAGCATCATGTGGAGAAAGAGGTTTGCAAGTTATGTCACATGCCCCCCAAAGGGATGCCTAAGAACGAGCCTTTCTCCAAAATCCTAGCTGCAGTCCCCAGGTTTCCTGGGTGCGGCCCCGCCGGTCAAAGAGCAGAGCAGGTCTCAGCATCCTCTCGGGCTGCCTCACCCCCTCACCGGGCGCCCCGTGCAGACTGGAGCCCCTCAGTCTGCGCCGTGTACTCCACAATGACTGAAAAGTGGTTAACACTGGGTTATTTCCCTTCTCCGAGAGTCCTGATCTAAGTCTATACTTTCCAAGGATTTATCAATGAAAGTAAGTCAAGACCAATTGATTTCTGTGGTGAAAACAACCGCAGAACTAACTCCCTTTAGAAGCCCAAGCACTCACATTTTAAGGCAACAATTGTCAGACACGTGTTTTGGTGAGCATTTTTAGTCTTCGGTGTATCATTTCAAGTATTAGCAGTAGGTGATTTTTTTTTTTTTAGGTTTTGTTATAGAGGATGAGGCCTTTGTATTCACTAGTAATTACTGCTATAAACCAGGGGTCCCCACCCTCTGGGATCTAATGCCTGATGATCCGAGGTGGACCTGGTGTAATAATAATAGAAATGAAGTGCAAATAAATGTGATATGCTGGAAACATCACAAAACCATCTCTACCTCCCTCAAACCTGGTCTGTGGAAAAAGTATCTTCCACAAAACTGGCCCCTGGTTCCAAAAAGATTGGGGACTGCCGCTATAAACGATTTTTAGGTTAAATAAACATGAGTTTATAGGTGCGTGAGTATAGGTGCGTGAGTGCTCAGACGTGTCCAACTCCTTGCAACCCCATGGACGGTAGCCCACCGGGCTCCTACGTCCATGGGATTCTCCGGGCGAGAATACTAGCGTGGGTTACCATTTCCTCCTACAGGGGATCTTCCCGACCCTGGGATCGAACCCATGTCTCCTGTGTCTCCTGCATTGCAGGCAGATTCTTTACCCTGAGCCAGCAGAAGCATCTAAGAGTTTGTAGACTAGGGTTCAACCTAGATGTGGTGTAGTGTTCTAATAGTAGATATTTCAGTGGTGAACTCGACAGTTTGGAGAAGCCCACGTCAGGTGTAAGAACTTTGCAAATACACACGCCCCACCAGTTGACAGCTTTCTGATGAAGACATTAACGAGAACAGCTCCTTAAGAAGTAAAGCGCCAGCGTCTACAGAACATTTTCTGTAGTTAAGAACCACCCTGCTGGCCATGCTGTAGGATCACAAGATCCACAGGGAACTAAATTCTGTGGGAAACGAGTCAAATTGTGCCTACTTCAAGGAAACTGAAATCCCACAAAATTAAATGGTAAATCTGACTCAGGTTACTCTGGGGGAGGAAAAAAAGGAGAAAAGAAAACAACAACAACTGGATTTCAGAATCATTGAAACCAAGTGGAAATCTTCCATTAGTGATTCACAAGTCTCTTCAAAAGGAGATTAGAAGCAGCTGAGGCTCAAACTATTAGCAGATTCGAAGAGAACTCCAAGTTCCTGATAATGTGAACATGATTACTCCAGGTCAAGGCGAGAACAAAGCTAGTTTTTATCCCACTCAGCATATTCTAAGTCTCGAGTCCTCTATAGCTTTTTCATCAACATGGACAGCGGTGCAAAATAACTTCCCAGAGGTCAAAGCTTGCTAAAATGTTCTGCTCTGGCTCAGAAATAGGAGACCAGTGATGGAGAAAAGAATCCAGGAAGACCAAAACCCATGTCTTGTAGATAATACCTTACTTATGTTTTGATAGGAAAAATAAACAGATTATAACGATACTTGGTAATAGAAAGTTGAGATAAATTTCAAATAGCAAGAGGTGGCACGGCCATGTGGAAGCCAGCAGGTGAGCTGGCAGCCCCGGCCTCCCAGCTGTCATGTTTCTTCACTCTGAAGCTCCTTCATTCGAGTGGGCTGCCACAGTGCCATCATACTACAACTTCCCCCAGAGTGAAAGCTTCTCACCCCATCCCCTACCCTTGCCATAAAGGGAGTGGATTTTATTTTATTTTTAATTATTTTTTAATTGGAGTATATTTGTTTTCCACTGCTGGGTCAGTTTCTGCTGGGCAGCAAAGGGGGATTCAAAATGGAACTCCCGAACCAGGTCTGGTTCAGAGTGTCAGCAGCTTCATCCGTTGCTCCAGTCACCTATTCCATGGTTTTCTAAACGTGTCCTAATGGAAAAACTGTGGGAAGCCCCATTCTGGGGAGCCAACCTGACCCCCAGGGTCTTGGGCCCAGAGCCAGGTACCCAGACACATCGCCTTCTCCTCCTCCTCTCTCCTCTCCGCAGAGGAAGGGGCATGTGCTGTCTCAAATGGGCTGGGGGGCACAGAGGGGGTTTCATCAGGTGTGGAAGCTTGGCGGAAAGGGTACTACCGTCCGGAGGGCCGCACAGAGTCGGACGCAACTGAAGCCACTTAGCACACACACATGTTGCGTGGATTTTGACATAAGCTGGAGGTGGGGATGACAGTAAAGAGGCCATCTCAGGACTCCAGACCTGAGGGCCTGGGGGTTCCAAGTTTCAGGACTGCTCGTCCGGACACCACCGTCAAGCCCCTCACATGCCAAGCCCGTCGGGGACCCAGGAGAGCTGGTGGCCAGAATCGTCCACCTATGTACCTCCTCCCCTCTCCCCCTCAGCCCTGGGCCGGGCGCCGGGTTGCCTGTTATGGTGGGATTCCATCAGATGCATGCAAGGAAAATGTGGTTCCTAGGTTCTCAGTTTTGTTTTCAGCAAATGCCACCAAAAATGGTGAGAAGATTGAGGCTCACTCACAGTACAGATGTTCATATTCTGCAAAGCCCCGTGAGAAAACTATGCCTTGAAATTTGGATGGTTCTACTTTCCTGCATTAGAGAAGGAAATGGCAACCCACTCTAGTGTTCTTGCCTGGAAAATCCCATGGACGGAGGAGCCTGCAGTCCATGGGGTCGCTAAGAGTCAGACACGACTGAGCGACTTCACTTTCACTTTTCACTTTCATGCTTTGGAGAAGGAAATGGCAACCCACTCCAGTGTTCTTGCCTGGAGAATCCCAGGGATGGGGGAGCCTGGTGGGCTGCCGTCTCTGGGGTCACACAGAGTCGGACACGACTGAAGTGACTTAGCAGCAGTAGCAGCAGCTCTGAAAGCAGAGAAGTCAATGGCACCCCACTCCAGTACTCTTGCCTGGAAAATCCCATGGACAGAGGAGCCTGGTGGGCTGCAGTCCATGGGGTCGCTAAGAGTCGGACACAACTGAGCGACTCATTTTCACTTTCAAAGGAAATAGCAATCCACCCCCGTGTTCTTGCCTGCAGAATCTCAGGGACTGGGGAGCCTGGTGGGCTGCCGTCTATGGGGTCGCACAGAGTCGGACATGACTGAAGTGACTTAGCAGCAGCAGCAACTCTGAAAGGGGCCACTTCTTGGAATACTGCAGAGGTTCAAACCAATCAAAAGTTCCATTCCCAGTTCCATCACTTCAGTGTATGAGTTTAGGAATACCGTTTCCAGGTCTTTCTCTGGGCGTGTTTCCTCATCTGCAAGCAGTAGGGTGTGAGTCTGTGTGACCACAAAGTGGCTTTTGCTTCTAAGGGGCTTTGGTCCATTGTTTTTCTCTAATTCTTTTTATGTTTATTTAACTTATATGCAGAGTACATCATGAGAAATGCTGGACTGGAAGAAACACAAGCTGGAATCAAGACTGCCGGGAGAAATATCAATAACCTCAGATATGCAGATGACACCACCCTTATGGCAGAAAGTGAAGAGGAACTCAAAAGCCTCTTGATGAAAGTGAAAGTGGAGAGTGAAAAAGTTGGCTTAAAGCTCAACATTCAGAAAACGAAGATCATGGCATCTGGTCCCACCACTTCATGGGAAATAGATGGGCAAACAGTGGAAACAGTGTCAGACTTTTTTTTTCTGGGCTCCAAAATCACCACAGATGGTGACTGCAGCCATGAAATTAAAAGACGCTTACTCCTTGGAAGGAAAGTTATGACCAACCTAGATAGCATATTCAAAAGCAGAGACATTACTTTGCCAACAAAGGTTCATCTAGTAAAGGCTATGGTTTTTCCAGTGGTCATGTATGGATGTGAGAGTTGGACTGTGAAGAAGGCTGAGCCCCGAAGAATTGATGCTTTTGAACTGTGGTGTTGGAGAAGACTCTTGAGAGTGCCTTGGACGGCAAGGAGATCCAACCAGTCCATTCTGAAGGAGATCAGCCCTGGGATTTCTTTGGAAGGAATGATGCTAAAGCTGAAACTCCAGGACTTTGGCCACCTCATGCGAAGAGTTGACTCATTGGAAAAGACCCTGATGCTGGGAGGGATTGGGGGCAGGAGGAGAAGGGGACGACAGAGTATGAGATGGCTGGATGGCATCACTGACTCGATGGACGTGAGTCTCAGTGAACTCCAGGAGTTGGTGATGGACAGGGAGGCCTGGCGTGCTGCGATTCATGGGGTCGCAAAGAGTCGGACACGACTGAGCGACTGATCTGATGATGCTTATAAAAGGATGCTAGGCCATTTCTGAGTTAAAGTTTAGAAAGTTTAGTCTCTCAGTCGTGTCCAACTCTTTGTGACCCCATGGACCATAGCCTACCTTGGGATTTTTCCAGGCAAGAGTACTGGAGTGGGTTGCCTTTCCCTTTGCCAGAGGATTTTACCAACCCAGGGATTGAATTCAGGTCTCCCACATTGTAGGCAGACACTTTACCATCTGAGCCATCAGGGAAGTCCCTGTAGGGAAACTTTAATAAACTGCTCTCCAGATCCCGTCTATGACTTAAGTGTTTGCTTAAACCAATGAGCAAGGGCAGCTCTGAAGACCAGAGTGTGAGTGGGGAGCACCGTCTAAGTCCTGGAGATGGAGGAGATGGCACAGGATGGTCCTGGCCCATTGGCACCACCATCCACGGGCGGGCCCAGCTTACTTTAGAGCCAGAGATGGCCCGCCTCCATGCCCCTGGCTTGGAGCCGTCACAGGGGGTCCACCAGCCAGTCCACTGGCTCCCATGCCAGTTTCAAGGCCTCAGCTTACCTTTGAACTGACAGTTCTCTAGCCATCAGCTTTGGAAAGGGGGATATGGTGGCGTTTATCCACTCTGCAAATACTTATTAAGCACTTAGGTTCCAATCACAATTAAATGCAAGGAGATATGAAACTGACAGTATACCCTACGCAGCGCTTCTATCTTCAAGATCACTCTAGGTGTATTTCCACTCCTATCTGAGGCTGCTTTCATAAAACAGATCCAGCAAAAAGACTTAAAAAAAAAAAATACTCTTATTCTGAAAGTCCATAGACTGTCTTGAGATTAAAAGCTAGGCTGCCATGGTTACACAAAATGCCTCTTCTCAGACAAGGACCCTAGGAAAGGGATTCGAGGAGAGCTGTTTAATGCTGATGCTGTTGTTCACATATCCTATGGGAACAGGAGGGATTTCTGCGCTTGGTGATGGAGTGAGGAGTACAGGGCCATAAGCATCCTACCTGAGGTGGGGGCTACATCATACGAGGGCTTGCCTTTGGATCCAGAGGAGACCCCTGTTCCCTGGGACACGGAGGGTTAGGGCATGAGCTGCTGGGCACATGGGTCTAAGAAACGCCTTTCCCAACAAGGAGCCAGAGGAGGAGGACAAATAGCTTATTTCCCAGAAGACTGAATGGCCAAAAAGAAGTGGCTTTTGAAGATGTTTTTTATTGAATAATAATTCAATAAGATGGGCTTTGAGGAAATGAGGTTACTTCAGATCTGGCTACACCAGGAAGCAAGACTTGCTACTAAAATCCAACCATCTTTAACCATAAACGTTTGCTTTGCTTCCCTCTTCACGAGAGAGAATCACATCTTTACTAGATGTTCTGGATAGATCTAGGGCTTGGAATGCTCGTTGATCTGCAGGCTGGATAATTAACATACTAGTCTTATATTACATGATTTTGTCTTCCCCTGTCCTAGGCTGTGGGCTGCTTTAAAGCAAGGGCTGTCTCTTCTTGTCTCAAGGAGGACAGGCAGGAGTATTCAGCACAGTTGTTAACACTCGTAAGTACTTTTTGAGTGAATAAAATAAGGAATTTTGGGAGCTCTTTTTTCACTTAGATTTGTGATTTTAATAAATCTGCATGGATTCCAAATTGGATTTGTCTATTGAAACAAAGTAACTGAAAAGTTCACTCTCAAAATTCCTACATATCTATATATCTATATCTATCTATACGAGCTTCTTCCCTGATTGCTCAGTTGGTAAAGAATCTGCCTGCTATGCAGGAGACCCTGGTTCGGTTCCTGGGTTGGGAAGATCCCCTGGAGGAGAGAAAGGATACCCACTCCAGTAGTCTGGCCTGGAGAAATCCATGGACTGTATAGTCCATGTGGTCACAAAGAGTCGGACACGACTGAGTGACTTTCACTTTCATGTATCTATATATCAGCCTTCTTAATCAGCATCCTCCAGTTAAATTCTGAATGCAAAAGGATACAGCTACTTTGGAAGACAGTTTGAAGATTTATTACAAAACTCAGTGTCCTCTTACCATATGACCCAGGAATGGTGCTCTTTGGCATGTACTCAAAGGAACCGGGGCCACACAAAAACCTGCACACACATGTTGATAGCAGTATATAACTGCCAAAACACGGGAGTAACCAAGATGTCCTTCAGTAACCTAATGTATCAACTATGGCCCATTCAGACAGTGGAATGGTATTCAGAACTAAAAAGAAACAAGCCATCAAGTCATGAAGACATGGAGGAACTAAACCCATATAACTAAGGGAAAGCAGCCAGTCTGAAAAGGCTAGGTACTATATGATTCCAACTACAAGGCATTCTGGAAAGGGCAAAACTGTGGAGACAGTGAAAAATCAGTGGTTGGAGAGGGATGACTAGATGGGGCACAGAACTCTTATTAAGGCAGTGAAAACACTCTATCATTGTTTAGTCACTAAGTCGTGTGTGACCCTTTGTGACCACATGGACTCCTCCAGGCTCCTTTGTCCGTGGGATTCTCCAGGCCAGAATACTGGAGTGGGTTGCCATTTTCTTCTCCAGGGGGTCTTCCTGACCCAGGGATTGAACCTGAGTCTCCTCCACTGGCAGGTGTATTCTTTACCACTGAGCCACCTGGGAAGCCCTATGATGTCTTAATGATGGTATACATTTGTCCAAACTCATTCAAAGTACAGCGTCCAGTGAACTGTAGTGTCATCCATGGACTTGGGTGATTATGACATGTCGTTGCAAGTTCACCAGTTTTAACAAATGCCCCCTCTGGTGCAAGATGTTGATAACGGGGGAGGCTGTTCAAGTGACAGGCAGGGGAATATATGGGAAGCCTCTGTACCATCTGCTCAATTTTGCTGTGAACCTAAAGCTGCTTTAAAAAATAAAGTCTATTGAAAACAAAATAAGACAAAAATTTTCCAGAATCACCAGGGCATTAAATTGAGAAGATAAAATGATGTCTATTTATTTGTGGCATTTTCTGTGATGGAAGAAACATGGAAAAATAACGGATGAAGCAGCCTCAATAAAGCGAAGGATCTCTGAGAACACACATGTTCTAAAATAACTTGGCATATTACACTGTAACACACGCAGAACCGAAATCCTTATTTGGATAATGGACATATGGTTTTAAAATTCCTTTTGACAAACCACACACACTCCCAAGGAGCAGGTGTATGTTTCGAGTTCGCTTTGCAATACACCAAGTTTTTAGATAGTTGGATGCTTGTGGCCAAGCTCCACAGTGCACCTATGGAGAGCAAGCTCATACTGCACTGACCGACAAAATTAAATGTACAACATACACAGTATACACTTGTCCCTCTGGTTTTTAATTTACGGCCTCACAAATTTGTTAACAACTTCTTAGAGCTGCTTCATTTGAAGAGCATAACTAATGCGTGGTAGAAAATTTTGATAAATTTTATTGCAGAAAGAGGCTAAAAATTACCTGTGCAACTGATGTCTTCTATTGAAACTTCCTATCTTTGCTGTCTACCCAGACCACATACTTGAGGCTTATATGTAACAAGAATAATGATAGCAAAATCTCCCAAACTGGTCACCAAGGGAGCATTTTTGAAAGGACATGGGCAGTAGAAATGTGTTTGATTTTAAACCATTAATCTATCTTATAACATGGCTTTACCATATTTGGGCAACACAAGTTTGATGCATAGCTCTTTGGTTTTAATGCATTCCGATATGCAGAGAAACGGTTATTTTTGTTCATTGCATGTTCCTGAGTTTATTGAATCATGTACTGATTGATTGTTGCATCTGATAAACACCATGTGTCCAATCAAGCTAAGGGCTCAGAAGTTGACTGTGGGGCTGATAATTCATCAATATGAGTAACACAGGGTGCCAGACAGACACGATTCCTGCTGGGACACTTCCCAGTGTCTTTTAGCTGATAGTTAAAGCCACTAGTATACAACTAGGTACCACAACAATCCCTTTCTAACATATAGCCCGACAACTTCTCTCCCCGCTATGTCTGAATTTTAATTTCATTACGGCAGCTCTACAAAGAGTTCCTACTCTTCAGAAACATTCATGGGGGGACAGGTGGTAACTCAGGCTGAAAAGGAGTGGGCAGAGAGCCTCCTGGGCATCCAAACCCAAGGCATTCCTTGCCCCCATGAGAGGATTCTCCTAGAGGTGGCTCATCTCGACCTTCTTACCCAAATCCTCAGCTAGGAACCTGCGAGGAAACAGAACTCGCAGCCTGCATTGTCTCATCAGCACCTCTGGGTCTAGTGGGATAGCAGATAAACAAAAACATTTAAGAAATGGGAGTTGGTGTGGTAACCAGCTCCATCCTTCAAGTCTGCATTATTTTTAGATTAAATTTATGTTTTTCTTTTCCGTTTTTCCACTAGCTCTGTCCAACGGGGTTTTGAAGAAAGGAGCACCTCTCTTTGAATTTGGGGGAGACAGCGGTAAGGAAACGATTGAGCTTCCCAATATTTCCCTTAATGACATGCTTTCCAGTCACAACTTGCTGCATGTTTACTTAGATGTAGAGTTCTGTAGATAAAAATATGTCACGTGTATTTCAGTAATTAAAACAAGCTGCAGCTCCCACCAATGACTTCTCATTAGTTTTAGTTCAGATACCAATCTATACTTTGATTCAACAGCTTTTCTTTGCTATAAATCCTCTAGCATGGTGGAGATGGACAATCTTTGGCAGAAGAGGATAACAAGCAATTTAGAAGAATTTGGGTTAACACCTCTGAAGGAGTTAAGGTATTTACAAGGCTTTCTTGGTGTTTATTAGTACGGGTAACTGATAAGAGTTCATATTGGTGGTCTTCCCTTTGCACAGGACAGAATCTTTGTTACACAGACTCATGTAGAATTCAATGAAAATGCATTGTTCTTTGGAAGACCAGAAGTATAAACGACATTTTTTCCCTTTTGCGTCTCGCTATGTCAGGTTGCTTTCATGGTAAGCTCCGGGAGCTATGAGAGAGATTTAATTCATTTTGAAACCAACAGTGAGTGATGACAGGCTGCTTTCAGATGTGATATCATATGCTCCCAGTTTCTTAATTTTTTTTCTTTGACTTAAAAACCGATGTTCCTAATAGCCCCACAAACTGGTGCTTAAAAAATATTAAGAGTTTAGGGTGGGGCGTTTGACTTGCTGATGCAGTTTTCTTCCCTGGCACCAATTTAGACCTCAGCTTCTCGGAGTGCTTAGCACTGGTGTTTTCACATGTACAGCGCTCCACCCACTATCAAGTTTTCCCTTTTCTCACCCTCTAGAAATTTAGAGTAAGTTTAACTTTTGAACAGTTTTTCCAGTGTTCTTTCACCTAAGTGAAAAACCACTGGGCAAAAGCATCATTTATGTAATTTACTTCAAAGTGTTCAGGGCAGCTTCTCACCTGCAGTTAGTCTGTTCTAATTTTTAAGCTAAATCACTTAAAACACTGTGACAAGAGGTTTTTAAAATTCAGGTTTTGGGTATGGGCAAGACACTTTATTCCTCCCCCCTAACACTGATGGACGTTTGAAGTTAAATGAGTGATTATGGAATTTTTAGTATCAACTCGAAGATATGTAAGAAAATACTTCTGGATTAATTTGCGAGTATTTTCTTCTAATATTTTACTTGTAATCACTTCACCCTAGTTTTCCTTGGTATTCAGCTAAGTAACCAGGGCATACACGAAGAAATCAGAACCACAGGCGTTAAAACTTTCCATCCTCACTTTGAGATGCTCCCTCGAACTGGAACCGCTGCAGAGACCATAAAAACAGACCCCCGTGTTTTCCACAAAACAGTTATGTATAACTGCAGACTCGGATTTTAATGTACTTCTTCTGGAAACACATGAACTCACTAATGTTTTCTTTTAGGTGTGGTATATTTTTTGAATGTTCAATTAGCTTAACTGCTTTCTAACAAGACCAAAAAGAGTTCCTACAAAGAGGTAGTAGATAATTACATAAAAAAAGTGACATCTGGAAGGAAACCCAAATTCATCCTGTCCCTTCATACAAGGAAGCACACAAGCAATTTAGGAATTGCTCCCTAAATATTAAGAAATAGATGAATTATGAAAGCCATCTTTAAATAGAAACCATACTCATCTGATCTTTTAGGAGGAAAACTTCAAAACCTGTTTTACATTATACCCTTTGAGAAGCTAGTTTGGTGTGTGAAGGGTTGGAATTACCATTCTGAACCTGAAGGGGAAGCACTGGTGTCTACAGGCACCAGGGAGGCGAGAAGGCTAAACCAAGATGAAGTGTGGCCACCAAGAGCCCAGGTGTGACCCATATATATATATATATATATATACACACACGCACACACTCCAGGCCATATGGAGGTGGCGGCGTGACTAACCAGTGGGACCTGGGTTTAGAAGGGGTAGTGGAACTCTTGTGTTTCACCTGACGGCTATCTGAGGCACACGCAGGCCAAAGTTTTCTAGGTAATCTGGTCTCTGAAGGGTCGACTTTATGACGAGGGTTTAAAAAACGTCTATCAAGGCTTTGAAGCTGGCAGGTAACTAAAGCAACAGCAACCCTGCGTCGGCCAGGCTAAGCGCCACCTGTGGGCGGCTGGTGTGGACCCTGGGCTCAGGTCCTACCTCTGACAGCTGCTCTCAGAAGCGTGTGAAGGGAACCCTGCCAAGGAGACAAGAGGTTCTAGTGAGTGATCAGAAAGCGGGAAAAGAAACCTGGTGAATACATTCATGAATAGTGAGGACTGGGAAATTTAAGGTGCAGGGAGTCCTAAAACTTAGATGTCAAGGTAAGATCTCTGAGAAGAGGTTTCACATCACTGATTTTTTTCTTTCTTTTTAACCAATTCTTCCGTGCTCAAGAAATTGGTAACAGTAATCCTTGACACGTGGCCCCCAGGATCAAAATTTTGTCAGCACTCCTTTCTTCTTCCATCTAAAAACGATATACGAGGATGTCCCTGGGCAGTCTAGTGGCTGAGCCTCCGCACTTCCAGGGTGGGGCCTGCGGGTTCCATCCCTGGTCAGGGAGGTAAGGTCCCACAGGGCCACCAAAACAAAAGCAAAACTGCGTACAACTGTACCTCCATTTCTTAGAAACAAGCATTTTGGACACACGCTGAACTGAGCAACACTGTAGCTAAATCAGCTGAGTGATTTCCTTTATTCTCATCACTGACATCAGGGGTAATGTTGCTCCAGAATGTCAGATTCTTCTATTTTCTTCTCAATAGGGTTAAAGGCACCAATAGAAGCTAAAACTGCAACGTGCACTCTTTATTCTCATATTTACACACATATGGGTTCTGGGAAGGGACATGAACATATTTATACATGTGTGGGGTTTGGATTTACACACACGTGTGGGGTTTAGGAAGGGACATGGGACATGAGCATACCCACACACGTGTGGGCCTGGGGAGGGGCATGGGACATGAGCATATTCACACACGTGTGGGTCTGCACGAGCAGCGTTTCAGCTGCAGTCGGCTTGAGAGGATGAAGCACTTGCACTTTTTCCAGTTGGTTTATTGCACGTCATGTACAGTCATACGTGGTTCTCCATTCACATACGATTTGGAAAGACCTATTTCAACTTTTCTCTGTATATACAATTTCCACAAGTTCTAAATGTTTCATACACACCACTACAATATAAGCCATAAATGATGTATTTGGTAATCAAAATTTCTCAATAACAGCACTTTCAAAAAGATATGTATTTTTTACTCTGGGAGCTGCGCTTTGCCTGCAATGCGGGGTCTGCCATGAAGGGACAGTGACACTGTAAGCAGTGAGAAGCCCACGCTGTGCTATTCGCTGCGCCCACCGGCCACGCCTCCTGTGAACTGACGCTTCCTCCTCCTCGGCCAGCCCCTCGCAATTAGTGCAGCAGAAACACAGAAAGGAGAGTTCTACACTTGGGTGAACCAGTTTGATTCAGCATTGAGTACCAGGGAGGCATGTAATTTTGTTATGTGTCTTCATAGCAAAGGCATAGGTAAAATGTTAAGAGAAACCACAGATAAAATTACATGTGTGTACCATATGAATATTTCTAAAAGTAAAATTATCTATAAAATGAATCATTTTTCCATTTGAAATAAAACAGAAACTTTTGAAGATGTTTAAAAACTACATTTACTTAGAAACTTCATGAGTCTAAAAAGTTCTCTGGATAATTTTTGCTATTAAATAATGGATTATAATCCAGCAATACATTTCATTCTACTAAAAATCACTTGCTGGTAACCCTACAATTGCTAATTGTTACCAAGACATAACAGACATCTTATTTCAAACACACAAACCCCTCCCCCTCAAAATGGAGAAACTTTAAACTGTCATTTATAAAAGTTAGCTGGTTAAGAAGAGTCTTGATTTGGTAATGAGCAAATCAATGTAATTTAAATCACACCTACTGTCTGCTTTTGGTGTACTAAAAAACTTACAGCCCTTTATATTTATTCAGTATTTATTGAGAAACCTTAACCACCTCTTGTGTGAACATTCACATATCTTGGATTTATGGACAGGGTGCTTTGACCGCCCCCGACCGAGGTGGGCTCTCCCACACAGAGTGTACTAGTGTGTTGGTGAATATCGACTTTCATGCTCCATTTTCCCAAAGAAAAAGATGCTTGACTGCAAGTACATAACTTTACCAACTTCTCAACTGAAAACTTAACTTCCAATTGCTTTGTCAAATACTAGTAGTATAAAACAATAAGCTGACTCTGGCATTTTATCATTCTGACAATTTGGTGATTTCAAGTTTAATACTATTATAGCCTGTATAAAAATGGGTTTTGTCATTTTTGCCTTTTAAAACTGGACTTTTCCAACATAAAAGGTGGCAATACAACGTAATTATACATAAAAGTACTCTTAACGGAAAATGAGATGAGACTGCATTCACAGGCTTCAGAAAATGTAGAATAAAATACATAGAAATTCTTCATCAACTTCAGTACATGGTACCACGATGACTTGTATACTAGCAGCTTGAAAGTTATCTTCAAAGTTTTACAAAACAATATATATTAACTGTATGGCAATGTGAACTTTTAAAGATAGTAGCATATTAAAGCTGTCTACCTAACAATAATAGATTGCCCCCTCCCCATCAGAGAAACAATATATTTGTTTGATCAAAAGAACCATCTCAATTATGATTAAATCTGATGCTCTGGCTATTCTATGTATTTCATGTATGTATATATACTATGGGGCTACGTTCTGACAGTCTGGTTAATACCATATTGGTGTGGTTATGTCTTCTGGAACAATGTGACTCATTTCAGCCCCAAATTTTAGAACTTTAAAATAAATAAAAAGCAATTTACAGAAATAAGGCATTATTTGCAAATGCAAAAATTTGTCCTGAGAATTTTTATTATCCAGGAGGACCATTTCACAGAAAAGGAAATACCAGTATCTGTGAAACATAAATGCACCTGAAGAGTTAAAAGAATCGGTAAGTAGAGGTCAGTTCACCTAGGCTGCAGCTAAGAAAAGCATGAAGGTAAGTTAACAAATCTCTCTAACTCCCATGCAAACCACGATATATACACTACTTTTCAAATGCACTGTTCCTCCCCCTCAGACTTCTTGTACTGAAGTATTCTGACTGTACTGTGGAACAGGGCGAGAGAGAAAGCTCAGCGATGCTGTCTGGCCTCGTGCTGAGGGGCCTGCGTCTGTGGTCGTCATGAATGGCGACGCCGGGCTGGCCTGAGACACGGAGCCACTCTACCTTTGGCTTTCCTTAACGGGAGCAGCTAGCCAAAACAGTTCATAACTGTATACTGGAAAAATGTCCAATTAAAACACCAATTTGAAGAAAGGTAAAACGTCACCAGATACTTTGCTTTATAATGTGACCATTAGATTATCTACTTATAGAAATTTAAAAAATGGTTCAACAAAGAATCAAACTGGTTTCTTGGGTATATCATTACGATAAATCTCTTTACTCTTTACGCTGTGAGCAGACAGTGATTATTTTGGAGAAGGAAAAATAAGAAAGTGTGGAATTAGTAATGCAGAAGTTGAAAGGCAGGTGGCAAGACTAGAAGAACGCCTCAAACCAACACTACTTTGTTCCCGTCTCTCCTGGCACCTCCCCTCAAGGTAAAGGCCAGAATAACCAAAGCCGCTGTACAGCATGTGCGGAACTGTCAGCTGACAAACAACATACAAACACGTCACGCTATGTTATCTGTGGTCACTTCCTTCAGGGTTAGTCCAGTAATTCAAGACTTTACATTCTTTTGTCTTTATTTGTTTACTTTAATTAAACATGTAAAGGTTAATAAACAGACATAGTCCAGAGTTAGTAGGTTGATATTATAACATTTATTAAAATAATGCTATGGGTTAATAGAAACAGCAAAGAACCAAAGAATTAAAATGCAAGCTATGTAAAATCCCAACTAAAACCCAAAAGTGTCTAATGTATTCATTCATTAGCTAACTAAAAGCCCAAGAAAGACAAGACACCCAATATAATAAAGTACTGCAAAACAATTGGCAATTTTCAGTTATCAAAATTGTGGATTTTGCATTTTGTATCCTTTTCTCAATCAAGAAAAAAATTCTTTTTGAATGTTATATAACATACATATAAAACAAGATAGAAAAATACATTATAAACTTGTAACAATGGCTGTAAATACATTATCTTACATGTTTCTCATAGGCAATAGGTTGGTTATGGTACATACATAGCATGAAACTACTGAGATAATAAAGAATAGACAAAAATACATGTCAGCTGTACGGTAACATACAAGCGACACTCCCATCTACCCGCGCTAAAAAATTACATAATACTGTCAGAAAAAAAAAGTCTTAAAAACTACATATTTTAATAAGAAAGAAATTCAATAAAGAATGATAATACTGAGAACCAAGGCATTCAGAGATTTCAAAAGTCATGCTTTTTTTCAGTTGATCCAAAATTTTATCAACTAAGTTTTCAAACGTTTGTTCAGAGCCAACATTACTCATAAATGTCACGCATTTATTTCATACATTTACTTTCTTCCCCATAAAAGACCTTTGATAAACATCTAAAATGTCCAGGTATAACACAGTTGAGATGAAACTGGATCAAATACTGGTATCGTTTTTAAACTATCACCTCAAGTGTTTGAGTGTCGCAAATTTATTCAACCAACCAAACAAAATAAAAATCAAAATGGCACAGCACATATGGTAAATAAATCAGAACAACTGTATGTGTAACAGAAAGACAAAGCAGTGGCACACTAAACCAAAGCTAGCTGAATACAAAACAATGAATGTCTATTGCATAGTAAATAAACTGAAAACGGTTTCCAAGTGAGACAAGATGATGGAGGTCACCGCGAAGGTGCTTACTGAGCTTACTGCTGACCTTTGACTGTGAAGCTGTGAAGGTATGTAGAGGGCAGGAGTTGATGAGCTGGGGACCTACGGCCACTCGGCATTTGCCACATCTGGTACTGGGCATTTAATGATCACTTACAGATCATTTAGATCTGCAGGCTAGAGTTCAGATGTAGAGCTTTGTGCACAAAGCACTTCAGCTACAAAACTGACTGAACGTCCGGAGAAGCTGCAAGTTCATATTCACATGTAGTTGAGTGTAATGTGCACAACGATGCTAGTTTCTCACATTCCTTTAAAGTTAAACTGGGGCTGGGGGCGTGTGTGTGTTTGTGTGCACACGCGTGTGCAGGTGGGTGGGTGGGATTCTGTGTGTGTGGTGGCAGCTTAGGCCACTAAAACCAGCAGAGATGGATTACACAAGTGATCTGGTTTGGAAGAAATGAGTCTGATTTAAATTTGGGTCATTTAGAATCACTGTTATCCAGAATGAAAATCACAGGTTCATTTTTGTGAAAAAGACAGCTGTGTATACCATTACCACCAATTAATAAAGAAAAATCCAACAACACGCCCACCAAATAAAGTTCTAATTTTGTCTATGAAATAAATGGTGTTCTGATCACACGTAATTTTTATTTCAGAATCCTCTGGGCTAACATTAAGTATACCAATTACCAAAAGCACTCAATTATTATTTTAAAAGGATGCTTTTAAACTTACTTGTTAGGAATCAGAAAAGTTATCAAATTTTTTCACAGTATCAGATTTGGCAAATTGATATCAAGGTAATGTGGCAAAAAATCATTTAATTCAAACCATCAACTCATGTGTCTCCCCTCACATCTTCTTTCACATACTGGGCGACTGAGTGACAGGCATTGACTTGTATTCTGAGGGAGGAGCTGATCTTACAAGACACTTGACTAAATGACCATGAAGGAAAATAAGGCACTTTCTTTTCTTTAGACTTATTCCAATACTTAAAAAATAAAAAAGAAAGACAAAAAGGCTCTTTTGGTCTTTTGTTTCTTGACAACCACCAGAAAAAATCATTTAATGAAATAAAGGGTTTCTTTGTTCTTTTTCTTTTTTTTATAACACTTGAAAGTATAAAATGCTACATTTCCAAAAATATATATATTTTTTCTGCACCAGCACCCTTGTATAGTAAAAGTATCTACTTTTTTTGTTCATTTGTTTCAATGCACTACACTTTATCTACAATTTCATTACATGTATACAGCAAATAGGCAAGCATGGCTTTTACATCCTTAATGATTTTTTTCTATACAGGGAGGTTTAAAAAAAATATTTGAACAGTTTGCCCAGTAATGTGACACATAATGCATGTACCTTGTTCTCATATATTTTTTAAAGGAGGTGTAAAATAAAGGTTCAGTAATTTTAACTCAGATATTTATCTTTTTAAAAATAGTGTTGCAGTTTTGTTCTTTGCATTACTTTCCAAAATTCCTTGTTAAGTTTTTCTCTCATGGCACACTTCTAATACTTCAAATTTTGGCAGGCAATATAAAAAAGGCTGCAACTTCTGCCCTTTGAGGGCACTGTAGTGACTAAACAGCATATCAAATTTTGAATACTTTTTGAAATCGCTTCACCAATGACATCCCTGACCAAAGGTTCATGCATGATGCATCAGCACACAGTACATTCAGAGAGCTTTGACTCGCTATGAAGAGAGGTTCCTAGAAGTCTCTCACAGTAACTGCCTCTGTCACTGAGTAGTTAAGGGCCATCTGTCTCCCCTCCTGAAGTGAGGCCTTCTTACCGTTCGCTTAGGGTGGGACATTAAAAGATGATCAGTGCTGTGGGATGAATTGGGCCTTATTGCTTTACTACTATTCAGTGCAGGTTCTAGAACCACTTTCACCCAAACAGAAAAAGAAAAAACAAAACAAACAAAAGCTGAGTTGGAGGACAACGATTTCTTTGTCTTTTGTTTGGTTAGATGGTAAGACGAACGGACAAGTGCCTCAGCTCGCTGCACTGACGACAGGCAAGCAAAGGCGATTACCAGTTAACTGATCAGCAGGCAGGCATGGTCAGGTCATCATTGGGTGAAGAGTTCAGAGGTCAGAAGGTCATAGGTTAGTTGCCGGTGGCGGCTGGGTGGTTAGAAACAAAAAACAAAAAAAAAAAAAAAAGAAAAGAAAAGATAGAGAAGAGATTAGTTTCAGCTAGTGACGGCTTAATGACAACATGAAAAACTAATCACAACTAATAAAAAAAAAAGCATGTTTAATTCTGACAAACTGATTGACACCATCTACAGAATACAATAAAAATCATGACAATTCCATATCATGATTTGAACAAATGAAGGAGAGCCCACTCCCACAAAAAAAAAAACAAAAACTGTTAACAGGAAAAATAGAAATAAAATACAACTAACAACTAATAGTTAGTAGCAGTCAATGAAGGAAACTGGAAAACAACATCAATGAATAGGTTTGGTATACAGAATTCTGAAACAGTCAGTGCAGCTATCAGTATCTGACTGCTATTAAGCATTAGTATTCTCTCAGATGCAAGCATTAAAGCAACTATTAATGATGGATGTGATTATTAATAATCAATGATTAACAGAAATGAATCTAAAGAAATTTAAATTTCTATGAATAATCTGGTTCAACATAAACTCTGGGCCAAACAAAGTTTCTTTTGTTCAATAAATGTTTATTGCTTTTTCAATTATTCTATTTACAACAACATGGAATTTCTTGGCCTCATGATACAAAGCAACACTAAACTGTAGTCTAGCAGTGTGGGCAACATCATGGGAACCAGAAAAGGGCCAGGCCTTCTGTGCCGGCCAACACTTTCCAGCTGGAAATACTATTTTACACATATAGAACACTTATAAAATGCACTTGCATGTAAACACTGTAAAATCCTGCCATTTAAAATTCTATACTCAAAAAGCTCTAAGTACATCAAAAAATAGAAGAAATTTCTAATTGATACCAATAAGGCATTTTAAAACTACAAACAGCTTTCTTTATTCAATTTCAAAGCTAATACTCTGCAAATACAATAAAATCTGACATTTCATATACATTCCTGCTTTATATTTTATATTTTAAAAGAAGCCACCTGTAAATACTATTTTCTTTTGCAAAATAACAAACAGAACAAAAAAATTAAAAAAAAAAAATTACAGTAAAACATAAAGTAGTTCTCAAGTGGAAAGTTATCGTTCCCAATGTCCTTGAGTTACTCCTTCCTTAACCAACCTCTGTCACATTCCGCTTCACCAAACTTGGTCCACTTAACAGTAGTATGATTTTTAAGACTCATTCAACAGCTTTAATTATTTCTACTATATTCTGAGGTTTGAGAGAATTTTCTGTACTGTTGCCACTGTGACTAAGGCAGAGGAGATGTGAATGAAAAGATATTCAGTGCAAAGGCAGATTCTGTGCCACTTGATAAATTAAAACCTAGTAGGTGTAATGTTCACAGAGTCTGAACGAGCTATATAATGGACTGGTTTACCTTCATATAAAAAAAATGCTTTCTAAAAGTCTATCACATAGGACAGCTTATAAATACTACAAAAATACTGTATCTTCAATGTGACCAAATCTTCCCTGAATTTTTTGAAAAAATTGGAATTTTATTTAATTAAAATAAAAACTGCTACTCCAAAGTTAAAGAAGAAAATAAATATTTCACATGATGTAGTCATACCACTTCATAGGTACTCCAGAAATACAGAATCTTAAAGCATTTTTTAAATTACTTAAAATTTTGATTAAAATTGTATTAAGCTTTTTATACAAATTATGTAAATGATGGTTTTTGTAAAATCATTATTTAGAAACATTCTGATTATGCCTTTTTGAGTGTGGAATATATAAACAAGAAAACTACTGTTTCTATATATACCAGTAAACCTAGAATATGTCCTCTGCCGAGTCCTGGCCTGCAGTACACACAGGTGTGTCAACCGTGCAAAATCACTGACGGTTCATTACAACTAAAAAGTCAGTTGGTCTTTTATAGGCTTCATATTCAGTTTCAAAATACGTGTACGGGGGGTTATTTTTAGTGAAGAACTAGATGTCTGTCAACCATGCAGTACTCTAAATGCTCATAAAGAATTACATGGTTATATGTCTAAGGGCTGAGTTTCCTTGCATAAATGAATACTTATAATCTTCCCTTCAAAAGATTAAAAAATAATCATTTAAAAAACCTCAAAAAATAGAGAAAACAGTAGTATCATAAAATAATTTAAGTGAAGGACTTCAGACCTCTCCCTTAGACCCGGTGAGTGCATACAGTGATAGTAAGAGCAGTATACAAGTATCTGTTGTTTAAAAAAAGGAAAAGAAAAAAAGAGAATTTCGGTTTGCTGACATTGCATTTTGAATAAAAACAGTGACAGGACTAATGAAAACACATGAACTACCAAAGAGCTTCTCATGGAATGTGCTGTCAATTTCAAATACAGTATAATCTTTCTAATATTTTCAACTGTCTCAAGGCACTGGAGTGTTGAGTAGACCAATAATGTGTTAAAATAAAATTATGAGAAATCTCTTTAAAAGGGCATGCAGGGAAAGGTTAACAGAAGAAAAAACTACTTTAAAATAGTCTTTAAAACTGTTTTAGACATTAACAATGTGAAAAACTTCCAGTTCTTTGTGGAATTATTCAATTTCCTTAAATTGAAAAGTTACTTAAAAGATTTTTTAAATTTCCTCCTTCACTAAGAGACTTTCTGACACAAAAAGGGTCATTTATTTCCTTGTGGTGCGTGATGTACTTACATTTATATTATCTTCATAGATAACCGCTGACCTTGGGGGGATCTGTTTATTCAATAATCTCTGTGAGTAATATATGTATTAGTTAAAAGTCTTAAAACTCTTTAATTATGTATGATGCTAAATAAATATCATCAATGTCTTTGGAAAGGTATTTTATTTTGATGTGGACAACATTTGCGTCCATCAGTATTTAAGATAACTATGTGAAACTGACAGGATAGGTCTTTCTCAAGTTCATAGAAAATGTAGGATTGGGGTGTAAATACATCACTTTCCACCACTAGTATTAGAGACCTTCATCAAATTAATTAGTAGGTAAAGATGTGCTATAACAGAAGTCTGCAAAAAAAAAATCCTTTTTAAAATCTTGGTTTGGATTGCTACCTTGTAATGACAAACTCAGAAAACAATGTCAATAAACCAAAATCATCACTCCTCAATAAACATAAATAATTTTATAGAAGGGTCCAAGGGCATATATAGGACACAAATTATACATGTGGAAAAGGAGAAAAATGAAGACTTATTTTCCAGTCATGGGTTAGTCAAAAAAGGACTTTCAAACAGCTGGATTCATGTCACCACAAATGTTTACCTTCAGCTAATACATTTTAGCAGCAAATGACAAAAATCAAAGGATCCGATTTGGGACAAGAATGTAAGAATAAAAGGGAAATGATTTTCTCATTTATTAAAAAATCCTACTTCATCAAAGTCATCTTCACAGGCCCTTGCTGATTTCAGCTAAGGACCTGATATGTATATCCTTGTGTGTATACAGTGGGGTTCAAGTATCTTATTAAAAAGGAAAATGGAAACTAAATCTTCAGTTTTCTCCAAGAGGACACAGGAGGAACATATTCCTTTACTTCTCTCATTAAAGCACCATCTGCTTAGTTCTTTTTGCAAAACCAACCCAAAATTTCAGAACAACTAAAAGGTAAATTTGGGCAAAAAATATTCCTGAAAAATAAGGCAATATCAAAATTTAATAGCTCCCCAGATGGACTAATTTACATTTTAGTAGAAATAAATCATTGTACATACTAAAATAGAATTTAATAAATTAAAATATGAAGGGAGGAAAAGAAAACATCCAAAAAACCCAACCCTTAAATCTTTCAATTATTATGAATTAATTTAGAAAAGGAAAAGAAACGATGGCAGGCAAGCAGTGATGTTTTTCCCATCAGGTGTGGTGTCGCAAACTTTATGAACACCCAACGCATTTCTCATAAACAAGAACTGCAGAACTAAACTAACCTCGGTCTGCGGTCACAATCCTTTGGTAAGGATGGACACGCATATCGTGCCTTCGAACTTTAGTAGCCACCGCACCTAGTTAAATTGCAATTACCAAGACAAAGTTAGAAAACATTCACAAGGGAAAAGAAAACAAACATTAACAGCAGGTTTATCATAATGGATTTCAAATGTTCATTTACTACAAAAGTTTTGTTTTAGGAAACACGTTAAGGCACAGTAGTCTTAAACTTAACCATTATATGTTGCGTATATATGCATCTATTAATATTGCATTCATTTCATTCATCTTGGCCTTAACCTATTTTATCCATTCATTTATAATCCCAAGTTACAGATTTCATGAACTCTATTAGATCCAAACATAGTTAGGCTTTACTAGTCACATATTCACTGAAGTGCCTTTCTTGCAGCAGGACTACTTAAATAATGCCATGTTTAATACTGACAATTATTTGCTAACCTTAAGACCACACTTCCAGAGTCTATCACTTAAGAAGGTTTAAATGCAATTCTTAAAGCCTACAGATCGTGGTTCTAAACTTCGAGTCAATAAGTATGAACTGCAATGAATTAGGTGATTAGTAAAGCAAACAGTACAGTACACTTAGCAGTCAGCACACTACTACACACTCCTTTATAAATTACCGTTACTTTGTAAGATTACAGACTAAACCAATTAATAACATACTTTTATTTTCTATCAGTGTGCAAAAAGTGCAAGTAAGTCACTGACTGCTAGGCTAAGCTTCCCTCCCACCCCCCTGGAGGCTGCTGAGACTAAGCATTTGTTAAATTCAGATCTGATGAGGGTTCAGTTAAGACCGTTCTTGAATTCTTAGCCTTTCGTTGGGAAAGCCATACCTAAAGATAAAAGGAAGGGAATTAAAAATTAGTCATCAATGAAGATTTGAGGCTAATACCAATCTCCTCACTACCACCAACACACATGTCTGCATCTGTTTTGAAGGGCACTGCTTATTTTAAAATACTCATGTGAGACTTGATATATAGCATGCATGTTATCTGTGTGCAAGTTGATTATAACATAGCAACTTGAAATTCATTTTCTCAGTTCTCCAAGTGGTCAATATCATGTTTCACTGCTTAGGTGGCAAAGTGAGAAATAAAACTGATAATGGAATCTTGTCATTTAGTGCTCATTATTATTCACCTTATGCATGTCAATTAGGTATCTGTGTATTTTACTTTCAATTTTGTCAGTCTAATAATTAAGTATTATAAATAAAAATTTTCCAACACAACAAAAGCACATTGCTTTAAAACAGGAAATTTTACTGCAGTGCCTCTTGCTGTTTCTAAGCAGTAAACTGGTCCATCACCCCTTTTTCATTTTGGAAAAACTAATCTTATATAAGTGTAATTCGCTGAGGCAAAATCAGTGAGATCTTGCATTGAGAGTGCTGGAACAGCAGCTGGTGGCTCAGAGTGCCAGCCCTGCGGGAAGCAACAGTCAAACTCCTCGAACAGACGCTGTGCGTGCAGCAGAGAGGAGCTCTGGGGAAAGGAGCAGCATGGGGCCACAGGACAGAGCGTTAACAGAAAGGAAAACGTAAACAGGTTACAGGTTACATGTTATTTTAAAAAATGCTTCAAGAAATGTGCAACAGAAACAAGCCTCTCAGAAACAGTTCTATTGTATGATTCTGACCTATAATACTTTTTACAATGATTTAGAGATAAACGGAAAACATGTACAATAAAATGTATTTGCTCATGAAACAAAACGCACCTGAGTGCATGCACACACACAGATAACATACAGAGCACTGTGGCTTTTTTAATTGAACAATGAATTTTCAAGTTTCCATCTTAGTTTCCAGGTTCATTAAAAACTTTCAAATTTTTATAAATCAATATTAATGCTGGGGGAAAAAATAACTTTAAAAGATCAAAGTCCTAAAAGTCAACAGCATGCACACAGCACCAAAGTCATGTACAATTCAAGAAAAAAGAACTCAAATTCTGTCTGGTAAAACAAAGGGGCAGCGCAGAAACAGTGTGTCCACATTGACTGGTCGTGTTAGAACAGCTGCTGCTCTAGTCCTTCATCCAGCAGTCAATGGGCTGAAATATCAGGCATGACTGGCATTTCAATCCACTCTATAAAAAAAAGGCGTCAGTAATGTCTTTTTCAAGCACACCACTTTTTGTTTACTTTTTGTTTCTTAATTTTTGCCTCAATTGTGATTCTAATTCAGTGAGACAGTATTACTTATCAATTCCATACTGTACTACTGAAACTAAGAACGTCTCTTATCTTTACTATTAACTAGGACTTCAAAAGAAAAAAACTGAAGAAACCTGAAGAATGCAACCATTTATCTGGTCCCTTTCATATTTTAAGTGACCACAAATATCAGAGAACACACATCAGGTTTAAAATGTCTCAAAAGACTTTCACACAAAAATTGAAAATGTAGCAGACAAATCAATTTCCGACACAAAAGCAATCTAAAAACTCTGGGTGGTGGAGCTGATGAAGGGATAGGCCTCTGGGTGGGATCTAACACTCAGAACGACCTCGGTGATGTCAAACATGAAAAGCATTTTCTGTTTAAAACGTTCATTGCAAATTTACCCAACCAAAGTGACCATCAGTCACCAAAGTACATCTGAATAAATTTCAGGTACAATTATTTAAAGGGGGAACCCTTATAAGAGGCTGAAATAATTTTTAGTCTTTCCAGTGGAAGCTTGTCTTGCCTCTCTAAAATGGATGTATCATTTCAAAGTCTGGGGTAGCAAAAGTGATGAAGAAAAATGCTGTTAACCATACAGGGAGAACAACTTACCTAATACACCACTAGGTTCAATAGGATACTCAAGGATTGATGTAGCTGGTGCCAATGTGTAGGGGTATTCGTAGGGTGTGTAGATTAACCCAGCCTCGGGCCCTGGAGGAACTATTGCAGCAGTAGGGTGAGGAGTTCCGTTTGGCATGACAGCGGTCTGTATCTGTCTGATCAAAGGCATTATGGTAGGGCCAGCCGGCGTCGGAGTGCGCAGGGCAGCTGGTGGGAGCACGGGCGCAGGCCCAGTGATAATCCTCGGAGCAGCCTGGGCCGTCGCTGCAAGAGAAAAGGCAAGGGCTGCTACAGTAAGCAAAGAAATTTAGAAGGAAGTACAGAGACAGCAGTGTAAAACATGGAAAATGAGAGGGAAGGAGGAAAAGGAAAAAGCAGAAAAGAAGAAAAATAAAAGGAAATCATTAGTACATGCGCTGATCACACAAAAATGCCAAAGCACACCAATCAAATGCAAAACAGCTTCCCCTTTCCCAAAGTGATTAAGAATAAATGTGAAAAATTTAAAAAGCCACGGGGGGGGGAGGGGCGGGGATGAGACCATTAAAATAGGTTATATTTATTTACTTCATGTATTTGGTATGTCTATATTTTTAAGATCTCATGAGACTAAAGGTACATGCAGAAGCACAAGAAAACACTTGCATTAAAAGATGTTAAAAACACTGTAATTGGAGTCCACAGAAATAACAGTTTTAGTGTATTTCTAAAGAGTAGCTTCAGTTTCAAATGAAGGAAACAGTAATTTTCATTCTATTAACTTAGCCAAAATAACCAATAGTTATTAATTTCCTGCACTTGTAGTGATTAACTTCTTCATAGAAAATATAAAAAAAGTCACATTCCTCAACACATGACTATTAATGATATACTCATTTTCATGAGTAAATTAAAGCCAACCATTTATAAAAAGTAATCACTCTAAACACACTAGGGTGTCTATATTTTGGAAAGCTGGCTATGTCTTTAAAATTCTATACCTGTAATTTAAATGATATTATGTTCATATGAATGATGAATAAAACTTAGATGGTCTCAAAATATAAATTTCGCATTATTTCATTTTAAATATAAAAAAGCAATCCTCTTACAGTTTACAAAAGCATGCACAATACATTAAGGGGAAAACAGGATTAAAAATAGTATCATCTACTGCTCTCTGTGAACTCATGTATGAAATCAATAGAGAAAAAAAATACTGGAGGAAAACCATGCAAGCAAGGTGAAAGAACAGAATTCAACAGAAGAATCACTGCATTCATATATATTCCAAATTAGCTTTTAGTTTTTAGAAAAAACTTCTCCTTTGCATAAATGTAACAAAATAAACTAGAAGTCTTAAATCTGTAGTTAACAAAACTTTTTTTGAAACTCTTGAATTCAGAAGCTGAAATTTCAACAAAAGAATAAAAGAAAAAGCTTATAAACTCAAAACTTAGGCATGCTGGTGTAAAATAAAATCAAGAGTGCCCTCATTCTTGAAAACAGTACAAAAATGGAACAGTGAGCCCCATATCAAGTGACAATTGTTTCAACTCTTCACTTTAACTGTTTGTACATTGTGCTGCCAAAAGGAGAGGGGTCTGCGGACAAAACAGCTGAGACAGCTGTACGCTCTGGTCTTACGTGATTTAATGTTGGCATCTCTGTAGGTGCCGTTGAGAATCGCAAGCTCCATCAGCTGCATCTTCTTCAGGCTGTCTTCTCCCTCTGCCTATACGTGGAGAAGACAAGAGCACTAAGCACCTGGAACAGTCTGTACACATTACAGCCCTATCGGTGCAAAAACCTTAGAACAGGTGTCACGTCACTACAGCCACTGGTTTCAACCGGGGAAAAAAGATCCAGGAAACAAAAGGTGAGTGGGTGAGTGAGTGAGTGAGTGAGTGCTCAGTCACTCAGTCATGTTCAACTCTTTGTGACCCCATGGACTGTAGCCCACCAGGCTCCCCTGTCCATGGGATCCTCCAGGCAAGAACGCTGGAGTGGGCTGCCATTTCCTTCTCCAGAGGAAACAAAAGGTGCTACATGCTAAAGCCCATTCAGTAATGGGATATTAACACACAAGATGCTCTCAACTGCCACCAGCTCCATTTCTATTTGGACACTTCTTACGTAAGGCTTCCCTGGTGGCTCAAGAGGTTAAAGCATCTGCCTGCAATGCGGGAGACCTGGGTTCGATCCCTGGGTCAGACAGATCCCCTGGAGAAGGAAATGGCAACCCACTCCAGTATTCTTGCCTGGAGAATCCCATGGACGGAGGAGCCTGGTAGGCTAGAGTCCATGGGGTCACAAAGAGTCGGACGTGACTGAGTGATTTCACTATGTAAGCTACACTGATGTATTAACAATCACTTAAAAAGCTTTACTTTTAAATGGAATCAATGAAAATGTTAGGTAAATTAAATATAGTATAGTCTCTACAGTATCTACCATTTTAAAGAGTCTAAATTTTCATTAAAAGACAAAAAACAAAAATAAACTGGGATTTTAAACATGTAAGATTCAACTGTGGTATTCAGGTAAGGAAATTTTAATTCTCCAAAAGAGGAAAATTTAACAAAATCATAAACATAAGAATTTCTAAAAATCTGGTCTACATTCTGGTTTCTTATCCCAAAATCCCTTTCTCCCCTCAATTAGGAAATGCTATCAATTCTAAAGCAAATCAGTCTTTAAGATCATCTGATACACTATCCAAGCCATGTAAAACTTCACAGCGAAAAGCAGCACTACTAATATTAATAAGTATACACCAGGCAAAAACCAGGGATGTCTCTGACATCAAACTGTTAGGCCATTTCCTTAACCTTGGACTTGCCCCACCCTCCTTATTTACTTATTTACTTATTCACTCTTGCTCTTGGCATTATTGGTTTATTACCAAAACTACTATAATGTGTTAAGAGTATCTGTTCTCCAATCAATCTATGCCTAATGGCCAGTTAACTGCACAAATCACAACTTCCATCTTAATGTTTCTTGATAGGCTCATGTCTTAAAACCCTTGTAGTCTCTTACTAGCTAAAAAAAATAATAATAATACATTTAAGCTACTTTTGGTCTGATCCCAAAAATCTTCTCAAGTTAAATCAATGAATCTCCTACTATCTGTTATCTTATGGCATAAATCAAACCAAATCACTTCCTGTTACTCATCTCTGTGCCTCCTCCTATTGCCTCCATCTTGACTGCTTCTCTGCACTCCACGCTACCCCTCATCCCTCTTCTCAAATCCTACTTTATCCTTGCAGACTTCAATCTAAATGCTACCTTCTTAGAGGGTCATCCCTAGAGCATATGTTTCTGCTTTGAGTTAAAGTTTGTTGTATACCACAACTACCAAGAAACGAGCAAGCTACCTGAGTGCAAAGCCTAGTTCCCATTTATCACTGCCTATCTTCCTGATCCACCTCATCTCCCCAAGTCATTTGCTAGGAGTTATTTTTAAATGATCACTATGAGATATCTTTAACTTTATTTAGAAATCTCAAATGTTTAAATCCTACAGAATGAACTTAAGCCACAGAAAAATGAGGTTCACCCATGAAGAAGTGGTAGAAACAGAATTATGTGCTGCTCACATATTTTACACATTATACTCCCAGGCCTTAACATTTTAAAATGAAAGAAACCCAATGATACGTTTTTCTGATGTAACATTGGTCCTTCTTGAGTCAAGAAAGGAGCAGGTAACAAGCTTCTCAGCCCTTTCCTATTATACAAAACTCTGTCCCTGGCACTGTAACAGCAAATAGGGTACCATAATTTGTAACAAAAAGAACTGTTAAGGGGACTTTTAACAAACTACAAAAAAAGTTTCTTTAGATAAGTGAAAACAGCATGAACAACTTTTAGTGTGCCACTGATGACTTTTCAGAAACCTACTTGCAGTTATAGAAAGTGAAGAAGATACTTGCACTCTGTGGAACTACTCTTCCTGATTCCTGTGAAGGTGAGCAGATAAATTAAAAAAAAGTAGTAATATGATTTACTTGAAAGATACAACAATTACTTGCTAAAGAAAAATAGTAAGCATTATCACTGGAGGAGAAGAATTAGAAATATACTAGGATAAAACTCCTTTAACTTGTCCACTGAAAGCTAACAATACTGAAAATTAAAACTTAAGTTGTTTCCAATTTAAACCTAATTAAAAGACACTCGCTCCTTGGAAGAAAAGCTATGATAAATCTAGACAGTGTATTCAAAAGCAGAGACCTCACTTTGCCAACAAAGGTCTATACAGCCAAAGCTATGATTTTTCCAGTAGGCATGTACAGATATGAGAGTTGAACCATAAAGAAGAGTGAGTGTCAAAGAATTGATGCTTCAAACTGGTGCTGGAGAAGACTGTTGAGAGTCCCCCGGACAGCAAGGAGACCAAACCAGTCCATCCTAACGGAAGTAAACCTTGAATATTCAATGGAAGGAGTGATGCTGAAGCTGAAGCTCCAATACTTTAGACCCTGATGTGAAGAGCCAACTCACTGGAAAAGACCCTGCTGCTGGGAAAGATTGAGGGCAGGAGGAGAAGGGGGTGACAGAGGATGAGATGGTTGGAGGGACATGACTCAATGGACATGATTATGAGCAAGCTCCAGGAGTTGGTGATGGACAGGGAAGCCTGGTATGGGGTCGCAGAGTGGGACATAACTGACTGACTGAACAACAGCAACAGAATACTAAAAGAAGTATATAAACTATACCTTATTTAAATAGAAAGAAAGACAGTAAGTATACCTTCAGTCATCTTCCATAGTGAAAAAGTGCTACATATTTGAAAATGTCTGAAAATTAAGCAGAAATAAAGATGAAAGAAATGAAGAGTCACAATGCCTCACACACAGTGCTGTACAAAGAAGAGGTGCTTGAACACATGTTTTCACTGAACAGTTTCTTTTGGGTAACAGTATAACCATACTCATTAGCTGGTGATGCAGTGTCAAACTTGGGAGAAAGACAAAGAAAAAGATGATGGAAGAAATACATGTGTGCATGTGTAGGGCACGTGTATACAGGTGTGTGCATGCACATTCGCACGGTGTAGGAAACAAGAAAATCCCACCTAGGGACGTCAGCAGAGGAGAGGAAGAACCCATGCAGCCCCGTGTGCACTGGGTGGTGTCAGTGACGTGCGCCCTGGTGACAGTCACCGGAGGCCGCTGACACAAGGGACAAATCACGGTATACACTGCGTCGCGTGGCGTGGGGCAGGCCACCCTGACGTCTCCTGGCAGAACAGCCCAGAATCAGCCTCTCTTGCATCCTCAGCACTCCCACCCACTCTGCACTCACAGAACATGATGCTCTGTGTCTCAAGACACACTGGATATTTGAGTACTCTAGTTTTGGGGGTACTGTGAATAAAGCTGCTATGAAAATTCTTGTACAAGGCTTTTTTGGGTAAACTTCAGTTTTCAATTCTCTTGGATAATTACCTAGAAGTGGAATTGCTGGGTCATGGGGTAAATGTATTTTGCATGGAAGACATTATATAAAGATTACTTGAACTCAGTGGGATAACAACAGACTATAAACATACTTCTCTGAACTTTTTGGGTTCTGCAATTAAGGATGACAAATTATGGGTCTATACAAATATATATAACTTCTGCATATATTACTTAACATACAGCTATGTTATCAGCTATATATAACAGCTATGTTAAAGTGCTAGAAATAGTTCATGGTTAGTATTAGATCAGAGTAACATTTTAAAGTAGAACAATTTATACACTGTTCTACCTTATTAGAATTAGATATTAAATCCTCATCATCTAAGCATTTACGTTTCATAACAGATCTATGGCACTGGTACTTCATTATCCCCAAAGCTCAGAAAGGTTAGGTAGCTTACCAAATGTCACAATGCCAAACTGGCTTTCAACCAGAGTACCTGATCCAAAGTCCTCATTATACCTTCTGCAATGTAATTTATGGTGACTTCAAGTGGAAGTATCTTTTGAATTCATGAAAGAATTCACATAAGAAAAATGAACGTAATGTAATTAATTACAACAGAGAGCTAAAACAAATATGTGAATATTTCCAACTAACTGAAATGTCAACTAGCCCAATAATTTGAACTACTGCCTGTAATAAAAGCCCGAACTTTCTAGCTTAGCATTCAAGGTGCTGAGTAACTTCTAAAGGCAGGCCTTTCTGCAAATGTTTTGCACTAGTAGAAATCGTCTGTCCACTGTCTCCTGGAATATACTTCGAGCTTTTCCGCCTCTAAGCGAGAGGAGGCCTGGTCCAGAAGCATGCTGCGTGCCTCTTCTTGCAGCCCAGGCAGATCACTGGCCTCTCCAGAGTTCAACCTTTCCTAAACATTTCTAAATTCATGCTACTCCTTTTGGGATAATCAATCACATACAGCCATGAGGAAGAAGGTATCTCTTCTGTTTTTTCATTTTTTTTTTTTTTTTAAGGAAATCTCATGACTTGTAGCTATGAATCAACGAACAGCCAATAAACCAGTCTTCTTTTAGCCTGCAATGCCTCACAAATATGAACCTTCTCAATACATTTTTAAAAATTGATTCTTTTCTATAAATTTGAAATAATGAGTAGAAAAGGTTTTCCAAGCATTAAATAAAAAGTACGTAACTTAATTCACTAGGAGAACAGGGCTGAACAAGTAATAAAGAGAACGAGTGACAAAGTTTATAAAGAATTAATACCAATCATTACCTGCATCTGTTTCTGTCAGCTAAAAAGTCTGACAAAGAACCTGACTAACTTAAATTTAAACAGAGGGCTTTACACAGGGCAGTGACGTACAGGGCCTGAAAGGCTTGCTTTGGTATTTTGTGAATGGACGGTTTGGGGCTCAAGTATGATTAGAGACCCAGCCATCAGCTTTAACCCAGTCCAGGGGACAGAAGAACTGGGCGGTGGGCGGGGCTGGGGGCAGGTACCAACCCTGACAGAGAAGTGAGTTAAAGCGACAGGACTCGATGACTGACTGGACAGAGTGGAGGGAAAAGGCAACGTTAAAGAATGACATTCAGGTTTAAAGGCGAAGGGATATGGGATCAAAAGTTCTGTTTGGAAATATGAAGCTTGAAATGCTTAAACACCCCAGTGGAGATGCCAAGGAGATGGCTAATACAAATCTGAGGTCTACTTCCTAACTTAGCATATAAAGAGCTAGCAGAAAAATTACCTCCCACTCCATTTTCACAGTATTTTTCTTCAATTTCAAGCTGACCTGCTATACGCTTCCAAAGGCTGGGTTTAGGACTCTACATAGTTCTGTCTTCCAGGCCAGCTGGTGAGTTAGGTGCCCACAAATGAGACTCATCAAGCGGCATCAAAGGGAGACCCAAGTGCTGGCTGAGGGTGGAAGGGGCGCCCCTCCTGTGCCAGCTGCTCTCGGCCCTGCACCTTCTCAGGGCAGCTCCGCCCAGGCTCCAGAGTTCTTCCCCAGCACTTCTAGAACCAGCCTCACAGAGCAGCCCCACCCTTAGGCACAACCAGTGTACACACTCTTGTGAGCTGCTGAGCTTCTGTGTCAGCCAAGGGGCAGCTCTGTCAGAGATCCTGCCTCTGCACAGAACTCTCTCCACTTCTGTGATGGTAATATGGCGATAGCAGCACCATTCTCTCTCTTTTATCTCCCAGTCCTGGGATAATAGTCAATTCCTAGAGCTTCTAAAACTGTATTACACTCTGTCTCCTTTCTCCTGTTTTAGTCTTCAACACCCATTTAACAAATTACTTTATTCTCTCTGTTGAAAGATCTAGTGTGGTCTCTGTTTTCCTGACTGAAGAGGAGGCTCTGCAGCACTACTTTACAGAATCTGAATTTCTCCGTCTGATACTTATGGTCACATCAGCTTCCTTTCCTTTTTATGTCACCAACTTTATTTTGTGTCAAAAATTTAAGCAGATGATCTGCTATTTCTTTAGATTATTTTAAGGCTCCCTAATTCCATGTCTTTCCTTCTCCCACTGTTCAGTTAACAGAGGCAACTGAGTACCTGCTAGGATGCAGATACTCTGCTAACCAGCCCAACACACCAAAAGAATGATGTTCACAAACTGAAGCACATTAGAGGGATCTCCAGAATCGTAACAGAAACTCAGTATCAGAAAGAGTTCACCTGGGTAATACAGCCTGATTGTCTTTTACAAAGCAAGCCCTTAGTTCAAATAAGGGCAAAAAAGACTGTTCCTCTGAAAAATTTGTGGGTCAGAATGTTAGAGACGCAGTTAAGAGGGGAAAAACCCTAGCATATATTTTTCTATTTCCCATTCTCCCATTTAAGCACAATCCCTGGTTTAGCAGCAACAACTTAACACTGATAAAGCAAAGTAAGACACTGAGAGAGCATGAGGCATTTTATTTCATTTTAAAGCTTAAAGCACTCACTCACTCACTGTCAAAGACCTATACACAAAGCTCCATAAACTATTATATAAGACTAACAAATACTTTTGGGATAATACATTGTCTTTTTTTGACAAGCTATAGATTCATCTAAAAGTTCTGACAACCTCAGAAGAGCCATGTCTCATTAGAAAGCATTTATTCCTTTCTATATCAAATACTGTATAATTTGAAATATTACTTTTTATAGTAAGCTTAACATAAATGACAACCTTTTGAAAGATTTCCATGACCCACAACTCAGGCAGCATACTAGTATCAGTAGATCCACACCTTTATAGGAAAAAAAAACCCCAAAACCCTAAGGTTGACTGTATTTTAGGTGGACTTTATCAAACTATATGGTTGGTGCTATAGAAGGATGGCTACAAACCGTGAACTCAGGAGAGCCTTATTCGATAGGAGAAGGCAAGGAGTGGGAACCTGAAAACAGCGGTCTGAAAATCTGTTATGAGAGGTATACAGAAGCAGCGGGAAACACTATTCTGTGACAGAAGCTGACGCAAGAGTGTAATGGAGACCAGGTGGACAGCGTGGGCAAGGATCACAAACCTCTGTAAGGATCCGACGATGACTACGGACTGCCTACAATACACACAGCAGTACGGGGACAGAATCTGCCACTCAGTTTTAATCATCTACAGGAATTCTTTCATTTTTTACTAGGAGATATTCATCCTATTTCTGAGTTATCAAGCACAGTCTAATGACCTCAATGAGAGCAGATGCAGAAAGCCACATGGTCCTTAGAGCAACCTGAGGTCACCACTACCAGTTTTCCTTATATTCAAAATACTGAATACTTTTGGATATAGTCATTATGGTGAGGTCCTTAATTTTGGTTGATTCCCACCTTAATGTTTTTCCTTTGTTGCTTCATAAGGTACACCTTCATTACACACTGTTGACTAGAACTCTGAGCAAACTCAAGGCCAGAGGAAAGCAGAGCAGGACAGCAGAGAGACGGTGACTCTCCTCAAACGCCAGGCGGCCGCCTGACCTCCCGGGGGCACGACAGCAGCACAGGCAGGGGCGGCAGATCAGGGCGCCGTTTGCACTGTAACTGTTTCAGATCATGGAGACACTGAACAGTTTTCCTTGGTCAGAAAAAAATAATTAGTTCATTTTTTGAAGATTTGTTTCCCCTGAAATTTGAGTAACCTTTTCTATTTTAAGTGTTTACAGAGAATTTAACCTTTGTTATCTGGCTTAATCCTCTTAATTACTTAATTAAAGGTATATAAGACAGCTGTTATCTCTTTCACTGGCTGCACTTTAGGGTAAAATTAAACAAAAGATAGGAACTATGTAGATAAAGCACTCTTACTCTGAGTGTAAAATACTTCTTACACTCAGCCATCCAACGAAAGCGAGGAAGCAGGGTTTGCTTTAGTCACACCTGAAGATTCAAATAATACAAAATAAAAACTTGGAAACAACACATTCCTCTGGGAATGAAAAATATTTCACTTCTGAAGTAATTTGCAAATACTTTACTTCCTAAGTGGAAACTTATAAAGCAATCTAAAAACCTCATTTTAAAGTAGGCATTAAAGTAGGCATAAATCAGGAAAAAGCAAGGGGATTCTAGAAAAACATCTACTTCAGCTTCATTGACTACATGAAAGCCTTTGTGTGGATCACAACAAACTGGAAAATTGTTAAAGAGATGGTTAATACTAGACCACCTCACCTGTCTCCTGAGAAACCTGTATGCAGGTCAAAAAAGTAACAGTTAGGACAGGACATGGAAAAACAAATTGGTTCAAAACTGAGAAAGGAGCTTATCAAGGCTGCATACTGTCACCCTGTTTATTCAACTTATATGCAGAGTACATCATGTGAAATGCCGGGCTGGATGAAGCAAAAGCTAGAATCAAGATGGCCAGGAGATATCAACTACTTCAGATATGCAGCTGATACCCATTCTAGTGGCAGAAAGCAAAGAGGAACTAAACAGCCTCCTAATGAAGGTGAAACAGGAGAGTGAAAAAGCTGGCTTAAAACTCAACATTCATAAAACTAAGATCGTGGCATCTGGTCCCATTGCTTAAGGGCAAATAGATGGGGAAAAAGTGGAAACAGTGACAGATTTTAGTCACTTGAGCTCCAAAATCACTGAGGATGGTGACTGCAGCCATGAAATTAAAAGGTGCTTGCTCCTTGGAAGAAAAGTGATGACAAACCTAGATAGCATGTTAAAAAGCAGAGACATCACTTTGACAACAAAGGTCTATATAATCAAAGCTATGGTTTTTTTAGCAGTCATGTATGGTTCAGTTCAGTTGCGTCCAACTCTTTGTGACCCCATAGACTGTAGCACACCAGGCCTCCCTGTCCATCACCAACTCCTGGAGCTTCCTCAAACTCATGTACATCAAGTCAGTGATGCCATCCAACCATCTCATCCTCTGTCGTCCCCTTCTCCTCCTGCCTTCAATCTTTCCCAGCATCAGGGTCTTTTCCAATGAGTCAGTTCTTCGCATCAGTGGAGCTTCAGCATCAGCATCTGTCCTTCCAACGAATACCAGGACTCATTTCCTTTAGGATGGACTGGTTTTGATCACCCTGCAGTCCAAGGGACTCTCAAGAGTCTTCTCCAACACAATTCAAAAGCATCAATTTTTCCATGCTCAACTCTCTTAAGGGTCCAACTCTCACATTCGTACATACTGGAAAAACCACCGCTTTGACTAGACAGACCTTTGTTGGCAAAGTTATGTCTCTGCTTTTTAATATGCTGTCTAGGTTGGTCACAGCTTTTCTTCCAAGGAGCAAGTGTCTTGACTTCATGGCTACAGTCACTGTCATGTACAGAGCTGGACCATAAATAAGGGCTACTGCTGAAGAACTGCAGTGTTGGAGAGTCCCTTGGACAGCATGAGATTAAATCAGTCAACCCTAAAGGAAATGAACCCTTAATATTCATTGGAAAGATTGATGCTGAAGCTGAAGCTCCAACAGTCTGTCCATCTGATGCAAAGAGCCGACTCACTGGAAAAGACTCTGATGCTGCAAAAGACTGAAGGTAAAGGAGAAGAGGGTGACAGGATGAGATGGTTGGATGGCATCATTGACACAACAGACACGAGTTGAGCAAACTCTAGGAGATGGTGAAGGACAGGGAAGTCTAGCATGCTGTGGTCCACGGGGTCACAAAGAGTTGGACACGACTTAGTGACTGAACAATAAATCCACTCTGCTTAAGCAAGCTGATTATGCACAGTCATTTTGGGTTTGGGCTCTTCATTTTGGGCTTGGCTGCTATTCTAAGGTGTTTTATGAATAGTAAGAATCACACCATATCCAATAATGAACCCATAAATTAGTAACACAAAATTACTAACAGAAACAAAATTGAAAAGTAGTGGAAAAAAATGATAAATGCTGAAAAGCGTTATAAGAACCCAGGAGTTATTTTCTTCAAAGAGCAGACAAATCTTACTGTAAATTGCAGATGACAGCTGTGTACTGTGACCTGATGCTGTCAGTCGTTCAGTCCTGTCCGACTCTCTGTGACCCCTGGAACTGTAGCCTGCCTGGCTCCTCTGTCCATGGAATTTTCCAGACAAGAATACGGAGTGGGCTAACATTTCCTACTCCAGGGAATCTTCCCACCTCAGAGATCGAACCTGCATCTCTTGCATCTGCTGCACTGGCAGGTGGATTCTCTATTACTATCGGCACCTGGGAAGCCCCAAGGGCTTGGATGAATGTTTAAACCATACATACGGAGAAGACTCTTGAGAGTCCCTTGGACTCCAAGGAGATCAAACCAGTTAATCCTAAAGGAAATCAGTCCTGAATATTCACTGGAAGGACAGATGCTGAAGCTGAAACTCCAATACTTTGGCCACCTGATGTGAAGAACTGACTCAATGGAAAAGACCTTGATGCTGGGAAAGATTGAAGGCGGGAGAAGGGGACGACAGAGGATGAGATGGTTGGATGGCATCACTGACTCAATGGACATTGAGTTTGAGCAAGCTCTGGGAGTTGGTGCTGGATAGGGAAACCTGGCGTTGCTGCAGTCCATGGGGTAGCAAAGAGTAGGACATGACTGAGTCACTGAACTGTACCGTAGTACCAACAGGAGCACCTGGAAGGGAACAGGTCTGCTCAGGTTGCCAAGAAATTCCCTATGACACCTGATGAGTTTATCAAGGAAGGGAGGCACCAACTTCCCTCCCAGTCTGGTGGTTAGGACTCTGTGCTTCCATTGCAGAGGGCACAGGTTCCATTCCTGGTCTGGGAACTAAGATCCTGCATGCCTCATGAAGCATACAAAAGCAAAACGAAACAAAAACAAAAAGGGAAGAAAGGCATCTGCCTCATAGATTGCTTTCCATACACACTAAACTGATTTACTTTGAAAAAAGTACCAATGATGTTCCACCAAGGAAGGCAAAAACAGTAATATCTTAAGCAGGATCATTATTTACTAGGATATGCCCAAGAACTGTATGCAGAAAACACTGAAATGATTGAGACTTATGAACAAATTGACTCAGGTATTATTGTCTTTTCAAATTTGGGCTTCCCTGATGGCTCTGTAGTAAAGAATCTGCCTGCAATGCAGCAGACCTGGGTTCGATCCCTGGGTCAGGAAGATCCCCTGGAGAAGGGAACAACAATCCACTCCAGTATTCCTGCCTGGAGAATTCCATGGATAAAGGAGCCTGGCAGGCTACGGTCCATGGCGTTGCAAAAAGTCAGACAAAATCTAGGTGCTTCTATATTGCTTTAAAATTGTAATTTAAAATTATCCATAATCTACTACTATATGAAAACATCATTATTCCTATGTAGGTTTCACTATGAATGGAATTTTTCCTTTCTTATTTGCTATTCAATTTTATGTCCTACTATTTTTATAAAATATTCCACCAAAATTTTTTATATTATAGTTCCTGAAATTCTAAAATAAAATTATATTCGTTACATAAATGTTTACTGAAACACTATCTCTTGGATAGTTTTTACCTAACAAATAGTTTGCCCTCGAGAAAACTGGTGGTGGGGGTGGGGATGGAGGAGTGGGGAAAGGAGCCAGACACATAAAATTAAGCAATTAAAACAAACTGACAATAAGGACTTTCCAGAAACACAGTGCAAGAGTGCTGAACTAAATTTGGGTTGGTGATGAACAGGGGAGGGAAGGCTCTGGGGCATCAATACACAATGTGAGACTCAAAGGATGAGTAAGAGTTAAAGAGATAAAGAGGAAAAAGAATGAAGTTGGTTCTGAAAAAAAGAACATGTTCAAAAATTTAGAATCAAGAGTATGAAATAAATAACGAAGCTGGTAAGGTTAATAACAGTTTGCAAGTCATGCTCAAGCAATTGGATGTACTCCCTGGAATAATTAGAAGTCATTCAAGTGTTTTAACCTAAGGAGAGTCATGATTAGGTTTCTATTTTAGAAGCATCACTTTAGCTTCAGTAAGGAGAATATTTGGAAAAATACAGCAAGATCATAAAGATTAAGAGGCAATTATAGGTTCCTAATCCAAGCAACACATAATGATGTGTGAACTGAGCTAATTCCAGTGGGGATGGAGAGTTAAAAATAGGAAGGAGAGAGGGTCAGAGGATAAAACCAACTGTACGTGTGTCAGGTGGGGCTGAACGGTTCCCCACGGCTCAACATTAACCTGTTTTATAAAGAACACTGTTATAAACTGCTCTCCTGATTGGGGATTATTTCTTTTGGATAAATACCATGAAGATGAATTGCATTTATTTACTCCCCACTTCATTCCAGAAGATGCACACATCTTCCTAAACAGTGTCCTAAACAGGCTTTTCCAGTGTGCACGGTCACACAGAGGTATGGGAGAGGAAACTCAGCCGCAACTTGAGGGAGTACCAGGCATCTAGCCCAGGAGAAAAGTCAGAGAAGGTAAGAGTCATGTGCTATTAAGAGACAGGATCAGAACCTGGTGATAAAGCAGATGGGAAGGAGGGGGTCTGCAGGTAAGCAGAGGGGAAATGAAGGACACCTGACTTCCAGGCAACTAATGCCATCCACAGAGAACACGAGGGAGCAATCCCTGTGTGAGAAGGACAGGGAATGATGTGATTTTAGGTCTGGACACTTTATGTTTGAGATGCCAAGACGTCATCCACAGGGAGGTGTTGAAAACACTGGTGATCCGGAGTTGAAGATCAAAAGCATAATAAAAAACGATCACCATGGCAGTGCTCCTCGGAGACACAGTTACTGATGAGACTGCCCAAGAAGAACAAACGGGAGAGATCACTCTGAAAAAGTATTCACTTTTAGTGAGAGCATGACATTTCTGAGAACTACTGAGTGATCAAAAAGGTAACTGGGAAACTAATTAGTTCTGTCCTATTCTCATGTATATTACTAAATCTAAACCTTTCTGGTCTTGAGCCTGGTAAATAGCAGTTTCTCAATGTAAGTTTGTGAAATGAATTGCTTCTGACAGTCACCAAGTCTTTTAATATAAAAAAATTATAACAAGTATGTTGTAATTCCACAGGTGCTAAATTCAATAATCAAGGAATTTTATTTAAACAGAGCATACTGTCATCCCTCACAGAATTCATAAAACAGTATCACAATGTAAGTGAATTCACGAATCTGCTAACTTATTTGGAGATACTATATTTGATAAAGATGTTTAATTAAAAAACATATGCTATGTCAGTTTAATTTATATTTGATTTTAATATACTTAAATGATTTTAATGTATATTAAAGATTATTTTTTCCACAAAGGCATTAAAAATTAAGAAAATAATAGACAAAACACATCCACTTACATAACCCTGCAGTATAAATATAGGCTTCAGAGAAATTCCCATAAAGGAGAAATCTTGTTGTTAAAAAGTATCACTTTTGAAATTAAATTTTCAAAATTCAGTTATCAAAAATACAGAAGGCAATTCAAGCCATGAGCTATGACTGAATCCTTAATATACTTCTTAAATCTCTCAATGGTAGCTACCTGAATTTTACTTATAAATACTGTAATTCTAAGACATTTGAAATGTTGTCAAGAAAAATTGACTGTAAGGATAAAAAAAATAAGGAGCAATTAAATAAAATACAGGGTGTTTGGTTTTCTTAACATTTTTGCAATTCAATTTCAGTGTACATTAGTACAGAGTGAATGGATTACAAACGCTTCACCTATATAAAAGGAACATGATGCTACTTACCAACCATCAGAAGGGCATGCAAACAAATTAAAGGGATGTATGAAAATAACTGAACTAAAGACACACTGAGACACTACTCACCTATTTTTCTATTAAATAATTTAAATTCTTTAATAAAATATATTTTATATTAGTTTTAGAGATCTGTGTAGAGTATCATACATTTAATAGGGAAACAGATAAAAAAACTAAAATGCATTATCCCAGCCAGTGAGTGGCATATTTAATTACGGAATAAAAACATTAAAATTTAAAAATAAATGGGCTCAAGCAAGTGTAAAACGCTACACAGGAGATTCAACAGGCAAATTATGAGGGATGCATGGAACAAGAGATTAAAACGGAAGGACTTCCTATATAAACTGTAAAAATATTTCCTAGAGAGTAAACATACACTGCCCTATTACTCTAAGCCTAGAATCCCTTGCTTTAAAAGTTACAAGCTATCTAAACAGTCAACTCCCACAGAATCTGTACTTAGAAAAGCTATCCCTCAACAAATCCTTCTAAGAATAAAAAGGAGGGTGTTTCTTCAGTCTTTATTTATGAGACCTTGTACATAAGACACATTTTATTATCACCTAGAAGCTTCATTAAAAGTGAAGCTTCAAGTCTGAGGAAAAGCTCCTCTGTTTAAAAAAGCCTGACCCCATTGCCAGACAACATTAAGGCTGGATGGGGAGTAAAGAGACCTCAGTGACAGTGAGTGACAGTGACTGAAGTCTTAAAATCTACACTTTGTCATGCTTTCTTAATTTAATCTGCATGTATGGACTGTATGACCTGCCTCCTGAGAAATCTGTATCCAGGTCAAGAAGCAACAGTTAGAACTGGATATGCAACAACACATTGGTTCTAAATTAGGAAAGGAGTACATCAAGGAGGTATGTTGTCACCCTGTTTATTTAACTTCTATGCAGAGTACATCATGAGAAATGCTGGACTAGAGGAAGCACAAGCTGGAATCAAGACTGTCAGGAGAAATATCAGTAACTCCAGTTACGCAGATGAACACCACACTTATGGCAGAAAGCGAAGAACTACTAAAGAGCCTCTTGATGAAAGTGAAAGAAGAGAGTGAAAAAGTTGGCTTAAAACTCAACATTCAGAAAACTAAGATCATGGCATCTGGTCCCATCATTTCATGGGAAACAGATGGGGAAACAGTGTCAGACTTTATTTTTCTGGGCTCCAAAATCACTGCAGATGGTGACTGCAGCCATGAGATTAAAAGACGCTTACTCCTTGGAAGAAAAGTTATGACCAACCTAGACAGCATATTAAAAAGCAGAGACATTACTTTGTCAACAAAGGTCTGTCTAGTCAAAGCTATGGTTTCTCCAGTAGTCATGTATGGATGTGACAGTTGGACTATAAAGAAAGCTGAGCGCCGAAGAATTGATGCTCTTAAACTGTGGTGTTGGAGAAGACTTTTGAGAGTCCCTTGGACTGCAAGGAGATCCAGTCAGTCCTAAAGGAAATCAGCCCTGAATATTCTTTGGAAGGGCTGATGCTGAAGCTGAAACTCCAATACTTTGGCCACCTGATGAGAAGAACTGACTGCTTGGAAGAGACCCAGATGCTTGGAAAGATTGAAGGGAGGAGGAGAAGGGGACGACAGAGGATGAGACGGTTGGATGGCATCACAGATTCAATGGACATGAGTTTGAGCAACCTCCGGGAGTTGGTGATGGACAGGGAGGCCTGGCATGCTGCAGTCCATGGGGTCGCAAAAAGCTGGACACAACTGAGCAACTGAACTGACAGTCTGCTATCTATCCAAAGACACAGAGCTTTAATTATTTGTGAAAACTCTAGCTGGAACAATGTTCCTGTAGCTGGTCTAATGCAGAATAAACAAACAGCACAGCTAACACTGTGGGTGGGGCATACAGGGAAACTGATGTAAAATCCTATTAAAATGTATTCAGTAGTTCTACTCTGAAAAAAAAAAAAAAAAAAAAAAGCACATTTCAATTCCTGAAAGAACTTTTCTCTCTCACCACGTTTATCAAGAAGTATACACCGACTCCCATCAGAGAGCCCTACACTCAGCCTCATGTCACGCCATTGTGATTCCAGGACTTCTAGCACTTCCACAATGGTCTTTGTATTCCACATTTAAATGAGATTTTCGGAAAGTCTTACTTATAGTTGGGTCTAGTTTAATTAAGGTTTAACAACAATCTCAGAAACACAAAATCAGATTCAGGTAACTACTTTGATATATTAATACAATTTATATCTTTAGTAAAGATTAAACTATAAAATTCATTTCTTATACTTTAAAAAAATTTATTTTATACTTTCTCATCTGAATTAAACAATCATCATGTGTAACTTGCATCTACAATTTAAGGCCACGAAGGTTATTTAACAGCAACCAATTTTTCCCTTTCCTTACAAAACTATAATCTTGTGGCTTGAAAATGTTAACAGACGTCCCCCGATCACCCAGAGGAACCTATTCATTGTGTAAGTCTCATATTTAAAAATTTTAAATACCTAAATTTCACTGAATGTTTTTTCTGGAGAGCAGATATAAAGCACCAAATGCAAGAACTATCACTATTACTGATACCTTGAGGACGAATGAGGTTATACACGCTTAGAGAGATATTCATCACCTGAGGCGTTTAAGGCAACATTTCCTCACTAAAAAGTCATTACACTAAAACCCAGATCTGTGGAGAGACAGGGAAAGACAGAGCTCTCTCTGCAAGTTTTTTACATGCAACCTAAATAATCCTATTTACAAGTATGAGTACCTCATCTGTTTTCCAAAAAGCTTTAAATGTTCATCTTTGTGTGACAAATATGAGAAGGGTAAAGATACCTCTTTATTATATGCCCTAAGCAAAAAATTAATCTTAATGTTTATTAAAACAAAACACTTAATAGCATTACTTGAAGATATGTTTAACTTAGGAAGACAAACTTATGTTTACAATTTTCACTTTTTTCTCCAGATATCTGGAACAAAATATTTCTCCTTAAATTTGTTTACTGTACTGTATTTAGTGAAAATACAAGCCTTAATAACAGGATCATCCACATGGCAGCATGGATCAGCTTATTCTCATGAAGAATTTAAGAAGCTATCAGCCTTCTGTACAGTCTTGCCTATATAAGAGGAAGCAAGGACTGGTTCCTTTCAAACCTGTAATTTATGAGTTTATTCAAACCCGCCAAATTGTTTTACGTAAACGCCTCTCACATTTAAAAATTCCCATGGCAACTCATTTAGTTTGGCAGACAGGAAGACCCAAATTCAATCCTTTTATCCTGCAGCTAAACCATTACAATGGTAATTCTGCTCTGACACTCTGAAGAGACTGCTAATTACTGTACTCTGGGTCCCTAGACAGATTCCCCATTCAGATTAAAATGGTTGTGCGAGGCAGAAAAACAGCAGCAACACCCTCCGTACATGAGAGACGGTCTCTCACATTACAGCTCTATCAAGGGGCGAGTGCATTACAGCAGGATCTTTTAATCCTTCTTTCCCAATAACACGAAAAGGAGGCCAACGATACCACAGACTTCAATTATTGATCCTTTGGTCAAGAACTAAATTAACAATTCAGTTTAAAACTCGCACTCTAAGAACAGACTGTGCTATCTCCAAAGTCATCACCTCTCTAGAATTTTATTTAGTTTTATTCATCTTTTAGTGCTACATGCGAGCTTTTGGTTTTGTTGATTTTCTCTATTTGTTCCTTTTCTGTTTCACTGATTTCTGCTTTATCATCTTCTTTCTACTTGATTTGTTTTTAATTTTATTTTCACAGCTTCTTAAAGGTGGACTATTAGTGACTTACAACCTTTCTTTTATACTTTTGAGACCTTTTATTTATGCTAAAAATATTTTCTCTGAATAATGCTTTAACTGCATCCCAAATATAATATTATGTGGTATTTTTATTACCATTCACTTCACAGTATTTCCTATTTTATTTTATGATTTCTTCTTTGACTTATGAGTTATTTCCAAATGTTTCCCAATATTTGGGACTTTTAAATTTATCTTATTGTGACTGATTGGTAACTGAATTCTGTTTCCAAAAAATGCTTTCTGTTAAGATTTTATTCTCTTTGAATTAGAGTACATTTTTGTAATATTCCATCATATTGTCTGTTTTGGTGACTATCCCTTTTACACTTAAAAAGCACATGTATTCTGCGGTAGTTGTTTATGTGTTTTATAAATGTCATTTAGATGAAGTAAGTGAAAGTCACTTAGTCATGTCTGACTCTTTGCGACCCCATGGACTGTATAGTCCATGGAATTCTCCAGGCCAGAATACTGGAGTGGGTAGGCTCTCTCTCCTCCAGGGGATCTTCCCAACCCAGGGATCAAACCCAGGTCTCCCATATGCAGGCCGATTCTCTACCAGCTGAGCCACAAGGGAAGCCCAAGAATACTGGAGTGAGTAGCCTATCCATTCTCCAGGGGATCTTCCTGACCCAGGAATCCAACTGGGGTCTCCTGCATTGCAGGCAGATTCTTTACCAACTGCGCTATCAGGGAAGCCCCATTTAGATGAAGGTGGTAGATAATGTTCAAGTCTTCTTTCCCATTTTCCCCCTGAATTACTGAGAGACTGTAAAGACCTCCATTCATTGTAATAATGTGTATGTATCCTAGCGTGTTCTCCTTGAAGGCATTGAAATGGCAGTTTCGATGTGTGCACATGTGTGCATGTATAGCTCACACAACCTATATGAACAGAGTAGACCTTAAAAAGATAGAGTATTGTGACCAACTTCAAGATGAAAAATTTACCAACTCAGATGACAAAGACAAATTTCTTGAAAAATATAAGAACAGGGAAATAAACTAAGTTCAATATTTATTAATATGAATGAAATGGGATTTGTAATGAAAAGCCTTTCCACAAAACCAAAAGAAAAATACAAGTCCCAGATTAGAATATTTGTCCAAAAAAGGATTCATTTTCAACACATAAAGAATTGCTTTAACATTAAAAAATAAAAAAGACAAGCCAAGAAGAATGATAGAAAGATTTAAGATACTTCATCAAAGAAAATATATGAATTCTCAAGAAGCATATTAAAAGATGCTCCATATCATCTGTATTCACAGAAATAAAAATTAAAACTACAAGTGAAAGGAGAAACAAACTGTGGCTTATGTATTCAATGGAATGCTAATTATCAATCAAAAGGAACAACCCACTGATACATGCAACAGTATGGATGAAACTCAAAAGAGCCAAGCTGCACGAAAGTACAAAGAAAGGAAATCTAGACAAAGCGAACTGATTTAAAAGAGGCAAATTCATACAACCGGAGAGTAGAATGTTGGTTGCCAGGGGCTAGGGAAGAAGCGATGTCCATCAAACGGCACAAACTCTCAGTTATGAGATGAGTAAGTTCTGGGGGTTTAAGGCACAGTATAGTGGTTACATTTAATTAATACACTGTACTCCTGAAATTTGCTAAGAGTGGATTATACACAAAAAAACAATGAGTGTATGAGATGATGGATGCTAACTTGATTGTGATGGTAACTTGTTAATCTGAATTGATGGCAAAAGGGCTAAGAGAAAACTTTTCGGGGTAATCGAAACCTTGACTGCAGTAGTGGTTGTAAGAATATACAACTGTCAAGGGCCAAACTGTACATTCAAAATTAATGCGTTTTTATTTGTGTAAAAAAATAAAAAGTTCCTGAAGAAGAGCGTTTTTTTCATGCTTCAAAATGGCTATGCTTCAGAGTTAAAAAGACTACTCTTATGTATTCAAATCAGACTCATGAGTTTACAGATCATTCCTCAAACAAGTATCTCTATAACACTAGATGGTGAATACACTCTCAGAAAAAAAAGTTTGATGGTCAATTAAATTTGGAAATGGTTTCTACCAGAGATTCACAATACTTATATTTAAGGCTTTCTTTTATACAGAATACCTATGAAAAGTATCTTATGAAATATAGTTATGGAACTGCCACTGTCCTAAACATTAAACATCCTGCTTTAAATAACTTTCTCTACCCCTAATGCTCTAAAATATAGTCAACCTGGAATAAATACTTGTTAATCTGAAGAGAATACTAGAAGAGTTACACTTGGATAGCTATTGGCATCTTAAATTTACCAGATTCAAAACTGAGTTCCAAGTAATCTCTTCAAAATCTATTCCTAACACACCCTTCATCAGAGTAACAGCAATTATATCCTTTCAGTTGTTCAGGCTAAAAATCTTGGTATCATGCCTGACGCCTTGCTTTCTAACATCCCAAAGATGATCCATTAGCAAATCCTGCCAGTTTCACTTTAAAAATATGCTTAGAAATGAGACCATGACTCACTTCTGTGGCTACACTGACCCAACCCATCATCACCTCTCATCTGAATTAATGCACGAGTCCAGGAACTGGCAAACTTTTTCTGTAATAAACCAGACAGTAAATGGCTTTTCTGGGCATATGGTCTCTGTGGCAGTTACTCAACTCACCACTGGAGCTCAGATGCAGCCACAGACAATATGTAAACGAAGCAGCATAAGCATGGCTGCGCTTCAATAAAACTTAGACAATGCAATTTGAATTTTATATAATTTTCACATTTCATGAAGTATTATTCTTCTTCAAATATTATTCTTCTGATTTTTTTCCCCCTGGTCATTAAAAAATGTAAAAACCATGCTAAGTTCATGGGCTATTCAAACCCAGGTGGGAGGCTGGTTTTGGCCCATGGGCCTTAATTTGTGAACTCCTATGAGAGCGTCCTTTCTTTCACCTTGTGTGATTTATTCTGTTTTAAACAGAGCAGACCAGTAATCCTTACTAAATATTAATCAGACCATGTCATTCCCTTCTCCTTAAGCACTCCAATGGCTTCTGCTTAGAGAGCGCAGTCCTGTCTGACTCTTTGCGATCCCATGGACTATAGCCCACAAACCTCCTCTGTCCATGGGATTCTCCAGGCAAGGAGACTGGAGTGGGTTACCATGCCCTCCTCCAGGGGATCTTCCCAACCCAGGTTCCCCACCTTGCAGGCAGATTCTTTACCATCTAAGACACCAGGGAAGGCCACCCATTCTAGACCAAAAGCCAAAGTTCTTAAAATGGTTAACAAGGCCCTGTACAATAATTAATCAACTGTCATAATATATACATGAGGATACTAAGACCAAATTTAATTAAAAGCAGGTTCAGATATTCTGTTAAAAAAGGCAAAAAGAAATGGAAATTTAGTCTACAGCCATACCACCCTGAACGTGCCCAATCTTGTCTGATCTCAGAGGCTAAGCAGGGTTGGGCCTGGTTGGTACTTGAATGGGAGAAATGGAAATTTATAGCACATTACGGTATCAGTGTGGTGGGAATAAAGGAAATGAAAACATCTGATAACAGAACATGAGTAAATTAATACACAAGTTCTCTGTAAGGATCAAATCTATGTTAAAGTGATTTGAACATATAAAGATAAGAGATCATAATTTCCCAAAATATGCTAAGCAAAAACTGTAAGTTCAGCCAAGAAATTTAACAGCCTCATTTATTTTGAAAGGCTCACAGGAAAAGTGTGCGAATTATTATCTGAATAAAAAAACAAGCACTAAAATGTCATCTGAGTTTTCTAATTACAATAAACCAGTTCAACACGCATATCTAAAAGCCTAAGTTTTACATATATAAAATTAACAATTAATCTATTAAAATACCAGTTGTCTAATTACAAAATAGTATTTTATCAAAGGGTTAGATTAAATTAGTAACTTTCTCATAGACGCTTAAAGAAACAAAACTGTAAAGGAGAGCGTGCAGCAGCACACGGCAACATGGCCTAATAAACAGGAATGACCCACACACCCTATGACCACACACCCTAGCCAAAACACTCGGCTAAAACTAACGTCTACAGTGTAAAACTCCGTAAACAGCATACGAACTATAGCTTTTTTAACCCAACTAAAAAAACACAAACCACAAATAAGAATCACAAGTTCCTAACAATTTCAAGTAACTAATTTTCTCACAGGAGCCACTTAAAATACGAAGGCTATCATTATATCTTCCTATAAAACCTCTGCTTAATGTTCTATCTATATGCTTAGTAAAATCCTAAAATTAATTATTTCACAAACATTTTCCTTCTCTGACTTTTAAAGTTTTCACAACTACCTATACTTTGTTTACAATTAAGAGCCACTTCTTCAGCGTACAACAAGGAGTTCCAGACAAGGTAACTCACTGGTTACCCTGCTTCCACAGGAGTGATGTGTCCAATCATTGATTATCTTTATACAATTTTTTCAAACAAACAAAAAAAATCACTCTTACTAATGTCTGAGAATCAATTGTGTGGGTTAAGACTAAAAGTGAAAAGAGAGATTTATTTTAACTGGGTTGGCAAGAATTTGTCTTCAAGAAATACAGTGGAGGCAGATTTACATCAATAGTTCTTTTCTGTCAAGGATGACCTAAGTCCCCAAAGATGAGCAAAATCAGGGCACTGATCAATAGTCCTTATCTGTCAATGAAGATGATGTGATTTCCACAAAATGTTACACTGTATTTATAAAAGTATATTGAAGATCTCAAGAATCTAAAGGAGGTATAGTTCAGATTTATGGAAACAAGACTGAACAACTAATTAACTGTACCTATGATAAAAAGAACATCTTTAGTCGATATTTCATAGTAACACATGAAGACTTGCCAGACTGGTTACACTGTATATAACTGAAGAAATGACTTTTCTCTAGTTATGCATGGTTTATTTTGTGATTGAAGAAACAAAAGAGACTAAAACAAACTAATTATTCAAATCAAAGAAACATTTGAAATAAAAAAAAAGTTATTATCCAGGATAAACAATTCTGTGAGGTAAAGTACTACAACTACAGATTTAGTGTGATCATCTCAAAACCCCTATTACAATACTTTTGCAGTGAAATTAAAAACTGCTAAGGCTTGTCTGAGTTCCTGTGCTTGCTGGGAGAAGGGGGGTCGGGAGGGAGCTTGGGTGGTGGGAAGGAACTTACTGCAAGGCTGTTCTGAAACCCCAATTTGAATTTAAAAGGTTTGAACGCTGAATAGTAAGTTATGTGTGGTGTTATGTAAACTGATGGAAACACATTCAAATTATCAAAATTAGAAAAATTAGAATCAAATCACAAGGAATATAGGTACAAGGATACTGGAATTTCCCAGGCAAGAACACTGGAGTGGGTTGCCATTTCCTACTCTAGGGGATCTTCCTGATCTGACCCAGGGATGGAATCCGGGTCTCTCGTGTCTCCTGCATTGATAAGTCGGTTCTTTACCACTGTGCCACCTGCGAAGCCCACGGAATCCATAGGCAACACAGGTAATGCACTCCTACTAACACAGATCACCCAACAGAAGTATTAGCTCGTGTGGACTTCATGTACACTCACTGCTTGTTTGCAATGAGAAACTGATCTAAAAGAGAGACAAAACTTTCATCAGCCCTACCTGATGATGGACCTACATTTTTACTCCGTAACAGACTGATGCAAAGGTAACCACACTTTTGAAAAACAGGCCACTGATTCGGTTTGCTCCACTTCACAAAAAATAAACAGGGAGCAGACTTTCCCATTTAAGAAATGGAGCAGTGTCTGTCTCTTATTCTATAGCAAATGACTTGCAAATTATTTTTATATTTTGTGCTTAAATAAAATTTTGAACAAATAATAACCTATTCTTTATTAACATAAACATTATAATAATTAAAACATTAACTAAAAAAGATCTTGGGTCTAAATCTTAAGATTTGGAAATTATTACTTACTGCAGGTACCAGTAATTTCTTCACTTCCTCAACAGCTCTCTTCAGTTTGATCTCTGCTCTGTTTTGAGCATCTTCCACAGTGATCAGTACATGTAAATCTTCATTGAGATGCTCCCAATTAGGCTTGCCTCGATTTTGCTCCTCCTAAAAAATTTACAAAGCACACGATTACAAATTTTTCTTTCCAAGAGACAGCACATCTTTCTAGCCATAATAATAACTTGCTGCAATCATTAAGCTATGCTTGCATTGTTTTGCTATGAGTAAATAAAAGGTCACTGAGGTAAATTTAAGCAAGTCACCCATCAAGGCCATGTGGCTAGTAACTTGCCAAATTTAGGAACTGAATCAACATCTTCATTCTCAAATTCAGCGGTTTTCCCATGTTGTTGCAACTGCTTTTAGTAACACTGGCTGAATTCAAAAACAGGAAAAGTATTTTGCCAACAGACATTATTGTGTAGACAAATGCCATTTGTTTTAAGCATTTCAAGTAGTGATTATGGAAACATTTCATCATAAAATAATAACAAGGAATAAATGTAACGATACTTTTAACTGTAGTTCTATCAGACCTTACTTTAAAAACGGTGAGGTGTACAGTCACTCTTTTAACCATACCATCATAAACACTAGTTTCAGCAGAGAACATCTACATTTCATTTCCCTGGTGTCTTCAGATGACCCAGTGATCCCCAGGTGGAAAACACTGTCAAGCTACAGGAAAGATAGGCCATACTTTCCTTTCAGCTAAAATATAATCATTTCAGAGTTGCTTCTTGCCTTAAGCTTTAGAGATAATACACAAATATATTTGTAAGTATTTCATAAATATAATTTTAATAATTAAAAACAATATCAACATGAATATCAAAATGGTATAAATAAATAAATGCATATGGTTCAGTGCAATGTACCACACATAAACAATGAACAATACTTTTTTTTGAAGTTTCATCTTTAAGTATTCTATTTACTGAATTGTGAATACTATTTACTGAATTCTTCCAATCAAAGAAAAATAAACTGGTTACTAAAAACAAACAAAAAAAAAGTTTTCTACCACAACTCACATGTTTGCAGAGGTCATGCCAGGGAAAAGAAATATATGAAACTCAGACAATAAGGACAGAAATGAGTTCTTAAAAAAAGTTTATGCTTCTCTTTATTTTCTATGAATATCATTAAGTGTGAAAAGGCACCCAAGTGTTGTGAGGGGAAATGGGAAACCAAACAAAAGCACAGCAGCCTGTGGTGGGCCACCTGCGTGCTCCCAAGGAGTGAATCCAAGGAGACAGCACAGCACACTCACCAGGTGCCACAAAGTACTTGAAGCCTCAAGGGAAACAGCAATAGCTGATGTCTGTCAGACACCATGCAACCTTTGAGTTTAAAATATTTGTCTTTATCAATATTAGATCATGCTACATTCCTTTTGATGATGTCTTATCTTTGCAATGCTAGGTTTTCAGTGGTTGCTGTAATAAAAAGCCATGTCCATGCAAAATCAGTGTGGAACAGGAAGAGGGTGGTAGTGTCCAGTTTGAGAATCTGAACAGTATCCAAGAGAAAAACAAATCCATTAATAAATAATGTGGTTGTTTATAAATAAAATTTAAACAAAAATTTCAATTTAAGTTGTTTTGATAAACTAAGCTGTTTGGAAGTAACCATTTAAAAATAGGAAGAAAAACTCTTCAGCGTTTTTTTTGCCAAGGGGACACCATGAAAAACTGAGAGACTTAAAGAACTGGGAACCTCATGGCTATCTGTGTGCCAAATACAAAGTGTGCAGACACACCTCTACTGTAACAATAAAAAAATTTTAAAATCCAGAGTTTAATTTTTATGTTGAAAAACACTGACAATATCGTCTCACTGAAATTTATATCTGATCAATTTTTTCTATAAAAAGTTAAATAAAACTTTTTATAGAAGTTTTTATAGAAAGTGATCACTTTTTATAAAAGTGATAAAGTTCTGTGTGTTTATGTTTTAATGAACCTAAAAGTATCTCCACATCCATCAAATAAGCAATGTCTGCTTTGGGCCAAGATAAAGTAACATCAACAATATTCACTCTCATGTCTAAAAACAACCAAAAAGGAGGAGGATAGTGAGGTTGAGGATGGGAAGCCAACACACGATTGTCCAGGCTTCCTGGCCTGGGAAGCTCGAGGCTGCAGCCCTGGGAAGGGTGCCAGGCTGCCTCTCTGAGTGGAGAAGACTACCTTCGAGACCCAGGAGGGCACAGCAGCTAGAGCTCACCTAAACCAGTACTGGGAAAAGGAGCTGCACAGAGAGTGGAGGGCCTCCCTAGTGGCACAGACAGTAGAGTCTGCCTGCGATGCAGGAGACCTGGATTCGATCCCTGGGTTGGGAAGATGCCCTGGAGAAGGGAACGGCTACCCACTACAGTATCCTGGGCCTGGAAAATTCCATAAACAGAGGAGCCTGGCAGGCTAAAGTCCATGGAGCTGCAAACAGTTGGACATGACTGAGCGACTTTCACTTCACTTCACTTTGACAGTGGAAATCTGCACAAGCATTCAACTGAACACTGCTCAGCACATATGTGGGAGGAAATACCAGAGGCGAGAAAGAACCGATTCAAAGGATTCAAGGTAGAAAACTTTATGATACACAGGACACTGGGACACGTACACAGAGGTCTCGCCTCCTGAGTGGAAAATAATTAGTCAGCAGTCTAAGCAGTACCGTGCCAGTAGTGCCTAAATAAATACTCAAAGCAAGACCTAAAAGGATCCAACTGTCTCCAATTTAACTGTGTCCCAGAACAAAGTCCAAGAACAGCTATAGGAATATGAAATATCCACCCAACAAGGTAAAATCCACACTGTGTGTGCTTAGTCACTCAGTTGTGTCCAATTCTCTTGTGACTTCATCGACTATGCCTGCCAGGATCCTCCATCCATGGGATTCTTCTCCAGGCAAGAACACTGGGGTGGATTGCTTTCCTTCTCCAGGGGATCTTCCTGACCCAGAGATTGAAACTGCATATCCTGTGGCTCCTGCATTGGCGGGCGAATTCTTTACCAATGAGTCACATGGGAAACCCTAAAATTCACACTATCTGGCATCTTATCAGAAATTAACAGGCAAAGTAAGAGAAAAAGGAAAACATATAAGAAAAAAAATTAACCAAAACCTACCACTGACATAATGTTATAATTAGTAGACAAAGACACTAAAAAAGCATATGTATGTGTATATTATTAATGTATACAGATACTAATACAAGGACAACTGAGGAACATTATAATCCAAAATATTTCAGAAAGGCCTAAGAATGAAAACTACACTTGGTAAATGATACTCCTAATAAATTCAACAATGTAAGTACCAGTTAAAACTACTAAAATAAAAGAAAGTTATACTTATAAGATTTGCTTATGGTTTCTAAAACACTGAGAGACAAAAACCGTGAAACTAATGGAGTTGTGTACTTTCACTCCTTCCTAAAATTCTTCTGAAACACTGTAGAGTTTTAAATGCATGAACTAACTTATAAGAAAGAAGAAAATGGGAAAGGAAACAATTTGGAAACTATACTAGAAAGCAGATGACTAAGTAGTCAGGGTATTAGCTGACCCAGGCAAGAAGAAATTCACTTACACTCTAGAGCCTCCATAAAGCCTCAGGAAATCGGCAGCGGTGGAAGTGGTTTAAGGGTGGAGCTAAGACTGGAAAACTGGCTAACTTCTCTCTCCACATCCCCATTCCTTAAATAGCTGGCAATCCAGCACTTCCTAATTTCTAGCTGCAGACTAGAAATGTATCCCTGAAGATTTCCATATTCTGGAACTGCGTTTTGAGGGTCAAGTGACAGGACCCTTCAAAACACTGAAGGCTGAGGTGTCTAGCCTTCTCTCACTCTACCCCCAGCCCGCACACTGGGGGCCAGAGACCAGAAGACTTCTCTGGAAAGTATGGCCAATCCAACTACAGAAACTGCCTGAAGAAAGCAATCACTGGGCAAGGAGAAGAAAAACTCAAAAGTCCTCCGAGTTAAGAAAGGACACTGCATCCTGGAAACAAGTAAAAAATGCTATTAAAGGAATTCTTGAAACTTAAATATGACAGTAGAAACAAACAAACAAAAACGTATGGCAGAGGTGCTTGAAGATAAAAATTGAATTTTCTTTCCAAGTAAAGAGTAAAGCCAGAGGTGGAAAATGGCTGAACAATAGGAGAATAGGTAACATAAAGATTAGGGAACTAACACAAGAGGTCACAACGATGAATGGCTGATGTCTCACCATGAAAAAAGAAAAGCAGCAGAAGGGAGAAAAGTCATCAACATAATACATATTTTAAAACAAAACAGATAACAGTTTCCAAATGTAAAGGGCCCAGTAATGTCTCATCACAATGAAAAAGTGAGATCAAAACAAAACAACAGCAAAAAAATCAACTAGGGGTAAGGTGAGCACAAAATGCAGCAACAGAGAATGAATACCAAAAGAATCTCTTTAAACAGTAGAAAGTGACTGTGAGCAGTGGTGGCTGTTAGAAAGCAGAGAAGGTATTTTCTACATCAAGCTTTATAGAATTGCACACTTTTAATCCATGAGTGTATTAAACTCATTTTTAAAGAGGTTTTAAGATCATTCTATGCAGAAGCCACCTTTATACAATTGTAATCCATTCTAACTCAGGAAGAGTGAAGTAAATTCTGTCAACAGTGAATTTGAGCCAAGTCATTATTCAATACAAATATAATTTCTCCCTCTATTCTCTTTTTGTTTCTCAAACAGATAACAAAGGCAATCTGGGATTGGCAAGTCATAAAAGATACCCAAAAAGGTTCTCTTTTACTATAGACAAACAAGAGAGAGTGTAAAATTACAGTGTCTACTCCTATACCCTAGTGTACCTGCAGTTAAGAAGCCACTCCCAAAGTCTCTCACTTTCCTAATTTGGGACCAAAAAAAAAAAAAAAAAAAGAAAAAAGGGGATGCAATGAAGCAGAGAGGACTGATGGCAAAATGGAGATACACCAAAGGTGGTGTATCTCTTAGAAACTGTGGTTGAGGCATTAATTTCTTTTTACAGTCATATTTTAATAGTATTTCAGAAATAAACAGCTGAGAAACTGATGTGAAAAAAAATAGCTCATTGCAAATTATTACAATTTCTGTTTTATACTCACCCAAAGAATTTCATATAACTTGCCACCAAATCTTCAGCAATATACAATAATACGGCATTTTTTTGTATCCACATATTCCAAAACTTATACTTCCAGTCCATTCCTTACTGCTAGACCTCCAAACTCAACTGCCCGCTGACAAGTGTCTGTCAGTGACTGTAAAGCACTCAACATGTCCAGCTCATTCTTTTCTCCAAACTAGTCCACAGTTCGTCTCAGCTATTATTGATCCCGAATGAGCTTTCTGAGTTCTGTGTGAATTTTTAATACTTCAGAACAAGGACCAACTAACTGGTTTTGTGGGAAGTCTGAAACACAGTTATAAGCTTCCTTCGGTCCTGACAGAGAGCTGCTGTGCATTCACCTGTGCATTTCAATCCACACTAACTTCAGACACCATTTCCTGATTACAGGTTGTCAACAAGCTGGCCTATTTACAAACACAGATTCTCACACCCACAAACTTTATGCAATTGATCACCCACGTCCAGAATGTTTTCTTTAATACTTACTTTTATCCTTTATTGTTTATAGTACTACTCTACTTGTGTAGTACTATAACTGATAGTTATCTGTGCACTGTCTCTAGCTATTAGATTTACTGAAATGAACAACTGAGCTTTTATTGTTGATGAGCATCACTAAAATCATATTGTTTCCTCACAGTGCTTTGCTGTATTCATTACTACTGTGTCTGCCCAAATAAGTCTCCAGTTTCCCTTGATCATTTGTCTATTTCTGGGCCTGCTTCTATTTGACCTCCTATTTAAGTAGCAAGCTAACATTTGAAAATCCTTACAGCCCTAAATTTTATTCTTGGTCTCTTACTTTTCTTCTAGTCAACTCACTCAGATTTTCTAGGATGATGTTCATGAGGTCTGATTTTCATATCCCACAAAAGACAGCGCTTTTCCTTTATTCTATCAGTTCAATATTACCTTGTTACAACATATCAGAAGAATGCAATTAACAAAAAAAGTCAGTCTTTTTGCAACTGCAAGACTAAATTTATATATCTTAATATAATAAAGCAAAATGAGAGCAAAGGCAAGTTATTTATAAACAATTACAACGTGTACAAATAAGAACAAAGCTCAAATCACTGATCTTGGTTTTTTTATTTAAGGTAGTCTGAAATGACAAGACAGCATTCAAGGAAATGGAATGCATCTTAATTTATACGGTAAATTAAAGTTTAGTAACATATAAAACGATTCTATAATATCATTCACACCTGACTATGAAGCATTGACACAATTACCAATACTTTACTTTGGTTTATATTCTTGGCAAGTCTACTATCAAAAAACACATTTCAAGTAGCTCTGAGTGTTTCATGTGATGACAAAGAAATTCAGGAATGAAAATGATGATGATACTACCTACCTTCCTGCTGGCCAAGTGCCACACTGAGCAATCAAACATGTCCCCTCACTTAGTCATCCCAGCAGTCCTGAGACTGCGGTCCCAGTCCTCTCCTTCCCTCACAGGTCAGGAGGAGGTTAAGGCGGTAAGGCCTGCCCTAGCCACACAGACACACGTTCTACAGGGAGCGCTTCAGAGCCTGCTACGCTTCCTAGAGCATGATATCGCCTACACGAGAGCCCTACAACTAAGTAAACTGCCTTAAAATAGCACCACAAATTAGTGCAAGAGTGATAGATTAGTGAAAGACACAGAACACTCAAGTCTTGACACTTAAGAATTTTTTCTACTCTGATCATTTTACCTTTAAACATTTGAGTGGGGGAGCATGTATTTTAAGCACAGCTTGTTCTCATAGAATTTTAGAGCTGGTAGGGAATTTGGATGCAGATAAAGAAACAGATTAACAGAGATGACTTGGTAAATTTATTTTGTGTTCTTCCCCCCTAATTCCAAGTCATATGCTCTTTCTCCATCAATGAATTCCTGGTTGAGTCACACACCGTATCAATAAATAACAGAGAATAGCTAGTAAAACAGATTTCTTACACCGACAAATACGCTTTTCTCCTAGAAAAGAGAAATGCCTACCAAATTTGAATGACACAAATACACAAAAATGATAAACCTGTGGCCACTTACACAGAATTCTTCTAATCGTTACAGTTTTCAATAGGGGAAGATGAAAATTTGGTCTTAATATACAATGCACACATATACACCCAATGTCATTCCTAAGTTAGGGCTGATTAAATCACCATCGTGAAATAAGCTTTAAGCATTACTTTTCAATAAAACATCACCCATTTCACTTGCTGTATACAGTGATATAAAAACATTCAGTAAAAAAATTCCTCAAAACCTGAGAAACTACTTTTGTTTTTGATTAAAAACAAAGCCAAAAAAAAACCTCAATGAGTCACTGACCTCTGAAATTTAAAATTATGCTCTAATTACAGTATCTGTTTGAACAACAAAGTAATTGTATAACATGAAGAATCAGAACACAATGATTGCCCCAAGCCCTACTGAAAGACTCTTTTAATTATACATTCGTAGTCAGGCAAATGAGCACAAGACTTCTCTCCCTATTGCGCTCTTAATGTGGAAGTTCATACCCAAAATCTCCTAGAAAGGAATTCTGGAAAGTGCTTCGTATTTAAACAAACCAAGGTTTCAATAACCCATTTATAAACAATACATTTTAAGCCAAGTGATAAAGCCTAACATAACTATCTCCAGTTGTACATACAATCTTAAATCAGTATCAGTTTAAGAAATGTACACTGAGGAATATTTATTGATATATATATAATTATATAATAATTTCATTATATATAATGAAATATATATAATTATATTATATATAATTGCTCACTGACTAACTCCAGTTATAAAGTTGACTTCAAAAAAATTTTTAACTTGAGTAAAACAGGAATCATGTTCTCAAAGCAAGTTATTTTCTAATAATATATAGAGATTAGAAAGTCAAGTCGCTCAGTTGCGTCAAACTCTTTGCGACCCCATGGACTGTATGTAGTCTACCACACTCCTCCGTCCATGGGATTTTCCAGGCAAGGGTACATACTTTTATTCAGTTTGTTGAAATCATTATCTAGGAATGTCTTTATAGGCAGTAGGTATTCTACAAAGGCTTATTAAATTTAGCACAGTGAAACAACTTGCTAAATTCAAAAAAGTGTCAGGTTAAGTCCTCATTCCAATTCTCATATATTAATTCCTCTAATTTAACTGTAATTACCGTGTGTCAAGACCAAACTTAAGTATCACCAGTTATGGCCAAACTATGGCCAAGTAATACTAGTCTGTCCCCATCATGATCAAAATCAGTAAACTTTCACTAGAGCTGAGCTGTTTATAGTATCCATGCCCAATTTGGGAAGCTAAATATGATCCTGATGATGCCATAGGTCAGGCTGAAAAGAACGAACTAAACAGTTTCCTACAGAAGGACAAAACTGACCGGGTGATTTTTAATTTCATTTTCCCCAAGTTTAAATATCAGTGGCTGCCTAATGCTTTAAAAAAAAAAAAAAGACTCTGAGGAACTGGCTGGAAATCCTTTTGGAAACTTGGCTACGTTTCTGCTGCTAACGAACACTCACATACAAGTAGTTACTGTCCACGGAGGCATGAAGTGCTTCCACAAAGCATTAACAGAACCCTTTCACTATTCACATGAAACCTTGTACTAGATTTATTTCTTCCCCCATCTAGCAGACATAAAGATTATTAAAGGCAGAGAAAAACAACCATTTGTCTTAGAATGTGATGTTTTAAAGTGTTAAATCTAAGTATTTACTTATTGACAGCAAATCAGAAAAGAAGATTAAAAGTTAAAGATTACCATTTCTACTCATACCCATTTTATTTCCAAAATCGGCAAAAACTCAATTTCGGAAATCGCCTTTGAATGAAAAATTTTCCAGGTCCTCTCAGACAAAATGGGAGTATAGGAAACATCTTATCGTTTGTTCTTTTGACTGAAGTCTTACTATCAGTTCAGTCGCTCAGTCGTGTCCAACTCTTTGCAACCCTATGGACTGAAGCACGCCAAGCCTCCCTGTCCATCACCAACTCCCGGAGTTTACCCAAACTCATGTCCATTGAGTCAGTGATGCCATCCAGCCATCTCATCCTCTGCCGTCCCCTTCTCCCACTTTCAATCTTTCAAGTCTTATGTATATTACTATCCAAAAAGCTCCAAGGAATCTGGAATCAGACTCTACTCCTATCTTTTAGCACTGACCATAATAAGTGCCGCATAACCACTCAATATCAAACCATGCTCACAGAGCAAGCACGATACAAAAATGCAGTCATAGCTAATATTATTATGAACAAAAACAACATAAAGTTAAAAAACTTTTTAAACCTTAGTAGAGGTAGTAGATATTATTATAATACCTGTTTCTCACTTGAAAATGACATAAACTAAAGGGCAGAAATCTGACTTACTCAATGTCATGCGGCTAAACTTCTCATTATACACTTCTGCCCTAAAGATTTTACAACTAACAGTATATTAAGAAGACAAGAAAGGTTAACAACTGTAATATTTAAAGAACAACAATGAAAGAAGATTAAAATTATTTCACACAAAACTGTAACAAGAAACAAGGTGAACATTTTGATAAAACCACCTACAGGATACCTTGCTGCCCTAAGCAAAGACCACTCCCAGGCCTGTGCTGGACGATCACTCTAAGGGCACAGCGAGTGAGTGGCAATGCCTGGTTTCCTATCACAGAGCTCCTGTTTCCTGAGGGAAGTTATTCAGAAAGCAAATTCTACAGATATTCAAAACAAAACAATTATTTGTTTAGTAGTTATAGTATTAGTTGCTCAGCCGTGTCTGACTCTTTGCAACCCCATGAACTGTAGCCCACCAGGTTCCTCTGTCCATGGAACTGTCAAGGCAAGAATACTGCAGTGGGTTGCCATTCCCTTCTCCAGGGCATCTTTCTGACCCAGGGATCAAATCCAGGTTTCTTACATTACAGGCAGAGTCTTTACCGTCCTAGCCACCAGGGAAGCCTCTTATTTCTCTAGATTATTTTAAAATATGATTTTTATATCCATTTGATGATATTCCTAGGAATTCATGATATTACCCTTAATCTTGGACAAAATATTTGAACCTTGGTCTCCTCATCTATAAAACAGAGGTAAGTTCTAACTGTGTTATGTTTGTACAGCACATAGAATAGTTGCCAGCATCTCCTAAGTGATGTTACCATGGTTTGAACAGGCTGCTATTTAAAATCAAAAAGTAAAATAAAAAGTGAAAAAAATAATAAAATCAAAGAGTAATAGAAAATTACAGGAAATGACCTAGGAATATAGAGTAGGGATGACTGAACAATAGCAAATAAAATAGCATGACTAAAGTTATAATTAAAAAAAAAAAGCTGAAAAAAACTTTTGGGGATAAAGAGTACCAACTTAAGAAAATTAATTTTGTCAATAAAAATATATTAAACATATTAAATAAAACATGAGAGATTGTTTCAAAATACAGTTTTTAGGATAAAGAAGCTTAATAAAGATCCACCTGTAATCTCTGGGTTGCAGACTGGAGAAGAGCTCAGCTGATCACAGGACTGGACTGCCTTCCGTGTATGCTTTAGATTTGAAACAACATATAAAGGAGGACGACCACAGTTTCCCAGAAATAGGAATAAGCCATGATCTGTCCATCAGCTCTACACAGAGAGACTAAGAGCAGTAAGAGGAATTTATAAAAAATTAAATAACTGAAGAATAAGTTCAAATACTACTTCTTTAGTAATATTTTCCTAAGTTACTCCCTCTATTAGAATTAATCTCCTCCACTTTGCTTCCTTCCATAGAACTTTATGGCTTTACATAATAATACTTTTAATATTGTAATACAGTCCTCTGCATCCAATATAAAATAATAAGCCTCAAGAAAGCAAGACAGGTATCTTTTTAAAAAATTTATGCACAATGCATCTGTGCTGTTTTTCAGTTGCTAAGTAATGTGCAACTTTCTGATCCCGTGGCCAGGCTTCCCTGTCCTTCACTATCTCCAGAGTTTGCTCAAATTCATATCCATTGAGTCAGGGATGCATCCAACCATCTCATCCTCTGTCGTCCCCTTCTCCTGCTCAGTGCATTTTTAAATGCCTAAATAAGAGTTTGATATTTAAGCAGTAGCTTACTATTTTTCTGTTCTTACACCTCTGCACAGATATGAACTTGTACCTCTTTTATGATATTTTTAATCAGGTCTCTCAAATATTCAATGAACATGAATTTGAGCGAACTCCGGGAGATAGTGGAGGATAGAGGAGCCTGACACGCTGTAGTCTATGAGGTCACAAAGAGTTGGACATGACTTAGCCACTGAACAGCAACTCCTCCTCAAATATTTATCTGCATTTGTCTTATTTTATATGTATATATATTCTATAAACTAAATGCTGTATCACACACAAACTTACTACTAGTTTCTCAACATATATGCATGCTACCATAATAAACACAATACAAAGTCATTTAAAGGACATTATTAAATTCATACTAGGCTTGTTTACCACGATTATGTCTTTTCTTTACTCAACACACGCTAAACTACTGTTCATCTATATTAGAAATCACTTTCCTAACGTATCTGGCAAAAGGTTTTGTATACAGTAATAAGCATTGAAGAAGCCTTCCCTGGTGGCTCAGTGGTAAAAAGTCCACCTGCCAATGCAGGAGACATGGGTTCAATCCCTGGGTCGGGATTCCCTGGAGAAGGAAATGGCAATCCACTCCAGTATTCTTACCTGGAAAATGTCATGGAGAGAGAAGCCTGGAGGGCTACAGCCCATGGAGTTGTGTTCAACTAGTTGGACATAACTCGGCGACTAAACAACAACAAGAAGCACTGCAGAAATACCTGGAATAAAACATTCTCTACCCACAGAAGTGAACAAGGCACATAATACAGTGAGGAGAGAACACAACCTGAATGCAAGCCTTACTTCAGGACCATATTTCAGTTATCTCAGTAATAACCTGGACTAACTCACTCATACATTCATTGATTTTTCAATAAATACTTATTAAGTTTTTCTACTACACAGAAGATACTTTCCTAGTGCACAAGGTTTATAACAGGTAACTGGACAAACATGCTAGCCCTTGAAAAGCTTAGAGGCCAGCAAGGAAGAAAGACATGAAATAAGTAATAACATAATAACTACTTACAACTGAGATAAGTGACAGACATCAAAGTTCACTCTGCTATAAGTGGACAGAAGCCTGGCTGATCTAGGTTATATGATAAACATTTTGCTAGGACTGAATGAAAAAAAGGATGTTGAAGGCAGTGACTAGCTCACAGTACCTCATACTTCTGCTATGTAACTCCTACTATTCCTATTCCTTCTCTAAGTCTTCTTAAAGACGGCTTTTCAGATAACAGGGATTTCCCTTAACTCCACTGCAGGACTTCCTTCCTGATATTATGTTAACATAAACAACCTTCAGGAAAGAACCAGTTCCTCAATTACAAAAGACTCTAAATTAAAGTCACACTAAAAAAAAAAAAGGAAAGAAAAGAAAGAAAAAAGTAAATAAAAAAAGTAAATTGGGAATCAACGAACAATTCCTCCTGATTAAAAAAAATATAGGTTCAGTTCAGTTCAGTCGCTCAGTCGTGTCCGACTCTTTGCAACCCCATGAATCGCAGCACGCCAGGCCTCGCTGTCCATCACCAACTCCTGGAGTTCACTGAGACTCACGTCCATCGAGTCAGTGATGCCATCCAGCCATCTCATCCTCTGTCGTCCCCTTCTCCTCCTGCCCTCAATCCCTCCCAGCATCACAGTCTTTTCCAATGAGTCAGCTCTTCACATGAGGTGGCCAAAGTACTGGAGTTTCAGCTTTAGCATCATTTCTTCTAAAGAAATCCCAGGGCTGATCTCCTTCAGAGTGGACTGGTTGGATCTCCTTGCAGTCCAAGGGACTCTCAAGAGTCTTCTCCAACACCACAGTTCAAAAGCATCAATTCTTCGGCGCTCAGCCTTCTTCACAGTTCAACTCTCACATCCATACATGACCACAGGAAAAACCATAGCCTTGACTAGACGGACCTTTGTTGGCAAAGTAATGTCTCTGCTTTTCAATATGCTATCTAGGTTGGTCATAACTTTCCTTCCAAGGAGTAAGCATATTTTAATTTCATGGCTGCAGTCACCATCTGCAGTGATTTTGGAGCCCCCAAAAATAAAGTCTGACAGTGTTTCCACTGTTTCCCCATCTATTTCCCATGAAGTGATGGGACCGGATGCCATGATCTTTGTTTTCTGAATGTTGAGCTTTAAGCCAACTTATTCACTCTTCACTTTCACTTTCATCAAGAGGCTCTTTAGTTCCTCTTTACTTTCTGCCATAAGGGTGGTGTCATCTGCATATCTGAGGTTATTGATATTTCTCCAGGCAATCTTGATTCCAGCTTGTGCTTCTTCCAGTCCAGCGTTTCTCATGATGTACTCTGCATATAAGTTAAATAAGCAGAGTGACAATATACAGCCTTGATGTACTCCTTTTTCTATTTGGAACCAGTCTGTTGTTCCATGTCCAGTTCTTACCCACCCTCAAATACCTCGAATGTCATAATTCTTTTCTGGGTAGTTACCATCACCCTTGAAAAGTTCTGGAATTAAGATCAGAATTAGTAAATAAAACCCATGGTTAACAGTCTGTGTGTTTATCCAAAATGTTTGTAAATTTAACATTATTTGGTATATTTAAGTATCTTAAGGTTATATTTCTTATTTCAACCAAAATAAACATAGACAGGAACCCACCACATATCTCAGGAATTATTGTAGGGATGTGCTGGAAACATCTACGTTTTTAAAAAGCTCTACAGATGCTTCTAATACACAGCCAGATATTAGTAGGTATAATTACTGTGAAATGCATACACTTCTTCACCTCTTGGCGTGGAGAAGGCAATGGCACCCCACTCCAGTACTCTTGCCTGGAAAATCCCATGGACGGAGGAGTCTGGTAGGCTGCAGTCCATAGGGTCGCTAGAGTCGGACACGACTGAGCGACTTCTCTTTCACTTTTCACTTTCATGCATTGGAGAAGGAAATAGCAACCCACTCCAGTGTTCTTGCCTGGAGAATCCCAGGGACAGGGGAGCCTGGTGGGCTGCCATCTATGGGGTCACACAGAGTTGGACACGGCTGAAGCGACTTAGCAGCAGCAGCAGCAGCACTTCTTGGCTAATGATTTGGATGATATAATGTCTGATGATGATCAAAAACACAATACTGAATTGTCCAAATAGCTCAAGTATTATCAGCAGTGTTCTTTTCTTTCTTTTCCTTGTATTTTCAAAGTGTTAATGTATATTTCACACACCTATACTTCTCAGTGGTTAAAAAGCAAAGTTAACTTCACTTAATTGAAAGTGAAAATTGCTCAGTCCCGTCTGACTCTGCAACCCCATGGACTATAGCCCACCAGGCTCCTCTGTCCATGGAGGTCTCCAAGTCCAGAATACTGGAGTGGGTAGTCGCTCCCTTCTCCAGGGGATCTTCCCAACCCAGGGATTGAACACAGGTCTCCCGCGTTACAGGCGGATTCTTTACTGTCTGAGTCACCAGAGAAGTCCGGGGTAGTCACTTAACTTAAAGAACCAGGTGAATCCAGGATTTCATGTTTCTCCCACATTATATTGCCTATCACTCCAAATCTATAAAAATCTAAGACTCTTCTTATAATCTTTATTAAAATTTGGTTAACAAAATATAAGAAGTGACATCTTTCTTATAATCCTTTAGTATAATTTGATTAACAAGACATAACCATAAAAATCATATAGCTCATTAGTGCAAAACAAAATTTTCCTTTTAAAGATACTGAATAACTTTCACTTCCTGTGGGTATTTCTGAAATATAACCAATCCGGAGTTAGACTGTGACATGTCAAAGATGTTTAATAAATTAAAAACATCAAAACTATTCTTCCATGATGTTGTTAGCCTGATTTCAATGGGTTTCAACAGAGTTTGAATGTAAGTATGAACACAGTTAACAGAACACTTCAAACATTTGCATCTAATAGGTGGTGAAAGTGAAAGTGTTAGTCGCTCAGTTGCCTCCGACTCTTTTGTGACTCCATGGGCTGCAGCCTAACAGGCTCCTCTGTCCATGGGATTCTCCAGGCACGAATACTGCAGTGAGTAGCCATTCCCTTTTCCAGGGGGTCTTCCCAACCCTGAGATCGAACCATGGTCTCCCGCATTGCAGGCAGATTCTTTACTATCTGAGCTACCAGGGAAGCCCAAGGTGGTGGTCAAGCTAAAAGAGAGTCAGTTTTAAAACTCTTACCTTCTTTTTTCATTCAATAGAGATTTTACTAGGCAAAAATAATAACATGAATGCTTTCCTTCAATAATAACAATTATGCAGCCAACATTTATAATTTCCCGGAAAAACGTTTTTAAAAATCTTGAACTTTTGCCAACTAAAACCTGGCCTGTTATACATAAGATTTTTCAGCACTACAAATCATCACTTTTCATATATTTCACACATTATCCAGTGTTACAATCAGTGCTCAACTATTTTATTGTTATTATTACAATTTGTGCTAATTACCTAATTCAATTTTATCACCTAAAAAAGGAATAATCTCTTAGTAGAACAAAAAATAAAAAAATAAATAAAAGTTCAGATGCTTTTTCTTATTTGAAATCATTTCAAACATGCTCAAGTTCCAGAGATATGGAACTAAGTGAAATTCTTATATTCCTCTCCCTGTTATCAACTGACATCTATATAAGTGTATAATCAGCTACTATTTGCTTCAAAAATCTTAATAACAGCTTTAAAATATGTTCCATCAGAATAAAAGCAAAAATAAACAAATGAGACCCAATTAAACCTACAAACTTTTGTTAAGCAAAGGAAACCATAAACAAAATGAAAAGACAACCTATGGAACTGAAGAAAATATTTAAAAATAATGTGACCAACAAGGGCTTAATTTCCAAAATATAGAAACAACTCATACCGCTTAATATAAAAAGAAAAAATCCAAATCAAACAACTGAATCACAAGATGGGCAGGAGCCCTAAATAGACATTTCTCCAAAGAAGACATCGAGATGGCCAATAGGCACATGAAAAGATGCTCAACATCAGTAATCATTAGAGAAACACAAATCAAAACTTGAAGGAGGTATCACCTCACACCAGTCAAAATAGCCATCACCAAAAAGACTACAAATAATAAAGTAGAGGATGGGCAGAGATGGGCTGGAGAGGATGAGCAGAAAAGGAAGGCCTCCTAGAGTGTTGGTGGGAATGTAAACTGAAGCAGTCACCATGAGAATATGGAGGTTCCTCAAAAATCTAAAAATAGTTACTATATATCAAGCAACCCCACTTATGAGCTTGTGTCTTGAAAAGATGAAAACTCTAATTTGAAAAGATACATGCACCCCAATGTTCACACCAGCACTATTTATAATACCCAAGACATGGAAGCAAACTAAATGTCCATCAACCAGATGAAAGGATAAAGATGTGGGATACACACACTCATAAATATTCAGTTCAGTTCGGTCGCTCAGTCGTGTTTCCGACTCTTTGCGACCCCAAAAATCGTAGCACGCCAGGCCTCCCTGTCTATCACCAACTCCCGGAGTTTACCCAAACTCACGCACACTGAGTTGGTGATGCCATCCAACCATCTCATCCTCTGTCGTCCCCTTCTCATCCTGCCCCCAATCCCTCCCAGTATCAGGGTCTTTTCCAATGAGTCAACTCTTTGCATGAGATGGCCAAAGGATTGGAGTTTCAGCCTCAGCATCAGTCCTTCCAATGAATACCCAGGATGGATCTCCTTTAGGATGGACTGGTTGGATCTCCTCGCAGTCCAAGGGACTCTCAAGAGTCTTCTCCAACACCATAGTTCAAAAGCATCAGTTCTTCGGCGCTCAGCTTTCTTTATAGTCCAACTCTCAAATCCATACATGACCACTGGAAAAACCACAGCCTTGACTAGACTGACATTTGTTGGCAAAGTACTCAGCCATAAAAAAGAAGGCAATGTTGCCATTTGCAGCAACATGGATGGACCCAGAAATCACCATACTAAATGAAGTCAGACAGAGAAAGATAAATATTGCATGATATGACATACGTGGAATCTAAAAAAAAAAAGCTATGGTGAAATTACTTACAAAACAAAAACAGACTCACAGACACAGAAAACACACTTATAGTTACCAAGGAAGAAAAGGGTGGGGAAGGAAAACATACAAACTACTACATATAAAATAAACAAGGACTGACTATGTAGCACAGGGAACTATATGCAATATCTTGCAATAAGCTATAATGGAAAAGAATCTGGAAAAGAATCTATTATAACTGAATCACTTTGCTGTACACCTGAAACTAACACAATATTGTAAATAAACAATACTTCAATTAAAATATACATACACACATTTTTATATATATATATATATATGTTTCATTTGTGACCAAGGAAAGTATTTTCACTGACCAAGGAAGAATACATTTCTTGTCCACTAACAATTAAACACAATAAAATGTACTTGGACAAGACACCCAAGTCTACTCTCTTTCACAGTATCCTTGACTCCACTTCCTCTTAATTAAGGAATGGAGGTAATGGATGTTATGTACCATCTAAATGAAATATGAATGTGATGGAAAACATTTGCCCAGGACTAAGACAAACTTTGTAACAACCATATGAAATCACTGCAATGCTTATGAATTAACAATTACTGTGGCTAAGTTTTGGAGAAGGCAATGGCAACCCACTCCAGTGTTCTTGCCTGGAGAACCCCAGGGATGGAGGAGCCTGGTGGGCTGCCATCTATGTGGTCGCACAGAGTTGGACACAACTGACGCGACTTAGCAGCAGCAACAGTGGCCAAGTTTGAGAACAAAGTTCAATTGAAATAATGTTAATAGTAATCATTATAATTGAGAAAACATCTCTTTGAAAATGGTCACAGATTGAAGTAAAAGATCCAAAACGGTATGCAAATCTGACTCTCTCGTGTCCTCTCTCCCCAGAAGTATCAGTGAACCCTTACTCTTCTTAGTGAAAGTGTAAGTCGCTTAGTTGTGTCTGACTCTGCAACCCCATGGACTGTACAGTCTATGAATTCTCCCAGGCTGGAATACTGGAGTGGGTTGCCATCCCTCCTCCAGGGGATCTTCCCAACCCAGGGATCGAACCCAGGTCTCCCACACTGCACGCAAATTCTTTCCCAGCTGAGCCACCAGGGGAGCCCAAGGCTCTGTGTGAAGCTGTGTCAAAAGCTCTTTCATTCTGAACCTCTCTCGCAGTCCTAGTCATCGGACTGTTACTACCAGCAGGGTTTGATAAGGCAACTCTGCATGTCTATGTATTTCATCTTTTCATTTCTACTATGGGTTAGGTTTCTACTCAGGATTAGGATTCTTGCCTGACAAATCTTAACAGCATGCTTCATACTCAAATGTTTAGCTAGTGAAAAGTCTGGTGAAAATAGGAGAGAAAATACCGTGTTCAGTAACACCGACTCTATCCAACAATGGGAGTTCAGTTCAGCTAAGTTTACCTGTAGAGCAGAACACGAACCAAATAATGTCATCGTGAACAGAAAGTTAGACGACTACTTTCACGCTAAGAGGAAGAATAAATACTAAATAAATAAATGCACACAGTCATTATAAATGCAAGCTTCTACAAACACCTATTGGGAGAGGGTGCATCTGGCAGAGTTGGAAGCAGCTGAATTGTTGCTGTCTTCCCAGGCTTACCTCACTGAGTCTTGACAAAACACAAAATTGACGTCCTATGAAAAAAATGTATTTACAAATTGATTTACCTTTACCTTCTCTGAAAAACAAGAGTGTTTTTTTCCTAATTGTTCCATGCTACAAGAACAACTGATTTTCTTTTCTGCGCTTAATAGAAGCTATGATACAACAAATGGAACCCTAAACCGCAAAGTTAGCAGCTCATGAACTGCAAACAACTGATATTCATGTACAGATCTAACCTTACTGTTAACAGTTAACAACCTGAATTTATATCCTTTGCTCATATCCTTTAAGGCCAAGAGCATCAGTAATAAAGACATTCCTGCCACCAAAGTATAAGATACTCTATTCAACTAGTTTGCAATCATTTTGAAAAATATACCCAGGAAACCTCACAACTTTATAGGTCTATAGGCCAGCAAAACATTATTTCTATGTAAAACATAGTATTTTCCAACCTTGTTTCTCTGAGCCCCTTTTAAATAAAACCTGTACCTGTCCATCCTGCCTATAAAAGAGCAGGCACTGTATCTCTGTATTTGACTGTATCTTCACAACTTAGCATATAACCTACCACATATACATATACAACTATTAAGTCTGCTGAATAAAAGAATCAAGAAATGAATTAATTTTCAGTTGATGTGACCTGTTTTCCTGGAAATGGGATTCTCAAGTCAGTTTCTAGTTATTTTTCAATTTGAGGTAAGAATTAGACATTGCTCGAGATTACCTGAGTCAGTCAGTTCAGTCGCTCAGTCGTGTTTCCGACTCTTTGCGACCCCATGAATTGCAGCACGCCAGGCCTCCCTGTCCATCACCAACTCCTGGAGTTCACTCAAACACACGTCCATCGAGTCGGTGATGCCATCCAGCCATCTCATCCTCTGGTGTTGTCCCCTTCTCCTCCTGCCCCCAATCCCTCCCAGCATCAGAGTCTTTTCCAATGAGTCAACTCTTCGTGTGAAGTGGCCAAAGTACTGGAGTTTCAGCTTTAGCACCATTCCTTCCAAAGAAATCCCAGGGCTGATCACCTTCAGAATGGACTGGTTGGATCTCCTTGCAATCCAAGGGACTCTCAAGAGTCTTCTCCAACACCACAGTTCAAAAGCATCAATTCTTTGGCGCTCAGCCTTCTTCACAGTCCAACTCTCACATCCATACTGAATTCTAATAAACTGTAATCTCGCTTAGATAAAAATCTTCTGAATTCCCACTTTCCTTCACAGAGGCAGGTAAACCTATTATTAAGTATAAACTAAATACAGACCACAAATGGACCAGGTGACTCCTGACTGATCCTCAGTTCAGTTCAGCCGCTCAGTCGTGTCCGACTCTTTGCGACCCCATGAATCGCAGCACACCAGGCCTCCCTGTCTATCACCAACTCCCAGAGTCCACCCAAACCCATGTCCATCGAGTCGGTGATGCCATCCAACCATCTCATCCTCTGTCGTCCCCTTTTCCCCCTGCCCTCTATCTTTCCAGCATCAGGGTCTTCTCAAATGATTCAGCTCTTCACATCAGGTGGCCAAGTATTGGAGATTCAGCTTCAACATCAGTCCTTCCAATGAATATTCAGGACTGATTTCCTTTAGGATGGACTGGTTAGATCTCCTTGCAATCCAAGGGACTCTCAAGAATCTTCTCCACCACCACAGTTCAAAAGCATCAATTCTTCGGCGCTCATCCTTCTTTATAGTCCAACTCTCACATCCATATATGACTACTGGAAAAACTGTAGCTTTGACTAGATGGGCTTTTGTTGACAAAGTAATGTCTCTGCTTTTCAATATGCTGTCTAGGTTGGTCATAACTTTCCTTCCAAAGAGTAAGCATCTTTTAATTTCATGACTGCAATCACCATCTGCAGTGATTTTGGATCCCAGAAAAATAAAGTCAGCCACTGTTTCCACTGTTTCCCCAGCTATTTTGCCATGAGGTAATGGGACCGGATGCCATGATCTTAGTTTTCTGATCCTAGCCACCTAGAAATAGCTGTTTATCTTCTACGTATCTTCTAACATAAATTCATATTCCTTGCTCATCTATGAAATTAATCTTTAATGTCAATAACCAAAAAAGCAAGCTACTATTTAAGAACAGTTAGTTGTCTGGGTTCTAGTGTGTTTCCAGTTAGAGTGAGCAAAAGTACATTCCTTCCCAAGATCTTAGAAAACAAAAGAGAAGCAATGGCCATTTGGTAGCATATATACACCTTCTCTCCACTATCCAACCAAGCAGCAATCTGTTCTGCAATGAATCCAGTGTATGTAATTAAAGCCATTACCCAGGGGACTTTATTCAAAAGGGAGATTATCCTAGGTGGGCCTAAGTTATTCACGTGGAACTTTTGGGGATGAGGCCTTTTCTAAACTCAAGTTACTCCAAACACCCAATGGGTCTACAACTGCTCTCCCTTCCCCACAGATTGTCATTCCTGACTATGGGCTCTGGACTCTGGACTAGGACTACTCAGGTGTAAACATCAACTTCTCATCATAAATCTGTGTGTGTGTGTGTGCGCGCGCGCGCGCGTCCTGCCACTTCTCTGGTTAACCCTTGACTTATACTGTCATTAAAGTTTCACCTTCACAAAAACTATACAATAAAATTTAAAGTAGCCGCACCAAAACCATAATTTTGGTATGAATGTAAAGAGGCTAACCACTGGTAAACATGTGTTTCAAAGTAGTCAAAATAGGTTTACAGAGTATTTTTAAGCTGAAAAAGATTAAAGCTTATTGCAGAATTTGGACCAAACCTAAAATCTAGCAGGACTCTAAAGAGGCACAAAAGTCTTTTCATGGCCCCAGGTTTCTTGTTTGTAGGAAATACCAGTTTATTTTATTCAGCCTCCTCAGCCTTCCCAGAGTTCCAAAGGGCAGGTTCAAACAGTTGCTGATGAGGGAGCAGAGGGGATGCAGAAACTAGGAAGAGCACTCAGGGAAAAACTGCAGTACAGTCTTGGGGCAGGTCCTGGCTCTTCCTTAAGGGATGCAATACACAGAACAGTATCTGAGTTTCTCTTTGGAAACAAAGGCATGCCCTCCACATTGGGGATGCAAATCTAAGCTGACCATTAGATTGCTGGAAGGCCACCTTGTCACCTCACCACCAGCCAATCAGAAGAAAGTCACACACCCCCACACTGTGCCTAGAAGAACCTCTCCCAGAACCATCAGGGAGTACAGGGTTTTTAAGCCACTTATTCTTCTTGCTTCGGAGAAGGCAATGGCAACGCACTCTAGTACTCCTGCCTGGAAAATCCCATGGATGGAGGAGCCTGGTAGGCTGCAGTCCATGGGATCGCTAAGAGTCGGACACAACTGAGCGACTTCACTTTCACTTTTCACTTTCATGCATTGGAGAAGGAAATGGCAACCCACTCCAGTGTTCTTGCCTGGAGAATCCCAGGGATGGCGGAGCCTGGTGGGCTGCCGTCTATGGGGTCGCACAGAGTCGGACACGACTGAAGCGACTTAGCAGCAGCAGCAGCATTCTTCTTGCTTGGCTCTGCAATAAGCCTTTCTTTGCTCCGAACACTGACATTTCGGTTCATTTGGCCTCACTGCGATAAGTACATGAACTTGCGCTGGTAAGAAACCCACACTGCTGAGAGATAATTATTTTTTATGTGAAAAAACAATTTCTTTACTAAACCTGCTTGATTAATCTTTACTCAATAAACATGATGGAAAGGAGTTAGGACAGGGAAAATGAAAAGACTTCTTAAATAAGTCATCAAGGCACTGGTGGTGGTTTAGTCGCTAAGTCTTGTCCGACTCTTTGCGACCCCATGGACTATAGCCTTCCAGGCTCCTCGGTCCATGGGATTCTCCAGGCAAGAACACTGGAGTGGGTAGCCATTTCCTTCTGCAGGGGATCTTCCCAACCCAGGAACCGAACTGGGGTCTCCTGCAATGCAGGCAGATTCTTTACTAACTGAGCTATGAGGGAAGCCACATTTTAATCAAGGCATTAAAGTATATCAAAAGGGCCACAAGCCCCCCTCCTTCCCCTTAACTAAATATAACAATGCAAGATGAAATTTTAGAAATCCTGCACTTCACCCAAAAAAGACCTTCAAGCAACAGAAACAGAGTAGAATGTACGTGTGTTGCGGGTATACATACATATTTTTAACTTTACACAAAGAGCCTGTAACATTAATAACCTACTGAAAGATTATTCTCATTTTTACCTTAACTTTCAGGAATATTATGAATTTAGTTTATTGGTATTTAATCTTAAGAGGATAGTCTTAGAAAACAATTTCCTACATAAGTAAATAGATTAGGGTGCAGTGAGGTGACAGATTTGAGAAAAGATTAAAAAGCAAAGTGAAAAACTTTGGTTACTTATTAAACATCAATTGCTAGACCAATTTTATATCTCAAACAGAAAACAGTAGCTAACTACCGATCTCCCCCATTCCCCAAAATATTAAGTATTCAATAGTTAAAGTGTCTCTTAATAGTTTAATAAATGAGACATAAAGTCTCTTGCAGTCCCATCTCACATAAGGAACAATGCCATCGTGTCATTGTGTGATATGGCTCCATTTTCAAATTGCCCAATGCATAAAGAATACATCAATATACTTCTCAACACTAAAACAGAAAAGTACCTAGAATAAAGATTAAAAACTCTGCTCTTTTTTAAACATCTTAATATCAAGACTGAGTTTATGTGAATTCAAGCATGTTTGATCCTTTTCATTACCACATAATAATTCTATTACATAGAGAAACCAGAACTTCCATCTCCCCATCAATGTTTTCCAATATTTTTATCACTATAAACAATGCTTCATAAACACACATCTTCCAGAATACATGTACTTGTTTTAGAGTTTCTTAAGGAACTGACGAATAACAGAATTTCAAACACAAGATCTTAAAAATAAACACCCACTGCCAAACAGACTCTGCCAGGCTGCTCTCCAGCGCAGCTGTCTCGATACACACCCCCCCACCACACTGAGTCAGCGTGTGCTTCTCCACATTCTGCAGTCAGGTGGTGGTGGTGTAGTTGCTAAGTTGTGTCCCGCTCTTGCGACCCTACGAACTGTAGCCTGTCGGGCTCCTCTGTCCATGGGATGCTTCAGGCAAGAATACTGAAATGGGTTGCCATTTCCTTCTCCACGAGAGTCACATAGGAATTTTGGTAACTTTGATAACTCAGTGGGCATCCAACGGTATATATATCACTCTCACTATAACATGCATTCCTCTAAGTATTAATGTAGCCAAGTACCTTCCCATGGGTTCACTGTTGATTGTAGTTTCCTGTTCTGAGTTGTCATGTCACACATTTTACCCAGTTATCTACTGGATTTGTGGTCTTATTTTTGTTTTTGAATGAATTCTTTATATATCCTGAATACAAACACTTTGGTGGCTGGTTCTTTAGTAGTTCACTGTGTGTTTGGCATAACAAGACTTTTTTCCCCCAAAGGATTCACGTTTATTGGAGTTTTCTTCTCAGTATTCCTTTCTTACTCTGAAGTCACAAATATATTCTCCTACAGTTTCTTCCGTTAACCGTTTTGCTCTTAATTTTTATGTGTTTAATTCTTCTGAATTTCTTATTACATATGCAAACCCAACTTTCCCAACATCACTGTTGAACAGCCGTATCTCCAGTTCGCAAGGGCCGTTCCCGTGTCCACCCCTTCTTTTCACAACGTGCAACACCAAGTCGCTACGTCTCCTGCATTGGCAGGCGTGTTCTTTACCACTAGCGCCACCTGGGAAGCCCTCTTTCCACAATATACACACATATATCATACTAACATAGCTCTTACTCTAACCCCACTAGCCTACCAGCCATCCCTCAGTAACACACACAATTAGCAAAATGACAGAAAGTAAACGTACTCAAGGCACGCCTCCCTTTTGTTTGTTTTCCTTTTTGACTGTCCCAGGCGCCAAAGGTTAGTTCTGCTAGCCTCACAACTTTAAAACCAGTCAATTCAGTTCCACACACACAACTTTCATTACTTTCTAGTAAGAAAAAAGAATTTATTCAATTTTACTATTAAAATTGTCTCAGAAAAAATTTATGAAATATAGAATTTCAGTTAGTACATTTTCAAATTTTAACTCTAAAGTTGTCCACTGAATTTTCCTCGATTTAAAAAAATCTCCAATATTTCTTATTTGACCCTCATTTCCACTCTTAACATTAATCTATAAAACATCACCCATTCTAACAATCTTTTTAAAAAATAGTTTAACATCTTTGAAACCTGCAGTGTCTTACTAACACTGTAAGCTTGTCAGCAGAACACAGTTGTCCCTGCCTGACCTCTCTTGGGGGAGAGAGGTTCCCACAAGCCTGGAACATCCCCGCATATTCCCATGGGCTGTTCAAGGGTGCAAATCTCATCTATCTTCTCAAACCGAGCACAGGTAATAAGCAGGACAGGGAGATCCCATCTTGAATCCTGGCATAGAAGACTACTGTCTGCTGCTTGCTCACAAGTGCTGGGACCGTGGCCCCTCTTCAGCAAAGCAGCACTCTAAGAGTACAGATGTCAGGCTGGGAACTGAGGCTCAGGGAATCAGTGCAAATATGCGGAGAGTCTGCTACTGCTTTTACTGTGAATAATAAACTCTGGCCTCTGATTCAGAAGTCTTGAGTCTTCCACCAGAATCCTCGAAACTATGCTGGCAAGTTAACTTGTTAGATTACAAGTAGGATAAAAATCTCAGACTTTGATTTCCTTGATGAGAATGTGTATTAAAACTCTCAGTAGCTTGGGGAAAACTATAGGGAAGAATAATGAAGCACTCCTTAAAAATGCTACATCACTGAAATTCCTGGACTAGAGTACTATACAGCATGACTGAGTAAAAAACTGAGACATAACTCTCTGAGAAGGTCTTAAAAATGCATTTAATAATTTCACTTGTATTTCCCTTTTAACATATACCACAGAACAGAGTAAAAAAGATACAACTAAGTCTACACACAACAACTTCTACATGAACAATAAGCTTTCAGTTTGTTTGCTTGCTCTTTCTCCCTTGCTGATACAGAAAATAATAGTGCTACAATTAATGACATCAAATTTAGTCCTGTTTATTTTTTCTTAGCATCATTCCTTCCAAAGAAATCCCAGGGCTGATCTCCTTCAGAATGGACTGGTTGGATCTCCTTGCAATCCAAAGGACTCTCAAGAGTCTTCTCCAACACCACAGTTCAAAAGCATCAATTCTTTGGCGCTCAGCCTTCTTCACAGTCCAACTCTCACATCCATACATGACTCCTGGAAAAACCATAGCCTTGACTAGACGGACCTTTGTTGGCAAAGTAATGTCTCTGCTTTTGAATATGCTATCTGGGTTGGTCATAACTTTCCTCCAAGGAGTAAGCGTCTTTTAATTTCATGGCTGTAGTCACCATCTGTAGTGATTTTGGAGCCCAGAAAAATAAAGTCTGACACTGTTTCCACTGTTTCCCCATCTATTTCCCATGAAGTGGTGGGACCGGATGCCATGATCTTTGTTTTCTGAATGTTGAGCTTTAAGCCAACTTTTTCACTCTCCACTTTCACTTTCATCAAGAGGCTTTTGAGTTCCTCTTCACTTTCTGCCATAAGGGTGGTGTCATCTGCATATCTGAGGTGATTGATGTATCTCCCAGCAATCTTGATTCCAACTTGTGTTTCTCCTAGTCCAGAGTTTCTCATGATGGACTCTGCATATAAGTTAAATAAACAGGGTGACAATATACAGCCTCAATGTACTCCTTTTCCTATTTGGAACCAGTCTGTTGTTCCATGTCCAGTTCTAACTGTTGCTTCCTGACCTGCATACAGATTTCTCAAGAGGCAGATCAGGTGGTCTGGTATTCCCATCTCTTTCAGAATTTCCCACTGTTTATTGTGATCCACACAGTCAAAGGCTTTGGCATAGTCACTAAAGCAGAAATAGATGTTTTTCTGGAACTCTCTTGCTTTTTCCATGATCCAGCGGATGTTGGCAATTTGATCTCTGGTTCCTCTGCCTTTTCTAAAACCAGCTTGAACATCTGGAAGTTCACGGTTCATGTACTGCTGAAGCCTGGCTTGGAGAATTTTGAGCATTACTTTACTAGCGTGTGAGATGAGTGCAATTGTGCGGTAGTTTGAGCATTCTTTGGCATTGCCTTTCTTTGGGACTGGAATGAAGACGGACCTTTTCCAGTCCTGTGGCCACTGCTGAGTTTTCCAAATTTGCTGGCATATTGAGTGGAGCACTTTCACAAGCATCATCTTTCAGGATTTGGAATAGCTCAACTGGAATTCTATCACCTCCGCTAGCTTTGTTCATAGTGATGCTTTCTAAGGCCCACTTGATTTCACATTCCAGGATGTCTGGCTCTAGGCCAGTGATCACACCATCGTAATTATCTGGGTCGTGAAGCTCTTTTTTGTACAGTTCTTCTGTGTATTCTTGCCACCTCTTCTTAATATCTTCTGCTTCTGTTAGGTCCATACCATTTCTGTCCTTTATCGAGCTCATCTTTGCATGACATGCTCCTTTGGTATCTCTGATTTTCTTGAAGAGATCCCTAGTCTTTCCCATTGTTGTTTTCCTCTATTTCTTTGCATTGATCGCTGAGGAAGGCTTTCTTATGTCTCCTTGCTATTCTTTGGAACTCTGCATTCAGATGTTTATATCTTTCCTTTTCTCCTTTGCTTTTCACTTCTCTTCTTTTCACAGCTATTTGTAAGGCCTCCCCAGACAGCCATTTTGCTTTTTTGCATTTCTTTTCCATGGGGATGGTCTTGATCCCTGTCTCCTGTACAATGTCACGAACCTCATTCCATAGTTCATCAGGCACTCCATCTATCAGATCTAGGCCCTTAAATCTATTTCTCACTTCCACTGTATAATCATAAGGGATTTGATTTAGGTCATACCTGAATGGTCTAGTGGTTTTCCCTACCTTCTTCAATTTAAGTCTGAATTTGGCAATAAGAAGTTCATGGTCTGAGCCACAGTCAGCTCCTGGTCTTGTTTTTGCTGACTGTATAGAGCTTCTCCATCTCTGGCTGCAAAGAATATAATCAATCTGATTTTTGTGTTGACCATCTGGTGATGTCCATGTATAGAGTCTTCTCTTGTGTTGTTGGAAGAGGGTGTTTGTTATGACCAGTGCATTTTCTTGGCAAAACTCTATTAGTCTTTGCCCTGCTTCTTGGAGGCAGGAGGAGAAGGGGACGACAGAGGATGAGATAGCTGGATGGCATCACTGACTCGATGGACATGAGTCTCAGTGACCTCCAGGAGTTGGTGATGGACAGGGAGGCCTGGCGTGCTGCGATTCATGGGGTCGCAAAGAGTGGAACATGACTGAGCGACTGATCTGATCTGATTTTTTCTTAATCACTTTTATACAAGTTTATCTACTCCGTGAATTTTCAAAGAAACACATTTTAGTTAAAGTTTTCTATTCAGTATGTTTTCTATTTATTAAATTTTGCTTTGATAAGGGGTCTCCCTGATAGCTCAGCTGGTGAAGACTCCACATGCAAGGCAGGAGACCCCGGTTCGATTCCTGGGTTGGGAAGATCCCCTGCAGAAGGGAAAGGCTACCCACTCCAGTATTCTGGCGTGGAGAATTCCATGGACTGCACAGTCCATGCGGTGCCAAAGAGTCCAACACGACTGAGCAACTTTCACTTTCATTTTGATCTATTTCACTGTTATTTTTAAATCCTTACATATAATTTAACTATTTACGATCAACGCTTAGTTTTAAATTTCCAGCTGATTTCCAGATCAATTCCATTGTGATTAAACAAACTGTGAATAATGTCAGACCTCTAAACTTTGCTAAGGCTTTCTCTATTGGCAAAATGTTCCACAAGTACTTTAAAAGAATGAATTATGGCACTGTTGGGTGCAAAGTTCTTTTTTTATTGTTGATTAGGTCAAGTCTGCTAGTTGTGTTGTTCAGATCCTCTATATTCCTGAGTTTGCGTGCTTATTCCATCAGGTATTTAGAGAGATGCTAAAATTATAACTGCGGGTTTGTGTTTTTCTTTTAGTTCTGATCATCTTTACTTCATATATTTTCAAGCTATGCTATTTGGTATATGAGAATTTAAGATCTCATCTTGCTGGACTCACCCTTTAAAAATCTTAGAATTCTCTGCATAAGCAATCAGGCAGTCTGGAAAAAGAGTTCCACATCTTTCCAGTCTGTATGCCTTTTAATTCCTTTTTCTTGACTTACTAAACTTGCTACGACTATCGTTTGGTACAAACTGGAATGGAAATAATGAAAGCAAACATCTCTGATTTGTTCATAATCTTAGGAGAAATGCATTGCGTCTTCATGTTAAATACGATGTTGCTCTATCTTCACATTTGGTCTTTATCAAATTGAGGAAATTCCCTTCTATTTTTAGTTTGCTAGATGGTTTTATCATGAAAGTATACTGAATTTTGTTCAATGGAGCCATGAAATTAAAAGATGCTTAGTCCTTGGAAGGAAAGTTATGACAACCTAGACAGCATATTAAAAAGCAGAGACATTACTTTGTCAACAAAGGTCCGTCTAGTCAAGGCTATGGTTTTTCCAGTGGTCATGTATGGATGTGAGAGTTGGACTATAAAGAAAGCTGAGCGCCGACGAATTGATGCTTTTGAACTGTGGTGTTGGAGAAGACTCTTGAGAGTCCCTTGGACTGCAAGGAGATCCAACCAGTCCATCCTAAAGGAGATCCATCCTGGGGGTTCACTGGAAGGACTGACGCTGAAGCTGAAACTCCAATACTTGGCCACCGGATGCGAAGAGCTGACTCATTTGAGAAGCCCCTGATGCTGGGGAAGATTGAAGGTAGGAGAAAAAGGGGACAACAGAGGATGAGATGGTTGGATGGCATCACCGACTCAATGGACATGGGTTTGGGTAGAATCCGGCAGTTAGTGATGGATAGTGAGGTCTGGTGTGCTGCGGTTCATGGGGTCGCAGAGTCGGACACAACTGAGCAACTGAACTGAACTGATTGCAATAATCATATAACTTTTTACTATATTAACACAATGAATGACACTGATCAATTCACAGATGTTAAAGTGATAAACCTATATCCTTATTTTCTTTTTGTGGTAGTATCATGCTAAAGCTAGTAATTACCAATTTAGGTAATTAAAGTTAAAATTAAGTATTCTTGTATCTTTTATGAAAAAACTCATATAGGATTCATTCTATTTCTTAAACGTTTAATAATAATCCTTTAGTGTGAGTACCTAGGCTTTATATTTTCTTTTAGGGATATTTCCGATTATAAATTCAGTCTCTTTAATCAGTATCAGTCTCTTTAATCTATTCAAATTTCTGTTACTTCTTGGTAATAGTTTATGTTTTTCAAAGACTTTTCATCTAGGTTGTCCAGTTTAATAGCTTAAAGTTGCCCATAATACTCCTTAAAAGTCTCTTAATATCTGTAGGATCTATAGTGATGTTCCCTATTTTACTATGTGCATGCATGGCATGCTAAGCTGCTTCAGCTGTGTCCAACTCTTTGCAACCCTATCGACCGTAGCCTGCCAGGCTCCTATGTCCATGGGATTCCCCAGGCAAGAATACTGTAGTGAGTTGCCATGGCCTTCTCCAAGGGATGTTCCCAATCCAAGGATCAAACCCATATCTCTAGGTCTCCTGTGTTGGCAGGTGGGTTCTTTACCACTAGCGCCACATGGGAAGCCCCCTATTTTATTACAGATTCTGGTAATTAGTGTCTTCACTCTTTTGTTTCAAATCAGTCAAGCTAGAGCTCTATTTTATTAATCTTTTCTAAAAAGTTTTTTCTATTGTCCATTTTCTATTTCAGTAATTAATTTTCTTTTATTTTCTTCTTTCTACCTACCAATTTTAGTTTGGTATATTTTTAAAATTTTAATGAGGTGGAAAACCAGGTAACTGAGTTTTTTAAAATATAAACTTTTAGAAATATAAATTCCCTGTAAACACTGCTTCAGCTTCATACTTTAAATTTTAAGTTGTATTTTCATTATCATTTAATTTAAAATATTTTCTATTTTCTCCTGGGACATCTCTTGACCAATGGATTATACAGATGTGTATTCAATATGAAAATATTTGGGGTTTAATTTCATTTTGGGAAGAGCTCATCCTCTATATAATTGCAATCTTTATCACCTTATGGCCTACCATGTTTTTACCCAGGTGAGTGCACATGTGCACTTGAAAAAAATGTGAATCCCCCAGCTGTCATGTGTAAAGTTTCATAAACACCAGTGGAGCCAAGTGAAAGTGAAAAAGTAAGGCAAAAGTGAAGCTGCTCAGTTGTGTCCGACTCTTTGTGACCCCACAGAATGTAGTCCACCAGGCTCCTCCATCCATGGGATTCTCCAGGTAAGAGTACTGGAGTGGGTTGCCATTTCCTTCTCCAGGGGATCTTCTCAACCCAGGGATCAAACCCAAGTCTCCCACATCGCAGGTAGATGCTTTACCGTCTGAGCCACCATGGAAGCCAATGGGGCCAAGGTGGTTGACAACTCATATAACTGCAAACTTTCTAAGGTGCTAAGTCTGGTCTCAGTTCAGATCTTCAGCTGAGATCCTTTAAGTCTGTTTTGCACGTATGTGATTCAGGGGTCAGCCAGAATTTGGGATTCCTTCTCAGAGCAGAGTAAAACCGCACATAATGTAGAACATTCAACTGGCTGAGACTACTCTGATAGAATGTTATGCTCAATGAGAAACGTGTTATGTAAGCAAGCACGTGTTCCTCTCTACTAGCATTCACTGGCTGAGAGTACACGACAGCAGGCCAAGCACAGAAAAACGTAGCACAGTGGAAGTTTACTGTAATATACTTACAGTTTTTTAAATAGACAAAAAACATTAAAAGAAATGATGCTGAGTAGAGCAGCCTCAAACAATGTACAGAGGGTGTACCTGCGCTTGCACATCCTTTACATGCATTACCTGCCATCTCCCCACAGCCATTCTTAGTAGCAATTCATTATCCAAAGTACACTGATTAGAGACCCAAGTTAGAAATGTCAACTGATGCCACACAAACTAACAGGGAATTTACTGATTTGACAATAAGGAAACTTAAAAAAAAAAAAAAAAAAAAAAAAAAAAAAAAAGCCTTAAACTTGTGCTAGATTTAGAAGTTCAAACAAGTTAAAATTTACAGAGAGCTTTAACTGATCATCAGTGGCTACCCCAAAATTACATTTAAGAATATCCCTCTTAATTTAATAATCCACTTATAAGGCAGCAAGAAATAATGTTAGTCTATAAATGGATATAGGGTACATCCTAGAGTAAACAGTTTTCTATTTGTTTTCCATTTACGAAAAACAAAGCTGCCAACAAGCAGCTAGGAAAAAGTCAAGTTAATTTTCTTTACCTCATGTCTTCCCAGTAGATAACCTAGGGCATTACAGCTGCTTTAATACCCATTTTAATTGAGTGCTGTCACTGGTAGGAAGAAAAGTGTGAAATCACTACTTTCTATATCAAACAAAGCAGGTAATTAACAACCATTCTGGCACAATCCCTTATCACCAAAATACACAAAGGGTGCTAAGTTCTCTCAAAGCCAAGGCTCTGTTACCAAAAAAAAGAGCTCATGTTTCAGGGTCACATTCACTTCTTTATTACACAAGCATACATTTACTGCTCAGTCAGACACCTATAATTAAACACAAGAAGCCTTTAATGCTAATATTCAGGCTAGCCTGCACGTAAGCATCCCCTCCACACAGATGATTGCCTTTCATTGTAGGGTTTCAAGTAGCTACAGTTCACTTAGTTTTGATTACACAGCAATTAGATATGCAAATAAATAAGATCCAGGAAAATACTTTCCAAACATCAGATTGTGAGCAATCAGGCCTATTCTCTTCTCTTGTATATACAAGCAACTCATTAAACAACTATTGTCTAAAAAAAATCTCTGCCTCAAATGCCTTGAGTTTCTTTTAATGTTAAAAACATTAACACCCTAGGGAATAAACCTCTCTACAATCTAGTTCATGAGCTGAGTGGGAAGGCATGCTAAGTGACCAAAAGAACACCCTACTTCACACTGTCCGTTTAGGGTTATTCAATACTGGTCAACAAATTGTTTAAATGTACCATTTAAAACTTTCTGTTAAATGATACCTATTACTCCTCAATATTCTAAACACTTGACTGAGAAAACCACTTTCATCTCACTTAATAGGTTTACATTAAAGCTGTATGTAAGCACTAGTATGGTAGAGAATCATGTACATTGGGGAGAAGGGAAACGTTTACACTTACAAATCAACAGCTGTTACCTATGTCTGGGTATGATTGGATAAAATGGCCACTTGCGTTCTTGCAAACTATACTTACTTACTGTCTCTACCCGGGGAATTAATTTTACTTACAGGTTTTAAATTACAACTTTGCTTCTTAACCTTAAGTCCTACTCAATTAACTTATAAAGTGCTTCTTGGCTTTCTCTTTCTTCCTCATTTTTGTAAATTTAAGTCTTGACAGTTGTTTGTATTTAAGTAAATTTTTAAAGAGTTTCTTCTGCATTTTCTATGTGAGGCTCCTATGCTATGCCAATTTCAAGAAACTGGATGACTGAAATTCTGTGGTAAGACAACATAATTTTCTCATGGGCACTAATTATGCTCACACTTCACTGAGGAACTCAGACCTAAAACTACAGGAGTTCACTCTCACGTCCCTTGCTTCAACTCTTTCAGTCTTCTCTACACACATCCCTTTACAAACCCACTCTCAAGGCTCCAGGTCACACCACTCTGCTTAAAGCCCTCCATTGTCTTCCCACTGCTTTTGCAATAAAATCCGAACTCCTTCCCCTGCCAGCACGGAAGGTGCTCTCCCACCTCCCTCCCCACACTCCCCACCCACGCCGCCCTTGCTGTTCCTGACTGTCTTCCAGGATTCTTCTCTGAGCGCCTTCACACTTGCTCTCATTCCACTGTCCTGTCACGTGTCACATGTCTCTTCACACAGCCCTTTCTTGGCCACTCAAGTCACAAGCATTCCACACCCATCACACCATCTCATGCTAGTCTCTTCACGGCGCTTATCACTATCTATATTATCTAGTTCATTTCTTTACCATTTATTTTCTGTCTTCCTCTCTAGCTTTGTTACACGGGAACAACCCCTACCCCCACCCAGTTTTGGGTGTGGCCCAAAGTAGAAAATAAAAAAATACTGGTTAAATGTTAACAAATTTTGAAAAGAAGAAGAAATAATTTTCTAGATTTAAAAAAAAAGTGAATAAATGTGTGTGGAGCAGTTGGAAATGGTCTGATTTGTTGAGCAGATCAGAGAATGAAACTGAAAACAAAACACTATTATATGAAGGAGATAATGGACTTGGTTGTATTCCTTTGCCATTTAAGGCTAAATTAAATGTGCCTTGTTGGTGACGGCAATGAGACAAGACTTTGTATTTGAGCATGCTGATACCATTATCACTGCTTCTCAGACTTTTCATCAAGCCTGGCACTTACGTCACAATGGGTCCTGGTCTTCCTTGACAGCTTAATTAAGTGTTTTTTTCATCCAATCATTCCATCTCAGGAGAACTGCTCAAAAGTGATGTCAGGGACAGTATTTATTATCTTTACTGCCATAAAACTCATCATTTGCTATGTCCAGCCTAGGTTTTGCTTATCACTGGCCGATTCATATACCACATATTGGTCCAAAAGAAATCATGTATCTAGGGGATTATGGATACAAGTTAAGAGCTCAAACATTAGCATATTTCTGAATTATTTTTAATACTTCTTATAACAAGTTTAAAGAGATTTTCAGAAAGGGAAAAAGCATGGAAATCAGTGACTCCCAAATGAACCTAATTAAACACAAATTATATCAATGGCAATGGAAAGAAAAACCTAAGAAACAAAATGAGCACCCTTAGAATCTGGTTTATTTTCCAATAGAAAAATATACAAACCTGCCAAACATTCACAATCATCTCTTAAGCATTTTTAATAATAAAAACTTATTTCCCCAAAATAATCCAGGTCAGGAAAAAAGAAAGAAGAATTATTCCAACTTGAAGGGGAAGGGAGAGAGAAAAAGAGGGAAGGGAGGTGAGGTACGTGAACATCGAGGTCTGAGAGAACTGAACTGGTAAACATCAAAAATTGGTGAATAATGAAAAGTATATAGGGCAGGATCTTTGTATTCTTTTTGTAAAATTTAATATTATTTCAAAATACAAAGCTAAAAACAGGAATAATTTTTTCCCCACTTTTTGCTTCTCCATATTTTCTATACACATTTCTGCCTAAAGCAGCATTAACCAAAAGAACTCCTGCAACAGTGAGAATGATTTATATCTGCTGTCCAAAAGGACAGCCACTTGTCACAGGTCCACACCGAGCACTTCAACTTGACTGTGTGACGCTGCAGCTCAGCTGTTCTCTCATTCAGCTTTCATTGTAATAACCACAGAGGCCAATGGCTACCCTCTTGAGGAGACCACAGGTCTAGGCACTTGACTTGAAACACACAGACTAAAATTCTCCAGGCCAGAATAATGAACTGGGTAGCCTATCCCTTTTCCAGGGGATCTTCCTGACCCAGGAATTGAATCCGGGTCTCCCGGATTACAGGCAGATTCTTTACCAACTGCACTATCAGGAAACCCCCAAGCTAAGACGAGTTTAATGAGAAAAGAAAGTGAAACTGTTAGCCACTCATTCATGTCTTTGTGACCCCATGGACTGCAGCCCACCAGGCTCCTCTGTCCAAGGAATTCTCCAGGCAAGAATTCTGGAGTGGGTTGCCATTTTCTTCTCCAGGGGATCTTCCTGACCCAGGGATCAAACCCAAGTTTCCTCCACTTGCAGGCAGATTCTTTATCATCTGAGCCACCTGGGAAACCCTAATGGAAAATGATGATATGCTTTGGGGTATACCTTAAAGCATAATTAAACAAGCCTTGAGGCAAGTGAGGGAGGTGAGCACCTTGAACTCAACTGCAGAAGTTCCCAGAAGGTATCCTCTAATTGGTGGTGACAGAGGACATGAAAGATCACTGTGGGGTACCTGTGCCTCTAGACCTTGTCTACAGGAAAACACTCCATGTGGAAAAAGACTCTATGAAAGACATTGTATTAGGATAATGTTTATTTCCTACCAACTGATTTCTGCCCTCATACCAAATACATCATAATTTTTTTTAATTTATAATTCTTTCATCAGTTAGTTCTACAAATGTATAGTGCTCTAAACAAATTTCATGTACTGTTCTCCATGGTGACTTTATTTTCTTTTGATAATTATCAAGCAGCTTAGTCCCTCAGTCGTGTCTGACTCTGTGGCCCCGTGGAGCGCAGCACGCCAGGCTGGTTAACTACTATAGCCTGCTATCAAAAGTACATTAAAGCCCTAAGCCCTCGGCCACTACATGTGTGACTCAAGATGCTGCTCAACACCTGTGAGCACCTACTGAAGGTTAAGATATGTGAAAGACCTGAACAAATACTTAAGACAGCCTGAACACAAAAATCTCACTCTGTTTTATATCAACAAGTAAAAAGAAAGTGCCCTATACATAATTGGAATTCTAAAAGTTGATAGGCAAAATTATTTTTATTGTATAAATTATCTATACAACTTAAATAATCAAATTAAAAAGTTTATAGTAACTAAAGGTAAATCAGGTAATGGACACAGTACATTGAACTGCTTAGCAGTGGGTGTGGAGAACTTTTGCTTTATTTTCTGACACAGAGTACTACAACCTTGCATATACCTAGACAGAAAGACACATACATATATAAGTATACAAGATATTAGCAATAACAGAAAAAGTGACTTCCCTGAAAGATTAATAGACACTGTGCATATTACTTGAGGGGAAAAAGAACAATTAGCTGGTTATGCCATCCAACCATCTCATCCTCTGGCGTCCCCCTCTCCTGTCTTCAATCTTACTCAGCATCAGGGTCTTTTCCAGTCAGTCCATTTTTCACATCAGGTGGCCAAAGTACTGGAGTTTCAGCTTCAGCATCAGTCCCTCCAACGAATATTCAGGACTGATTTCCTTTAGGATTGACTAGTTTGATCTCCTTGCAGTTGAAGGGACTCTCAAGAGTCTTCTCCAACACCACAGTTCAAAAGCATCAATTCTTCAGTGCTCAGCTTTCTTTATGGTCCAACTATCACATCCATACATGACTACTGGAAAAACCATAGCTTTGATTAGACAGACCTGTGTTGGTAAAGTAATGTCTCTGCTTTTTATTATGCTGTCTAGGTTTGTCACAGCTTTTCTTCCAAGGAGCAAGCATCTTTGAATTTCATGGCTGCAGCTACCACTGGCAATGATTTTGGAGCCCAAGAAAATAAAGTCTGTCACTGTTTCCATTGTTTCCCATCTATTTGCCATGAAATGATGGAACCAGATGCCATGATCTTTGTTTTCTGAATGTTGAGTTTTAAGCCAACTTTTCACTCTCTTTCATCAAGAGACTCTTTAGTTCTTGTTTGCCTTCTGCCATAAGGGTGGTGTCATCTGCATATCTGAAATATTATGCATATCTGAGATATTTCTTCCAGGAATCTTGAATCCAGCTTGTGCTTCATCAAGCCCCACATTTCCCATGATGTATTCTGCATATAAGTTAAATAAGCAGGATGACAATACACAGCCTTGATGTACTCCTTTCCCAATATGGAACCAGTCCTTGTTCCATGTCCGGTTTTAACTGTTGTTTCTTGAACTGCATACAGATTTCTCAGGAGGGAGGTCAGGTGGTCTGGTATTCCCATCTCTTGAAGAATTTTCCAGTCTCTTGTGAGCCACATAGTTGGCACAGAGGCAGCAAAGAGAAAAGCAGCCTGGACAGCAGTAGGACTCATGGCCAAGCAGGGCCTCGTCACCCACAGTGAAGAGCTGACTCTCACTGAACACAGAAAAATGTACTGCAGGATTACTTTTTAAAAATCACTCTGGTTGCCAGAGGGAGACAGAGAGGAAGAACGGAAATAGGGCGATCAAAAGATGGCAATGTAAGGATTAAACCCCTTTACTCAGCCTGGGTTCAAATTGTGACTAGGCAGCTCACTAGCCAGGTGAAGAGAACCTCCCCCGTACCTCCATGGTCTTACAAGTAGAAGGACAACAGCGGCTACCTCACAGGGCTGTGTGACAGTTAATGAACAAATTCACAGGAACAATGAGAGCTGCACTCTCACCACCAACCCCCCACCAGCTCAGCATTGCTTTCAGCAGCCACCCCAGCCATTCACCAGGTTCACATGTTGGGTAAGCTGTCTGGAATTCAGTGGACATCTAAGTCCACACAGGGGCCTGGGGGAAACATGCACACACAGAAAGAGATATGAACCTATCAGAAATGACAGGCAGGCAGTATCTTTCTTATAATTCAATGTCAACTAATAAATGTAAAGGGAATGACAGAAAAATAACAGTTTTGCAAACACTGTATTACAGTAATAAGGAATTTAGATAGGTCATTAACCAACACTTATATCACTGGGCAGAATTTTCCTGGGAGCAGGATATTTACAAAGTATCACAGTACTCCCCTAAAACCAGTTCATTTAAAAGAGGGAAGAGTATCTCTACAATGAAAAAATATGACTGACACTATTTTAACCAAATTATGAAAGTTAATATCATCAATATGGGCTAAACTAATATAATGTGCTAGGGACACAATGGCATCACGGACTCGATGGACAAGCAAGATCTGGGAGTTGGTAATGGACAGGAAAGCCTGGTGTGCTGCAGTCCATGAGGTCACAAAGAGTCAGACACAAGTGAGCAACTGAACTGAACTGAGGGACACAACATCATTTTTTTTTTAAATACCCTTGCCAAATATGCAAGAATGAAAAGAAGGTTGCTAGTCAGAAATTAATCTTATCAGTTACAAAGGTGAAATGTTACAAAACTCTCTTCATATCAGAATCTGAAAACTTTTTTAGTATTTCCTATGTGAAGTGATTAGGAATTTATATTTAGAATACAAGGCACTAGATCTGATAGACAGAGTGCCTGATAAACTATGGACGGAGGTTCGTGACATTGTACAGGAGACAGGGATCAAGACCATCCCCATGGAAAAGAAATGCAAAAAAGCAAAATGGCTGTCTGGGGAGACCTTACAAACAGCTGTGAAAAGAAGAAAAGCGAAAAGCAAAGGAGAAAAGGGACGATATAAGCATCTGAATGCAGAGTTCCAAAGAATAGCAAGAAGAGATAAGAAAGCATTCCTCAGCAATCAATGCAAAGAAAGAGAGGAAAACAACAGAATGGAAAAGACTAGAGATCTCTTCAAGAAAATCAGACATACCAAAGGAACATTTCATGCAAAGATGGGCTTGATAAAGGACAGAAATGGCATCGACCTAACAGAAACAGAAGATATTAAGAAGAGGTGGCAGGAATACACAGAAGAACTGTACAAAAAAGAGCTTCACGACCCAGATAATCACGATGGTGTTATCACTCACCTAGAGCCAGACATCCTGGAATGTGAAGTCAAGTGGGCCTTAGAAAGCATCACTATGAACAAAGCTAATGGAGGTGATGGAATTCCAATTGAGCTATCTCAAATCCTGAAAGATGATGCTTGTGAAAGTGCTGCACTCAATATGCCAGCAAATTTGGAAAACTCAGCAGTGGCCACAGGACTGGAAAAGGTCCGTCTTCATTTCAATCCCAAAGAAAGGCAATGCCAAAGAATGCTCAAACTACCGCACAATTACACTCATCTCACACGCTAGTAAAGTAATGCTCAAAATTCTCCAAGCCAGGCTTCAGCAATACATGAACCGTGAACTTCCAGATGTTCAAGCTGGTTTTAGAAAAGGCAGAGGAACCAGAGATCAAATTGCCAACATCCGCTGGATCATGGAAAAAGCAAGAGAGTTCCAGAAAAACATCTATTTATGCTTTACTGACTATGCCAAAGCCTTTGACTGTGTGGATCACAATACACTGTGGAAAATTCTTAAAAGAGAAACCTATATGCAGGTCAGGAAGCAACAGTTAGAACTGGACATGGAACAACAGACTGGTTCCAAATAGGAAAAGGAGTACATTGAGGCTGTATGTTGTCACCCTGCTTATTTAACTTATATGCAGAGGCCATCATGAGAAACGCTGGACTGGAAGAAGCACAAGCTGGAATCAAGATTGCCGGGAGAAATATCAATAACCTCAGATATGCAGATGACACCACCCTTATGGCAGAAAGTGAAGAGGAACTCAAAAGCCTCTTGATGAAAGTGAAAGTGGAGAGTGAACAAGTTGGCTTAAAGCTCAACATTCAGAAAACGAAGATCATGGCATCTGGTCCCATCACTTCATGGGAAATAGATGGGGAAACAGTGGAAACACTGTCAGACTTTATTTTTGGGGGCTCCAAAATCACTGCAGATGGTGACTGCAGCCATGAAATTAAAAGACGCTTACTCCTTGGAAGAAAAGTTATGACCAACCTAGATAGCATATTCAAAAGCAGAGACATTACTTTGCCAACAAAGGTTTGTCTAGTCAAGGCTATGGTTTTTCCTGTGGTCATGTATGGATGTGAGAGTTGGACTGTGAAGAAGGCTGAGCGCCAAAGAATTGATGCTTTTGAACTGTGGTGTTGGAGAAGGCTCTTGAGAGTCCCTTGGACTGCAAGGAGATCCAACCAGTCCACTCTGAAGGAGATCAGCCCTGGGATTTCTTTGGAGGAAATGATGTTAAAGCTGAAACTCCAGTACTTTGGCCACCTCATGCGGAGAGTTGACTCATTGGAAAAGACTCTGATGCTGGGAGGGATTGGGGGCAGGAGGAGAAGGGGACGACAGAGGATGAGATGGCTGGATGGCATTACTGACTCGATGGACGTGAGTCTGAGTGAACTCCAGGAGTTGGTGATGCACAGGGAGGCCTGGAGTGCTGCGATTCATGGGGTCGCAAAGAGTCGGACATGGCTGAGCGACTGAACTGAACTGAATAGGTATTTGGGGAGAAGGCAATGGCAACCCACTCCAGTGTTCTTGCCTGGAGAATCCCAGGGATGGGGGAGCCTGGTGGGCTGCCATCTCTGGGGTCGCACAGAGTCAGACACGACTGAAGCAACTTAGCAGCAACAGCAGCAGCATAGGTGTTTGAATTAAGCAAAAACTTAAAAACTTACTAAGACCTTTTAAAAGCAGTGCTAACTACCTGCTGTAGTTTGTATTTTCTCTTTTAAGTAATAAATAATTTGCAAAATGAAGAATCATAAGTTTAAAATTTTCTGGACCCAAAGACTATGATATCATCCTGGTCCTAGGACAACTTGTGAATTAACAACTGTACATGTCTTTAAAAGTCAAAGAGTTAACAAGTACACATGAGTTAAAAAGAAAAACAGTTTAAAATTCAAAGAGCAACATTATAATTTCTTTAAATTGTTATCTTTCATAACTGCAGAAGAAAAGTAAAAGCAGGACAGAGTAAGATGGCTCACTATGCTTATGAAATTGTCTGATAATGTGTCACTAATATAACTGACAAAAGGTTTCCATTGAATTTCTCTGTTACAGGGTTTTGAAAAAGAAAATCAACTGATATAGCATAATGATAAACACATAAGCAACATTCCACTACTAATTCTGTTCACAGAGAACTGAACTTTCTGAGGGAAAAAAACTTCTTTATACACAATATACTATAAGATACTCAAAGATTCCTTAACTAAATTGACTACAATCCAATCAAGACTGAATTTTAAAAGGCTCATTAACAGCATCCAGTGATAAAATAGACTCTCCCTTTCACTGAAACTCATGTCTCATTTCATTAGACATGGACAATTAATTCATCGTGGTATTAGATCTATAGCAGAGTAATTAGCTTAAGTTTTACAGGTTACTTAAAGAGTTACTTTAGTAATGAGAACAGGTTTACTTTCATTGGATCCATCTTTTTATCCCTTAAAGAGTCTTACAAATTAAAAAGAAAAAAAAACAAAAACTGTACTTTAAAAAACAGTAGCAAAAGTTTTATTTCAAATCTTCCTGAGCTTTCTCAGTAATCAATAAAGGCAAAGGAATGACTCTATTTTATAAAAATGTATTAAAATACTATCCAATCTGAAATAAATATTTAATTTGTATTGAAAGATGATGCTGTGAAAGTGCTGCCCTCAGTATGCCAGCAAATTTGGAAAAGTCAGCAGTGGCCACAGGACTGGAAAAGGTCAGTTTTCATTCCAATCCCAAAGAAAGGCAATGCCAAAGAATGCTCAAACTACCGCACAATTGCACTCATCTCACACGCTAGTAAAGTAATGCTCAAAATTCTCCAAGCCAGGCTTCAGCAATATGTGAACCGTGAACTTCCGGATGTTCAAGCTGGTTTTAGAAAAGGCAGAGGAACCAGAGATCAAATTGCCAACATCCACTGGATCATGGAAAAAGCAAGAGAGTTCCAGAAAAACATCTATTTATGCTTTACTGACTATGCCAAAGCCTTTGACTGTGTGGATCACAAGAAACTGTGGAAAATTCTGAAAGAGATGGGAATACTAGACCACCTGATCTGCCTCTTGAGAAATCTGTATGCAGGTCAGGAAGCAACAGTTAGAACTGGACATGGAACAACAGACTGGTTCCAAAGAGGAAAAGGAGTTCGTCAAGGCTGTATATTACCACCCTGTTTATTTAACTTATATGCAGAGTCCATCATGAGAAACGCTGGACTAGGAGAAACACAAGTTGGAATCAAGATTGCCGGGAGAAATATCAATCACCTCAGATATGCAGATGACACCACCCTTATGGCAGAAAGTGAAGAGGAACTCAAAAGCCTCTTGATGAAAGTGAAAGTGGAGAGTGAAAAAGTTGGCTTAAAGCTCAACATTCAGAAAACGAAGATCATGGCATCCGGTCCCATCACTTCATGGGAAATAGATGGGGAAACAGTGGAAACAGTGTCAGATTTTATTTTTCTGGGCTCCAAAATCACTACAGATGGTGACTACAGCCATGAAATTAAAAGACGCTTACTCCTTGGAAGGACAAGTTATGACCAACCTAGATAGCATATTCAAAAGCAGAGACATTACTTTGCCAACAAAGATCTGTCTAGTCAAGGCTATGGTTTTTCCAGGAGTCATGTATGGATGTGAGAGTTGAACTGTGAAGAAGGCTGAGCGCCGAAGAATTGATGCTTTTGAACTGTGGTGTTGGAGTGGACTCTTGAGAGTCCCTTGGACTGCAAGGAGATCCAACCAGTCCATTCTGAAGGAGATCAGCCCTGGGATTTCTTTGGAAGGAATGATGCTAAAGCTGAAACTCCAGTACTTTGGCCACCTCATGCGAAGAGTTGACTCATTGGAGAAGACTCTGATGCTGGGAGGGAATGGGGGCAGGAGGAGAAGGGGAAGACAGAGGATGAGATGGCTGGATGGCATCACTGACTCAATGGACGTGAGTCTGAGTGAACTCCGGGAGTTGGTGATGGACAGGGAGGCCTGGCGTGCTGCGATTCATGGGGTCGCAAAGAGTCGGACACGACTGAGCGACTTATCTGATCTGATACTACCTTAAAGCTACGTTGCTTAAGTCCCAAATGAACATGTAACCAGAAACAGAACTAAAAATTCCATATGAAATTTCCTATTCCAAAATGAAATCTGTTTTAAAACACACTCACAGTAAAAATGAGGGTATGAGAAGAAAGAAGAAAAGCAGAGGAGAGGACAGCAGACGGCCCCTTCCCAGCCCTGAAGGCCCACCAAATCAATCAGCCAGAAAGCAACAGTTAAGCCAGTGCTGCCCCAAGTGCAGCTCCCAGGACAGAATCAAGTGTTTAGAAACTTCTATAGCACTCTGACTGGATACTTCTGCCCATTAGGGCTTCCCTGGTGGCTCAGTGGTAAAGAATTCACCTGCAATGCAGGAGACACGTGTAGAAGACTCATGTTCGATCTTTGGGTCGGGAAGATCCCCTGAAGGAAATGACAACCAACTTCAGTATTCTTGCCTGGAAAATCCCACGGACAGAGGAGCCTTGTGCGCTATATAGTTCTTGGGGTATTTAGAAACTTTTACAGCAATCTACCAGATATTTTCCTCCACTGACATAAAGTTTTAAACAGGATGAAAACTGTCATTTAAAATTGTTTCTCTGATAATTTATTTCACTGTATAATAATTTTACAAAAGAAATGGTCTATGATGAATTACAATTTTGTTGTAATGGTCTTTTGTGACAGACAATTTGAAAAGTACTGATTTAAATTCTTCCAGAAATGCAGGCTTTCTTTTCTCTTTAAAAAGAAACCAATCAATCACTTTTGAGGCTGAATTCAGTGCTCTGTTCCATGACATTAACAAGAAAAAAAAGGTGGAGGAGGACTGAAGTTCCTAGGGTATTAGTTTATAGCTAGTGTAGGACATCTTTGAGACACTGGACATTAAATATGTCAAAGGCCCTAAGGTTAAAAGATTATTTCGTTTTGTATTCAGAGTTAGGATCAGAGGCTCTGAGTCTCAAAGCTTTCCTGCACACACAGGACTCTCTGAGTCAAGCTGTCTGAGGCCTGGCTCTCTATCTGCAGCCTCTGCTCTCTCCTCCCTACACCATCCTTTCTATAGCCACCTTCTCTAAAAAACAATGTCTCATATAACTTCTTACTTTAAAAATATGAGTGCCAATACACTACTTTCCAAAGAAAAAGATTTTAATATAGTATTCAAGGCCCTATACGGAGGAGGTAGTGGCACCCCACTCCAGTACTCTTGCCTGGAAAATCCCATGGACGGAGCAGCCTGGTGGGCTGCAGTCCATGGGGTCGCGAAGAGTCGGACACGACTGAGCGACTTCACTTTCATGCATTGGAGAAGGAAATGGCAACCCACTCCAGTGTTCTTGCCTGGAGAATCCCAGGGATGGGGGAGCCTGGTGGGCTGCCGTCTATGGGGTCGCACAGAGTCGGACATGACTGAAGCGGCTTAGCAGCAAGGCCCTATATCCTCAGGTCCAAGCCTGTCTCCAATACCACTTTTCCCACTAAACCTTGTAACTTCCACAGCAACATGCCAAGCAGAATACCATTCCACTCATCTGCCCTGTCAATTCCGACTCCAGTCCAGTCTTCTCCAGCTTTCCCTCAAGTCTTCAACCTGTAAAAGCGCTCATCACCTCCTTGGCTCCCCACTGCACAAGGCGTACCAACTGCTGTTTACGCCGCACTGCGCATTACTCTACCGTCAACATATCAGTCTCTCAGGGGAAAAGATCTTTGAGGACAAAATTCATAGCATTCAAAACTACTTACTGCCTGAAAAGGTACTGACTATGGTGGGGGGTTGGGAAAACTGAGTGACAACCATGTGTACCATAGGAACTAAAATATCACAGAATTAAATATGAATAAGTATTAGACTTCATAGCTTTAATAAGGTTCCTTCCAAATAGATATATAATACTATAATTTTCATAATTACTCTTAGCTAAATACTACTATTCAGCTGGAAGAGGGAATGGCAGCCCACTCCAGTGATCTTGCCTGGAGAATCCCTTGGACAGAGCAGCCAGGCAGGCAATGGTCCATAGGGTCACAAAGAGTCAGACCTGACTGAAGCGGCTTAGCACACACGCACTATTCAAATCAGATTCATGAAAGTTTCTAAGCATGCAGTTTATAAAAGTAACATTTTTAAGAGAGAATCCAAAAAAATTCCTACTCTCAACTCATTGACTTGAAGGTACCAAGAGCAGGGGTCAGAGCAGGTGATTAACGCAGGAATATAAAATAGAGAAAAAAACCCATTCCTCACAGGGCACAGTCTTTCTCAACTAAGGACTCCACAAGGGAATCAAGTACCCAGTGCCTGGCCCAAGGCATAAATTATATATAGTTCACTTCTCTCCTATCTAGAATGGTACTCATTATTGAACCACTCTTAGTGAAACTGAAGAACTTCTAAGATGAGGAACCCTAGCTGAGAAAGGCTGTGTAAACTAATAGAAAATTATAGCACTTTTCTTCTTGAAAACATTTAAAACAATAATTCATTTCTTGTGCCCAACCACAAGCTTACTACAATATAAACAATATAATGTAAAACTCAACGTTCAAAAAACGAAGATCATGGCATCTAGTCCCATCACTTCATGGCCAAGTAGATGGGGAAACAATGGAAACAGTGACAGACTTTATTTTCCTGGGCTCCAAAATCACTGTGGACAGTGACTGCAGCCATGAGATTAAAAGACGCTTGCTCCCTGGAAGAAAAGCAATGACAAACCTAGACAGCATATTAAAAAGCACAGACATTACTTTGCCAACAAAAGGTCTGTATAGTCAAAGCTTTGGTTTTTCCATTAGTCATGTATGGATGTGAGAGCTGAACAATGAAAAAGGCTGAGCGCTGAAGAACTGATGCCTTCAAACCGTGGTGCAATGAACTGAAATACATCAAAACTGTTTAAATGCATTCATAATTATAGTCAAATAAAAACAAGACAAAAAAACTAATTCTACACCTCTGGAGGATTCCTAGGAATCAATCCACTATTTTAAACCTAGTAAATAAGGAACTGAGTCAAAAAAAAAAAAAAAAAAAACCTGAGCATTTATCCAGCCTTTCCTATAAAAATTAAATCTAACTAATAATATCAAAGAAACAGGGTAATAACTGTTTTGCAGTTCCCACTGAAGTAAAAGGTCTTAAAAACAATCGACAATGATTGCTAAAATCAAAGGAACACTAGATTTTCGGTATCACCACAACATTTACTTACAAAATTTTCTTTCAAAATGAAGAAAGGAAATGAGGAAGGAAGGGCAGGAGAACTAAACCTTATTCAACCTTTCTCACTACCAAATTGCCAAAACTACAGGGGACACAGTAAGCGTTAATAAACATGGCCATGACCATGAAAATACATGAAAATACAATCAGCAAAGGCCACGGGAATTCTTCGGTACAAGCAACTCAGACCCTTTACAAATAAACTACAAAAGAGAAATGGGGGCCAGGGCGAGAATGGCTTAACAGATCAATCAATCAAATGCAATGTGTAAGCCCCTCACACGGACACCATTTATAAGCTTCTCTTAAAAGCACATTTATGAGACAAGAGGGGAACTATGAACACTGACCAGACATTTAACAACACAAAGAAATTGTTCTGGTGATGAAAGAAAACACAAATATGATAGCACTGAAGAGCCCTTCTATTTTAGAAACACCTAATACAGTATCTCCAACTTGAGATGCTGTCCAGAACTTGCTCCCCAGACCATCTGGCAGACACAGGGGCAAGGAGGACAGGGGACACCAGGCACACGTGGGAGGAGACGGGCAGCGCGGCACTAGGGGCTGAATAAACACTGCCGTGATCAAAGCTGGGTTCTTTGGGTTTTTTTGTTTGTTTGTTTTTTAATAAACTACACTTATGCTCCAGGTTGTCAGAAATCTAGCATTCAACAAGACTATTAAGTGGGCTGTCTAGACCATGTTTGTACCTGATGTTATGTCACTGGCTATCACAACCACTTTAGTACGTGAAACCAAAAAAACTATATCAATTTGATCATTTTCAAAGTGTTGAGAAAGTAATAACATCCTTCATAAAAATAAAAGTCTAAGTTTCCCCCATACAAGCAAATAAATTTTTGCATATACTGCTAATTTTGCCTTAAGCTATCTTTTAAGTTTTCCTATCACACAGCACAAAGTCTCAGACATTATAAAGCTCAATTATTTGTCAATTAAACTGACAGGACAGGATACAGAACTGCAGGAAATGCTAATTACAAAGCATCCAGAATAGAAAGACTCACTTTGTACAGCACATGTGAAAGTGTATACACCAACACAGGAAGAATGATCTACTAGACACATCGGAACTGTCACCAAGAGGAGTTTCTAAAGCGACAGGATCAGGTGCCTCGCTACACTTTTTCTCTGATCATATACACTTTTAAACTTTTCTAAAAATATCACATGTTAACTAGGTAAAACATCTATGAACTGTAAGAACAGGAGAAAAATGTGTAAGCATATGAAAAGTGGCAAATAAAAAAGTTATGCAATTCTACCTATGTTTGCAATTGTGCAGTATGTCCCTCTAATAATACTTCAGAGATCATGGTCCATACAACACTGTAGCTCCTCAAGAAGTTAAGACATCTCTCAGAATGGACAGATTGTGGTCAAATATATTTGGGAAATATATTAAAATCTAAATTAAAACTGTATAACAGATTTATCTAATTTTAAATTCAAAGTTCATATTCTGAAGAGAATGAATTATAGAGCTGAATGTCAATGTCCAGCAAGATATATGTTTATACCGAGTGCAGTTAATAGTTAGAAATAGGGACTGGATAAGTTACTTGACCTCTTTTAAGTCTTCATTCCTGTTAGAAGAGTAAAAATTATCTTTTGAGATTTTTGCACAGTCTGAATATGACACTGAACAGATCGTAAATGTGGTTAATACCATCTGGCCACTGCTATTAGCAGCCCTCCAATGGCCATCTGATCCCCTGAGTGCACATCCCTTCATTTCAAGCAAAGAGCTCTAACCAGAATTGCTGAGTCCTACTGGACATTTTCAGAACACCCAACACCTGACTTTGATCAACTGTAGACATCTCACCCCTTTCATGGATCACAGCTTTGTCGCATCCAGTAGTCCTGTATGGATGTGACAGTTGGGCCATAAAGAAGGCTGAGCACCAAAGAATTGATGCTTTCGAACTGTGGTGGTGGAGAAGACTCTTGAGAGTCCCTTGGACTGCAAGGAGATCAAACCAGTCAACTCTAAAGGAAATCAATCCTGAATATTCATTGGAAGGACTAATGCTAAAGCTTCAATACTTTGGCCACCTGATGGGAAGAGTTGACTCACTGGAAAAGACCCTGATGCTGAGAAAGACTGAGGGCAATAGGAGGAGGCAGCAGAGGATGAGATGGTTAGATAGCATCACTGATTCCATGGACATGGATCTGAGCAAACTCCAGGAGAGAGTGGAGGACAAGGAGCCTGGCATGCTGCACTCCATGGGGTGGCAAAGAGTCGGACACGACTGAGCGACTGAACCACAGCAGCAGCCGACATCGCACACACGAACATTTTCAGGTGGGCGTGGGAAGTAGAAAGACAAGTACAGCTCCCCAGTCAGTTATCAAGTGTGAGTGAAGTTCTTGTCCTTAGGCTCCTGCAATTACCCAGTACCATTCCTCTGGGTATTTATATACAACGACAATGCTGCTGTGCCCATCAATAATTCTGAAGTAACAGCAATCCAGGAAAATGAAAAATATAAAGTAGCATATTCATTCCCTTGCTTACAACCAACAGCGTAGGATGATATAGTACTGCCTATCTTCCCCAAAGAACTGAAAACACAAAGAATTTATCATTTTCTCTATTCATAAAAACTTTGGGGAACGTAAAGCAGAGGGGACATCTATGTCTTTCATTTACTACCTACACATTCATCCCTTCTCAGATGGTTTTTTCCAGTGTCTACTCTATGCCAAGTACTCATCAAACAGCAGAGAAACACTCCATAAAACAGACACGGCATGCTGTGACTGACAAATGAGCAAACAGCATTCCATCATTAATACTATGGACAGTCAACAAATTAAGCTTTTCTAGCTTTCTCAGCTTTTACATAAACTGACAATTCTGCACGAAAAAGTTTAGTTTTCCTTTAAACTCATAGAATATGCTTCAATCAGCCTTATTATTTATTTCAATACTTTTTGGTCTCCATATATTTTTCATGTTCTTTTTCAAAGTAATAGCCAAGCAACAAGTGATAGCACCTTCCATTGTGACTTAACTTCTATTGACATTTTTAAGAACTCAATGAGCAGAGCAGAGTAAACCAAAATGACATGGTTGACAGTTTAGTATGCATAGATTTAAATTAATATTACAGAAGACACCCTTGGCATTACAAATCTACACATAAATTCCTCATCGTAGTATCAAACATACGGTAGCCATTCAAATTAACTGGATATTCCCAAAGCATATTCATCTATCAGATCAGATCAGATCAGTCATGTCTGACTCTTTGAGACCCCATGAATCGCAGCACGCCAGGCCTCCCTGTCCATCACCAACTTCCGGAGTTCACCCAGACTCATGTCCATTGAGTCAGTGATGCCATCCAGCCATCTCATCCTCTGTCGTCCCCTTGTCCTCTTGCCCCCAATCCCTCCCAGCATCAGAGTCTTTTCCAATGAGTCAACTCTTCGCATGAGGTGGCCAAAGTGCTGGAGTTTCAGCTTTAGCATCATTCCTTCCAAAGAAATCCCAGGGCTGATCTCCTTCAGAGTGGACTGGTTGGATCTCCTTGCAGTCCAAGGGACTCTCAAGAGTCTTCTCCAACACCACAGTTCAAAAGCATCAATTCTTCGGCGCTCAGCCTTCTTCACAGTCCAACTCTCACATCCATACATGACTCCTGGAAAAACCATAGCCTTGACTAGACAGATCTTTGTTGGCAAAGTAATGTCTCTGCTTTGGAATATGCTATCTAGGTTGGTCATAACTTGTCCTTCCAAGGAGTAAGTGTCTTTGAATTTCATGGCTGCAGTCACCATCTGCAGTGATTTTGGAGCCCAGAAAAATAAAGTCTGACACTGTTTCCACTGTTTCCCCATCTATTTCCCATGAAGTGATGGGACCGGATGCCATGATCTTCGTTTTCTGAATGTTGAGCTTTAAGCCAACTTTTTCACTCTCCACTTTCACCTTCACAAAGAGGCTTTTGAGTTTCTCTTCACTTTCTGCCATAAGGGTGGTGTCATCCGCATATCTGAGGTGATTGATATTTCTCCCGGAAATCTTGATTCCAACTTGTGTTTCTTCCAGTCCAGCGTTTCTCATGATGGACTTTGCATATAAGTTAAATAAGCAGAGTGACAATATACAGCCTTGACGAACTCCTTTTCCTATTTGGAACCAGTCTGTTGTTCCATGTCCAGTTCTAACTGTTGCTTCCTGACCCGCATACAGATTTCTCAAGAGGCAGATTAGGTGGTCTGGTATTCCCATCTCTTTCAGAATTTTCCACAGTTTCTTGTGATCCACACAGTCAAAGGCTTTGGCATAGTCAGTAAAGCATAAATAGATGTTTTTCTGGAACTCTCTTGCTTTTTCCATGATCCAGTGGATGTTGGCAATTTGATCTCTGGTTCCTCTGCCTTTTCTAAAACCAGCTTGAACATCAGAAGTTCACGGTTCACATACTGCTGAAGCCTGGCTTGGAGAATTTTGAGCATTACTTTACTAGCGTGTGAGATGAGTGCAATTGTGTGGTAGTTTGAGCATTCTTTGGCATTGCCTTTCTTTGGGATTGGAATGAAAACTGACCTTTTCCAGTCCTGTGGCCACTGCTGAGTTTTCCAAATTTGCTGGCATATTGAGTGCAGCACTTTCACAGCATCATCTTTCAGGATTTGGAATAGCTCAACTGGAATTCCATCACCTCCTCTAGCTTTGTTTGTAGTGATGCTTTCTAAGACCCACTTGACTTCACATTCCAGGATGTCTGCTATAGCAGTTAATAAAACTAAAAATGCAATCTACAGTCAAAATGTTGTTGGTGTCTTAATCTATCATTGTTTTCATGCATTATGTATAATCTGTAAACTTTTTTATTTCATTAGGCAACAGGACAAATTAAAAAAATATTATGTGTTAACTACTTCTGTTTGTGCTTAAGAACAAAGTGGACAAGACAGAAGATGGACACACCAACCACCAGAGAACCAAACAAAAAAGCTATGAGAATATGGGATATTCAAAGGTCACAAAGCAACAACAAAGCATTGTCATTTCCAAAGCTTAAAAAACTACAGTACTCCCCCATGATACAGTGTAGAGTTTAAACAGGAAATGCACTAACAATGTAAACAAAATTTATTAAAGAGCAATCATTAACATTAATTGATTGATCACTATATGTCAACACACTATGCTAAGCGCTCTACAACTTCTGTAATCCTCACGCCATCAGTGACCTCACAGTGATCTCACTACTTCCGCTTCACATGCCACCAAGAGATGAAGTCTTCCGCTAAAATCACAAAGCTGCTAAGTGATAGAAGCAAGAATCAAATAAAAGCAAGACGGTTATAGAGGTTACACTCTTAGCCACTCTAATGTATGCCAAAATGATGGCAGGAAGCTGTTCTTCAGGCTCCAAGTTCAACCTGACTGAAAGCAGAACTGGCGATGCCTCATTACAGGGCTCCGAGCTCCACTCTTCAGTGTCTGTGTGTGAGTGGAGGGCTGCTACTGCAGAATCGACAAGACGCTGAGGAGAGGGCAAAGCAGGCTTTGTAAACTGACATAACAACTTGTTTAACGGATGAATACACTATGAGTTTTGAGAGCTTGTCTTACTGTACCTAGGCTATTAAATCAGCATTGCTTGAAGCAAAGCAACCACAAGCGCAAACATGGGAACCAAAACTGCATGGCAATACAAGACTGCCCCTCGGCTGAGTCACAAAGTGATTAAGTTATTTTAAGATTCTAATACAAAAGATTGTTTTAAATACAACTGCTAAATATGCTCAGGGAGAACTCACATGCTTGCCTCAAAATATCTTTATACTCATCTGACAAGAACAGCTTAAAATAAAATTTACAGATAATTAATATTATTGACGGCCTCTGTGCTCAGCTTAACTACTAAGTCATTATTTATCTGTAAGGAGAGAAAATGATTGAGACCCCAGTCAGCTAATGAGAAAGTTGAAATGAAATGAGGTGAGAGCTTAGAAAGAAGTCAAAATGAAGTCAGAGTACCTACAGGTCTGGCATTCACTCTGTAAGCTCCACAGAGGGATTCAATGCACAACACGCTCTAGCAAAGCCACCCACATCTCCATCATTTGATGTCTCTTTCAAGGTAATGTATTTAAAAATCAAACACACAACAAACCCTTCCTAACAATACATTTAATCTTTGGCAATCAAAACCTATGTTATTCTTAAAAAATCAGTCAAACATTTTTCACACAGATAGAATTCAAAGTATTCTGCCTCACAGCATCACTGGATAAAAGGAAACAGGCAAATAAAACCTTCTGAAAACACAGTCTTTAAAGCAGTTAACTAGGTGTTCATCAATTAAACTAGAAAAGTAAGAAGTGGCAAAAGGAAGAAAAGCAGAAAACAACAACAATATACTTTAAAGTAAAATGGCTGGAAAACAAACTCAACGTGAAATGCTGGTGAAAACCAAAACGACTCCTGTATGGCTAGTTTTAAGCCTTCCTCCACACTTACTCACTCTCCTGATGAGATGACATAAATCCACAGTAATTCATTTGATTCTTCTCATTCAAATCTCATCAAGAGAAACATTTTAGATTTTTCAAAGTTTCAGTTACATCTTTAATACATAAAACACTGAATAGTCTAACTTCCAAACTGGAGGCTTCTCAAGTGTAAAAACCAACATGAATATGATGGATTAACTGATATTAGCTAGCTAAATGAAAAGTAATGATAATCAAAAAGAGAAAATCATGACACCACCTTTAAAAAGTTAAAAATTTTCTGACATGAAATAACATATAGTGCTTAAGATCTAGATATTTTGTTATTAAAATTCAAAAGTGTAAGTATATTATTCACATAAAGGACGGCCCCATTTTCAAGGACTTACCTTCTTCTTATCCCTCATTGAGCCTTTGCCTCGGACCATGATCTTGCATCCTGTTTCTGCTTCAAGCTGTTTAGCAGTAAGTCCTCTAGGTCCAAGGATTCTCCCAACAAAATTAAACTGGGGGGAAAAAAAACCAACATCGTGCATTAGTCATTTAAAGTATATACTTAACTTTCGCTAATTAAATTTTTAAAAATACTAAGTTGAAATAAAATCTTATTAATTTCCTGCCAAGTTTGAGGGTGTAATGACAGCAGTTCATGGTTTAGCTTGAAATTTTCATGTGCATTAATACAAACCATGGATTAGGAACAGCAGAATCTACCTAAAACAGGTGCTGTATTCAACTGCCCATCAACATGCACACTCTAAACAAGTGTACATGAAAAGTTCAACAAATCCCTTCTATGACAGGGTTCCAGGAGCTATTTATTATGTTAAATAGTGGCTGCCTTTTATACAGAAATCCCTGGGGGAAATTCCTATCTTATTGATCTAAGTTATACTTCAGCGACTGTTCAGAAAGCATTGTGTTTTGGGACTGGCTGCCAGAACACTGATGGCCAAAATTGTATTCCACACTATACTAACTATTTAAGACGTAGGAGTCTACATTTTTTTCCCCACAATCCTTGCACAATTTTGTATCTGCATCCTTATTTTCCTATTTCCCATCTCTACCTTTAGTTCAAACTATTACTTTGACAAAGAACCTTAACTCTTGTCACAAAAAGGACAGTGATAAGAAATAACTGTATAAATAATTATCATCCCTCCACAGAAACTTCTAATATTCACACATAGAAGTTAATTTTTTTTAAAGGCCAATGAGAGGAACAGATTGACTATGAACACTGGAAAGTAAATTTTCATTAATATGTCATCTATATAAAAGACAAGAAAATGAATATCATCAGTTCCACAAAGATCCATGGGTGGTTTTTATCTACTTATTCCAACAGGTTACTGATACCTATGCTTCCTACTTTTTTCCTGCATTTTATTCCTACTGTTAGTGTATCGTTACATAACACTAACATGCCAGAATTCACTGCTCTCAGGGCTTAAGAAGCGAGGGCACTTCCTCAGTCTTCTGTGCTCCAGAGGCTGCCTGCTTTGCTTCAGCTGCTCACCAGCACTGCCACATCTTAGAGAAGTGATTCCCAAATGAAACGTGTGTGCGTACACATTTGAGAATGGAAGAAAGTCCTATTCCCTAGGGGATTACGACATCAGTTCTTCCACCCCAAGCAAAGACTCTCAGGTCCTTGACCCAGCTATACAAGATTCCAAATTCTGAAACCTGCCTGAACCATGTCTTCACATTCAAATAAAACCCTTTACCCTTGCCTAGTTTTTGGCATATAGGACTTGAACTACCTCTTCATCCAACTAAACCCTTGCAGTCATCCAGTCAAGAGCCCTCCTCTCATATCCCCCATCTAAGTAAACTGAAGTACTGTACTGTACTTGAAGGACTGTATTATGATTACATGTCTATACTTGGAAAGCATACAGACCCCAACTGGTATTCAAGCTCCAATATTAAGCAATAATTAAGAATCGGGAAGTCATATAAAACAAGCCTCAGTCAAGTGATGGAGACAACGCTTTCCAGAACTGCTGTGATGAGGAACTGCACGTGTGTACAGCACAATATATATGAAACGTCCAATACAAAGTCCCCCACACAGTGGGTCACAGTCTATGAAGTCTACTACAAATTCACTTTAGGAAGCCTCAGGCCCTCAATCAACAAGCTCAGAATGTCCACAGAAGGGGATATGATCAAATGGCAAATCTGACCTACAAAACTCCAGCGAGACCAGAAACTCACGCATTGAGTTCTGCAGAAAACCAGAAAGAAAAGGTGGAAATGATACAAAGCCTGCTAAAGAGGAGCAATAGCCAGGCATCTAACTTGCAGGTATCAGGCTTGAGTTTTCATCTATAGAAAAGATGCCCTAAGAAAAGACTCGCACACTGTAGCATTTGGCTCCATTCTCAAAGGCTGACACTTAGCTTCAGGTGATCAGCTCCCACTGAACCCTGCAATGAGCTAGCCCCGTTCAAGAATATGAGCTTCTAATTCATATTCTGTGCTTCATTCTTAAGTATGTATAGACAAAGTTCACCAAAGACTTGAGGAATGCTCTAACTTGAGGAAGGCCCTTGCATGCAAGAGTGTACAAACTATAAAGCAGCAGGACAAAGGACTGTCCCATTAGGGAAAAGACTGCTGGTAAAGGAGATTGTTGTTCAGTGGCTTAGTCGTGTCCTACTCTGCCACCCCATGGACTGCAGCATGCCAAGCTTCCCTGTCCTTCACCATCTCCCAGAAAATTCCCCCAAAACTCCTTCAGTAGACAGCACTAAACTACTTTCTAAATCGGTCATACACAGTTACATTCCCAGAAGAGGAGAGGATTTTGCTCTGATACATTTCAACACTTACGCTTTTGGTCATTCAGATGTGTGTTTTTTGAAGCACATGCGAAGTTTTCAGACCATTCTATTGTGTTGTTTCGCTGTCTTATTGATTTCGACTTTGCGGTCACATGTGTGGCAAATACCTTCTCCCTTTCTGTGGCTTACCATTTTCATCTTTAATGGTGTCTTAAGATGACTTAATTTAAGCAGACTGAATTGAATTAAATCATATATAATTTTAATGCAGCTCATGTCTTCCCTTAACAATATTTTCCGTGTCCTGTTTAAAGGTAGTCTTTCCCCATCCCAAGGTCATCAAGATATCCTCTGTATTAACTTGCAGAAGCTTTACTGTTATGACTTCCTTATCTATATCTACAGTGTGCCAGGAAGTGATGTCCATGATGTGTGAACAACCTTCTCTTCTTCTGTTCCCTTCCGTGGCTGCCCAACTGTCCCGCCACAATGTTGCTGAAGAGACCATCCTTTCCCCTGCCCTACAGTGCAGTGTCATTTCTTGTCCTAAGTAACACCCATACATGCTTATACATATGGGTCTACTTCTGGGTTCTCTATTAAGCTACTTGGCTTAGTATCTCACTGTCATTTAATGTAACTTTATTTTCAAAATCTTAATACGCAGGATAGCTGTCAGTTCACCCTGCTCCTCTTTCAAAGATGTCTCAGTCTTTGTGCCTCTATACAGATTTCAGAAATAGCTGGTTAATTTCTAAAATGATACTAGCAATAATTTTTACTGGGATGTTAGAACAATCTTCAGGATCATGAATATGGTATAATTTCGTCATTTGGTTAGGTGTTTTTCGATTTCTCTCAAGAATACAAAGCTTTCTTGGTGTGCCTTTACTTGATTTTGTTTGATTTATTCCAAGACATTTGGGGCTTCATTTTTGCTACTGTAAATCATGTTTTTATTTCATGTTTGTTTTTTTACATGTGAAATCATAATTCATCTTTTTGTATCATACAGTATACCCAGCAACCCTGTTTCTTCTTTCTTCATTCTAATTTTTCCATAGGTTCTTTTGGATTCTTTTGGTAAAGATTCATATCACTTGCAAATAAGAGAAAAGAAAAAATACCTAACTTCAATCATATTTTTAATTTCTTTTTTTGGCCATCCTTACACCACTGGCCAGCACATCATGGGTTCAAAGTCAAATCAAGTGTATTATCCTTGACTCATTCCAAGAATAAAGTTCTCAATAGTACACTATGAAGTCTGAAGTAATCTGTGTATACTTCAGCAGATTAAGAAAATTCCATTCTATTCCCTAATTCATTAAGAGTTTTTATTTTTAGTCATGAATGGATGTTTAAATGTATCACATTTTTTCACCATCGAGACAATCATAATATTTCTCCTTTATTCTGGTAATGCAATGGATTACAATTCATTATCAAATGTTAAATCATGCTTTTAGTTCTACAATAAACTTAATGACATTATCTTTTATTATAGATCACTAGGTTCAGTTTGTTAGCAATTTGGCGACAATTTTATTTTTTTAATTTACATTCACAAATGGAACTGCCTTGTAATTTTCCTTTTTCATAATATGTTTCTTAGGGCTTAGGCATCAAGATTATTCTGGACTCAAAATGTGTTGGGATGTAGTCCCCCTTTTTCAGCTCTTTGGAATGGCTCATAGAAGCTAACTTGTACTATTTCTCCTTTAAATATTGAAGAGAAATCAGTGGTGAAGTCACCCAGGTCTAGAGTATTTTTTTCTCAGTTCAGGTTTTCAATTATGGATTCAGTTACCTAATTTAGATTTCCTATTCCTTCATATGTCAATTTTGGTAACTTGTGTTTATCTAAAAATATGTCAATGTAGTTTAAATTTTCAAATTTGTTGATATAAAGCTTTCATGGACTTTTCGTCTTAGTATCTACAGGATCTGTAACAATGGTCCCACTTCAATTCTGATTGGCTATCTATGTTGTCCTTTCTCTTGATCAGTCTTCCAGTCTTTACAAAGAATGTACCTTTTCTATTGTTGAGAGGGGTAGACTGATGAAAATAATTTTAAATTAAATTTGTAGACAGGTCATTCAAAAATGACCACAATTACCCATGCATCCTTAACCTACGCCATTTGCAGTGTAATTCTGCAGCTCCTCTCACCTCTTGAATCTGGGGTTAGCATGCTGACTGGCTTTCCAATACAATGTATGAAAAGAATAATATGTGTGTTAAAAGCCTAAGTCTCAGTCTTATGTGTACTTCCTCTCTTAGGCCCTATTATTCCCATATAACAGTCTCAGACTAACCCACTTGAGAATGAAAGACAAGCAATCTAGTCGGCATCCATGCCAGCCCACACCCAGGTAACTATTAAGAGCAGAGGGGCCTGGCTAACCCACAGCTGACTGCAGATGCCGATCAGAAGAACCACTGTGGTGAGCCCAGCCTGAACAAAAGCGACCAGCATGCACAAGAGAAGCAGGAGCTAAGTAAGTGGTGGTTGTTTGAACATAAGTTTCTGGGGTAGCTCATTAAAATGCAATAGTAGCCAGCCAATACATTGATTTTCTTCATTCTGTGATGGTTTTCAGGGGTCTTAAATTAATTTCTACTCTTACCTTTATTACTTCCTTCCTTCTACTTCTTTTACATTTAATCTGCTGTACTTTTCCTGATATTATGAAACGAATGCTCAGCTTATTGCACCCTTTCTTCTTTTCTAATAATTATACTTTTAAAGCTTTAAGTATTCCAAGCTGAAATACCAATAACCTCAGATATGCAGATGATACCACCCTTACAGCAGGAAGTAAAGAGAAACTAAAAAGCCTCTTGATGAAAGTGAAAGAGGAGAGTGAAAAAGTTGGCTTAAAACTCAACATTCAGAAAATGATCATGGCATCTGGTCCCATCACTTCATGTGAAATAGATGGGGAAACAGTGGAAAGATTTTATTTTTGGGGGCTCCAAAATCACTGCAGATAGTGACTGAAGCCATGAAATTAAAAGACGCTTACTCCTTGGAAGGAAAGTTATGACCAACCTAGACAGCATGTTGAAAAGCAGAGACATTACTTTGCCAACAAAGGTCTGTCTAGTCAAGGCTATGGTTTTTCCAGTGGTCATGTATGGATGTGAGAGGTGGACTGTGAAGAAAGCTGAGCACCGAAAAATTGATGCTTTTGAACTGTGGTGTTGGAGAAGAATCTGCAGAGTCCCTTGGATTGCAAGGAGATCCAACCAGTTCATCCTAGTCCTGGGTGTCCATTGGAAGGACTGATGCTGAAGCTGAAACTCCAATACTTTGGCCACCTGATGCGAAGAGCTGACTCACTGGAAAAGACCCTGATGCTGGGAAAGATTGAGGGCAGGAGGAGAAGGGGACGACAGAGGATGAGATGGCTGGATGGCATCACCGACTCGATGCACATGAGTTTGTGTAAATTCCGGGAGTTGATGACGGACAGGGAGGCCTGGTGTGCTGCGGTCCATGGAGCTGCAAAGAGTCGGACACGACTGAGCGACTGAACTGAACTGAATACTTATTCAGACTTTTAAGCACAGTACATAATCAATTTTTCTAAATATTCCATGGGTGTTCATGAGACTTCCTTGGCAGTCCAATGGTTGGGACTTCGTCTTTCAATGCAGGGAGTGAAATTTTGCTCCCTGTCTAGGGAGCTAGAATCCCACATGCCTTGGGGCCAAAAAGCCAGAATATAAAACAGAAGCAAATTGTTGTAACAAAATTGTAACAAATTCACTAAAGACTTTAAAAATGGTCCATATCAAAAAAATCTTAGGAAAAAAGAGCAGGCAAACTCCTCTGTGACTTACTTTTGTCTATTTCTTTCAGTTCTATTTGCTTTATACAATTAGAAACTGTGTTGTTGGTATATACAAAATTATATTCTTCTGTCATTATGAAGTGGCATTTTCTACAGTAGTACCTTTTGCCCTTAAGCCTACATATATTAAGATATAAAGATATTTATAAGATATTTAAATTTATTTTCTAAGTTTAAATTTATTTTCATACTGAATTTTCAACTGAGGTAATTTTCAGTTCATTAATTCCCTCTTCAAAAGCTTTGAGTCTTCTGTTAAATCTATTAATCCCAGTTAAGGAATTTTTCAGTTTGATTTTTCTTTTATACTTTCTATTTCTCTGACATATTCAGTTTGACTCTTCTTTCATAACTCCCATAATTCTGCCATATTTCTCCGACTTGTCTTTGGTCTCCATACACACAATAAGCATAACTTTTATAAAGCCTGGGTCTAATAATCCTAATATCTAGAGTCTTAATGAATGTGCTTCTTTTGTCTTATTTCTTCAGATTTTTTTTAACATCATCTTGTATTCTTTGTGTGTTTGCTTGTTTTCTAGCGTGTGCCAGACAACGTATTTACTAAACAGCTTACAGAAACAATATAAGGCCTAAGGTGATGTTATCTTTCTCCAGAGGGAATATATGTCAGCTTCTGCCAGGCACCTATTGTTAACTAGCAACCTAAGATCATCTCAATACAATTTCGCTTATTGAGGTTGACACAATTTTGATGCTGACATGCAAAGTCTGTAAAGGCCTAGGAAATTAGTTCCCTCTTACCCCTGAATGCACACCCATCAGATTCCTACCCAAAGCACAGACTGGAGATGGGAAGTAGCTTACATAGGTTAGACCTATGTCCCCCAAAGCTTAGCCTCGCCGCTGTCCTCTCCAGGTTCAGCAAACACACCTAGAGGAGAAGCAGTTTCACAAAGCCAGGCTTACATCCAACCTTGATTCTTTGTCCTCACAGGAATCCTGAATTAGCAGTTCTTCACAATCTTGCTGGGTCTCTGATGCATTCAAGCAGATGTCTGTCTGTTGTTTGTCTGTTTCCCTTCTGTATCCTAGTTTACTGAAATTGTTCAGCTGGTCTGAATTACTCTTAGTACTTAACAGAGAAGTCCATGAAATTTTTAAAAAGGCTGCCTTTAAATCTAAGTAGATCTAGAAGTGACTAATTTCAGGCAGTACAGGATAAGAATATATTAGAATGAGGGTCTGAGAAAGAGAAAAAGACACCTACCACAGAAAATCTATCAACAGGCCTTGCTAACCCCTATCTTTATATATAGGCACAGATTCTGTAAAATTCATTCCCTCTCCTCTCCTCAAACAACCTGAACAGAGACAAGAATTTCCACATTCCATGCCTCACTGACTTTGAGTATTTTTCAGTAAAATAGGAAACAACCTTTTATTTTCAAGTTCAACCTAATGAAATATGTATGTATCCATGGTCTGCTACTCAGTAAAGAGTGAAATAGATGCTATAATTTTTTGTTGTTGTTGTTGTTTTGTTTTGTTTTTTTTTAAGAAGAAAGGGGAGGAGGAGAAAGGAGAAATTCTCCTTGCTCTCAAGAAATCTGTGAAAATGACTTTATTCTATTTGGTACCTTGACTGTTTCTTAAAATAAGTAACTTTTGCCAGCTTTTCCTCTATTACAGTTGTGCTCTATACAGATCTTTTTCTGAAATAATTCATATAGAAAATATACCTTATGTATCTGAAACAAGCCAAAGAATGTGTGGAAAAATGCAGCATGAATGAAGGTACTTCAGGACATCATATAACGAGTATGTAACGTCTGAATTTGTGCCCTCTGTTAAAGTGCTTGGCTCCACTCCTGATACACAAACCCCAAAGAGGCCATCTTTGGCACATTCTTTCTTTTCATATATTAAATCTCTTTTGCTAAAACCACAGCATTACACAGGAAAGGTTTTCTGCCATAGCAGAAAACTACTAATACTCCCAATTATTATTTACTAAATAAAAAATGTTTTAAAGCCAGTCAAACATTAAATCCGTAACAAAATTTTCCTAATCTTAAAAATGAACCAACCTCTACTCCACCACAACCAGCAAAAAAACAGCTCAAACGTGTTCAAGTGCATACCACTGGGACTCAAATATAATCGAAACCATCAAGGTCATCCTTCTCAAAATGGTGTAAGTAGAGAATGAAAAAAATTAATCACAGCAGCTGCTTTGACTACTGCAACCAATTTCCAAGTTAATACTGTTTGCCTTGCATTAAAATTCATTCTGTGTTGATTTATCATGCTAGTTCTGCAGCTTCATTCAATTAAAACAATGTCACAACACATTCAAAGAAAATAATTTCAAACAGCCTAAGCTAACTGCAAAATTTAAAGGCCAAAAGAAGGGAAAGAAAGAAGAAAAGAGGAAAAAAAGAAAAAAAGACATTTATTAATCCTACTGTTTATGTACAGACCTCTCTGTGGCTTACCAATTATATCGCCCTCAAGTGGCATGTTAATTTCTAAAGAAGAGGTCAACAATAATCATGTCTAATGCTATTTGATGCTGCTGACTTAATTTTAAATAGAAATTAGTTCTCTCAATGACAGAACATAAAGTATTATAGCAAATCTCTCCACTAACCTTTTAAGAAATGTACAATCAAAGATAAAATGTTTTGTGGCACACTATCAAAGCATATTAAAAAATGATTTCCAAAAGCATTCATTTCAGTGAAATGCTTCTAAGACATGTTTAATTTCTGCTTAAAATTTTGGAAAAACAATTTTAAAAACAAGATGCACTTCTTTGGATTGTCTTTCGCACAATAAACTGATGCTCTGTTTTTAAATATTTTGTCTAGTATAGCTAAGGTGATTTTAAGTTCAGTTCAGTCGCTTAGTCATGTCCAACTCTTTGTGACCCCAAGGACTGCAGCACACGAGGCCTCCCTGTCCCATCACCAACTCCAGGAGCTTGCTCAAACTCATGTCCATTGAGTTGGTGATACCATCCAAGCACCTTATCTTCTGCCATCCCCTTCTCCTCCTCAGGGTCTTTTCCAATTTTAAGTTAGATATTTATAAATGTTACATCATATCATGTAAGCAACATAGTAAGTATCAAACACATACACACAAATGTGTATTTCTTGATAAAGTCTTCTGTTCGGCAGATAAAAATGGACCACTTCTAATGTAGTCAACGCTAGTAAGCCATCTTATGCAAGTATGTAAGATGAGAGAAAAGTTATGACTACTTAGCAACACAACTGTTTTTAATTAAAAATACCAGAATATCTTGTTTGATTTGATTTCTAGTTTCACTGACTCGACTGATGACAGTAAAGGAGAAAAGGTTAACAATGCAGGTTAAATTTAAAAGTTTGCTACATCTAAAGTCCACTGTGAATAGCATAGCCTTCTTCCAATATTTGAAGTCATTATCCAATTTAGCAAATAAACTGCCTGGACATTTATGAACAATAAAGTTTCGACATATGTCTCGTGATTTTCACTTTCATCTACTCACTAACGTAAATGAAAACACCAATCAATATTCATGTCAGAACTAAACCAACTGAAACCAGTATGGCCAGAGATATTAGAGTTTGGGGGGGCGGGCGGGGGAATCAACGAAAAGTCTTCTGTTTAAGAAAAAAATGAATATATCAAAATGTCATGTACTTTTGGAGAGTTAGATGTCTTATCCCTTCTCTATCTTCATGTTAATTCTAGATAAGCAGCCAGATATGTCTTCTTAAGGTACATAATTACTATAGGAACCATTCTGCAAACCAATCGTATATCAGGCCTTCATACACGTCTTCTGTTGGTGGCACAGGACATATAAGAAGCAGCAGTTACACCAACAGATGCAAAAGTGAAGAAAAGTAACCAATAATAACCAAACTATTAAATTTATAGCATATGAATCTGGATAACCTAAATCATGTCAAGTCTTTCTCTTCTGAGTATAAATATAATTTGCAAAAAAGAGGAAACCATTCAAAACAAACTCAGGTTAATAAGATGATTATTCTTTAGGAAGCTAAACAACACGTACTTAGAAAAACAAGAAATTATCAATTAAAATAAAAGATATGAAGGCAATGAAAGCCAACAAGGGTCTGATGACACAAACAGAAGACAGTATCTTTGAAAGTGTAAGGCCCAAACACTTACACACGAGGCCTTTTCAAAGATCCCTAGCTACTTTTCAAACCTTTATCTTTGCTTTTAGCCTTCTGTTCAGAAACATGTTGTTCTCTAAAACAGCGGGGACTTTGAATTTTTGTTCCCTGTAATACCTTTCTTTCTCTTTTCTTCTCACCAAACACGTCCAATTCTCATTTCATAGTATTAAGCTCAAGTAGTCCTTCAGTGACTTCCTTGGTTGGTAACTCCTAGAGACTGCTGTTTTCCCCTAAGTGAGGACCCACCTCTTAAAGCCCTCCTGTCTCACCGTCTGCAATCATCTGCATGTCTTTTACAGCGCATTCTTTTGAAATCGGAAACCAGCACCGCGCGTACGTGCGTGTATGTGAATCCACAGTGCCTCACACGACATACAGCACAGAGAAGAAATGAACACAGGCAGCACAGGAACGCTTACACATCCCAAAAACTTATTAAATGGACGCCTGACTGTTTTCAGAATAAAATTCAAATGAGAGTTAATGATGTCACAGAAACAACTGTTATTTCCTACCCACAAAAATGGGTGGCCAGGCTCAAGTGGTATAACCACGGACTACTCCAGACCCCATTTCATTCACCAGCTTTGGAGGGGAGAGGGTTAAGATTAAGAAGATTCTGTTACTGACTGCTTCACTCACTCCCAGGAGACACTGCTCTCCCAAAACAGGACAAAAAGAGATCAGCACCTTGACCTTTCCTGTAACACCTAACACCCAGTAGCTCTGAGGAGCAGGTCTCTCTCTAATGATGCTTCAATATGGAAGCATCATAAGCGCAAGGACTATGTCATTCAGCATTTCTTAGATGTTGAGTACTATGAAGTATGTTCTACTATGAGTGTTCCTCAAAAGTGAACTTCGATGCTTGGCACTTTAGCCACATTGAAAAGTGAAAGAAAGTTAAAGTGGCTCAGTCGTGTACGACTCTTTGCGATCCCATGGACTGTATAGTCCACGGAATTATCCAGGCCAGAATACTGGAATGGGTAGCCACTGGGGATCTTCCCAACCTGGGATCAAACCCAGGTCTCCCACATTGCAGGCAGATTCTTTACCAGCTGAGCCACAAAGGAAGCCCAAGAATACTGGAGTGGGTAGCTTATCCCTTCTCCAGTGGATCTTCCCAACCCAGGAATCAAACCGGGGTCTCCTGCATTGCAGGTGGATTCTTTATCAACTCTGCTATCAGGGAAGACTTACCTGCATTATTAAGTCACTTAATCCTCACAACACACTAGAAGGTAGTTACCATTATCATCTCCATTTAACACATTTGAGGTTACAAAAGTAGTCCCAATCCTACAACACCTCAAGTCCAGACACTTCATCAGTATAGCATAAAGCCTCTCTTCTAAAGACCCTGATTCCACCTGGTGTTCGTGGGTAGCTCAAAACGTTTAGCACAAAGTCTAGAAAAACCCTCTTCAGATTTAAGTTGACTTTCACAATGAGCCCAAATGTAACTTATTTTCCACATACATCACAGAACATACCATTACCATACTCCTTTCACATGACCACCCCTTTTCAATATCCTCATCTGTCTGTTACTGACTAGGCTCAACATCCACATCCTTTGTACCTTAACCAAACCTTTCACATGAATGAAAACTTGTACGTGATCATTACTTCATTCACATGATTCAATGGCAAATATGCATAGACTTCAGCACAGACACACACACAGAGAACAGCACAATTATTTGAATCAAGACTGATCTTACAAGTGTTACCTCAGACCCTGCAGTTAAGTCTGAGATATCAAATATTTAGTAATCCTGACCATGTATTGATTATGAATACAGCCTAAGGCTCTTTGAAACTGGTTTCTTAAATTTTGCTGCATAAATATCACTCTCATAACTGTTCCAAAAGTACTAATTCAGCTCTTAAAGAAACCTGCTCTTCTGGGGCATAAATTTTAGTTACATTTGACTTACTGGTAATTTACACTACCCTTGCTTCAATGTTCCTAAATTGTTAAGAACAAACTCAGTTCACAGTGATTCTGAATTATTCTAAGTAAAAATTCTAATAATTTTCAATTATTAAATTCTATTAATACAGTACGTTTACCATCTCTTACTCTTGGTTCCTCTACAGTATTATCCTCCACATGTAACAGACTACAAAATCTTAAGATTTTAATTTTAATCTGTTCCCTGTCTTTGTTCCAACTGTCACTGCCATTCTTCAGGCCCTTGCTACTGAACGATATCAAAATTTTACAGTTTTATACTCATATCTCTTCATGTTTCTACTCATTTCTCAAATTTTGCTTTTTTATTTTGTTTAACCTGTCCTTAAAACTGCAAATTTGTACTGCTCTTATATAATCTTACAAATAAAAAGGCAAAAAAGTAATAAATCACTGTTCTATAACCCCAAGCAATACAACAGTGATAAATTTTTTAAACTCAAATCAATTCCTTACCAAGTAATGAAGAAAAAATTATCATACCAATATGAAACATGGACGTGGCCAAGTTCATGGTAAGCAGGCTACTTATTGATATTGTTTCTGAATTTAGGAAAAGCTTCCTGGTGGCTCAGACAGTTAAATAATCTGCCTGTAGTGCAGCAAACCAGGGTTCGATCCCTGAGTCAGGAAGATCCCCTGGAGGAAGGGAATGGTTACCCACTCTAGTATTCTTTCTTGGGAAAACCCATGGACAGAGCAGCCTGGTAGTCTCCCCAGTGGCTCAGCAGTAAAGCATCTGCCTGCAATGCAGGAGACCCGGGGTTCCATCCCTGGGTCAGGAAGATCCCCCGGAGGAAGGCACAGGCAACCCACTCCAGTACTCTTGTCCGGAGAATCCCATGGACTGAGAAGCCTGCCGGCTACGGTCCACAGGATCACAGAGAGTCACAAAGAACTGAAGTGACTGAGCAACACACACATTGTAATCAAAAGTTAGATTTCAGGAATTTCCTAATTTATTATAAACTATTTAGTTCTAAAGAGATGGGTTTACTAAGACATATAACATACTTTATACCAAAGAAATAATTAAATTTAGTTCTATGGCTAATCATTAAAAAGTTCTATTTCAATGCCTGCAGGGTAAAACCGCGTCACTTACGTCTCCTGCCATTGGCAGGCGGGTTCTTTATCACCAGCGCCACCTGGGAAGCCCAAAAGTTAAGACAAATTCTATCAAAAGCTACAATAGTTTTCTGCTCACACTCAAACCAAAAGAAGGTATACATAATGAGTTCATTCACTCACAAAATAAACTTAGATCACCTATGTTAAGCAGGCACAAAAACGGGTGGCCAAGTTCAAGGGGTATAACTGTAGACTACTCCACACCCCATTTCATTTTTACCAACTTTGGAGGGGACAGAGTAAGGATTAAGAAGTTTCTGTTACTGACTGTTTCACTCACTCCCAGGAGACACTGTTCTCCCAAAATGGGCCAAAAAAGATCAGCACCTTGACCTTTCCTTTAACATCTAACACCCAATACTCCTGAGGAGCAGGTTTCTCTCTAATTTTTCTATTCCTTTGATTACTTCAGTGAGAATCTTAGAGATATGGAGGTTAAAGCCTGTGATGAGGTTACCATCTAATTCCTTAAGACCTCTGTCACAGTAATTTTAACCAAGCAGATCCTAATAATCTCTTTTTGGATAAGATAAATCACAGGCAAAATTTTCTATCTCAACTGAGTTTGGAAAACATTTGCTTACAAGTAATTATTCTTCCCTAAAAACTAACTCCATCTTTTAGCTTGTTCTTCTACACACTAGTCCTTTTTAATATCAAACTGTTACTTACAAAAGAAAGCATTCCTATTTTAAGACGAGATTACTTTAAAAATCGTTAAACTTTGAAAAAATTTAAACCAAAAAAAACTAGTTTTCAGATTGTCTTTTTTGGAATAATTTCTATTAACACCCTAAGAAATTTAGTATATCTCAGACCACAAAGAGCCTATTAAATATCTGGTACACAGCAGGCCTTTGAAATATCCTTGCAGAGTAAAATAAAAATGAAACTTAAAAACCAAATGTCATGAAACGGACCTTCACTGAATTGATCTGTTTAAAGTTCTAAGTCAACAATAACAGTCTCTCTTCCTAAAACTTAAAGACATGCTCTATGTTATCAAATTGTACTGCTAAATTACAAACTCCAATAGGTTAATATGTAATCTGAAACATTTCACACCATTCAATAAAAATATATTATCTAACCTTCTTCAAATCAACAACCTATCTTTAAGAGGTTTCTGTATAAAATATCAAAGAGAGATGTGCAGATGTTTTTATTTTCACTTGTAATTAAGATCATATCCTGCCAAATATCAAGGTTTAACCTAGGCATTGAAAAGAGAGACTTGGCCGATCGTTAAATTTTTACTTATTGTCCATCAGTTTCTCAGAACAACGAACGACCAAAGTAGTTTATATTGAGTCTTTCAACACAACAAGAAAGTCACAAAAGTCAAAGGACAAAGGCTTAAGTAAAGATAACCAACTGCATTGATCTCTTTTCTCCTCTCATAATTCCTCCAAAACAAAAGTCAGCTCAGCAGCCATTCTGCAGGTGACAATCTTAAGAAACTGAATCTGACCAATAACTCCATACCAACTCAGAAGCTATCACTAGCCAAATTTTATCTGCAAGCCCAGGAGAAATAAACTGAAAAGGAATTTAAAAATTACGTTCCACCATTAACATAGATTATTATTAGGAGCTAGACCCCGGTTCGATTCCTGGGTCAGGAAAAAGCCACTGGAGAAGGGCTAGGCTACCCACTCCAGTATTCTTGGGCTTCCCTTGTGGCTCAGCTGGTAAAGAATCCACATGCAATGTGGGAGACCTGGGTTCTATCCCTGGGTTGGGAAGATCCCCTGGAGAAGGGAAAGGCTACCCAATCCAGTATTCTGGCCTGGAGAATTCCATGGACTCTGTAGTCCATGGGGTCGTAAAGAGTTGGACACAACTGAGCCACTTTCACTTTCCATAGAGAGTACCGTGAAAAACATTATAAACCCACGTTATTAATTAGCGTTGCCATGTTGAAGTCCTACAAGCTGGAAAAAATATTTGAAAGGGCATTTACCCATCTTACAATCCGTGTAAACACACTGACAATATATGTCCTCATGACAGCTTAGATCCAAGACAAACCTTTCAAGACTCTAACTGTTCAAAATTAAGACCCATTTTTAAAACATCACAAGGTCAAATTATCTTCATAAAATATTTCTGGGAAAAGTCTCACTACAACTTAATCATGCCCGAAGCTAAAACAGTTTTGCAATCTCTGTTTACATATACACTAGGCTAACTAAGGCACCTGACAGCTAGCCCTTGCCAATGTTTGGAACTTGCTCTACCACTCTGGCACATCCTATAAAGCCATTTCTCAGAGCACAGAAATGATAACCAGGCAACTTTAATGACACAATTATCACTGACTCACTGAAACACAACATCTTTGATCAATCAGAGTTAACTCCATTCACGTACTGTTTATAAGATCGTCATGGATTCAAACAAGTCCTTCCTTAATAACTGGCCAAACCAACACTATGATGGCCTATGTATAACTTTAATCTTCATTCCTGTTTGTCCTTTTATGAAAGTATGATAAATAGTCTTAAAGGATTTAATGCAACAGCTTTTCTCTTTCATACAATACTGTGGGCTCCTTCAAGGATGGGGAATTTTTCCTTCCTCATGATCACAAGAACCTTACTGAGTGCTCCATCATATATCATATATTTGTTATCTTCATTACTCTTAAATAATTCTATGATGATCTTATAGACAAGTAAACATTCTAAAGTTAACATGGGCTCAAAGTCAATGTGATAGTCTCAATTTCCAGTCCCTTCTCATGTGGACGGAGTGACTTGGTAACACAGTTTATCATCAACCTCAGCACTGTTGACACTGGGGGCAGAATTCTCTGTTGTTGGGGCTGTCCTGTGCACTGTAGGGTGTCTAAGGGCATCCGTAGCACCTCTACCAGATGCCATTAGTACTCCTTTCAAGTTGTGACAACCAAAAATAGCTCCAGAAACTGTCAAATGCCCCCGAAGGGCAAGATCAATCCATAGCTGACAACCACCAAGCTAAGGGAATGTTGGCTGAGGGAGAAAGAGCAGAGGTCCTTCAGGTGCTTAAGCAATTTGGCTCGGCTCTGACGCTCCAGTGACCTGCCAGGAGAAGGGCTTGCTCCAAGCAGCTGCTGCCCCCTTGGGCGGAGCCTAGCAGGAACATAAAGGTAACATAAAGGTAACATAAAGGTAACCGAAACACCCACAGCTGGCCCAGCTATCCCAAGCTGGCTAAACCCAATCAGCAGAACTGCAGCCCACACAGTGTAGACTAAATAAAGAACACAGAAATCAATACTTGTTATTTTAAGCCACTGAGTTTTAGGACAGCTTACATAGAGCACTGTTGTGGCAATTGTTGACAAATACAGCCACTAAAGGAGTAAGCCAGGATTCAAAACCTGACTCAAAAACCCACTAGTACCTCAACTGTATCAAGCAGTTTTCTTTACTGAATTAATATTCCCACCTCAAGGTTATGCTTAATACTAACAGAGATGCAATACAATCCACTTTATTAATAAGTATAAATACTAAAAGTTAAATTTGTAAAAAATTTTCAATACATTTTCAACAAGCTACTCATATTATCTTCTCATTCCCACACCATTAAGCCACTAATTCAAAAAACACTGTGGACATAATACAGCACAATCTCATTTCTCAAACACTGAATCTAAGGCTTCCTTCTCTTATCAGTCCCAGAGTTATACACAGCCAAACCCAAAACAGTATCTCCAAGTTAACACTTATTTTTATAAATAAGTTGCTATATGTAAACTTAAAAGACAACTTTTTTAAAAGTTCAGCAATATTTAAAAGACAAATTTTCATACAGATACACACAACAAATACTTATCATACAGCCACCGTTTACTGGACATTATGCCAGGCAGTGAGACTATAAAAAAGGACACCACCACCACCCTCCTGGAGCTTTACATCCTGGCAATACCTACACAGCATTATGGCATTTTCCAAATGTCTTACACATACTAATTCACCTACACGTCCTCACAAGCCTGTTAGAGACTACCTCTATACAGAGACAAAGAAAATCATGACTGGATTTGCCCAAAGCACAATACAAGCACTAGGGCCAGCCAGGAGTCCGAGTTCACACATGTGGACCACTGCACTACACTGCCCCTTTGCAGCTTTACTGAAAGCATTTTCGAGTCAAAGAGCGTGAGTTCGCTCACAAAATCAATTCCTCATACAAAAGGAGGAGGTAAGACAAACACATATGTAATGATCTCTAAGATATATTAAGAAAAACGGGAACAAGAAAAACACATACTTGTTTCATTGTGACCAATACCTAATTCGTAATTCTGAAATAAAAATATTTTCTATACTGCCAAATTTTGACACTCTTGTTTCATTTTAATTATATTTTTTTTTAAATGATGAGATACAGTTCCTAGTACAGACTACAGCACAGTTAGTTACTATTCATTTGGTATGTACTGATAACCTCAAAGAGAAACTACATGCAGACTCCAACTCTGCCAAATACTTTCAAAGGAAATTTAAAATCAAGGTATGAAAAAACTGGTCTGGAGGACCAAAATAAACCACTGAATTTCTAATTTAAAAAGCTTTGATAAAATAGATATTTTGGGGTGTCAGTAATTACCCACAACTCATACACCACCTGCCTCACTGACACGCCTACATATGGATGTCTGACTTCAAGTGAAAGTGAAGTTGCTCAGTCGTGTCCGACTCTTTGCAACCCCATAGACGGTAGCCCACCAGGCTTCTCCATCCATGGAATTTTCTAGGCATGAATACTGGAGTGGGTTGCCATTTCCTTCTCCAGGGGATCTTTCTAACCCAGGGATTGAACCCAGGTCTTCCACATTGCAGGCAGAGCCACCAGGGAATCTCAAACTTCAAACTTCAAACTCAGCTAGAAGTCAGAAATGTGAAGCCCCACCCCAAACCTGCTCTTCCCTCAGTCTTTCACAGCTCAGGAATTGGTGATTGTTACTTCAACCAATCAAAACCTCCGAGCTACTCCTCTGAGTTTTCCCTCACCCTCCATATCCAATCTGCCAGCAAATCTTACTGGCTCTTAGGTTATCAATTATGTAGGATCTGAGTATTTCGAAGTCCTCTTGTTCAAGTTCCTCCTCTGCCCCCAGCTGGTCTCCCTGCTGTCAGTATCACCCACAGCCTTTCTCCACACAGAAGCCAGAAATAAGCTACTAAAACCTAAATGACCCCACAGCACTCCGCAGCTTTCCATTTCACATTCAGTAGAAAGTGAAAGCAGAGAGTGAAAAAATTGGCTTAAAGCTCAACATTCAGAAAACTAAGATCATGGCATCCGGTCCCATCACTTCATGGGAAATAGATGGGGAAACAGTGGAAACAGTGTCAGACTTTATTTTTCTGGGCTCCAGAATCACTGCCGATGGTGACTGCAGCCATGAAATTCAAAGACACTTACTCCTTGGAAGGACAAGTTATGACCAACCTAGATAGCATATTCCAAAGCAGAGAAATTACTTTGCCAACAAAGGTCCATCTAGTCAAGGCTATGGTTTTTCCTGTGGTCATGTATGGACATGAGAGTTGGACTGTGAAGAAGGCTGAGCCCCGAAGGATTGATGCTTTTGAACTGTGGTGTTGGAGAAGACTCTTGAGAGTCTCTTGGACTGCAAGGAGATCCAACCAGTCCATTCTGAAGGAGATCAGCCCTGGGATTTCTTTGGAAGGAATGATGCTAAAGCTGAAACTCCAGTACTTTGGCCACCTCATGCAAAGAGTTGACTCATTGGAAAAGACTGTGATGCTGGGAGGGATTGGGGGCAGGAGGAGAAGGGGACGACAGAGGATGAGATGGCTGGATGGCATTACTGACTCGATGGACATGAGTCTGGGTGAACTCCGGAAGTTGGTGATGGACAGGGAGGCCTGGCGTGCTGTGACTCATGGGGTTGCAAAGAGTCAGACACGACTGAGCGACTGAATTGAACTGAACTGAATATCCAAAATCTCTACATGATAGGCACTCTGCTAACTTTCTAACCTCGAATCTCACCACACTTGCCAAGCGTGCACTGAACTGCTGCTGATCTCTCTGCCTGGAACGGCCTTTCCCCAGATGATTGAATGCCCTCCCCCCATCACTCTACTCTTGTCTCTGCACTCCCTTCATCTTATAAGAGATTCCTTGACTGTAAACACATAGCCACTGTGCATCTCCTTTTTCCCACAGCACTGACAGGACCTAAAGAAAACATCCTCTTGCTTCTTGTCTGTCTCTACTACTGCAATGCCTGCTCCTCAAGAGTTCACTGCCCCCATCTGCCTCCTGAAACAACGCCTGGTAAAAGCACCCTACGTGACAACCTTTGAGCCTGGCCTAGGATGACAACCTACACAAATGAGAGCAGGGCTTCTCAAGCTTCAGCGTACATGGTTATTGTCCACGTGGCTTGGAAGGCAGACTGCTGAGCTGTGGCCCGGAGTTGCTGATTCAATTAGTCTGGGCTGAGGTTTGAACATTTACAAGTTCCCAGGAGGTGTGGATACTACAGTCCCAGGACCACATTTCGAGAATCAGTGAACTAAACATTGTTTCACTCCAACACACCTGTCAGCAACTGAAGTTGACCATGACAATGAATCTCAACTGGTGGAAAAGGACAGGAATATAGTAAAAAGGTGCCTCCCCGCTTTGGATCCACAACATAAAACACATCTATTCTGACTCAGAGGATTATACAGGACTTGTGTCTTTTAAGTAATGCACTATAAACATCACTCCGTACATGGCATTTTTTTTAAGAATGGGGATCAGGCAAGTTAAGGTTATTCTCTAACACAGTCTCATGCTCTTACACAGTCTACGTTAAAGACTACTGCTGGATCTTTATCCTTTAAACAAGCAGATGAGAACGTCGCTATCTTTTAAAGAGATAATGAAACACAAAAGTAGTAGACACCAACCGGGATGGACAGCTGCCCAAATCACAATTTACCATCCCTAAAAATAATCCAATACCCAGGGTGGTCTAGGTTATGTCAGTTAATCCCAGGCCTTACTCATGGCAAACTGGCCCAAAATACATTCTCTCTCCTAAGAATATGAAGTTTGAAAATAAAATCTGAGAGACATGATGTCAAATTATGTAGCACATGGAATGCTGCTCAATGTTACCTGGCAGCCTAGATGGAATCGGAGTTTGAAGGAGAATTTATACATGTATCTGTATGAACTACCACAATATTATTAAATGGAAGTTAAAAACAGAAAAAGAGCAAGGCTCTCAACAGGGAAGGTCTAAACTTTCACTACTGAGGTTCTCAAACCTGCCCTGGTTCCTGTCTTATATACAGCTTTGTTCTCCAGCTATTCCTTTAACCCTTAGTACTACACCCAATTATCTTCCAACAAACTCCTTTTTGCCTAAATCATCCAGAATTGTTTATATATTTGCAACAAAAATACTTATTAAAAAAGAGTAAATTATTAACTTGTAAGAAAACTGTATTATTAATAGAAATGCACCTTATGTAATATCAACATTTTCCCCCATCAACTCGCCATTTATTTCCAATCTCCAAACTACGATAGTACCCACATAATCAATCCATCTCAGACTGCACATCACATTTCTGACTTTACAGTATCAACTCCTTCTTGTACTTCCTTTCAGAAAAGTCCTCTGAAGCTCAGCAAAAAGACATTTGATTTGCCTCAATATATTCAGTAGCTACTGGATGACTATTATGTGCCAATATTGCATGCACTGGGAATACAGAAGTAAATAACAAAAACAGGTTCTTGGTACCTTATATTTTGCTGGGGTGAGACAAGAAATTAAAAACAAAAACAAAAAACAACTAGATAATAAGTGCTATTGCAGAAAAATAGAGACGTATGTGAAATAATGAGTAACCAGATTGCTTTTATATTAAAAGGTCAGAGGAGGCCTCTCTAAAGTGACATTTAAGCTAAAATCTTAATGACAAGAAGAAGCCAGCCGGTTAAGATCAATGCAGAGAAAACATAAAGGTACTTGGGCTAGGAATAGACTTATTCTTAACAGCTAATGTGACTACAGGGTGTTGAGGAAGAAGGAAAATCGTTTAGGATGAGGTCAGAGATAGAAAGTACCATATCACATAGGGCTTTGTAACAAAAGGCAAAGAGTTTTGAGCCTTTTATAAATTAATTGTATAGTATAAGGAGGCTATCCAGGACAGGATACTCAGAGAATAGCTGAGCAAGGAACGAAGATGAAAAAAATTATAAATAGTGGTTATGATAAAAATTTAAGCACTGCAAGGAACCTTAGCTATCAGAGCCTAGCCCCTCATTTTGCTGAGAGGGTGATGCAGCTTCAGAGGCTGGGCCAAAGACAAGCACTAAGTTGTACTTGGTGCTTTCTGACATTCAAGCCAAAGTTCTTTCCATAATTCTGAAATCTAGAACTAAGTCTTTACTATGTGCATTTCCAAAGTGACACAGCAACATCCAAACAAAAATATATATTTTTAAGTAATTTTATATTATTCACACGTCTAGTCCCTCGTGTGAAATTTTTTTAAAGCAGCTGCCAATGCTTACCACCAGATATATCTCTTTCCAAAGAATGTGAATCAGGAAAAAAGCAAAACAAAACATTGAATATAAACAAAATATACTTACATCTGGGTATTCTTTTACAGGCACATAAAGTTTCTCTTGTAACTGAACAATAGGTCCCACAGCATCAGGCAACTCTGCACTCCTTTTCTCTGTACTGCCATTTAATGTGTCATTGTACATGTCTTTCCGTACTCTGCTAATTTCTGTTAAAAGTAAAAATTTTAAATGTGTTAGACAAAAAAATATTCTTACTAGTCCAGGAAAAAAATAAATAAGAGGGTAAGGGAGGATTTCATTGATTAAGTGTTAAAACTCAAAGAAGTCAAGAGTTGTTGACCTATACTGTCATTCTCTGGATTAAGTCTGCGTATAACCAAACTACAGTCTTAAGTAAATTCTACCAGAAACCAAATTTACACCAAATAATATATTTTATTAAAAATAACTTCAGAGCCCACACTCCTATTCACTATAATACAAACCAGTTATTTTACCTAATTTCTCCATGCCTAAACAAATGACAGCTTCAGCCAAATACCTCCCCGAGAATGCCTAGCAGACAACACTAATGCCAAAGGCTCCTTTATACTTCAGAAATCATCTGAATGAAACTCAAACTGGACCACTTCCTTAGATATTTTAAGTATCTCTGGAATACCCAAACAGAGATGTCCAATAGATAGAGAGATTCAGAAGTCTGAGTGTGATACACAAACGTACTGGTTAAAGCTACAAGAACAAAAAAGATGTCCTAAGGGGGGATTGGGAGGAGAAAGAACTGAATGACCCTAGGAAAAGCAACTTCTAAGGAGTAAGAAAAGAAGCTCCAAACCAAGAAGTAAAGGAGGTAGATAGGGGAACTAGGGAAGAGAGGCATCTAAGAAGCTAAGAAATGACAGATTCAAGGACAGGGTCATCAACAGTATCAAATACCACAAAAGCGTGATAAGGTAAAGAGCAAAAAGGGGGTACCTTGGATTTGACCATTAAGTCAATGTTGATCCAGAAGTTGTGAGGAAAAGATGGTATGGAGATCAAACTACACTGAGTTAATGAATGAAATACAAGAAACCAGAGATACCTAAAGTCAATGATTTTTAAAAACAATTATCATGACAGCTCTCAGGTATAACTATGACTTCTTAAAAAAAAATGAGAAATCTATTATAATGGATCAAGTCCTATACAAAGAAATCACTTCTTTCAAGAGTTCTTTATGTAGCTTTTACAAAGTGCTGAAGGACAGGCCCTAGCCTACTGCAATACACTACTAACAGCTGTCATTATTAATTTAGCTGAATGTTTCTGTAACCAACTCTCAATGATACAGACCATGTCCTCCTTTGGGAAGAGGCTTGGGTCCATTAGTATTGATATTTAAAAATAAGATCCCAAAAGAACTAATTATTAATAAAAAAATTTAGATAAGATGACTAGGTTAAAGAATACATACATATTAAAAAAAAACAACTTCACCTGGAGAGAGAGATACATTTACCACTCCTGTTGTATTTGTATCCCTTCCAAACATTGAATTTCAATTTATTGCTATTAAGGAACTATCAAAAGCAATGCACACTTTAATTTTCCTAGTTATTTAAATTGCTTTCAGTTAAATAAAATCCACTACAGTAAAAAGGCATGATCAAAGATGTTTTTACCCAGCTTTATTAGTCCAACTGGTGAGAATTCTGCACTACAGTATATTTTCTGCTTCACTGATGGCAATGTTCATTTTATGACAAATCTTATCTCTTTAACAATTTGCTTGTCAAAGTTTACCAAATGTTTATGTCTTATAGCAGGTGAACTTTTGTAAAAGAAAATCAAAAGGTACCTTGTATTTAACTACATGATAAGGGCAACATTTGATTCTTTAAGTTCTTTTTTATACTTTTGCTTTCATAATGAACTCATCCCCAAAGATGTCCAGTATCAAATCAATGTTTATCTTAAAATTAGCATATGACAGCAATTCTCAAATTTCTAGTGACCAACAATTTAAATATAAATGGTTGTTTACATAATTATGTAATTATAGCACATAATTAAATGGAGGGCATGAGAAAAATTTAATCTAATTAAAACTGCACATCTATCCTTCAGTCCAGGTCTCTATGTAGAAGCACTTCCGACATTAGTTTATTCCATTAAAATTTCCTCTTCAAAAGCTGCCCAATTCTTATTATGAAGCTAATAACACTCAAATAAAAAGCTGACAATAGCATAAAAGGAAACCACAGACAAACTCTGCTTACAGACAGAGATGGAAATACCCTAAATGCACAGACATCACTGGCACAATGCACTAAGACAAGGTGGATTTTACACCATGAATGCAACAATAAGTCAGTATTTTTTTAATCTATTAACATAGTAATACATAGGCTGCAGAGGAAAAAGTGATTTTCAGGTAAATACATTTATCTAACTTAGAAAAGTTGAAATAATCAATTATAAATTAAAAAATTCAGATGACTAGACTTAAAAACAATATACAAAAAAACCCAGTAACATATATCTATCTGACCAGATGATATAATGGAAGAAAAGATACATTTACCACTTAAGCTGTATTTCTAGAAACATTTTTGTGATTATTTAATACCTTAAAAGTTCCATGAAATTTTGTTACCTATTATATCCTTGGTTCTTACAACAGCGGCTGGGAATACAGTGGGTCCTCAATTAATACTCAGTAAACGGGATTGATGGATGGGTGAATGGAGAGAGGAATGAGCCAGGTTCTAGGGCACTGAAGTTAAACAAGTCATGGTCCCAGCTCTCAAAAAATTTAGTCTAATATGGGAGGTCTATGAATACAGAGGCACTCTAAGGTAGAACAACAGTAAGTAAGAGATACGGATTAGACACAAAAGCAGGCATCGTCAACTCTGCTACAGACAGGGTATCAGGATCAAGAAAGAAGTCAAGAGGACAAGAACTCTGACTTTGTTTTCTAATGACAGGAGTATGTGAAACAAAATTACAATGAAATTATTTATTTCAGTCTCTAAAATATATCACTCAATTTAATAATAGAAAAGAAATTACATACAAGACAGCACTAATGGAAATGAAAAGACGACTAAGACAGTTTGAGTTCACAAGATATTTAGAATTTTCACTGTGGAGTACAACCAGCTGAGTACTACACCTTTATCAATAGCACCTTTCTAGCCAGAAAATCATGAGCGCTTCTCGGCACATTACTTAGGACACTCAAGACAGAACAAGTCCTGATGCCAGTTCTAACAGTAACCGTGTCATTTTAGAGTCTCTTACTTAACCTCTCGGTGCCTGTGAAAAGCGTACGCGAAAGGCGCTCAGTCGCGTCTGACTCTTCGCGACCCCATGGACTATTCACTCCATGGAATTCTCCAGGCCAGAATACTGGAGTGGGTAGCCTTTCCCTTCTCCAGGGTATCTTCCAACCCAGGGATCGAACCCAGGTCTCCGGCATTCCAGGCGGATTCTTTACCAACTGAGCCACAAGGGAAGCCCAAGAACACTGGAGTGGGTAGCCTATCCCTTCTCCAGGGGACCTTCTCAACCCAGGAATCAAACTGGCGTCTCTTGCATTACAGGCGAATTCTTTACCAAAAGTTTATCAGGGAAGCCCAAGACTACTGGAGTGGGTAGCCTGTACTTCATATAATTAAAGGTTGCTTATCGAATGATGGTGACTGAATCCACTGGATTCCAACCTCACTAGGCAAAAACTCATTTGTTATTTTCCCCATAACTCCAATGGTTTTCAAAGCTGCCTCCAAAGCACTTCATTCTTAAGGATAGCAAGAAGAGCTTTTGTTAATGCTATCCTATCAAGCTGATATGATCAAAGGCAAAGTATTACAGAAACTTGTCATAGGTATGGGCATGGGTAATGCTCTAATTCCTTCCTAAGTGGTGGGCTCACAGGTGTTCATTTATGAACCATACAAACGCCTCATAGTTAGTATGCTTTATACATTCTTTTGTTGCATCAAACATTACAAGATACAATGATATTAATGTCCCCATCTCCACACTACCTTCATCAAACTACCGCAGTGGTTTACAGAAGTAAAAGTTCAGAGCCATTTGCTTCCTCACCAAGTATACAAATTCCTACTACTTATAATTACCCCAAAATAACCCCAATATCAAGAAAACTTGTTTTAGACATCTCTAAATTAAGTTCTTAAACGTTATAAATTTACTGAATTTTCTCTGTCCTGAAATTTCTCCCACTCACCCCCACTCAACACTCCAAAGCTCATAAAAAAGTTCTGAAATCTAAGTGCCCTCTTCTCTAAGCTATATGACATAGTTTCATACTCTCTTACTCATTTAGGTGTAATTCGTCTGTCTCTTTTAAAATGGAAAACCCTGTACCACACACATCCTTCCCTGACCACCAATGAGTACGCAGCCTAAGGCTGCCTACCTCCAGTCCCAAACACTCCGCTTCCTTTGCACCTTTCAAGAATATTAATTGCTCTGGCCAGCAAACTGCACTGCTGACAAGGTCAAAGCTAAGTTTCAACCGTTCCATACTTCTACGGCTGTTTCCTTAGCAGGAGACAAATTAACATTTTTTCATGGTTGCTTTCTACCAGACTAATAGCTTCAGACTGAGAATCTATCAGCTGACATTCTTAAGGGATAACTATTCTGTGAGGCAAGGATCCAACTAACTGCGAGTTCACACCACACGTATTTCTCCAACCTGGATATTAAGACTTCAGGCACGCTTTATCAACTATCTGATGACATGTCAAGCTACACTAGAACTGGAATCTTCCTCTGGATCCACGAGAGCTAAACAGGAAACAATCACTTCTGGACTCTAAAGGCTGTGCTATAATTTTTTCAGCTTTGGGGAGTATTAACCTTTTTAGCAGTCAGACTCCTCTCATTTTCCATGTTTTCTTGAATTGATACTCAGTCCTCACATTTTTTTTTCAAATTCTAATACCTTAAAAACTATTCTTTTATCCAGTCCTGAAAATCTGCTTTGGCTGTACTGCTTTGTCTCTTCATATTTCTCTGCTTTAATTATCCTGATATTTTCCTTTTCCAAACTAAAGCTCAATTATCAGTCAGTGAATTATGCTCCTAAAAGGAAAAGCAGTTATTACACAGTTCTGTTTTATGCAACCTACTAATACCTCACTGGCCTTGAGTCATTTCCCTTTCCCCTAATTCACCTATGGATTTAACTAAAAGCTTTGTTTTAAAATCATTCTTATGTTTCATTAAGCCTTATCTAACTTTGGCTTTCAGTTTTTCCATTACCACCACTTTGACTGTATCTGAACTGCTGTACATGCATCCCATCCACTGCCACCTTACAATTTTGCACAGTTTTAAATTTTTTTGAAGTATAGTTGCTTTACAATGTGGTGTTAGTTTCTGCTGTACAGCAAAGTAAATCATATATCCACTTTTCTTAAAGATTTCCACCCCATTTAGGTGACCATGGAGTACTGAGTAGAATTCCCTGTGCTATTAGTAGATTCTCATTGGTCATCTATTTTATACATAGTAATGTAGCACATTCTTTTAAAATCTGAATTATCAAATTAACAGCTAACCACTCTGTGGAAGAATAGAGTGTCAGAAATAAAAACATGAAAAAAAAATACTGGAGAACAGAAAAATACAGACTGAGAAATCTAAATTACAAAATTAAGTAGTCATTTCCAGATCAGTAGAAAATGCTATGTATAAATTCAATGCTGCAAAAATGAAAAACTAGATAAAGAATAAAATATAGCCCTATTTTACTTTCTGATTTAGAATTTTAACAAAAAATTTAAACCAAGAAAACAAGATTAGGAAATATAAAAAATTTACCACCTCAGTAGTGAAGGAAAAAAAACCTAATAATATACATTTTAAAAAGGATTAAAAAATTATTTTAAGAATCTGTTAACAATGCAGATTAAAATGTAACTTTTCAGGGGGATGTCCCTGGTGGTCCAGTGGTTAATAATCTGTCTTACAATGCAGGGGATGCAAGCTTGATCCCTGGTCAGGGAACTAGATCCCACATGCCAATGGGCAACTGAGTCCCCAAACCAGAGCTAAGACCTACCTGCACAGCCAAAAAGAAATACTTTTTAAGGATGACTTTTCAAAACACTGAACAAAATCTGATGCAAACCACATGTTAAACTTAACGTTGTGACAGCTAATTCTAATTGCTCAACTGGCTAAGGAATTTCTGCTGAGCTATTCAAATTCTAAAAGATGATGCTGTGAAAGTGCTGCATGCAACATGCCAGCAAATTTGGAAAACTCAGCAGTGGCCACAGGACTGGAAAGGTCAGTTTTCACTGAATATCAAAGAATGTTCAAACTACTGTACAATTGCACTCATTTCACATGCTAGCATGGTCATGCTCCAAATCCCCCAAGCTAGGCTTCAACAGTATAACTGAGAACTTCCAGATGTACAAGCTGGATTTAGAAAGGGCAGAGGAACCAGAGATCCAACTGCCAACATCACTGGATCACAGAAAAAGCAAGAGAGTTCCAGAAAAACATCTACTTCCACTTCATTGACTATGCCAAAGCCTTTGACTGTGTGGATCACAAGAAACTGTGGGAAATTCTTCAAGAGATGGGAATACCAGACCACCTGACCTGCCTCCTGAGAAATCTGTATGAAGGTCAAGCAGCAACCGTTACAACCGAACATGGAACAGACTGGTTCAAAACTGGGAAAGGAGTGTGTCAAGGCTGCATACTGTCACCCTGTTTATTTAACTTATATGCAGAGTTCAGTTCAGGTGCTCAGTTGTGTCCGACTCTGCGACCCCATGAATTGCAGCATGCCAGGCCTCCTTGTCCATCACCAACTCCTGGAGTTTACCCAAACTCATGTCCATTGAGTCGGTGATGCCATCCAACCATCTCATCCTCTGTCAGCCCCTTCTCCTCCTGCCTTCCATCTTTCCCAACATCAGGGTCTTTTCAAATGAGTCAGGTGGCCAAAATACTGGAATTTCAAATTCAGCATCAGCCCTTCCAATGAACACCCAGAACTGATTTCTTTTAGGATGGACTGGTTGGATCTCCTTGCAGTCCAAGGGACTCTCAAGAGTCTTTTCCAACACACACAGGAATATGCAGAGTACATCATGCGAAATGCTGAGTTGGCTGAATCACAAGCTGGAATTACGAACTGGGAGAAATATTGATAACCTCAGATATGCAGATGATACTACCCTTATGGCAGAAAGCAAAGAGAACTAAAGAATCTCTTGATGAAGGTGAAAAGAGGAGAGTTAAAAAGCTGGCTTAAAATTCAACATTCAAAAAACGAAGATCATGGTATCCAGTCCCATCACTTCATGGCATATAGATGGGGAAACAATGGAAACAGTGACAGACTATTTTCTTGGGCTCCAAAATCACTGCAGACGGTAACTGCAGACATGAAATTAAAAGATGCTTGCTCCTTGGAAGAAGGGGTATGACAAACCTAGACAGTGTATTAAAAAGCAGAGACATTACTTTGCCGACAAAGGTCAGTCTAGTCAAAGTTATGGTTTTTCCAGTAGTCACACATGGATGTGAGAGCTGGACCATAAAGAAGGCTGAGCACTCAAGAACTGATGCTTTCGAACTGTGGTTATGGAGAAGACACTTGAGAGTCCCTTGGACTGCAAGGAGATAAAACTAGTCAATCCTAAAGGAAATCAACCCTGAATATTCACTGGAAGGACTGATGTTGAAGCTGAAGCTCCAACACTTTGGCCACTCATTGGAAAAGACGCTGATGCTGGGAAAGAGAGAAGGCAGGAGAAGGGGACGACGGAGGATGAGATGGTCGGATGGCATCATCAACTCAATAGACACGAACCTGGGCAAACTCCGGGAGACGGTGAAGGGCAGGGAAGCCTGGCGTGCTGCAGTCCACGGTGCCGTAAAGAGTCGGACACAGCTGCAACTGCACATCAACTGGCTGTAATCAAACAACAGACATTCACACTTTATTTGGGCATCTACATGCTTTTCTTTGACCTTTACACTTAAATTCATCAAAAATACTATCTGTATTATAATTAATATAACTGGAGTTAAAGTACAGAAAGAAATGAAAAGGTTACTGTATCATCTGACCATTAAAGCTTTTTAATTTAACATTTTCCCTTAATTTATTCAGTAAAGAGTCAACTACTTATAAATATATATATGCTTTGAGGTACACAGTATAGATTTTATAAACAAAATTAAAATGACAGCTTTGATCATTCCAAATGAAGTTTAAATGGGATCAATGATTTCTTCACTATCTGCATCCATCTCTTGCTGGACACTAAACTGGTACAGTGAGACAAAGGGCAAAGTAAGATTTTAGTTGTTTTAGGTTTTAATTAACAAATTGCCAGTCTCTATTCACATGAAATTCATTAAATCTTATAACAATAATATTAAAAGTCTACTTATAACTAAAAGACACCTGCCAACACACAACGAGATGGCTGTTATGTGCCCTGTACACGTAGGGGCAACAAACATCTCTTCTAAAAAAAGAAACCTCTAATTCAGGGTTTACTAAATACAGAGGGTTTTAAACATATTTTAAGCACAGCAAAACCCACAGAATAATATAACTTCACTGTTCTAATTTTAAAAAGCCACAGCCACAAGGTAAAGAAAAGAAATGAATTAAGAAGCAGGCTACTAGAGAATATCCACTACTTAATGGAACGTATTTTGCTTATTCAACCCAATATATCTGATTTAAATTTGAGTCAACTACACTGAAACTAGCAGGGTGTGGGGCAGGAATCAAGCTACTGCCAATGCTATAGATGGGGCCCTTTTTACTCTTTAATCAATCCAGAACTGGAAGTACAAAAAGAAAAATGATGAATGAAATTCAGCAGCCCTCTTTAAACTGCCCAAAATTAACTGTTCAAATTGTTGGTAAATTTCACATAAAAATATGAAATAGTCCGTCCTAGTTCCTTGACTGTTCTCAGCAGCAGTTATGTATTATGAAAGGTGTTTAACAGTAGCTGCATTTCCCTGGAAAGGCCCTTTCAAAGATTACAGAAAAGAAAGTCTATTATATGATCACAACCGAAGTATGTGAATTTTCAGACAGACACACAGAAGTCAACAAAAGGATATAACAACGACTAAGAGTAGTCATCTCTAAAAGGTAAGTTTACAGGGACAATTTAGTTTTCATGTTACCTCATGAACTTTTTTTTTTACAACAGTAACACTTAGAAAATGATAGTTATTTTCATTAGGATGGTAGAAACTCATTTAAATCAAAATGCAGAATAGGATTCCCCATATAAAATTATAATGAGGATTAAGTTATTGACTCTCAAGTCTAAAAATAAACCACACTTACCTATTTTTTAAAATATGAGCACCTCACCATGTTAAAATTCGGTACATGAATTATCATGTGATCCTCCCAGAATCTAAGATAGTATTTATTATAATATACATTTTCAAAAAAAAAAGGGGGGGGGGAGGAGAATGGAAAGCAGGAAGGAAGAAAAGGTTCAGAAATTAAAGAATTTGCCCAAGATCACAGATAGCCCAAGCAACTTTTATTTAGGGTTTCATAAAAGTGAAGACGAACTAAAAAGCCTCTTGATGAAAGTGAAAGAGGAGAGTGAAAAAGTCGGCTTAAAGCTCAACATTCAGAAAACTAAGATCATGGCATCTGGTCTTCCCATCTTCGTGGGAAACAGATGGGGAAACAGTGTCAGACTTTAGTTTTGGGGGCTCCAAAATCACTGCAGATGGTGATTGCAGCCATGAAATTAAAAGACGCTTACTCCCTGGAAGGAAAGTTATGACCAACCTAGATAGCATATTCCAAAGCAGAGACATTACTTTGCCAACAAAGGTCTGTCTAGTCAAGGCTATTGTATTTCCTGTGGTCATGTTTGGATGTGAGAGTTGGACTGTGAAGAAGGCTGAGCCCCGAAGGATTGATGCTTTTGAACTGTGGTGTTGGAGAAGACTCTTGAGAGTCCCTTGGACTGCAAGGAGATCCAACCAGTCCACTCTGAAGGAGATCAGCCCTGGGATTTCTTTGGAAGGAATGATGCTAAAGCTGAAACTCCAGGACTTTGGCCACCTCATGCGAAGAGTTGACTCATTGGAAAAGACTGTGATGCTGGGAGGGATTGGGGGCAGGAGGAGAAGGGGACGACAGAGGATGAAATGGCTGGATGGCATCACCAACTAGAAGGACATGAGTTTGAGTGAACTCCGGGAGTTGGTGATGGACAGGGAGGCCTGGCATGCTGCAATTCATGGGGTCGCGAAGAGTCGGACATGACTGAGCGACTGAATTGAACTGAACTGAAAGGACTTCTGGAACAAGAAGCCCTTAAAACTCACTTTAAGAGATGGTTAATAATTACAAATATAAAACAACAAACTGGAATAAACCAATTTTTGGTTTATTGCTACAGCCATACTGTAACAAGCATAGTCCAATATGTTCACTGTTTACTAGCAACTACCAAGAGTCTTTGCAGCCCTCCTCTTTCACGCCACGTTAAAAGAAAGCAGTTTTATGAATGAACTCTAGGCCTTGGTTCCCAGAAAAGTGACAATTCTAAATGAGTAAATGGATACATAACTGAAAAATGGCAACAGTCCATCACAAAAAAGGGAAAGCATTTTTTAAGTGAATAAAAATCAACTGAAAAAAAACTGAAACTTATTTAAATTTTGTATGGAGGTTAGTTACTTTTAAATCTGGTGAGTTTTACCTATTACATATCAAGTATTATTTAATAAAAATGTTGCCTTCTTGTCATTTATTTTTTAGAATATGCAGGAGAAACCAGTCTTTATATTAATTTTTGTTGTTATTAAAATTTAAATCCAAAAGTTAAGAAAGCTAGTTAAGAAACATCTCTCCATGAATATCTGCAGAATATGTAATGGTAAAATGGTAGGTGTTATCAGAATCCAGATAAATAGTTAATACTTGAGAATCTAGCAATTTTTACTAAGAACTCTTTCCCCAATCCTCTGAATATTTCTGGAAGAATAAAAATAAATTCATAGCAATGAAAATGGGTAACCATGATACAGGAGTGGAGGAGAGATTTTTCACCATATACTCTCTTAACAGGCCTTTGAATTCTGAATCATCTCCATGTATTAACTTTTCAAAATTACATTTTTAAGAAGCTTTTACTTGTAATACAATAATGGATTATAATCCATAATCCATTTATACTGATATAAATAACTGAATAATGAATGTAAGTGGGAGAAAAGATAAGTTTTCCTTGTAGAATTTCAATAATATATATAGTAGGAAAGACGGATAAGAAAAATCATCATAGATTACTACCAGAGTAATAATTACTGCAAGCAAGAAAACTATTCAATGGATGCTAAAATGGGTGAACAAAAGTAAGAGAAACAGGCTATCTGCACAGTTTCAGAGTATCTTCCCACAAGACATGTACTAATTACAAAGGAAAAAAGAAAACTGCACAGTGGAGAAACCTGGCAGACACCACCTTAACCAGATGATGGTCAATATCAAGAGAAAGACATGTGCTCTGGTGTGATGTGCTCAGAAGGGTCCAACAGCACTTCTGTGGTTTTCTGGTCCAAACTGCCTGAACTCAGACAAGTCCAAGTTCAAGAATGTTCTTCAATGTTCAGCTGCCTTCCAAAGTGTCAAGAAAAGTATCATGAAAGAATGTGACGCTGTCACAGAATGGAGGAAACTAAAGAGACATCCCCACCAAATGCAATATGGGATTTCTGATTGGATCCTGGACCAGGAAAAGCACACCTGTAGAAACACCAGTGAAATCTGAGGAAGTATCTGCAAATGAGTAAATAATCTCGAATCAATGTTAATTTCCTAGTCATGTGAGTTAACATTAACGTCTGCACTATTTTTCCTGTTTCTCTATAAGTAAGTCTAAACTCACTTTTTCAGAAAACTGTTTGCTTTAGCCTTCGAAGTTACTTATTCTAATGGAGGAGGATAGTTGTGGGAGAGAATGAAAGCCATGCAAACGTCTTACTTTTCTAGTATCTAAAAAAAACGAAAAAGAAAACATCTGTTTAGCAATAACACTGAGGATCTCAAAATCATTCAATATCATCTTTAATTCAAAATAACTAAAAATTTTTAAATAATCTCTTTAATTTTATCAGATATTGCTTAAAAAACATATGTACTTTAAATGCTCTTTAAGAACAAGGAAAAATACAATCAATAAATGATGACCTTTCTGTAGAAATGGGCTTCTCTGGTAGCTCAGATGGTAAAGAATCTGCCTGCAACATGGGAGATCTGGAAGATCCCCTGGAGAAGGGAACCCCACTCCAGTACTCTTGCCCGGAGAATCCCATGGACAGAGGAGTCTGGCAGGCTACAGTCCATGGGGTCGCAAAGAGCCAAGAACTACATGCAGTAGGAGAAAAAACACTGACCTTGAGTTTATACAACCTGGACTTTATTTCTGATTTCCTGCAATTTGTAGTTGTGTGGCTTTGACCTTAACCTCTGGGTCTCAGTTTCCTCCTCTGTGAAATGAGGTTAGACCAGATCACATGTATAGTTTTTGCCAGCTCTAAAATTGTTTGGGGGTGCATCCTCCTGTTTCTTCATAGAGAACCCCATTCTGTGCTCTCTCTGTATCAATACATCACAAGAAATGACTAATAATAAATTCAATGACCAACTAAGAAGCCCAAACAATGCTACTTTTGTCAGAATTACACATTCCAAAATGTCTTAAACTCCTAGGCACCAAGACTCAGTTTAAATGATACTCTTATAAAGCACCAAACCCTCAGGTAAGCAGGCTCTACCACAGTCGTATTTGAGAAGGTGAGAAGATGTCCATCTCTATGTGTTTTAGCCTCTTCAAACTCCAAGTCTCTGAGGGCTTTAAAGGGAATTTGTTAAATCAGAGTGAAAATGAAACAGAACTTCCCCAAATTTCGAAGGAATTATGTCTGTGTGAGGGGGAGAGATTAATTGCTGTTCCTAGGGAAAATCCCATGGACAGAAGAGCCTGGTAGGCTGCAGTCCATGGGGTCGCTAAGAGTCGGACACGACTGAGCAACTTCACTTTCACGCATTGGAGAATGAAATGGCAACCCACTCCAGTGTTCTTGCCTAGAGAATCCCAGGGACGGGGGAGCCTGGTGGGCTTCCGTCTATGGGGTCGCACAGAGTCGGACACAACTGAAGCGACTTAGCAGCAGCAGCAGCAGCAGGGGACAATTAGATTTTTAATTCTTTTTTAATTGTATTCTAAACTCCACCTAAGCTCAATGTAGGAAAAGCCTCAGATGTATAATAATGCAACATGTTTACATTTACCGTGCATCACCCTACTCCCACAAACTAAAGCAAATTAACATTACACGACATTCACATGTGCTACAGCAGCCCATATACGAGAGAAATGCCTCATACGATGAAAAAGCTGAGTTTTTTAAGCCTTAATAAAAAATCTACTATACGCAATATTCAAAAAGGTCCTTTTATATCAAGTATCAAAACTGAATTAGAATAAAACTTCCCTCTTTGTAACAAGAGCAACATATTCACATGTCAACATAATGAGTATTAAAAACATTAATATGGTAAACAATATGATCCCCTTTTTTTAAACCAAAGTTGTTTTACTTTACAAAGAACTAGACTCAGAAAATCTAAGTAATGCTATATATGCCACTGACATAATTACTTGTATTACAGTTTTACTAACTCAAAGTGCACATTCTACTATCATTTAATATTCTTGGAAAGCAGTTTTAATGTGAACTTTTAAAATGCAGAATACAGCATGCTTTTTGCATCATATAGCTTTAACTCATTATAACGGAAGCTTCTCAGGTGGCGCTAGTGGTAAAGAACCTGACTGCCAATGCAGAAGAGGTAAGAGACATGAGTTCGATCCCTGTGTTGGGAAGATCCCCTGGAGGAGGAAATGGCAACCCACTCCAGTATCCTTTCCTGGAGAATCCCATGGACAGAGGAGCCTGGTGGGCTACAGTCCATAGGGTTGCAGAGCTGGACACAACTGAAGCGACTTAGCACGCACATGCAATGGAAGCTAAAGTGCTATCATATAAAAACATTACTGATATAATCCAACAAAATCTAGTGGAGGTGGAGGACATTTCAGATGAACCCTCTCCTTGAGCTCCAGACACCTGTCTCTAACCACCTTCTAAACACACACCCTTGACACATTCAGAATCAGATTCTGTGTCTGCCTCCCCTAGACGTTTTCCTCCTCATCTCAGAAAGTGGCAAGTCCATTCACTCACACATCATATCCAATTCACCAGCAAGTACTACATGCTCACCTTTTAAAATACATACACAACTCCACTTTTCACCACCTAGTTCCAGCCTCAAGCATTTCCCACTGTGACTACTAAAATAACCTAACTGGTCTCCCAGCTTCCACCTCTGCCCTGTCAATCTATTCTCTATTTTCCAGAGCTAGCCTATAATAATCCAAGTGATATGTCACTCCTCTGCTCAAAACTCTCTAGTGGAGCTGTTCTCAAAATTTTGGGTCTCAGGACCCCAGGCTTAAAATATTACCACAAGGAGCCTGGAGAGCTTATGTCCATGAGATTTATATCTATTAATACCTACTATACTAGAAATCAAAAAAAGTGAAGTATTTAAATTAATTTTGATTTACTCTAAAAAACAGCGAACTCTATTACATGTTAACAGAAAACATTTCATAGAAAATACTCTTATTTTCCAACAAAATAGTGAGGAGAGGCACTGTTTTATACTTCTGCAAATGGTTTAAATGTCTTTCTTAACGGAGACAGTGGGATTCTCCTAGCTTCTTCTCAATTCAATCGGCTGCAGTATCACGCAGCCTCTGAACACTCCAATGTACACTCAAGCAAGGAGGACAAGTGAAAAAGTCAGATAACATTATCGTAAATAATTAGACCTCAGAGACTTCCTAGGCCAGACCAGGTTTATAGGTACCCTGCTGGGATTTTCCTTCTCAATCACTGTGCCGCTCCCCCTCAACCTTTCCACCCTCCTCTCCTGACCAAGCCACCGTCCCGCACTCACAGACGCAGCTGTGCCCATGCAGAGAGATGCTGGTTCTGGCCTCGGTTCTGCGCGGATTCTTCTCTCCCCTTAGAACACCATTCTCCCCAGACAGCACTACAGCTCACGCCGTTACCTCCTTCAAATCTCTGCTCCAACGTCAATTTCTCAATGAGGCTCACCCCAATCTCTCTATTTAAAACTGCAATTTGCCAATCCACCCAAAACACTCTGATTCACTGTATCCTGTTCAATGTATCCCTATAATTCATACTGTCTGCTGCTGCTAAGTTGCTTCAGTCGTGTCCGACTCTGTGCGACCCCATAGACGGCAGCCCACCAGGCTCCCGTCTCTGGGATTCTCCAGGCAAGAACACCGGAGTGGGTTGCCATTTCATTCTCCAATGCATGAAAGTGAAAAGTGAAAGTGAAGTCGCTCAGTCGTGTCTGATTTTTAGCGACCCCGTGGTCTGTAGCCCACCAGGCTTCTCTGTCCATGGGATTTTCCAGGCAAGAGTGCTGGAGTGGGGTACCATTACCTTCTCCCATACTGTCTAATATACCATAAAAGTATATACTGCCTATTGCCTGTCTCCTACAAAAGAAATGTAAACCCTTGGAGGGCAGATAGCTTCATTTTTGCCATTTGTTATATTCCCAACATCTAAATCCTTGGAAAAAACAGAGACTAAGCAAACCTCATTAGGGCTCTTGGCATACAAAGCTACAATACATTCCTGAAACTTCACTAAAGCATCAACAGGTTATATGCTGACAACTTATTCCTCTTCTTTCTAAAGTAACAGGAACGTATTCACCTTCTCTAATGAGCTCTCTTTATTCTGGATTTGTGAGAATCTAGCATTAGCTTGGGCATCCCAGGTGGCTCAGTAGTAAAGAATCTGCCTGCCAAGCAGGAGAAGCAGGTTCAATCCTTGGATCAGGAGAATTCACTGGAGAAGGGAATGGTTACCGACTTCAGTATTCTCGCTGGAGAATCCCATGGACAGAGGAGCCTGGTGGGCTACAGTCCACAGGGTCACAAAGAGTTGGACACGACTTAGCGACTAAACCACCACCAACAGCAGCACTTGCTTAGTAACATGTTTATTACACCAATGTTAAATTCCCCTACTGTATTTTTAGATCAAATGAGAGATAAAATGCACAATAATCTAATTATGATTGGGAGCTCCTGCTTCCTCTAGGCTTCACATTCTGCTCAAGACTGGGCTCCCAAGAGTAGACATACTGACAAAACCCCCAGGAAAAAGGAGCCTACCAGAACTGGACAAAGAAGCATCACCTCCCTACAGGAAAGAGTTTAAAATGAACTCTCCTCTGTAAACAAATTAGCCAGCTGCTACTCAGTCTCTCTTTCCCATTATCCAGACCTTCTCCAGGGCTGCCTGGAATGCCCCAGCACGAAGGCACTGGGGACGAAACAGAGTTCCCTCATGGTGGGAGGAGAGGGGAGTCATGAGATCAGATCCTTTCTGAAGGATGCATCTCCCTACAAAGTCTGCCCTGCAGGACAGCACCTTATGACTCCAGTCTGGGTAGGGGGATTTCCTTACACATACACACTATTCTCATCTCCACTTCGTAGTTCAGAGACTGGGATTTGAGGATTAAATACTTTCACCAAACATCACATAACTTGAAAGTTAAAGTCAGTATTCAAACCCAGGTCTGTCTCCATACCTTACTGCTCCATCTCCCAAAATTAAATTTAGCTGCTACTAGAATAAATGGTCTAGAATAATGGGAAAAGCAGTGATGGCTGACAGTAGGAGCCAGACAGAAAAGGGAAAAAAAAAGATGGTAAAGAGGGTACAAATCAGAGATATGAGGGAAACACAGAGAAATATATATGCAATAATAACTAAGGACAGGAAGAATGTACAGTCCAAATGAAAGTCAAAGGAGAGATTCTTGTTTAATCTCTGCCAGGAACTGGCTGCATATCCACCAATAAATCATGCAAGCTTTCCATGGCCTACGATGACTTTCACCTCTAAGGACATCTAAGATAAAGACATCTAGCTCTAAGCTTTTGAGTTAGGAAAAATTATTTCAATCAAGTAAACATTTGTAGAGTATCTGACACATAAAAAATGCTCAAGAAACTATTTCTGACTGAACACGACTCCTCCTTCTGCGGTAAAGGCACCGTGCTGGGGACACACGGTAAGCAGCATGGTCTGGGCACTCCAGCAGTAAGAACTGGTTTCTACTTAAACAAATTATAGACTGCTAGAACTGATTGATGGATGCGGCTGAGTGTTCTGGGATATAAATACCTGGGCCTGAACAATAGACAAAGCACTTTTTGGAGAGTAAGCCCAAGTTCTATGGTTTCATTTGGTTCTATAGTCGGAAAGATTGAAGGCAAAAGGAGAAGAGGGCGAGAGAGGATGAGATGGTTAGAGAGCATCACCAACTCAAAGGACATAAACTTGAACAAGCTCTGGGAGACAGTGGAGGACAGGGAGTGGAGGACAGGGAAGCCTGGCATGCTTCAGTTCATGGGGTCGCAGAGTCCGACACGACTTAGCGACTGAACAAGTGGGAAAAGACCAAGCGAGGAGAAACTGGATTCTAGATACATAAACTCTCACCTTAATCATTATGAAGAAAAGGAGAATAAAAGTGAAAAAGCATGGACATGTATATCACTATTACAATACATAATTATGTTGATGGATGTGATACATGAAAAAAGCTTAAAATATATTCTTCTGTCCCACTTAAGGATTTTTTTCCCCCAAATCTTAGTTTTCTGACTTATTTTTAGTAATATCTATGATTATTCAGGCAAGTGGTTCTGTTTTTCTTGCTCTAGGTACTTCATTTACTGAAAAACGTCTCAAATACAGAGGTTATTTATTATAGAGTAGCCATGCTAAGGTTTAAAGATATGCAAGTTACCAAATTGGGTATTTGTTCCTTGAAAACTATATGTATTTTTCCCCATGCAAAGTTCATAATGATCAGAATTTCTAAGAACAAAGTTCTGTCTTTACCAAAGCCTGCCTTGATAGGGACAAGTGGAAAATTACTTATAAAAACCAAAATCAAAAAAACAACCTTATTTCTAATTACACTGTACCACCCTTATCACACTGAAAAATGAGTGAAATTCTGTCACTAAAGAGGAAACCCTACCTAATAGTGGTTTGAAGCCAAATCCCTTTGAAGACTAATAATTTCATTGACAAGAAAAAGATAATATGTACACTAAAACCCCTCAGTATACCTTTTTTTAAAGTACTTGATGCAAAGAGCCAATTCACTGCAAAAGACCCTGATGCTGGAAAAGATGAGGGCAAAAGGAGAAGGGGGCAGCAGAGGATGAGATGGTTAGACAGATGGCATCACCAACTCAATGGACATGAATCTGAGAAAACTCCAGGAGATAGTGAAGGACAGGGAAGCCTGGGGTGCTCAGTCCAGGGGGTTGCAAAGAGTCGGACACAACTTAGCAACTAAACAACAACAAGGTAGAAAAGGCCATATAAGTTCCCAACCCAGGGATCAAACCCAGGTCTCCCGCATTGTGGTAGTGGTAGTGGCAGTAGAGATATGAGGGAAGCCCATACAAGTTCTCAACACCGGGTCAACTCACAGGTGCCTGGGGACACTGGTAGGAACCTTCAGTAAGACATCAGAGTATCAAGACTTATAAAGTAAACCCACTTTCAAAAGGTCAATATTAAATGGAACAAGTTTTGAAGGAAACTTAATATACTTCCTGCATTCTGAACATGTTGTACGGTTTTCTTTTCTTATGAAAAGAATAACACTTTCAAGCCAAGCAAGCTATTTACGCATTCAACACACCACTACGTTCCTTAGAGTTGTAGCTCAAACTACTGCACAAGGGCACACATCTCACATGCTAGTAATGCTCAAAATTCTCCAAGCCAGGCTTCAGCAATACGTGAACACTGAACTTCCATATGTTCAAGCTAGCTTTAGAAAAGGAAGAGGAACCAGAGATCAAATTGCCAACATCCGCTGGATCATGGAAAAAGCAAGAGAGTTCCAGAAAAACATCTACTTCTGCTTTATTGACTATACCAAAGCCTTTGACTGTGTGGATCACAACAAACTGTGGAAAATTCTGAAAGAGATGAGAATACCAGACCACCTGACCTGCCTCCTGAGAAACCTGTATACAGGTCAGGAAGCAACAGTTAGAACTGAACATGGAACAACAGACTGGTTCCAAATAGGAAAAGGAGTACGTCAAGGCTGTATATTGTCACCCTGCTTATTTAACTTATATGTAGAGTACATCATGAGAAATGTTGGACTGGAAGAAGCACAAGCTGGAATCAAGATTGCCGGGAGAAATATCAATAACCTCAGATATGCAGATGACACCACCCTTATGGCAGAAAGTGAAGAGGAACTCAAAAGCCTCTTGATGAAAGTGAAAGTGAAGAGTGAAAAAGTTGGCTTAAAGCTCAACATTCAGAAAACTAAGATCATGGCATCCGGTCCCATCACTTCATGGGAATTAGATGGGGAAACAGTGGAAACAGTGTCAAACTTTATTTTTCTGGGCTCCAGAATCACTGCAGATGGTGACTGCAGCCATGAAATTAAAAGACGCTTACTCCTTGGAAGGAAAGTTATGACCAACCTAGATAGCATATTCCAAAGCAGAGACATTACTTTGCCAACAAAGGTCCGTCTAGTCAAGGCTATGGTTTTTCCAGTAATCATGTATAGATGTGAGAGTTGGACTGTGAAGAAAGCTGACCACTGAAGAATTGATGCTTTTGAACTGTGGTGTTGGAGAAGACTCTTGAGACTGCCTTGTACTGCAAGGAGATCCAATCAGTCCATTCTGAAGGAGATCAGCCCTGGGATTTCTTTGGAAGGAATGAAGCTAAAGCTGAAACTCCAGTACTTTGGCCACCTCATGCGAAGAGTTGACTCATTGGAAAAGACCCTGATGCTGGGAGGGACTGGGGGCAGGAGGAGAAGGGGACGACAGAGGATGAGATGGCTGGATGGCATCACCGACTCGATGGACATGAGTTTGAGTGAACTCCAGGAGCTGGTGATGGACAGGGAGGCCTGAGGTGCTGCGATTCCTGGAGTCACAATGAGTCGGACATGACTGAGCGACTGATCTGAACTGAAGATAATGTAATGTGCATATAAAGTTGTCTCTTAAGGACAACTTAAAAAGAAAAACTTTGCTTCTCCAGGTCTTTATCCAGAATTAACCTAAACAAGTTAAACTTTACTTTTTAAGAAATTTACAGAACAGCTGACTAAAGACTTGTAAATAAAACTCTATGATGAATAGAAAAATTGCTCAAAGTGCAATCTTTGGGGAAAAAAATTATAGTCTCTCAGCCTCCATTTCATCATCTATAAAATGAAGTTATTAGAAGCTCCATAGGATTGCTGGGAAGATTAAAGGAGATAATGGAAAGCGAGAGAGAGAGGCAGAGAAGGAGGGAGGGAAGGGAGATGGAGAGGGGAGGAAGGGCAAAGAAAGAAACAGGAGGGGGAGGGAGGGGAGAAGCAAACATGCCTGATGTTAAGCATGTCCATATCATCATCTCTATCAAAGATGATTGTGATGCAAAATGATATGCTCTGGAAATGCTGTATCCTGACAGGTGGGTCTGAAAGACAGTGTTTGCTGATCTGACGAGTACCTGTTACATAAAATCTGTAATTGATCTCTTTGCAGAAGCTATAGGCATAAAAGACACCTAGAAAAGGCACCTACCAAATACTGTTTGCAAATAACTTCTTACAGGTTAATTCACCACAAATGGCAAAAGGAGACAGAGTAATAAAGCGACATTTTAATTTTTCCAATTCATTTTTACTAAGCTCTGAAGCAACAGTTAGAACTGGACATGGAACAACAGACTGGTTCCAAATAGGAAAAGGAGTACGTCAAGGCTGTATATTGTCACCCTGTTTATTTAACTTATATGCAGAGTCCATCATGAGAAATGCTGGACTGGAAGAAACACAAACTGGAATCAAGATTTCCGGGAGAAATATCAATCACCTCAGATATGTGGATGACACCACCCTTATGGCAGAAAGTGAAGAGGAACTCAAAAGCCTCTTGATGAAAGTGAAAGTGGAGAGTGAAAAAGTTGGCTTAAAGCTCAACATTCAGAAAACTAAGATCATGGCATCCAGTCCCATCACTTCATGGGAAATATGGGGCAACAGTGGAAACAGTGTCAGACTTTATTTTTCTGGGCTCCAGAATCACTGCAGATGGTGACTGCAGCCATGAAATTAAAAGACGCTTACTCCTTGGAAGGAAAGTTATGACCAACCTAGATAGCAAATTCCAAAGCAGAGACATTACTTTGCCAACAAAGGTCTGTCTAGTCAAGGCTATGGTTTTTCCTGTAGTCATGTATGGATGTGAGAGTTGGACTGTGAAGAAGGCTGAGCGCCGAAGGATTGATGCTTTTGAACTGTGGTGTTGGAGAAGACTCTTGAGAGTCCCTTGGACTGCAAGGAGATCCAACCAGTCCATTCTGAAGATCAGCCCTGGGATTTCTTTGGAAGGAATGATGCTAAAGCTGAAACTCCAGGACTTTGGCCACCTCATGTGAAGAGTTGACTCATTGGAAAAGACTCTGATGCTGGGAGGGATTGGGGGCAGGAGGAGAAGGGGACGACAGAGGATGAGATGGCTGGATGGCATCACTGACTCGATGGACATGAGTCTCAGTGAACTCCAGGAGTTGGTGATGGACAGGGAGGCCTGGCGTGCTGCGATTCATGGGGTCGCAAAGAGTCAGACATGACTGATTGACTGATCTGATCTGATCTGATCCTCAAAGAGTCAAACATATAATTGGAAACTCTTAAAAACTACTCGAATAAAAACCCCACAGTACACTTGGCTTATAGAAATGACTCTTGAATACTTGGAGTGACCGTCCTCTACAGCACCTTTCCCACAATACTGTCTTTAAAAAAGGTTTTGCTCCAGGATCTGACTTGTTTAGGTTTAACCATGGCACCCTACTCCAGTACTCTTGCCTGGAAAATCCCATGGATGGAAGAGCCTGGTAGGCTGCAGTCCATGGGGTCGCTAAGGGTCAGACATGACTGAGCAACTTTACTTTCACTTTTCACTTTCATGCACTGGAGAAGGAAATGGCAACCCACTCCAGTCTTCTTGCCTGGAGAATCCCAGGGACGGGGGAGCCTGGTGGGCTGCCATCGATGGGGTCGCACAGAGTCGGACATGACTGAAATGACTTAGCAGCAGCACCAGCAGCAGGAGCTTTAAGGTTATTTTAACATCAAATGAATAAATTGAGGGAAGGAAGTTGAGGAGACATTCTAGTTTGTAATATATCTTTATGTAACTACAACTTAATACCTTAAAATAGTCATCTACACAAAAACAGCACAACATAAAAGGATGGTATCTTACACTGTCGTCTTGAAACCACAATGCTACTGTGGACACTCCCCTTCCTTCACTCCACTAGCAAACCTGCAATGTTGAGCTAATTCAGTGATATGACTCTTCAAACATGTAATTCTAAAATTCACCTGGAACTCATAATCTTCGATGCCTCAGGTGTTTCAGACTCTGACATAGACAATCTTGAACTAAGTCGTGGCTACCTTTATCACAGTAATAGATAATCTTGAGCTAAACTGCGACTACCTTCATCACAATAATAGATTTATATATGAATGGAAGCACAGCAGTAAGACAAACAAAAGCCTTTTTAAAAAATAAACCACCATCAGTGTCTATGGAAATTGAATTCAATGTCAGCTTATAACTAATTACACTCAACCTACTACAGACAAATAGTACAGTTTCAAAGAAGTACTGTAAGTATACAGGTATGTACACACACATTACACATGTGGGCAAATACATACACAATGCTTATATATCATTAAAGTCATATATGTTACATACATACATTATATTTTTATATACAAATATTATATGTACAAAATATATTTTTGAACTCTATCAACAAACATATTATATATGTACACAAGTTATATATGGTCCATATACCTTATTCTAACTTTATCCTGTATGTTAAGTGCATGAAACTTTATAGTTTTTTTCTGAAACTGAAAATGCAGTTTTCCATATACTAATTTACTGGACCAGGAGAATAAGAGTTAAAATACTTAATACTTCTCTCACAAACGTATAGCACAAATACTATCTTTAGGGTCTATCACAGTTTACTTCCACCAAATAAACCAAAGATCAAGCATACATCACAGATAAGAGAAGAGAGAAGTTGATTTATTTTAAACTTTGCAAACTTCAGAGATGGTTAAGCACTCTACCGCCTTCAACATTCATGGAAGCTTACTTCTCATACGGATGTTATTACAATCAATCTACCACTAAAGTAATTTAAATGAAACTACGTCCAATGGCAAAGACACACTTGCTGGTACTTGTTTTAATAAGAAAAAACAATACTCTTATTTCTTGTTTTCTTACCCTCAGTCTCATCTGCACAACTTTAATAAGTTGTTGTCTAAAAACAAAATTTCTAAGACTTTTTTCTTCCTTCTATTCTTGCTCTATCAAAATATATTAAATTTCCATATTTACTTTAAAAGTAAACACTTCCATAATTCTATACCTAAAGAGAACACACTGATAAGACTACAGTGAGGGGGGCGCCCTCCATCCCCTTTCTGATGTCCATGTCAGAAGCCTCTCTGTCCCTTTGCATACTTTAATAAAACTCTGCTACACACACACACACACACACACACACACACAAATTACACACACTTATTACAGCTATACTCTTATGATATAATGTACCATACTATCCAGAAAATAAAATCTATCAGAACAGGGTTGTGCAACCAAGCAAAATTTGATAACCTCCTAGAGGTAATTCCTATTTCCTTCTGGAACCCAGTGATTTCCATAAGTATATTAAGAAATATTTTTATATTTTCCAGTGGCCCTTTACATTCTAAACATTTACCATCCTCTGACAGGCCTCTCACTCTTCAATTGTACAAATAATTCTCTAAATTTGGACACATATCTGTTAACAATATGTGTACGATGGGGGGAAAGCACACCTCAAAATACATGCAACAATAAAACCAAGATTCAAGGTTAAACACTTTAAATACTGCACGTTGGATCAAGGGTTAAGCTATTCCTAAGAAATGACAATCATTAATTACTTAAAAAATGACAAAGTCCAGATTTCCCATAATACAAATTCTACCATTCTGTGCTTAAATTTTATAATATAAGCTGTTTAAATATAAAATAGTAAAGACTGACAGTTTATATGAGAGACATTCTATCAATTCAATGTTACTTATGTGCTTAGTTACTCAGTTAAGTCCAACTCTTTGCGACCCCTTGGACTGCAGCCCGCCAGGCTCCCCTGTCCATGGGGATTCTCCAGGCAAGAATACTGGAGTGGGTTCCTATGCCCTCCTCCAGGGGTCTTCCCAACCCAGGTCTCCCACACTGCAGGCAAATTCTTTACTGAGCCACCGGAGAGGCCCGATGTTACTTATAAACCCATATTTTTCTGCATCCTTTAAGAGTGTGCTCCACCATATAAATGGCCGAAATATGAATTACATGGCACATGACAGGAAGTGTGGTGAATGGATTTCAATTCATTACTCTCAGCAATGTGCGGGCTTTCTTGGTGGCTCAGACTATAAATCATCTGCCTGCAACACAGGAGACCGAGGTTCCATCCCTGGGTCGGGAAGATCCCCTGGAGAAAAAAATGGCAACCCCACTCCAGTATTCTTGCCTGGAAAATCCCATGGACAGAGGAGCCTGGTGGGCTACAGTCCATGGGGTCGCAAAGAGTCAGACACAACTGAGCGACTTCACTTTCTTAGCAATGTGCTGATATACAAAAAGGCAGCAATATTTTAGAATTTTAATAAAATACAAAAATGTGTTAAAGGCTTTATGTATAAAGCATAAGCAACTTTAAACCAACTATCTCTGACTCTTACAGAACACTCAAGTGTCATTCATCTGAACTAAACAGACCAAGCAAAATATTCTGTGATTCCTATGTTCTCCTCAATGTCGAAATGGGTGGATAAATTTAAAGCCTGTTCTCTCAAGAGTTGCTTTATAGGCAATTTTCTCCCAGTATCAAGGTCTGCAATTTCCATTTGGCTGTCAGTCTGCGATTAAATTCATCACCTTTATTATAAAAATGTGCTTTACTCCATGGCCTGCTGCACAAGAACTGTAAGGAAAACATTTTTCACTGCTAACAGCGAATTCATCCTAAGGCAACGACCACAGCCCCATAGACACTAGCGCCCTCAACCAGGTGCAGTAGCCTGTCACTCAACGAAGGACGCGAAACAGCCGTGTAACCCACAAAAACAACACGATTCTACAGAAATGCCATGGTTTCAGTTTTTAAAATAAAAGGCAACCGATTTCCTAACTTTCACAATCAATGTTATTGCAAAAATTAACCACAAAAGTCAATATACAGAATATTTTCAAATTCCAATACAGAGACAAAATGGTTTTTTAAGTGCTGGATAATTAAGTATCTATCTTTACCCTATCATTTAAAAGTTCATGGTTTGTATTGTAGTTTAACTTTCACTATCTGGGCAAACAACCAATGGTCAAAGATAATTTATAAGATATATCTGTTTATAGAACACTTCTATCTAACTTTACCTTCTTAATAAGTCACAACATAAACTTCAAAGGAAAAAAAATAAAAATGTTTCCAAAATAATGGCATTACAATTACCATATCATATTTAGGACAACAATACTACTCACTTGTGAGATTTAAATTTTTTTAAATATTATCTATAAAACTAACATTTACAAACTTGGCCTGTACACCAAAAGTTCAGAAATTTCTTATTTTCAAGTTAATTTGACAGTATTCATTTTAGAATTTACAGGGAAAAAACAGAACTCAATTTCACATTAAGTGAAGCTTGTAGTAAGAGAAATTATCAGATCATACGTAGTGAACTTGGACTTTCAGGTGGCTCAGTGGTGGAGACAACTGCATCTGCCAATGCAGGAGATGTAAGAGACCCGGGTTCAATCCCTGGGTCAGAAAGATCCCCTGGAGGAGGGCATGGCAACCCACTCCAGTATTCTTGCCTGGAGAATTCCATGGACAGAGGAGCCTGGCAGAGACTACAGCCCATGGGGTCACAATGAGTTGGACAGGACTGAGCAAATTAGCACACACGCACACACAATGTGAACCTAGAAAAAATTTTCATTTTCCTGCTAGGAAATGTGGTCCCTTTCCATCTTAACCTGTGTGTACCTTTGCCTCGGCAGTTAAAGCGTGTACTGCACTTCTCAGTTCATTTCTATCTTCATTCCATTGTATGTCTCCTTAAAAACTGGACTATGTCTTCTTCATCTTTGTATCTCCAGCAAAGTACTAGATTTTTTTTTAAGTGTACTGAAAACTAAATTACAGCAGGAGTCAACATAAGTTTTCCTAAAATCACACAGATCACAATCCACTAAATTTACAGTATTAGTCAAAACCAGTATCTTTTTAATGGAATAGAACACAAAAATACTACATTATACCATAGGTAATAAAAATTATTTCATGAAGCTTTCATTTCAGTTATTATATAAATATATATGTATGTGTACATAACAAAGTATGTCTCTTTTTAGGAAACATTTAAAAATTTAAGATATATACCTTTTCTGGTTCATATTTATACCATTTATTCTAATTCACTTTTATACTGTCAGTCTATATATACTTGCTATTCAACAAATAACGTATACAATCAAAAGAGACTCAATTTACAAAGTCAAAGATTTTAACTTCTCACACCCCCTACCACTCTGTAAAATAAACAAAACTGACCCTTGAACAGAGAGATTAATAAGCCAGTATTAGTTTACACTGGCCCTCCACATCCAGTTTCTCCACAACTGTGGATTCAGTCACCCATGGACTTCGCCATACTATAGTATCTACTGTTGAAAAATGTCCACGTAAATGTCCCGTGGAATTCACAACTGTATCACTTAAGGGACAACTGTACATTTTCCTATAACCTAGACAGAAGCCTAGGATTTTCTAGCTCAGATCTTTACTTTCACCTTCCTTCATTACCAGCATTCTCTAACTGATCCATTTATCCATCCCTCTACTCACTTACCCTTTAGGTCTTTAACTTAAGACAAAGTTTCTTACAGACACCTCTTTTAACCTCTACAGAACATCAATGCAAATGTTCCTAAGTATTAGCATAGCGATGACAGCGAATCTGAACTGAGTATTCAGAACATACCACATGGCTTTCTCACTTTCCCTTATCTCTATCTTGGACTTTATCACGTTGTTCAAAAGACACATGATCTATAATGAAAGGTGGGGTGGGGGGAACAGCAAGGGGGAATAACTTTAACAAATGACTTTAAAAGATTTGTATAAAATATGGACAGTGAAAGTTCTTATGGAAATACACATTAAACTGTTCCCAGACCTAGGTTCAGCCTGCAAGAAAATGCTGAAGGAGACTACAACAAACAAGAGAACCTTCTGACTTAACATCAGTTTAATGACAACATCACTGTGTGTGTCAGATGCTTAGCGTTACTCTTCAGCGGAAAAGCTAAAACACAGTAGGCAGATATTTCAAGTACTAAAATAAAATTTAAAATAATTAAGACTACTCACATCAGAAGGGAGTCACCTTATGCAAATTATCAGTCCTGATATAATTCTCCATGGAGGGGATCAGGGCCAAAAGTACTTTCTGGCCAGCAATATAACTTAACATAACTTAGAGATATACTTCTGCCGCAAGAGCCAAATGAGCTATCACTTCTGAAACCAGTAGTTTTTAGTTTGTCAAATGTCTTCATATCCTTTGTAAATGAAATGTATTTACATACTATACTATGAAAAGATGGAACTGTGATCTCTAATATTCATTTCAGCTTTAAAATCTGAATAATAGTGTTTTTCTTTGAACAAGGACAAAATTTTTTAAATAAAAATCCTTCAGGCCTTCCAAGTGAAATCCAACCCTTGTATTTCCCCCTTTTGAAAGGCTGCTGCAAACTATAAATGTCATCAAAATGTCATTTTTATAAGACTGAGTAACTACTGAAACAACAGAGCGAGCTACCATCTTATATGCATAAATTAAAATTGAAATCCCAGAAAACACTCAACAGGTTACTGATTTACAGACCTCAAAAAACTATTACATCACTGCATCTCAATGTTCATTAAACAATTCAAATATTTTTCTTTTCAAAATGTACCACTTCTTCTTCACCTTAAAACTCAGTAGTTTCCAAATTTAAAAATTTTACACTTGAGCCAGTCATATATTAGTACACCAACATATTTCTATATGCATATCTATTTCAAAACATGTTTTACTCTGTTATTTAAATTGTCAAAATTCTGTTTTTACTTTCAGGACTTTAGTTTTTTTTAAATACCGTATCTACATTGTTATTGAAGTAACATGCATTGATTCAAATAAAATTCACTATTGAAACCCTCTGTCTCAGTTGTTATATAAAGCCAGAAAGGACACTTTTCTTGCTTCAAGATGGAATCTGAAATAGTCCCAAACTGAATGAAGTTTAACTGTCTTTTCAAAGGGTACTTTGATCTGACTTGAATCAGCATTCTCATTTAAAATCAAGATTCCCAAACAATTATTATATAAACTTTCCTCTCTCTAGATACACAGGTCTTTATAATCCTCTTTCTAGTATTTCCCATAATATATCCTCAGACCGTTTGTTTCAAGAAGAAAAAAAAAAAAAGCATTCTTTTACCCAATTTCAGAAAATTCTTGGTTGCAGGTCCTGTATATTTAATGTATCAACACATACTGAATTCACAAAAGAATATGTAGCACTTCTTCGACTACAGAACCCTTCTATTCTCAGACCACCTGAAGAAGCCAGCATTACAAGAAACAGGCCTCAAAAACACTTTCCTAAAGCCTCTCACAAACCACAATTAAATTAGCATATCTTCCACATCTCCCCTCCAACATGAGAGTGCAATCTCTCAAGCCATTACAGCCAAGCAAATGGAGACCAATGAAAACCAGACATAAGGGAAGCCCCTACCACACAGGCAGACCAAGAGAGGCTAGCAACTCACCTTTAGTACACAGCTGAAACTCACCATTCTAAAAGCTACACATTCACTAATCCAGATGTCCCTCTCCTCCCTGCACCTAACCCTAAAACAATAACCAACAGACACACACACAGTAACTAAAAGGCATCATAATAAAAGGGTAAGTAAATCCAAATGAAACAAAACAAAAAGCCAAAGCAGGTATGCACAGATTAAAAAAAGAAGTGGCAAAAAACCACAAAACACATAAGAGAAGGCTATACACATGGGCATCAACAGATGGTCAATACTGAAATCAGACTGATTATATTCTTTGTAGCCAAAGATGGAGAAGCTCTATACAGTCAGCAAAAACAAGACCATGAGCTGACTGTGGCTCAGATCATGAACTCCTTATGGCCAAATTCAGACTGAAACTGAAGAAAGTAGGGAAAACCACTAAACCATTCAGATATGACTTAAATCAAATCCCTTAGGATTATACAGTGGAAGTGAGAAATAGATTCAAGGGATTAGATCTGATAGACATAGAGTGCCTGAACGATGGACAGAGAGGTTCATGACATTGCACAGGAGGCAGTGATCAAGACCATCCCCAAGAAAAAGAAATGCAAAAAGGCAAAATGGTTGTCTGAGGAGCCTTACAAAAAAATACTTAGGAAAAGAAAAGCAGCAAAAGGCAAAGGAGAAAAGGAAAAATATACCTATTTGAATGCAGAGTTCCAAAGACTAACAAGGAGAGATAAGAAAGCTTTCCTCCATGATCAATGCAAAGAAATAGAGGAAAACAATAGAAAGGGAAAGCCTAGAGATCTCTTCAAGAAAATCAGAGATACTAAGGGAACATTTCATGCAAAGATGAGCACACTCAAGGTCAGAAATGGTATGGACCTAACAGAAGCAAGAGATATTAAGAGGTGGCAACAATACACAGAAGAACTCTACAAAAAAAATCTTCGTGACCCAGATAACGACAAGAGTGTGATCACTCACCTAGAGCCAGACATGCTAGAAAGCGAAGTCAAGTGGGCCTTAGGAAGCATCACTACAAACAAAGCTAGTGGAAATGATGGAATTCCAGTTGAGCTATTTCAAACCCTAAAAAATGATGCTGTGAAAGTGCTGCACTCAATATGCCAGAAAAATTTGGAAAACTCAGCAATGGTCCAGGACTGGAAAAAGTCAGTTTTCATTCCAATCCCAAAGGAAGGCAATTCCAAAGACTGTTCAAACTACTGCACAATTGTACTCATCTCGCACACTAGCAAAGTGATGCTCAAAATTCTCCAAGCCAGGCTTCAATAGTACACGAACCATGAACTTCCAGATGTTCAAGCTGGATTTAGAAAAGGCAGACGAACCTGAGATGAAATAGCCAACATCCATTGGATCATCGAAAAAGTAACCAAGTTCCAGAAAAACATCTACTTCTGCTTTATTGATTATGCCAAAGCCTTTGACTATGTGGATCACAACAAACTGAGGAAAATTCTTAGAGAGATGGGAATACCAGACCACTTGACCTGCCTCCTGAGAAATCTGTTTGCAGGTCAGGAAGCAACAGTTCTAACTGGACATGGAACAACAGACTGGTTCCAAATTGGGAAAAGAGTACGTCAAGGCTGTGTATTGTCACCCTGCTTATTTAACTCATATGCAGAGTACATCATGAGAAATGTTGGGCTGGATGAAGCACAAGCTGGAATCAAGATTGCTGGGAGAAATATCAATAAACTCAGATATGCAGATGACAACACCCTTGGGGCAGAAAGGGAAGAGGAACTAAAGCACCTCTTGATGAAAGTGAAAGAGGAGTGTGAAAAAGCTGGCTTAAAACTCAACATTCAAAAAACTAAGATCATGGCATCCAGTCCCATCACTTCATGGCAAATAGATGGGGAAACAGTGGAAACAGTGGCTGACTTTATTTTGGGGGGCTCCAAAATCACTGCAGATGGTGATTGCAGCCGTGAAATTCAAAGACGCTTGCTCTTTGGAAGAAAAGCTATGACCAACCTAGACAGCATATTAAAAAGCAAAGACATTACTTTGTCAGCAAATGTCCATCTAGTCAAAGCTATGGTTTTTCCAGTAGTCACTTATGGATGTGAGAGTTGAACTACAAAGAAAGCTGAGTGCCGAAGAATTGATGCTTTTGAACTGTGGTGTTGGAGAAGACTCTTGAGAGTGCCTTGGACTGCAGAGAGATCAAACCAGTCAATCCTGAAGGAAATCAGTCGTGAACAGTCATTGGAAGGACTGATGCTGAAGCTGAAACTCCAATACTTTGGCCACCTGATGAGAAGAACTGACTCATTTGAAAAGACCCTGATGCTGAGGAAAGACTGAAGGCAGGAGGAGAAGGAGACAACAGAAGATGAGATGGTCAGATGGCATCACTGACTCCATGGACATGAGTCTGAGTAAGCTCCGAGAGTTGGTGATGGTCAGGGAAACCTGGTGTGCTGCAGTCCACAGGGTTGCAAAGACACGACTGAGTGACTGAACTGAAGTGGCAAAATACTGGAATGGGGGTGGGAAGGGGGTAAATTCAAGAATATGAAAATATGCAGCAAGCATAGCAATCTATCACATTAATACACACTGAACATAAATATGGAGACATATAAAAGAGAAGAAAAAATCCTAAGAGTAAGATATAAAAGGAAAAACCCTTAAATGGGTCTCTCAATATCAACAGGACAGAAGCTAAACACTAAGTGAAGTGAGGTCGCTCAGTTGTGTCCAACTCTTTGCGACCCCGTGAACTGTAGCCTCTGTCCATGGGATTTTCCAGGCAAGAATACTGGAGTGGGTTACCATTTCCTTCTCCAGGGGATCTTCCCAACCCAGGGATCGAACCCGGGTCTCCAGCATTGGAGGCAGACGCTTTAACCTCTGAGCCACCAGGGAAGCCCCTTCACTATCAACGGGACAGAAGCTAAACTCCAGGCACTTAAGCTTATCTACAGTAGAGAATTGATCCTACCTGGCATGTCCTAGCTACCTCTTTAACAACAGTCTTTAGTCCTCTCTTGTTTATATGACTTTATATTATTTTTTTTTTAAGGTGGGGGAGATGGGCTGTGAGGCTTATAGGATCTTAGTTCCCTAAGCAGGGATCAATCCCACACTCCCTGAAGTGGAAGCACAAAGTCTTAACCATCGGATGGCTGTGGAAGTTCCAATTTTATTACTTTTATTTCATGCTACCTACCCTACAAAGGGGCTTCTCTTGTGGCTCAGCTGGTAAAGAATCCGCCTGCAATGTGGGAGACCTGGGTTCATTCCCTGGGTTAGGAAGATCCCGTGGAGAAAGAAAAGGCTATCCATTCCAGTATTCTGGCCTGGAGAATTCCATGGACTCTATAGTCCATGGGGTCACAAAGAATAAGACATGACTGAGCAACTCTCATCAATATGTGAACCGTGAACTTCCTGATGTTCAAGCTGGTTTTAGAAAAGGCAGAGGAACCAGAGATCAAATTGCCAACATCCGCTGGATCATGGAAAAAGCAAGAGAGTTCCAGAAAAACATCTATTTCTGCTTTAGTTACTATGCCAAAGCCTTTGACTGTGTGGATCACAAGAAACTGTGGAAAATTCTGAAAGAGACGGGAATACCAGACCACTTGACCTGCCTCCTGAGAAATCTGTATGCAGGTCAGGAAGCAACAGTTAGAACTGGACATGGAACAACAGACTGGTTCCAAATAGGAAAAGGAGTACGTCAAGGCTATATATTGTCACCCTGTTTGTTTAACTTATATGCAGAGTCCATCATGAGAAACGCTGGGCTGGAAGAAGCACAAACTGGAATCAAGATTGCCGGGAGAAATATCAATAACCTCAGATATGCAGATGACACCACCCTTATGGCAGAAAGTGAAGAGGAACTCAAAAGCCTCTTGATGAAAGTGAAAGTGAAGAGTGAAAAAGTTGGCTTAAAGCTCAACATTCAGAAAACGAAGATCATGGCATCCGGTCCCACCACTTCATGGGAAATATGGGGAAACACTGGAAACAGTGTCAGACTTTATTTTTCTGGGCTCCAAAATCACTACAGACAGTGACTGCAGCCATGAAATTAAAAGACGCTTACTCTTTGGAAGGAAAGTTATGACCAACCTAGATAGCATATTCCAAAGCAGAGACATTACTTTGCCAACAAAGGTCCGTCTAGTCAAGGCTATGGTTTTTCCTGTGGTCATGTATGGATGTGAGAGTTGGACTGTGAAGAAATCTGAGCCCCGAAGGATTGATGCTTTTGAACTGTGGTGTTGGAGAAGACTCTTGAGAGTCCCTTGGACTGCAAGGAGATCCAACCAGTCCATTCTAAAGGAGATCAGCCCTGGGATTTCTTTGGAAGGAATGATGCTAAAGCTGAAACTCCAGTACTCTGGCCACCTCATGCGAAGAGTTGACTCATTGGAAAAGACTCTGATGCTGGGAGGGATTGGGGGTAGGAGGAGAAGGGGACGACAGAGGATGAAATGGCTGGATGGCATCACTGACTCGATGGACATGAGCCTGAGTGAACTCTGGGAGTTGGTGATGGACAGGGAGGCCTGGCGTGCTGTGCTTCATGGGGTCGCAAAGAGTCGGACACGACTGATCGAGTGATCTGATCTGATCTGAGTGACTCTCACTTTCTTTCTACTCTACAAACAGATGGGAAAACAACGGAAACAGTGACAGACTCTACTTTCTTGAACTCCAAAATCACTGCACATGGTCAGTCCTAAAGGAAATCAATCCTGACTATTCACTGGAAGGACTGATGCTGAAATTGAAACTCCAATACTTTGGCCACCTGATGCAAAGAACTGACTCCTTAGAAAAGACTCTGATGCTGGGAAAGATTGAAGGCAGGAGAAGGGGACAACAGAGGATGAGATGGTTGGATGGCATCACCAACTCAATAGATATGAGTTTGAGTAAACTCCAGGAGTTGGTGATGTACAGGGAGGCCTGGCGTGCTGCAGTCCATGCGGTCACAAAGAGTAGGACATGACTGAGCGACTGAACTGACTGACCTACCCTACTACTCAAACAACTTAAAGGTATGGAATGAATCTGAAGCTTTGCTGTATTTTTCCTAAGATGTCACACATAGTATGCATTCAAATATTTGCAAATAGAATAAAAAAACTTCAAATAAATATGTTGCCATTAAAAGCTACTATGTGGAATTTGCAACTGACATTACTCAAAAATTGCATGTCACATAATAGCAATCACTTCCTACTGGAATGCAGCATAAAACACTGCTTTCCAAGTACCACATTACAAAAATAAAAGAATTACAACACTTAGTAACCTAAGGCTTCTTAAACAGTTAAGAATTAAACTTCTGAAACCACTGATATATCATCATTCAAGCTTCCTGAAAACAAAATGATATGTACGATAGTGAAAAGTTGATAAATATACCTCTATAAGATGAACTGTTACCATAAAAACCGTATTGTTAAATGATATAAAATGGGAGGGGAAATACTCATGACATAATTTATTTCAAAAAAAAAAATAATTCACATTAAGGTTCAAAGACAGCATGCTAGGATACTTCTCTGCTTTCACAGCACCACCTTTCCAAGGATTCAGAGACCACAGAGCACCGTACTGTGAAAGGTGAATTAAGCTTTGCATTTTCAGGAATTTGCTGGTGGTCCAGTGGTTAGGACTCAGCATATTCAATCCCAGAGCCCAGGTTCAATTCCTGGTTCAGTTCAGTCGCTCAGTCGTGTCCGACTCTTTGCGACCCCATGAGCCACAGCACGCCAGGCCTCCCTGTCCATCATCAACTCCCAGAGTTTACTCAAACTCACGTCCATCGAGTCAGTGATGCCATCCAGCCATCTCATCCTCTGTCGTCCCCTTCTCCTCCTACCCCCAATCCCTCCCAGCATCAGAGTTTTTTCCAATGAGTCAACTCTTCGCATGAGGTGGCCAAAGTACTGGAGTTTCAGCTTCAGCATCATTCCTTCCAAAGAAATCCCAGGGCTGATCTCCTTTAGAATGGACTGGTTGGATCTCCTTGCAGTCCAAGGGACTCTCAAGAGTCTTCTCCAACACCACAGTTCAAAAGCATCAATTCTTCAGCGTTCAGCTTTATTCACAGTCCAACTCTCACATCTATACATGACCACAGGAAAAACCATAGCCTTGACTAGACGAACCTTTGTTGGCAAAATAATGTCTCTGCTTTTAATATGCTATCCAGGTTGGTCATAGCTTTCCCTCCAAGGAGTAAGCGTCTTTTAATTTCATGGCTGCAGTCAACATCTGCAGTAATTTTGGAGCCCCAAAAAATAAAGTCTGACACTGTTTCTTTCCAGTTTCCGCATCTAATTCCCATGAAGTGATGGGACCAGATGCCATGATCTTAGTTTTCTGAATGTTGAGCTTTAAGCCAACTTTTTCACTCTCCTCTTTCACTTTCATCAAGAGGCTTTTTTTTTTTAGTTCCTCTTTACTTTCTGCCATAAGTGTGGTGTCGTCTGCATATCTGAGATTATTGATATTTCTCCCAGCAATCTTGATTCCAGCTTATACTTCTTCCAGCCCAGCATTTCTCACGAGGTACTCTGCATATAAGTTAAATAAGCAGGGTGACAATATACAGCCTTAGGGTAACTAAAATCCTGCAAGCCATGCCACAAGGCCAAAAAAAAAAAGTTTGCATCTTCGATTCTCTACATTTCAGGAATAACAAAAAAGAGCAAAATTGGTGGGGGGTGGGAGGGGAGTGTAAAATGCAAGCTATTATCCACTCTACAAAGGCACCACAGTAGACCTCTTCTTCCTGGTCCTCCAAATATTAACAAAGAAAACATATCCATCCTTCTTCTCATGGCCGAGTTCAACTTCAAGTAATGGAAGGAAAAATGGTATTTTACAACTGACTTGTCAATTAAAAAAAAAAAAACGCTCAGTATAACAACTAGAAACATAATTTAAATGCAGCAACTAATAATAAAACACGTATTTCCACAAATCAAAAAGTTCCTAAGAAGGAACTTAAAATTGCAAGCCATTTTCAAAGCAAAATATATAATACTCACCCAACCAAAAAAAGCTGATAAGGAATGCTATAAACGATAATAAAGTGAGACAAAATTACCTTTTACTGCTGATAATTTTTTATTACTATAATAAAACTACAATCTCCAAAAGAACTTTCTCTTTATACAACATGTAATAGTAAACTATGGCACACACTTTTTTTCATACCTAGATTAACAAACAGAAATCAACTGCCTGGTAAAGATTTTAGAATTGCAAAGCTAACATACAAACAATACGTTTAAAGAGACTTGACAGAGTCCCTTTCCAAAACAAACCAAAACTATTCAAACAACGAAGCTGTAAAGGCAGAGAATATTTCAGAATATTGCTGTAATCAATCCAATGTCCTAAACCATTCATATTTTATATAGTCAACATAGTAACATATGGTCTCTTAAAAAAAAAACTCTTTAAAGAAATATCACAACTGATTTAAGTACTACCCCCAAATTAAATTCAGCAACTAATATTTGTCATATTCCTGAACAACAACTCTTCTCTTACAATTTAAGGAAGAAAAATTTCCTATTCTGGCAAGACAGTTATCTCTCAACACATTTTAATCACTAAACACTGTCTTTTGTGTACTAATATCTCCATCTGCTGGAACAGAACTTTCTTACTACCAAAGTTCCTAAGGACAAAAACTCTGCAGTAGAGATTTTGCAACTACTTAAAAATAAAATTCAATACTTAATTTCTACCTAGGGATTTTTTTCCCTCTAACTCAAAGGACCTTAAAAGCTTAGACCTATCCTTATTCTTTTACCAACATTATTCAGAAAAATTCACTAAATTAAAACACTTTGCCTGCTACGTTCTCTTCTCTCTCCATCCTTAGGCTTAAGATACAAAGCAGTAACCTGAACAGCACAATCTTTTTCCTTTTAGGTTATCTTAAAGTTCTCTATCGCTCTAGAACATATCTCCATAAATACACACACTCACTAACCCCTAATTATAAAATATATTTTCCCATAATTTCTGCTGGACATGGGGTAAAAACTAATAGAAACAGTCAGTAAAACAGCAAAAGAACTTAGCTAATAACTGACAACATCAAAAACTCAAAAACAAGATTTGGCAGAAAAAAATACTTATTACAAATTGAATAAAGCCAAAGAAAGAAAGAAGAAAATTATATCAATTGGAAAAATAAGAGATCACTGGTTGTATCTATAATTTGTAACATGTCTAAAATATATTAAAAATGTTATAAATATATTCAGTAGTTTTACAATTATTAGCAATATTATTTTGGAAGTATATTGTAGCATAAAGTAAATAGGAAATTCTGTCACTGTCAGAAACCACATTATTTTGGTGTTGGCAGAAAAAGAAAGATACGATTATAAAATTAAATAAATGTTAAGATTGAATTTAAAGTACAAACATGAACTCATTAACTGTTGAGCTCTGTTCACAGAAAATGGCCAATGGCTTGGAAGTAACCTCACCCTGACAGCAACCAATATGCTCAGGGACTAAATTCACATCTCTAATACCATTTCCACTAAAAAAAAAAAAAACCACCTTGCAGAAAGGGTTAATTCTAGCTGTGGGGCAAGGGAGTTTGGGGCATCAAATTGTCCCAGCAAACAAGGAAGATTTTCAAAAGACACAAAAGCCAGTTAAGATTATCACAGGCCAAAATTGTGACAACTTGAACATCAAAAAGAATATTAATTGCAGTGAGTTTATTAAGATTCTTGAGCCCTTAATAATTATCATGAAACACAGAAAAAATTCATTCATCATCTTTTGAGCTAGCTAGCAAACCAACACTTTACTTTGAAAACCAACGCTTAATAAGAATTAATTCTTTAATAAGAATCTATCTAACTCTTCCATTGGGAACATATTCTAGGTTCCCTCAGGCAGAACCAAAACTGGGTTCCCAGGGGGAAGAGACACCCATGGTGTTATACTTGAACCTGTCCATCCTTAGATCGGGATTCCAAAGTAACAGATACAGAAGACATAAAGGAACAAGCTCAGTAACAAGAAAGTCACATCAGTGTCATAAAAAAAAGAGAGAGATAGATGGTTCTAGATTTAAGGCTTCAAGCTCTAACAGTCAGATTCACTGAGTGATTCTGAGTCAGATTCTGATTTCCACAAGCCAGTTCAGTAATAAAGAATATTCTGGAGATAAAAGGAAATCTGAGGGGCTTCTCTGGTGGCTCGGCAGTAAAATATGCCTGCAGTGCCCAAGACGCAGCCAATGCAGGATGGGGTTCGATCCCTGAGTTGGGAAGTTCCCCTGGAGAAGGAAATGGCAACCCACTACAGTATCTTGCCTGGGAAATCCCACGAACAGAGCATCTGGCAGGCTACACAGTCCAAGGGGTTGCAAAGCATTCGACAGGATCAAACCAACTTGGCACACAAGGGGATCTGACTACAGATTGCTTATTACATGAATTGTAGGATTAATCCATTTTGTTCAGTGTGAATTTACTATGTAGAAAACTTGTTAGTTTTTAAAGAGATACATAAATATTTAGAGACAGAATGCCAAAATCTCTAATTTACCTTAAATAAATTAAAGTGTGGGCTTCCCTGGTGGCTCAGACAATAAAGAATCTGCCTGCAATGCAGGAGACCTGGGTTCAGTCCCTGGATTGGGAAGATCCCCAGAGAAGAAAATGGCAACCCACTCCAGCATTCTTGCCTGGGAAATGCCACAGACAGAGAAGCCTGGCAGGCTACAGTCCATGGGGTGGCAAAAGAGTTGGACACAAGTGAGCAACACACACACACACACACACAGTAAAATGGATGAGAAGCAGTCAAGTTCCCAGCAAGTCTTCACTGTACTTGATAAAACACATATATTTAACAGTATTAGATAAGTCCAGTTGAAATAAAAATTTTAAGTCAAACTATGTCAAAAATTCCCAAGATTCCCCAAACCAAGAGTTTCTTCAATTCTCTTTAACTCACACAGAAATGAAAGTTCAACTCTAAGTAACCAAAAACTGGACTGACAGGTAAAAACATGAGCCCCATGTGTTCTCAATACTTTAATATGAATACAGTAACTTACAGGTAAAGAAAACAATAATTTGCATGTATATTTTCAGTTAAAACACCATTTTAAAAAAACTCTAAAAAGTTAAAATCTAAAACACAGAAAAGTCAAAAAATATTTTTTCTTAAATATCTGGAGAAAATACAAGATTCTTTCCAAATTCCCTACTGTCTTAATTCTCCAGTGTCCAAAGTCTACTTCCTTAAATCTATTTGTTCTATACACTCTTGCTAGTTTATCCCCAGAGATTTCATCATGTCATCCTGATACAACCCAAGTCATCAACGGTTCCTTACAGGACAGAGTAAAACCTGAACGTTCACCCCAGTTCAGAGCCCAGCACAATACAGCTGTAAACTGGCTTTCTGGCCCTGCTCGTCTCTTCCTTCTCACTGCTTCTCTTCACGCATCTGTCATCTCAACTAACCTCCTTGAAAAACACTTTTATGAAAGTCTTTCAATCTCCCATCACCACTGTTTTGATACTACTTCACTTTTCCCTTCTGCTGGAATATCTTTTACCCTCTCATTCACCTCATTAAAAACCAACTAATAATACCATTCACCTATTAATACCAACTACTTCTTAAAAAATCCTTATTAGACAGTTCAGCATAAAGTGACTTCTGAACTTCCAGAATGCTAGAAGTGAATGACTCTCCTGAACACAAAAACTAGTGATATTCATTTGGATAATTTACCCTTCTCCCTTTTGTTTTCTTCTCTCATTCTCTACAAACTGCTTTGCTTATCTGGTTGCCCATCCTATGAAAAACAACCTGAAAATGTTGACAGAAGTTAGATGCTGCTGCCTTATAGCCTAAAGAACTCTCTTGCATATGATATTCTCCCCATCTTCTGAGCATTTTGAAGTTACCAGCGTAGCTGATAATTCCATTTAGAAACTAAGGTTCAGAAAGGTTACAGATCTTGTCCAAGATCACCAAACTAATCAGTTAGCTGTAAAGTCATGAACAGATTCCCAAGCCAAAGAAGTGTTACCACTTTGCAACATAAGTCTCATTAGCATATGGACAGAAACACACATTCATTTTCATGTTCATGCTGGCACACACGTGTACACAGGCCCACGCACAGTCAACACCCGAATGCCTGCTCTAACACCGGGGGCACCACTGCACAATGGGGACAGCAGCAGCGACGCTAACAAAGGACTGGGGGAAGTTACTCTCAGAGCAACTGATGTATGGTCTTAGTTTGAAATTTTTATTTCTTCTTATCAATTCTATCAGAGTTGACACATTACCGTAAAAAGGCAAGTAACGGTGGTTTATATTCAATTCCTTTGTATCTACTGAAAACAGTGAAAGCTCCAGATGTGGGCCTCAGGAACAGGATGCAGGGGCTATCTAGTGCAGCTCTATTTCCATGGGATTTATTATCATCCACCTTTTGGCTGCCATTAGTTGCCTACCTATGCTTGTAACCACCCTATGCTAATCTGAAACTGATACAAGTTTGTATAGTCCTGATTTGAATTGCCCAACAATAGTAAACTCTGACACAAGTTTCCTCTTGAGTAGTTTTCAAAAATAGGAATTTACAGTAATAAAGAGTAGAAACAATACTCAATATTCACTAGATTTATTTGCACCATGTTATTTTAAGAGCTAAAGCTCTATCCTTTGGCTACTAATCAGTTTAAGTGAATGAGCTGAAATTCTCTAAAAATGTGTTTACTTTATTATTAGCCCTTCAATTATCATAAAGATCTACCACTGAATAGTGTAACAGTGTAATAATAATGTGTGTGTGTGTGTATTCTAGCTCCAAAACTATGACCAGCATTTTGCTGAAGCCCAACATTTCACAGAATCAGGAAAACCCTCATCTGTTTTTTTTTTTTTCCCGTCATGTCCACAACCCAAGGCATCAGCAGTTCTCCTCCTCTGTTCCTTGTAGGCAGTAGCGCGGTCAACCCGCAAGCCCCCCACCCTGCTGTGTGATCTGGACCAGTCACAAGGCTCCCTAACCTGTCCCTAACAGGTCTCTGCACCTGTGAAATGAAACCTCATCCCCCACCTCACAGTCCCTGGTAGCTCTGAAATTCCATCATCTTCGGGCATCACTTTAGCACACCTTACACTCAACTGCATCTAAGAAATGTTTCATATTTCTCCCAGTTTTTTCCACATATAAGCCTCTTCAAACACTCTTTGTAAATGAATTTTCAGACCCTGTAAAATACTATGACATTGAGTTAATGGAAAAGTTTCAAGTAAAAACTGCATACAAGTTTGCTTTTTACTAGTGCTTTCTTTTTAATGTAATAAATATATGTATCTTATGTACTTTTCCTCCAAGAATCTGCAAATGACCAGGTGATCATGCCCCATCTTTACAACAACTCGTCCTGCACTAAAGTCAAAAGCAAGATATTTAATATCCACTCCCTTTTCCACTGTTGATATATAATCATTTCAATCCTGAGGCCAGACAGATTTTTACTTTGAAAAACATCCTTGCTCTGAACTTCACAGTTGCAGCACCCATGCGCAAGGATTTCAAGGCCAGCTCACATCCACTGCATGGCTCCCTTTATACACAGGCAGGCTTGGACACATGCAAACACATACACCCTTTCCTTACAACCATGGCTGCGTAGCACAGGACCGCTTCATGGACTTAACTGCACTTTGATGTGTTTCTGAGACTTCAACCTCCCTGAATAGCATTCAAATTGATAAATTCTGCTTTAACAAAAGTAATGTGATAGAAATGCTAAATGTAAATTGAATCATTTCACCAACCTCAAAACTTAGTTTAATAAAAATATGTAGTTTAGAATCAAATATATGAAACAACAGTATGAACATGAACACAATTCTGTTTATTTTATTAAGACTTGCCAGGATTGCTAGGTTTTGAAATGAGTTTCTGCTTCAGGAAACTGAGGAAATGCTGAGAACATGAAGTACTGTCATCACCTTGTTAATGACAAGAATTTTGGATAAATCACTTAACTTCAACAAGCTATGTATTTGTTATTGTTAAACTCTTGACAGATTTACTTTAAACACTGTTACGGATAAAGCAGAAAAGTAGACTCCTTTTAAGAGAATTAAATTTCAGTTAACTGAAATTTTCAATTTATCAGTCTTCTAAGTAGTGACACTTTCAACTTAGCTTCAATAAACACCTGTGTCTTAAAAACTGCTATTTGTGTTAAATTACTGTAACGGCCACATATGTTTACTCAGCTTTCCTCTAAACTAAAACCATTCAAATAGTCCTTATTTATCCTGAGCACATCAAAGCATTAGGGAAAAGAAATCTTTCATATTCACTGTGCTTTGCACAGAGTACAAGACATACGTATCTGCTGAATGTTGCCTTTATACTTAACTGACTAGGGGAAGGTTCACCTATGTAATTCCATAAATGCCAAAACATGCACAAGCTGAGATGAACACTGACAGATCTTCTCTGCCTATGGACTGATCCACTTTGTATAAGACTGGCTAGAAACTACTGCTTAAGTAAAGCAATTTCATCTTCCTAATTCTCATTCATACCAATGGTAGTAAAATAAAATTAAGCTCCTTGAGGGCATGTACTGCAAAAAATATTTTAAGATTTCTAAAAAATACAATTTTTAAGAAAAACATGTACCTTTTTTTCCTAATTACCCAAAACCATCTGCTTAATCCTGTAGAGAAACTAGAAATGAAAAAAGAATTTGAAGTGTGAACTTATTTATTAATTCAACAAATATCTGAGATCGCACATATGCAGGCTATGAGGTGGCCACTTTCAAGAAACTATTTCTAACAAACAAAAGAGAAAGATGACGTTACGAACTAGGGACTGACAAAAAAAGAGATGATATTACCATGTTAAGTATATTGATAACCATATAGAAAGTAGTACCTAACACAGGCCAGGGGGTTGTATTTATAGTCAAATTTCGTAACAGAGTCACACTAACAAAACAAACTGTACTCACTATGAAAAGATTAATGCTATTTTTGCTTTCTATTAAATGAAAATAAACCTGTAAAAATCTTACTTGGGCATCAAACAACCTAGCTATTTTGAGTCCGAACACTGCAATGCCAATTCAAAAAAGGGATAAGCATTTTCTAAAAGTTCTCATTAAGAGAAAAATACATTTTTGCACTTAGAATTCACACTGAACTGTCAATGTCAAAAAAAGAGGGGTCAGAGCACATGACAAAGTCCTGTCAATCATGTAAATAAAAAATCAGCACATAATTTTAACTATGACTTCTTCACATGGGCCCATGCACTGACCGCTTCCGCTGACCCTAAAATAGATCCTTACATATCTCACAATAGCTGACATGTAAGTAACAGAAAATTGCTCAGTGGGCTCCAACTTTTAAGTAATCAAAAACTAAAACAACAGGATAGCACTTCCAACATTTCCAACAGAGTAAGGCCAAGTTTTACTTATAACTGCATCATTATAAATCAAACAAAGTACATTAACAGCATTAAATTCTCAAGTAAAATAAAATGTGGTTCCAGTCAGATTATAAAAGTTGCCCTTATAATCACACTGGTGTAATTCTCTTTAACACCCAAAAAAAAGTCAAAAAACGAAACAAAAACCTTATACTGGCCTCAAAAAAGGAGCACCTGAATCATGCTCAGGAAAGGGAAGAAGGGTTCACTTCATGTCTTTTGTTGCAGGAATCTATTTCCCTTAAGAAGGAAGCCAAAAACCATCTGTTCTTATGAAAAACGGATGCATTTCAACTTCAGGATTGTGACTAGTAGGGGGATAACAACAGGAATAAAATGTGTACAAAGCATTAAAAGATACAATTATCTTGTTTTCACTTGATATTCTCAAAGCCATTTAAGAAAAGGTGCTCATACCAAACACACTAGCAAATGTGATTAGCAGAGACCTATTTCTATTAACTCAAGTACATTATAGCCTTGAGAATACAGATTTACTACAAAAATCATGTAAACTGGATAAAGTTAAGAAAAAGAAATCATCTGCATCATAGTACGTACAAGCATTTTATATACACACTGTCTAGAAGTTAAGCTTCAAAAGTATTGAATAAATGTTGAATAAATGACCCATGATACAAATTATCATTTCCTTTATTACCTTATTATAGCTGCTGACACCTCCTGGGTGAGGAGAAAAAAGGATAATGGAGAAAACTGATTACAAAAACTAGCTTCTTTCTCATTACTAATAATGCAAAGGTCCGTGCATACAAAAACACAACCTTTGCTCCTAAAGAACAAATTAATTACTTCAACTTAAAATCAGTTTGTCACAGATATTGATTATTGTCAACAATGCTTCGTCAGGGGGAAAAAAAAAACAACCAACTATAATAAACTTATATAACACAATTCCTCTCAATAAAAAAACAAACATGTAATTCTAAACTGAGCAAGATTTCTCAAAAAAAAAAAAGTGTAGGAAAACTAAAAATGATACATTCAATAATGAATGCATAATGAATGGAAACAAACATTTAACTAGCAAAACAAGTTTTAATTTAAAATATTTTTTTGCCCTCATTTTCAAGGGAGAGGAAACAGTGAGAAAAAATAAATTGAGGTCAAAAAGAAAATTTACATCTCTCCTCACCCCCCAACCCCAAAAAAGATCATGAAAAAGTGAACACAAATTTTTCAGATCACTAATGTGAACTCTAACACGTTTGCTTTTTCTGAACCATGCACTACTTTTTTAGTTATTCACAATAAAAAGATTTAGGCTAGCCTTCCTCAAAAACTATACCATATATTCACATTAACTTTCATATCTGCCTAAAAATGAAAACTCAGAATCTAATTTTAATATCTATAGATCTCCATTTTCCCCTATTTGGGATTTTTAAATGGAGTGACTTTATTTTTACTTTTATGCTGTCTCAATTCTAAATTGCAATACTTTATTAAAACAGAATTTGTATTCAAATACTGTTCCTGCTTAAGTCTCATTTTCACGACAAGGGAAGGTTCCCAAAAAAAAAACCTATTCTTTCCCACGGACAGTCCCACGGTGGTTCAGTGGAAAACTTCTCTTTAAAGGAAGAGCAGTTTAACACTTTAAAACCTCAAACCTATCTGTGATCGTCTCTATCTCAATGGAAGACTAAGTAAGTATCAGAATTATCAACCGATGCTGTCTTTCATGGTCCAACCTAGAATGCATTCAACAACCTAAAAAAACAACCATGCTAAATAAAGTTACTTCAGAGAAAAATCTGACACCCTGCCCCACAACAACAACAAAAAAAAAACCAACACAGTAAACAAAAAAAGATTGTTCACAGTCCACAGTCAAAATATAAAGGTTAACTTGGCATAAAATTAAAATGCTCACTCTAAAGCATTCAAGTTTTAATCAACCAAACAAAATCTAGAACCCAGAAATCCCCAATGTGTAACTGACCAAATATTCTCAAACTGACCAAGAAATTTGTTTAAAGCTTTTGAAAAATATTTCAAAATAAAACTGCTACTCATTCAAAACTTCCAATTATCAGAAGATACAACTACTGTCAGTAAGTACAATATCTTGATTAATCACTGAAATAAAATTTAGTTTTAACTAAATTTAAAAAGAATTCTTCAGCCAATCATATGGACAAAGGAAATTATAATTCCTAACCACAAACAAGTAGATTAATTTGTTTTGGACAATGATAGGCCACAAAGGAGTAAAGGACAACTTGCCAAATTGAGAATCCAATCCAGCACAGATAAAAACGTGATGAACTTCAGAAACCAATATTTTTAAGTCAAATTAAGTTTATAATAAGGCCAACAATTACAGGAAGCAGCTTATTCCACACTAAGGAATAAGCCCCTTCCCTCCCTGTTTGTACTGGTCTGATAAAAAACAATCCAACTTCCTGGTCATTATGCTGTCCCTTTTTAAACATCCTAGCTACTATACAGGAGCGTTCTTTATGCTGGGGAGTTGAAAAGGCTAAAATTCAAGAGAGACTGAGACAGAGATGAACTAAACCATGATAAAAATAAAAAATACGTATTACTCAGACTGTTTCCTCCTCAACCAGTGGTTTACAACATTTAAAACTCAAACGATTACTATTTCCAAACAGAGAGAAACGAACAAACCAACCTTTGTTAGAAATAATGGACATAACTGGAATTCTAGATTTAGAAGATTAAAAATTATCACGCCAAAGATTAGAACCAACTTCAATTACCATTTAGAGATTTCAGGCCAACATAACACTACAAATCTTTCAAAACTAGTCAGAGAAACTCAAATTATTTACTTCAAATAGTACAAATGAGGAGAAAACATTCGCAAACTTTTTATAATCTCCTATGCTGTCTTACTGAATCCAACATTTTAATTCAGATTTCAACTTTAACCCTAATATAATCAAAGCCTATTTTCATTTTAATGACTATAAAGGATTTCTTCTATACAACTAGGCTTAAAGAAAAAGCTTAACAAAAGTTTTTACGAATACTACTAAAACTTTAAATGCATCAAAATGTGCCAAGAAAAAATAGCGTTATTACTTCCACAGCGCATGTGGAATTCATGAAATCACATGAAATGTGATTAAAGTGTTCCGAAATGTTTTCAAATATATATATACGGACATAGAATGACAAAATAACCTATGATTTAAGTTTCAACTAAATTTAATATAGGTCAGGTAACTGAGAATGTTACACATTTTGCTCCAAACATCTCTTATGCTTAAAAAAAAATAACTGGCGCCCCTTAGCGCCCACAATTGGAAATACTCAATTTAAGAGTTCCAACAATTTTTTTTTTGACATTCCAGAAAGTTTTCTGCCTCCACAATCTTTCAAATGCCAACACAAATAGGAAAAGCAGAACCCCTTAAAGGTACAGCTCAAGTTTTCCCCGGAACAATTTGATATGAACAGATTTGCTGTTTCAACTATGGGGGAAAAAAAGCTCATCTCAATGAGATCTATCTACTGCTGTATGTTTAACATATAAGCACACACACACACACACACAGTACATAGTAATATCCAACAGTTTTCTAGCTTTCGAGTTGTTTCTGAGACTTTCATGGTAACCAAAGCTCCTGGGATGCTTCTTCAACCACCTTTTATCACGCAGATATTTCCGGTCTTTTGTTCTTGCGTGACATTCCAACGCCCCAACCTTCAGATTCCTTTCTCCCAGGTCTGTTGTAAAAATCTCTCAAAATCCTTGCGATAAACCTACAATCCAATGTTCATCGCTATGCAGCAGTTTTCCGTTTTCTTCAAACAGTCCTCAAGGAGATGCTTCTAAGCAGGAAAAAAAAAAAAAAGAAAAAAAGAAACTCCACGCTACTCGATTTTCAAAAATGACCCCCTTCGTGGTGGTCGCCTTTCCCCTGGCGGCCACGGAAACGTCCCCGAACGGGGACGCTCCGGCCCGGCCGCGCCGGCGGACCTCGGTCGAGCCCTCTTCGAGTCGGCCGGAACGAACGTCCTCGGAGGTCCTCGCTCTTCGCAGCTCTTCGCAGCTCTCCGCCGACGAAGCCCTGCTGCAAACTTTTGCTCGCTTCGTCTTCGCCCTTTCGGGCGCCTCGGCTTCCTGTCCTACACACCGAGGCGGCCGCGGCCCCGGGGGAAAGCTCTCCGCCCAAGTTCTCTCCAAGTCGGACGCCGCCCGCACGCGTCCTCGCGGTATTTCGCGTTCACCCCCCCACCCCGAAAGTGAACTTAACACTCCCCGACGGGGCTCGCTTCCCCAAACAAAAGGACAGAAAAGTGCTTTCCGCTGTCATTTTGTCCTCGCCTTCGGCTACGGCGACTGTACTTTCGGTCGACTCTGGGATGCCTTTCAATTCACCCAGCCCCACGGTCCTCGGTCCCCTCGAGTATTTACAAGCTGCACAAACTTCCAAAAACAAAAGCACAAGCCCCACTCGGGGAACCGCCAGGACCTCCGATGGGGGCCGGGGGGGGGGGGGGTGGCCCCTCCGGCAGCGGCCCCGAGGCCGGTGTCCTTCAGGCGCCCGCGAGGCGCGGGGCGGGCGAGGCCGGGCTGCTCCCCGGGAGGCCCGCGGAGCTCGGGGCCGTCGCGGAGCTCGAGGCCGGGTCGGGAGCCGGCGGCCCCGCAGCCTCCCCGAGCGCACCCGCCGGGGCGCCAGCGGCGCAGGGCCGGGCCGGGGTGAGGGAGCCCGGGGTAGAAGGGGAGCGTCCCGCCCGCGGGTTCCGCCCGAGCCGCGGCACCGGCCCGCCCGCCCCGCGCCCCCCGGCCTCGGCGCCGCCTCCGTGCGCCCCGCCCGGGCCTCGCCGGCCCCGGGCGCACGGTCCCCCCGCCGGCGGCCGCGCGACCTTCCCGCCCTCCCCACACTCCGGCGGGCGTCGGGTCCCGGGGAGAGGGGCCGCCGCCCGGGCGCGGGCCGCGAAGGGCCGGGCCGGGCAGGACTCACCTTCGTCCAGCAGCCGCTCGAGGTGGTTGAAGATCCCGCAGAAGTTGGGCAGGCTGCTCATGAGCTTCTTGTCGTTCATCAGCTGCATCAGGTAATCTGGGGTGGGCTTCGGCTTCTCCTTCGTTTCCATTTCCCCCACCATATTCCAGGCTCCGCAGCTCACTCCGCCCGCCGCCGCCGCCGCCGCCGCCGCCGGAGAGGGAGGGAGGGGCGGGGAGCCCCGGCCGCCGGCCGCTCGGGACTCGGCGTCCCGCTCCGCTCCGCTCCCGCGCCGGGCGCCCGGGCGGCCGGACCGCGCGCTCGCCGCGCTCTCCCCGCCCCCGGAGGCACTTTCCGCCCGCGGCCCGACGCGCTCCCGGCCCGCCGCCGCCGCTCCTCGGCCGCCGGCTCGGCGCGTCCCTCACGAGGCCGGCGGGCGGGAGGCGGGTCTCCGCGGGCCGAGTGCGGGCGCGGGGCCGCTCGGCGCCGGACGAGGAGGAGCCGGGCCGCCGCCGCCGCCGGTCGCCCGCCCGCTCGCTCGCTCGCTCGGCTGGTCGCGCCCGCTCGGCCGCCGCCGCCGCCTCTGCCGCGGGCTCGGGGTCTCTCTGGGCTGGTCCCCGCCGCGGCCGCCTCTCCGCTGCCGCTGCCGCCGCGCTCTGACTCCGCTCCTCCTCTTCCTCCTCCTCCTCGCCGCCTCCTCCTCCTCACTCACTTGGCGGCGGAGTTCGCCTCAGTTCAGGCGGCGCTGCCAGCGGCGGCGGCGGCGGCGGCGGCGCGGGGGGAGGGGCGGCGGCGCGGGGAGGGCCGGGGGCGGGCGGCGGGCGGGGCCGCGCAGGGCGGCCGTTAGCGGGGCCCGGCCGGCGCGCTCCTCCTCCCGCCGCCCCCCGCGGCCCCCGGCCCAGGCGCCACCGCCGCCGCCGCCGCGCCGTCTCCCTCAGGCGGCCTGAGGGGAACGGCGGCGGCTGGCGTGACGGAGGCGGCGCACGGCAAGCCCGGCCTGGGCGCCGGGCCGGAGGGTCGCCGCTTCGGGCGAGCGGAGAACGGAGGGAGGGGCCGCTGCGGGGCCGCTGGACTGGGGAGGGCGGCGGCGGTGTTTTGGACTGGGGCGTGTGGGGCCTAAGGGGGTGCCGCCGGGCCGGCTCTTCTTGGCGGGCGCGGTCGGGCTCTGGCGTTAGGGGGAGTGGGGTTTCCCAGCGGGACGGGCTACGGCGTGTCAGGGCCGCGCTCGCCGCCGCACGGCCCCGTCCCCTTCCCCCGTTACTATAGGTTTTTTAAAAGCCACTCAGCCACCCTCCCCGCCCCCACCCCCCCAAAACAAATTTTTTTTTTTTTTTTTTTAACGTCCTGTTGCTTCACTGGGGGACTTTCGGGGTGGGCGTCACGTGGCCCGACACGTAGCCGTGAGGCCCGAGAGCGCGTGCGTGCGTGCGTCGAGGCCGGCGACCACGCCCCTTCCGAGGGTCGCCCCGCCCCCGCCAGGGCTCCGCGAGCCAAGGGGGAAGGGGCGGGACCTGCCGCGCGCCTGCGTGGGGCGGGGCGGGGCCGGGGAGGGGGCGCGCCCCGGGAGGGGGAGGGGGAGGGCCGCGTGCCGGGGTGTTGGGGGGGGGGGTCCAGGTGTGGGGAACCCCCACCATCGCCACCACCGCGCGGTGGCCGGGCCGTCGGGCCCGCGGAGGCGGCGACGTAGCGTAGTCTCCGCTCCCGGCCCCCGGGCCGTCCTGCGCCAGGACGGGTACACGGTGGGCGCGCACGGCGATCCCCCTGGGCTCCTCGCGGTCGCCTCCGGCCTCGGGGGTTGCGCGGCGGGTTCTCCTCCACCGTGGGCGTCCGTGGCCCCCCCGACGGCGTAGCCGGGGCGGTGCGGCGGGGTCCGGGCGTGGGGGACGTCCGTGCTTCCGTGGCCCCCAGCCCTCCCCTGAGCCGCTGCGGCGAGGCGCGCGCACCGCCGGGGCCGAGTCCGGAGCAGATCGGGAGCGCCGTCTGCAGCGCTTCGCGACGGCTTCGGTGTCAAGTAATGATCCCATGCAGCCGCGATGGCGAGGCGAACCGAGGAGCGGGTGCCTGAGTTGGAAAAGCGCAAAGTCAACACTGGTATTTGCACACATGCAGAAATAACCGTACACTGGGCAAGGAGGATTTTCCTGCGGTTAGAGTACATTTCAAACATTTTTATTTCTTTGGGAAGGAATTTTCTGAACTGCCACACTGCAGTTCAAAAAATTTGGTTTGCAGAATGTGGTCAGCCACCAAATGTGTATCTGCATTTTATTGCAAGCCCTTTATGACATGTTCAATTGATAATGTGTACAAAATAATGTATACAAAAACCGACCATTGTATGAGTGACATATGCTGAAATAGTTTCATGGCCGCAGTCATGTCTACCGTGTTCTAAATAAGTGGGTTTGTTGCGTGTTTTTTTGTTTCTTTCATAAAATTTTGTTTCAGATTCTGAGGAACACTTTTTGAGTTGTATTGAAACTATTAAATGAATTTCAAACAAAAACTAGAGTGGCAAGTAGCTTCTGGCCTATTTAAAAAGCATAAAGTGAGTTTGCTTTTAAAATCAAGCTAAGTCGATAGAGGAAATGGAATTGCTTTGCTAGACAAAGTCGTAAACATTAAACTGAAATATTTTAAGTTCACCAACACCCATCATTGTTAGTGGAGCTATTGAAGATTGACCTGAGCTGTGCTGTGCTTAGTCGCGCAGTCCCGTCCGACTCTCTGCAACCCCATGGACTGTAGCCTGGCCAGGCTCATCTGTCCACGGGGATTCTCCAGGCAATAAGACTGGAGTGGGTTGCCAAGAATATTCACCTAATTATCTATTAAAGGATGAATATTCTAAATGCAGGGTATGGTAATTTAATCAAAACCTGTTGTCTTTTCAAAAACTAAGGTAAGGTGTGTTTCCTTAGTGGCCAGCAGAATCATAGTTGGGAAGGGTTTTGGTACTCAGTTATTCATTTGACTTTAGTGTAAAATGTTCAGTCTCCGAAATCTGTTCACTTCTTTATTAAGCTCCCAGGCCCTGTGCTGAATGTATATCTCATTTAATTTTTAGTTCAGCCTTGTAACTTAGGTTATGCTATTAGCCCCATTTTACATAAGGGGAAACCCAAGAAGAAGGAGATTAAATATCTTGCTCATGAGTCCTAGGTGTGGAATTCAAATCCAGTTATATTGTATTCTAAAGCCTGTGTTCTGTGCCCCTTTACTAACCCTATCCAATAAGGTTGGGACTTTTGATGATGTCCACCATTTTTGACCCATAGAAACTGCAGTTTCATATGACTAACTGGTTCTTACAGTCTAGATGAACCACATCAGAGTTAAAGAACAGTGATAGACAGTATTTATTTCCTATGTATCAAATCCCTTATGGTTACACCATTTGACAATAGCTACTCTGTTCTGCCTTTTCAAATCTTTGAAGATAACTTTTCTGCCCACAGTTCTTCAGTGGTCCCCCCACCACAGATGCAAAAAGCCCAAAGATCTTACAGAGGCCTGTGGGTCCAGGTGCTCTCAGCTCCTGCTGCCTTGGTAACCTTGTGTTGGGCTCTTCCAGCCCCTAGTCCCTTCTGTTCAAGGTCCTTCTATTCCAGGACTTTGCTTCAGTGTTTCCTCTCCTTGCTGAGTTTTTCCCACACATCTCTAAGCACTGCCCCCCCCACCCCCACCCCCGCCCCGCATACACTGTTTCTCAAGACTTACAAGAGAAGGCTTCCCCTGCCACCCTGTATAAAATAGTGTATGCATGTATTTAAGACACACACACCTGCCATTTGCTCTCTGCTTACCCATCCACCCCTCTTATAATTCTTTTCATGGCTTTTATTTCCATCTGACACTGTCTTTGTTGCTGTTCAGTCTCTCAGTCATGTCTGACTCCTTGCGACCCCAGGGACTGCAGCACACCAGGCTTCCCTGTCCTTCACCATCTCCCAGAACTTGTTCAAACTCAGGTTTGTTGAGTCAGTGATGCCATTCAGCCATCTCATCCTCTGTTGCCCGCTTCTCTTTTTGCCTTCAATCTTTCCCAGCATCAGGGTCTTTTCCAATGAGCTTGCTCTTCCCATCAGGTGGCCAAGGTATTGGAGCTTTAGCATCAGTCCTTCCAATGAATATTCAGGACTGATTTTCTTTAGGATGGACTGATTGAATCTCCTTGCAGTCCAAGGGATTCTCAAGAGTCTTCTCCAACACCACAGCTCAGATGCATCAATGCTTCCATACTCAGCCTTCTTTATGGTCCAACTCTCACATACCTACATGACACTGTCTTCCTATGGTTAAATTTGTCTGTCCCCTCCCCGTACACTGTGAGCTCCTTGAGAGCAAAGACTTTACTTTATTCTGTTTGGAACTCCCAACCCCTCAAGACTGAATGTACGTGTAGGCAGATTAAAAATATGTTCCAAAAAATATTAAGTACTTGTTATGCACCAGGAACTATGCAAAACCCTTACCTACATTATTTCTTCTAATCCACAGAGCAAACATCTGGGGTGGGTGTGAATAGCCAGATTTCAAAAGGAGAGAGAGTGCTTTAGAGCAGTAAGTAGCTGGACCATACAGGGCAGAATTGGGTCCAGACAAGGGTGAGGCCTCCCACCTGTCCGCCGGTATCCACAGTAGCTCTTCCTTTTATCTCAAACTCCGATCTTGCGCATATTTGACGTGTATGTATTACACCATTAATTACACAACAAATGACAAGTACAGGGAGGAACAGAAATTCCTGGAATACATTGTTTGCCTTGCAGTAGCTTAAACAGCTAAAACTTAATGTGGAAAAGACTGCTGCTGCTGCTGCTGATAAATCACTTCAGTCGTGTCCGACTCTGTGCGACCCCATAGACGGCAGCCCACCAGGCTCCCCTGTCCCTGGGATTCTCCAGGCAAGAACACTGGAGTGGGTTGCCATTTCCTTCTCCAATGCATGAAAGTGAAAGTGAAGTCGCTCAGTCGTGTCCGACTCTTCTCGACCCCATGGACTGCAGCCTACCAGGCTCCTCTGTCCATGGGATTTTCCAAGCAAGAGTACTGGAGTGGGGTGCCATTGCCTTCTCCAGTGGAAAAGACTATTATTACAAAAACATCTTTTTGATATTCATAATAAGATACAACATATTCGTATGTTACACAGAAAGTTACAATATATGTATGGGTGAGCTCCTATTTGAAGATCCTTATAAAACTTTTTTCACTGTGAGAAATGTCATCTAATACTGTTACTGCTCACTGAGTCGTGTCCCACTCTTTGCAGCCCCATGGACCATAGTCCACCAGGCTCCTCTGTCCGTGGAATTTTCCAGCAAGAATACTAGAGTGGGTTGCCATTTCCTTTTCAAGGGGACCTTCCCGACCCCGGGATCAAACCCGAGTCTCGTGCGTCTCCTGCGTTGGCAGGCAGGTTCTTTACCACTAGCACCACCTGAGAAGCCAGGCAGATTCTTTACTGTTTGAGCCACCCTGGAGGCCCACGTCATCTAATATATTGACACTAAAAATGTTCCCACATCTATCAGTAATTAACCATGAGTGGAAATACACTTTCTGTTCTCTTAAATTTGACTGGCAATGTTTGTTGCCATTCTTGACGTTTAAAAATAGAAAGTTATAGTATTTTTTTCACCATGGAGTTCTCACAGGAACGAAAATGCTTCTCGGACTTTAAGCATCAGTCTCTGACGGCTTTTTGTCCTAAATGTTCTGTTTTTAAAAGTCTTAGTCCTTAGATTGTCCGAAAAGGGAATGGACTTTTTCCAGTATCTTTGTAAAGTTTATCACCTGAATAGATTTTTTTAGTATCCTTTTAAATTGTGAGATGGTTTATCAGCTGCTGTTTAAAAGGTTAAAAATGACACATTTTAAGCGTGAATATCTTAACAAATATTTGAGTCCCTGTTATATCTAAATGAGACTTCCTGGTGGCTCAGAGGGTAAAGCGTGTGTCTACAATGAGAGACACCTGGGATCGATCCCTGGGTTGGGAAGATTCCCTGGAGAAGGAAATGGCAACCCACTCCAGTACTCTTGCCTTGAAAATCCCATGGACAAAAGAACTTGGTGCAGGCTACACTATCCATGGGGTCACAATGAGTTGGGCACGACTGAGCGAATACCTGTCATTAACCCTAAGGCGCTTACAGACTAAGCTGGGAGCTAATATCACATACATATGAAAAGTTACCAAAACAGAGCGGACGCTTAAGACACGGTGCCTTACAAATGGAAATGAGTACCTAAGTGAGTTTGCATGGGGCGGAGATGTCAATGGCAACCCACCTCAGTACTCTTGCCTGGAAAATCCCATGGACAGAGGAGCCTGTCCCCATAGGCTACAGGCCATGGGGTCGCAAAGAGTCAGACATGACTGAGCTACTTCACTTTCATTTTTCACTTTCATGCATTGGAGAAGGAAATGGCAACCCACTCCAGTGTTCTTGCCTGGAGAATCCCAGGGACGGGGGAGCCTGGTGGGCTGCCGTCTATGGGGTCGCACAGAGTCGGACACGACTGAAGTGACTCAGCAGCAGCAGCAGCATGGGGGGCTGAGTTTGCTGTCTTGCTTGGGGCAGAGCAACAGAACTGAGGGAGGGCATACAGAAAAACTTTGAAAATGGGAAAGTATAGACTTACAGACTACAGTAGGAGTTTCCATAAAAAACAGGAGGTGCCCGACTGGGGTTGGCCTTGAGTATCAAGCTAGTGTGTTCCTGCTGCTGCTGCTGCTGCTGAGTCGCTTCAGTCGTGTCCGACTCTGTGCGACCCCAGAGACAGTAGCCCACCAGGCTCCCCCGTCCCTGGGATTCTCCAGGCAAGAACACTGGAGTGGGTTGCCATTTCCTTCTCCAGTGCACGAAAGTGAGAAGTGAAAGTGAAGTCGCTCAGTTGTGTCCGACTCTTAGCCACCCCATGAACTGCAGCCCACCAGGCTCCTCCATCCATGGGATTTTCCAGGCAAGAGTACTGGAGTGGGGTGCCATTGCCTTCTCCGAGTGTGTTCCTAGAGAAGAGCTTTGGGAATTGTTTTTAATACCAAAAAAAAAAAAAAAAAAAAAGAAACCAATAAAATGACTGTGGATTCCTTCAGTGAGGCATATTTATATCTCTTAGCATAAATATAGCATTTGTAAAATAAAAGGCACTACTCCCATCTAATGTTAACTGTGCCACCTTTTAAACCACTAAGATCCTTCAAGATGTAATACTAACACTGAGTTTAAACCTCTGCTGGGGTTAAATGTTAGCCGGTGGTATTAGGTTTCTACTCATTTGACCCTAAAGGAAACTTTAGAGGTAAAACCATTCCCAGCCAAGATGCAGACCGTTGTGCTATGAAATCCAATCTTCATTCCATATTTTGACAGACACTAACTAAAAAACAATTGTCTGTTAATTACAGGGTTATGGGAGTGAATTAAATACCCGTCATATTTTGATCACCTTTCCGACCTTCAAGATTTTATGACTGCAAAACGATTTCCGTAGTGTCCCTGGACTGGGTTCATGTGTTGTTCTTTAGGATCTGGTTCCTTTGGGATGAATCGGTGGTTAAATTTTTTTGACATATTGAACGGATACTGTGTAACCCCTAATCTCTGCATTAAGTTTTAAATAGCTCGTGTGAGTGAACATTTTAGGAGCATGGGACTTGTGCCTACTCACATCCTAGCCGTTTAGTCAAATGCCATTATCCTTTACTGAAATTCAACTGATGGTAGACTAAATGTTCTGTTTTTCCAGAGTTTCTCTCTTCCGTATTGTATTTTCTTCTTTTTTTTTTTTAACTTTACAATATTGTATTGGTTTTTGCCATATATCAACGTGAATCCACCACAGGTGTACACGTGTTCTCAGTCCTGAACCCCCTCCCACCTCCCTCCCCATACCATCCCTCTGGGTCATCCCAGTGCACCAGCCCCAAGCATTCTGTATCCTGAATCGAACCTGGACTGGCGATTTGTTTCTTATATGATATTATACATGTTTCAATGCCATTCTCCCAAATCACCCCCCACCCAACAGAGTCCACGTATTGTATCTTCTAAGCTCCCAGTGGGACCAGGGAGACAGAGGGCTGATGTTTACTGAATCCCTAGGGAGTGCCAAGCACTTCAGTTACTACCTCGCTGAGTCCATAGCGGCTCTGAACTGAGTCTTACCCCCACTTCATAGCGAAGAACCAGCAGCTCAGAGAGTTAACAAAACGACATGACTCATCACACAACTAGGGGACAATTCTGGGGACAATGTTCAAACCAGACTTTCCAAGTCTCAAGTGACTTCCTCCAGCACCCTGCTGCCCCCTCTTACAACTTAAATTTGGGTGCCCTGAGAAGTGTGTCTATTCATGGCTAAAATGCTGTCGTCTTCTAACTCTGCCTGTCTTTCTTCAGTATTCTAACCAGTAGTGATACTGAAGCTTTTCAAACGTCAAGCTCTTCCGTCTAATTGAAATGCTGCTGGTGTCACATAGAGAAAGGAATGCTGGGCTGGGTATAAAAAGGCTTTCTCAGTTGTAGCCGAAGGAGCTGTGTGGCACTGAAGGAGATGCTCAGTCCCTGAGAGTTGCATTGAGTGATCTTGGAAGTCTTTAGAAGTTCTGAAATCCTGTGACTCTGTATAAGGCGTTTTCATCCACATCCACAAGTACTTTGTTGTAATTTAATTTCTGTGCCTAGGATAACCCCGTGTACAGATGGGTAGTCTCGCAATAGCAATAAAAAATGTATTTTAAAATCATAGCTGTCCAATTTTGTACTCCTCGTTGAAATAAAATTATATGTATGGATTTTTGTTTCCCTTAAACAATACAATGCATTTGACTGAAAGCCTTATTTTTATAATTTCCAAAGGGTTAAAACCAAATCTTCTCCTTTTTAAAAATCGTATTACAACTTAATAAAAGCAGAACATTAAAAACTTGTATCTAGCGTTCCTAGTGGAAAACTTATACTAGGAGAACATAAAAATTCCTAGAGGGTAGACTTCAAGGCCTATTGCTCTTTCTGCTTTTTAAATGCTTTACAAGTAATCTCCTTTCAATAATTATTTGTTTGAATAAAACAAACAAACAAAAAGAAACACAGACATATTTGAGCTCCAGAGAAGGCAAGCAGCTGTTAATCTCCTCACACCCCAGAATAATTACCTAAGTAAACAGTAGCATCTGAAAATCCTTGCCCTTGGTGACCGAGGAAACAGAAGTACAGGGAGGGGCCACAGTGTCTGCCACTGTGGGAAGAGCTTTTGCAACGTGATGCAATGGTTCCTAGAGTGTGAGATGGTCTCAGTCTGCAAGAAACAGACTGCTTGGGACAATGTGCCCATAGCATCCACAATCCCCTGAATCTGTGGTACCTCTTGATTTAATATTGAAGGACTTGTATAGCAATGATATTTTATCAGAGGCACTTTAACTTTATTTAGATGTAAAATTAAAAGCAATTATTCACAAAAAATTTTAATACACTAAAAAAAAAAAAGCAATTATTGGCAACACTGATATTCAATACCCATTAGAGCGTAGTTACTGCTTTGAGCTCTTAGCCACACGACCGAGCCCTTCTCCCAGAACCCCCAAGAATCCCCTGATCCTGACACCTGGCACCCTGCTTCCACCTGGTCAGCAGGCTCTGAGCTCATCTGCACACCTGCCATACCAGTTGTTAAAAACATTTTCAATATTATCTCTCTTTGTGTCAGCTTATTTGGTTGTTTGCTTCACATCTTCATGTCCATTAAGCTTGAGTTTGCTAGTTTCTACTAACTGCACCTAAAATGGATAGTTTTTTTGTCTAAAATATGCATAAGTTCTTTGAGCACATATCCAAAATTAGATTTCTAGAAATCATATTTACTGGGTTACAATGAAATACCAAAGTCTTCAGTCTTATTTTCTACTTTTCACCAAATACTGCTTGCAGAAACAGGTTTCCAGAGCTGAAAAATGATGACTCATTCTCTTTATGGTGAACTCTTTATACTTCCCACCAAAGAAGTAAGGCTACCTGGCTTTCTCCCCAGTCCTATAGGGCCATTCACATACCCTGGCTAAACTGTCCAAAGTCAGGCTGAGGATGACAGCATTTACTGTTTCCTAAACACTCTATTCAAATCCACGTGTAAAACTGTGTCTCAGCTCCCTTTTATAGATCTTCAAGGGCCACCAACTTGATTAACTGGCATTAATTACAATGACATTTTCTTCATATCCATTGGCAGGAGGCATCATTTCTAGGTGGAAATAAAACATAGCGTAGTGAAATGAGTAACACGTTTTGTCCCCAAAGTTCTAAAACCAATGCCCTGTATTTCTAGCTGCGTCTGGAATGAAGTGGGAGCAGGAAGTTGCCGGCCGGCTCGGTGGCACACAGTGGGCGGGGCTACCGTCATCTCCCCATCCAGGTAACGCTATCAGGAAAGCAGAGAGAATATAAGGAGGGAATCGAGAACACGAAACTGTTAAATTGTGAAATGAGGAAAGGGAAGAAAGACTCGGGTTCACGGGGTTCAGAGGCACTCTCATAAGCTGTCCCCATCAGCAGCACTCGCATAAGCTGTCCCATCAGCGGACAGCGGTAATCCACCACCCACCCTGGGGACCAGCCTCCTCTCCAGCTGCCTGGCTGCTGGTGAGTGGAGGCCCCAGGCCCTTCCCTGCACCAGGCTCCTTGACCTCCAGGACCGATGGCCGGACTTGACTTTCCCCTCCCCCGCAACTGACCAGGTCTCTGCATTTCAGCCTGTGTAAGGCCTGATTCCAGGAAGGCATGCTTTCACTTAATCACCAGGGCCTGGCCACTCAGCTGGAGCTTCAGAGCGGACACCAAGCAGAATGGGAGGAGATGGCCATCTCCCTGTCTGGGCTGCGAGCTCTGGGCCTGGTGGGGGTATAGAGGCCTTTCATCTCTAGACTCAAGACGATGCCAGTGGTGGCCTGAGAAATACTTCCTTCTGCACAGTGAACATATGAAATCACAATACCTTGCCTGGCCACGGAGTGACCTGCCAAGCCACGGGAACGCTCTTCTCACGGATGATTTGGAGGAATTCTTTCACCCCCATGCAGTGCAACACGCCCCAGAACATTCAGCCTGAAGTTTGCCAGCCCTTAGAGGAGGCAGCTGAGGACAGGCGTCTAGACCAGGAGCCGAGGACGTCCTGGCACTTACCAGCGACTACGTCAGCTGCCTCAGACTCTCTTCTCCCCTGTAAAAGCGGACCATGGAACCCAAGGAGGTTGTCAGGATTCTGTGAAGGACTGAAGGGCCTAGCAGAGTCCCAAGAGCACAGGAAGCTGTCAATAAACAGCACCACCTTAAAACCTGAGCAGAGTAAAGTCTAGATTTAGCTCTTATTTATCCATGCACAAGTGTCTCGGAATGTGTGTCAGTATCTCCATGCATGTTGAAACTGTATCTTCAAAGCTCAAAAGTCGTCAGTCACCAGTTTCCTGTCACTTCCCATTGCACAAAAACGTTTCCTGTTCCCAGGACTGCTGACACTAGGGAGCAAAAGGACAAATAACCTGATGCAAAGGAGCCTTGATCCCCGGCTGCCTGGGTTGTCAGCTGTAAGCCAGGAGATCCAGAGCTGGCCCGGGGCCTCCATGCTCTCCCAGACCTGGTAGAAACAGCTCTGCAGCAGTGGGGCAGATGGGGTAGAGGAGGCGCTGTCCCCTCCCACCCTGTCTCCAGGTCCCCCCCCTCAGGCTGGAGTTAAGAGGAGGGACCTGGGAAGATCCTGCCTTCTGGCCAGAAAGTGCAGGAGTTCCCACGGTACCTGCAGCAACCTCCATTCCGCTGACAGTTGAGGGCCGGCCCAGGGCTTAAAATGTGAGGTCTGGGCAACTGTTGGGATGCACGGGGCCAGGTCAGGGGCTTTCTCTGGTGCCCAGCATGGGTGGCTCAAACCAGCAGGCACAGCTGAGTGAAGGAGTAGGGGCGTCTGCCCCACCCTCCCGCTAAGCAAAACCATGCTTCCTTATGTCCCAGCAGACATCGCTAAGCAAAGCAATGAATACCACCCTCATTATTTAAATCAGACATTAAGGGGGAAAAAAAATAGTTCATGTTTTGAGGAACTTAAAATCGCCAAGTAGGGTGGGAGGAGGCAAACACTCACAGGTGGCCACTGCAAGCCAGTCTATTCGATCACACTTGAAGCAACTGGAAGACCGTGGCAGCACTGGGTTCCCGGAGGTGAACTTGACCTCTGCAAGTGAACCTCCAGGAGCCTCAGCGTCAGCCAGACTAGATCTCTGAGACCAGGATGTCCACTGCCCTGAGATCTGTAGGGCTTCCCTGGTGGCTCAGAGAGTAAAGAAGCTGCCTGCAATGCAGGAGGCCTGGGTTCGATCCCTGGGTCGGGAAGATCCCCTGGAGAAGGGCATGGCAACCAGCTCCAGTATTCTTGCCTGGAGAATCCCATGGATCGGTCACCTTCACTCAGCCCCAGGCTGTGTATATAGCCTCCAAGCAGTTTACCAGTGGAGCGAACACTTTCTCTTAAGAGGTTTTCAGGGTAGCCTAATGTAGCCAAATGGTTTCCAGCGCATCATTTCAGAGTGAAGGCCAGGACACATGAATCAAGGTGGCTGAAAAAAGAATCTTTCAGATAGACGATGTTATAATTGTGAGTCTGGCTTCACCGTGAATCTCATGCCCCTTGTGATACTAATGCTGAATAAAATTTACATTTGCATCATCATGTTTTCTTATTACCAGGAGGGCCAGAGTTATCATCAATAGATTCCTAGAGGGTGTGAGTCAGTCTGAACTATAACTGGATCCCTGACGTTATAAGGGCTTGATAAGAATTTTCCTCTGGATATCTAGTTTTATAAAACTGGCTTATTGTAACTAGTATACAACAATTATGCACTAAGCGAGGGTCAAGCTATAGACCACAGCAAAAAACTTAAGTCTCCTATTTTCAGACCAGACTTTCCCAAGGCAAAATCTCGACCACATCACTGAGCTGTCCTGCAGATGACACAGATCTGGGTTCAGGGCTCTCAGCCCTCTCTCCGGTGGGCCCCCTGCCCCATTCAGTCTCAAGTTCAATATCTTGCCTTTCTGCCTGTGCCTTCTCTTGTTTTCTCTGTCATCTTGGTCAGAGGGTCACTTCCTATCACCCCAGCCACCTGTCCACACGGTCTCAGAGGTGCCATGAGTTACTTTAATTGTGAAACTTGTTGGTACGATGTCATAGAATCTTCTATTCGTGACTTAAGTTATGCATGTTGGCACCCTGTTGTGTGCATCCCATAACTGTGTTCTCGGTGTCTATCATTGCATTTTCTAGATGGGAAACTCTGCTGGGTTTCCAACAAATATAGCTTTTTTTAAAAAAAAAAAAAAATCCTTAATGGAAGATTTGTCACTGTCATTGATCCTTCATTTGAACCGTCTTCAGGAGTCTCAACTTTGCACAGCATTCATTAACGACGTCATTCTATAAAGGCAGGAAAGGGCACTTGCATGAGAAAGAAAAGAAACCGAGGAAACAACTTCCAAAAGGCAAATCTGCCAGGAAATGAGCTGAACAGCAGTTTTATTTTTCAAGTTCTAAACACAAAACTACCAGTCCTTGCCTGCTAGCTCAGTCTTCAGCCCATCCGACTCTCAACCCCAGAGTGCCCCAGTGGCTGTGGTCTTCCCATAGACCTTCAAGTTCAAGTTGGTTGGAAGTGGCTCAGAGGGCTTTAAGATTCTGTACTGTTACTGAAAATGTTGGTGAGATCTACACTGTTGAGGAAAAGGTCCTGGTTAACGATAGCTACATATTAGAAAGCATTTCTGAAAAGATAAAAATAAAAGGGTCCTCAGACCTGTCATTTCTTATTGGAATCTAGTTATTAAATTGGTGATCAACCTCATAAGACTAAAAAAGAAAAATGCTGTCATTCACTATATGTTCTCCCTCCTAAGCGTCCAAAGGAAGATCTTCATGCTAATTAAACCTCATGGTTGGTTTTGCCTGGGCCTCATCTGCATAGCAGCCAGAAGCATCCAGGGTCCAGCAGTTCCTATGGAACAGTGCCTCCCGTCCCCACCTCTGCAAACAGAACAGAACTTCCCACTTTGTGACGCTAAGCCTCAGGTGATTTCAGCTGTCCCGTGTCTCTGATCCCCAAATCCTTTCAAAGGAGATTTGCAAAGCTTGTGTCTTTCCCTCCTAATTTACTGTCAACTGCACTTGTAATAAAGAGGTAAGTGCATGCTCTGGCTCCTGCCTGATACCGACATGAAATCCGCCGTGATACAGATGCGTCCTGGATCTGAGAGGTGAGTCCTAGAAGTGGCCGAAGAGCACCAGCCCCCACCCCCCCACCCCATCCCCTGTGTCCCCAGCCGCCCTTCAGCCCCACCTGTCCCCCTGTCTCCTCCCCTGGAATCGAGGCCGCTCACTTCCCCTGTTCAGCTCCTCCCTGCTCCTCCACCAGCTCCAGCCGTCCTCCCAGGGGCCCGCAGAGCACAGCACAGCCCTCAACCTCCCCTTGGGCTCGCGGCCTCCAAAACAAACAAATTAGGAAAAGCCCGAAGGAGTCTTCATTACAGAAAGGTCATCGTAAAACTTACAAACAGGGGAAAATTACAAGGTTGGGAGAGACTCTCAGGAAAGTCCACCAGGAGTTCAGAGCCTGACCTCATTTACATTTCAATGAAGACCTGGGTCAACCATTTCCAAGACTTCCAGAATGTGCTTGTTAATCTCTCCCAGAGGGGCAGTCCCCGGGACACCTTCTCATTTTGGGGGTGCTGCCCTAGCGCCTGGGGAGTCCAAGCCCACTCTCTGACCCCCGCCATCTCCTGTCTTCCTTCCCCTCCAAGTCTTCTCTCTTGAGCTTGAAGCTGCCGGTTCTGACTTCCAGTCTGCCACCGGGGTCCCTAATGGAGCCCCTCTTGGTGGAGGCCATGGGGATCTAGCCTTACCGCACCACCCCCCACACACACACAAACCCCAGACTACCCGCTGGACCCTCTTCACTGACCTTGCACTTGCTTCCCTGCTTCTCTGGGGCATCTCCATGACCCAAGCTAGCCCAGCAGGGTGATGCTGTGATGACAACCTCCAGCTCTGCTGTGATGCCGGGCAGACCCCATGAGCTCAGCGATGCTCAGTCTCCTCGGCTGCAAAAGGAGGACCCTGACAATACCCCCTTCAGAGTGTTAGGACTTCCCTGGTGGCCCAGACGGTAAAGTGTCTGCTTACAACGTGGGAGACCCGGGTTTGATCCCTGGGTCAGGAAGATCCTCTGGAGAAGGAAATGGCACCCCACTCCAGTACTTTTGCCTGGAAAATCCCATGGACGGAGGAGTGTGGTCCATGGGGTCACAAAGAGTCGGACAGGACTGAGTGACTTCACTTTCACTTTTCAGAGTATTACCGCGCAGATAAAGGGAGACAATGATGATGGAGCCCTCAGCCATGCTGGGAAGAAAGCGTCTCTCAATACGTCTTGGCTATTAGAATTATTGTCAACATCCAGTTACCACTATTAGGGCACGTTTCTCTGTTTCATGCATTGATACGACGCATCGTCGCTGAGACAAAGTGAGTCATTGTCTCTGCATTCAAGAAATTTACATGGGGGCAAAAGGGAGGAGTAAACAGTTACAAAGCAATGGGCTTTTGGTGGGATCATGATTGAAGTCCTTCAGGATGTGGAGCAGGGAGCGACTAACTCAGCCTGAGGCCCAGGACAGGGGAAGGGTACGCAGATCCTGGTGGGAAGGTGGTCCCTTGGAAAGCTGACCTGTGCAGGCAGCCTTAACGGTTCATCCCGCCCTGGTGTGAACTTGGCTGGTTCAACAAGTGCTCTGATTTAACGAAGGGATCCAGGCCCCCACAGCGGTCCTGTGGACTCAGTAGGAAAGAGCCTTCTGGAGCCTCATGACTTGCACTGTTTCCCTGCACAACTTTTACAAACATCACCCGTGTCGTTAACCTGTTTGTATCAAATCCTGGTTCCAACAGTTTCTTGTTTTGCGACCTTGGGCAAGTCACTAACTAGCCTCCCTTGTGCCTCTGCTTCTTCGTCTCAGGCTGATGAGGGAGAAGGTGTGAGTTAATACATGCAAAGCCCCTGAAAGGACCCCTGGCACAGAGTAAGAACTAAGTAGCTGCCTGGTTTAGGTCACTACACGTGTCTGTGGTCTGCAGCTCATGTGCAGGACAGTGGTGACTGATGAGGCGGAGATCAGTAGCGGTTCATCAAAATGATTTCCTCTTCTTCCTGGGCACACAGCTCATCTACACTTCCCACCGCTCTTGAAGTTACATGTGGCCATATGACTGAGTTCTCGTCTCTAGAATATGAGCTGAGGGGTGTCCTCCACCATCGTCTGTCCCTCTGGGACCTGTGGATGGACACTTGAAGGTATGCGTCCCAAAAGCACTGCCTGGAGAAGGGCCATTTCAACAGACCTTTTCACCTGCACAATTCTGTTACCTAGAAAGGAGACATTTTTATTGTAGTTAAATTAATGTCCATTTGGCTAGCATCCCAGCTCGTCCTTACCAATACAGCTCACGAATACTGAGCTCAATGAAGGATCGATTTTGTAGTGAACTATTGGAGCGATAGCTGTCTACTCAGCATATTTCCTCTCCCCATCTCCACCTTTCCGTGAAGATCCCCTCCTAGAGTGGGAAATGTATGTGATTTTGGTATGGTTTAAAACCTCTGCCACCCTCAGCAGGGCACACAGGACTCCCCATCCTTCCCACAGAACCACCAGACCCAAGGCAGGCTAATCAATCATCACCACCATGCCCACCGAAACGTCAGGAAAACAGGACTTCTTGGTGGTTGTGGGTGAGGATAGTTTAGGGAAGTAGTGGCCACGGTGATAACTGCTACATGGAGAGAGCTCATCAAAAAAAAATGCCCACACGGAGAGTGCGCCAGTATGGCAGAACGCTTCCTTACACTCTTTGAGCTCCCGCCTTTGTTATTGTCTGACTCCTGTTTCCCAGTCACCTTGATCAGTGAGCCTTTTTGTTTAAGCTAATTAGAAGCTGTTTTTGGGGGGTTTTCCCCCCATTAAATAATAGTAATGACTGCAAGTTCCCAATTTACCAGCATTACCCCTTCCCCTGGTTCCCTGAGTCCTCTGACTCTGCAGGTTCTCTCCAACCACCCCCACCCACATTGGCCTCGAAAATCCTCTTGATAATCCTATCTTCACGTTATATAAAACATTAAAACTCCTTAAATAATTAGTGATAGTAACAAGCATGACTTCCACTAAGGAAAGAAGAATATTAGTCACTTTCATGTGATCTCAACTGATCATACTCATTCTTAGGGAGACTGTCTCTAGGTTCTACAGAAACAAGATGCCATTAAAACAAACTCAATCGGACTGCCCAGATTTTTTTTTTTTTTAATTAAGTTTAGTTGGTTGACAATTTTCTGTTAGTTTCAGGTGTACAGAAAAGTGATTCAGTTTATATATACATATATACACACACAAAGACTATGTATGTGTGTTCTTTTTCAGTTCTTTTCCATTATAGGTTATTACAAGATGTATTTTTTTAATTGCACCGAACTTATATTAAAAATTTCTTAAAATAAGTGGTGAATTTGGAGGTTGGGTTTGCAAATTTCCTGCATAATATGTTACCTTGTAACGGAATTTGACCAATAACACCTAAATATGTTTTTCATTTAAAGAAACATATTTGCAACCCCAGAGATTTGCAAAATGGGAAATAACATAAATTAATTGAATTTTTTACAGCTGGTTATCTTCCTGGCCTTCACTTCAGTTTTCAGTCAAGTGTAGTATGCCCCCGATATTTGGTGGAGTAATTCTATAAAATATAAAATCCAGTTTTTTGCCTCAAATAATATCGGGTAGTACAAGGTTTTGTCTTTTATTTTGAAATTTTTACTTACACCAGTTTCTTAGAAAAATAAATGGAGCGTTTTCAAAAGCTGCTAACTTTTCACTATCATTTTCTTTCATTCTGGTGAAAACTAGACAGGCCATTTGGCATCCAACTTTTCTTTCCTCATATTCCTTCCCAGGCTTTGAGTTCATTGGCTCAGGGAAATCACACTTAAGGGAAAAGACTTTTCCAGCTTTATGTCACTTCTTTATCTTCCATTCTTCCGTGCTTTGCACACCCAAGTCCCTTCCAAATCGAGTGCCAGTTCTAACTCTATATGGGGACTTTAGGGACAGAGTTTAAGGGGAAAAAAAAAATGCTGTTCATGTTGGGGGAGGGGAGAGTCTGGAGTTGTTTAATGTGTACAGAACTTCTGTTTGGGGTGATGAAAAGTTCCAGAAATAGACAGCGGTGGCGGTTACACAACGTTGTGACTGTGGTCAATGCCATTGGATTGTACACATTAAAAAAAAAGGTTACAACGGTAAGCTTCACGTATATTTTGCCACGCAGAAAAATCTTGTCCATACTTCTCGCCGCGTGTATTTGCATACATCACTAAATAGAGAGGCATCGTTCCATGTATAGCAGCGACGACGAAGAATGAAGAAATCAAATATGAAGTGTCCAGCAATTTCGTGGCTTAGAAAACTACAGGACAGAACAAAGCGCACACACCCTGCGCCAGCTGTCTTTGGAAACCGCTCTGTTTGCTCATGCGCAGAAAAAAGCCAAGCCTCGCCAGGGTATCGACACGAACAAGATGAATGACCCCCTGGAGACCAGAGGGTTTGTATTCGAGTTTCCATCACCTTTTCATCCTTTTGTCCCTCTTCTTGATTCACATGCAGATTAACCCAGACCAACTCCTCGCTAAAGAGGCTTTTTCACTCTCGTTTGGAAGGTAGAAGGAGCATCTAAATATTTATGAGGCTTTTTTCTCCCGGGTTTATGATGCGCTCTTGTTGGACGTTGAGGAATTACGTTAATGAATGCGTGCCTGCACACACCGACACAGAAACCAGGCAAAGGGGGAAAAAAACACACACAGCGCTTTGTCGGCGCTCACCAAACAGTTCCCATGAAAAGGAAGAAAAGGGGGGGTGGCGGGAGGAAGAGAGATTTAAAATCTGTTGCCAGGAGAGAAATAGATTGTACAGCTCAACACAAAAGCAGGAACAAAGTTTCATCTTGGCTTTCAGGAGTTGCAAATGTAACTGGGGTGTCAAGTCGGTACAAATGTGAAATAAAACATGATTGAAAAATGAGGGCGGGCTGCCCGGCTATTCCCCCGATGAAGAAAATTAAGGACAACGTTTCCATATTGGAAATAAATCTTTTATTGGAAAACAAAGAACTGGCCAACATTTTCTTTTAGGCAGTGCTCTGTACATATTCCTTCAGTACAAACGATTTGAGTATGAATGCATAAGAAGGTTTTCGGGGTTTATATTGCATTGACCATATAGAATCTTTTTTTTTTTCCCAGTGCCCAGTAGATAATGTTTTCATTAGACTAGCTAAATTCTACTTTAAAGTGAATTCACCCTAAATGTGATTGCATGAAATTACATCTAGTTATGGCTTAGACTCTTAAGTCATGTTTAATTATAGGGAATCCTTATGATATTTTAATAGATAGAATAATGTGTGGGCACACTGGAGCTGAAATGCAGATGTATTAATGGCCTTAATACCACACTGCCAGGAACAGTCATCTTTCCAACCTTTAATCATCTTCTGTTCTGTCCTCCTGTGAACACAGAATGCCAGGGCAGAGGGTCAAGGCCCTGCTCGCACCAACTGCTGGCTCTGTAACCATCTTGAGTGTTTGCTTCAGGTGTTAGGTTTAAAAGTGTACTTTTTTTTTTTTCTTTTGTAAAAAACATTAGCCCTCATCTGGTATTTATTTGTAAGTCATAATATATAAAAAGAGTAAGGTCGTGTTTGTTATCTTTGAAACTTCTTGATGAATTTGAGACGTACGGACCTGGCTCTCGTCAGTTATCTTCAGAGGGTGTAAAGAAGGCTGAGAAATCTTGTCTCGGGCCTTCACAGCCTCGATGCAGCTCCAGGGGAGGGGACAGAGAGCCCAGTGTGAGTCTCCAACTTCCCTTTTCACACAGAGAAGACTCCCCTACACACTGGAGTGATAGTATCAGATTACAGTATCAGACAGTAACAGATTACTTGATTCTTAGTTATTGGAAGTCCGAATAATAATTGACCATGGTCTATTTATGTAACTATTCTTATGATCTAAGCATTACATATGCTTAGCTTAGCTCACAACCAGGGTGTTTTTAAAATCAGTTTCATCATTAAAAATGAAGACAAAAACTGTTCAGAGAAATTGTTAACAATCTTTCATCTCATGCAAAGACAGGGAATTGTATCAGCTTAGCATTATTTCATAGTCACTTATTTCTTGTCTGAAGGCATAGGCACCTGACTATATCTAAGTTTAAAGGAACTGTATCTAGGTTTTAAAGAAAAATTTAATGAAAGTGTCACAAAAGTGTTTCAAATTGCCCCTGAGGGGAGGGGGAAATACATTGCTTAGAAAGTATTTCAGAAGGGCATTTTGTATAAAACTCAGGAAAGCAGTATGAATATTCAGGAAATGTTTCAAAATGATTGTTGCGTGGCTTTGATCAAAAAAATTAAACACACAGAAATTTCATTAATTTATGCATAAATAGATACAGAATCATTACCCCTCTTGGTGGTATGTGGCTCAAGCCCACTAAGGCCCATCCTTCAAGCTGCTGAAAGCTCTGAGGAGACCCAGCAAGGAGGCCTCGTGTAATGAGCCACCCACAGTCACCACCCGGTTGAGACTGAGATTAGCATCTGAGTCACACCTTGACCAAAAACAGACCACTGACTGTCTGTGCAGCCACCACAGAAGGCCATGGTCTGCCTGCAGTCAGTTCAGGCTCTCCAAGTCAGAGCTCCCTTGACTACAAATACACTCCTCACAAGTCTACTTTATTTCTTAAAATTCCTATCTGTTATCAGTTCAGTTCAGTAGCTCAGTCAGGTCTGACTCTTTGTGACCCCATGGACTACAGCACACCAGGCCTCCCTGTCCATCACCAACTCCCGAAGCTTCTTCAAACTCATGTCCATTGAGTCGGTGATGCCATCCAGCCATCTCATCCTCTGTCGTCCCCTTCTCCTCCTGCCTTCAATCTTTCCAAGCATCAGGGGCTTTTCCAATCAGTTAGTTCCTCCCAGCAGGTGGCCAAAGTATTGGAGCTTCAGCTTCAACATCAGTCCTTCCAATGAATATTCAGGACTGATTTCCTTTAAGATTGACTGGTTTGATCTCCTTGCAGTCGAAAGGACTCTCCAGATTCTTCTCCAACACCACAGTTCAAAAACATCAATTCTTTGGTGTTCAGCTTTCTTTATAGTCCAACTCTCACATCCATACATGACTACTGGAAAAACCATAGCCTTGACGAGACAGACCTTTGTTGGCAAAGTAATGTCTCTGGTTTTTAATATGCTGTCTAGGTTGGTCATAGCTTTTCTTCTAAGGAGGAATCTTCTTTGAATTTCATGGCTGCAGTCACCATCTGCTGTGATTTTGGAGCCCAAAGAAATGAGGTCTGTCACTGTTTCCACTGTTTCCCCATCTATTTGCCATGAAGTGATGAGACCGGATACCATGATCTTAGTTTTCTGAATATTGAGTTTTAAGCCAGCTTTTTCATTGTCCTCTTTCACTTTCATCAAGAGGCTCTTTAATTCTTCTTCACTTTCTGTCATAAGGGTGGTGTCATCTGCGTATCTGAGGTTATTGATATTTCTCCTGGCAATCTTGATTCCAGCTTGTGCTTCATCCAGCCCAGCATTTCTCATGATGTACTTTGCATATAAGTTAAATAAGGAGGGTGACAATATACAGCCTTGATGTACTCCTTTCCCGATTTGGAATCAGTCTATTGTTCCATGTCCAGTTCTAACTGTTGCTTCTTGACCTGCATACAGATTTCTCAGGAGGCAGGTCAGGTGGTCTGGTATTCCCATCTCTCGAAGAATTTTCCACAGTTTGTTGTGATCCACACAGTCAAAGGCTTTGGCATAGTCAATAAAGCAGAAGTAGATAGTTTTCTGGAACTCTCTTTCTTTTTTCTTCTTCTTTTTTTTTTAATAGCCTATTGGTTATAGCCTTTAAAAAACATATATGTATCCTGGGAGAATGCCATCAGTTGTTAAGACCTGACTGAAATTATTGTATTGGATTCACCTCAGTGCAGAGGGGGGAAAAGCTGTATTTTAAAACACAGAATACACTAAGGGAGGAAATTCAGGCCCTTGCAACAGTGTCCTGTAGAAGAATGCACAAGAATACACTAGAATGTTCTAGAACAGGGTTTCATGTGAAATGGAATACATTTTTTTTTTTTGTATCTGGTGGTGGCAGAGAGACTAACACATAAAGGAAACATCTAACAGCATAGAGGACAAGGGGAAGTAGATGGTTTTCTGGAACTCTCTTGCTTTTTTTTTTTTTTTATAGCCGGTTGGTTATAACCTTTAAAAGACAAACCCTGTACAGTATGGAAGAGTGTCCAAGAAAAGGACAAGTATTTTTTGCCCATAAAATTGAAAAATACATCTTAATGATATAAGCCACTGTTAACAAAGCAAGGAAAAAGGCTTTCTCAAATGCTAACGATAATACTGTTAATTGATAGAAGATTTCTATTATGTCTTTCAATAATAATAGATAATCAGTTCAGTTCAGTCGCTCAGTCGTGTCTGACTCTTTGCGACCCCATGAATCGCAGCACGCCAGGCTTCCCTGTCCATCACCAACTCCCGGAATTCACTCAAACTCATGTCCATCGAGTCAGTGATGCCATCCAGTCATCTCATCCTCTGTCTTCCCCTTCTCCTCTTGCCCCCAATCCCTCCCAGCTTCAGAGTCTTTTCCAATGAGTCAACTCTTCGCATGAGGTGGCCAAAGTCCTGGAGTTTCAGCTTTAGCATCATTCCTTCCAAAGAAATCCCAGGGCTGATCTCCTTCAGAATGGACTGGTTGGATCTCCTTGCAGTCTAAGGGACTCTCAAGAGTCTTCTGCAACACCACAGTTCAAAAGCATCAATCCTTCGGCGCTCAGCCTTCTTCACAGTCCAACTCTCACATCCATACATGACCACTGGAAAAACCATAGCCTTGACTAGACGAACCTTTGTTGGCAAACTAATGTCTCTGCTTTTGAATATGCTTCTAGGTTGGTCATAACTTTCCTTCCAAAGAGTAAGCGTCTTTTAATTTCATGGCTGCAGTCACCATCTGCAGTGATTTTGGAGCCCAGAAAAATAAAGTCTGACACTGTTTCCACTGTTTCCCCATCTATTTCCCATGAAGTGATGAGACCAGATATGGAATTTTGCTTGCCTTTGGGCCATAATTTCTGGGAATTTATTTTGTGTAAATAATCATACATGTGCAAAGATACAGCAATATTATTTCTAATGTGGAAGATTTAGAACAGGGGTCCCCAACCTCTGAGATCTAATGCTTGATGATCTGAGATGGAGCTGATGTAATAATAAAATAAATAAAATGCATAATAGATGTGATGCACTTGAATCATCTCAGAACCATCCTTCCTGCTCCAGTGCATGGAAAAATTGTCTTCCACAAAACCAGTCCCTGAGGATGAAAAGGTTAAGGACTGCTGATTTAGAAGAAAGAATTTTTATTTTGTTGTTATTTTATTCTTGCCGAGCTATATTTCTATGATAATTAGAAAATATTTATTAATTATGGAATAAGAAATCAGCAAAAAAATCTGATAAGAAAAATAGTTTGTCCCTGGTTAGGTAGCTTCTTTGGTGTCTATCAATTGAGGATCCCTTCCAAGTACGTCATGTAAACTACTCCAGGGTCACAGAAATGCTCAGGTCCAAGGATGGGTGGAAAACCTGTGTGCAAATCATCCTGAGACAAAACCTCTCCTGGCATCAGAGCAAAGCACGCAAAAGGTCAGAGAAGTGGTCATGTGTGGAGAAATATAGGCAAAATTTGAAGTTTTTGATTAATTCAAATATATATGCATATATGTTTGGAAAACAGTTTATAATTTTTAATTTTTTTTTTAAAAACACAACTAAATAACACATTAAATACAGGCAGCTCTTGGCATTTCATCCTCGCAAAACCTTGGAGCCCGCCTCCTTCATCAAACGTCTGTTTCTCTCCAGTTCAGCTTCATTACCACGGAGTTTCATGCAAATAGACAAGCATTGCAGAACATCATCTTTTCTCAAACCAGAACTGATCTGAATCTGTATTAAAACAGCAGGAATAAATGAAAACATCTCTATGAAGTCTTAACTCAGAACTGAAATATTAGAAGCGACAGTCTCGCATCCAGTCTCACATTTCACCAGGTTTGTGGGTTTTGTTTCACAAATATTTGATCCTCGAAACCTTCACCGACTCAAAGTTTAAAAACACAGCCTGTCTCAGAATGTTTACACACAGTTTGCACACGTGATGTGAACTGGCAGCCCGGCCCACTGTTTTCATGGAAGCGCTGGGAGTGTCAGCTGTTACATATCACGATGTTTTTTTCAACCTAAAACTGTTACTGCCCTACACGGAGGCACACGCTTCACAGCTGAGCCTGAATCCAGACTGAATTCAAAGTGTTCTGGCTAAATGCCAAATTCAAAACTTCCTTGACCTGTCTCTTCCTCCACACTCTGACAGTGTGTACATGGATCAACTCGTCTGAAAATAGCTGGTTGCGTAAACGGGGGGAAACCATCCAAAAAATATTTGCACAGCGAAATAATCATTTTATTTTGTCATATAGACAGACAACCAGTCAATTCGGTTAAAAAAAAAAAAGTCAACATTTTCTTTTTAACATTTGATGAGTTGACTTACTCCGTTGGGTGGTTTGTTTATACTGCTTAGTCATCTACATAGTTGCATCTTAGATCTGAATGTTCATAACCTAAGGAGGAATTTTGGTGGATTAATGTCTGAAGTTATGATCAAATTACCATATTCCAGATTTGAACATATGGTTAAATGCAGCTAATGTGCTGTGTGCTAAGTCACTTCAGTTGTGTCCGACTCTTTGTGACCCTATGGACCCTAGCCCCCAAGGCCCCTCTGTCCATGGGATACTGCAGGCAAGAATACTGGAGTGGGTGGCCATGCCCTCCTCCAGGGGATCTTCCTGACACAGGGATCAAACCCCCGCCTCTTCCACTGTCTGCACTGGCAGGCGGGTTGTCGACCACCAATGCCATACTGAGTAGCAAATGCTCCAGGTGAGACAGGCCCATAGTGTTTGTCATGTACAGGGGCTGACAGCGCCCTGGGCTTCCGTGTTCCCTTCCCTGACCCCTGCAAGGACAGCGATCCTACCGCTGACTATTTTTTGTGTTAGATTTCCTGAAACAACAAAAAAATAGAACTTAAAAACCAGTGATGCCCTCGAGCCTTTTACTTGTCTCACCCCTGTACGGTGACGCACAAAGATGTGAAAACCAAAGCAATCAAGTTTGGAGCTTACCTACCTTGGCTACTTTGCCTTCCAGGATTGTTTACGTCTTTAGGAGTGGCTGTGATTTGGCCTTGTTATGGCCTGTCTTCTACCATTTTCATGTCCACCACCAGTTTTTCCAGTGAATAACCTAATGTCTGTTCTTGGGTCTTCTTGATTGTTAAACCAGTTGATATATAGAGAATATGAGGAATAAGACTTACGTAATCCTCAACTTTAAGCAGAATTCACCTACAAAATCATTCAGTCTTCCTAAACTATGTGAATTGAATTTGTTTGCATAAATCTAATTCCACCAAAGTCTTCTAAACTGTGAACTAATTACATGATCTAATTTTGGAACTTTTCCAAAGTTAATCCCCGAATTAGTTATCTTTTGCTTTTCTCTTATGTGTCATCTTGCTTTTTCACATTTCATTAGGTATCAAAACCGAAAGAGACACAGTAGAAGCTGTTTATGTGCTATCAGTTCTCAAGATAATGGAATATATTTTATCACAGTTAGATCTGCAGAAGTTAGATGGTTTCTAAACTAATGTTTTGGCAGAAAATAAAAGTACAAATAATTATAAACAGCAATATTTTAAAATATTAAGATATTTTTTAATATTTTAAAAAATATTCTTAGAACAGTTATTTGGCTGAATTCAGTTTTCATTTTTGATTGACTGGAACCTCGGTGTGCATTCACGTCTATGTGTGTCTCGATGAATGTGTGGACATGCAGTGAGTTGTGCTTGGAGAGACCACTGGATGTTAGATCAGAAGGCACGGGTCCAAGCCCTGTCCCATCACTTGCTGATTGTCCGACAGGAGAAAAATTGCCTGTTGTCTCTGAATCTCAGTTTTCTCACCTAAAATTAAGGCTAACAAGGCTTGTGAAACCTGGGCTTCCCAGGTGGCTCAGGGGTAAAGAATCTGCCTGCAATGCAGGAGACCCGGCTTCGATCCCTGGGTCAGGAAGGTCCTCTGGAGAAGGGAATGGCTACCCACTCCAATATTCTTGCCTGGAGAATCCCATGGACAGAGGAGCCTGGTGGGCTACAGTCCATGGGGATCACAAAGAGTCAGACACGACTGAGTGACTAACACACTAATGCTTGTCCAAGTCCAACCCATTTCAAGGGCTTGTTATAGAAATCAAAGGAGATGGTGTGCGTGAAACTTTATTAATTACATATATAGGCTCCTAATAACGTATACTGGGGAATGACATAATTATACCAACACCTCAGTGTAAGATTTGGGATAACTTCACTGAGTCTTGTTCCTTCAGATATGAGAGTGAATTATAACAAATGTGTGCTGTGTAACACTGCAGACAGATAGGTTAGTTACGACTCCTTTGGTTTTTTAAGAAACATAAACTCAACTGGAAATAGTTGAAGGATAAAAAAATTTTACTGACAGTCTCAAATAACACAGACTCCTCTGTCCATGGAATTATCTAGGCAAGAATATGCAAGTGGGTTGCCATTTCCTCCTCCAGGAGATCTTCGTGCCCAGGGATTGAACACGCGTCTCCCGTGTCTCCTGCATTGAAGGTGGGTTTTTTGGTTTTTTGTTTTTTTTTTTTACTTGCTGAGCCATCGGGGAAATCCCAGATGAAAAGAAGCAGTCGAGCCTCACAGACCCCTGGAGCCAGAAATCGGAATGCTAACAAGACTTCCTCTCTTCTTTTCTCACTGAATACTGTCTTTCTTTCCTCAGACAGACTTCCTGCATGCGGTTGGACACACCGCTACCAGCAACTCCTGCGTCCCCTATCTCACAATTTTGCTACGAGAAGAAAAGAAGAAGATAAAAAAGCCACTTGACTAAAATTGCCCACCTCCTCGCCCCCAACCTGACGCCAGTTGGAAAGTCCCAGGGAAAGCCTCCCCTGGACTCAGGTGGGGTGAGGGGCCCCGGGTGGGGACGCGCCCTCTGTCATCCAGTCCCCACAGGAAGCAGCAGGCTGCAGTGAGAGAGAAGCAGTCTCCCCTAAGAAGAGAGGGGGGGTCCCCAGAAATGAGGAGGGGTCAGAGGCAGTCAGAGCGATACATGCTCACACCGAAGCAAAGGGGGTCATTGTTCTTCTTGCTTCACTCCCTGGCAAGCGGGACCCTAGGCTAAGGGGGAAGCTTGTGGTCAAACCCACATGTGGCCGACACGGGGAACACAGTCCAGAACAGGTTGAAAGGCGCCTCCGAGTTAAAGTGCTCAGCAATAAAAGGTAAACCAAGTTATTCTGGTGCCTGTAACCTAAACCATTCCAGTTTATAGTCTTAACGAAAGTACTACAGGACCAAGGATCAAAACCAGACTGTATTTTGTTAGGAAACGGCACTATTTCAGAGTTTTGTTTTGTTTTGTTTCCCCACCAAGTTTTATTCATCTGCTGTTAAATCATGCGTATGATTTACTTGGGGCTATGACTGAAATTTTTTCAATTAGAAAAATGTGAATTACAGATACGTTATTTACAACGCATATGTAGTCAACTGTGTTTTAGAGAATCACCTGAGAAAACAGCAGCAGGATAAAACCACACAAAGATAGGTTCTTTAACATCACACTGGTTTAAATGATCCTCCTGTTCCTATTTGGGTCAATAGTCTAACTCTATTGGTAGAGCTTTTCCGTTCCTGAGCGGGTTTTCTCTGGTGACTCTTGTCTGCCATGGGAACTGTTCTGACTGGCAGTCGCCCGTTGCATGGGGTTTATTTCTGGCCCCGTGATGGGGAACTTCCATCCCATATTCAGTTACTTGGTGTGTCAGCTGGACCCAGCTTCTCTGTGTTGGTGCCGTGGGTACTGTCCACCTGGGCGGGACGTCTGTTTATTCCCCACCGCCTGTCCTGGGCTGTGTCCACCATGTCCTTGAAGATTGGAGCAAACGTCACGCTCCAGGGTGGACCGCTGTTCCCTCGACCCTCTCTCTTTAGGCATCAGGATGATGTTGATGGCATGCATGTCTGACTCTTTGCAACCCCAACGACTGTAGCCCACCAGGCTCGTCAGTCCATGGGATTCTCCAGGCAAGAATACTGGAGCAGGTTGCCATTTCCTCCTCCAGGGGATCTTCCCAACCCCAGGGGGTTGAACCCACATCTCTTACATCTCCCGCATTGGCAGGTGGAGCCTTTACCCCCTGGGAATCCCCTCTCTTTAGGCGTGTGGCCCTATTTTGGGTGAAGTGTGACCTGAGCTTATCCGTAGGCACTTCTCAGGCAGAGCGTTACGCATCTTCTCAAGTCACTACGTGTGCAGATTTTGTCTCCGCAAAGGTGAGACTTGAGTGAGTGTCAGGCTCACAGAAGTGCAACCTGAAAAAAAAAAAAGCATTTTTTTGGCGTTATCATCCTCAAAGTAGGAATTCAGCGTGGCCGACTTCATCCCTCTGCTCCATCCCGACTGGGCGCCTCGCCCGCCCAGGAGCTGGGGGTGGGACGTGCACTGCTCTGCGTGGGCCTTTGTCCCTCTCAGCCGAGACGGGATGGAGCACCTCCTGCCCATGGTCGCAGTGGGAGAGCCAGAGGGCAGCGCTGAAAATAATATTGCAGGGTGAGGGCCAAGGTCACGGCTGGCGAGTGTGTCCAAACCATGTCATAAATTAAAGTAGGTGTTGGAAATCCGGGGCTGCATTAATGGAGCCAGAACAAGCAGTGCAGAGCCACAGAGCCGCCAGGAGGAGAGGGAGGGAGGGAGGCAATGGGCCCCCCAGATGTGGTAAGTCAGGGTCTGCTTGCTCACTTACTGGGGTGGGGGGGGGGGGGCTCCATGTGTCCCCAGGGACCCCCAAGTTAATTCTGGCCTCTGATATGCAGCTCTTCACAGGTGAGCCGGAAATTCCCCTCTCCCGTTGTTTTTCTAATCCCAAACGAGCCGTGACACACGCAGAGTCAATTTCAGGTTTATTCATGTTGTTGTTTAGTCATTAAGTCATGTCCTACTCTCTGCGACCCCGTGAACCGTAGCCCACCAGGCCCCTCTGTCCTTGGGGATTCTCCAGGCAAGCATACCCGGAATGGGTTGTGTTTCCTCCTCCAGGGGATCTTCTCGACCCAGGGATCGAACCCGCGTCTCCTGCTTCGGCAGGCGGGTTCTTTCCCACTGCACCAGCTGTTACCTTTATCCAAATAGGAATCAGCCCCCATCGTCGTGAAGCCCCCTGCAGAGTGCCTTTGTGCAGAGGCGAGCTGGCAGCAAGGAAGCCCACACTGTGCCTTATGGATGAGGCTGCGATTGCCCGCTCACTCATGCCCTCCATGCCCGTGCAGAGGGGAGGGGAGACGCTGCTTTGTGACAGTTTCCATGCTTTATCTCACCATCCATACACTTCCTCTGCTTCCCTCCGCTTCCCGTGCGACGTTTCCATACATGCCCAACTGCCCCACGATCCTAAAGGAAGTAGGAGCACATTATGATGGTCTAAATCAGAGTCCAAGCAGCAGGGCCAGGCTTTCTGTTACACGTTCAATCACATCCTAAAAACCAACTGCAGGCCTTAAAAAAAGAAAGCTTCTCAACCCCCAAGAATAACCTAATTGCTTCTACGTTGCATTGAGTTATAACTACATACCCTTCTCATGCAAAGGCAAAACTATGTTGGTCCCTGTTACTTAGACATTAAATTGCTTAGTTCCTTGGGGCCACAGGACAGTTAGGGAGTTTGGGAAGGTCATGTACATACTACTATATTTAAAATAGGTAAGCAACAAGGACCTATTGTACAGCACAGGGAACTCTGCTCAATGTTATGTGGCAGCCTGGATGGGAGGGGAGTTTGGATACAAGGATATGGATGGCAGGGTCCCTTTGCAGTTCACCTGGAGCTATCGCAAATAAAATAACATCATAAATTAAAAGTTTAGAAAAAATAAAATTGCTTAATATTTTTCAGAAACATTTCTGACCAAACAACAACAAAAAAAACCAACAATAGAGCTATCCAGAGGTTCACAGGCATTAGCAATTCCGGTCGTTTGGTGATTGAATTATTCCTGGTCTGTTATTCTGCTTTGAAATGCTGATGCCTTCCCTTCTCTCTCTCTCTCTCTCTCTCTCTCTCTCTCTCTCTCTCTCTGCTGTTTCTCCCTCCTTTCCTCTCACTGCCAGAGGGGAAGGAAGGAGGGGGGAGCCCACCTCCCTCACCGCCTGAACTGAGTAATTGGACAGAGACCCACTTGGCGGCAGGAAATGGAACCGATCCAGGTGACCCATGAATAATCCCGAGTCGACTGTAACTTTCATTCTCGGGGTTTCCTGATGGGAATATAACAAAGTTCTGGACTCTGGAGGACAAGAAAACAAGAAAAAGCCCTTTTTATTAAAAAAAAAAAAAAAAAAGACTTCTTTATTCACAACCTCACTGCCCATGGAGTGAAATTGATCACTTTTGTAAAACATTTCATTTTCTGACAGGGAAGTTCAAACCTGGCTGAGGGTTATAGCCCTTTCTTTGTGTCCAAGGATTTCCATGTGCGATTTCTCATAATGTTAATTATCTTTCTATCAAAATTTGAGTGTGTCACAAAACATTCTTGAAAGCACAGGATTCTTTTCTATCCAGTGGCTGTAAGAGGAGTCACTCTGACACATGCCTTCTTTTAGATGATAACTGGCACTCTCTGGACAAAATAACCACGATGAGGGAAAAGCCACTCCCCTCCCAGGCTTGTCGCCTGGGGGAGAGATTCTGAGGTGATGGAGAGGTAACAACACCACAGCACCCAACGCAGGGGAGGCCGACGGTCCCTTGGCCGCCGGCCACCCTGGCTTTCAGGGCTGTGGGGCCACCATCGCCATGGACACCCCAGTGCTCGCAGCGTGGTTCAAAGGCCGTGTGGTGTTGAACGGACACCCATCTCAGGGCCCAGAGCTGAGGAAACCACAGAAACCTGTAGGAAGGATAATAGCAGCGCTCCTTTAGGCGCAGGGCCTTGGGGCTGCGTCTCTCGTGCTTATAAGAGGGTCTACACAAAGCTGGTTTGCAATGAAAATTTGTTACAGGAAAAGTACCTGTTTCCTGTCTCTAGGACAGCTCTGTGGCATAGAACTTTCTGTTGGGTAGAAATGTTCTTTATCTGTATTGTCCTGGTGGCGACCACCTGTGGCTCCTGAGCCCTCGAAATGTGGCCAGTGTAGCTGAAGGGCTTCCCAGATGGTGCTAGCGGTATAGAACTCGCTTACCCGTGCAGGAGACACGCGAGCGCCTTGTCCAATCCCGGGGTCGGGAAGATCCCAGGGAGAAAGATGTGGCAACCCACTCCAGTATTCTTGACCGGAAAATCCCATGGATGGAGGAGCCTGGTGGGCTAAGTTGATGGCGTTGCAAAGAGCTGGACACACATGTTAGGAAATTTTAGTACCACAGATGCACTGTTTACCTGACCACGTGCTCTATGCATGTCTGTGCTTTTATGTAAAACCAGTGTAATTTCTTGCTTCCCAAGAACCAATTTTCATCACCTTGTAGGGGGAAGGGGTAATATCACCTTGGTTGAGAATGTTCTAGAATGGACTAACTCTTCTTGGCAACAAAGAGGGGTGAAGTCAAAAAGGCATGCACCGGCTCCAGTCAGGTTTTAGTTTTAGTCCCAGCTCTGCCTCTTGGGCAAATTGCGTACTGAGTCGCTTCAGTCACGTCTGACTCTTTGCCACCCCACGGACTGTAACCCGTCTGGCTCCTCTGTCCATGGGATTCTCCAGGCAAGAATACTGGAGTGGGCTGCCATTTCCTCCTCCAGGGGAACATCCCAACCCAGGGATCAAACCCGAATCTCCTGCATTGGCTGGGTGGGTTCCTTACCACTAGCGCCACCTGGGAGGCTTCATCTCTAAGCGTCTGTCTTGCTCATATGTAAAATGGGGATAAAACTATTTCATGAGATGATGAGGATTCATTTCATTAAGAGCTTGTGGCATGCACTAGGTGCTCTCCAGATGTTGGCTGGGTTCATCACATTCATTCTGGCATTACAGCCGATTTTCCAACCTCTTATTTCTAGAGGTTGCTATTTTTGAGTCTCTTTTTTCCCCTATAGCCATTTAAAAATTAATATAGTTAATTTACAACATTGCGTTAGCTTCAGGTGTATAGCCAAGTGATTCAGTTATACATGTGTGTGTGTGTGTGTGTGTGTGTGTGGGTGGGTGTGAAGGTAAGTGCAAGTTGGTCAGCCGTGTCCGACTCTTTGGACCCCATGGACTATACAGTCCATGAAATTCTCCAGGCCAGAATACTGGAGTGGGTAGCCTTTCTCTTCTCCAGGGGATCTTCCCAACCCAGGGATCGAACCCAGGTCTCCCACATTGCAGGTGGATTATTTCCCAGCTGAGCCACAGGGGAAGCCCATGTGTGTGTGTATTATATATATATATTATTTTTCAGATTCTTTTCCACTATATGTTATTATAAGACATTAGATATAGCTCCCTATGCTATACAGTAGGTCCTTTTGTTCACCTATTTTATATACGGTAGTGTATATATATACACATTAGGGCTTCTCTGCTGGCTCAGATGGTAAAGAATCCACCTGCGATGCAGGAAACCCGGCTTTGATCCTTGGGCCAAGAAGGTACCCTGGAGAAGGAAATGGCAGGCCACTTCAGTATTCTTGCCTGGAGAATTCCATGGGCAGAGGAGCCTGGCGGGCTACAGTCCATGGGGTCACAAAAGGTCAAACACAACTGAGCGACTAACACACACACACACACACATTTATCCGTTAATTCCAGACTCCTAGTTTATCCATTTTGGATTCTTTAAAAGGGGGATTACAGTGTCTAGGAACAGCTCGTTCTTTGTTCTTTCAGGGTGAAGGTTCTTAAGAATTCACTGCTCAGACAGACATAGGGCGTCTTCTTCCTCCGGCTCAAGCCAAATCTTCCAAACACTTATTAAGGCCCTTCAGAGCTGATGAGACAAAGCACAGGCGGCATTTGCCTAATATAAAATATGCACAGTAACACTATCTTAATTAGATGTACATGTCTCTGAAGATATAAATAAATGCTTCCTTTTTGATATGTCTGATTTAATAGCCTAATAACAGGGGAATGTTGCTGAAATATAATTCAGGGGGTGAGGGAGAAATTAATAAACTCAAATATTTAAAGCTCAACAGCAATTAACAGCCCATTTAAAACGAATTTCCAATTTTAAATTGTATTTATCCTTATCCAACCAGGACTAAGCCCCGGGGTTCATCATTATTCATTTTCAGACCTAGCAGGGTGCAGCGCCCTTTGCTTGGGAGGCAGTTTCAGATTCCATTTTCCGGGGGCAGCCGACCATGAAGCCAGCCAGGGCAGAGAGGAAGGCAGAGGCCCACCTGAGCGGCCACGGGCACAGGCTTTCCCGCTTTCCCATGCGCTGCCTTAGCTTCTCTCCCTTCCTTGGGAATCTGGAATTCAATGTTCAGGCTGCGTGTTCAGCTGCACACGTTCGCACACATGCAAACCGGATGTGGTTTCTCTTAAGGGTCCCCAGGCCTCACGGATGGTCCCCCATGGCACCCTGCCGAGTCCTGACCTCCTTGGTGGCATATGGCAGAAACATGAAGGTGAGTGTCCAGGCATGGACACCTAGGACTCACTCTAGAGGGACTGCTCCTGCCCGCGCCCCCATGAGGGGAGAGTGTGGTGGGCTCAGGGCCCCCTGCATTGTCCCCACTTGGCCCTGCATCTGGTGGGACTGAGGCAGGGCAGGAGGTGGGGTGGAGCTGGAGGCAGGGTGTGCTGGTGGTAGTCTAGTCACTCAGTTGTGTCCGACTCTCTGTGACCACATGGACTGTAGCCCACCAGTCTCCTCTGTGCATGGGATTCTCCAGGCAAGAATACTGCAATGGGTTGCCATGTCCTTCTCCAGGGGATCTTCCCAACCTGGGGATCGAACCCGGGTCTCCTACACTGCAGGCAGACTCTTTAGCCACTAAACTACAAGGGAAGATCTACAAGGGTGTGCTGGCTCTTCCTAAAAGATGCTCCACCCAGCTGGGGCTGCCAGAAGCGCACAGGAGTGGATGGAGCCAAGTAAGTCAAGGTTGTTCCCTTAGGATAAATTCAGTTCAGTTCAGTCACTCAGTCATGTCTGACTCTTTGCAATCCCATGGACTGCAGCACGCCAGGCCTCCCTGTCCATCACCAACTCCCGGAGCTTACTCAAACTCATGTCTGTCGAGTCGGTAATGGTAGGAGTTGCTCTTGGGTTGCTCTGCTGTTTCCAACATTTGGGAATTGCCAGTGGGCTTCCCTGGTGGCTCAGCTGGTAACAAATCTGCCTCCAATGCGGGAGTCCTGGGTTTGATACCTGGGTTGGGAAGATCCCCTGGAGAAGGGAAAGGCTACCCGCTCCAGTATTCTGGCCTGCAGAATTCCATGGACTGTATAGTTAGTCCCTGGGATTGCAAAGAGTTGGACACGACTGAGCGACTTTCACTTTTTCTTTTCCAGTGAGGTCCACATCTCTCCTATATCTCTGGGACTAGTTAAGGTGTTTTATTGGTGGACAGATCTTGACCCACGTGTGTTTCAGCATAAAATAAGGAGGAGTTTCTTCTTTAGATAAACAGTGCCCAAGGGAGGGTCAGAAAAGACCCTGATGCTGGGAAAAATTGAGGGCAGGAGGAGAAGACAGAGATGGAGAATGAAATGATTGGATAGCATCATGACTCAATGGACATGAGTTTGAGCAAACTCCAGGAGATGGTGGAGGACAGGGAAGCCTGGCATGCTGCAGTCCATGGGGTCGCAAAGAGTCGGACATGACTTAGCAACTGGACAACAACATCACGGGCCAGAAGAATAGTTAGGTCTTGCAAAGACCAAGAGCAAATGCTGATAAACCTTCAGATCCCAGGCAGTCACTTGATCACTTACGGTTTCCAGTCCTCTTCATTTCTCTGCCTATAAACCAGCTCTCCCTGCCCCGGGTCAGCCAGCAGTGGCCCCCCAACTGAAGAGCATCCTTTCCAGCTTCTTGACTTGCCTCTCTTCAGTCCTTGTAAGCAGCAGAAAGTTGGCACCAGTAGCGACGGTTTCAAATTCCAGGGAGAGAAGCTGAGTGGGAGAGGCCCGTGGCTGGGACCAATGTGCAGAATCACGCGGTGTAAGCCTGGCTGCTGGGGACCCCCAGGGGGAGTGAGGGCTTCTCAGAGAAGGGGTCCATGGGTTTGTTGGACCTGACAAAGTAGCCCAAGAAGGACTGGCCCGCGATGCCCGCTCCTCTGCAGAAGGTGCAGCCCTTGCAACAAGGTGTGTCTCCTCGTCCGGACCCCCGGCACGCACAGAAGACTGCATGTGGCTGTCTGCCTTTCTTCCCGCATGTCCTCCCACTGGGTTAATACATAATAATTTATCCTTAATCAGTCCTGGGTGTTCACTGGAAGGACCAGTCAGGGCTTCCAGGAGCACTTGGGGGCACCTTTTAGAATCAAAGAATTGATGCTTTTGAACTGTGGTGTTGGAGAAGACTCTTGAGTGTCCCTTGGACTGCAAAGACATCTTACCAGTCCATCCTAAAGGACATCAATACTGAATATCCATTGGAAGGACTGATGCTGAAGCTGAAGCTCCAATACTTTGGCCACCTGATGTGAAGAGCTAATTCATTGGAAAGGACGCTGATGCTGATAAAGATTGAGGGTGGGAGGAGAAGGTAGGACAGAGGATGAAATGGTTGGGTGGCATCACCGACTCAATGGACATGAGTTTGAGCAAGCTCTAGGAGACAGTGAAGGACAGGAAGCCTGGTGTGCTGCAGTGCATGGTGTTGCAGAGAGCCGGACACGACTGAGTGACTGAACAAAAACGGTGTGGAATCTTCCCAGACCAGGGATTGAACCCGTGTCCCCTGGATTGGCAGGAGAATTTCGATCCACTCCATCACCGGGGTTCCCCTGTTCAATCATTCTGAGTGCCTGTTAATTTTCTTTTAATTACAGTTTCTCTTGCCACCGAGGGCCTAGGGCCTAGTTTATTTCCAGGGGAGGATTTTATGCTTGTCAGTTGGGCTTCTCAGGGGGAAAAGGCACCCCAGCTTCTCAAAGGGGGTTTGAGCCCAAAGAATAAGATATTCCAAAGGATGGCTAGGCCAGTCAGACCACAAGTCTCATTTGCCTCATCTTAACACTGAAGCCAGAGGCACGGCACTTCCTTCAAGGGGTCTGGGGGAGACGAGGAAGGTGATGCTGAGGCTGGCTGGGAGGGTCTGTGATGAGCAGGACCCACAGCTGTTCCAGGCAGGAGCTGGGTGATTTGCCATCTGCAGGGGTCCGGAGGTAACCCAGTGGATTATAAGAAGCAGGTGGACTGGGGAATCCAGGAAAGGTGTAGTCAGTGTTTCCTATTAGTCAAGCTTCAGGTTTTTTCCGAGCAACCTTAAGTGAGAAGCGGATATTTGACAGTTCCTGGGGTAGCTCAGAGAATTAACATTTGTGCATGCTCAGTCTCTCAGTCGTGTCCGACTCTTGGCGCCCTCATAGACTGTAGCTCGCCAGGGTCTTCTGTCCATGGAATTCTCCAGGCAAGATTAGTGGCGTGGGTTGCCATTTCCTCCTCCAGGGGATCTTCCCAACCCAGGGATCAACTCCATGTCTCCTGCATTGGCAGGCAGATTCTTTACCCCTGAGCCACCTGGGAAGGCCAGAGAATTAACACAGCAGCCCAGCAACCCGCTCCAGTTGCCCACACAGAGTCCAGTGCAGGTGGTATCGTTGAACTGCAGTTTTCTGTTATTTGTCATTGCTGTTCGTGCTCCAGCGACATCCAGGCTTGCTCCACTGTCAAGTTTCAGGTTCCCCAAGGAGAGTCTGCCTCCAGAGAAGTGTGAGAGCGACCAGCCACAGTGTAAGCATAAGCTGGGGTCTGGGACAGGTGGGCAGCAGGTGGCCAAAGTGTGCAGGGCTTGGGTGGGTTGGGTGGGGCCTGGGAGCAGGAGCAAAGAAGCCTTGAGGGTGTCTGGTATGGAGCAGCAGATCTCAAATCTCTTTGTCTCAAGACCTCTTCACACTCAAAAAAATTGTTGAGAATCCCAGAGAGACACAGGTGGGTTATAATATCTAGCAACATTGAGCTTGTTAGAAATGAAACCCTGGATGCTTTTCAGACACAAGGGCACAAGCACCTGGGCCACTAGAGTGAAGATGCTGCCATGCCTCAGGCAGCCTCCGGAAGCCTCAGCTGTCTGCTCCTGAGAGTAAGAAGGAAGAAGGTCATGACATACTAGTTGTTGTTCAATCACCAACTCGCATCCGACCCTTTGCGACCCCATGGACTGCAGCATGCCAGGCTTCCCTGTCCATCACCATCTCCCGGAGTTTGCTCAAACTCATGTCCATTGAGTTGGTGATGCCATCCAACCATCTCATCCTCTGTCGTCCCCTTCTCCTCCTGCCTTCAGTCTTTCCCAGCATCAGGGTCTTTTCAAATGAGTTGTCCTTCGCATCAGGTGGCCAGTATTGGAGCTTCAGCTTCAGAATCAGTCCTTCTAATGCATATTCAGCATTCATTTCCTTTAGGATTGACTGATTTGATCTTCTTGCAGTCTTCGGGACTCTCAAGAATCTTCTCCAGCACCACAGTTCAAAAGCATAAATTTGTTGGCGCTCAACCTTCTTCATGGTCCAACACTCACATCCATACATGAGTACTGGAAAAACCATAGCTTTGATTATATGGACCTTAGTCAGCAAAGTGATGTCTTTCCCCTCCATGGATCACAGCCTTGTCGTGGCAAAGGGGCTTGCATAGCTCATTGAAGCCACAGGCCATGTCGTGCAGGGTCACCCAAGACAGACGGGTCACAGTGGAGAGTTCTGAAAAATGGTGGTCCACTGGAGAAGGGAATGGCAAACCCCCTCCATTCCCTCTTGCTGAGAGAACTCCAGGAACATGAACAGTATGAAAAGACATCCCATTGTTCTTACGAAATTAGCCCTGACCTCAGGGATGTTCCAAAAAAGCCTGGAGTATTCTCAGCCTGGGTCCACACTGGGGGAGCAGCTCGTGTAGTGATTCTGAATGTGGGCCCAGAGCTGGGCAGCCTGAGTTTGGATCTTGCTCTGCCTAGGCTGATTTGACAAGTTTCCCATCCCTCGGGGCTCCATGTCCTGTTCTGAAGATGGGAAGCACAGCACCTCACCCCCGCCCAGCACACGGGGTTAAACTTTGTGGCTCTGATGGGCCAGCCAGCTCCAGTCTGAGGACTGGCCTCGGGAAGTCTGCTCTGTGAGCGGTTCTGGCGCCAGACTCCCCCCACCTCCCCCCAACAGTGGGAGGTCTCGGTGCCCCCGGCTGGGTGTGCCCTGGGGTCTCAGTGGTCCTTATCCTCAGGAGCTGGTGAGGTCAACAGCCCATGGAGCTGAGTTGAGGTCGGATATCCCAGCAAAGACAATTCTCAAAAAGTATCTTTCTTATGGTTCCTGAGTCTTGTGTTGATCAGACACATCCCCTCTGTGTCAATCAATAAAACATGAAATTGGACCAATTTTTGACTATATTATATGTAATGAATACAGGCTTTCAACGCTCAAAATGACAGAAGTTCTGCAATGCGCCTCCTGCCTCCGGAGTGCTTCTCGGCCCCTCAGCTCAATCAGAGCCCAGCCTTGGGGGCCGTGTCTGCCCCGGGCTGTGCCTGTATCACCTGTGTCCCCTCCCTGGACCTGCTCGCCCCCACACCTGCCCACCCCAGCTCACCTCCAACTTCCTTCCAGTGAGAACCTGGAGCCCAGATCATCCATCAGGGTGGCTTTAGAGAGGGTTACAGGCCAGGCCAGGGGACGGATCCGAGGGAAGAAGGGGGCTGGGAGGTGATGCTGGGGGGACATGCACGTGCAAAGGGCAGGAAGGTGCCCTGCTCGGGCTCCTGGATGGACCTTGGACACTGCCGGGCGCTGTGACTGTGCCATCCTTACTTTTAGAATAACTGCTGTGACCTGAGAAGAAAAGGGAAGAACGCGTTTCCCTCACGCTTGCAAGCCTAGGGCAATCCATCCATTATTGGCCACAAACCACACGGGATCTGCCACCTGAGGGTCCAGCGACACCCCCAGCCTTACTTTGGCTCCCCCACCCCCAACATGCCTTCTCCCACCCATGACCTCTGGTTGCCTCCCTGCAACAGGGAAACTTTCAGTTTGGGGCCATTCTTCCTCCTCATCAATGTTTACTGAGCAGAAGCAGCGACTTCAACCCCGAGATGCCCACAGAGCACCCCCGGTTTCACTTCCCTGCCCTGCCTCCCCAGCCTGTTCTTTGTCAGCAGGGTTACATTTCCAGTTTTCCCTGTGGAGCCCTGGGTGCCCCGCCTACGGTCATAAGAGGGTAGAGTTGACAGAGCTGCAGAGACCATTTCTTTCCACCGAGTTTACAGATGAGGAGATGGACTGGAGCAGTTAAGGATTTACTTGAGAATGTGCAGATAACAAGGAAGGCATTTCCAAGCCCATGACCACCTGCCTGGATGTGGGGACAAAGGTCCCAAGTTCCAAGACTCTCCTCTCCCTCCCCACATGCCTTTGGTCCAGCTGTGGCCCGCCGGGCAGGTAGAAAGTATCCACCTCTGGTTTGTGAAATGCTTTGTGACTCCAAGGAGAAAGCTGTGTTGTGTTCAGTCATGTTCAGCTCTTGGCAACCCCTATGGACTGTGGCCCGCCAGGCTCCTCTGTCCATGGGAATCTCCAGGCATGAATACTGGAGTGGGGTACCATTCCCTTCTCCACCAGAGAGAAAAAGCCTTACCTAAATGAACAGGGAAGGAAACACATTTGGAAAAAACATGGACAGTATTTATACTCTTGTAACACAAGCTGGCTTCTCCCTCTCATTCTCCTAAGGTTTGTTCCTGTTAATACTCGCCAAAAGGTTCTCTGTGGCCTAAGACGTCAGCTGATAAGGGATCCCAGAGATTTGTATAATAATAAGGGACTCTTGAAGGCCCATGAATTCTCAAGACTCAAAGGAATGAAGTTATGAAAGTGGAAAATTAAATCCACTGCTGCTAGATTCCACAGGGCCTTACCCCAGCCAGTCACCATGCTGCTTGGCGAGTAGGGTCAGCAGGTCTTGGCCGACTCACCAGGGGGCCCATTGTGGGGCGGCTGGCAGGAAGGTGCGCCCTGCAGCCAAGAGGCGGGGAACGTGAGCGCTGGAGCCCACAAGCGCTCTCACCCATGTTCCTCCCTTCACCTGCGACCAAAGAGGGCAAGTGGTTTCCTTTAGGTCACACAGCTCATGAGTGGCAGAGGCAGTCTGTAGGAGCTCCCAGCGGCTCAGCCCAGTGTTCTTTCCGCTAATGGACCCTGCTCCTCTGACACCCCTGCTGCTGGCAGACAGCCCAACACGAGCCATGACCTTGGGTCTCAATGTCGTCAGCTCACGAATCGGTCCTCCGGGGAGGTGGGCGTCATCAGCCCTGTTCTGGGGCAGCCCCCCTATGAGGGAAGGACGCAAGCCCCCACGTCTGCTCAGGTCACCACCCCCTGGTTCAAAAATTCTCCAGGGCCGGCCCTGTCCTCTCAAGCTTCTCATCCTGGATTCCGCATCAGCACTGGGCGTCCTGAAGCACTGATTTTAAACTTGCAAGGGGAAAAGACCATGTCATTCGCTTTTATGTTCATTGTGAAAAGAAGCCAAGCTTCCTTGACTTGGCAGGATAATACAAGAATTCTGGCTCTTTCGGGCTGTTGCTTCCAACGTGGTGGACTGAGTTGACTTTCCTCTGATTCTGGGGCTCTTCTGGAGAAGTTCGAGGCACACAGAGGCAGGAGTCAACCCTAGCCCATGCTGGCGGTGAGGTCCTTCCTGATTGGACTCTTGCCTGCACATGGGACTGGCCTCCTGGGGCCCAATGGTGCGGTTACACCGAATCACCTGGGCCTCCCCAGACGCCCTGTGTCTCTTGTCCCCCAACTGCTTACTCACATGGGGCCCTGAGCTCAGGGCATCTCAAGCTGGGCACTCTTTTTGAAAATTAATTAATTAATTAATTTTTGGCTGCGATGGCATCACCAACTTAATGGACATGAGCTTGAATAAACTCGGGGAGTTGGTCATGGACAGGCAGGGCTGGCATGCTGCAGTCCACGGGGTCGCAAAGAGTCGGACACTACCGAGTGACTGAAATGAACTGAACTGAACTGTGTTGGGCCTTCATTCCCGCTTGTAGACTTTCTCTAGTTGCAGCAAGCAGGAGCTGCTCTCTAGCTATGGTGCCCCAGCTACTCCTTGCGGTGGCTTCACCTTTTGCAAACTACAGGCTCTAGGTGCATGGGCTTTAGTAGCTGGGCACACAGGTTCTAGGGTGTGGGGTCTGCCTCAAAGGCTTATTTGCTTTGTGGCATGTGGAATCTTCCCAGGCCAGGGATGGAACCTGTGTCCCCTGCCTTGGCAGATGGATTCTTTATCGCTGCACCTGGAGGGGGGTCCAGGCAGGTCACTCTGGATGTTTGGGGCTGGGTGACTGTTTGTTGCAGCATGATTCTCTGCATGGCAGCAGCATGCAAAGCTGGCCTCCACCTGCCAGAGGAGCAGGACCAGACATCCTTCTGCTGATTTCTGAGCCTTAGCGATTGGCACCCACATTGGGTGCTGATTCCCTAGCAGTATAATTTTGTTTATCTCCTCTTAACCTCCATGATGACTGTAAACCCCTAGAGGTCAAGGATTATGGCTCCAAATCTATATTCTTCAAACCTCAACACAGCGCAATATCTGATCCACAGAAGGGACAGAAGAAGTGCTGAGTGAATGAGCGATCTGCCAGTCTAGGCTAGTGCCGAGGATGGTGATGAGAAGCAAGACAATTATCCTCTCACCTAAGATCACTGTGCAGCTTAGCCACTGACATCACCTCAGCACTGCCATGTCACTTGATGGCTGCTTGAAAAATAACTCTGCCAACAAACCCAGATTTCATCACTTGGTCATAGTAATATAGTAACAATAGAGTAATGACAGTGGCTGGGTCATGAGTGTCTTTGCCAAGTTCTGCCAGGTGTTTTCATTCTAATTGCTAATCCTCCTAATATTTCTACGAGCTTACGTCTTATTATTCCCAAGTTACAGGTGGGAAAACTGAGGCTCTGAGAGATTAATTCACAAATTCAGCATCCGGGCGGCTCTAGGATTAGATCCAAAGCAGTTTGTCTCCAGACCCTAATCATTGCCCTGTCTTTGGTTTTCCAAAGTTTATCCTTATGGATGATTCTCAAGAAGTGGTTTTTTAAAATCTGAATGGCCTCAGGGTGCCAGATGAGCAGGCTACCCATGCCCTGTTGCAATCTTTGTCACTTCCTATCACTGCAATGAACCTCCAATTCTATCAAAATGTGGGAAAAATCATTTTGACGCTGCATTTGCATATCCAAGGACTGGAGGATGGTTCGTATAATCAAATTATGTAGAGTTGTAAAAAGGGAGCATCGCTTAAATAGCTTACAAAATTACTTTGAAGATGTACATTAAAATCTAAGGAATCCATCGCCTCCGAGATCTTTACAAAAGTGAAATGCTAATTGATTATGACAGCTTTGTCTCCATCACGGGCACCATTCTCCACTTCTACTCTGTCACTATCTCAGCTCCAGCATCACTGTGACCTCGGCCCCTCTTGCGGCCCCACGCATGCCATGAGAAACAGCAGATGAAATTAATGCACGGCTGGCTTCCCCCGTCTCCCTATAGTTGATCAAAGGAGCAGTCTGGGGAAAAAAAAAAATAGCACCCTGGAAGTTGCTGAAATTCTGATTTCTTTCAGCAGTTTTATAGATTTTATAACTTATCTTTTATTGACTCTGCAAGGTCTCTGGTTCTCAGCATCTGTTTGTGGCATCTGTGGAGAAAGATAAATCCTATTTTTTATGCCACGGAACCAAATTTAAGAGATAGACAAATGAACAGGCCTTGGTAGGAGGGGCCAGCAGCACGTTCCTCTCACTGTCCTGCCGTCCTCTGCCCCTCCGGGACCTTGCGCCCACAGGGTGGGGGGAGGAGAAGGTCCCTTCTCACCTGCCGGGTTTGAAAGCTTCAGGACAGAGGTGTTGGAGACCCAGTGATCAAGTTGAGAGTAGGTGTGCCCCCCCCCACCCCCGCCCAGATCGGAGACCTGAGGACGGTTGGTCATGACCACAAGTTTTGGGGAGGCTAGTTGGTAACCATAAAAAACTCCTTTGCATCATTTACAATTTCTCAGACTTAAAAGAATTGTGCCTGGCCACCCAGACCCATGATTATATATCAGTGAACTTCATTATAATAATGACTATGGTCCTCCAACTTCTTTAAACCCTCAATTGTTCGATTCAGTCTCTTTGGCTCCATAACTGTAAGATTAATAGACTCTAACCCATAACTGACTCTCCCACCGGAGAAGAAAAGAGAGAGATCCAATCCTACCCTCACAAAAGCGACCCTGCCATCAGGAGACGGTGTCTGTATCCCTGACACCAAGGTGCAGAGAGGTGCTGGGGAGTGGGGTTACCCTGGGGAGGGTGGTCTGGGGTACTCTCCTTTTGCAATGTCTTGACTGGACCTCGTGCAAAATAGACAATTCCTGAGCCCATGGGACGGAGCCAGAGCTGAATCGGGGCGGGGAGGTTTCAGCCTGGGCTACAAGGTACGCCAAGGACAGTGGGGTCCCAGCAATAAGCTGGTGGATGGACAAAGCTTCCAGTTGGTGCCAGTGGAGCTGGAGGAGAGAGATGCCTGCAGCTCCCAGTCTCGGGAGCTTACACCAGTACCTACCGAACAAGCCCTCCTGTAGGACATGAGAGCCTGCTTTCCAGGCTGGCGAGGAGGGCAGGGCGAGCCTTCCCAAGTCTCAGAGCCAGGGGGTCACCGGGGTGAGCCCTGGAGGGTCAGGAAATGCTTCTCGGAGTTGACCGTCTCAGGAAATGATGGCCATGATGAGCAGACCAGAGAGGAAGCTGCTGTGACGGAGGAAGGCCAGAGGCAGGTGCCAGGGCTGGAGGTGCGCCTGGGCCAGGGGTGCCAGGAGAGGGTCCCCTCCTTAGGCCGTGCCCTCCGGGGTCCACACTCCATGGGGCGCAGTCCCTCCAGCACAGGTGGTTGTCGGGACAGAGTGCGGCCCGCCACTGAGGCGGGACCTGATGGACGGAAGTCTCCCTGTGGAAACAGGAAATGGAATTCTAATCGCGAGCCTGTCATCTGCAGCTCCCCTAACGGGCCCTCTCCTCTTGGCTCCTGTAATGTCCCAGAAGGAGACTGGGCCCCTTGCAGTCTCACTGAAACAAGCAGGGCGCACAGTGAGAGGCGGGTGAAATAGAGACGGGCTTTCCCTCCTGCTCCTGGATGGGAGGACCCGCCATGGCTAACGGAGAGGTGTCTGGACGGACCGTTCATTCGTGGGGCTTGTGCTCCTCTCTGCTTTAAATAACTGCCTTTAACTGGACATCCATGGCATCTGCTTCTCCCTCAGCTCCCCCAAAACACCCAAAGCAGATGGCACAGATCAGCCTTCCCCCAGCCTCTGTTTCCTCTTAGCTGACCACCAGATGACCCTGGTGTGGAGAAGGAAGGTCAAGTGTTCGTGGCTCAGTCATGTCTGACTGTTTGCGACTCCATGGACTGTAGTCCACCAGAATCCTCTATCCATGGGATTCTCCAGGCAAGAATACTGGAGTAGGTAGCCAATCTCTTCTCCAGGGGATCTTCCCGACCCAGGGATCGAACCCAGGTCTCCTGCACTGCAGGCAGATTCTTTAGTGTCTGAACCACCAGGGAAACCTGAAGGAAACTCAGACCCATATTAATGTGGCTGTATTTCACACATAATTCAGTCCTTGGAAGAAAAGCTATGACAAACCTAGACAGAGTATTAAAAAGTAGAGACATTACTTTGCTGACAAAGGTCTGTATAGTAAAAACTATGGTTTTTCCAGTAGTGATGTATGGATGTGAGAGTTGGACTATAAAGAAAGTTGAGCATCGAAGAACTGATGATTTTGAATTGTGTTGGAGAAGACTCTTGAGAGTCCCTTGGACAGCAAGGAGATCCAACCAGTCCATCCTAAAGGAAATCAGTCCTGAATATTCATTGGAAAGACTGATGCTGAAGCTGAAACTCCAATACTTTGGCCACCTGATGGGAAGAACTGACTCATTGGAAAAAACCCTGATGCTGGGAAAGATTGAAGGTGGGAGGAGGAGACAATTGAAGGTGGGAGGAGAAGGAGATGACAGAGGATGAGATGGTTAGATGGCATCACTGACTCCATGGACATTAGTTTGAGCAAGCTGTGGGAGATGGTGATGGACAGGGAGGCCTGGCATGCTGCAGTCCATGGGGTCACAAGGAGTCGGACACGACTGAGGGACTGAACTGAATTCACACATCTGCCCGGTAAAAGCTGGTGCCAAGGAACAAAGCCACGTCATGGACTTGTAATCATCCTTGTTCTTTAGACTTGAATCGTCTTCTGTTTCTCTCCAGGAGACACTTTACCTGATGGATGTAAAGGGCTCCGTCCGTACTGAGTTAGACCCTTCACATGAAGTCCCACCCTACTCTTACCCTCCAGGCATGTGAACCCTCCAGCTAATTCTTCCTTCTTATCATTTCCAGGGAAACAGAAGCAGGGCCTGACCACAGAGAATGCCCAGGACCAGTTTATTGACTTCCAAGGACTATTAACCTTCTGGAGAAGGAGAAAAAAAATACCCTTCTTGTATCTAGGACCTGCTGGGTGCTAATTTAATGTGGCAATGAGATAAAAGTCCACTCAGGCTGCTGTCAACCTCACTGGATCGGAATGCCGTCTACTTAGCATAGAAGTCAAACAATTCCCTGGCAATAGATTGCCTTCCACTTGTAGGTCTACTAAATAAATAGAAAAGTAATTAACAGTGGGCGATGGCAGATATATCAGAGGGGATTTCATTACAGCAGAACAACAGAGGGAACCAGGAAGTCACTTTGTGTCCTAGCATCTGTTGGGGCTCTCATGCTCCGTCTCTGTGAGAGAAATTTCAGAATTTCCTATCTTTACTTTAATCAACAGGGAAGAGAAATCTGAAGTGCCTGAAATTAGTCCCCAAATAAATAATTCTCCTTATTGTTCCATTTAATTATTTTGGTCCTGGAACTTGTGGATGATTGTACCTTTTTTGTTGTATTTTTGCTTTTCTTCCTTCCTTCCTTTCTTTTTTTTGGGGTGGGGGGGGCTTGCCTATTAAATAACTGAATTTCAAAATGCTAACTGAATGTCTTATTATTTTTATTCTTTCCTCCCTTTGGAAAATAAGTGGCATTATGTCACTTAGAGCAGCAGGAAGGAATGAAATTTCATAGGAAGGAAATTTATGCTCAGTTGAAAAAAGAAAAGACGGTGAAGGCATTTATTTTTGACCAGCTTTTAAAAAACATATTGGAAAGTACTAAATTCAATTTTGCATGTCCAGAATGGTATAACCTAATTTTAGCATATTAATTAACAATAAAAGTAGTGTTTTTGCCTCATACAAAGAAATAAAATAATTAACTTACTGAGGAAATGGGGTCATATGATTTTACTTTCCGAGGGTAATGAATGACATTGAACAACAGTAATGAGGTTTTGAAGAGCAACTCTGGCTACTGAGCCCTTTTGGAATTCTTTGTTAAATACCCAACAGCTGGCCAGTTTTCCCCGTCTCCAAACATTACCTGTCTCAACCCAGACTAACCCACCTACACTTTAATGAGTCAAGCCTATGTTCCCCAGGAAGAATGCTGAGCAGCAGGGGCAGGTAAGGTTTTAGGATTCTCAAGGCTGACCTGAGTGTCTGAATGGCCCCTGAGTCAATAAACACTCAGGTGCTTTCTACTTGGGGGGGAAATTCCAACATTTTGTAGGTTCCCATATTTGGACATTTGAACTTGGAATATTTTGTCACATTTCCACATAGCTTCATTCCCCAGGTGGAAAGAAAACCTAGTCTTTCAAGTGGTTATTCCAGAGCAAAGTGCATAAATATGCATGAGAGGTCATTATTACCACGAGATGATACTTAAAAGGTTCGAGTGTCTCTTACTAAGATTTTTCAACTTGTTCAGTGACAATAAATCAAAGTCTCCAGTTTTTGGTTGCTGAACTTTGCCTTTGATGGTTCCTTCAAAGTTTTCAGGAAAATGGTTTCTGAGCCCTGAGTGGCACTCGACTGTCCAATCATCCATGCATTTCACAGACGTTTAAGGAGATCTTTAATTGTCGGTGTCTGTGTTTCCTGCAGAAGGGCCACCTTTGGAGCACTGTGGTCAGTCCTCTCCCCTGGAGGAGGAAGTGGCAACCCACTCCAGTATTCTTGCCTGGAGACTCCCAGTGGACAGAAGAGCCTGGTGGGTTACAGTCCATAGGATCGCACAGAGTCAGACATGAAGTCGGACAGAAGCAACTTAGCACACAGTCAGTCCTCTGAAGGTCAAGTAACAGAATTTCTAGATTTTAGAGCTTGAATAGACGTTTGGAGAAGCAAAGTCACTTGTTCCAGGGGACATCTTGTCCTGCGGTCAAGACTGGAAGTAGGATGTGACCCCTAGGCCAGGCCTCTGACCAATGAGTCTGCAAAGCTTGGGGTCCAAAGTGCAGAATCATCTGGGGAACCGTGATAACAAGAGCTGCATTTTGACTCAATTCCGACTTCCAGAACTTGGTATTTCTATGGAGAAATTGTATGTAGAATGATCAGAATCAAAATGGCTCTTCAACACGATATTCCCATTCACTAGTGACTTCAGCTCAACCCTGGGCATGCAGCAAGTTCCCTCTTGGAGAAGATAGAATTTCTTTTTTCAGGATCCATCATCCCTGTGGCCCAGATCTCTGTGGGAAACAGAGAAAAGATGACGGAGCTGGGGAGAGGGGACAGCCTCTCCCAGAGCCTTGCTCCTTCTTTCTCTTGGTGAGCAGGAATACTACCCGTGTAGTCCACGGGGTCTGGCTATGCTGCTTGCCCCAAATTAATAAAGAAAGCAATTTACAAACAATTAACAAAAACAACTCTTTCTTAAATTTTTGCTCGTGGGCTCCTGGTCTCTGATTTATAGGCCAAATCTTTGGAAAGCAGAGCAAGTAGAATCTAGGGTGACAGGCATCTCTCCACCAGGAACTGATTTATGGTCTGATGGAAACACCTATGCTATTTCACACGGGGTTTTCCCTGAATCCTAAGGCTGACCTTGCTTAAGGACGTTGTAGTGAAAGGGCAGTGTGTGAAAAATAGAGCCTTGACATCTATCTGGAGAAAACTCTAATTCAAAAAGATACACTCAAAGATTGCAGCACTATTTACAATAGCAAGACATGGGAGCAACTTAAGTGTCCATCAACAGATAAATGGATAGAGAAGATGTGATACATATATACAATGGAATATTACTCAGCCATAAAAAGAATGAGATAAGGCCATTTGTAGCAACATGGAAGAACCTAGAGACTGTCATACTAAGTGATGTAAGCCAGAAAGAGAAAGACGAATACCATACAATATCACTTATATGTGGAATCTAAAACAATAATACAAATGAACTTATTTACAAAACAGAAATAGACCCACACACATAGAAAAAAAAATGTTTACCAAAGATGAAAGGTGTGGAGAGTGATAAATTAGGAGTTTGAGATTAACAGATACACACCACTATATATAAAACAGATTAAAAAACAAAACAAAATAAGGACCTACAGTAAATAAAAAGGAACTTATTCAACATCTTGCAATAAACCATGATGGAAACAAATATGAAAAAGTATGTATATACATATGCTAAGTCACTTCAGTCGTGTCCGACTCTGTGCAACCCCATAGACGGCAGCCCACCAGGCTCCCCCATCCCTGGGATTCTCCAGGCAAGAACACTGGAGTGGGTTGCCATTTCCTTCTCCAATGCATGAAAGTGAAAAGTGAAAGTGAAGTCGCTCAGTCGTGTCCGACTCTTAGCAACCCCATGAATTGCATGCAGCCTAACAGGCTCCTCTGTCCATGGGATTTTCCAAGCAAGAGTACTGGAGTGGGGTGCCATTGCCTTCTCCGATATATACATATATACATATAGGGGTTTTCATATATGTGGGTGTCCCTGGTGGCTCAGATGTAAAGAATCTGCCTGCAATGTGGGAGACCTGGCTTCAATCCCAGGGTCGAGAAGATTCCTCTGGAGAAGAGAATGGCAACCCACTCCAGTATTCTGGTCTGGAGAATCCCATGGACAGAGGAGCCTGGCGGGCTATAGTTCATGGGATCGCAAAGAGTCAGACACGACTGAGTAATTAACACTTTAATTTTTTCATATACACACACACACACACACATACACACACACCTGAGTCACTTTGCTGTGCACCAGAAACTAACACAACACTGTAAATCAACTCCTTCAAAAACAAATAAATAAGTAAAGCCTGGCCCTGAACTGCCAGGGAGGCACGCTCCATGGGCAGAGCCCCGGAGGAAGCGCTGCCTTTGTAACCTGCTCAGGAAAGCTCTTCAAGGCTGGCTCTCCCACACTCAGGCTTGTTACCGAAGCTGACACATTTTAAACCTGAGTTCTGTTCTACGCCATCGTTTCGCCCATCACGTGACCCTGGAGAAGCGCAAGAGGAACACGCACTGTGAGGGTCACGTGGGACTGACTCTGTCTCCTCCACATCAGAGCCGTGGGAACTCGGCAAAGTGACCTCATTTCTGAGAGGCTCAGTGTCCCGTCTGCAAACCGGAGGTGATCCTGCCCACCCCGGCTCCCAGGAGCTCAAGGTTAGAGGTGATCATGCACAGAGCGCCTGGTCCTGGGAGGCGTTCACCCAAGGCCTTCCAGACTTCTTCCCAAGTCGTGTCTGAACTCACTTTGGTCATCCCCAAATGCCCAATAATCATTTATCTTATTGAAAACTCACTTCATGTATCTCTTTATTGTTTTATTGTTTCAACATTTTATTGTATTGTCTTTATTTCAGCATTTTTTAAAGCTGCCTCTTTTCATAATGAACTTTCTGTGTGTCTCGTGTTGTGATTTGAGTTTCCAAGGAATGAGTGTTTCTTTTGCAAACTCTCTTATCAATGCCATGTTTCTACCTTAGAAGCCCAGGAAGCTTGTTGACAGACTAACAGAATGATCAAAATGTCCCAAACCCAAGTTTTCTCTTTCATTTTAAATAACTCACACTGTCTTCCCCAAACCTCAGAACTGCAGGGTCAGGTGAGACCTCCAAGATCTGGGTGGGCCAGAGGGATGACCAGGGCTAGAGAAACATGCTAACCGATGGAGATGCAGAAATGGCCCAGGAAGCAGTACCGCAGTACTGCCTGACTCGTGGCTGGATGCTCACCATCTGGACTTGCTGGTTTCCCCAGGATGGCGTCCCACTGTGCTCTGGGCTGCCCCCAGTCCTTTTGGGAGATAACTTCTCTCTTCCCTGGTAACCACTGTGTACTTTCTGTTCATGATTCTGTGTATATTTACTTTTATGCACATGTTTTGCTCAGAATCTTGGTTCAGGTGCTGACCTTACACCTTTGCCCACGTGTAGTTATAAATATCAGTATCAGACTGGGTTAGTCTCCCCATGGACATGTACTTATTTACTCACGTTTTGCAAACTAAACCTCTCCTCCCATGTGGACCCCTCCATTCTATCATCAGCTTTGAGTTATTCATCCAACTAGCATTTGCTGAGCTCCTGAGTCATTCATCCAACTAGCATTTGCTGAGCTCCTCCAAGGCGTCAGGCTCTTAGCTCGTGTGCTAATTCTCTGCTTTCTGTCTTCCTTTTCAACCCTCAGAAGTCCTTCTTCCCACTGTGCTCCGAGGTGCCCACACAAAATATAATATCCCATGACAGGGTGTCTTTCCATGTGCAACCAAAATAGCCCTGGCCTTTGTGCGGCTGTATCCCTTTCTAAACTCGTCCCGACACAACGTCTGGTCTCACCTCTCACACATTTTTGCCACTTTCTGGCACACGTTGTGAGGTGCTGTCATAGATCTAAGTTGATTTTTTTTGGCGGCTTTATTTGTGAGCTTTGGATCCATTCACGTGTTTCTCCTCCCCACGATTTGAACTGCGTCCCTGGTGGGAAGTCAGATGCTTGCTTTTCAATCCCTTTCCTTCTGCTAACAAAAATGCTAAGGAAAGGTGAGCCGCGCTTGGAAAAGAGGCTCAATGACATTCTAATAAAGTGACCACTTAGATAGTCTTATTTTAAATGACAAACTCTTCCTTTGAAAAAATTTAGAGCTGAATGAGATCTGAGAACTCTCAGTCTAAGCTCCTGCGGGGAGTGTGTGTTGAGTCAGGTTTAGAATCTGGGCCTCTGGACTGAATTCAGTGGGGCAGGGGGGAGGTTCCTTTAAATATTATCTGTTCTTTTTTTTTCATCAAAAATATATATGCAGGAGGTTTGAGGAGGGGACATATGGACACATATAGCTGATTCATGTCCTTGTACAGCAAAAATTAACACAACACTGTAAAGCAATTATAATCCAATAAAAATATAGATGTAAAATAAAGAACAGAAGGTAAACCGAAGACCACGCCCATCAAGCATGTTTCCAGCACCCTGCGGCCCCTAAGTGTGCGATTCTTCCCAGACACCTTGAACCTCTGAGGAGCTATCCTTAATTCCCAGGGATCCCGCCAGCTCACCCTGGTTCAGCTGTCCTCCAAGCCCGACAGAACCCAGGTCTCTCTTTCCAGCATGCTAATCTCTCGTGATCACAGTGGGTCTGCTGTGGTTTGTCACTGGCAGCCAGGCCCGCTAATGTTGCCTGAGTCTGTTTGAATGTCTCTCTTGATGGGGATTATGTTTTATTTTTAGACAACTCTCATTGTTAGAAAGTTTTCCTGCTAATCGCACAAAACTCTGCATTCCTCTGCCGTCCTCACTGGGGTCCATTTTGCTCTGTGACCTGTGAGCACACAGTGTGCCGGGGCTGAGCCACAGGCAGACTTTGACCTGGGCAGTCTTTCCTGGCCCCTCTTCCTCCTGGCCCTAGATCTGGCTCTCCTGCCCTCCTACCTCCCTTGCTCCGACTCCACTTTCAGTTCTGCACTGAAGCTTTGTCATGAGCGACCCAGTGGGGCGGTCCTTCCAGCTTCTTCTAGACCCATCCTCCAGGACACGACCTCCAGAGTGGAACCCTGGCCTCCTGGAGCTCCGGGGTGCTGAGTGTGCTGTCCCCCAGGTCACAGCATGTGGGGTGGATGGCCCGCCCCAACCCTCGCTTGGTCTCAGCCTTTTGGGAGCGATCCGCAGATGCGCAGGTCTCAGTTCTGTCCCCTGGAGTGGCCCCGGGTACATCTAATCCCTGGTAGTATTTTAGGAACATGACCCCATGCCTCTTGTTCGCTCTCCCGGGCACTCTTGCAGAGGGTGGATAGAAGTGCCTGCATGTGTAGAGGCCTGTGCGGGGCCCTGAGCCACTTCCCTGCCTTGGCTGGAACAGGCTGTTTCAGCGATGCCGGCTCTAGCCATGGGCTTTGTTCAGCTGCACGTCCACACCCCGGGCTTGCGGTCAACCGAACACATCCACGCCGTCCCCTGTCCTACGAACGGCTGTTTAGCCTGGTCCCTGCTATTCTCGAGTCACCTGTTTCCAAACCCTCGTGCATTCTGTTCATTCCTATTTTGCTTGGATTCCTTATTCTGGCGCCTGATGTCTTTTTGAATCTTGACTCTTTCATGGACCTTTACATTTCCAAGCTTTCGCTGTGCACGGAGTTTAATACGTGAAGATTCTGTGCTTCAAAAGCATAGATGAGAGTGTGTGGTTGGGGTGTGGGCTCACAGTCTGAAGCAGCTTTGCATGTGCACTGGGATCAAGCAGAGAAGTGGTGGGTGGTGGGTGGCAGGAGCCAGGTTTCCCGGGTGGGGATGGGAGGTTGTGGATACATGGAGTGGAGTGGGGGCTAGATTAGGGCCAGAGACCTCGGGGTGAACTCAGGTGCAGCCTAGCACAGATGCTAAGGGATGGATTCAGAAGCACTGATAGACTTGTGTGCACACACGAGCTAGCATCCATACACACGTTTCCCAGCTCTGTTAGTTGAGGGGGGCCCAGACGCAGGGACATTCCAGGAGCAGCAAGCCCACGCCGGGTCCACGACTTGGTTTCGAAATGCAGTTCTCTGATAAAAGGCACCCGGGCTCTTGAGAGAAAGGGCTCGTTCCAGGACTGGGTCAGGGAAACCGGAAGACAAGCCTGAGCCACGTTGTAGCAGCAGAAAGTGAGGAAGTGCTTCCTTCACCACAAGTCAGGAGCACGTTAAAGGGACACACACGTCAACCCAAGGCCACCCCAAAGCTCTGGAATAACCAGAGTTGTCCCGATGGGAGCAAAAGCAAATAGCACAGTACTGTGTTATAACGCAAAGTCCAAAATGCACCTACCCGAGTCCATGTGGACATAAAGAAGCCACTGAATAAATACAGAGACGGGAGGCAAGGGACGAGCATCGTTACAGACCAGCTCCAAATACTTTACACAGACGCCCCCAGCCCAGCCCTCTGGACTTGGTGACTTGTTTACAAAGAAGGAGTTCTGGAGGAGGGGGCGATGTCACTCCTCCTGGACAAGCCTGACAAGCGTTCCCGGGGCTAGGTGATTGCGTTCCTGTCATCATTTACCCAACAGGGAGACAGCGCGCGCTCCGGATACGCTGTGATGAGAATGGCCCTTCACCTCTGTGGTCTCTCCCCTCTCCCCAAATCCATTAACTGTGGTCTATTCATGAAGAAACATCAGAAAAAGCAAATGGAGGGACTCTACAGAATAGCTGACCAGCGATGCTCAAAACTGTCAAGCCATCAAAAATAAGGAAAGACTGGGGACTGTCATGGAGCATAGGAGGCTGGGGAAAGATGACAACCAAATTTAGTACCTATGCAAGTTTTCTGTATCTAAAATGCCTTCTCCTCCAAATGATTAAAAATAAAAATAAAGGAAAGGCACATACATAACTTTAAAATGGTGTTCAACAGGCAAGCACAAGAGATCTGATATTCTGTTAGTGACCACTTGCTGGATGGTGTTGGTCCAACATCATCTACTGGCATCTGGCTGATCACAGAGCTCCCTTCTTGTGGGCATGATGGCCCCCACCCCCGACTGGACTTTCCCCAGTCAACGAAGCTGGGACTTTACCCCATGGTATGTGGGTGTGGCAAGCTCCAGAACTCTACACTTCCAAGGCTGTGGCATTCCACTGTGCTTATTCAGACGAAGACCAGCCGTGATTTTCCCCCTTAATTACCATCCTCACGGATGTTCCCTCCTACCTAAGGCACAGTGGGGGCTCCACCCAACTGCGCTATATCCTCCTTGGCTCCGCCCACCCCCGAGATTCGGTCACCGCCCCCTCTTCCCTGCTTGTCTGAGGCTGTGTGTGCTCCCGGGTGTGCCTGCCCGCCTGCCTCCCAGACACTGACCCACGTTCCTCCCACACCTCATTACACTCCCTGAAGAAGCTTTGGAAACTTCAGGGACTCGGGGCTCCAAGACACTCCAGCTATTTCAGCAACTCCTTGACATTTATGAACAGCGATAAAGAACACATGTGTTCCTCTGTTTCTGCCATTCTTGTTTTCGGGACTTGATTGGAACCTAAGCTCTTTGGGTTCAGGGTCTTTTTAAGGACATCATGTTTTATTTATATATATAGGTTTGGCCGGGAGAAATATCAGTAACCTCAGATATGCAGATGACACCACCCTTATGGCAGAAAGTGAAGAGGAACTCAAAAGCCTCTTGATGAAAGTGAAAGTGGAGAGTGAAAAAGTTGGCTTAAAGCTCAACATTCAGAAAATGAAGATCATGGCATCCGGTCCCACCACTTCATGGGAAATAGATGGGGAAACGGTGGAAACAGTGTCAGACTTTATTTTTCTGGGCTCCAAAATCACTGCAGATAGTGACTGCAGCCATGAAATTAAAAGACGCTTACTCCTTGGAAGGAAAGTTATGACCAACCTAGACAGCATATTCAAAAGCAGAGGCATTACTTTGCCAACAAAGGTCTGTCTAGTCAAGGCTATGGTTTTTCCTGTGGTCATGTATGGATGTGAGAGTTGGACTGTGAAGAAGGCTGAGCACCAAAGAATTGATGGTTTTGAACTGTGGTGTTGGAGAAGACTCTTGAGAGTCCCTTGGACTGCAAGGAGATCCAACCAGTCCATTCTGAAGGAGATCAGCCCTGGGATTTCTTTGGAAGGAATGATGCTAAAGCTGAAACTCCAGTACTTTGGCCACCTCATGCAAGGAGTTGACTCATTGGAAAAGACTCTGAAGCTGGGAGGGATTGGGGGCAAGAGGAGAAGGGGATGACAGAGGATGAGATGGCTGGATGGCATCACTGACTCGATGGACGTGAGTCTGAGTGAACTCCGGGAGTTGGTGATGGACAGGGAGGCCTGGTGTGCTGCGATTCATGGGGTCGCAAGGAGTCGGACACGACTGAGCGACTGATCTGATCTGATCTGAAAGCGTTATTTGGGCAAATTTTCCCCTCTATGTTGCTTGGTGAAGTACCGATTGACATGTGAGTGTCTAATAAGGAGCAGTGTTCATTTCTTCAGTCTGTCTTTGCATGGGTAACAGTTTTAAGCACCCCCTCCAACCCGCCCCTTCCCTACAACAAGAACCCGTGTTGCTTGCATCTTCGTTGAGGCTTATCCTCCACCATGTGGCTTCTGTCTCACTGTCTCATCCAAGGTCTCATCCGCCAACCTGAGGTTTACCCAAGTGGGTTTGAATCCACTGTGCAAACAGAAATCCATAAAGCCCCTCACGAGAGGCCTTGCTGAAGAGCGTAAGACACAGCGTCTACACCACTGCCTGGCCTGTGAGCTCCCTAATGCTCTCAGAGAAGTTTTTAAGTTCCCGAGCAAAGATTGTCCTCAGAAAGCCCAACCCCTGCTTCAAAACCCTGCTCTTCTCAGATGTCAGCTTTGAAAGAAATTGTCATAGCATTTCCGTTTCTTTCTTGATTGCGTTCACCCAGCTCCCCCAGCCCTCAGCACGCATCGGTCCCTCTCTAATTTACCCAGGGCCATCCTCAGAGCCCGCTCCCCTTTCTTATTTCAACATCGCCCCCGTTGGTGCTTTCCTTTCCGAGCGTTCACATGAGAGAGTCATGGTGTTTCTCAATCCTCCGCCTGCGATCCGAGCCCAAGATGGGGCAGGGATGGGGGAGGGATGTAAGGAGGAAAGCACCCGGGTCTCACTGGACGGCCTGGGGTCCTGGCTGCTGTGAGAGTGAACCCCTGTGGGTGTGTGGCTGGGGTGTGACAGTGCATGTTGATGGTGTGCATGTGCTCATGTGTGTGCCTACATTTGTGAGTGTGTATGTGTGTAAGGCAGTGTGAGTGGATGTGTGTGCCTGTGTGCCAGTCCATGTATGTATGTGTGTATGTGTGAAACAGTCTCAGTGTGTGTGTGTGTGTAAAACAGGGTGTGTGTTGGCCTCTGTGTGTGTGTGACTGTGTGTGTATGTGTGTGAGATGGAGTGTATGTGTATATGTGTGTCTCTGTGTGTGAGGCAGTGTGAGTGTATGTTTGTGTGCCTGTTCGTGTATGTAGGTGTGTATGCGTGTGAGACAGTGTGAGTGTGTGTTTGTAAGACAGAGTGAGTGTGTGCATATTGGCCTATGCATGTGTATGTGTGTAAGGCAGTATATGTGTCTGTCCATGTATGTATGTGTGTATGTGTGTGAGACAGTGTGAGTGTGTGTGTGTAAGACACAGTGTGTGTGTGTTGGCCTATGCTTGTGTATGAGGCAGTGTGTGTGTCTGTTCACATACGTATGTGTATGAGACAGTGTGTGTGTCAGCCTATGTGTTTGTGTGTGTGTGTGTCTGTGTGCCTGTCCGTGTACGTGTGTGTATGTGAGACAATGTGAGTGTGTGTGTGGAGAGGATCAGACACCAGCTTTGGGGAGGCCGGGTCCAGTCGGCTGGGACCAGAGGTCTCAAGAGGCCTGTGGTGAGCAGGCTGGGTGGGGGGCTGGGGGCAGGTAAGGAGGTGGGGGGGGGTGTGGGAAGGTGAGGGGGTGTGGGGAGGTGGGGGGGTGAGGAGGGCCCCGGAGCGTCCTGAGGTGCAGACCTCCTCCCCCCGCCCCCCGGCTGCAGCAGGGAACCACTGCACATAGACCCCCCCCACCAGTGGTCAGGAATCTGGCCTCCACGTGTCCACATTCTGCTCTTCGCCGCCCTCCAACCCTGCCTGGAGCTCCGACTTTCTCACGTGTGAAATGGGGCCACTACCAACTGCAAATTGGGCACAAGCTACAGGAGGACTGGATGAGACGGAAAATGCCTGGCACAGGGCTTTGCTGGGGAGAAGTGCTTTACCATCAGTGAGAGCTGCTCTCTACAGAGCTCTCGGTGTGTATCACCCCTTTGCATCACGTATACAATGTCTGTAACTGCAAATCAGTGCCTGTCTCTATTTTTCTTCAAAATTGAAGAAATAATATTTTATTGAGATATAATTTATTTTTAAAAAATTTTTACTGAAGTATAGTTCATTTAAAAGTGTATCATTTTTAACTTTCCGCTCGCTCGTAGGTGGTCCTGGTGTGTTGGAAATGTTCAGCCTTGTGCGGACCTGACCTCTGTGCTCCCTGTGCTAAAACACTGCTTTGATCAACTTCTGGATGACTTGACTTATTGGCTTTGAATTGATCTATTGATTTTATAAAAGTCATTTTTCATGGTCACTGGGTCTGGATAAAGCAGTCAGTTTAGCTCTGGTTTGGCCAACGTCATCAATAATAGATGTTTTGCTGATTCTGTTGGGTGATTCATTTCCATGGCATAAACACAGGAAACCTCTGTCAATGTCATGGCGCTGGTATCTGTGCACAGAACCAGAGCCCCCGCCCCATCCAGCGGATCCTGTCCACCTGCACTCTTAATGTTTGGGAGTAGCTCCTTCTCATTGCTTCATCTCAGGAAGGGCCCCCAACCAACCACCCTCCCGAGGGCAGAGGCCTGCGGGGCTGGGGTCAGCAGAGCCCAGGGCGACGTGGCCACCCTCCCTGCCTGCAGCTCCTTCCACGCCCCTCGGCCCAGTGACCGGCTGAGTAAGCGCCCTTCTGGCAGGCCAGCACCTCGTTGAGAAACAGTGGAAATGAGGTCATCAGCAGTGGAGATTCACTTCCTCTGCACATTTGCAGCCAAGCAGGAAAAAAAGAAAAGAGCTACACGTTAAGCCCGAGGGTGTCGGAAGGCCATCATGATTTTTATTCTTGCTAACAAAGCCCAGAGCACACGTGCCTCACAGATGTGCAGAGCGACACACATGCACACACCAGCCGCAGGACACCTGCTGTCCTAGCTCTGTCCACCCAGAATCCGCTGTCCAGCCAGGTTCCCGGAAGTATGGCCACGAGGAGACAATGCCTCCGGGTCTCAGGTCCAGGAGCTGGTGGAATTTTGTGCTTCTAAAGCCTTTAGTCCCAAATCTCAAGGGTTTGTTTTTGTTTTTTTTTTTTAAACTTTTCAGTTTATATTAGAGTAGAACCAATTAAAGTCTGCAGGAGGGCATGGCAACCCACTTTGGTATTCTGGCCTGGGGAATTCAATGCACTGAGCAGCCTCATGGGCTACAGTCCATAGGGTCGCAAAGAGTCAGACAGGACTGCAGCGACTGAGCAGGCATAGCCAATGAACAAGGTTGTCATAGTTTCAGGCAGACAGCAAAGCGACTCAACCGTACATATACATCTATCCAGTCTTCCCTAAACCCCCCTCCCTTCCAGGCTGCCACATAACACTGAGCAGAGTTCCCTGTGCTGCCCAGCAGGTCCTTGTTGGTCATCCATCTTGAATACAGCAGTGTGTACATGTCCATCCCAAACTCCTGAACTATCCCTTCCCCCCGTTCCTTCCCTCTTGGCAAACCCTAAGTCCGTTCTCTAAGTCTGTACCACATCTCGAGGTTCTGTGCACAGCTCCTGCCAGGGGTGGCGGGGCTGGGAGCTTCATGCCAACGCGGCATGTACTTTGGGGAAATGAAAGTTGGCCTCCAAGAATCAAAAAATAGGAAATGAATCTAGCTGGCTGCGTGGGTTCTTCACCCCTTCACACCCTGGGTGCTGCCCCCGGGTACTGTCTAGACCCTCCCGTGCGGCTGCGAGACCAGTTGTCCTGTGTCTGGCACGTGTTTTCTGTGAGGCAGACCGGTGTCTGGGAACCACAGCTAGGAAACACACGAACAAGGGTCTGATTTCCCTCCTGGCCCCCAGCACTGAACAGTTTCAGCTGAAAGGAAGAACAGCACTTTCTTTCTCATGACATTTTGAGGGTGAAAATGTCTCCTGGAGGCACTTCCTCACAAGGAGGATCTCCAGTCCTGAAATGCTGACCCACGTGAATCCCATTTAAAGCTCTCGCTGCCCCCAAAGTTCCTGTACTGACATCTTCTATTTCCCCCTTTCTCACAGCTCTAGTCTTCTCCATGGAAAAGAAAGCTACTTCTCTTAATAATTAATTACGGGAGCTATTTAAGGCATTTGGAGCTCTAATCAGAAACCTCAGCCTTATCACTTTTTGCCAAAGTGAGCTCCATTATTAGTTGATTTCCACTGGTCTGAAACTTAAAGAAAACCTGATGAAATATTCCTCTGAGCCTGAATTTAAGCTCTGTAACAATTTTTGACTCTGCAAAAAAAAAAAAAAGTCCCTTAATAATTATATAGGGAGTTGCTAATAGTTCACACCCTCACATTCCCGAAATTCCTATGCAAATTACATAAACGGAGCCCAAGTGCAGTTGCAGAATTGAATATGCAGGCTTTATTATCATGCTCATCTCCCCTGGACTCAGGGAAGACTCTGGTTCATTCTTGCTTCAGAGATTCTGACTATGGCCATGTCCAATCCCAGGATGGAGAGTGTATGGTTAGCTGTTTTGTGTCCAATCCCCTGCCCTCCAAACCTCCACTCCCTCCAGCTCCCCAAACCCTTGAAATCTTCTGGAAGAAAAGTACAGGCTGAAATCCATTCTTGAAGATGCTTAAAAAGGGTCAAGAGTTCTGGTTCACAAGATGTTTCTTAGATGTCTTACCTTTGTTTTGCAACATATTTGGGTATAGGATTGTGTCTAATTTTCACTCAGAGGGTGTTACAGAGAAGGAAAGCAAAGAGGTGAACTGAAATTTGTTTATTTTAATTAGAAAAAGATTCTTCATTTTCCAAGGCTTTGCCACAGCAGTGAATTTAATAGTATATAATTAACTCTAATGCGCTTATGATTTGATTTGCAAAAATTCTTTCAAGGTAGATATTTTGGGGGAAAAGGGAAGTACAGGATTCCAGCCTGACCCTGGGCTTTGATTCTGATGATCCGCATGGTGGGAGGGATGAGGGGTACTGGTGAAGGCTGGCTGACACAAAGACTGGACCATGCCCTGTGTGGAATTCCTTAGGTGGGCTGAGGGATGGCCCCCCAGCAGGGGAGCCTGCAGGCACAGTGGCCCCCCAGCTTTGTCGAGTCTTCTCTGGGCTGCAGAGTTCAGAACCAGGTTCATACATGAACATGAGGATAGCCTAGGAGAAGAGACAGGGCACTGGTGAATCAGCTTCTGTCTCACCTGAACATCTTAGCAGGTCTCAGTAGGCAGAGAGCTGGGAAGGACGGCTGAGAAGGTCATCTCAGAGGGAAGCAAAAAGGGAGGCACCATCGAAGGCTCACCATGGACCAAGGCCTCTTCTGCAACGTGGAAGCGGATGTTGTGAGCCCACCTGGGCTGGACGGCCGGACAACTGGACAAAGGCACACATGTTTACTTCTAAAGGGGATCCAACAAGAGGCCAACTGGATGCAAGGCCGGGTGGAGGGCTTGCCTGGATAAAAGACACACCTGGGTTTGTTGGGAAAGAAAACTGGTCAATCTCTGTGATCTGCTTTCTCCAAATTTGCAAAATGTAGACACTTATGTCCTCCCTTCCTGGTCGCTGTGAGGATGGGACATTGCATGTGAGTGCCTCTTTGTGACCCCATGGACTGTAGCCGCCAGGCTTCTCTGTCCACAGGATTCTCCAGGCAAGAATACTGCAGTGGGTTGCCATTTCCTCCTCCAGGGGATTTTCCTGACCCGGAGATCAAATGCACATTGGCAGGCAGGTTCTATACCACTGAACCACCTGGGAAGTCCACTCAACACACGGGTCTGTCATTAAGGTTTGATGCGTCCTGAAGAAGCTCCTCAGTCAAAGTTATCTTCCCCACTGACCTATATCGATGAATGAAATTCCAGCCACCACTCGGTAGAGAGGTTGTATCCTTTGAAGGCTCCTGTTTAAACACAAACCATACTCCAGGTGCTGGAGAGAAGGCACTGGGAAAGAAACCCACTCCCAGATGGAAACACCTTTGTTTGAACTGAGAGTATCAGGTTAACCAGTCGGTTAATGAGCAGGGCTCCGACAGTTGGAAAAATGGCAGATGGGTTTGGAGGGGTGGAGTGAGAATGGCGCTAGGGGACGAGGGAAGAATCCTGACGCCAGAGGGCTGACCGGCTGGCCGATGGCTTAGGGTATAGAGGGCCCAGAAGGGAGCTGGAATTGGAAGATGGTGGCTGGGGGAGGGCCCAGTAGGGGAGGGGCTTAAGGAGTAAATTACCAAGATTTCAATGTTGTGAGACTCAGGATGCATTTATTTTTAAATAGTAAATAGTTGCTTTCAACTGATATGCTCAGTTCAGTTCAGTTCAGTCGCTCAGTCTTGTCCGACTCTTTGCGACCCCATGGACTGCAGCACGCTAGGCCTCCCTGTCCATTACCAACTCCCAGAGTTTACTCAAACTCATGTCCATTGAGTTGGTGATGCCATCCAACCATCCCATTCTCTGTCGTCCCCTTTTCCTCCTGCCTTCAATCTTTCTCAGCATCAGAGTCTTTTCAAATGAATCAACACTTTGCATGAGGTGGCCAAAGTATTGGAGTTTCAGCTTCAGCATCAGTCCTTCCAATGAACACCCAGGACTGATTTCCTTTAGGATGGACTGGTTGGATCTCCTTGCAGTCCAAGGGATTCTCAAGAGTCTTCTCCAACACCACAATTCAAAAGCATCAATTCTTTGGCACTCAGCTTTCTTTATAGTCCAACTCTCTCATCCATACATGACCACTGGAAAAACCATAGCCTTGACTAGACGGACCTTTGTTGGCAAAGTAATGTCTCTACTTTTTAATATGCTATCTTGGTTGGTCATAACTTTTCTTCCAAGGAGCAAGATATGCTCAGTATACTGTTACTCAAACTCTGATGTTTCTCCAGATGAAGAACCTTTAAATTTAAAGTGATGGGTCCACGTGTTAACCTGGAAAAAGTCCAACATATATACTATCTGTGTCAAAGGACTCTAGAAACTTGGGGAAAAACAGCTTGGTAACTGTTGCTGGGGTCCTGTGGAGGGAGGGCACTTACTTTTAATCTCTAGGGTATCATGGGAAAGGGTTTCTTCCTAACCCCTCAGCAGTGCCCTGAGACCCCTAAATACACCATGCAGTGACGGAGGCCCTCAGGCTCAGAGCACGTGCTGTGTCTGCGTCGTGGGGACCACTCCTTATCCGACCTTCGAGCGTGTTCTTTCTGTACGCGAGGCGCTGTGCTGCGATGCCAAATTATCCTCTGAGGGGACACCCAATGAGTCTTCCCAGTCAGAGGATCCATTTTTTTTGTTGTTGTAAAGGAAACTTCTTCCTGTGTCTCCTACTACTTCCTAAATGAGGGCTAACAGAAAAGCTGCCAGGTGACTTGAAACTGTCTTTCTCAAACCTCAGCCTTGTGACTTCGGGGGCGGATATTGCTCTGATGAATGGGGTGGAGGGCTTCTGGGTCCACAGCATGCCTGGTACTAGCAGGACCCTCGCCAGCTGTGAGAGCCACAAATGCCTCCATCGGTCTCTCTGGGGTGGAGGGAAACTGCTCCTGGTTGACAACCACTGACCTACAAAGGAGAAGGTATCACCTCACATGATAAGGGGTCCATCCGGAGAGAGCACAGAGGTTCACGGAAGCCCCCAGGGTCCCCGGCTCCTCCTGAGCCTCGCCCACCATTTCCACCCGCGGCTTTTATCCCGACTGCGGCAGGACGGCCATGTTGCCCTGGGCTCAGGAAGGAAAGAGGTGACCGGTAAAGAGCTGCCCTGGTCCTTTCGACAGCCCTCCCCAAGGAACTGTACTTGCACTTCCTTTGCTGGGTGTCACAGCCACTTCCAGATCAAGGGACTTGTGGAGAGAGAAGTAATTCTCACTGGCCATGTTGCCACTTCAGTCAGAAGCGAGGGTTCTGTCACTAAGTGAGAGGGGTTGAGTTGAGTACCCCGAGGCCCCCTTCGCTAAGTTAAGCCCGGAGCACTAAGGCCTCACTTGACCAAAGAGTCAACTCATCCTTTTCTTTTTTTCATGTAAAACTGATTGAAAACAGACCCATCGCAGATGCGTTGGTGTTCAGCTGCCAAGTCGTGTTGATTCTTTGCGACCCCATGGACTGCAGCACGCCAGGCCTCCCTGTCCCTCACTATCTCCAAGTTTGAAAAAGAAAGTGAAAGTCACTCAGTCGTGTCCAACTCTTTGCAACCCCATGGACTATACAGTCCATGGAATTCTCCAGACCAGAATACTGAAGTATGTAGCCTTTCCTGTCTCCAAGGGATCTTCACAAGCCAGGGATCGAACCCAGGTCTCCCGCATTGCATTGGATTGACCTAATTGGATTCTTTACCAGCTGAGCTATCGGGGAAGCCATCTCCAAGTTTGCCCGAGTTCAAATCCATTGAATTGATGATGCCATCTAACCATCTAACCATCTCACCCTCTTCTCCTTTTGCCTTCGATCTTTCCCAGCATGAGGTCCTTGGGTCGTCCTTAATCTGACGTGGCCAGGGTCCTTATAAAAAAGAACGTTTGGAAACAAAAGTCAAGTGAATATGGAGGCAGAGATCACAGTGGCGATGCTATGAGCCCAGGTCACAAAGACAGCCGGCAAACCACCTGGACCTTGTCCAGGGGCCTGGACCAGATGCTCCGACTCATTCACAGGACTAGGTCCATCAGGTAGCTCAGCTGGTAAAGAATCCTCCTGCAATGCGGGAGACCTGGGTTCGATCTGGGGGTTTGGAAGATCCCCTGGACAAGGGAAAGGTTACCCACTCTAGTATTCTGGCCTGGAGAATTCCATGGATGGTATAATCCATGGGGTTGCAAAGAGTCTGCCACACTGAGCAGCTTTCACTTTTCACTTTCAGGCCTTCCAGGATAATCTGGGGAAATCTTCCCATCTCAAGACCCTTACCTTTATTATATCAGCAAAATCCTTTCTGCCACATGTGGTCACAACGTCATAGGTTCTGAGAATCAGGGCATGGACGTCCTTGAGGGAATGCTCTGTCTACCAATTTCCCAAAAAATATCCTTTCTTAATAAATAAATTCAGAAATATTGGGTTTAAGTAAAAGTTAAATAGGTTCTTTATTGTACAAATTTTTGGATTTTTTAAAATGTACTAATGTACATTATAGAACCCCAAAGAGAAATTTAATATGTAGTATTTCCTGATCTTATTTGACCAAAGATTCTACTCATCCTCCGCCCCCCAACATTTCGGGATAAAGTGGGAAAAAAAGTCTCAGGAAACATGCTTTGGCCAAGCGGGGAAGAAGGCCCTGTAAAAGTTTCGGGGTGTCACCGCAATAGATGGTAGGGGCTCCTGCCCTGAGCTCTGTGTCCGCAGCCACCACTTGCTGCTGAGTGAGTGACAGAGCCCTGGGAGGAGGAATGCCTCATTTAGGATCTGAAATTTCATCTTGGGAAATAGCCGAGTAGGACCCGCCTGACCTCACCTCTACCCTCTGCGGCAGTGGAGAGGCCAGCCTTCACTCACCCTTCACTCAGCAGGGGATATGGGCAGCCTTCTGCTGGGGACCCCTGCTGTTCCCCCTCCCCTGCCCACACTCACCAGCTCTGCCTGCGGGCCAGCCCTCTGGGCTCGGATCATCAACAGCTGTCTCCCCAGAATATCCCTCCAAGCCGCCCTCAACTAGATACATTTCCGGAAGGTCGCTCAAAGGCGGGCTCTAGGCAGGAGGGCACAGCCCACTGAGTCACCAGGTGAGGCTGCCGGAGAAAGAGCCTAGGGTCTCGGGTTTGGGGCGGTGGCGTGGGCGGGCTTCTCTGCACACGTGCTACGTGCACGCTAAGTCAGTTCGGTTTTGTCCGACCGTGTGTGATCCCATGGACTGCAGCCCGCCAGGCTCCTCTGTCGATGGGGTTCTCCAGGCAACAATACTGGAGAGGGTTGCCATGCCCTCCTCCAGGGGATCTCCCCCACCCAGGGTTTGAACCCTTGTCTCTCACATCTCCTGCACTGGCAGGCGGGTTCTTTACCACAAGTGCCACATGGGGAGCCCTTCCTCTCCATGGATGGGTTAACTGATGGGATTTATGCCAGCTAAGGGCTGGGAGGTGGCTCTGCAGTGCTTATTAATTAGAATGTGACTGGACCGCTTCACGGTGCTCCCTCTGGGTATGGTCCACTCCTGCCCTGAGCCCCTGAGATTTTAAAGCCAGGAAACACATTTTCCGAAGGTGTCTGTGTCCCCCTCCTCCCCTGCGCCCTCCCCTCGACGGGCTTTGCGGGCAGAAGCCCGGGACAAGGCGGCCCTTCAGCTGGAGCTGCTCCACCGTCAAGGGCTCAGCAGGCCTGTTTAGAGCTCCAGCTGGGGACTCTGATTCCGAGGTTGCGTTCAAGGACCACATTAACGAGTACTCGGAGGAAAGCTCTCGCAAAGCTTTTGAACTCATAACCGCTTGGTCGTGTTACGAGCTTCCAGTGTGCTAATGTTCAGAAAATAAAAATATTCCAAGAGGCGGTGTGCCAGGCCTTCGCCCACCAGAAGCTTCTCCTGGGTGCTGACCCCACGCCTGTTCCCACGTCGAGGGGCAGGGAGAACGATGCTGGGGACCCTTTCCTCCGTGAGCTCCCTGGGCTGTGTCCCTGAGAACCATGTAGACGATGACAACCCCCTGGGTCTCTCCGAGGTCAAAGGGCACCATTGTGGGCACTGGGGCCGGGGTGGGGGGGGGGGCGGGGCGGGTCTTCCCTGTCCCCAGAGACTGCGGAGTGAAACCAATCCAGGGGGTTTGCATTCTTTCTGCCCTTCCACCTCAAGCTTTCCATCCGTCAGCTGCATGATGTCAGCTCTTATTTTTAGGAAGCTTTGGATGTGACATGTTCAACGTGCCGCTGAGACCTGGGTGTTGGCACGGCGCGGCCGAGGGGTGCCGACTCTCGGGGAGCCCTGGGCGGGGTCGCCAGCCTCCAGGAGGACGGAGAGGGGGCGTGGGGTGGGGGTGACCCTGACTCAAGGCCTCCCCACCCCCCTCCCTCCTCCCACCTGCAGAGGCCTGTCCTCTCTGGTCCTCCTGGAGGCCAGGCTTTGGCCATGGAGGCGCCCGGCATGCTGGGGGCCACGTCTGCAGTGTTAGGTCCCAAGAAAGGCACAGCAAGGACGTCTGAGCTGCCTCGAGCTCCAGACTCACGGCTGCTGAGAGTCGCCACCAGCCCGTCTCTCGTGTTCCCAGACCTGCAACCCCAGAGGATGAGTCCTCCAGTCTGAGGTGCAGAGCAGAGCCGGGAGGGCCGCTCAGAGCCCGGGGACATCCGCGTCCCAGCATCAGTGTAGCCTCCGTGTCAGCAAACCTGAAATGGTTTCAAGACCCCCTAACATCCGACCCCCTATTCCCACATTTGCACAATCTTGCTTCATGGATGCAGAAAGCTCCATCACCAGTGTGTCAGTTTTTGGTGTAAGACCTAACTCTGATCCTATCCCATCACGCACTGATCCTGCCTCCTGCTTCATGCTGGGGTCCATTCTGAAGAGGGCTGGGGAGCAGGGAGGGGACCCAGGGAGAGGAGGACTTCTGGTGAGGGTGGGAATGGGAACCCAGAGCAGCGTGTTGTGGGAGGGGCCAAAGGCAGACTCTGCTTGTTACGGTTCAGAGGTCTGCCCAGAAGTCAGATGGAAGCCCTAAGCACCAGTGCTGTGAGGGCTGCTTTATCAGAATAGGATCTTCGCAGGTGTCATGGAGTCGAGGCCATTAGGGTGGCGCTAAACCTGTCCAGGGCTTCCCAGGTGGCGGGAATGGTGAAGAATCCACCTGCCGGTACAGGAGATGCAACAGACGAGGGTTCGAACCCTGGGTCAGGAAGGGCTCTCTGAATAATAATGAGAATAATCTCATCCTCAGGAACAGAATTACGGCACCAAACTGTAGACTGTTATGGCTCTTGACGACAATTACTAAATTCTCTCCAAAAATAATAAATTTGTACTTAATCTAAAATTCTGTATGTTCCTAGTTGACAGTAGTTTTACCAGCATCTCCATTATTATAATCATATTTGATGTTTGCATTGCTTGCTACTTTTATTCATTATTTGGCTGTGTCAGGCCTTCGTTACTGCTTGTAGGATCTTTCATCACAGTGCCTGGACTCTCTAGTTGTGGCATTTGGGCTTAGCTTGCTCCATGAAATATGGGATCTCAGTTTCCTGACCAGCGTTCTTCCCTTTCATTGGAAGGCAGATTCTTAACCACTGGACCACCAGGGAAGTCCCACTTTCTACTTCTTTACTAGTGAGTTTAGTGTGTAAACGTTTTTTTTTTTTTTTTTTTAATTTTTTAATATCTAGCATTCATGGAGCTCACCAATTAATTTTTATTTCCATTTCTGTAAACTGTGAACTCTTCTGACCACTTTCTAGGGATCCTTCTATCCCTTGGATAACAAGGAGATCCAACCAGTCCATCCTAAAGGAGATCAGTCCTGAATATTCACTAGAAGGACTGATGCTGAAGCTGAAACTCCAATACTTTGGCCACTTGATGCGAATAACTGACTCATTGGAAAAGACCCTGATGCTGAGAAAGACTGAAGGCAGGAAGACAAGGGGACAACAGAGGATGAGATGGTTGGATGGCATCACGGACTCAATGGACATGGATTTGAGCAAACTCTGGGAGATAGTGGAGGACAGGGAAGCCTGGCATGCTGCAGTCCATGGGGTCGCAAAGAGTTGGACACAACTGAGTGACTGAACTGAACTGAGCTATATGACTGAAGATTTAAGGGCCCTTTATGTATTTTTCCTTTTGAATCTCTGTCATTTGTCACCAAAATAATTACTGTGACCACATTATTATTATTTGCTGTTTGTTACCGTCATTTGTTGTTACTATGTGCTGAGTGACTTCATTATCACAACCTTTTAAGGAAGTATTACCCCCATTTTATAGTTGGGAAAATAAGTGTCTCTGACACTTACATAGTTTAGGCAACCTCACAGAGCTAGGAAATGCCAGCCCTGACCCCAGGCAATCCCTACAGCCCTACAATCCTCATGATATTCTTTGTACAACTTCTACCTATCTTAGTGTCTTCCAGTTATTTGGGTTTTAAAACACCATCACAGTTTTTAATTCCATATAATCAAGTATGTCCATATTGTCTTAAATGTTTTGTTTGCCTGTAATCATAATTGCACTGAGTACACGTGTTGACTTTACTTGATACGAGGATTTAGTGAGCCCCAGTGACAAGTGCCCATCCTTATTTTATAGAGGGATTTTGACATCCCACCTGTCACTTGAAGCGGATCTTTTTGTTACATAGAATGTTTTGATGTAGAGGCATTTTTTCCATAACTCACATCTATGCATCTTCATTTTAAATTTGCAGGTAATAATATCATTTTCCAGATAAGAGAAGAAAAAAGAAGCCTTAGATAGTTGTACCGGCTTCCCCTGTGGTTCATTGGTAAAGAATCCACCTGCCAATGCAGGAGACACAGGGGATGTGGGTTCAATCCCCAGGTCAGGAAGATCCCCTGGAGGAGGGCATGGCAACCCACCCCAGTCTTCTTGCCTGGAGAATCCCATGGACAGAGGAGCCTGGTGGGCTGTAGTCCGTGGGGTCACAAAGAGTCAGACACCACTTAGCCACTAAACAAGAGCAACAAACAGTTGTGCTTTGGCCCAAGAGCACAAGTGAGAGAAATCTGAAGACTCAGGGGTGATTCTCGCTCTGTGTCCTGCTGAGGCCATTGCCAAAGCCAGCCATGAGAAGCCGGGCCCTGAGTGCAGGGCCAGTGCACTGGGATGACCCTGCGGGGTGGGGTGGGGAGGGAGGCGGGAGGGGGTTCAGGATGGGGGACACGTGCAACCGTGGCTGATTCATGTCAATATATGGCAGAACCACTACAATATTGTCAAGTAATTAGCCTCCAATTAAAAAAAAAAAAGAGAGCCGCGCCCTCGAGCCCCTGCTCCAGGCCAAGCCTCAGTCACTGCTGTTCAGAGGGCGAGTTCAGGGTCCTCTCGGCAATGTCTGACACAAACCCCGAGACTCTGGAGCAGGCTGTCTGGGCCCTGGGGTGCTGGCTCCCCTGCGGCCCCGTGAACCGCCCCGGGTGCTGCCCGATGCTGGCGGCCGGCCCAGCTCTGCTCCGCAGCCCTGGAGCCGGTGGGCCCTGCCAGCCCCAAGGTCTGAGAACCACGGCTCCTCAGCCAGTCTCCGAGGCGACAGAGGAATTCCTGAGCCCCTGGTGCCGTCGCTCAGGGATACAGACCCTCCGGCGTCCACATCTCCTGTCACCGCAGCTGAGGCCGCTGGGAGAGGTTCCATCAGTGGAGGCGCTGCTCAGAGAACCGGGTCCTGTTCACACAAGGGTCCTGAGGCCGGACCCTGAGCTCCTGATGGGTGGTTGATCCTCCCCCTGTATGGAGGACCCTGACACTTCCCACACGGCCTCTGCCGTGTGCGGTCGAGCTTTGATGTCCTCCTGCAGTGCTGGGACCATGAGCTGGGGCTGGCCTTTTACCTCCGCTGTTGCCTTTGCCGACTTACAGGCCTCCCGCGCCTGTCTGTCCAGGCCGGTCGTCTCTCGGCGGTGCTGACCTCCAGGCAGCTCGGCTCTGTCAACACCACGCCCTGCAGGTCCTGCACGCTCAGCCAGCCCCTGCTGCCGACAGAGCACAGAGCCAAGTTCACTTTGTTCTGGTCCGTAGTTTATTCTGCAGTTAACATACCCGTTGCTGCTGCTGCTAAGTCGCTTCAGTCGTGTCCAGCTCTGTGCGATCCTATAGATGGAAGCCAACCAGGCTTCCCTGTCCCTGGGATTCTCCAGGCAAGAACACTGGAGTGGGTTGCCATTTCCTTCTCCAATGCATGAAAGTGAAAAGTGAAAGTGAAGTCGCTCAGCCGTGTCCGACTCTTAGTGACCCCATGGACTGCAGCCTACCAGGCTCGGCCGCCCATGGGATTTTCCAAGCAAGAGTACTGGAGTGGGGTGCCATTGCTTTCTCCGAACATACCCGTACCTCCCATATATGATCATGGTGATGTGGATCAGTTTTTAGGAATGGGTGAAAACAGGCTGTGTTCACTTCCCAAGGCACTGTTATGAAGTACCATAACCTGGGGGTCTGAAAACAACAGAAATCTGTTCTCCCGTCATTCTAGTCATCAGGAGCCTGTAATCAAGGTGTGGGCAAGGACCCTGCTCTGTCCAGAGAGAATGGACATTTATTGACATCCTTCTGCCAACGAATAAAGATGCAAATTTGATATTTTGGAAGAGAATTCAGTAATCGTTGACAAGAGCCATGATATTGTACAGTTTGGTGCCGTAATTCTGTTCCTGAGAATGAGATTATTCAAGTTAAGAGAAAGCTAGATTTATAATGTTGGAGACGACTCTTGAGAGTCCCTTGGACTGCAAGGAGATCCAAGCAGTCCATCCTAAAGGAGATCAGTCCTGGGTGTTCATTGGAAGGACTGATGTTGAAGCTGAAACTCCAATACTGAGGCTACCTGATGCGAAGAGCTGACTCATTGGAAAAGACCCTGATGCTGGGAAAGATTGAGGGAAGGAAGAGAAGGGGGCGACAGAGGATGAGATGGTTGGATGACATCATCAACTCAATGGACATGAGTTTGGGTGGACTCCGGGAGTTGGTGATGGACAGGGAGGCTTGGCGTGCTGCGGTTCATGGGGTCGCAAAGAGTCGGGCACTACTGAGTGACTGAACTGATGCAGGTAAGATTATAAGAATTTAAAAAATCCAAAAATTCAGCCACAGAGTTACTTTGTCATAGACTAATAATTCTGTAACATATTATGTGGTGATTAAAAACAACTGTATTATGGTCAAGAAGCAACAGTTAGAACTGGACATGGAGTGACAGACTGGTTCAAAATTGGGAAAAGAGTACATCAAGACTGTATATTGTCACCCCACTTATTTAACTTATATGCAGAGTACATCATGCAAAATGCCAGGCTGGATGAAGCACAAGCTGGAATCAAGATTGCCAGGAAAAATATCAATAACCTCAGATACACAGGTGACACCACACTTATGGCATAAAATGAAGAACTAAAGAACCATTTGGTGAAGGTGAAAGAGGAGAATGAAATGTTGACTTAAAACTCAACATTCAAAAAACAAGGATCATGGCATCTGGTCCCATCACTTCATGGCAAATGATGGGGGAAATATGGAAACAGTAACAGACTTTATTTTCTTGGACTCCAAAATCACTGAGGTCAGTGACTGCAGCCATGAAATTAAAAGACGCTTGAACTTGGAAGAAAGGCTATGATCAACCTAGATAGCATATTAAAAAGCAGAGACATTACCTTACTGACAAAGGTCCATATAATCAAAGCTATAGTTTTTCTACTAGTGATGTACTGGATGTGAAAGCTGGACCATAAAGAAGGCGGAATGCTGAAGAACTGATGCTTTTGAACTCTGATGTTGAAGAAGACTCTTGGAAGTCCCTTGGACAGCAAGGAGATCAAACCAGTTAGGCCTAAAGGAAATCAACCCTGAATATTAATTGGAAGGACTGATGCTGAAGCTGAAACTCCAATACTCTGGCCACCTGATGTGAAGAGACAACTCACTGGAAAAGACCCTGAGGGCAAGAGGAGAAGGGTGCAACAGAGGATGAGATGGTTGGATGGCATTATCAACTCAATGGACATGGGTTTGAGCAGGCTCCAGGGGATAGTGAAGGACAAGGAAGCCTGGCATGCTGTGGTCCATGGGGTTGCAAAGAGTCAGACATGATTGAGTAACTGAACAACAACAAAAATTACAGAGAATTTGAAAAATAAGGTGCATGTGAAATAATGTTCAGTTCAGTTGAGTTCAGTCACTCAGTCATGTCCGACTCTTTGAGACCCCATGAATCGCAGCATGCCAGGCCTCCCTGTCCATCACCAACTCCCGGAGTTCACTCAGACTCATGTCCATCGAATCAGTGATGCCTTCCAGCCATCTCATCCTCTGTCGTCCCCTTCTCCTCCTGCCCCCAATCCCTCCCAGCTTCAGAGTCTTTTCCAATGAGTCAACTCTTCGCATGAGGTGGCCAAAGTCCTGGAGTTTCAGCTTTAGCATCATTCCTTCCAAAGAAATCCCAGGGCTGATCTCCTTCAGAATGGACTGGTTGGATCTCCTTGCAGTCCAAGGGACTCTCAAGAGTCTTCTCCAACACCACAGTTCAAAAGCATCCATTCTTCGGCACTCAGCCTTCTTCACAGTCCAACTCTCATGTCCATACATGACCACAGGAAAAACCATAGCCTTGACTAGACGAACCTTTGTTGGCAAAGTAATGTCTCTGCTTTTGAATATGCTATCTAGGTTGGTCGTAACTTTCCTTCCAAGGAGTAAGCATCTTTTAATTTCATGGCTGCAGTCAAAAGTAGGAGACAATATATTGAGGTAATTGCAAATATGCATCACTGACTCGATGGACGTGAGTCTGAGTGAACTCCGGGAGTTGGTGATGGACAGGGAGGCCTGGCGTGCTGCGATTCATGGGGTCGCAAAGAGTCGGACACGACTGAGCGACTGATCTGATCTGATCTGATATAAATATACATGGATGCAGATGAAAGGAAGCTATAAGAAATGCAATTCATTTTATATTGATAAAGGTGTTTGGATATAATTTTCTGTATATTGTTTTATTAGTAAATGCATTGAAATATTTATAACTATCCTCATTTTTCCACATTACATGTTATGAATCAATAACTCCTCATGATTCATTTTGTATTGACCAATAATCAGGATATAAAAACCCAATTCAGGGATTCAGTTAAGAGAAGCTGTGTCCTTTTGGGGCATTTCCTGACTCAGTCGAGAAATATTGACTGAGCACATGTACATGTCTCTCTAAAGAAAACTTTACTCCTCAAGAGTGACGCTTGGTTCCCCGACACTCTCTTTCCTATAAGATCTCCAAACTTTTATTTATTTATTTATCATCATTATTTTCTTTTGGCTGCCTTGGGTCTTTGTTGTGACATTTGGGCTTTATTTAGTTGCAAGCACAAGGGTTTAATTGCCCCGAGGGATGTGGGATCTTAGTTAAAAAACCAGAGATTGAACCCACATTACCTGCCCTGGAAGGCGGGTTCTTAACCATTGAACAAAACCACTGGGGAAGTCCCAGAATGCCAACCCTTCAATCAGCTAAATCATTCTCTATTACACTTACTCCTCAAAACAGCTTCAATAATCACTAGGAAAGTCACTTGGGAAAAGCAGCAATTAACTACAAGAATATTATACATGCCGGAACTAGCCCAATAGAAATGTTCGGTCATTCACCTGTTCTGTGGTCTTGGAGGAACCCTCTGAGTTTTACAAATGACAAAAACACGCTGTCAAAGCTTCGGCTCAGGCCCTGTGTTTGCATGCGAAGAGCAGCTATATCAGGCTCTGGGCTCTCATTACACAGGCTGGAAGCTTTGTTCTCAGAACTCACGCTGGCATCAAAAGGACTCAACACAAATACAGCAGTAGGTCTGCAGTGGCTGAGCTGAAACCACAGCTGCACGCCCCTCGTCATGTGAGAACTCCAGGCTTTTTCTGGGTCTGGAACGCCTGCGGGCCACGCCTTCCGCCCGCCTGTCCTGCCCCTGGAATCCCGTCTGTTTTCACCATCCTCTTTCTGCCCATCATGGTCAGACCACCCCACTCCCCGTGGTCTCGGGGCAGCGGTTTACACACTTACTCTGGTGATCTTCGTGTGGCCAGGGCCTGTGTGTCCTCTCCTAACTGAACTGTGTCCATCTCACGGTGGCTGAGTGTCTGGCCCACAGGCCCTTAGGGAACCTTAACGTGAGGTCTATGGGGAGACTTGTGGAGTCTAGGAGGTCCCCGAAATCGTGGGCAGTGGGAGTGCACATCGGAGGGCAGACAGGTGAAGGCCTCGAAATGGATCCCTTGCTTCTGTCCCTTGAAGGCCCCCGTGGTTCCAGCCAGTCCTAGAGGCCCCTCGCCCCTCAAAGGCGGTGGGTTAGTAGTCTCCAGCAGGTAACCTCTCGGCCTGAGGGGCGCACGGGGAAGCTGGCCGGACCTCCCTGGGAAAGGGCTTCCTCACTAGTGAGGGGTGAGAGGGGGCCGTCCCAGGATCCACACGTGCCTGCAGCAGACCCCGCCCTCTGGGGACCCCAGGCAGCTTATGTGAAGGAGGCAGTGCTGGGAGTTGGGGGCACCTGGGGCCCGCAGGTGTGACTGAGCACAGCCTTCACTGGCCCTGAAGAGTTGACTCTTCACTTGCGACGTGAGACAATATGCGTTCTATTTCTTTTTTAAAAAAATTGATTTATTTTAGTTGGAGGCTAATTACTTTACAATATTGTAGTGGTTTTTGCCATACATTGACATGAATCAGCCATGGGTGCACATGTGTCCTCCATCCTGAACCCCCGTCCCACTTCCCTCCCCATCCCATCCCTCTGGGTTGTCCCAGAGCACCAGCTTTGAGTGCCCTGCTTCATGCATCGAACTTGGACTGGTGATCTGTTTCACATACGGTAATACACGTTTCAATGCTATTCTCTCAAATCATCCCACCTTCGCCTTCTCCCACAGAATCCAAAACTCTGATTCTTAAAAGTGCAAGCATTAGTCATTCAGTCGTGTCCGACTCTTTGCAACCCCATGGACTGCAGCCCGCTGGGCTCCTCTGTCCATGGAAATCCCCAGGTAAGGATACTGGAGTGGTTTTCCCTTCTCTTCTCCAGGGGATCTTCCCCACCCAGGGATCAAACCCGGGTCTCCTGCATTGCAAGCAGACTCTGCACCATCTGAGCCACCAGGGAAGCCCGACTACTTCTTGAGGCGCTTTTAATTGAATTTTTTATAGCGGATACCCCTGCCAGGATGCAGCAGTTCTCATCGGATGAAGATAAGAATTTCTCCCCTCCTCTCCCGAGGTTCAGGGTCTCTGTAGAAGGTGCTCACAGATGTTGACTGATTCACTGATGGACAGACTCAAATGCCTCTGAGTAGCCCAGGCGCCATGGAAATTTGCCGGGGCCAGTTTGGAGGAGGCTGTACTGATGGCCTGTGTGCAGTTCCCAGGGGCAAGCCCGCCACTCATACTGCGCGGTGGTGGGAGAGAGAACGTGGAAGGCCCACGGGTCGGGGTGCAGCCCTGAGGGGTGCCAGAGGGAGGACCCAGTGGGCTGCTGGCCGGACACCATTAGGTGCCCCTTGCCGAGAGCATGTGGAGCAAACTGGGTTGAACTTGGGCTCCCCTGGCTGACCTGCGGTGTTGAGAAGGATTCTGAAGCTGTGTCCAAATTCAGCCTCCACTATTCCTTAAGTCTCCCAGGGACCTGAAGAGAGGCAGTCGGTTCAGTGCTGTCCTGCAGTTATGTCCTCCCTGTCGGGGTCTGGTTCTTGCTTTGGGGTCAGGAAATTTGGGGAGCCCCCCCGGAAGCAGGGCTCTCCAGAGTGGGTTCACATAGCTCTCGAGGAAGGCCTTCATCCCTTTGAAAAGTACAAGTTGCTCAGTCGTGTCCGACTCTTTGTGACCCATGGACTATACAATCCATGGAATTCTCCAGGCCGGAATACTGGAGTGGGTAGCCTTTCCTTTCTCCAGGGAATCTTCCTAACCCAGGAGTTGAACCTGGGCCTCCTGCACTGCAGGCAGATTCTTTACCAGCTGAGCCACCAGGGAAGGCCCTCATCCCTCAGACATACTTTTTTCTTCACAAACCATCCCACTCTGAGCCACCCCCTGTCTTGCAGATCGCAGGTGGAGGTGCTGTTTTCAGGCCCAAACCAATACACCAGCCCCGGGTGTATGTCAGTTCCTGTAACAGCCCCCTCCTCAGACCACGGTGCTCAGACTCCGCTGGGTCCCTTCAGAGCCCTCGGCCTGGGGAAGCCCCGTCCAGTCGCCTTTGCTGGGACTGGTGCGGGGCTCTCCCCGCGGCCGCTGGGCTGTCCGGGGCCCGTCTGTCTGGTGAGTCTCCAGGGCCGGGTCTCCTGATGGAGGACCAAGGGATGCTTGCGCCCATGTTGTCCCAACTCTGGTTCGGCCACGTCTCCCTCAGTCCCAGCGCGCTGGGGGCGTGCCCTCTGCTCGCCTGGGCGCCATCGAAGTGTAAGGGGCGCCAGGTTAGTCCCGTCCACGCGCAAGGGGCGCGGTGCAGGCTCTGAGGGGCTCCCCCTGGTCACCCAGGGAAGGACAGGGCAGGGGCTCCTGGCGGGGCGGCATAGACAAGGAGCTGGACAGGACGTGGGCCCAGGAGCCTCAACGCGCAGCTCAGGGTGTGCTCTTCTCTGGGGCGGAGGGTGTCAAGGATGGCCTTCCAGCACGGAAGGGACAGGACGGAAGTCAGATTGGTGACCTGTGTGGCCGCGGGGGCGAGAGGGAGCAAAGAGAGGCCCGGGGGCGGAGGGTCGGGGGGTGCCATCGGAGGGTGTCAGGCTTGGGTCGCCACCGAGGACGCTGGGGGGACCCCCAACCCCTCTCTTCCCTCCCCGTGGGGTGGGGCGGGGTACGTGACCAGGACGCGCGTCCCCGGGCGCGGGGACCTGCGCCTCCCTCGCCCGCCCCGTCGAGTGATGGATCGTGTCTCCAGCGCCCGGATCGGGGAGCTGGGGGTGCGGGGCGCCTGACGGACCTGCTTGAAGTGAAGCAGCTGCACGCCTGGCTCAGGGGAGGTGGCCGAAGGACATGACCTTCCTCCCGGCCTTTCTTTTGGGAAAGGAAGTCTTTGGAAGTTTGCAGCAACTGAATAAATCTTGTCACCGTGATAAGCAGGGTCCCGTGTCGCCCGCGAGGCGGAGAGAGCGCCACACTTCCTGCGATTGTTCCCGTTTACTGCATTTCAGCGTTTGAGCCCCCCCAAGCCCCGATCCCGGGGAGCCTGGGCGGAAGCGGCGGCCAGGGCCTCCGCGGGGTGCGGGGATCGTGGCCTGGTTATTCCCGGAGCGTTTTGGAGCCGCCGCGCCCGCGGCTCGGGTTTCGGGCCCGGCCTCCGGGCCGCGTGACGCAGGGCGAGGCGGCTCATTATAGTAATAGACCCCGCTCTGCCCGCGGGCGGCCTCCAGGGGCGGGACCGGCTGGCTCAGCACCCCTCCCGGTGCCTCCGGGGCGGCGCTGGAGGGGGTCAGGGGTGGGAGACGAGAGGGGGAGGGGGAGGGGACGAGGGAGAGGGAGCGGGCTCGGGGGGAGGCGGCTCATTATAGTAATATACCCCGCGCTCAGCCCGTGGGCGGCCCTCCCAGGGCGCGGGACCCGCTGGCTTAGCACTCAGCACCCCTCTCGGTGCCTCCGCGGCGGGTAGTGGGAGAAGGAGGGGGGGACGGGGGCGTAGAAGGGGGAGGGGAAGGAAGGGGGAGAAGGGGGAGGCGGGAGGAGGGGGCGGGTATAGGGGAGGGGAGAGAAGGAAGGGAAAGGGGTTGGAGGGGAGGCAAGGGGGAGGGGGAGGGGGGAAGAGAGAGAAATGGGGGAGGGGTGCGGGGGGAGAGGGAGGGGAGAGAAGTGGGGTGCGGGGGACGGGGGAAGGGGAGCGGGGAGGGGGAGGCCCAAGGGGGAGGGGGCCAGAGGTGAGGGAGAGGCCGGGGGGAGCGGGAGGAGAGAAGTGGGGGGAGGGGGAGGGAAGGGGGAGGGAAGCAGGGGGAGGGGGAGGGGAGCTGGAATGGGGGAGGGGGAGGCCCAGGTCCCCCGGCTTCAAGCCCCCCGCCCCCGGAGCGCAGTCCCCCGCCCTGCGCGGCTCCGGAGCAGAAGTGACTCACGAGGAGCCTGACTCACGAGCCCCGCGGGCGGGCTAGCCCGGCGGGTCGCGCAGTGCGGGGAAGAATGTTCTCGCCAGGAAAGCTGTTTATAAGATGGAACCTGGTGCCCTTGAAATAGAAGCTCCTGGCACGGAGCGGGCTGGCGGCCCCCCGCCACCCAGGCCCTGCGTTTGCGCTTTTGACTTCGGAGCTTCAGCCCTTCCTCCTGGTCTGGGACGCTGCAGGGCCGTGACTGCGGCCCCAAAGCCCCGCCGCAGGCCGGGGCGCCCCTCCGGGGCTGGGGCAGAGTGTGAGGCCCGGCGTGAGCAGCGCTGGCCCCGGCCTCTGGCGCTCCCGGCCTGCGGGCCTCCCGGCTCGCAGGAGCAGGACCCGGCCTCTGCCTGCATCTTCGCCCCGCATTCTGCCTGCACCCGAATCCCCCATCTACAAGGACACCTGTGACGCGGGGTGAGCGCCAGCCTGCTCCCGCATCACCTCCTCCTGGTTACCTCTGCAGCCGTCCTCTTTCCCAATAAGGTCAGGTCCTGAGATCTAAAGGCTAGGACCTCAGCCGATGAATTTTGGAGGGAACACACTCTAACTGACAACCGATGTGGTGCATATCGTTGTAGAAATTTAGAAAATAGGTGCAAAAAATGTCACATTTCTATGGCTCAGAGATCACTGCTGTGACTATCTTAGAGCATTTCCTTCTGAAAAAAAAAACTTAGACAAAATGAATATGCTGTTTTGTATATTTATCTAATGAGCTCTTCCTAATTCACTGAATTTCTTCTCATCTAATACCTAGTCTGAACTTCCTGGGTGGCTCAGTGATAAAGAATCTGTCTGCCAATGCATGAGATGAAATTCCTGGGGTTGGGAAGATGCCCTGGAGAAGGAAATGGCAACCCACTCCAGGATTCTTGCCTGGAGAATCCTGTGGACAGAGGAGCCTGGCAGGCTATAGTCCCTGGGGTGGCAAAGAGTTGGACACGACCAAGCACGTGTGCGCGCGCGCGCACACACACACACACACACACACACACACAATACCTAGTCTATGTTCAAATGGTGAGTTATTTACAGTAATTTTGTTCAAACCAGTAACCAAGCCATGGCCATTTGCTTTTACTGGTTGTTAATGTTCCTTCAGTTCAGTTCAGTTCAGTTGCTCAGTCGTGTCCAACTCTGCAACCCCATGAATCGCAGCACGCCAGGCCTCCCTGTCCATCACCAACTCCCGGAGTTCACTCAGGCTCACATCCATCAAGTCAGTGATGCCATCCAGCCATCTCATCCTCTGTCATCCCCTTCTCCTCCTGCCCCCAATCCCTCCCAGCATCAGAGTCTTTTCCAATGAGTCAACTCTTCGCATGAGGTGGCCAAAGTACTGGAGTTTCAGCTTTAGCATCATTCCTTCCAAAGAAATCCCAGGGCTGATCTCCTTCAGAATGGACTAGTTGGATCTCCTTGTAGTCCAAGGGACAACGTTCCTCAGGTCTCTTTAATCCATAACTGTCCATTTTTCATGGCATCAACTTATTTTGGCTGATTATGCTGCATAATAGTTGCCTCCTGGATTTGTTCAGTTGCCTCCTTGTGAAGTTGTTAACTCACTCCTCTGTGTCCTGTGTTGCCTCTGAAATGCGGCTATTAGAACCCTGATGGACTCAGCCAAACATTTTTGGATGGAAAACATTATAGGTACTTCTAAATGTCTCCCAGCAGATGACATGGAACATCTGGTCAACCCAGGTCAGGTCAGGCATTACCAGGCATGAGGGTGGTGCTTGGGGGTTCCTACGCTGTGTGGGAAGGCATATCTGATGACTCTGAGGTTTTTGCAACTTGAAAATTTCTGGTAGTTGAGAGAGGAACCCTTGCTCTCTGGTGGCAGCTGGTGCAGGGAGAGGAAGTGTGGTGGGCCCACAGAGCCATCCTCATCGCTGCCCTTTGGGGAGTTCACCAATCTCAAGACTTCCATTTCTAAGAAGGCCTGCCCTGACTCAGGGTGATGGGGGTGTGCTTTCCCACCAGACCAGGGCCCCATGCTGGTCCACACCTCTTCCTGTGGTATGTGGGGGGGACGGGGGCGGGGCTGGCTGGATTCCAGTATCCCTCCCAGATCATTCCAGAAGGACCACTGCCCTTTCTCTCCAGCATTTTACAGTTTTTTAAAGAGAAGCAATTTACAATGAAACATAGATTTTTTGTGTATATTGGCTGGTCTTTTGACACATTCATACACTTGTTAACCTCTGTTAAGATATAGACCATTTCCATCACCCATAAAGTTCCCCATAAAGTGCCCCTTTCCAGTTACTCCTGGTCCAGTCAGAGGTAACTACTGTTTCCGCTTTTCCTGCTTTAGATTATTTTGCCTATTCTAGACTTTCACAGCCAAAGAATTGATGCTTTCGAGTTGTGGTGCTGGAGAAGACTCTTGAGAGTTCCTTGAGAAGATCAAACCAATTAATCTTAAAGGAAATCAACTCTGAATGTTCATTGGAAGGACTGATGGTGAAGCTCCAACACTTTGGCCACCTGATGCAGAGAGCTGATTAGTTGAAAAAGACCCTGATGCTGGGAAAGATTGAGGGCAGGAGGAGAATAGGGTGACAGAGGATAAGACGGTTAGATAGCATCACTGACTCAATGGACGAAAGTTTGAGCAAACTTCAGGACATAGTGAAGGACACAGGAGGCTGGCGTGCTGCAGTCTATGGAGTGGCCAAGAGTCAGATACGACTTAGTGACTGAACAACAGCAAGACTCTCACATACATGGAATCAACTGCATGTTCTCTTCTCTTCCGCGTGGTGTTGGGCTTCATCCACCGCTGTGCGGGTGTCAGCCCTTTACTGCCTCCTCCGAGCAGTGCTGTATTGTACAGACTGCAGTTAGTCCATCCATTCTCCTGTGGATGGACGTGTGGGCTGTTTCCAGTTCTCTCTTATGATAAATAAAGCTCTGTGAACATTCATGTGCAAGTAACTGAGTACACACAAGTGTTCATTTCTCTTGGGTAGATATCCAGGAGTGAAATTAATGAGTCATGGTTGCAGTGGGCATAGCATTTCCCCTCCTACCAACAGTGGAAGGGAGTGCTGGCATCATCAGACCTCTATTTTTTGCAGTCTGGTGGCTCTGCTCTGACGTGTCAGTGTGGCTCCAGTTTGTATTTCCCCAATGGTTTATGATAATGAGAACTTCTTTTGAGTTCTTACTGGCCATTGATAGAGATACGTTTTTGACCACAGCTTTTAAAAACTGATATGTGTTTCTCTTCCTTAATAAGCACTATAACTTGTTAAACAGGCATTTACCACATGAATTGAATTTTTTGCTCATCTTTCAGTGACGATTATCAAAGATAGATGGATAGGAATTGATCTTTGACAAGGAGCAAAGTCGTGTGTTTTCATCCAGTTATTCCGAATTCCCACTCTCTGGGTTTCTGGCCAGTGCTGGGTGTATGATGCTCTTTCTTTCTATTTTTTTTGGCCACACTGTGTGGCTCATAGGCTCTTGGTTCCCTGAGCAGGGGTTGAACCTGCACCGTCTGCACGGGAAGTGAAGAGTCTTAACCACTGGGCCTCCAGAGAAGTCTCTGTATGATGTTCTTGAAGAGAGTTCTGATACATCATAGGACTGAGAGGACCCCTCTGCCCGGAAGCTCACACAGGTGTGTTGGGGGAGGGAGCAGAAGTGCAGAGACTGCTGCTGAGAAGAGGGAGGAAATGACGCACAGCCTCGAGAGATGGATTCTTGCCTCCTGGAGAATCGTGGCACCAGAGAACTTTCTTTCAGTTTCAGGTAGAATCTTATTCTTTCGATGGAGAGCATCATTTGTTAGCCCCCTTGGCAGAGGTTCCTTGGAGCCAGAGAACAGCTCCGAGCCCCCAGGAAGCTCAGGCCCTGGTGCAGCCCAGCACGGCCCTTGTCACCTCCCTGCCCAGTCGTGATGGAGACGCGGAAGCCAACCTCAGTTCCATTTTCTCGGCTTCTTTTCCTCCTTCTGCCCGTGCTGCACCTGTTCCCGGCTCATTAGTGGCTCACTGTGGGAGGACTTTGCTGAAACACCCAGGACTGTCCCCGCGGACTTTAGGAGAGGCCCCAGGGCAGGAAAAGGAGAAGAAAAACAGGAAAAGAAGCTGGGATGGGAAAGGGAGTGGGGGAAGCCGGGGAACTGAGAGTCGCTGTGGAGTGTTCCAGCTGCAGCCCTGCGCTGCCTGGAGGGTCGTGAGAAAGGGAGACCGAGGACCCCGCATCCACTGGGACTCCACTCCACCTGTAAGCGCTGGATTAGAACACGTGGGGGCGAAAACTAAATGATCAGCAACGGCCGGGTGTTAGGAAGATAGTCTAGAACCCAGAGGGCTGTCCTGAAGCCCGCCTTGTCTTCCCTGTGTTGGGGGGTGGGGGGGCCGGTCACGTTATAAAAGTTTCCGCCCCCGCTTCTGTGATGGGCTCAAGCCGCCCTCTGTTCCTGTAGAATAGGGTGCCTTCTTCCGCCTCACCTGACCTGGAAACTGCCCCCAAAGCGGCCGTTTCCGATATGCTAAGACGTGTCATAGAAAAGAGGTTGGAGAATCCAGGGACCACGCAGAGGGGCGTGGGTAGATGGCGCCGAGAGGATGGTGCTGCTCGGGGTGTGCCCGCCCGGAGCCAGGAAGGATTAGAGGGGCGAGGAGGGAGCCCGCGGGGCAGGAGAGCGCGGCTCCGGGGAGACAAAGCCTCTTTGCGCGCCCGCCCCGGCGGACAGGGGCTGTGGGAAAGTGTCGGAGCCCCGGGCCGCCCCAGGCCTTTGAGCCGCGGTGAAAGCGGCCTTGGCGGGGGGCCGCGGGCTGGCACGGAGGCGCTCTCCCAGGCCCCGGGCACAACCTTGGGCCAGGGCCCACTTCCCCCGAGAGGAGCTTGAGCGGCCTCACGGAGGGGGACTAGCTCCCCGGCCTCTGCAGGGTGGCCCAGAGCCCTGGCGAGATAACTGTGCCCCCGCTTTATTCAGTAGCCTGGGAGCACGGGATAGGGTCCCAGAGTCCGGTATCGAAGGGACTTGAGATCAAAGGTCGAGCTCTATGACCCCACTTCACAGAAGGGGAAACGGAGGCCCAGGGGCTTCCGTTTTGTGGCCAGAGCTCCTGGTGGAGGAGCTGAAACGTTGGTCCCCGGGGTCCCTGCTCAGGGCGGCCCTGCCTGCGGCCTGGAAGGGGGAGGACGGAGGAGGGATGGAAGGGGGAGGACGGAGGAGGGATGGAAGGCAGGCTGTGACCCCGGCAGGGTGCGTCTAGGCCTGAGCTCTGCGGGAGCCCTGGGCACGCTGGCATCTGGGGCAGGTGGAGGGGCAGCAGGACCGGAGGCAAAGTGAGGCATCAGAGGGGGCTGTGGAGACCTCCTCACCTCTGTGCTCTGACCTTTGCATAAACTTCTTCACAGCTTTCCCGGCTTCTGGAAGATTTTAATTGTATCCCACGGACTCAGAACAGGAGGGTTGCCGGGGGCTGGGGAGTTTCTGTGGGCCAACCTCCCACCGGGTATGGGAACCCACTCTGGACCCGCCCTCGTCGTCTCTGAACCCCTCCCCCCTTTTTTAAATTGAATTATAATGAACATGCAAAAGCATATTAGTTTCAGGTATACAACACAGTGATTTAACACTTTTCTACATTATGAAGTGATCACCACAGTAAGACCAGTTACCATCCATCACCACACATGTTACAATATCACTGACTCTATTCCTTGTGTGGTACTTGACATCCTGTGACTGATTTCTCTTATAGCTGGGAGTCTGTTCCTCTAAAGAGCCTTCTTTAATCCATCCCTTCTCTGTAACTGTGAGTCTTCCCGTTTTGTTTTCTTTTTCAGATCCCACATATAGGTGAAATTACATGGCATTTATTTTTCTCTGACTTATTTCACTTGGTATAATGCTCTCCAGACCCATCTCTGTTGCTGCAAATGACAAGGTGTCATTCTTTTTTATAGCTGAGGAATACTGTTGTATATGTAAATCGCAACGTCTTTATCCATCCATGATCCGTGGACACCTGGGTTGCTTCCAAATCTTGGCTATGCTGGAAGGTTCTGAAGAGAAGGGGGCAGAGGCAACCCCGAGTCAGGGAAGACCATGGGTGTGGACCCGGCTGTGCAGAGCAGGCCTGGCGTCCTCCACACGCTCCTGGCAGCCGAGTTGAGGTTGTGGCAGGAAGGGGTGGGGGGAAGATTGTGGTTCTCAGGAAAGCGGAAGTGTTGGTCCAACCACTGACTGTGCCTGGGGCTCTAAGACCAGGAGGGACTGGAAGTTCCCTGGAGAAGCGCGTGATGTAAGGACGTGGAGGCGCAGAGAAGGTGACACGATGCGGCCGGGAGGAGGGCTGGGAGGTGTGTGTGTGTTTGTGCACACAGGGAGGACACATGTCTTTGCAGGGCAGTGGCACAGAGTGGACATTTTCACAAATAAAATGCTGAAGAAACACGTTAGTGCCGCAGAGTCTGTGCCCACTGTGGCTGCAAATATACGCTGTCTGGACTCCTATAGTAACACCCAAAATCACTTCCCAGGTGTGAAGCGTGGGGAGATGAGGTTTAGCCTCGGTCTTTTCAGCCAGAAGTAAACAGGCTTCTCCCTGAGTAGCATCTCTGTCTGTTCAGGGATACGGGTCCCACATCGCATTGAAAACCACATTGCATCCCAGAAACACAGGGCTGGCGGGCGTGCTCTGGATGGACACCTGCTCTGAGATGGGTGTGTCTGGGATTTCAGTGCACAGATGTGTACACAAATTATTTGTTCTGTGTTTACATCTACCCTCGTAATTCTGGAGGTCTTCCATTGAAAGATTAAGTCTCAGGCACAGTTTTAAATGACTGTCACAAGATACCTCATTTAATCCTCTCAGTACCCTCAGAAGTAGTCTTTCAAGTGGGGAAACAGGCTCAGAAATAGTCTTGGAAGGTCAACACCATCTAGAGGGAGGTAGTGACCTGTAAGTTAAACCTTGGCCTTGGCTCAGGTGGTAAAGAATCCACTGCAATGCAGGAGACCCAGGTTCGATCCCTGGGTTGGGAAGACTCTCCTGGAGAAGGGAATGGCAACCCGCTCCAGCATTCTTGCCTGGGAAATCCCATGAACAGAGGAGCCTGGTGGGCTACAGTCCTTGGGGTCACAAAGAGTCAGACAGGACTGAGTGACTAACACACTCTGACCTGAATCAAAGTTGAATGCCGACTCGCTGTGTTGGCAACTCTCTCCCGCCCCACACCCCTCCCTAGACATAATTTTAATGGTTAGATTGGAATCGGATCTCCTTCTTTTCAAGTCAGTCTAGACTCCTTGTACACCCACCCAGGAGACCTTCCTTTTTTAACCATAGCCCAGCAGTGTCGCAAAGCCCCTGAGATCCTGTCCTGCTTGTTAGGATTCAGATTTTACGTCCTTTGGGGAAAAGTACACTCTCTGCTCTTCCAAGAGAGTGGTGGGTATGACTCCCGTGTTCACACACGTTATGCCGTTGAGGTCCACGATACCCCCTCGAGTAGGGGGAGCCTCATGGGGGCTCCTCTCGCTGGGGGACAGGAGGCCCTCTCTGGGCTGTAACTGCTTTGTAGGTTCTGATAGATTTTCCAGAGAAAGACGTTATTCAGCCAGAACTCTGACCTCTTGTGAGGCGCTGTGGTATTTGTCAGCTATGTGGCCTTTGCTTAGCGGTGACGTTATTAGCTAGCCCGGCAAGACCAGAAGGCTCCATCTATTACCTCTCAGTAAGGCATTTTCATCAGTTTCAATGTTTGGGTCATTTTTGTTGTGAAGGGAAAATCACTTCAGCAGGTTTATTCCTCACTCAGCAAACAAAGATCCACCAAATATATCACATTTAAGGCAGAGATGGTCACAGTTCAGGAATGTTTTGCAGTCGAGTTCCTTCTAAACTGAAAACATTCTTTCAATACGGAGGATACCTATGAGAATTGTAAAAATCCTACCCACATAGTCCCCCCTCTTGAATGGAGCCTACTGAAGGGTTATTAAACTTTTACCTTTTTGTCAATAAAGTTCTTCATGGGACGTTTTTCTTGCTGCATTTTAATGCAGTGTTTGCTGCCCAGATGTACGAGGGAGGAGACAAAAAGGCCATTTAAAGTCCTGGCTCTAGAATAGCCCTATTATGCATTTAATTGAATCAAGTGACACCCATGGGCTGTGCTGTGTGGGGACATAGTTTCAGCTGTAGGTGGCTGTCACCAACCCACAGAGCCTTAAACCTGGGCCACAGACACAACGTTGATTTCGAATCTTACTTCAGTGAGGGTGTCTACTAAGGAAAATTACACACGCAGTGTTTTATAACAACAGCTGAGCCTAATTCTCTGAGTTTTGAGCAGTTCATGAGAAACTTTCCTTTTTGTATTAATATAAATGATTCCATTAAAAAAAGTTTCAAATGTAAAGATGACACTACATTGAATATTTGGAAGTGTTTTCTTGAACAGTGAGACTTTTTAAGCTCCCCCCGCCCCACCCCCGATAATACTTGAAGCCCGCTCAGCAGAGAAGCGGCGCCCTGTGCCCACCTTCCAGAAGGTCCCCCTGCCCTCAGGCCCTGCACCAGCCCATTCCCTGGGGGACCTGAAGGGCAGCTGGCCAGGCCGGGGCCTGGTCACCCGTTTCCTCCAGGTGTCCAGGAAGGCCCCAGATCCCAATGGGAATGGAGCCCATGGGCATAAACAGGTGCCCCGGAGCCCCTGGGGCCGGCCAGGCTGAGAGCGCCTCCACCTTCGCAGCTGCGGCGACCTGAGCTGCGGCTCCTCCCTGGGGCGTCTCCTGTCCGGCCGCAGGCTGGAGCGTGCTACCCGTCCCCACAGCCTCAGCCTCCATGGGGGCAGCCAGGAGACTGGGCTCTGACCCAGGTGTCCCCCAACACTGAACAGATCCAGATGAATGCTGGGGCCACAGTAGCCCCCAGCACCTCTTTCACTGGCTGACGCACAGAGAAACCTGCTGAACAGTCCCAGAAGTATCCGTCTCCCTCCTACCTCTAGGGGCTCCTGCTGCTTGCCTCCGCCCTCTGGCCTGGGAGAGCTCCTGTCCTGTGCTGCTTGGGTGTTCAGGTTCTGGGGGGACATGCCTGTGCTTCCGGTGCTGGAGGAGGAAAATAAAGTCCAGTTCCTCCGGCATGACAGTAACGCTGATTCACCAGGGGTTGTGGCCAGGGCACAGGCATGTCCCGGGTGTTTCAGCATAGGGGGCTGTATGCCTGTGCAATGGGTGGTGAGGCATGAAGGGTCAGAAAAATCAGGCTGGCCTCTCAGCTCTACCACTTCTAACTGCATGACCTGGGGCAAGTTATTTAACCTCAACTGCCTGATCCATAGAACATTGTGAGGACGAAAGTTTGTAAAGCTCTTAACACACTAAGCCTTCAATAAATTTCAGTTTTTCCCTTCTCTTCTGGAAAAAAAAAAAAACAAAAACGATAGGTTTTTACTATTGGCTTTGTAACTGATTGATTGAAACCGTATTTTTCTAAGGTACACGTATTATTCGTTCTCTAGACTTAGGACAATTTAGTTAGCTTCCCGACTAGGGTTGAAGCTTTCATATTATTCTTAAAAGCTACATTAAGTTAGTCCCCCGAAGAGCCCTCGTGCTTGGTTGAAAACAGCAAGAGTGGCCCAGCTTGAACACAGGCCCCTCACGGACCACCGACTTTCAGCCTCACCTTTGGGAAGAGAGGGAATCAACGTTAGGGCAGAGGCCTTGGTTCAGAACACTGGTTTCCAGACCTCGGGTCCTGGGGGCACTTGTTCAAACAGGGAAGCTGGACATCACCCTGGAGTGTCCGTTCAGTAGGTCTGCCCCAGGCCCGAGGAGCTGGACTCGTCTAGGCCCATGGTGAGGCTGCCGTTGCTGGACCAGGGAGCCCACTCTGAGAACCACCATGCTAGGGCCAGGGGGTGACTCTGGGGGTCAGCAGGGTCAGGACACTCAGGCTGCTTCCGTTCAGCCTCCTGCAGGACGTGGGTTTAAACAGACATCTGGGTCCATCTGTGCTCGATGTTCCCCACAGGGGACACCCCTATGACGGGAGGTGCTCCCAGTGACCTGTCTGGCTCCCCTGAGGGAACCCAGTGAGGACTCGGGAGTAGGAACCAGTGAGTCCAAGCCGCCTCTGAGACCACATGGAGGCCACTTGCTGTCTGAGAACAGCCAGACGGGCCCTGTGTTCCCCAGAGCCTCCGAGGACATTTAAAATACTTTCCTCTGCCTCGGTTTAAAAGGAGTAGTGCTTGCCTCTCCCAGGACGCAATCAGGGGGACAATTTTTTTAAAGAGCTACTTCCCTGGTGGCTCAGAAAGTAAAAGTGTCTGCCTACAATGCAGGAGACCTGGGTTCAACCCCTGGGTCGGGAAGATCCCCTAGAGGAGGGAATGGCAACCCATTCTGTATTCTTGCCTGGAGAATCCCATGGACAGAGGAGCCTGGCAGGCTACCATCCATGGGGTCGCAAAGACTCAGACACGACTGAACGACTTCATTGTTCGCTTTCCTCCCAGGACAGCAGAGTCTGTTCGTATTTTCCAGTCCGAGGTCTCCAGCGGGTCTCACTCGGCGCTGATCATTCCTCTTCCCCAAGGGTGACACTGGAGGAACCGTGGGTCCTCCTCCGCCAGGTGGGGCAGGGCCGCTGCCTCTCGGATAAGCTGGCTGCAGGGTGGAGCACCTGGTCTATAAAACTGCTTACTCACTGACCCACCCTGCTCCCTGGTGCTCACCTGCCCTTGGCATGCCCCCCAGCAAGGGGAACACGGGGCGCGGGGTGACAGAGCCATCATCCTTTTCTTACGGAAGCCCACACCCCGCAGACAGGCAAGCGAACACGTCCATCGTGTCCGGTACTCAGAGGGTTTGAGGCCAGTAAAGAAAACTAGGGACCAGGCAGCAGGACATGGAGGTGGAGGGAGTCTTTCAGGAGAGGGGCCCGCAGAGCACCTGGGGAAGCGCCTGCCAAACCACATGTGAGTCACAGTTGAGGTCAGTAGGGCTGACATCGGGGGAACACGGGGAGGGAGACGGGAGGGAGGAGACAGGTCAGGAGGGGCCAGGGGTTGGGAGGAGCACGGAGCGCAGTGGGAGTCTAGGGCTGTGAGCAGCTGGGTGATCCTATGGCATTTGGGCCCCAGGGGCCCTGGCTCCCGGGAGTGCGGAGGAAGCTGGTCGTCTGGGCGTGACGGCCGAGTGGACGGGGCTGGAAGGAAGGTGTTAGGGGTCGTGGTCAGACCTGGGAGCAGCTTGGCAGACAGGCTGCGTCAGGACCCAGGAAGATGTGTCAGGAAGAATTCTGGGGTTTCCAGCTGAGGAAGGGGTGACGCGAGTGCCCGCTGCCTAAGCTGGAGCACGTGGAGGGGGGCACATCAGGGTGGGAGGACGAGGACTGAGGGTACAGGGAACCGGGGGTTTGGTCTCGGAAGCCTTTGGACATCCAGGCGGAGCATCCTGTGCGAATTTAGGGAGGTCGGGACTAAACTGGGGAATTGGGGGCTTACAGACGGCATCCGGAGCCCAGGGGCTGGAGGCGATGGAGGCCGGACCCCGGGCCCAGGACGGTCAGGGGTCAGGAAGAGGCACAGCTGGCATGGAGGGACCCGGAGCCGCGGGTCTGAGCACCCACCAGCCCCTCAACCTTTAAGGGAACTCGCCCCGTCTCCCTGGCCACTGTCACCAGGTGGGGACACAGCACACACTCTCTTTTCCCGCTTTTAATGGGGGCGCTGCCGTCTCTTACTGGATGGAACTGGGTTTACCTTGGAACGTAGCAGTGCTGAAGCCCAGGTCCGCTGGCACATCCACGGGATCGGAACACCCAAAGTTGCCCTGAAATCACCATGGAAATGCTGCGGGCCGCCTGCACTTATCTGAGTGGAGGGGGCGGCACCTACAATAGACTGAAGGCACGATGAGGAGCTACTTCTCAGCACTTTCTATGTGAAAAAAGAAACCAACGTAATACATTTGTTAGACTTACCACACACAGGAAGAGAACAAATCCTTTCAGTCAGATTGAAATTTACAGGAATTTGGCAAAGGAAAAACAAAGTATCCAAATACCTTAAAAATATTCCCACCAGAGGAGGCAAAAAAAATCAACCCCTGAAATAGAGAAAGGCTAATGAACCGACTTGCAGAGCTCCTTCCGCCCCATGTCTGTCTACATCCTTCACGGGTGATGGGAGAGCCGGCTGGTGGCCAAAGAACTTGTCCGGAGAGGCAGACTGCACCAGAGGTGAGATCCAAGCAGACAGCTTCATGCAAGCAGAAGTAATAGAGTCCTTCCTTCCCCAGGAGCCCATGCCGAGCTGTATCATGGTGGTTACGGCTCCTATGTTCCCCTTTAACATCAGCTTCAGCACAAACTGTTGCTGTTGATGGGGTTTCCCAGAAGCAAAGCCCAACTGGTGCTCTGGATCTCCATTCAGCTTCCACATGCTCACACTTTGAAGCCGGCAAATCAGATTCCACACCAATATGTATTTTTCTGCAGCAAAGTGTTCTTGATTAAGCCAAGTACTACTATTTTTTTTTCCCCTGCTGCAGAGCAGAGAGGATGCTTAGAGTATTTTTTGAATTGTTATTAAGTCGCTAAGTGGTGTCCAATTCTTTGTGACCCCATGAACTGCAGCACGCCAGGCTTCCCTGCCCTTCACTGTCTCTCTTTTGGGCAAACTCATGTCCATTGAGTCGGTGATGCCATCCAACCATCTCATCCTCTGTCATCCCCTTCTCTTCCTGCCCTCAATCTTTCCCAAGGGTCTTTTCCAATGAGTCAGTTCTTCTCATGAGGTGGCCAAAATATTGGAGCTTCAGCTTCAGCATCAGTCCTTCCCATGAATATTCAGGACTGATCTCCTTTAGGATGGACTGGTTGGATCTCCTTGCAGTCCAAGGGACTCTCAAGAGTCTTCTCTAGCACCACAACTCAAAAGCATCAGTTCTTTGGCGCTCAGCTTTCTTTATAGTCCAACTCTCACATCCATACATGACTCCTGGAAAAACCATAACTTTGACTATTCAGACCTTTGTTGGCAAAGTGATGTCTCAGCTTTTTAACACACTGTCTAGTTTCGTCACAGCTTTCCTTCCAAGGAGCAAGCATCTTTTAATTCCATGGCTGCACTCACCATCAGCAGTGATTCTGGAGTCCAAGAAAATAAAATCTGTCACTGCTTCCACACTCTCCCCATCTATTTGCCATGAAGTGATGGGACCAGATGCATTAAGACACCCCGATTACAAATAAGCCTAGTAGAGTGGTTGGCAGTTCCCACTTCAAAATGGACTTTCGTCCTCTGCTCATTATCAGGGCAAGGAAATGCTGAGTCCAGCGCACAGAGTAACCAGGATATTTAACTCACTTCCAGTATCTTATTATTGGAATAAACAAAATATCTCTTATTTTAAAAGAAAGAAAAAAAGGGGCTGGAGCTCAGGAAAGCCCTTCCTCCTGGATCTTATAAAGAGGGTGGTTTTGTGAGAGCCTCTTGGGGACTGAGTGGGGTGAGGGGGCAGCTGGGGTTGGTCACCACACGAGTGGCCTTTCCTGGCTGGGGCACTGCGGGTCTGCAGGCTGTGTGTTGGGGCAGAGCCTGCCAGACCCCGAATATTTGAATTGTGGACACGGATTGTCTTGGTGTGACTGGAAGGAAGCATGGTCATTTCTAGCTTAGGTCTCGAAGTTTCTTGTTTTCGAAAGAGAACTTTCGAAAACTGGTCCACTGGTACATTTCTAGAAGAGGGATGCTTTCCTGGGTAGAATTGTTTTGAAAGCATTTGAGGTTTTCTGACTCCACTTTAAATCCCATCAGAGTAGGAATTTATGATTAGAAAAATGTTCACGGAATATTTCCCCAGGTTTATTACTTCTTTCAAAGCAGTCTTAGAGCTTCCCAGCTTCTGCTTATAGAAGGCCAGTGATGAATGTCTCAGAATAGCCCAAGAAGTAAGCGATGTGGTGGGTATTGAAGTAGGAGCACTTCCTTTTGGCTTCTCTAAATGACAGTGTTCTGGGACGTCCCTCCTCCTGCACCAGAACATCTCCTGTTTCTAGACTGCCTGTAGGCAAACCTTGAAAAAACTTGAGGCTTGTTTACATAAGAAAACTTCAGCTTTGAAGACCATATTCTCCAAGCATGCAACCATTTCGCAGAATTTTCCAACTGTGAATTTCTGTCTGATGTTTCCAGATAGAATTGGGCCGTAAAATGATGCGCTGTTCCTACAGTTTGGCGAGAGGTGGGGCGGGTGGGGAGGGCGGGGCGGTGGTGCCGGGGGTTGGTGGGGGAGCCTCCCTCGAAGATGAGGGTGTGCCCACGGAGGCGACTTGCAGGGGGCAGTGGGCTTGTGCGAACCCGACGTCTCTCTCAGCAGCTCCAGTGCTATAATAACCCAGACCGGCACATGTGAGGGGCCCTGGTCCGCTGGGGACCTCCCCTGCACCGCACGTGGCTCCACCCCTCTAGCCTCCAGGCTGTTTCCGATGGACAGGGATAAGTTGGGGAGGGAAAGAGCTCTCAGGTGGCAGCCTGGTTATCCTGCCAGCCTTGATGAAGCGTCCCTCTGGAAGGCGTCAGCGGGCCCGTGGATTGACTTCTTCCGAGAGGTGTGCTGTACCTCAGACACTTCTGCTCCGGCTTCCTCTTCCAGCTCCCGGTCTTCTGAATCGTCAGGAGGCCCAGGGTTCCACGCAGCGTTTTTCTTCAACAAATAGACTGTTAACCCATCTGAGAAGCAGCTGGGGTGCTCTGGGCTTCCCGCCTTCCACGTTCTTTGATGTTTGCGCAGACGTTGGAAGTCCTCGTTCTGGGCCTCCTCTGTCTCCTCAGTCCTGAGCATCTCTCCTCCAGCTGGGCTTAATTTCCCTTTCCTGGTGGGCTTCTCCCGTGTTCCCCGAGTTTAGCAGCCCGTTGAGGGCCTTTGCTCAGGGATTTCCGAGCTCTGAGCTCTGCCGTCTGCTCACGTGGTGTGAGATGCCTTCAGGCACCTGCCCACCTGGGCTGACCACGAGGTGGGGGGGGCACTTCCCGGGGTACCTGGGGCTCTCTCCCCCTTCACCTCCACCCACTCTCTTCCTCTGTGTGTCCCTACAGACAGGGAGGAAGCCACCGGGGGTCGAGATGACAGAAAAGGCAGCCATTCCTAGTTCTATACTAGTAAAACAATGCATTAAAAAAAAATCTCTGGAGAACACTGCCATATCTGTAGTTGCTTTGGTTTTCTGCAAAATTATTTTCTTATGACAAAGAGCTCACCATTGCTTTCTAGGAGGCACCATATCATCTGAGGATTTTCCCAATCATATATTGCTTTGCTGGGGTGGAAGCTGGTCATTTTTCATGTCTTGTTCCTTTACAGTAAAGACCAACAGGTGTAAGAAACTATGCTAAGTATTTCAGTAAGATCACCTCTAGTTCTTAGAACCTTCTTGTGGGTAGGAGTAATCTCCACGTTCAGTTCCCACAGCTGAGGAAACTGGAGACTCAGAGAAGTTAAATTACGTGCCCGAGGCGGCACAGCTAATAAGTGACAGAGAGCTGGGAAAGGAACCTCCGTGTTTTAATTTCACACCAGAATTAGGGCTCTGGGCTCAGAGGCTGGAAGGTCTCCTCGCTTCTACTCCATGTGTTTTCACGAGCAGGAGAGAGAGTGAGACCGTAGGCTGGTCCCCGAGTCCTGATGGAGCCGTGGAGGAAATTCTGGCAGGAACATTCAAAGGCAGTGACAGCGGGATCCTTCTGACTGACAGTATCAGGGACTTAGGGGTCACTTCAAACACATCGCTGATGCCAGGGAGACAGCTGCTGGGTACAGTGGAACACCATAGTTTGGAGAAAAACCTGTCTTAACCTCTCCATGACCGCTTCTAGCTCTGTCTTTTCCAAGTATTGATATTATACCCGAAAGCCAATTTGTCTTACCCGGTCATGCATCTCCATTTATCCTAAAAAAAAAAATGCTTCGGGAACTAGGTGGTAGCTACTCAGATGCTAGATTTCATATGCGGAGCCCGGCACCAAGGAAGATGAATACTGAACCAGTTTTCAAACTCGGGGTTTGCCTCTGGACACTTGTGTCTTCAATAATTACGGACAACCACCTGGGGGCCAGGGCTCACTTCCCCGGGGACACATTTCAATTCCTCCCTTCTGTGCAGGTGCTGCTTTCGCTGCAGACCGAGACCCTCCTGGCCCACACCGCCGGCAGCCACGGCAGCTCGCAGGCACATGGAATCGGGGTCCCTCACCCTGAAGCTTTCCGAGCTGAGCGTCCCGCACCTTGCAGGCCCTTGTCTGGGCACCTTACACTCACGCTTCTCTTTGGGCACCTTTTCGCTTTCTCAGTTGAATGAAGCAGTGCATGTGTTGTTTTTTTTTTGTTGTTGTTGTTGTTTTTAATCTCAATAAAATTCCCAAACGGTGCCGTCAGACTCAGCAAGAGGTGCTATGGGAACCCACCCAACCCACCAGCGGGAGGAGAACTGCGGAAGAAAAGGACTTGACTTGTTCCCAGGGGCGAGCGCTACGATGCACGTAAGTCATCTTGATGGAAGGCCCCAAACCGCCTGCTGGGTAGTGTGTTGTCCATTACACCGGGGTCCTGGGGTGCAGGAATGTCGGACCACGGGGGCCAAGGAAGCAAGCTAGCGTTTTAAAACAGTCGTGTGTGCCACGGGGCATTTCATACCTGACCCAACCCCCCTCCCCTGTGCCCCCCTCCCCCAGTATAAGCTGGGAAGCCCTGCAAATTCCGGTGGGCCAGAAGCATCAGTTATGTTTATAACCGAGGTTTGGAACGCGCTGGAAACTGTCCCCCTGTGATGGGGGCATAGATCCCACTGTTCTATCAAGTATCAAAGCACACTGTTCTACCCAGCTGCTGGGGAGGTGCTGCTGAACGGGCCCCCGGGTCCACGACCAACACCTATTAAGCAGTCGGCCTAAACACTCCCCTTCCAACCTCTGACATCACCCTCAGGGCAGGCAGACACAATTGCTGAATTGCGTACGAAAATCATAGTTTTATTGTCCATACAACCGAAGGTTTAACTCGGACTCCTGCTTTCTTTCCGAACTGGATAAAGAAGCGATTCTTCTCCTGGAACAAATAAGCACAGTACACTATTGTAATCTAAGAAACAGGCACTATTTATGTATGGGAAAGCCTTGCTCTCAACAGGGCTAACAATCCGAGGGCCCATGACCCGCTGTTTCAGCAGCTGTGGAAATGCTGAGCGGCCGAAGTTGCGGATAAGGAGATGCTAGCAGCGGCAGAGACGGGTGGTGGGGAGCACCCTGGGGAGCACCCCCTCCGCCCAAGCCCAGCTGCCTCCCTGCTAGTTCAGCAAGCACGACTCATAGGTGGGGACCATGTACTTGATGTTGATGAAGGCGTCTTCGCCGCCGTAGCGCTCGAAGGCCTCCAGTGTCTCCTGGATCAGGTCGCCAATGTTCTCCCGCTTCTGCTGGCTGTAGTCAATGCCATCCCCGGAGTTCACTGGTTCATGTAAACACACAGAGAGGCCCATTACTTTGGGAAAGCGCGGCGCTTTCCCAAAAAGTCCTATGCATGGGTCTAGGCACTGGTCTCCAAGGCCTGTGCCACGAGACACAAGCATGTAATGTTTGACACTGACATGGATCAGTCAACGTCGGATCATTTGACATGATGCCGGTGGAGTCTCAGGAGTGGTGACGGATAGACCAGAACACAAAGTCCCACTAGAAGGGAACTGACGAAAGGTCAGCGAGTGTAAACAAAAGTGAGGTGCTGAAAAGTCGTCTCAGCTGGAGACATGAGGGCGTAAATGAAAACCAGGTGGCCCGCAGTTACAGCACAGCTCACAAGTCAGGGACTCTGTTTCGACCCGGTAATTGCATCAGGAGCGTTCTCCCGGGCCCTGGCTTCTTCAAAGCACCGAGATGGCCTAGTTAGAAGGAAGGGCCCATGGTCAGACGACGGTGCTGGCTCTGCGTGATCACAGACGGACACGCGGTGCAGCGGAGGCCTTAGCCCGTGCCCACGTCTGGGGCTTGCATCCGCGGGGTGCACACTGTCCCCTCCCAGCCTCACTAACCCCAGTGTTCAGCCTCCGCTAGTACCCCCGCCCCTCCCTATCACTGGAGGTGCAGCTGGGAGCGGGGATGGCCTTGCCTGCCGTCTCTTCCTCATCTCTTCCTGAACGCCTCGATCTAGTCCTCAGTTATGGCTTCATAGGGACGGGAGCTCTGCTGGTGCTGGGGTCTAAGTCCAGGCAGGCGGACTGCCCTGGGGGTGGGGGGGCGCATCTGGAGGACCCGGCCGAAGTCTCACCTCCCTGAGCCTGGAAGTGACCGCTCAGCTGCCTTTCAGACTCTGCAGGAAGGGGTTCCTGGACTGGCCATCCACAGCCTGGGTGGGAGCCTGGGTCTCATGGTCTCAAAGGGTTTGGATAAGAAGCATCTGATCGTGTTCCACCTGAGAGGTTACCCAGGTGCGTGGGGGTCTGCTTCCATCCAGAGAACAGAAATTCCACCTAATAATAGTCCTTGTTGTTTAGTCGCTCAGTTGTGTCTGACTCTTTGCCACCCCGTGGACTGTAGCCCACCAGGCTCCTCTGTCCGTGGGATTTCCCAGGCAAGAATACTGGGGTGGGTTGCCATGCTCTCCTTCAGGAGATCTTCCCGACCCAAGGATCGAACCTGCATCTCCTACATCGGCAGGCCAGTTCTTTATCATCTGAGCCACCAGGGAAGCCCAGGAAGAGTCATGACCGGCCTGTGAGTTGTATTTCCCACCCAGATTTCTAAAGGCTTCAACACCGCTCATCCTCCCCGTACATGAGTCACCTTGGTGCCTTTGCTGACACTACCGCACCTGATCCATGACGAAAGGAAAGGGCCACGGGGCAGGCTGAGAGGCTGGGAGGGGGTGGTGAGGACGAGGGCCCAGGCCAGGGACACTATGGGGAGAGCAGCTGCAGCTGGAAAATGTGCACTTTCCTGGATGAATGTGTTCATCTTATTCAGATTTCAATACAGCTCCCAATGCTTAGCTTGCTTGAATGTGAAAATAATAGAGGGGTGGGGGATGGCATTTCAAAGCTGCTTTTCCCCAGTTATTTTAAACATTTTAAAAAAGACAGAGTAGTGGTTCAGACCAGTAATAAAGGTAACAATTACAATCCCACACAGCACAGATAAGCAGCTCTTTTGCTTGATTTTCCCAGAAACTTGTTAGAGAAATATCGCTGTCTTGGGTAACGCAGAGAAAGGACATGGTTCTCCTGATTAGTTTTGTGTGGTGGGGGGTGAGGGCAGGCAGAAATACTACTAATTTTCAGAAAGAGAAAGGTTATGAGTTACACAGCTACAGTGCATATCCATTTTTCATAACGAATGAACTTAAAATGGTTTGCAAAGCCATCGTCATGAGGTGGATTTTGCCCTTCTCATGGTGGAAGCCTTTCTGCTGTGATGGAGAAAGCTGGATTTAAGTTAAAGGTTGATTTACAGAGTAGCTGATCATCTAAAATATTCATACATGATAGCTGTACAGAATAAACAAGAGATAGGATGTTTGAACAAAGAGTTCTTGCCTGGTTGTTTTTCAGCTAAAGGTAAACTTTAAAAATATATACAGACAAATACTTAAATAGTTTAAATCAAAAAAAGATTTACAGGGTGGTCTGAGAAGAGAATCAGTGCAGTCAGGATCTCCCACCAAGGACAGCATGGAATCCATCCATGTGTGGGTTTCCAACACGAGGAGGTTTGGAGTTGAATTAAGGGAGAAGGGGCTTCCCAGGGGGCTCCATGGTAAAGAACCTGCCTGCCGATGCAGGAGACACAGGTTCAGTCCCTGGGTCAGGGAGATGAGGGCATGGCACCCCACTCCAGTATTCTTGCCTGGAGAATCCCATGGACAGAGGAGCCTGGCGGGCTACAGTGCAGGGGGTTGTAAAGAGTTGGACACGACCGAGCACACACAGAAAAGAGAGAATGAGGAAGAAGCTTGTGAGCATGTGTGTGTGTGTGCACTGGGCAGGGGTCGGTGATGTGCGTTACAGGGGAGAGGAAAAGACGCTAAGGAAGAAGTTCCAAAACAGAGGAGGCCAAAGCAACACGGTCCAAGAAAGGTGCAGCAGGACCGGAAACAGGTCACGTGTGTGACTAGGGAGACTGGGAGGAAGGCATGTGCGAGGAGCAAGGTCAGCTCCCGGGGTTCCGAGGGGGCCCTGAAGGAAGGCCAACGACAGTGTCTGGGCTGGTCCCTGAGGGCCCCCCACCCCGAGCCCGGATGACATTCCGGTTGAACTCCCCTGCTCACGAAACAGGTGGACTTAGGGGGGAGTTGACAGGATGCGGGTTTGCACGGCCCACCAAGCCCTGGCAAAAATGCCCCAGGCGCAGGTGGCGAGTGTAACTGGTGATGGTGCTGAGTTGTGACAGCCTTGATCCAGTTCCTGATGGACAAAGACACGTAAATTAATCACCAATAAATGGCGCCTTTTGTTGGCCTGTTAGTCAAAAGGTCAAGGACTGAATAGATCACGGGACAGACATATTTTCCTGGTGGGGGCAGAGAGGGGTGGGAAAGTCTGCACACAACGGAAAGCTTAACACGCCCTGTTTGTCCCGCTGCCTCCCAGAATACTACCATGACAAGCAGCGCTTTATTTCAATAGTGACCTATTCTTACTTCTTAAAAAATATGTAACTGTAGGAGTAAGAAAACTATGTAGCTTTTTTGTTTCTCAGCAGTGCATAAACCAAGTGATAAAAAGAACAGAGCAGAATAACAGTTGCTTATTCAGAAAGGGAGTTGGAGTTGGAATATTCCGTGATTGCAGAATGTGTATCCCTGGGGGAGGAAAAAGCTCAACAAAGGAGCACCGTCCCTTCCTTTGGGCGTGGGAGGGATGAGCAGGCACGGTTTAGGGTCAGGCCACATCCTGGGGCAGGTGAGCGGGGCGGTCTCCATTTCAGAACTGCTCTAGAGTCAGTTTCTTTGAGAATCTGAGTTTGAGGTGATTAGGTTGAGCTCATCATTTTAAATACGTATGATGCCGCAGGAAGACACGCTTGTGAGAATAGGATGCTTTAAGAACAACCCAGATGGTTATGTACAATCGTCAATTCTGGTGAGGAAGATGACATTTCAATTCAGGAAGCTAGGAGTCTATTTTCTGTCCAATAGCTGGAAAGATACACTGATTAACCAAACAAACAGGACCCGTAAGAACAGTCCAAACCAGACTTTGCATTTATAACGGAATACTATGCAGGTAGACTAGAATCAGGGATTCCGTTTCTCCTCTTGGAAGTCTTTGTGTGCGGGAGACGAGACCCTACTGCTTGGAACTCTCTTGGTTAGGAATTATCAGGTTGGCCAAAAAGTTTGTTTGGAGTTTTACATAAGCTGGTACAGAAAACCCCCAAGGAACTTTTTGGACAATCCAACATTTTGAGGACGCTTGTCATTCTGAACGTTGAAGTGGTTTTGGATTGTGTAGGCAGAATGTGGAAGCATGGGCAGCCTCCTTTTCTACCTAAGCCTGTTTAAACAGCCCCCACCTGGATTCTTTCTTTTCCTCAGGGCCATTTTGGTCAGCACTGGCTGGTATGTGTATCCCAGTCTGTCTGCTGTCAAGGGCATCCTCCCAGCGAATGAACTCGTGGTTGTGAAGTGACCATCACGCCCCCTCGCCCCAAGGCATGGCCAAGGCATCGGACCTTCACACAGGTGCGGATCTGCAAGGCAGGGGGCCTGGCCTGGCCACGGACCCATATCATGGAGGGTTTTGATGAAACACTCTCTTAGCATTTTTACACTTTATACTGTGTAGAAGCTTTCTTCTTTTCTTTGGTTACTACTATTACAGGAAAAAGGCAGGGGAAAAAAAAGACAAAATCCAAGTGGGAAAAGAATACTTTTGGTGGCCAGAGCAAGGTCTTCCCAAGTTGCTGTTGGTGGCACCTCTGGCCATTCTGAAGGATGATGGGCTCTTGGTAGACAGCACGAGACGAGGCCCTGTGGGCTCATGCAAGGTGGAAAAGACGAGGCTCTTGCCTTTGGGGAGCTGGCCAAGGTCCCCGTAGGTCACGTTTATGCCACCAGACTGAGTCTGGGCTACGGACCCAGCCCAGAGCCCTGTGCAGCTGGCCTCTGTCCTGTTGCTCAGACCCCACTGGAGACTGTCCTGAGAGAATGCTTCTCTGTGAGGGCAGGCCAGACTCCCGAGCCCCTTCGTCCCAGGACAGGAAGAGCCACGGAAGGCAGCACGGGAGGGCATGGGATGCTCAAGGAGGGTCACATCCAGATTCGGGTCTTTCTGACTCCAGTGTTTTGACCAATACTCTTAAGGGTATCCTGGAGAAGGAAATGGCAACCCACTCCAGTGCTTTTGCCTAGAAAATTCCACGGATGGAGGAGCCTGGTGGGCTACAGTCCATGGGGTTGCAAAGAGTCAGACACGACAGAGCCACTTCACTTAAGGGTATGCTGCTGCTGCTGCTAAGTCGCTTCAGCCGTGTCCGACTCTGTGCGACCCCAGAGATGGCAGCCCACCAGGCTCCCCCGTCCCTGGGATTCTCCAGGCAAGAACACTGGAGTGGGTTGCCATTTCCTTCTCCAATGCATGAAAGTGAAAAGTGAAAGTGAAGTCGCTCAGTCGTGTCTGACCCTCAGCGACCCCATGGGCTGCAGCCTACCAGGCTCCTCTGTCCGTGAGATTTTCCAGGCAAGAGTACTGGAGTGGGGTGCCACTGCCTTCTCCAGACTTAAGGGTATAGATACTGTTAAATGAACTGTAATGCACAAGCTAGAGAGAGATGAAAGCTGTGTTTAAGGCATCAGGAGTAGAAAGCACACAAATGCTTACTTCAGGTTGCTTATTCAACATACCCGAAGAATTACTCATTCTGTTCCAACAGATGAAATAATTAATAAACTCGACCTATTCCTTCTGCTTCCCAGGTGGCTCAGTGGTAAAGAATCTGCCTGCGAAGCAGCAGACGCTGGAGACGCCGGTTCCATCCCTGGGTCAGGAAGATCCCTTGGAGGAGGAAATGGCAGCCCAGTCAGGTATTCTTGCCCGGAGAATCCCATGGATGGAGGAACCTGGCAGGAAGGCAGTGGCGCGCCGAAGGATAAATTACAGTCACTGGGGTCGCAAAGAGCTGGCCACGACTTAGTGACCAAACCACCACCACCATCTATGGTCTCTGGTCGTGACTAAGAAAAGTGGACACGATCTAGACAGAAGCAGCGCTTCCGCTAGTCCTGCAGAAGTGCAGGCAGATGTCCTCCACATGGTGGATGGGCTGAGCGTCTGCAGGTGAAGGCGCTGTGCCCACCCCGCCTGTCATTCTGAAACCGTCATGACCTGGGGGCTTCTCAGAGCCGATGCACCAGATGTTCTTCAAGAAAACACCAGCATGGGAAACTCAATTAAAAACCACCCGAGTGAATCTGGAAATGGTAAGCAGCGACTCAACGGAGGTCCAGGCTACTGTTATCCATCTTTTTTCACACTACATACCAACTTTTGGAAGCTCCGGTTTTATGGTGTAACCCGCCATGCCCGTGAGAGCAGCGGCCTGTGTCACCTCGTACGTGTACGGGGGCCTTGAAATAACTGTGAAAGTGAAAAGCGAAAGTGAAAGTCGCTCAGCTGTGTCCGACTCTTGGCCACCATGGAATTCACCATGGACTCTACCGTCCACGGAATTCTCCAGGCTGGAATACTGGAGTGGGTAGCCCTTCCCTTCTCCAGGGGATCTTCCCAACCCAGTGGAAACTAGCAAACATCTCAGACAAATAAACAGATTAACCTGACAAAACAGCATTCACCACAGCCTTCGGCAGCAGTGGCTGAGAAGCCAGGCAGAGCCCTTGTCTCACCGCACCGAAGGCCAAATTACAGTCACGGGACAAATGGCTGTGACGTGACACGGCTTCGAGACACCCTCCTCTGGTGTACCGCCTCCTTCTCCGGCTGTCCGATGTGGGGTCCGATGTGTTGACAAGCGTGGCCACTTCACGTGCCCGGCGTGGGAACTGGAATTGCGGCCAAGTCCAGCCCCAAGCTTTCCTCTGCGTGAGAGCACCCATGACGTCAAGTGACTCGCAGAGGACACACCTGTCCACCGTGTCCCCGCGTGAGATGCTGGTGAGTTCAGCGCGAGATGAGAGCGCCGGTCCTTCCGAGTGTGCCCGACAGCGCCAGACAACCTGAAGCGATGCTGAGTGCGATTTTAAAAAGTACTAACAGAAAAAACGAAGTCATTTCTTTGTGGATCAGAAAGTGCATTTTTTGTTTTTTGGGTTTTTTGTTTGTTTGTTCATTTCTCAAATGTTTAACTAAACCATTTGAAAAGTTTTAAAGTCCAATTGAAAGCAGTTTTCCCTGTTAAGTCCTGTAATCAGTGATGGCTTCGGCCACAGCTAAAATTGCACATCTTCTGCCTGGGTCTGCATGACGCCATCTGCCCTGCGGAGAGATTGAGCCCTTGGGGCCTGGGTTCGGGTGTCAGCAGAGTGTGTGTGTGGACTCTATTGCAAATATTATTCTTATAAGATGTTTCTTGGTGACGCCGAACCATCACAGATGTTCTGTTGGATGATTCTGAACACATTTCCAGTTCTGGGTTTACTGGATTTAGTAGTTATGAAATGGAGATGACTGCAAACAGTAATTCCTTGTTTGCGCTAGTTGGTATTTAGACAGAAATGTTAGTTGCAGTGGAATAAAACTAACATTTTTCAAAAGATAATCTACTAAAAAGATGACTCATCAATAAAAAAGATTTCATTAAGAAGATATCTCATAATACTTATGAATTTATGGTTTCTTTGAATCTTTCACCTTTTAATTTGAATTAAGGAAGGGTGAGAAGAGACACAGATATATTTTGTTTTTTAAGGAGTTTTTGATTTAAAGACCTAGATTAAATTGTCAACATTTGTTTTGCCAGAAATATCCTATTTGGGGTTTGCTTAGACCCAATTTACTTTATAGAAATAGCATTACCTGTTTTAGAATAAAAGTGCTTTCTCCCATAATGTTTGGAAAATTACAGTGGAAATAATCGTAAATTTTAGTCTGATTCTTTCTGGAGATGAAAGAATGGAAGTGGAAGGCAAGAGGGCAAGACAAGCCAGGGCAAAATTCATTTTTTCTACATTGAATAAGAGAAGAAGCCTTTTGGGGAGATGTTTTGAGGTTATCTACTTCTAGAATCCTAAAGAAATGCTTTCACTTTTTTTTTTTTTTTTAGCTTTGCTATGTCACTTTGAGGAGATTCATCTTTTTCCCCCTTAGTGATAACTTGACTTCATAATCTCTTGGAAAGTGACTATTTTCAACGTACCCTTAAGTCTGACTATATGATGGATATTTCCAGAGTGTTGGTTCATGGCGGATGTGAATCAAAGTTGCAATGGTTTTGCAACCACAGACTTATAATAACCAGAGCATATGTCATACTAGAGATGCCCAAGGGCTTAAACACTCCAAATCTCCTCAGATCTTGTTGACATTAATGAAATTCACAAGATTTCTTTCCTCTGAAGATAAAAGCTTTGAAGCAAGATCTGGATTCCCAGCTGGATGTCTGTCTCTCTCTCTGTCCTTCTGACGCAGGAGCTGGGTAACTAAAGCCAGAGGTTCCTAGCCCATCATAGTTTTGAAAGTTCAAGGAAAGGTTTTCATCTCTGAACGGAGCACTGATCACTGGTGAAACTGAAGGTATCACGGATCTTGACCTAATCATGAATTAAATATTTAAGTGCTCCTTCAGACAACTGCCAACTCCTTTCTGAACAACTGCCATTTTCCAAAGTAGATTTGTTCTGTAGGAAATGAACAATGATAACATTGGGGGGTATAGTGATATAATGGGAAAAACATTGACTTTCAAAGGCAAATAACCTGCAATGTAAGTTTTCAAACCTTAGCAGCTACAATGTCCAATAACTTACTAGACGGTTAACTATGGACAGGTTACTTAATTTCTCTGAATCTCAGTTACCGTCCCTACAGAAAGAAAGAACTGAACTGGGGTGAGCTCTGTTCATCCTAGCATTACTTTATATAATACCACAATACAACTTCGGAACAAGCTTTTGGAAGTGAAGGTTATTCAATAGATGCATTGTATTTCAACTGAAAAGATAATCACAAAGCTACTGTATAATTCTTCAAAGTAAGCCACAAAACTCGTAAGTACCAAATCCAGCTTTCACATAAGTTCTAAAAAAAAAAAAAAATCCCAAGGGACCAATGTTTATATAGTTAGTTGTCATTTAAAAAGAGAACACTATCAGAAAATCAAATTATTTATCGACACCTACCCAAAATTATTCCATTCTGCTACTTCAGTAAGTCAATATGGATGTTGATGTATTAGAATAAAGACCTGATTTTATTTTACGGGCTGATTTTTTATATATATTCAGGTGACAGTGATTTGGTCAAGACCACATAAAGGCAAATTGGATTCATCTCTGATCAATGACTATTTTGACTTGAAGTTATATTGAGAAAAATAGGTAGGTTCACCAGTTTATCCCTCTTTGGGATAACTACACTCATAGGTTCAGTCGCCATTGGACTAACCTGAATTCCCAGTAGTGAAGTGGCAGTGCGTTCCTTTTCTCATTGGCCCATGTGATTCAATGAACATTCAGTGAATACCCAACGGAAAAGGAGCAGAGAGTTCTAAGTCCAGCTCTTGTCCCAAGTCTATTTCCTGCGGGCTTATCTTATGGTGGAGTAATAATAACAACAATAATAATACTAGCATAATGTCAGTTGAGAGCTAAGAATAGCTAGATGAGTTAGATGCTATTTCTGTCCCAGCACAGAGAAGCAACCTGAGGTGGAGGAGGTGAAATCACTCAGTAAAGTGATGCAAGCCATACACGATGCTGGGGTGCTGAGAAGGAGAAGGGGTGGGAGGCGTCTGCGGAGAGAGAATGAGAAGGTGATGGGAAGATCCAGAAAGAGAGGTCTAAGTGTCCTCCGCCAGCACAGACAGCATGCAAGGGACCAAGAACTTGGTCTTTCTAATTCTAGGAGAATTTTAGCCCTGCAGAGAAGGAATGGCATCTGGAGAGCAGGTCTCTGGGATGCTCTACTGACTGCAAGCAATCAATCCCAGGACAGCAAACTGTTCATCTTGGCCTCATTTTTATGCTACAGACTCTTACACTATCTTTCCTTCCTTACAAAAGCCCTTGAAATAGTGACATCCTTTACCAAGGTATGTGCAGGAAGACAAAATGAAGGCTGACTGATTTCAAAGACTTTTTCCAGGGCCATACGATACAGACAAAAGGAAAAGTGGGCAGCAGAGGATGAGATGGCTAGATAGCATCACTGACTCAATGAACATGACTTTGAGCAAACTCTGGGAGATAGTGGAGGACAGAGGGGCCTGGCATGCTTCAGTCCACGTGGCCGAAAAGAGTCGGACGTGACTTAGTGACTGAAGAACAACACAATACAGGAGGACTATGGGAAAATCCTGGGATAAGCATCACATTCCGTCCCTCCCTCTTCCCTCCCTAGGAACACTTATGACTTATTTCTAGACTTGTAGGTATTGGTTCTACGGTCTTACAGAAAAGGGAATCATAGGCTTTGATCTGCCTGAGGCAGGAAAACAGCCTAAGACCACTGTCCAGACTGCCTTTGCTACCTGTAGATGGACACCTGGTAGTCAGACCAGAGGGGTTGGGGAAACCTGTAGCTATAGAAGAGTAGGAAGAGGGTGAGACGGTATAAAGGAGAAACTTTTTATGACTGTCTGTCTGGATGGTCTTCTGATACCCTTTTAAAAAGTCAGATTCAAGCCATGGATATTGGGGAAGTTTATGAATCAAATTTCAAGGTTCCTGTGGTCCATGAAGACGAGGGAAGTCTCTAGTGTTCCTTTAGGAAACTGTACCTTGGGATTCTTGAGTAGTAGCACTTGATCGGATTGAAGGCCTGTGTGGAGGTATTCAGGGGGTTTCCCCCACCCCCAGTCCCTGAGCCCTACCCCCAGGTCAGTACTGACTTCACTGGAAGCATGAGCCTGCGTGGCGGCTCAGATGGGGGCTTAGATTCTCCGTGTCTGTATTCAGCTTGTGGTGGGCAGTGGTCTCCGTAATAAACCCAGTTGCAGAGCTTCTCTGGCCCACCCTGGGTAGCAGCTAATAGTCTACTTGGTCTTTCAAACTCTCCTCTTCCTGATTTGCCCTGCAGATTAATTTCCAGTCACTTTCTCTCCTGATTAATAGCCAACACCTCCACATTGTATGAGAGACCAAATTCAAATGCCTGATCGAGCTCTCTGTCTCTACCCTCCCTTATGAAGTCAATCTCATATTTCACTCCTTCCCAAGACCATCTGTTTCACCCAGATGTGGATTTCTTCCTGGCCCCAGTGGGCATAATTTTCACTCATGTCTTTAAAAACTCCCCATAGGAATACTGTCCCCTCTCCCTTCTGGGAAAGTCCAACCTCATTTCTTTTCAAGGCTAGTTTGGGATTTACTTACTCTGTGGAGTTGACTCCACAATCTTCTTTCTTTTGAATTCCTAGAGCTGTGGTCAGTAATCCCTCCATGGCCCTTATGAACATGTCAATCTAGAACCCTTAGGAAGTCATTTATGAAACTTAGTTTTCCTGTACTTTACCACCTCTTGAAGGATAGGATCACACTACTTACAAACTTTGTTTGTTGGCGTCAAATACAAATTGAATATTTGTAAAAGGGATGGATGAATGAATGAAGAAATTATTACTTTTTGTGTTTACCAATCGAGATATAAGCAAATTTGGTTCTAAGTAAATTGTATGTTAAATATAACGCCCACAATTTGCCCAATACCTGTTCTTTATTTACTATTTACAAACTTGTGAGTTTTTATCCTGGAGATAGTATTTATGTGGATTCAGGAAGTTGGGTATAAGTACATATAGGGTCTATATAGTTAGATAGCCTTATCTCTTCTCCAAAATCCTCCTTGATTTAAAGTGGAGTTTACTTGGGTTGGGCTTCCCTGGTGGATCAGATGGAATCTGCCTGTAAGGCGGGAGACCCAGAAGATCTCCTGGAGAAGGGAATGGCTACCCACTCCAGTATTCTTGCCTGGAGAATTCCCTGGACAGAGGATCCTGGTGGGCTACAATCCATGGGGTCACAAAGAGTCGGACACGACTGAGAGACACATTTCACTTACTTGGGTCACCCTTTATTTTGAGAAGAGAAAGCTTTCTTCCTCCAGAATGAAAAAAAAATCATATTATCTTATTTTATTGATATCTACATTTTGCTTAATATAGTTTCTTTCCTAGCTATTAATACCTGATAATTCTTAGTTAGAAAAATAAATGATTTCAATTGGAAATACGGATTCCTGCTTTCAGGAGTGATGCAACATACTGGAAATAATTTCACTGCTTTTAGACTGATCCTGAAAACTTGGAAATGGACCAGAATGACGGCTATTATCATGGTTTTTCATTTCCAAGAAATATTAGAGATACAACCCATCTTTAGTTTTCCATTTTTTTTTTTTTTTGTATTTGAGGTACAAAAATGAGAAAAGAAATCTGGATTTCTAACCAGTTTTATCAGCAGATGCAATAAACTTGGGGGGAGATGTGCTTCTCAAATTATCTCTGTTAGCGCTTTCATCTTTATCATGAACTCAGAATTCGGAAGCCCGTGCGTGTCCATGCTGGTAATCCCACCACAACAAAGTCTGCTTAAATTGTTTTAGACGAATAGCTGCACAGAGCACCGAATAAAAGACCTTCGTGGCCTTGATGTACTCTTCGTTCTGCTGCAGAAACTAATTAAATAGATAAATTCACTAATGGTGCTCACGGTGAAAAAAACACATCACGTCGTTTCTGCAGATGAGATGGTTCCTCAATTATCTACGATTTATCTCAGTTTGCCTAACCTAGCTACTCTTTGAAAATTCGAAGATGAATTATTGGGTGCAAAATCTAATAGATTTCCAAGCCATTAACTGGAAATCTTACTGACTGGGAGTCTTTCTCATCAAATGAGCTCAATTAATGCAAAAATAATATATTTAATGAATAAATCAAAGCAATCTTCTGGGCTGAACTGAGTTAACAACCGTATATGTGATAAGAGTTAAAGCCTACAAGCCTTTTACAACTGTCTTGGTTTGGAGTCCCCTCTAAGTAGCTTTCAAAGCTCTGACTAGCAACTTTTATCAGCGTCTACACTAGTTAGTTAGATGTGGCAGGAGACATCAACTCCGCCCAGGAGCGTTCACGCAGAGCATAACCTGCAAATGCTGAGCTCACCTGACTCCATTTTTACAAATGTTCGGGGCTTTGCTAAAGTTCAAGCCGAGTTTTGGCTACGTGCGAAGGAAAAAAAGAGGTGTCTAAGTCATGGGGACAAAATGTGGCCATTTAATTTGCCGTGGCAGCAAGATCGGGCTTGTACAAGAATTGAAACTAAAGCTTGTTGGAAACACTGATAGGTAAAATATGCTGACTTTTGATACTTTGGAATAAAGACTGTTTATTTGCCTGTGTTACATTTCTCTCTCTCTAAAATTCCTCAGTTTAGTGCACATGATTACTTTCCTCTGAATCAGGATTGTAAAAGTAGGTGAGTCCAAACAAAACCAACTGGAAATAAACAGGAGCATCCCCATGGGGTTGAGGCTGGGCGCACAAGAACATGCCCTCAGCCTGTTAATGAATCTCTGGCTGATTCAGGTGTAATAATGCCTACATTATTATTAGGAGAGATTTGAGGATAAAACAGGAGAACATATGTTATATCTTTATGAAAATAACAAGCTGTTGATAAACTTGGACAGTTCGTATCACTGTAATTTCTGTGATGTCAGTACCTGGCTTTCCAGGTCACAATGGATTGCTTATAATTTATCTCTTCTACGGGTAGGATGGGCTTCCCTTGTGGCTCAGCTGGTAAAAAATCCGCCTGCAATGCAGGAGACCCCGGTTCAATTCCTGGGTCAAGAAGATCCCCTGAAGAAGGGATAGGCTACCCACTCCACTATTCTTGGGCTTCCCTGGTGGCTCAGATGGTAAAGAATCTGCCCACAGTGCAGAGGACCTAGGTTTGATCCCTGAGTCAGGAAGATCCCCTGGAGAAGGAAATGGCAACCTACTCCAGTATTCTTGCCTGGAGAATCCCATGGACAGAGGAGCCTGGTGGGCTACAGTCCACAGGGTTGCAAAGAGCTGGACATGACTGAGTGACTTTCACTTCACTTTGCTTAGCTTCACTTCATTTCTGGGTAGGACAGGAAGACTAGCCTACAGAACACCAGGAAGTAAGCATTTGGCTTCTATAAGAAGGGCTCACTCCAGACAAGGAGCAGAGGGGAGCTGCTTTGTCTCCAAGTCCTGCAGGAGTGTGAGTTTACTGTCAGCTGTCTGGACTCACTGAACACATGGATCTGCCCTGCTGGTGATGCCTGTTACTCAGGCATAGTTTGTTCTGGTCCAGATGGGTTCCTTGGAAGTGTCTGCATCAGGACCAAGGTTTTCGGTTGCAGGACTTCATAAGCAAACAATTTACAGCGTAAACTTACGCTCACTTGTTGACCCTCAGTCCCCTTCCTCCCTAGGTAGAGCCTGATCAGGGGTGCCCACATGAAGGGCGGAAAGATGGATTCCTGTCCTCCAGCAGATATTAACACCCCAATAAACTAAGGACTTGCTCCTTAGAAGAAAAGCTATGACAAACCTAGACAGTGCATTTAAAACCAGGGACATCACTTTGTTGACAAAGGTCCGCATAGTCAAAGCTATGGTTTTTCCAGTAGTCATGTACAGATATATGGAGTTGGACTGCAAAGAAGGCAGAGTGTTGAAGAATTGATACTTTCAAAATGTGGTGCTGAAGTAGACTCCTGAGAGTCCCTTGGACAGCAAGGAGATCAAACCAGTCAACCCTAAAGGAAATCAGTCCTAAATATTCATTGAAAGGACTGATGCTGAAGCTGAAACTCCAATACTTTGGCCTCCTGATGTGAAGAACCGAGTCATTGGAAAAGACCCTGATGCTGGGAAAGACTAAAGGTGGGAGGAGAAGGGGATGACAGAGGATGAGATGATTGGATGGCATCACTGATTCAATGGACATGAGTTTGAACAAGCTCCGGGAGTTGGACAGGGAGGCCTGGGGTGCTGCAATTCATGGGGTTGCAAAGAGTGGGACATGCTGAGGGACTGAACAACAGCAAAACCAATGGTAGAACAGGAGAGCTCGAAAGACTGAGAGGTTTCAGCAAGGAATGAAATAAAGAGATGTGACAGAGAGGGACTGGGAGGGACCACCCCAGGCGGCTGATCAGGAAGGTCTCACTGAGAAAATTAAGTTTAAGCTGAATTAAATCCCCTGAATGCTGAGAAGAACCTAGCTTTGCAACAAGCAGCCTGGGAAGGACAGGCAGTGCAGAACAGAAAGTGCATCAAGGGCCTGGAGGTTCAGACAAACTGACTGGAGAGCATGGCATTGCCCGGTTGTCTCAGGCGCTCTTTCCAACACTGATGATTTGACAATTTGATAATTGTCATTAACAACTGCTCAACAGCTCAGGGTTGAAAGAGTGTGAGGGAAGCAGCCCCCCGGCTCTAGCTGAGGACATTGTCTCCTTCCAGACTGTCACAATTTTAGATAACAATGCATTCGGTCTTTACCTTTAGTCCTATTATTTCCTTGAAACAATATTCAGAAGTGTGGTTACTACTTCAGAGAATATGAACCTTTTGCAGTTATGGGTATATATCAGTATATATGTATCTCTCCATATTGATTTTCAGAACCTTTGACGTTGACCTTTCATGAGGGCTCAGTTGTGTCCAACTCTTTGCAACCCTATGGACTGTAGCCCGCCAGGCTCCTCTGTCCATGGGTTTCTCCAGGCAAGAGTACTGGAATGGGTGGCCATGCCCTCCTGCAGGGGATCTTCCCAACCCGACCCAGGGATCGAAACCACATCTCTTGCATCTCCCACATTAGCAGGTAGATTTTTACCATGGAGCCACCGTTAAGTCAAAGGTTATGCCAGTTTCTAACGTTGCCAGCCACACAGGAGCTTACCTGTTTATCACAGCACTGATGCTGTAACTAAAACTTAGTTTGCTAATTCAGCGGCTGTAAAATGTTACTTTAAAGTTACTTCCATTAGTATTTTTGTAATTACTAAGGAATGTATGGATGTGAGACTTGGACTGTGAAGAAAGCTGAGCACCAATGAATTGATGCTTTTGAACTGTGGTGTTGGAGAAGACTCTTGAGAGTCCCTTGGACTGCAAGGAGATCCAACCAGTCCATCCTAAAGGAGATCAGTCCTGGGTGTTCATTGGAAGGACTGATGCTAAAGCTGAAACACCAATACTTTGGCCACCTGATGCGAAGAGCTGACTCATTGGAAAAGACTCTGATGCTGGGAGGGATTGGGGGCAGGAGGAGAAGGGGACGACAGAGGATGAGATGGCTAGATGGCATCACCGACTCGATGGACATGAGTCTGAGTGAATTCCGGGAGTTGGTGATAGACAGGGAGGCCTGGTGTGCTGCGATTCATGGGATCGCAAAGAGTCGGACACGACTTAGCTATTAAGCAACAGCAACAATTGAATCGATTATCACCTTCAGAAGGAGGGCCATTTATAATGGTTAGATTTCTAAAAAAGCTTTGCACTCCTTGCTTGTGAGCACCCATCCACCAAGCCGCCACCCACCCAGCCCTTGCTTCCTGGGTCATCCTGTGGAGGGCCAGGCTCAGTTCCCCACCAGAGGGTAGGCACAGGCACAACCGCGTGTGTGGTTTGGTCAGCTCTCATTTGCAACGCACCTTAAATCACGACTTTGGGAGTCACCTTCAAATTGGATTATTTACAAACGAGGCCACATGGAAAACCGTCGCTATTTTGGTTTGCGTGTGAAAAGCGTTAATTTGTGACACGTTGAACGTGTGACTTACTACAACCAATTTAGCCTTGTGCTGGCATTTCTCCATTTTTCGCTGCATGGGGCACCCCAAAGGATGGAAGTGGCGCCAGGAAGCCCAGGCTGGAGGCTGGGCAGGGCTTGTGAGGTAAACTCCGAGGAAGCAGGCGGAGGTGAGCCGGGGCATTTGTACTTACTGAAGGTTAAGAGACTAGTAGCAGTGGAAACTGAAGTCTGCTATTTATCTTCAGGCTAGGGACAGTGCAGACAGCTGCAACATGAGCCTCCTCACAAAGCCAATAACCTTGACCGTGACCTCTGGCTGGAGACGCGCTTCAGTGGGCGTACTGCTATCTCTTTTAGGCACAAATAAGCACAGTTGTGTTCCTTTTGTGTTGAGGTCAGATGATTAACTTGCAGGCCCTTTTTAGTGAATAATAAGGGGGAGAAAAGTCTTTACATCTCACTCCAACTCAACAATGAAACGAAGCTTTCTGGAGGGAAGAAAGTCGCATATTACATGGACAGCAGATTTTAAGGCAAAAGTAAACGTTACAAAAGGACTTTGAGCCTGATTAGCTTGGAGCCAGTGCACGGTCAGATGGATAACTGACATTGCATTCAGTTAATCAGGGTAAATACAATTATTTGGTGGATTTTTACTACATCTGACCTTTAGTTGTGAACTATCTGGGTATTTCTTTAACTTTTTCTGCAGTTACAGCCTGTTATAAGATGTAACGCTGTAGATTAAGAAAAAGAAAGCTGTTGATGGAGATCAGTGAGAAGCATTTATTGACCAGCAGGTCTACTCATTACCCTCTCCCAAAGACCAAGGTAAAATGAGACACGTGAAGTATATCTCAGGGCTGCTCGTGTCTGCACCCTCTGCAGTCCCTGCTCAGGGAGGAGTTTGTCCAGAAACCAGGGATGGATTCTATAGAAAACTACATAACTAGGAGCCCAAACATGACTGATCTAACAAGTAAAATGAAAGCTCAAACTCCCAAATTCCATTAAACCCTGTTAAAATTGTTTTTTGCTTGAAGGAACTAAATTGACTCACTTTTTATTTATTTTACTATTTCCCTTAAAAAAAACCTGGCAGCTCTAATATGGCAAATCAGAATTTGGGGAAAGGAATAGAATTTGGGCTGGGGCGGCCTCTATTTGTATCTCAGATTTTAATTCTTACTGTAGAAAAAGAGCTGCCATGTAGTTCTTAGTGTGGGCGCTAGGTGTGTAAGCATCCCTTATATGCTGCGCTTATTTTAACTCTCAACAACCGTGTGAAGTTGGTACTGTTATGACCCACAGGTTAACAGATGTGGTACAGAAAGGTTTAGATCTGACTTTCAAGTATAAAATTTAACCATGATATGCAAAATAACCAAATGTCTTGATGGATATTTTGACCCAGAAATTCAGTTCTGATACATGTGATAGCAAGGTGAAATTAAAAATGTCATGTTAAATAACTGCTTTAACAATGGATATATTATTCAATTATGTGAAAACTGGTTTCCCTCTGTAGAGCTTTATAGCTTTGGAATTTCCTGTGTAATTAGCAGTGTAAGGGAGAAGGAAACGGCAACCCACTCCAGTACTCTTGCCTGGAGAATCCCAGGGACGGGGGAGCCTGGTGGGCTGCCGTCATGGGGTCGCACACAGTCGGACACGACCAAAGCGACTTAGCAGCAGCAGCAATAGTAAAAGTTAATAATAATTTTGAGCCACCATAGTTGGCCAAAATTAAATATAAGGATAGATATGGTTGTTGGAACATTTGTTGTATAATAGAAAGATTATGTCAGGTCCTTAAAAGTATTTCTTTCCAAGTTTTCTCCAGTGTTTCCTTTTCCTTAAGTTGCCATTTTACATTTGGAGAAAACTGAGATCAGTATTGACAACCTGATTTTTATTGACTAATTTTAAGCGTGAATTTTGTTTTTAGTCATTTTTCTTGACTCTCCATGAAAATAACTTGTTGAAAGTTACGATTCTCACTAAGTTTAAGATTTTTATCCCTCTTTAAAATGTGTTTTAAACTGTTTTATAAAAATATTTCTGTAGGGGAGACAAAACAATATTATGATGACATAATTTGTTTTACTCCCAGGAAATTTCATACAAACATACATAAAGCAATATTATAGCAGATTAACTTTCTTATATGAGATTAAATTCTCATTAATATATTTTTAATGTTTTATGAAAAATATTTTAATACAAAGAAGTACAATTTCCTCATCTATTTTACTACAATTGTGTTTTTTGTTTTAGATCATTTTCATTAAAATATCTTGTTTCCTAACCAAAATAAAGTTCACTTTTTTTTTCTTAAAGAAATAATTGGGTCATATTTTGTAATTGCCATTGGAAGTTATCACGCTAGATAGTATCTTAGCAAAAATAGGATCTAGGTTGGAATTGGAAAATAGGAAAGTACAAGAAGATATTGTTACTAGACTTTATGAGGATATATCAAAATGTGGTTAGTACTGTTGTATTCTTTTAATGGTTATCTCTTGTATTCTTCATTGATGTTGAAAAAACTTGATTTTTTAGACCCTTACTTAACTTTCAAAAATGCTTACAACTTCCATTAAAATTCTCACAACACTGTAAGCCTGTATTCTTTGTATGTTGAGAGCAAGCATACATTAGCAAGTCACATGTATTTGTGTTAATTTCTCTAACAGTCATGCAGACAGGCGTTATGTGTGTTTGTCTTGTCATATTGCCTTCTTAATTCCCATTCTGTGGAAGATAAATATTTTAGTAACAAATACTTTTTATTTCAAATGACCATGTATATGGGGTATAAATGAAATTTCCAAAAATTCTATTTCTATAACTCCTAACATAACAGTCAACAGTATACAGCAATCTGGCTGAGAAGGGCATATTGCCTCCGATCACCTGGAAATGAGCATAAAAGCCTTAATTTCATTGTTGTCCTTAACTGTTGCCCTTTGGAAAGGCTGTTCGATGACCAGGAGCTGGAAGGACTGAGTCTGGGCCTCTAGATGTTCCAAACCGCAGAGGCAACTTTGGTGCCCACACTGCAGCTTGCCCTGGGAGGGGCTTGCCTGGTGCCCCCGAACACTTATACGAACAATGGTAGTGTAACGGCCGTCCCTCGCCGGAAGGATCTAAGACACTTCCGTTTTATTGTTGAAGCCGAAATCAATAGTTCATTATTGATTCTTGTTCATGACCTAAGTGTCATTAAACTCCCCAAAGAAGAACATGCTGTGTAGGATTTCCTAGAAACGACTCTTGCTGTTAAACCTTTCATATTAAGCATAAAGGGAAGCCTTGCAAAATCTTTTCGAGTAGCCTGAATAATTCATCGGTGCACCAAGAAGACGTCTAAATATTAGCACTATGTTTGATTTTCCTTTCCGGATCAATCTATATCTGTTTCTATCTTTGAAAAAAAAAAAAATCCTTGCAGGGGTGTGATTGCTCACTCATTTCAATGAGCCCTGGTCACAAGGTAATGTTCATCTTCTGTAAAAGCTCAAAGGGAATGGAACAAACCGTTTTAAGAAACAGAACTTTGAATTAATCTGATGTAGATTCTTCAGTATGATTAAAGAACATGAAGGGAGCCAATTAGGGAGTAGAAGCATCATTTGAGTCACACACTATTTAAATCAAAACTGATGGCTTCCTCTAACATGTTCCCCTTCATTCTGAATATATTTATGCTTTATTTTGGTGAAAATTGTGTTCTATGAAAAACGTTAGACATTGGGTTTCGGTACCCAAAGAATCTGGGCTTGCCACTTGGGAAAGCTCACAAGGAAGACTCAGCCCTGTCTCACACGCCACGTCCCTCCGCTTGTCAAGACTGGTCACCCTCTCCATCTCTGCCGCCACCACACTTGGCCCTTGTGAATCTGTCTCCAGTTTGCCTAACTACTGCAGGAACTTCTCCATGGGTCTCTGCTGCCTTCTGCCTTTCCAGGCCCTCAGATTCATCCTTTACCGCCACCTAAGTCAACCATCATGAACTCAGCTTGTACCATTATTTCTCCGCTGGTGAAAACTTTACCATTAGCTGTGGAACAAATTCCAGCCTCCTTGGCCTGGCATTAGCCCTACTCAGTGGGCTTGAGGCTAATCCTCAGCTTCCCATCCTCTCACACAGGAATGCAGGACTGCAGTCCAATGACCGCTGTCATCCCCAAGCAGGGGTGGCGGACTACCCACCTCCTCAGCTTTCCTTGTGTCTTTCCGCCCAGTGGTCATTTCCTCCCCTGCCTCCCACCCGTGCTTCTCAAGATCTGTAAGGCTCATGCTCTCTATGAAGGCTCCCCTGATCGGTCCTTTAGCCATTCACAAGGGGGTTATGCGTCCCTTACCACGCTGATCACCAGGAAACCCATTTTATAGGCATCGACAGGAATTAAGTTCCTTGAAGATAGGAACCATCTTTGCATCCTCTAGAGCGTCTAGCTTAATATGTGTGTGCTAAGTCACTGCAGTTGTGTCCAACTCTTTGCAACCCTATGGACCGTAACCCACCAGACTCCTCTGTCCATGGGGATTCTCCAGGCAAGAAAACTAGAGTGGGTGGCCATGCCCTCCTCCAGGGGATCTTGCTGACCCAGGGATCGAACCTGAGTCTCTTACATAGCTTAATATGGTAGGTGTTAAAGAAACTGTTGGTTAGGAAAATAAATATAAAGGAGTAGCTTTGCTGCAGGACGGAAGGGTGTCTGGCCCACTGTGGCACCTCTATCGCTGGACCAGTGGGATGTGGGGGGCAGGGCAGGGTCGAAGCTGGCAAGCACAGGGGTCCTCTGGAGGTTCGGCAAGACTCGGGGAGAAGCCACTGGAACTGAGGCTAGGAAAGGAGAGCATTTGAGTGAAAAGGGAAGTCAGTGCCTCCCAGGAGGAAAGTGTTCACGTTTGGAAGAGAAACCATTTGCTTGAGAATCCTTGATTAGCCAAGGAGAGGACCAGAGAGGTAGATGAGAGGCACAGAGGAGGCCCCAGGTCTACAACCCCACCGTCAGAGTCCCGTCCTCTCCCTGACCTTCAATTCACGTGAAGCTCACGTGGCTCTGACTTCATTTAATGTAGTGAGATTTATAAATGAGCATCGTGTGGAAGGCCCCCGCCGAGTGCTCTCCCCTTGAGGCCCGGCATCGTAGTAACAATGCTAGGGGGTGTTGCAGGTCTGGCTCAGTCTCCTGTGGGGTCACTGTTCCTTTCCCTTGAGTCCCTTGGACAGCAAAGGGTTCAAACCAGTCCATCCTAAAGGAAATCAACCCTGAATATTCACTGGAAGGACTGATGCTGAAGCTGAAGCTCCAATATTTTGGCCACCTGACGCAAAGAACCAAATTGTTGGAAAAGACTCTTGTGCTGGGAAAATTGAGGGCAGGAGGAAAAGGGGGTGACAGGATGAGATGGTTGGATGCCATCACTGACTCAACGGACATGAGTTTGAGCAAACTCCGAGAGATGCTGAAGGGCAGGGGAGCCTGGCGTGCTGCAGTCCCTGAGGGTGGCCGAGTCAGACAGGACTTAGTGGTTACACGTGTGTTGAGTTGAGCCTTTTCTATTGCCAGGTGCTGAACTGTGCTGAACTATATTATTTTGTTTAAACTTTGTAACAAAACTCTGAGGCAGTTGCTATTATTAGCATGCTTACTTAGAGTTGGCTTCCCTGGTGGCAAGCTGTCTGCAATGTAGGAGCCTGAAGTTCGATCCCTGGGTGGGGAAGATCCCCTGGAGAAGGAAAGGGCCACCCACTCCAGTATTCTTGCCTGGAGAATTCCTTGGACAGAGGAGCCTGGTGGGCAACAGTCCATGGGGTTGCAAAGAGTCAGACAAGACTTAGCAACGAATGCTTTTCACAACTATGTATTAGAGAAGTGGATTTGCCCAAGTTCGCACAATGGATAAAAGAGGCAGCCAGGTCTGGCTGGGGGCTGGCTCTGTGGAAGGTGGTTGGGGTTGGGGGCTCTTCGCCCCTCCTCCCCGCCTCAAACTCGAGTCAGCTTCCTCCTATTGTTCAGCCTGGGGTCAATTGACTACACTTTTATAGGCCAAAGGAAGGGGCAGCAACGAGCTTTAAGACTTGGGTGCCTTGGAAAATTTTCTCCTAAAAGTAGGTTTGAATATAACATAACCTGTTTAAAACAGTCCTTCCTTGATTGCTGTGTGTGTGAATTAAGTGCCTCTGGAGCTGGTGCAGAGTGTGGATGAGCAATGACTTGTGCAGGCAGGTCGCCGTCTCAAGAAGCTGGAGGCAGTGTGGGGTTGAGAACAGACGGTCCATGTGCCGGGAACTAGACGAACAAGTCGCTTAGCTCTGTGGGTCTTCACTTCCTCATGGGGAAAAGGGGATCCCAGTGGTTCCCTCCCAGGACTAGTACCGGGGGAGAAATGTCAGTGCGTGTCCGCTACCCGGTGAGTGTTGCCCTAACTGACAAGCTGTTATTGTTATTGGCATTCAGACTGGAGTCATCAGGGAGTTATTTAATTGGACAACATTGGGGAAATAGATTGATTATAAGGCTTTCTTAACTTTTATTTAATCCTCTTTCAGATATAATCTTAAGTATTCAAAGAGCTAAAATAATTTCTAAACAGAAAGACGATGAAATCAATGGAAAAATTAAGAGCTATTTATGAAAGACTGATGCAAGACTAAAAATATAGCGGCGTGATCTGTAATGTCCTTCAACAGTGTTTTGGAAACGCTTAGGAAAGAGAGCCACATAAAGCAAGACATCTTTTAACTGGTTTGGTCCTAATGCCTCTAAAAGCCAAATGAGGAAAAGTCAGTAAATGAGAACAAACAAACAAAATCAAAGTCCTGGCAAGCACTGGGGACACGGGGAGGCCCTGACCCGGGGGCCAGCTGGCGGCAGGGCTGGGCAGCGGCTCGGATGGGGCAGACCCCGAGAATGCCAGAGGTGTCAGCCTGAGCCTGGCTTCCCACCGCCTTCCCAGCCTCCCGTCCTATGCTGGACTCTCGCATCGCAACGGTGCCCGGCTGACCTTGACGCCTGTCCTCCCCCATGCAGGAGAGGACACTTGGTCCCCACTTGACTAGTCATGGTCTTCCGGTCATCCCTATGGCAATTCACAGTTAATTTTTGCTCTAATGAAGGGAAACCACTGAATAAGTCACCCCCAAAAGAACACGGAGTCCTCGATTCACTTGCATTTCTCTGTAGAATGCATCTGATGGTTTTTGCTTCGTATATAACCCACCAAATTGTAGTTATTTCAGATCTTATGCAAGGCTAATTTATGTTCTCTGTGTGTTCTGGGAACGTAACTGGGAGAAGTCATCCACAAATGTGTGGTGTAATGCATGAGTAGCTATTTTGTGATACAAAGTTCTCTGCATTATTTTTCTTAGATAATCAAGAACTCATTTTATGCTCACATTCCAGGTAAAGAGCTGCATGGAATGATTCAGCGTCATAAGTCTGGTACCGTGGAATTTATGGTTTTATTAGTTCCACCCGAAGGTATGATGGTAACAGCCAAATTCTTCCACACTCCTTTTAAATCTCAAATGTCAGATAATGTTAATAATAGCCACTAGTTATGGAGTGCTTGTTCTGTGGTATGTACTTTAGAGGCATTGAATCTAATTTTCTCAACAGTCCTGCACAATAGAGCTTATTATCCTTATTTAACAGATGGAGAAACAGAGGCTGAAAACCTGTGAGGGCCAGGCCCAGGTCAGGGAGCCGACAGGGGTCAGAACCCCACTGGGCTCGGGTCTGTGGGCTCTGTGCGTCCAGCACTCTGCTCTCAGCTGATCACCACCCACACAGCCTGAGAAGGAAGGGCCTCCCTTTACGAGAAAGGGTGTGAGCTCTGTGACGGAAAGCTCAGCGTCTCTCTCAAGGTGAGTGGGTGACGGCTCACTTGAAACACTCCGAGTACCTCCAGTTTCAAGTACACGGGAGGAAACTGCAATTAAGGAAAAAAAAAAAAAAAAGAATCTCAGTGAAGTTCTATGACTGCCCATTATCACAAGCTGAATATCTTTTCCCAAAAAACGAGCTGTAAAAAGATGATAGCGGGTAAATGTTATTTGAGCAAAATCTAAATTCTGTGGGGATAAGAGAAAAGAAAGAACCTGGAGACCTAGTCTCCCAAAACTATTTCTTAAAATTTTAAGAAGGTGAAAAAGTGGAAGTGTTAGTCACTCAGTCGTGTCTGACTCTTTGTGACCCCATGGACTGTAGCCCACCAGTCTCCTCTGTCCATAGGATTCTCCAGGTAAGAATACTGGAGTGGGTAGCCATTCCCTTCCCCAGGGGATCTTCCCAAACCAGGAATCGAACTCTCGTCTTCTGCATTGGCAGGTTGGGTTCTTTACTGTCTGAGTCAAATTATAAGAAAATAAGAAAGCAAAAGAAATGGGAGTTCTACTCAAGTGTGTTCTGAAAATCTTCAGTCACCTCCAAACCTAGCCGGCCATACGAGGATTCCATCCCACCTGCCCCACCAAGGGCAGAACAGGAAACCCCATACATCCAGGAAGAGAAAGCCTTGTGCCCCCGGCGCCAACACTTTCAAGGGTCCAAAAGGCATCCATGCAGACTCTTAGGGCTTCGATGTTCATTCTGGGAGATTACATGAAAGTCAGAATTTAAAAGAGAAATATAAGAAACGTGGAACTCTGAAGGGGCCTCCAGAGCTGGTTGAGATGAACTACAAACCCTCAAGGACTTTGTCAGAGGTGGGGCGAGGTGTCAGCCTGGCATGGCCTCCCAAGAGAGAGAGGTCTCTGGGGCCAGCAAAGGGCCCAGAATATGCTAGTTATTAAAAAGATGGTCTTGAACAACTTTGCATTTTCTATGGCAGAGATGATTATTGTATTCTGATTCTGAAATTCAAATTCTTGACTGAGTTAAAGATTTAATACTTTAAAGGGGTTCATATTAGTAAGCACGGTCTTTCACAATGTTTTTGTAAAACTAACTTAAGAATTCCAAATTTCGTCTTTGTTTCTGCCCCTCTGATATTATACAGAACATCATTTTATTAGTATGTTATCATGTGTAGCAAACACAAATGTCCTGCTTTATGTATCAATAATAAAACACACATTATTTTTCCTAAAGACAGCAATACATGCTGATATTAGACGACAATAAATATTTATGGACGGTTCACACTGGTTTTATCATCCATCCCAATTGTAACAGATGTGAGTTTATCATTCGGTCTGGAAGGTTTTACAAACCACTGAATAATGAGCTCCTATCCACTCCAAAAAGTCATGGACTATAAAACAGCGTGAATTGTCAGTAAACAGTTATTCTGATGAAATACCGTATTTACCTCTTCCCTTCCATAGAGACAGGCCGTGTTCCAAGCTATGCATAATTCTATAGATGTAAAAATAATTTTTAAAAGTGATTTACATGAAAGAACTATTGCACAGAGCACTTTCCTTCCCATCCGGGCATGAAATCAATGCAAGCAGCTGCGTGTGTCGTGCGGTGACAGAGTGCTGAGTCATCGCTCCCGCCCCACAGCCTGGGTGGAGACGCGAGGCTCATTTTATAGTTGGCACTGAAATCAAACCGGCACAGGCTCGGGGCTCCCGCTGCGGGAGCTGTGTGCTGGAGGCTGGCGTCCTCCCGCAGCACGTTCACAGCAGCGCTCCGTGGGCGCTTCGTAAAGACGCCTTGGCCCCAGCGGCCGGGCAGCTGGTCAGAGCGCCTGCCATGACAGCTTGCCGCCTGTGCTGGACTCGATGCCGTTCCTCCTTCCCCATCAAACTCGGGGCTTTCTTCCCTCTGTTTTTTTTTTTTTTTTTTTTCCTGCTGTAGCTCCCTGGCTGGGCAGCTCCCTGACGGCTCCACGGATAGACATGTTGTCTGTGGCAAACTTTGCCTTCTCCTAGGCTGGCATGCGGGAAGATTACGTGAAAGATGGATGCTCCCATCTTGGGTGTCAGGGTGGTTCTAGGAACACTGAGGACATGGTGGTCGCTGGAAGACCCTGTCCCTGATGTCCTGGGGCCAGCCGGGAAGAGGAGCGCTAAATGAACAATTACTTCTGCTGTGCAGAGAGACACGCACACCTGACCTGGAGTGGAGAGTCAGGGCGGCTCCCTGAGTTCGGGCGCTGCGGGGAAAGCCTGGCGGAGGAATCGAGTCGGGGGTAAAAGCCCTGAAGTAGAAGAGAAGCAACTGCTGAGAAGCTGAGAAAGCCCCGCAGACCTGGGGGAGGGCAGAGGGGGTTTCGGGGAGACTGGAGAAGTAAGAAGGAGCCAGGTGATGTTGGATTCAGGTGACATCAGGTCATATGACCACAAAGAGCGTGGTCGTCTGGTTCTGAGGGTAAACAGGAGGCCAAGGAAGGTTGTAAATGGACAAGTGATTAACTTTCTATGTTGGCTGCTGTTCGCACAATATTTAATGGGGATATGCTAGATGGCTATTGCACTTTCCAGCGCAATGTCATGACAGTAGTTTGTATAGAGTAATAGAGAAATGAAAACATACTTTTGAAAATTACCGAAGAATAGAACTTGGTGTTAAACCTGATAGAGTAAGAGAGAGAGGCATGATGGGACTTCTGCTGATAGATCTATCTTTGGAGAGATGGACCATGTTAGCTTTAATAAGGAACAGTGAGGGATGACAGAGCTCCAAGGGAGAGGGAAGAGTATGGAATTACAGTGGACACTCTGTGGTCAAGTCCCTGTGGGACATCCGGGGGTGGGGGGCCATGTCCGGAACTCAAACGCCATCAGAAGGAAAGAGTGATTACAGGATGGTATCTACGCAATGATACTGTTGCATTCCAGGTTTTAAAGTATCAGAAATAAGATTGGATTCGTCTGTTAAGTTCACTAAGAGCTTGAATGAGCAGTTTTCTAACAGCCACTCCTGGCTCCTAATGCTGGGCGCCCTCTGATCGACAACCACTGTTCTCATCACGTGCAAAGAAGAAATGCATGCCTGTGAGCTCTGCGGGGACAGACGACCATGGTGGCAGACTGGAATGGAGCCCTCGCCAGGGAAGCTGGGGCCCAGTTCAGCCCAGCTAGCACCCACGGTGTGGCCGTGGGCCAGCTGCAAGCTCTCTGAAGCTTGTACGTAAGATGGAGAGAGAGGCAAGAAAATCCCAAGGTCATTTTGAATTGTATACTCCTGTAAAAATCCACCTGCCAATGCGGGAGCCACAGGAGACGCAGGTTCGATCCTTGGATTTGGAAGATCCCCTGGAGAAGGAAGTGCCAATCCACTCCAGTATTCTTGCCTGGGAAATCTCATGGACAGAGGAGCCTGGTGGTCCATGGGGTCGCAAAGAGTTGGACATGACTGAGCGCATGTGCGCGCGCACACACACACACACACACACAGAGTCCTCTAATTCGAACAGATTGTAGCCATTAAAAAAATTAAGCTCAATCTGTTTATTAAGCTCTAAAATTATTTTTATTGGAAAAAATCCAACACTTGTTTATCCATAATACTATGTGACACCGTAATATGAAATATTATATGAAAATACAATCTCAGTTAAAATGCATGCCTATTTCTTTGTTCAGTTTATTTAGCCATTAGTTTCCAATAATTTTGGATATATAATTGCTGGCTGTAAATTAGAAAAGCCAATTCCTTTGTCACAGTGTTCATATCTTTAAGTTCTTTTTGGAAATCATCAGTTTTAGGTACATGACTAGAGAATTCAGATACTGAAATACGCATCCATCACCAAAACAGAATCATCGAACACTGTTCTTTAAGGTCATAAGTGCTTCTTAACAGTAATAGCACACACATTCATGAACTGAGTATAAGTAAGAAATATCTTTCAAATTAATCTGAAATTTGACTTGGATTTCCTTTCATAACAATGTGTATAACATGCTCCAAATGATTTTTGAGTTGTGATATGCAGAAAGTGCCTAATGCCAAGAATTAGCAATGAAAACATCACATAATGCATTTCATCTCAGCATGGTAAGAACTTCTTTTGTTTGGTAATAATCACCAGAATGGACACATTTACCCAAGTTTGTACAAGTGTGAGGCCATTATCGCAATGGGGGTTGAAGGTTTGAGTTATAGGCTAGCAGAGAGGGGGGCAAACCCATGTTGGGGTTGCAGGAAGAAACTGTGGCTTCTAATTGCTTTGGTGACTGAAAGGAAGGACAGAAAACTGGATGGTCTGAATCTTCTCATAGCAAATTCCAAACCTATGAAAATGAATTTCCTTTTATAAAAAGGCAAGAGGAACAAGTATTTTTGTAGATAGTAAATTAGAGATGGAGGAGACAGCATTTGAGCTGAGATTTTTTTTGACCAAGGATTTTGCTTAGATTCTAACATTTTGGCACTAAGAGGGCCAGTCTGGGGGAGGCAGAAACATTTTTTTTTTTTAAGTAATATAAGCCTGTGAGTTAAAAAACACTACTTAAAAAAAATGTTTCTTAAAGAGATGGGAACACCAGACCACCTTACATGTCTCCTGAGAAACCTGTATGTGGGTCAAGAAGAAACAGGACTGGACATGGACCAATGGACTGGTTCAAAACTGGGAAAGGAATATGGCAAGGCTGTATATTGTCACCTTGTTTATTTAATTTCTATGAAGAGTACATCATGCGAAATGCCAAGCTGGATGAAGCACAAGCTGGAATCAAGATTTCTGGGAGACAGAGTAATGGAAATAAAAACAAATAAACAAATGAGACCTAATTAAACTTAAAAGCTTTTGCACAATCAAGGAAAATATAAGCAATGCGAAAAGACAGCCTTCAGAATGGGAGAAAATAATAGCAAACAAAACAACTCTCAAAGAATTAATCTCCAAAATATACAAGCAGCTCAATACCAGAAAAATGAACAGCGCAATCAAAAAGTGGGCAAAAGAACTAAACAGATGTTTCTCCAAAGAAGACATACAGATAGCTAATAAATACATGAAAAGATGTTCAGCATCACTCAATATTCAGTTCAGTTCAGTCGCTCAGTCGTGTCCTACTCTTTGCGACCCCATGAACTGCAGCATGCCAGGCCTCCCTGTCCATCACAGTGCAAATCAAAACCACAATGAGGTGTCATCTCACACCAGTCAGAATGGCTGCCATCCAAAAGTCTACAAACAATAAATGCTGGAGAGGGTGTGGAGAAAAGGGAACCTTCTTACACTGCTGGTGGGAATGCAAACTGGTACAGCGACTATGGAGAACAGTGTGGAGGTTCCTTAAAAAACTGGGAATAGACCTGCCATATGATCCAGCAATCCCACTGCTGGGCATACACCCTGAGGAAACCAGAATTGAAAGAGACACATGTACCCCAGTGTTCATTGCAGCTCTATTTACAATAGCTAGGACATGGAAGCAACCTAGATGTCCACTGGCAGATGAATGGATAAGGAAGTTGTGGTACATATACAATATGGAGTATTAATCTGCTATAAAAAGGAATGAATTTGAGTCACTTCTAATGAGGTGGATGAAACTGGAGCCTGTTACACAGAGTGAAGTAAGTCAGAAAGAGAAACACAAATAACTGTACATTAATGCATATATATGGAATTTAGAAAGAGTAACAATGATTCTATGTGCAGGGCAGCAAAAAAGACACAGATGTAAAGAAGAGACTTTTGGACTCTGTAGGAGAAGGCAAGGATGGGATGATTTGAAAGGACAGCATTGAAACATGTATATTACTATATGGAAAATAGATGACCAGTGCAAGTTTGATGAGTGAGGCAGGGCACCCAAAACCAGTGCTCTGGGACAACCCAGAGGGAAAGGGTGGGGAGGGAGGTGGGAGGGGTGTTCAAGATGGGGGGGGACACATGTTTATCTGTGGCTGATTCATGTTGATGTATAGCAGAAACCATCACAATATTGTAAAGTAATTATCTTCCAATTAAAATAAAATAATTAAAAATAAAATAAATAAGACTAAAAAAATTTCTGGGAGAAGTATCAACAACTTCAGATACGCAGATGATACCACTCTAATGGCAGAAAGCTAAGAAGAACTAAAAACCCTCTTGAGGAGAGTGAAAGAGGAAAGTAAAAAAGCTGGCTTAAAATTCAGCATTCAAAAACCTAAGATCATAGCATCCTGTCCCATCACCTCATGGCAAATAACAAGGGAAAATGTGGAAGCAGTGACAGACTTTATTTTCTTGGACTCCAAAATCACTGCAGACAGTGACTGCAGCTGTGAAATTAAAAGCCGCTCCTTGGAAGGAAAGCTATGAGACATCTAGACGGTGTGTTGAAAAGCAGAGACATCATTTTGCCGACAAAGGTCTGTATGGTCAAAGCTATGCTTTTTCCAGTAGTCATGTACAGATGTGAGAATTGGAAAACAAAGAAGGTTGAGCACTGAAGAATTGATGCTTTTGAACTGTGGTGCTGGAGGAGACTCTTGAGAGTCCCTGGGACTGCAAGGAGATCCAACCAATCAATCCTGAAGGAAATCAACCCTGAATATTCACTGGAAGGGCCATTGCTGAAGCTGAAGCTCCAACACTTTGGCCACCTGATGCCAAGAACTCACTCATTCAAAAAGACCCTGATACTGGGAAAGATTGAGGGCAGGAGGAGAAGGGGGCAGCAAAGGATGAGATGGCATCACCGACTCAATGGACATGAGTTTGAGCAAACTCTGGGAGGTAGTGGAGGACAGAGGAGCCTGGCGTGCTGCAGTCCCTGGGATCACAAGGAGATGAGCACAACTTAGTTTTTGAACAACAACAACAAGAAGCCCATGTGTGTATTAACATCAGTGTGTGTCAGCTCCGTGACTGATTTAAGACTAGTGTGACTATGGCCAGATTTCTTCCCCTTGGTTCTGCAGCTCCTTTGGTTTAAATGTCTAAATGTTATTCAAACGCTTTAATCACTGAGAAAAAGAGAACTGCAATGTTTTTCTTCAAGTGATCCAAACAATAATTCTTTAAAAAAAAAAACAAAAAACACCTTGTCAGAATATTCATATTACTGCTTTTGTTGCTAATGATTTAATCTACAATATTTTAAAAACAGTCTTGAAAAATTTGATTTGCTTCTTGTGGACATGCTCAGCCTCTGATTCTATCTTGAACATTTAAGACATTTTATCTTGGTGAGAAAGGAAAGAAGGCTGTCACTATATTGGGTAAAGTTCATTGAATTTGGAATTCATGTTGAAATCAGGCAGGCCTCATTTCTTCCCTATGCTATTAATTTACTAGATCAAAGGTTGGCTCCATGCAGACTGACTCATATGCAGTGTATTTTAATTACATATCACTATTCTATTGATGCTCTTATAGAGTATTTTTTGCTTATGGACGTGGTGATTATTGGATATAAGTTGTTTAAACTTCATCTTCAAAGTGAAAAACCTGAAGAGCTAGAGAGCTCTTCTTTCTAGAGAGCTCAATATAGATTTCTACTTCCAAGATTAAATGAAATTAAACGTACACTACCTTGGTTTCACATAGCAGGAAAAAAATGTTTCACCTTGATTTTTGTTATTATTGTTATTTTTTTAACTCTTGTGCAGCAGTTTTTTTTTCCCCCACCTTTCAGTCTGCTTTGCATAGCATTGCAAGTTTAAGTATTAATCACTCAGTTGTGTCCAAGTCTCTGTGACCCCGTGGACTGTATCTCTCCAGGCTCCTCTATCCGTGGAATTCTCTAGGCAAGATTACTGGAGTGGGTTGCCGTTTCCTCCTCCAGGGGATCTTCTGACCCAGGAATGGAACTGGGGTTTCCTGCATTGCAAGCAGATTCTTTAGCATCTGAGCTACCATGGAAGTTTAAACTTTCTGAGTGCAAGTGAAAGTCGCTAAGTCGTGTTGGACTCTTTGCAACCCCAGTCCATGGAACTCTCCAGGCCAGAATACTGGAGTGGGTAGCCTTTCCCTTCTCTAGGGGATCTTCCCAACCCAGGGATCATACCCAGGTCTCCCACATTGCAGGCGGATTCTTTACCAGCTGAGCCACAAGGGAAGCCCAAGAATACTGGAGTGGGTAGCCTATCCCTTCTCCAGTGGATCTTCCTGACCCAGGAATCGAACCGGGGTCTCCTGCATTGCAGGCGGATTCTTTACCAACTGAGCCACAAGGGAGGCCTGGCTTCAAAGTGTCAGCTCCTCCGCCCATGGTCCCTCCAGCACACACTCATGATGACTGGGTTGGAGCACAGCCTCAGCTCTTCCGTCAGGAGCTCAAGGGCTTCCTTGACAATGAAGACGGGTGTCATTCAGTCCCGAGGTTGTTTTTCCCACTGCTCCCCTCACTACCACTCTAGCTCCAGATCAAATGGACTCGGTGTGGATACTTGTCCTGCATGGGTTTGCCCACATTTGCTTGCACTGGTTTCTGTACCTGGAGCATTCCACCCATCTCCAGATGTAAAACTCCATCCTTCTTATCTCGGTTCAAATGGGACCATGTTCAGGATGCTCTGGAAGGAATTACCTTCTCTTCCATGACTTCAGTAATTTCAACTGTACTTGTCATGACGTCATTGCTTGTCATCAGTGGGGGTTACACACGTGATGGGGAGTGACAGCTTCTCGAAGTGCGAGTTCACTGAATATTGACCTGCTCACACACAGTTAGCTTGGTGTGCGGTGGGGGACTGTGGGGCCCATGGACTGTGCACCACGTGACCCCTATCAGCTCAAAGTGCAGTGAAATCAGATCACAGGTCTAGACGGCAAGCTCAGAAGCTGTTAGGCCTGCCAAACAGCAGAGGAGGTCAGCGAAAGGCTGTGTCTGGGGACACGCAACAGAAGCCACACACTGGGGTGAGTGGCTGAGATGGTCTGCAGGTCGCCACAGCAAACAACAGCAAAAACACATTTTCTGGAGGTGACAGCCCCTCTGCCCCTGGAGTGACAGACTTATATCCCACGCATAGGACAAGAGCTGCCAGACCTGGTGGGCCAGGACCGAGGCTGGGCAGAAGCCCTGCAGAGTGGACGTGTAATAAAACACGTGAGAACCGCCTCGCCTGGAGCAGGGGTCATCCTCAGAGATCTCCTCCACACCTGCTTCTGGGAGGTGAGGCGGGAAGAAGGACATACCTCCTGATGCAGCAGTGGGCACGGAACCAGGGCGAGAGGGCGGGCCCAGGGCGGATGCCCTCCTGGATCGAATCAGCTTGTGAGGCAGAGAAAATAGTTACCCCCAGATTCTTCTGTAAGGCAAAGCAATTCATCTTTGTGTAGTGGGCCCTCCTTCTGTCACAAGAAGGCCCTCCAGTTAGCTGGAAAACACATCTCACAGAGAGCAACATGAAACAAAAGCTGGCATAGCATGAAAATCTAAGAAAAAAAAAAAAGGAAGGAGCAGTGAAACTTGTCAGAGGAAGAATATTCACAGACACTCAATGACACAATGGCTCCAGCCTGCCAAGGATGGTGGAACTTCTGACTTACTATTAAAATTTAATTGATAAAAACTAATAAGCAGTGAAGCAACCGCAACCATGAAAGAGCTCCTAGAGCAAAACCACAAAGTCTTGGGCAACAGACAGGAAGACAATTGAGGGAATGAAAACCAGGATTAAAAAAAAGAAAAAAAACGCACAGAACTGAAGATCCAATTGTAGGAAGTACAGAAGATGAGCTCTGTAGAAAACACAGGAAAGACACGGATAACAGGAATGAGGAAACTCCAGCCACATAAAAGTGAAATGGACCATTTAAAATGTCTAGAGATAAGGTGAGAGACAGAGAAGACAGGCATACAGATTTTTAAAACACACATAATTTGAACTCTTGCAGCGGGAAAATACACTGGAACGGAACAACTATTAAAAGACTTAATTCAAGAAATTGTAATTAGAGGAAGACATGAACCCATATTCTGGAAGGGTATAGCACGTATCATTGAAAAGCTGACCCAGAGTGCTCAGTGGTGGGTGAGTCTGTAACCCAGCCTCTCTACCCTGGGGATGGTGTGAGGGGTGCAGGGTGGAGAAAAAGAGGCAAAAAACGATCAGACGTCCTTGTTAACACACACTGGATCTCCTGATGGTGTTTATTAGAGGAAATAAAATGGAGGAAAAATGTTACTGGAATATAAAGTGGGGATGTTTCATGACTGAAATTAATGCTCTCCAGACATTCTTTGGAGACTTCAAACATTAAATCTGGAAGAGGGTGAATCCTAACATTTCCAGGAAGAACTGGGGGTTACACAGTTTGACTTCATGCTTTTCCTGTGTCTTGCAGTTACTTGTGTCCTTTGAATTATTAATAAAAAGGCAAGATCTGATTCCTGATAGCCTGATTTGAAAATCCAACACTGTATATTGTATCACCAAGACATCTCCTATGTTCAGTTCAGTTCAGTCCCTCAGTCATGTCCGACTCTTTGCGACCCCATGAATCGCAGCACACCAGGCCTCCCTGTCCATCACCAACTCCCGGAGTTCGCTCAGACTCACGTCCATCGAGTCGGTGATGCCATCCAACCATCTCATCCTCTGTTGTCCCCTTCTTCTCCTGCCCCCCAATCCTTCCCAGCATCAGAGTCTTTTCCAATGAGTCAACTCTTCGCATGAGGTGGCCAAAGTACTGGAGTTTCAGCTTCAGCATCATTCCTTCCAAACAACATCCAGGACTGATCTCCTTTAGAATGGACTGGTTGGATCTCCTTGCAGTCCAAGGGACTCTCAAAAGAGTCTTCTCCAACACCACAGTTCAAAAGCATCAATTCTTCGGCACTCAGCTTTCTTCACAGTCCAAATCTCACATCATACATGACCACTGGAAAAACCATAGCCTTGACTTGATGGACCTTTGTTGGGAAAGTAATGTCTCTGCTTTTGAATATGCTATCTAGGTTGGTCATAACTTTCCTTCCAAGGAGTAAGCGTCTTTTAATTTCATGGCTGCAGTCACCATCTGCAGTGATTTTGGAGCCCCCAAAAATAAAGTCTGACACTGTTTCCCCATCTATTTCCCATGAAGTGATGGGACCAGATGCCATGATCTTTGTTTTCTGAATGTTGAGCTTTAAGCCAACTTTTTCACTCTCCTCTTTCACTTTCATCAAGAGGCTTTTAATTCCTCTTCACTTTCTGCCATAAGGGTGGTGTCATCTGCAGATCTGAGGTTATTGCTATTTCTCCTGGAAATCTTGATTCCAGCTTGTGCTTATTCCAGCCCAGAGTTTCTCATGATGTACTCTGCATATAAGTTAAATAAGCAGGGTGACAATATACAGCCTTGAAGTACTCCTTTTCCTATTTGGAACCAGTCTGTTGTTCCATGTCCAGTTCTAACTGTTGCTTCCTGACCTGCATATAGGTTTCTCAAGAGGCAGGTCAGGTGCTCTGGTATTCCCATCTCTTTCAGAATTTTCCACAGTTTATTGTGATCCACACAGTCAAAGGCTTTGGCATAGTCAATAAAGCAGAAATAGATGTTTTTCTGGAACTCTCTTGCTTTTTCCATGATCCAGCGGATGTTGGCAATTTGATCTCTGGTTCCTCTGCCTTTTCGAAAACCAGCTTGAACATCTGGAAGTTCACGGTTCACATATTGCTGAAGCCTGGCTTGGAGAATTTTGAGCATTACTTTACTAGCGTGTGAGATGAGTGCAATTGTGTGGTAGTTTGAGCATTCTTTGGCATTGCCTTTCTTTGGGATTGGAATGAAAACTGACCTTTTCCAGTCCTGTGGCCACTGCTGAGTTTTCCAAATTTTCTGGCATATTGAGTGCAGCACTTTCACAGCATCATCTTTCAGGATTTGAAATGGCTCAACTGGAATTCCATCACCTCCACTAGCTTTGTTCACAGTGATGCTTCCTAAGGCCCACTTGACTTCACATTCCAGGATGTCTGGCTCTAGGTGAGTGATCACACCATTGTGATTATCTGGGTCATGAAGATCGTTTTTGTACAGTTCTTCTGTGTATTCTTGCCACCTCTTAATATCTTCTGCTTCTGTTAGGTCCATATCATTTCTGTCCTTTATTGAGCCCATTTTTGCATGAAATGTTCCCTTGGTATCTCTAATTTTCTTGAAGAGATCTCTGGTCTTTCCTGTTCTGTTGTTTTCCTCTATTTCTTTGCATTGATCGCTGAGGAAGACTTGTTTTAAATATGAAGAAAAAATAACTGGGCGACCAGACAAAAGAATCAAGTCACTTATAAGGAGGAAAGTGTGTATTAGTCTCAGAATTTTCCACAGGTACTTTCAAGGTTGGAAGAATGTAGACAGGTATCTGTGAAAAAACTAGAGGAAATAAAATATGTCTGAAATTTTCAACAGTCAGACTAGTTTTCAAAAACAAACAGCTTTGAAAATGTGACTTTAGGGAGGGCTGTTTCTCTTCTTTACAAGGAGACTATGGGGGTCACTTCTCAACCCAGAGATGATAAACGTGATTAGTGCTAGCACTGAATTTAGATTTAACAGAAGAACTAAGACTAAAACAATGTTTTAGAGATTAGGGATTTGGAAGGCAAAGCTATTTAAGTATCAAATGCTCCAACAACGTAGAAAAGATACAACTAGCAAAAAATAACAGGAAGAAGGAGGAAAAAGATGGGAAGTAGACTTAACTTGCTGGTTGCCTTATTTGCAGTAGTTTGGGGTTAAAGAACATTATCTGAAGTCGATGTATCATGAGACAGACAATTAAGTGTATCTAACAAAGCAAAGATAAATACTAAGTAACTTGATTTTATTTAAATAAATTTAGGTTAAAGAGGAACTACAATCCAAAATTACAGAGAAAAAGAAAACAACATAATGAAAATACTGCAAATCAGAAGCTTTAAGAGGCCACTAAAATGCTCAGATGACAGAGGATGAGATGGATGGATGGCATCACTGACTCAATGGACATGAGTCTCAGTGAACTCCAGGAGTTGGTGATGGACAGGGAGGCCTGGCGTGCTGAGATTCATGGGGTCACAAAGAGTCGGACACGACTGAGCGACTGAACTGAACTGAAAATGCTCAGAGAAAGATGAATTACCTTAAATCTTAATTAAAAATAATTTTTAAAATTTAACTCAAAATGTTAGGAAAGAGGCAACAAAACAGAAGAAATGTTTAAAAGCAAAAGCTAAATTCATTAATAAGAAAGTCAAAACAGCAGAACCACAAAATAAATCCAAAAGATGGGTTTCAAGAGAAAAAGAAGAGAAGAAAATGGCAACCCACTCCAGTATTCTTCCTGGGAAGATCCCACAGAGAGAGGAAGCTAGTGGGCTACAGTCCATGGGGTCACAAAGAGTCAGAAACGACCAAGCACACATGACTGTTAAAGAAAAAGAAGTCAATAAAGATATAACCCAATAGCCAATCTAATCAAGAACAATTAGAGAATGTGTCAATAAGAAATAATAAGCAGGTGGGGGGAGGTAGAGAGTAACAGAAAATAGAAGGAATTAAACATAGGACATTACTTTGCTCAATTGTATGCAGATAAATTTGAATAAATTGAAAAAATTCTAGGAAAATGCAATTTGTCAAAACTGACCCCAGAGGAGATAGAAAATCTAAAAAGACTTGATATCTATGGGAGAAATATAAAAGGTAATCAAAGAGCTACTCTCCTTGCAAAAAAAAAGAAAAAAATCACTAGGCCCAGATACGAGACTTTCACTCATCTAGAGCTTAGGGTGACAGTACGGGAAACATCTAAATTTTTCTCTCTGGAGGAAGTATAACATTATATCAAAACACAAAAACCGTAGAGAAAGTAAACAACAGACCACTATCACTCATTAAAGCATAAACCTTAAATAAAATATGAGCAAACTAAATCCAGAAGCATATTAAAGGAATGATGCATCATTATCAAATGTGCTTTATTTCAGAAAGTAAAGACCATTTAAGGATTCTATTAATTTATCATATTAAAGATCACAGAAAAATATAGATGATTATTTCTAAAGAGGCTAATAAGACATTGGATAATATTCAACACATTACTACTAAAAGCAAGAAAGAGTGGGATCTTTCTTTTATAAGTTAAAATATATGTTTCAATACAAAAGTCTGTGGAACATATCACAAAGTATTCCCACTAAAGTTTGATTTATCACTATTATCATCGCTGTTATTTAACTTTATACTACAGATAATAGCCCCATTCTACAACACCAGAGAAAGAAATGAGAAGTGAAAAATCAGAAAGAAGACAAAACGGCCACTTTGGGGAGGATACATATTTTATACCTGGAAAACCTTAAAGAATCAACTGAATAAACAAAAGAATTGAATGAAGTAGTGCAGTTTAAAATAAGCAGACGGATTTCAATAGTGTACCCACGGCGTACAAGAAGGAAACTTCAAAATACAGGCTGAGCTCTTGGCTCACAGGGAGCGCAAGCTAACTTTAGATGACTTACGCATCTTATTGGAAAGGTATGAGGTAGTTTATAGAATGGAAGAAGCCAGCAACCAGCGTGAAGACCCAGACCTCAGAAAGCAGGCAGGAATCAGTGAAACTTTCCCCAGAGGTGGTGTGAGCTAAGGACACCCCTCCAGGAGTAAGCATTGCCACGCATTTTCAGTTCTTCCAACTTTCAGTCAAGCTCAAATTCCCAGCAGAGCCCAGCCAGCCTGACTTGGCTCCCAGGCTCAGTTCTTAGCAGGTGGGAAGGGCCTCGTGGTGGTCCCACCTGACCTGGAGTGTTTGTCCTGGCAATGCTAGATCCAGAGAAAATGTGAGCCCAGACACCAGACGAGCAGAAACACTGACCATGGTTAAACGAGTCCCTCCAACCAGGAAGAGATGTCTCTCTATTGCCTCCCGTCTTTGACACTCCTGAATGGTTTCTTTCACAGACATCCTGCAGATTTCTTATTAAATTTGCTTCAAGGAGTTGCATGGTTTTGTCCGTAATTTCTTATAATTCTGAATGTGATCTTTTAAAAACTGGAATTTCGAACTGACTGTGGCTAGGATCTAGCAAAGACTAGTAAATATTTTAATTCATTTGACAGATGAGACGAAGTTGAAGGTAGCTTGAACATTTTAAAATACCAACTAGGAAAAATTGAGAAGCACATCATTTTGGTGTTTCTGCCCAGGCTGGAAACACACGTTAAGTTCCAAGGAAAAGGAGAAATTCAACAAGTGTGAGAAGAAAGCTATAGGGAGCCCAGGCAGGTTGAAAATGTAATGAAAAAGAAATTTAACAGTGATTTAAATCTAATTTCCTGCTTTTTAAGGAGGTGTGGATAAAAATAAAATACAAATGAGTGTTACATAAAAGCAGGCAAAACCATAACCTTGAAAAATTTAGAATGAAGTTTGGCAAATCTGATGTTTTAGCTGACAGAACTATAAAACAATTTAAAACAAAAGCACAGATCTCACTGATAGAAGAAATATGAACAGCAAATTGAACTAATATTTTCTTATGAAATAAATGAAGCAGGTATTTCTACTGTACAAAGATATGAGGTCATAAATTTTGTCAGGTTAGATAAAAGATTCTGATTATTGAAATTTTGAATGCAAATTATTTGAATGAAAGATTACCACCTATAATATTCCCATATTTTCAAAGTATGCAATTTACTTTTGCTTTTCCATTAAATTTTATTCATTTGCAATTAACATGCTATATTTTCTTATAAATCAACTAAATTTCTTATCTTTTAAAATTAATTTAAATGAATACTTTCCAAAGTAGCATATCAAAAATACCAACTTGTCTGTTAGTTATAAACACTTAAGAGGAGCGGTAATGTACACAAGCGCTTCCCAGGTGGCTCAGTAGTAAAGAATCTGCCTGCCAAAGCAGGAGCCCCAGGTTTGATACCTGGGTTGGGAAGATCCCCTGGAGAAAGGAATGGCAACCCATTTCAGTATTCTTGCTTGGAGAATCCCATGGACAGAGGAGGCTGGTGGGCTACAAGCTATGGGGTCACAAAGAGTCGGGCATGTGCTTAGTCGCTTCAGTTGTGTCTGACTCTGTGCGACCTTATGGACCATAGACTGCCAGGCTCCTCTGTCCATGGGATTCTCCAGGCAGGAATACTGGAGTGGGTGGCCATTCCCTTCTCCAAATCTGATCTGAGACAAGCCAAAATGACCGCCATAAGAAGGACACTGGACTGAGTGACTAAAAGAAAAAACAAAGTATATGAATGTTAGCTTCCTCTCCAACACCTGCTTACCCTGGTGAAGTACCAGAAAGTCAGCAGTGAGAAGAGAAAGACTATGCTAATTTGGAATCAGTAGTAATATATTAGGAACTGCGTTGAGCTTTGCTTGCTCAGCAAGTCTTTACTCACAAATGGGGTGAACAGTTTTAAGTGTGACATGGGATTTGCACGGTACTTTCTAAGAATAAACTATTTTTAAACCATAATAGTTTAGATCTGCACATATAAGTAGAGTTGACATGCAAAAATATACATTTTAATAGAACTTTTAAAGCAGGTTCTCTGTAATATTTCCTTTATAAAATCTGAATTAGATACTTCAAGGAACAAGCTACTGTTCAAACGCCGATGATCTAAGCTTTGCACTAATTGAAAACATCTTATTGTAGAACGGGTGTGAAATATGATGACCCCACTGGATATATAAGGCCTGAAAAATACTTTCAGAAGTCAGGACTTCAAAGCAGAATACCTTCTGTTCTCATAGGTTGGCATACAGTAGGCATCAACGATTACTTGGTAAATAAGTGAGCCAAGATAAACCGTTCAGTTACAGAAAGCCCAGCCGGCCCAACTAGTGGGTGTGCAGGACGAAGCAGAAATGCTCCATTCCGGGCGGTACAGAGAGCGAAGCCAACAGCTTGCGGGAGGATGTGCTGGCCACTTGATCCCTGTGGTCACAGGGATAAAGCATGGTGATCTCCAGGCTGAAGACGTCTGCCAACCGTGCCTCACCAGGAGGGTAAAAGCCTCGGGAAGTGAAGCTCACGGAGGATTCCCCTCGCGGGGACCCATCCGCAGGGCTCCACTGCCTCTGCAAGCTTCCAGCCCAGCCACGGGTGCCCCTGGGCCTTCAGTACTCTCGGGCTTTCTGGACGTCTGGTTCTCTGATCTGACCCTGGGCATGCGGCCTTCCCTGTTCCAGGCGCTTTCTGTTCCGGTTACTAAGCCCTGGGGTGCAGGGCGAACTGTAACTGAGGGCAGGGAGGAGCGGTGTGCTGTTAAAACGGCCCAGCCTGGAGAACGGGGATTGCCCCAGCCGCGTGGCTCCCGGGGGCCGGAGCGTGGACCCCGGCCCCGGCCTTGCTGCTGGACCGGGCAAGTCACGGGGCCTGGGCGAGCCCAGGGACAGAGCAGCCGTCAGTCCACGCCGCGGCTCTGAGAACTGAGAGGCAGGGCAAGGCAAACCCCCAGCAGACTGCTTGCACGGAGCAAATGATTAATCTGCATTAGGGAAAAGGAAGGTCACGGGAGCACGTGAGCGTGCAGAGGGCGCAGAAGCCTCTCTCAGCTCAGATGGTCGTTCGGCAGAGGCCCCGGCCTGCCCGGCATGCCTCTGACCTCGCCCCCAGCCGCTCTGACGTCTCCCAGGCAACCGTCCGGCTCACTGCCCTAGAGTTCCGGCAGCGCGTCCACCACCATGATCGGCAAACGCAGATTCACAGCAGACAAGTTGCTCAACAGCCTCGAGCTGGAACAAGATGGCAAAAACACTAAACTGAGCCCATGTTACGCACCCCCCCCCATGTTTCACAAATTCCTAACCTGTGTTGCTTTTCCTCTTTATAAGCTATTTACCAGTATTAATTTTACTTGTAATCTTTGAAATCTAAATCTAGTTTCTGATTTTATTTTATTTATTTTTTTTTTTTACTGTTCTGAAAGAGTAGTTTGGACTTACTCCCGTTTTCCATTCATAAGCCTTATAATGGATATTCCTAGCCATCTTGATAGCCTAGATAAAAAGAAGTCACCAATATGAGCTATATAAGAAGTTATGCTAGCTTTAATCAAAGACAACTGCTAATTCAATTAAATACAAATGACTTTATAGGAATGGGCCTATTACTATTTTTTTTTTTCATGAAAAGATAATTGGAAAGTGATGACAGGATGATTTTAATGTTAAATAAAGACACACCAAATCCATTTCAATTTATGGATCAAATTATTATTTGCAGAAGTGAACTGTATAGAGTAGTCAAAATATTATGATATTAATCTTTGACTTAGAAACAAGAAACTTTCTATTATGGTAAATGCTAAATATAACAATGTAGGTTTTTTTTTTTTTAATCACTAACCTAAAATCTTGATGGAATTAACCTCAATCACCAACCTATCAACTAGCTACTTAGAAAATCAGTTGTTTTATGGGAAAGTAGAAAAGTTTTCATGGGGCTTCCCCAGTGGCTCAGTGGTAAAGAATCCACCTGCAATGCAGCAGACTCAGGTTTGATCTTTGGGTCGGGAAGATCCCCTGGAGGAGGGCATGGCAACCCACTCCAGTATCCTTGCCTGGAGAATCCCATGGACAGAGGAGCCTGGTGGGCTACAGCCCATAAGGTTACACAGAGTTGAACACAACTGGTGACTGAGCATACAGGGAAGTTTTCACTGCTTAAAAAATTTAAGGAATTAACTTCATTTAGTCTATACCTAGAATGGAAATATTTAGAATTTCATGCAGCTGGTTAGGCTAATAACAATAACGATACCGATAATATCTGTATCGCAGCACTGTGTGCTGCTCAGACCTCATGGTCAGCCCTGAAGTGTCTATTTACTACCTCACTGAATCCTCACGACGATCATATAAGGTAGAAGTGAGGTTATCACTTTCCTTTCACTCTGTGCTTGGAGACTCTCTTGTCCTCCTTGGCTTCACTGGGGAGAGAAGCTTCTGTGGTCCATGCCCGCCCCCACCGCCCGGTGGAAGGGAAGCCTTTGCATCCCTGAGAGGGCTCACAGGCAACACCTGGAACCATCAGCCTGGGGCTTCCCTTACCCAGGGAAAGGGACGGGGAATAGCTGGGTCTGTGAGTAGCCGATACAGCCTCCCCAGGGCCAGGACCAACCCCCAGCAGCTTCCTCACAAGCGTCCCAGGATGCCTGGTGTCTCTGTCTTTAGCCAGGAAATCACCTCCTACAGACCTCATTATAGTCCATCCGTTCACTCAGTGTCTGCATGAGTTCATTCACTCATTCAGTCACCGATTCACTCACTCATTCATTCATTCAGCAAGCATTTACTGGGAGCCTGCTGTTTGTGCTGAAGACACACAGGCAAATACGGAGGAGCACTGGCCCTCTAGGAACTTTCAGTTTAAAAGGAAATCACCCATAATTAGCCTGCGTGCGTGTTCTCAGTCACTCAGTCGTGACCGACTCTTTGCCACCCCATGGACTGTAGCCCTCCAGGCTCCTTTGCCCATGGGATTTTTCAGGCAAGACTACTGGAACGGGGTTGCTATTTTCTCCTCGGGCAGGGTGGGGGGGAGGATCTTCTAGCCTCAGGGATCGAACCCACGTCTCCTGCATCGGCAGGCGGGCTCTTTACTGCCGAGCCACTGGACAGCCCTGATCACAGCAGATGTCACCATAAAGCGGCACACTCATAGCTTTGGCTCTCTTCCTCAGCAGAGTTGCTGTCCCGGGGCTGGGTGCTGTGGCCGCCGCTCTGAGACGCTCAGGGTCGTGTCACCCCTGGCCTAGATTTCTTGCAAAAGAGACTGGTTTCCTAACCTCCTGCTCTTGCTGCTCCAACTCTTTCTTCACACAGACGCCAGATTCATTTTCGCAAATGCAGCTTCTCCCCTTGTCAACTGCATGCTTTCAGGAGCCGGGAGCCAACTGCCCGCCTCCCAGCACCACCATCGCTTCGGTCACCAGCAGTTCCTACCAACCTACTCTGCCGGCCGATTGTCCAGTTCACCTTGAATGCGCCTTGCAAATCCCCGCAGCTTCCCTGACCTCAGATGCTCCTGTCAGCCAGATGAGCTCGTGTCCAGGGCCAGCTCAAGGCCTGCCCCAGGCAGCTTTCCCCCAGTCACCCCCAGGGACCTCTCTTGGCCTTGAATGACCTCAGCTGACACCGACAGGGGCCCAAGGCTCAAGCAGTGGCCGGTTTCCTGTCCGCAGCGGGACCCAGCGATGAAGTGCCAGGAGCATGGGGCTGGCACGGAGAAGCTGCCCAGTGAGTCTGGGGGACTCTCCTCTGCAGGGGCAGGAAGCTGGCCGAGGGCACGCTCTGTATGGAAGCCTGCCTCGTCGAAAGGCAGGAATAAGCACGCATCTTTGAGAGTCGTTTCCTCTCACCAAAATCCTGAGAAGGGGGACTTTCAGAGGCCCAGGCTTCTGTAATTAGATCTCTGATTTGAGTACCAAGCTGCATTCCCCTGTGATGGGAGTGTAGGAGTTGAGGTCTAGGCATTTGGAGTCTGAACATTGCACCATCCGAGACTGTGGATAACCTGGGATGAGCTGCTTAGTTCCCTTGATTGTCAACTCCCTAGGCTATGAAAAGGAGCGGAGGGACACCTCCCAGGGGGCTGGGAGACTGACTCAGATCGCTCCTGTACACAAGAAAAACACTTCTGAAAATCGCAAAATGTTGACATTAACAGAAACTCCACAATCACGTCTGTGTTCGAGTGATGAATGAAGTCACAACCCAGCTTTCTCTTCGTGTTGGTTTTTGCTTCTGAGGAATAAGAGCTTCTTTATTTACCCAAGTGAGCAGTGCCCCTTATCTGGAAATATGTAAATCCATTTAAATTAATTTCCTGTAATACCACACAAAACAATGATCATATTAGTACCATTTGTAATGTACTAATAACATTAACATAATTGCATTCAAATACGAAAATTGCTAGGTAATGGGCTTTTCATAAATGGTTTCAGTGAGAATGTAATTTTTTAACCTTAACTCTGGCTCTTCAGTTCCAGATAGTGCCAGAAAAAAATGGGTGCCCAATGTGAGAAAGTTTCCCAGAGGTGTGTGTGTGTGTGTGTGTGTGTGTGTGTGTGTGCCTGGTTAGGAAAAACTATCAAGGAGCTTTTGTCATCCAGATGAGAAGGGTTTGCGTTGGTGACACATGTTTCAGTATAATGGAGCTTTCGCTTGAGCTTCCTCTGGGGTGGGCTTCCTTCCTGGTGTGTTGTTGGCACCCTGGGCTGTCGTGGGGACAGGCCCTTTCCGTGGAGGCAGCAGCCTTCAAGGGCAGCTTTGCAGGCCAAAGCGCCTCCCCTGGGGAGCGAGGGCAGCCCTCCCGTTGGAGTCTGGTTGGCTGCCAGACTGTTGCAGAATTCTCCCTGGGCTCCTTGGGGCCTTGGCACAACCGCCGTGCCCATGCAAGTTGTGTCTGCAAGGCCTCAGACAGCTCCGAGGGGAGGCAAAATGCCTGGCTCCCGGAGTAGAGTTAAAAAGCGCGGCATCTGTCATACAGAGCAGAGTGTAAGTCAAAGGACAAACCCAAATCTCGTATATCAACGCGAGTACAGGGAATCTAGAGAAATGGGACTGATGATCCTATTTGCAGGGCAGCATTAGAGGCACAGAAATAGAGAATGGACCTGCAGAAGGAGAGGGCGGGATGAATTGAGAGAGGAGCATTGAAATGTATACATTCCGCTTAGTTCAGTCGCTCAGTCGTGTCCGACTCTTTGCGACCCCATGAACCGCAGCACGCCAGGCCTCCCTGTCCATCACCAACTCCTGGAGTTCACTCAAACTCATGTGCATTGAGTCGGTGATGCCATCCAACCATCTCATCCTCTGCCGTCCCCTTCTCCTCCTGCCTTCAGTCTTTCCCAGCATCAGGGTCTTTTCCAAAGAGTCAGCTCTTCGCATCGGGTGGCCAAAGGACTGGAGTTTCAGTTTCAGCATCAGTCCTTCCTTCCAGTGAATATTCAGGACTGATTTCCTTTAGGATTGGTAAAATAGATAGCTAGCAGGAATCTGCTGTGTCACGCAGGGAGCTCAGCCGGGTGTTCTGTGACAACCTAGAGGCGTGGGAGGAGGGAGGTGGGAGGGAGACCCAAGAAGGAGGGGATATGTATGTATACTTATGGCTGATTCACCTTGCTGTATGGCAGAAACCAAGACAACGTTGTAAGTCAAATATCCTCCAATTAAAAAAGAAAAAAAAGCCAGGCTTGGGTCTAGCATGGCAGTTTCTTTGTTTTTCACAATTTGGGGCAAATTTATATATTTTGCAAGGTTGTAATCCCTTTCTCCCCTGGGAAAAGGTGACGGAGATTGTTAGAGTAACATGAACTATCAGGCAAATTTGTCATGAAAACCAGTAAAGAGTAGAATGTAACTGATCTTCATGTGGCCCTATCTGGGTGACCAAATTGAGCCATAGATCGTGTTCATGGACACGTGTCAATTTGTAATACATTATTAAACCAAAAAAAAAAAAAAAAAAAGAGGGAGAGAGACCACTGAGTAGATCAGAGTGATTCTCTTTGATCAGACAGTCTGATCGTGCTAGATAATTACAAAGCCACCTCGAATTTACACCAAGATTTTCTTCCAACTGTGCTCAAAGCACTAATATATATATTACCCATCCCTTTAGCCTCCCAGTGACCCCATGAGGCGGGCAGAGAACCATATAATTTCTGCCTCTTAAATAAGCTAATTGCACTTGAAAGTATTTTTAGCACTTCAGAACAGAAATGATATCCAGGGAAGAGTTACTTTCCCTTTCTTTTTCAGAGGTTCAGAATGAGGAATATTCAGTAATGCGACGGCGTACAAACAAAAGGCAGACAGCCAAACATCAGGGGCGAGGGCCATTCCCCCACTGCTCCTCTTGGTCCATCTCCTTTCACACAGTTTAGAATTTATCTTAGAGTGTGGGATACATTTCCATACACTTGTGGTTAACTTTTTTTCTCCATTTTGGAAATATCCAATATGGACAATATTGAACTGAACAACAACAATACTGAACATAGAAGCTGCTGATAGATTCAGGCTGAGCTAATTAGCCCTGGAACACTGTCCTTCTGAACTTGTATTACACATGGTTTATTAGCTTTAAGTCATTGTTGGTTCCTAATGTGTGCTCAGTTGTTCCGTCCTGTTTGACTCTTGGTGACTCCATGGACTGTAGCCTGCCAGGTTCCTCTGTCCATATCTTTGCCTGGTTCAAGCGAGAATACTGGAGTGGGTGGCATTTCCTTCTCCAGGGGGAACTTCCCGACCCAGGGATCGAACTCACATCTCCTGCACTGGCAGATGGATTCTTTACCACTGAGCCACCTGCACCCAGGTGGTAGATTCAAAGGAGGTAAGTAAATGAAATATGGCCTCATGCTTACAAGAGCTCCTTGCACAGCACAGAGTATTAAGTCGGTTACCTAAGGGGTTTGAGGGCTTGTTGATTCAGAAATTGAGAACGTTCTTCTAGACCACACTGCTACTGGTGACAACGGGAAGCAGGGAGGGTGGGTGAGAGGCAGGTGGCAGTGAGAAGAGGCTGCCTGGCATGGCCGAGGGGAGGCCAAAGTGAGGGAAACAGCAGGCAGACGGGGCAGCTCTGGGCAGAGGGGGCAGCTCCGGGCAGGGGGTCAGCTCCAGGCAGAGGGGCAGCTCCAGGCAGAGGGGGCAGCTCTGGGCAGAGGGGCAGCTCTGGGCAGAGGGGCAGCTCCGGGCAGAGGGGGCAGCTCTGGGCAGAGGGGCAGCTCTGGGCAGAGGGGGCAGCTCCAGGCAGGGGGTCAGCTCTGGGAAGAGGGGCAGCTCCAGGCACAGGGAGCAGCTCCGAGCAGAAAGAGAGGAGCGCCAGGAAGGAGGAAGGAGGTTCTGATGGTGGAACCAAGGTTCTGGCATCAGTGACCTCCTGGAAAGAGAACATGTTCACTGACTCTCAGTAGCTGCTTTTCAAAGGCTTAGAACTCTGCTCAGAAAGGTGAGGTCTCCATCCATACCGATGCTGCAAGGTTTTGCTAACAACACAGTGACTGATCTACTTCAGTGGATAAAGAGATGGCATTTTCCATATTAAAACAACAACAGGAACAGCAAGACGAGGTTCCAGACTCCGTGTCTCTTTACCAACATCACCTGAGCCTCTTGGGGAAGGAAGTTTGGTGAATGTGCTTGTGTCCCCGCGGGGTGTGACCACGAAACAGTTAAGTGGCAGTGACACCCCCCCTCCCCCCCGCAAGCCGCGTCTTGTAGCAAGTATTTTAAATTCAGCTGCTGGAGTGGGAGAGGAAGTTGGAGACAGAAAACAAACCTCAGAACTGTGTGCATGTAAATCAGGAGGGGGCTGCCTTCCAGTTCTCACCATCCCAGAAAGTGTTCTTTTCCTGTTGTGATCCAGGGAAGACCACAGAATCCCACTCTAGGCCTCAGAAGGCATTTGCATAACACATTTACATTTGAAGGGAGCCCACCGATTGGCAACTCCCAAAGCTTCAGCGAGGCACGGTTTTCCGTAATAGTAATTAGGAACAGAAATAGAATAACAATAGCCACAGAAATACAGTTGCCGAGCTGCGGGTAGAGGAAGCCAAAAAATCTCTGCATTTTAAAGATGGAACTTTGAATGATGGCGGAGTTAGAGACTAACTGGTTTGGGTTCTTTGTGAGCTGGCTTTGAAGCGGCGAGGGGACCAAACCTATTTGGACCGAGGCAAGAACTGCCTCGGGGCTCCCCGGGGCAGGAAACGAGGGGGCTGCCCAGTGGCAGGAGACCAGGATGGAGCCCAGCCCTGGGCAGCGCTGGCCAAGGGGTCCACCGAGGTCCTAGACGTTGCAGGTGGTGGACGGCCATGGGGAATGCCCCAGAAGACACCCCAAGAAACGGGGTGCGAGATGAGATGCAAAATGGAGGGTAGAGTGAGATGGTGACCTTGGGGCACGTGGGATAAGTGAGTGGGCTCATTCGTTCAGAAACACAGGGGCGAGGCCCTCTTCCAGCTGGAAGACTCTGCTCTGTCCTCCAGGGATGGGACCTCAGCATGAACTTGAGAGATTCCTGGTTCTCCTTCCTCCCTACCTGTACTGCCCGCCTCCCATCCCCCTAAGAGCTGCAGCAGACAAGGGCGGGAGGCCACGGAAAGATTTCACTCTATGGATGGCCAACCATGTGGTCCGGCCTGGTAGGGAAAGACTGCATAGACGGGGACAAGGTGGGGGCGTTTGGGTGGTGGGGGGACAGGGGGTGCTGCAGAGGAGAGGACCTCAGAGTGAGGGTGTGAGGGACGCCCAGATGACCAGAACCACACTGAACAGAGCCAGGAAGCAGGACGGTCATCTCAGACGGGCCTCCCGCAGGGATGTAGAGAGCGCTGTGGATGCTGGACCCGGGACAGAGAGGAGGCTTGTGGACGAGATGCCAAAGTCAATGTGGGATGGTTGGCTGAGGTCACAGTAATCAGGAGGGCACCGGACGGTACATCTAACAGGGCTGAACGTCAAAGGAGGTTTACCCAAAGGTGATGGGATGATGGCTGGGAAGCAACCTTGGGGTGCATGGAACTTTGAGAAGAGCCTTTTTCCAATCTCTCCTCAAAGAAGTTACTGCCCAGCCTTACTATAGAATAAGATGTTTAATGTCTGCTTCTGTTTAATGTCCTAAACGTTAAGTGAGCTGCTGGGCAGTGAGTCAGTATGGGGCACTGGGTTTGGATCAGAACTCCTCAGTTCAGGTTCTGTCTTCACCTGTCTTGGTTGACTGGAGGCTCTGTGCAAATTCTAATCAGCTTTGGATAAGTCATTTGTAAAAATGGGCATACTAACACTGCCCTGTGATAATCTACGAAGAGATGGCGTATAAACTGCAAAGTGCTATGCAATCTTCAAATGGTTGTCATTAGTTCCTTGGAGACAAGAACTGTTCTGTGTTACGCCACAGCATTAGGAGTTATTAGAGGCATTTCCTAAATACATTTTTATGGTAATGATGTTGATACAGAAAACTAATGCTTTTTCCAGAAGCGTTAATAAAAAAATATTGGTAGGCAGTTTTGCAAGATCCTGTCCCAAGTTGCCACAATTATCACAAATATTGTAATATGAGGCCAGCATATTGATTTTAATGAGGATGCCACCAAAATAAATCAGATCCCTAATTATAAAGAGAAAGGCGGAAATGAACACCGAAATCTTTCTTTAAGCCAACATAAAGGAGCCTTCTGGAAGACGTGTGACACAGTGTAAGAAGCACTGGACATAAGAGTGTTTGCCAGTGCAGTACACAACATCAATAGGTTAAATTAAAATGAATAACATGCCAAAAAGACAGTTTAACGAGGTTCTTCAAAATATTAGGAATAGAGGCTACTTCTTTACCATGATAAAGTTGTGGAAAATGAGAGCCCATATTGTGCTTAATAGATAGACAAATTAAATTCTGTTTAAAAATTGGAACAAGGATAGTTTCTTAATAGTGTTCTGAAAACTCTGGTTAATGCAGTGAGACATGAAAAAAATAAAGAGGTATGATAATGGGAAGAGAGAAAAGATCATCATTTGCACTTAACAAAATGGAAATCAGAATATGCAGAGGAACCAGCAAAATAATCGTGTTTAATAAAATGATTCAATAAAATGCTGTATCTGAAATAAACATACCAAAATTAATAGCCTTGCTAATTATCAGCAGCCACCAGCCCAAACAATAAAAGCACAGGTCTTGAATGGAATATTAACTCCTTCCTCACAAGAAAGTCTTGGGGCTAAACCTATCGAGCCATATGCTGTTGCTGTAAAGAACATTTAAAAGATAATAAAAGACAAATAAATTGACAGACATAAGAGTCCCTTGGACAGCAAGGAGATCAAACCAGTCCATCCTAAAGGTAATCAACCCTGAATATGTATTGGAAGGACTGCTGCTGAAGCTGAAGAGCCAATACTTTGGCCACCTGAGGTAAAGAACCGATTCACTAGAAAGGACCCTGGGGTTGCAAAAGATTGAAGGCAAAAGAGAAAGGGGTGACAGAGGATGAGATGGTTGCATGACATCACCAACTCGAATGGACATGAGTTTGAGCAAACTCTGGGAGATGGTGAAGGACAGGGAAGCCTGGTGTGCTGCAGTCTATGGGGTCGCAAAGAGTTGGGCACGACTTAGCAACTGAAAAACAACACAGTCTATCTATTTATCTCTATCTACCTACCTTCCTGAATGAGAAGATCAAAATAATGTCTCAGGCAAATTAATAGGTTTATAAAATATTACTAGGAAAAGGAAGAAGAGAAGATTAATTTTATCAGATATTAATAGTTAGAAACATCAAGTCATCAGAACGGTTTGGCGGTGGTTAAAAAAATTGCAATTTAAAGCTGTGGAACTAAGGAATTAGAATCAGCCACCTATATAGAGGTGAACTCTACATCTTAACGTAACTCTTCCATCACTTCTAATCGTCCCCCTTCTGGATAACCAGGGTAGTCTCCTAGCTGGTCTCCACTTTGGCCCTGACCCTGTTACCCTTTAATGCATATCAGATCTTTTCACTTTTGTATTCAAAGAGCCTCCCCAAGCGGGTTGAATTTTGTCTCCCCAGAAGGTGTGTCAAGGTCCTAACCCCTGGTACGTGCATGTGGAAATAGATGTAACTAAGTTAAAGAACTGGATACGAGACCGCCCTGCATTTAAGCTGGCCCTGAATCTGACGACCACAGTCCTCAGAGGAGACAGACGAGGAACCGACACAGACACACAGGGAGAAGGCCACCGGAGGATGGAGGCAGAGGTTGGCGGGACAGGTCCATACAGCCGTCAAGATTTCCCCAGGAGCACCAGAGCCGGCGGAGAGGCTCGGGCCAGGCTCCCGCTCAGGGTCCAGAGAGAACCTGCCTGGAGGACAGTTCGGTTGCAGACCCTGGGCCTCCACCACTGTGAGAGGACCAGTTTCTGTGGTTTCGGGCCACCAAGGTGTGGTGATTTGCTACAACGTCCCCAGGAAAGGAATCCGCCACCTCACTCCGGGTCACTGACAACATCCACACCAGCTGCTCTCCCGAAACTGCCCACGTCTTCACCTCTGACCCGTCTCCTACCACTCCCGTTCAGCCATGGCCCTGGCGAGCGTACTGGACCTGGTACCACCTCAGGCCCTCTGCACCTGCACGCTCCCATCTGGAACACGGTTCCCTCACACACCCGACAGCCCATTTCGCCCTCTGTCACGCTTCCATCTTGGTTAGGTCTTTCCTGATCATCTGGTTTTTGCATCGCACCTTACCCACCCGGGCTGCAATTCTCTCTTCCTCTCGTCTTATTTTGCTTCATAAAATTTACTGCTATCTGAAAGATGACATAGCTTATTTATTTGTTGTTGTCTCCTCCAACTGAAATTGCCCAGAGACGGCTGAGTCGTTCACTACTGGATCTCTGGAATCCGGAACAGTGTCGGCGGGTGTGTGTCTGCTGAGTGACCGCAAACAGACCGGATGTTGAGTTGGAATCTGCTGTACGGCCCAGCGAGCACTACCACACAGCAGGGGGAGGAGTCCCTGGCGGCTGACGTTGAGATACAGCACATTAGAGAAAAATTAATGTGGCTACACATCTTCTCCTGTGTACTGAAAGAAAATTAAAGTCAAATGCATTTAAAAATTCATAAAAAAAATCAGAATGTAGAACAGTACATGAGCCTGTGGAGGGATCGTAGCTTTTCGAGAACTGAACCTACTGAGGAAGCCACAAAGCTAATTGTGATGGACTCAACTAATTAAGAATTAAAACTTTTGTACAATCCCGCCTCCTCAGCTCCCCTAGGAATTGGAGAGGGAGGGGGGACCGGCGACGGGGGAGGGAACCGTTGAGACTGGAGATCTTCCCAGATGACCAGGTTGCTCCCAGATCCCAGGGTCTCTGCTTCCCTGGATGACCTTCCTTTGGCCTGACCTTCTGCCTTGGTGTCTGCTCCTTGGTTCGAAGCTGTCTTCCTGCCAGGTCTCCTTCGGGCTGGAGGACCAGGTCAGGTGCCTCGAAGCAAACACTGAGTGACCTTGGCTCATGGGTCACGTCTTGAGCATGGAGGGCCACTGGATTCGGGTCACCTGCCTACCTGCCGGGACAGTCTGGGGGTAACCTTGGACCCAGCTGCCTTCCCCAGAGCCGAGATCCTAGCTCTCATCTCCGGAGCCTGCCCAGGCAATGGTGACAAGGCCGCTTGTACAGCCTTTCTATGCTACAGGGAGGCAAAACCCCATCGCAGGGGAGAGGTGCTATTTAGCTGGATGTTGCCAAGGCCGTGGGTTCATTCACATTCGGGCTTGACGAGGCTTTAAGGCCAGGTTAACCATTAACTCCTCAGTGTGATGGGTTCTTCCTTTTGTGCTACAGAAACACTGGGCTCTGACATGTCAACGGAGAACCTGCTTCAGAGAGTCTGTGGTTTGGGTAACTAAAGAGTCCATTAGAAAACAGAGGCATTAAGGTAATAATAGATGCTGCAGTTCTGCTCTGTGCTTCAAGACCTCAGCGGAGAGGAGGCTGGATCCAGGCCCAGCCAGGACCTAACAGGGAAGCGCTTCCTTCCTAATTGGGTAGGGATGGGGGGACAGGGAGGGGGGCATCCCTAGTGGGGTAGGGGTGAACTGCTGCATGGGGTGGACTCCAGAAGGGCCGTGCTCTCATCGTCCTGCTTGGATCCATTTGCACCATTGCCCCTGAACAGGAGGCTTCCTGTGAGCCCCGAAGCATCCCCTGTGTTCCCCCAGGGTGCCCCCAGCCTCACCTCTGAAACCCCTCTGTGCCCACTCCCTTGTGAGCCGGGAGCCTGGGGTCTGCGCTGAGTGCGCAGCTCCGGGCTTGCTAACAATTGCTTTGTCTGTGCGTCTGGTACAGAACAGCCCTTCACAGTGGGCCAACTTGTTGATGATTTTTTTGTTTTTTTTTTAGGGTGGAATGCAAAGTTCTGCTTCAATGGGGCTATTTGTTTTTATTGCGGTGCCTTTCCCTTCAGGTCAGAAGCAGTTGCAGGGTCTTTTTCTCCCCTTACCCTTCGCCCCCTCCATCAGTTTTATCTCTCTTTCAGGCACATATTTCTGGTCATTAATGAGGCTTGGATTCTTTGGCGACCAACAGAGAATTTCCTTCCGAAGCAGCCTTCTCAAAAAATTCAGATGTCAGGTTTTACGATTGGAAATGTTATGTGATGAATGACACTTTTTTTTTTAATTTGCATTTTAGGTTTGCTAACATCACTGTTGAAATTGCTGCTGTTGACGGCAGGCCTGGTGTGGGGGTGGGATGAGCAAAGTGGGGGCCGAGGGAGAAGCTGGGGGTCTCTTACCACTCTCATTCTGCATCTCTCCCTTCCTGGGGGTCTTCCACAGCCCACTGCACCCCCATCTCCATCTGGGAGACCACCGGCTCCAGGCACGGTCAGGTTTCCCTGCTGTCCCCGCTGCACGTGGCCTGCCCTGGGCCTGCAGGGTCTCTTCATTTCCGTTTCAGGAGCAGACCGACTAGGAGATATGCTTACATAACGGTAGGATTCCAGGCTTAGGAGGGCACCTGGTGAGGGGAGATAGTTTTATGCTACTTAATCTCCTCTAATATTACTCTGGCCCTGATAACATGCATTGCATTTCTAAACAGAGGATGCCGTTAAGAGTGACGGGGCCGGGAGACGGAGACCAGCAAGTCTAGGTCCGATTTCATTCTGCACTCGTTTGACCTCAGACCAAGTGCATAAGCTGCTTGGGCCCCGGCTTCCTCACCTGTGAAATAAGAAGCTGTGGATGCACAAGGCTGGTCCCCCCACCCCACCCCATCCACTATTTCTAAAATCTGCTCCAAGTTTTAGATAGACAGGTAGACATTTGTTCTGGAACTTGAAAATGCTCCCCACCCCCCCAATCAATTTGATGTTATTACAAGACTTTTACTTCTTAGAAATATCACAAGTGCTCATCTGTTTTTCACATCTGATTTCCTTGGTGTTTTCCTTCTTTGTAGGTCTTTAAATTTGACTAGGCCAAGCTAGTAACAGAGAAGAAACACACACGCACAACGTGATGTGTGACGTGATTCTATCACAATTTACTCACTCACAGTTTCAACGCTTACCCTTTATTTCCTTTGTGACCCATGCTGGTTTTTAAAATGCTGGCTTGTTTTGCTAGGACCCAGATACTTTGTTAATAGGTTAAGAGCTTCTTTGTGAACATCTGTGGAAAGCTCTGATGAATTACTCCTTAGGAGATAAACTAGAGGATGATTTGAGAAACACATCATCTTGTTACCAATCTCTAAGTGACAACTTGGGAGCAGAAAGATAGTGGTCACAGAATTGACACAACTGGCTTATCTATGCAGTGTTTTCAGCTACGTATGAGAAAAATAGGTTTTGGTGAATTCCTATGCTCTTCTCATGCCACTGATTTATAAGAAGTCAATCTGATTTTCTTACGAGTGATTCTCTTGTTTTATAGCTTCTGATTTTTGAAACACTTGGTGCTAAAGAAGCTATACTGCACCCAGTCCACCAGTTTTTACTGACAAAGTAAACTCATGGGAGAAAGACAAAGATCGGGACTCTGGATAAAGTGTTAACGTGATCCACTCATAGTAAGTGAATTATGAAGTTCTGGAAGAATCAGAAGCACAACCATGGCCACGGAAGTCGCTGGTCCCAAGTGGTGATGCTCTGAGGACCCCATGGCCCTCACGGTCAAGGATTCCCAACCTCGCCTCCTCCCCTTTCCTGGTCCTTGCTGTGTGTGTCCTGGTGCTGCATGTGTGGTCAGCTTTGTAGGAAGAGACTTGGGGTAGCAGGGCCAAAGAAATGGTCCAGTCTCAGCATAGATCAACAGGCTCTGATGACCATGCCACTCACATCACCAGCACAGGAGAACTGGGCAAGCATTGCTACGAGGAAAGCAACACACCTCATCTCATCTCCTGCCACTCACCCGCAAAAGAGACCACGGGCATTAATAAAACTTGTCCACACTTATGTTTACCTGGTGTCCGTGCTCGTTTATATGGCCTTCAAGGTGGACCTCTGCCTCTCTGCAGAAAAGGCCTGCATCTCCTCTGTGCTCTCAAGCCTGTACTAGAGACGTGGGTTCTTATCCTGACTTTGCCGTAATGAGCTTTTCATTTGTGCTCAGTTTCTCTTTCAGGGCTTTCCCGGTGACCCAGCCAGTAAAGAATCCTCCTGCAATGCAGGAGACGCTGGTTCGATCCCTGGGTCGGGAAGATCCCCCTGGAGAAAGGAATGGCTATCCACTCCAGTATTCTTGCCTGGAGAATCCCATGGACAGAGGAGCCTGGCTGGCTGCAGTCCCTGGGTTCGCAAAGAGTCGGACACGACTGAATGACTAACACTTTCATTTTCCCTGTGAGGAGTGGTGAGGTGTGGCTTATGCATATGCCCCTGTCTCATTAAACCTTCATCAGTTAATTACCATCATCATCATCATAGTCTATATAATTATCATTCCAACTAAAGAAGCACCAAGAAGCTAAGGAATTGACCCAAGTTCACTCAGGTAGCGAATTATAGAATTTCCCTACCTGGTCTCACCATCTCCCAGGGTAATAACTAACTATGGCTACAAACCTGCTTATTTTTAATGGTCATGTCTTTGATATCCTGGCAGTCTGAGAACTAGGGAATTCATATTTATGATTTTATATCACATGCAAGCAATGAGCTGTCATTTGTATTTGGTACTTGTGCATGTAGGAAGATCCCACAGACAGTGTATAGAAGGGGCCAGCAGTGGGATTATTCACGCTTAGACCTTCTGCAGACGACCTCATGAGCTATTTGGCCAATGAAGCAGAAGGCTAAGGAGGGAAATTAATAAAATTTAAGTGTAGCCAAGATATTTGTTGAAACGGAGGACACGTAGCAAACAAATGTTTCTTCTTCTATGCAGGCAAACATAGGTAAACCCATTTAGGATCCACTGAAATTCTGAATCAAGGTGATCCACAAGGTCATGGATGTTTTCTCAACAGAATATAGAAAATGCAACAACCCTAAAAGTGCAGAGCTGAAATTTTGGTAGTTATAATAAAAGCTTTCTTACTTCTGTTCTTTCCCCAAATTTATGACTTTTAAAAGAGGTAAAAAGGAATGCTTCCTCACCACTGAATGGAAAGGAACCGAAGAGGCTGTGTATGGGACCCCTCCGCGTCTCAGCTGCCAGGTAATTTATAGCCAAGCATTGTTATAGGCTGTCTCATTACCAGACAATCAGTGGCTAAAAACCTCCAGTCTTTTACCTCTTGCTTTTCAAAGGTTATGATGCAAATTCAATCTTATGGCACATTTTGGTGAAGTCACTGAGTGGGTAGCCTGTTGTCTCATTGTCTCTCTGTTCCCATGTATCAAAATTTTGTGTTGCTTAATCAGCTGTCATTTAACTATACACGGTGGACAGATTTATTACAAGTGGGCAAAAACTGGGTAACCATAGGTTCCTTTGATAGACTGTGCAGTGATTAGAAAATATGTCTCTCGCCTTGCGGCCATCGCTTGGATCATGATCATCACTTAGAAGATCGCTGGCAGTTATCTCGAGGCATGGTGGTCCCAGAGGTTGCCTCCTGGGCGACTGGACATGGACGTTCCCTGTGGCTGAAACCGCACAAGGGGAAGGAAGCAGGGTGTGTCATCTGACCAGCGTTTGTACGGATGACTTGCCTTAGACCAGCCAGCTGGCGTCACTTCCCTTTCGAGAAGAACAAAAGAGGATGGATGGTGGTTTTGGCACAAAGGAGTCTCTTCAACTTAAACAACGGCCTTTTCTGAGTGGAACTCCAGTTTACACAGAGGAGCCACCCCAGAGACAGCCCCTTAGTTGGCGCCCTGTTGGCCTGGACAAGTCCACACTGCACCAGGAGGTCCGTTGCCAGGCCCCTGGGAGCCAGGCAGGTTGCTAAGCCTGCTGTCCTGGCATGTGGGCCCTTCCCTCGGCACACAGAGACCGCTCGACCCCACAGAAGCCAGCAGTTTGCGCCAACCCTGCAGATAAACAGGTCACTGCATGCTTCAGAGGGTGAGAGAGCTGGTCCTGCCCCTGGCCTCTCTCGGGGTCCAGCCTGTCCCCAGAATTAACCTGTGACCTTTTCAGTCATGATCACAACTTAAGATTTCCAGCTGCAGTATGAGTTTCTCAGCAACTTTGGCCCCACAAAAATTAAATAAATATAACAAATACATACAAAAATGTGTCAGTGGGTACATCACAAATGGATAATATCTACCTTTGAGCAACTGTTAGCATTTTCAGATCTTCTGAGACTGTTAGTCATGTCAGGGCTTTCCAGGTAGTGCTAGTGGTAAAGAAGTCGCCTGCCAATGCAGGAGATGGGAAGAGACATGGGTTTGATCCCTGGGTTGGGAGGATCCCCTGGAGGAGGGCATGGCACTCCACTCCCGTATTCCTGCCTGGAGAGTCCCATGGGCAGAGGAGCCTGGTGGGCTACAGTCCACGGGATCACAAAGAGTCAGACACAACTGAAGTGACTTAGCACACACACACAGTTATGTCATATATAACACTGAGCTTTAATGAGAAATTTGAGTTTGAGGGAGACTTCCATTCTATAGGCAAGATCATAACGGCCCAGAGACTAAGGAAGACCCTGGATTCAACGTCTAGGCCACGAGACAATATCCATTTTCAGAAAGGAAGTGTCCGGAGAAAATTGTTTTCTCTCAGAAACATGTTTCTCTTTCTGTTTTGGCTAAGACAGTACTAAAAACGGGAAACTCAAGCGACTTCCTTGGTACTGGTCTCTTTGAGAACAAGCCAGATTCTCAGTCTAGTCTTGAACTGGCAGAGGGCCATGCACTTCTCTGGAAGCGAGTACGTGCCATCGATGACTCAAGACTGTTAGGAGATCTAATAGTTGCGAGATGTCAAAGAGATTTTTGGATTAGGTCTGGACTTCTGTCGGAAACTGGGAATCCTGGGGCTTAATTGGATGGGGAATCAGTGATTACTGCTCCCGCACACGGTTCACATGAACCATTAGATGACTTACATTAAGGAAGGCGCTTTGCTTCTTGGAATCGTGTGTTTACACGATGAGTGACTATTTTTATTAATGTAAATATTGGAATCATTGAGGGATGTGGGAGCAAAATATCTTTTTTTCCCCGCATGAAATATCTGCAATAAGAAAGTGACACACTGGCTATTCTGAAAGGGTGCTGAGTAAAGGCAACACAATCGGCTTTTTATGAAGGGTGGTCATCCGCCTGTGAGCCACAAGGAACGCCGCGAACAATGGTGATGACCAACGCGAGCTCTGACCCTCAGAGACAGCTGAATGAGAAATAATAGGGGACATTTTTCTCGGGGGGCACATGACTGTGACAGGCTCCTCGCCCCATCCCCACGGTGTGCAAAGGCCTTTCTGCCTGGCACCGCGTGTGTCTCTCTTGCCATCATCTACGCTGCCCTCTGCCAAGCGGTGAGGAATGCTGAAGACACTGGCTGCCGTTGTGTGTGTGTGTGTGTGTGTGTGTTGCAGTGTAGAGGCAGCATATCTTAGAGATGGTTTCCCAGCAAAGGAGCAAGGGTCTTGGCTTCACCAGGACGTCTGCTGTTCCTGGAAGGAGGGACTACGGACCCTGAAACACGGAAATACGTTTCTGCCTTTTGCCAACACCACGGGATCTTACCTTTGAAAGGAACCTTGTTTTAACATGTGAAAAAACACCCAACAGAGTCTTAGGGGAAAAAGTCAGGAAGACTTTTTCTTGAATCTGACTGGAACTGGGGGCGGGGGCTTCCGTGGGTAAGGTGACAAGGGTCTCTTGTTTGCTGAGGGGCCGGGACAGTGGCCGGTGGCCACTGTTGGGGAGTTACAGCTGCCCACTGGTGTCTGTGAAAAACCGTTCACCCGGATGCAATCCTGATAGAAGAGACTGCTGCTCTAACCTGAGGCTCCCTGAAGATTTCCCCCAAATGTCTGTTAAGTGATGCCCTTAGAATTAGGGTGTTCTTGGGACCTGCTCCAGTTGCCACAGGAACACTCAATATTGTTTGAAGCCAATTTCTGCTTTAGCTCCGTGTCAGCTCTGAATTTCACAACAGCTGTGACAGAATGTCCATAGTGACAATAATGTAGCATCTTAGTTTTTAGAAAATAAAATGCATTGCAACTCTTGATATTTCTTCATGTTTTTAGTAATAATTGTTATTTTTCTTTTATTTTATGGGAAAGTAGAATAGGACTAGAGATAGATGATAAAATAGGACTAAACAAGAGCAGAAATAGGGTAAAAGGGGAATGTGGAAATGAGTATCCTGAATTTAAGCTTCAATAAGAGTAGAAAGGGGTTTCCCTGGTGGTTCAGATGGTAAAGAATCCCCCTGCAATACAGGAGACCCAGGTTTGATCCCTGGGTCTGGAAGATCCCCTGGAGAAGGAAATGGCTACCCATTCCAGTATTCTCACCTGGAGACTTCCGTGGACAGAGAAGCCTGGTGGGCTACAGTCCACGGGGTCACAAGGACTTGGACACAACTGAGCGACTGAGCACACACACAAAGAGTAGGAAATGCATGGAAGAAAATAAGGAACCTTCTTCCCAGGAGATGGCTAGTGTAAGATGATCTCAGCCCGGCAGGTGGAGGGCTGTCTCTCTGGACCAACATAAACCTGGACATGCCACACTAGCATTTCTTGATGTAATATTTTCACTGGGTTACTGAAATCACCTTGAAAGTGAAAGTGAAGCCGCTCAGTCATGTCCGACTCTTTGCGACCACGTGGACTATAGCCTACCAGGCTTCTACGTCCATGGGGTTTTCCAGGCAAGAATACTGGAGTGGGCTGCTATTTCCTCCTCTGGGGATCTTCCCAACCCAGGGATCAAACCCAGGTCTCCTGCATTGCAGGCAGATGCTTTACCCTCTGAGCCACCAATCACCTTAATGCCCAGCAATAAACAATGCTCACTATGTTATTAGGTGAATCTTCTAGATGAAAGTCATTTCTTGGTTCAAGTAAGGATATCAGGTTACTATATTCTTGGTGCATATTAACTCAGCCCCTTAATGATTCCCCTTCATTCTATTGCATTTTAATTTGGGCCCTTGGCCATTATCAAAGAATCAGCCATTTGAAAGGTGCCATTGCATCTGCTTTACAAATATTGCTGTGGACATTGTCCTTTGCTGTGTGAGAGCTCACTAGAGAGCTTTCGTTTAGAATTTAACCTTAGGAAAAGTTTTGTTCTCTTAAAGCATAGTATATTTTCTACTTTGCTACTTTCTCATTACGGTGTTTTCACTGACCATCTTACTTTGTTATTGTTATTTTTTGCCTGTATTATTTCTATTTTTTATTATTGTTGTCTGTTTTTTCCTAAAGCTGTTTCAAATCCTTGGCAGAAAAAAAAAAAAAAAAACAACTATGTGTAACTACCGAACATTTTTATGTAATTAATGGCTTCTAAGTTCACTTAGTAATTCAAAAATATTTATTGAGTACCTTCTGGGAATAAAGAATCCAACCCTGAGAAGTCTAAGTCCTTGTTCTCATGATGCTGCCATTTTAATTGGCTGAACCTTAAAATTATCAAGCAAATAGCTATATAAATATTCTATATGTATGTATTGCAAACATTATATATTTCAGATGGCTTTAAATAGGAAGAAAAGAAAACATAGCTTGGGGAAGTGTGTTGGAGCCAACCTACAGGTCTGGATCACTTTTTTAGATAGGGTAGTCAAAGCCTCCTCACTGAATAGCAATCTGATCAAAGCGGAAAAGCAACCACTAGCAATCAGCACTAGAAAGTTCCAGGCAGCTGGAGGAGCGAGTGCCAATGTCCCGAGGCAGGAGCAGACCTGGTGTTTGAAGAACACACCCTTCCCTGATGTTGAAGACGTCTGGTGTGGAGAAGGCAATGGCACCCCACTCCAGTACTCTTGCCTGGAAAATCCCATGGACGGAGAAGCCTGGTGGGCTGCAGTCCATGGGGTCGCTAAGAGTCAGACACAACTGAACGACTTCACTTTCAATTTTCACTTTCCACTTGCCTGCATTGGAGAAGGAAATGGCAACCCACTCCAGTATTCTTGCCTGGATAATCCCAGGGACAGGGGAGCCTGGTGGGCTACGGTCTATGGGGTCGCACAGAGTCAGACACGACTGAAGCGACTTAGCAGCAGCAGCAAGATGTCTGGGATTGGAGGATGTTGAGTACTACATATTAAGATAAGGAGATGGAGGAGATAAGGGCCAGATGATGCTATGTTTTGTATGCAGTGAGGGTACATGGACTCCAAATGTAGAGGAAGGTCAACTGAGGATTTTAAGCAAGGGAGTGACACAATCTCGTTTAACTTGGAGAAGGACAACTCTGGCTACCGAACAGAAGATGGACTGCAGCGGGAACACAGGGGTGTCTAGAAGCTGTAAGCGGCAATGCAGGGGAGTGGTCGTGGGGAAGCACGGGGAAGGGACCCCATCCCCCGAGAGGGAAGGGCAGAGCGCTGGATTGTTACTGTAGAATGAGAATGTGGGCGGCAATGGGAATGAAGGCGGCAAGATGACTCGACAGTTCTTAGATGTGGGCAGAAAATGTCCGGGGGCCGAGCCAAGACTTGTTTTGAATACGTCCAGTGAAATGCCTGCGGGACACTCAAGAGCAGCTGTTGATTAGGAAGCTGGGCATAGGATTTAGAAGCTCGGGGGGAGGGTGGAGCAGGGTCCAGTATGGGAGGCAGGGTATAGGCGGTGTTCCACTGGGGGCCTTGGTGAAAAAGCTCAGAACAGGAATGAATACAAAGAACAAAAGAGGACTTAGGGCAGAATTCTCTTAGCCCTCTGATTTACTCTGTTTTCCGTAATGTTCCCTTAAACAACGAGCTATGTTAACATGTAGTTATCCAAGTTCAATTCAGTTCAGTCGCTCAGTCGTGTCCCACTCTTTGCGACCCCATGGACTGCAGCACGCCAGGCCTCCCTGTCTATCACCAACTCCCAGAGTTTACTCAAACTCATGTCCATCGAGTTGGTGATGCCATCCAACTCAAGTTGGTGATCTCATCCTCTGTCATCCCCTTCTCTTCCCGTCTTCAATCTTTCCCAGCATCAGGGTCTTTTCTAATGAGTCAGTTCTTCACATCAGGTGGCCAAAGTATTGGAGCTTCTGCTTCAGCATCAGTCCTTCCTATGAATATTCAAACCTGTATTTGAATATTCCTCAATATATTCAATTGAATATATTCAATACTATTTGAATATAGCTACTCAAACCTGTACAGAAATGCCTGGTTGGGGTAGACTGACTATTTTTTGAGTGAGCAAAGTCATGCTTAGAGTCCTTCCTGATGAATATGGAAAGCAGCCAGTCTGACAATCTGCTACATTAAATTTAGCTTTAGGCTATAATTGTAATTCAGATAGAATTGTATGTTTCTGGAAGAATGATAGTTTACAGTATAGAATTGACTTAAGTTAAAGAGTAGACTTTAAAAGATAAAGTCTCATGTAATAATCTACTACTGAATGTGTGCAGGACATCCTCAGGTAAAAATAACTGCTATCTATCATCTCTTGCTTTACCTGGTTTTGAATTTTATTTATTTATATATTTATTTTGGCTGCCCTGCCTGGCATGTGGGATCTTTGTTCCCCGATCAGGGATCAAAGCTGTCTCCCTTTCAATGGAATCACAAAGTCTTACTTAACCACTGGACCACAAGGGAAGTCACTTGCATTAATTACAAATGTGTGACATGTTATTTGTTGGAGAGTTTACTCTGGGAAATAGAAACGGACTTAGAAGTCAGACTTTTAAAGTAACCAGAGAAAATGGGGGAGAGAGGTCTTGCCCACCTCCCTCCCCCACAGGGAGGGCAACTAGCTTCTCTGTAGCTGGGATACTGAAAAAGGGAAACGGGACAGAATGTATTTTCCTCTGTTAAGACTTCCACAATTGCTTAATTGCTCTGTGATTTGTTAGCAGCTAAAATATTTTTCTTTGCTAATGCTGAAAATCTCAGGTTCTGCACCATTAGTGCTTGGAGACACTGGGCTGTGGCAGTGTTCGCTTTTACTATCCCCAAAGATTAGATCAAAGTGAAGAATTACTTTGGCCCCTGAATGAGCTGGTATCTTTGGAGCAAAGATGTTTTGAGAACCACAGCAATATTTCATGCTGTCCTAAATTAGATGCTTAAAGTCACAGTGGTCTGCTGGACTTTTAATTTCCAGAGTTAGAGTCGGACTCACTGCTCTTGAACGGATCAGACGGGACCTTGAAGGATGAAGTATAGTCAGGGCTGGGCATTCTTCTCTAAAAATGGAAGATGAACAGCATGGAATTTCTTTAGTAAATGGAAGCACACGACAAAGGAAGGCAGGTTATTCCTATGACAGAGGGGGTCTTAAATAATTTTTACAAGAGCAAGGCACTGCAGTGTATTTTCAGTGTCTAAAATGTGCACATTTAAAGTCCCCTTGGCCCAATACTATAGAATGTTAAAGAAAATACTAGATGATTCAAACATAGACTTTTGGTTAAGGTCATACAGAAAAGTTCCATAAATCAGCTCAACTAAAACAAAATACATCTTAAAAAATTAAGGAAGAGATCTAAGAAAGAAATTTTCCTTGCAGAAGAAAAGAAACGAAAAACCACCTACTGAAAACAATTTGAATGCATAGTATTAAATGAACTAGCCTATCTTGTTCTATAAAATGAAATGGAAAATATATTTCAGATTAAGGTACTTTGACCTTATTTGAAATACAATCACACATGACAGTAAAAGCATTGACCTTGACGTCGACCTTGACGTCGCTCAGTCGCGTCCGACTCTTTGCGACCCCATGGACTGTAGCCCACCAGGCTTCTCTGTCCGTGGGATTTTCCAGGCAAGAGTACTGGAGTGGGTTGCCATTTCCTTCTCCATTATACTATACACCATAATGCTAAAAGCATTAACCTTTGTTAATTACTGAATGAACACACAAATTTGGATAAAGACTTTATAGAAAAAAAACTCAACTATAGTCGAAATTAGAGACTACAAATGTAAGAACGCTTTGATAGATACTCAGATATTAACGAATGTTTGCTTCGTCTCTGCTTACTCTGACCACACTTAATTTTTTATATAGACTTTAATCATGAGCCTTGAATAAGTGTACGATATGTCCTATAGCTTCAGGTACTAATTCTCAGTGGCTCAGCCTTGGCTGCCCAGGTTGAATCTCTATTTTTGTAAACATTAACAATTAAGACAAGTATTTATCTTAAATTAGATATAATCAAATTTTAAACAAGTTAGCATTTCAAGATTTGACTCAAATTTTTTTTTTTTTGATCTCTAAGCATCTTCAGCTGTTTTGGAGGATGAACAGATGAAACCAGATCCAAAACTCAGAGGATACCACTGGGGTGGATTAGATGGTGATTGGAAACCCGGGGAAGGAAGAGCTGAGGTGGTGGCCCACCAGCCCACCTGCCCCAGGACATGTGCACATAGATTGCAACTATCTATTCAGCCTTATAGACTCAAAAGGCCTATTTCTCCAAACACAGAGAGAAATTTGAGAGCTTGTTAGTAAAGAGATAGCAGCCCCAAAGTGGAGTCCCTTGTGCTCAACTCTACATCAACAAACCAACACTTAATACCTAACCAATTATAGTTTCCACCTCTTCCAGGAATATAACCTTTAACAAGTCAACCTGGAATTACCTGCTCAGTACTAGAGGTGTAATCCACATGAGATACCCCTCCATCCTCAACAGGAAGGTGATCTTGCCTGAAAGCAACCCACTGTTAAAACTTCGATCTCCCACTCCCTTCTGCCCATAAAGAAAGAAGTGAAGTCATTCAGTTGTGTCCGACTCTTTGCGATCCCATGGACTGTAGCCTACCAGGCTCCTCCATCCAAGGCTCCAAGGCTCCTCCTTGGAAAATCTTGGGATTTTCCAAGCAAGAATACTGGAGTGGATTGCCATTTCCTTCTCCAGGAGATCTTCCCAACCCAGGGATCTAACCCAGGTCTCCCACATTGCAGGCGGATTCTTTACCAGCTGAGCCACCAGGGAAGCCCAAGAATACTGGAGTGGGTAGCCTTTCCCTTCTCCAGGGGATTTTCTGCCCATAAATGCCTTTTGTTTCATACAGCTCTTTAGAGCTTTCTTTTTTCTAGCTGCTAGATGGGATGCTGCCTGAATTATGAACCAATGAATAAAGCAAATAAGATCTTTAAAATGTACTCAGTTGAATTTTGTTTTTTTAACAGATGTGGTGGCAGAAAGACACTGTTGATGGCTTTGGGACAAAAGAAACTCAGGCATGGAACCTGTAAACCCTTTTTGAGCTCTCTTTCTCACCATTTCTGAGGGCCATGAGTAAGTTCCTCTCAGTTCTCTTTGCACTGAGCTCCCGATACAACTGGGTTTCCAGTCTGGGGCTGGTCAGCTTGAGTGAGTAGCCAGTTCCACTTGGAACCCAAGCTCCTAGTCCTTGGTTCAAGCCACAATTCCCCATTTGATTGGAAACCCCAGATTCTGATTTAGTCCCCAGATTTCATGTTGGGAACTGCTGTCAGTTCAGCCTGCAGTTCCCTATTGTGTTGGACCCCAGTCTGAAGTCCTCATATGTTGAGGTCTGCTGGTATAATCCTTTCTCCAGTCCCGAGTTCCAGGGGCATTGCTGGTGGTGTGCATAGGGTCTCCCCTTGGCCAGTCACAGTAACAGCTCTGGTTACTGCTGGTGTGGTAAGGTACACATGAGGTAAATGTTATTGCTGACGGGAGTGTCAAAAGCCACCCACCCCCCGCAAAAAACAAAACAAAACAAAACAAAACAAAACAAAACAAAAAACCTGCAAAAATATTGGTGGGCACAGATTGATCACTTAAAAAGCCATTAGAGCATTCGCCACCTAACTCTAAGTTGGTGTTGGGCTTCCCTGATAGCTCAGTTGGTAAAGAATCCACCTGTAATGCAGGAGACCCGTTCTCTTCCTGAGATGGGAAGATCCGCTGGAGAAGGGATAGGCTACCCACTCCAGGATTCTTGGGCTTCCCTGCTGGCTCAGCTGGTGAGGAATATACCTGCAATGTGGGAGACCTGGGTTCGATCCCTGGGTTGGGAAGATCTCCTGGAGAAGGGAAAGGCTACCCACTCCAGTGTTCTGGCCTGGAGAAGTCCATGGACTGTGTAGTCCATGGGTTCGCAAAGAGTCAGACATGACTGAGTGACTTTCACTTTCACCAGACAACCTCAAGAGAAGTTCCATGTGATGAAGCGCACTGTTAAATATGACACAACCCCCAACTCAGCAACAGTTTGAGGAACTAAGCTGGCTCCAAGAAACCCAAAGACTTAGCTGAAAAAGAATGGGATCCTTGACTCCAGAGAAATCGTGCCACCTTCTGGCACCCCTACTTATTCTACGGCTAAGAACTATGGTCTTGGAAGCTTCACATCTACAAAAATGGTGAAATCTTACTAAAAACAACCTAGAATTACAATGGCCATTATGGGAAACATTCCCATTAGGCAGGATTGTTCGTTTAAGAAGGGCTCTTGCAAGCCAGGGTTCTCACATTAAACAGAGTGGCATACCTATTTAATTGGTATGCACAGACTTTCAGAAGGCTTCTTCGAGATTCCAAATATAGCCTCATTGAAAAATTTGTTGCAAAAGGAGAGTGAAAAACAACAGGCTAATAAAAACTAAAGGAACTCCCTAAAACGAAAGACAGTGAGCGTATCATGCCCTCTACTGTTCCTCTCTACCCTCCTTTACCTGAGTGCTCACATTCTCTGAATCGTCGGAGCTGCCTTTCCGTGCCAAGGAGACTATTAAACAGTTGCCTCTTAAGATAAAACCACTGGAGGTTGCCGGAGATACTCCTTGGGTATCTTTCACTCCTTGGTCAACGACAGAATTAAGGGCCCTAGTTTAAAGAGTTTCCTAAACCCAAGAAGGATCCCTAAAAGCTTTCAAAAGGACTTAGAGTCATTATCCAGGGCTGGGACCCCTGGTTGCCTGTTCTGTACCGACCTGTGTGCAGACTGGCAGGACTCGGTGAAGTTCAAAACAGACACAGGCAGCAGAATGGTGTAACCCTTAGGGTGATGTCCAAGATCCTCCACCTTAATGTGCTCCTCACAGACCAGAAAAAGTCACAAAGTAGCAACTGATACTGTTAGAGCCATTGGTAGGACCTTCTGCCGCACTGATTGGTCTATTCTGCAAATACACAAAGGCAAGATGAATCCTGAAGATTTTAAAGGTTGTCTGGAAGCTCTCTTCCTACACCATTTCAGGTTCCACACAGCCTGCTTGCATCTGTTCACCTTTACATGGAACAATGTAAACACTTGGACAGTTATGCCTTAAGTGTTCACTGAGAGTGTTTGAAAGCGTTAGTTGCTCAGTTGTGTCCCACTCTTTCGACCCCATGGACTGTAGCCCACCACGCTCCTCTGTCCATGGAATTCTCCAGGCAAGAACACTGGAGTGGGTAGCCACTGACTTCTCCAGAGGAACTCCCAACCCAGAGATCGAACCCGGGGTTTCCCGCACTGCAGGCAGTCTTTACTATCTGAGCAACCTCTTAGGCCCCTCCTTATTTCTCGTAAGTGCTCCACCAAGATGCAAGTGCTCTCCAATCCCTGGGAAACTGACTGCTTTACAATATGTAGATGATCGCTCCCTGTTCTCAGTGACCACAGAGGCATTCACGAAAGATTCCATTTACTCGGGGCAACAGTTAACTGAAAAAAGGATATAAAGCCTATAAGGAAAAATAACAACGATCTCTAGACACTGTTCATCACCTCGGTCATAATCTAAGCAGTGAAGTTATCTAGCTATCTCCGTAAAAGACTTAAACTGAGCCAAGAATGTCCTAGGCCCACAGCGGAGCAATGGCTTCATGGCTTCCCAAGCCCTGTCGGTTACTGTAGACTCTAGCTGCCCAGTTCTTCCCTCCTGGCCTCTCCACTCTGTGAACTTAACTAAAATTTCAGTCCCTGTGCCCCTTCCTTGGGAAGATAAACAGCAGCAGCCATTTATGGGACTAAGACAAGCAGTGCGAGAACCACCTGCCTTCAGGCTATGTAACTCTTCAAAACCTTCCACCTCATTTGTGTGTGAGAGATAACCAAGCCTGAGAAAGCTCACACAAGAAGATGGCAAAAAGCATCGGCCCACTGCCTGTTAGAGCAGGCAGCTTGATTCAGTGGCTCTTACCCCAGGTGCCTGAAGGCCACAGCTACAGGTGCAAACAGTGGAAGTGTCCTCGGATCTGACCCCAGGATGGCATCTATTTACAGCTCCGCGTGCTGTCCAAAGTCTTCTTAATTCTGAATCGACTCAACACTTCTCTGCAAGCAGACTAACCTCCTACGAGATCCTTCTGCTTTCACCACCTAATTTGCATCTTTAACCTTCCAGGTTCTTAATCCTGCTATATAACTAGCCCTGTCTGATGAAGGTATGCCCCAGGGCTATGCGATAATAATGTCCTCTTTTGTGACACTGTGTCCAGATTCACAAGCTACCTCGTTTCCTAACACTAATCTTGTCTGTTGATACGTCATGCTGTAGAAATAAAAAAGGGCATTTCCAATTACTATCCTCAATTCACACATGACCCCATCATGTTCTTCAGTTCAGTTCAGTCGCTCAGTCGTGTCCGACTCTTTGCAACCCCATGAATCGCAGCATGCCAGGCCTCCCTGTCTGTCACCAATTCCCGGAGTTTACTCAAACCCATGTCCATTGAGGCAGTGATGCCATCCAACCATCTCATCCTCTGTTGTCCCCTTCTCCTCCTGCCTTCAATCTTTCCCAGCATCAGGGTCTTTTCCATTGAGTCAGCTCTTCACATCAGGAGGCCAAAGTACTGGAGTTTCAGCTTCAGCATCTGCCCTTCCAATGAACACCCAGGACTGATCTCCTTTAGAATGGACTGGTTGGATCTCCTTGCAGTCCAAGGGACTCCAAGAGTCTTCTCCAACACCACAGTAAAAAAGCATCAATTCTTTGGCACTCAGTTTTCTTCACAGTCCATCCAACTCTCACATCCATACATGATCACTGGAAAAACCATAGCCTTGACTAGATGCACCTTTGTTGGCAAAGTAATGTCTCTGGTTTTTAATATGCTGTCTAAGTTGGTCATAACTTTCCTTCCAAGGAGTAAGCGTCTTTTAATTTCATGTTCTTAGGATTGTCCAAATCAGATATGCCTCCCAATCACAACAGGATCTCACCAGCAGCACCCATCTTTGCAAGGTATTTAGAACAACCCTTTCAGGCTAGGAGGTCTATTTTCAGAATAGGTTGAAAACTTAATGGACCCCAGCCTGAACAGGAAACAATCCCTGTGAACAAATCCACTGTAGTACCTCCTTGGTGGGAGTGGAATTTCTTCCTGACAAGGTTCATCTCTGTGTGTAGTGGTTATCACTCTCCTGGGGCCTCTGAATGCCTAGACAGCTGGTGCATAACCAGATAGTGCCTCTTTAGGTTTATCTAACTGTGCCCTTAACTGTTCACAAATGAACTAAAGATACCTTGTTGATTAACTTGCCTGAACTTCCATCACTGATTTAGACAGGACCTACCAGGAGTTTGCAAAGAGTCTGACACAACTGAGCGACTGAACGACGGGAATGACTAGGAGGCATTCGTGATTCGGGGTTTTCTTCCTCTGATGATGTAAATGAGAATGTGATCAAGGAACTTTTCCTGAACTCTTAAAAAGACTGCAGAATCCGCTGCTAAGACAACAGCTGCTCAAGAAAAGTCATTAGATTCTCTGGACAAAGTTGTTCTTGATAACAGGGTGGCCCTTGTCTTTTAGTTGAGCAAAGAGGAGTCTGTGTGTGGCCAACACCACCCGTGACACCTGAGTTAACACTTCTGGGGAAGTTGAAACTCAGTTACATAAAATCACTGAGCAAGGCATCCGGCTAACAAGGATGACTCCCTCAAGGGGGCCTTGGCCTGACTTCTTTGGCTTGATTGGTTTGGGTCTTGGGTTCCATGGGTCTGGTGTGTGCTCCCAACACTGGGGATCACAGTGCTTACAGTCAGAGTAGCCTCCTGTGCACGGTATCCTCTCAAAGGTTTACATGCGTGTTTTCATGTTTACTAACCATCAAGGTAATGATCTGCCTATGACTGCTATGCCAAAAGGAAATGAGGAAATTGACCAGGGGAAATATTGTGAGCCTGAAATCATGGCCTGGGAACACCACAGAGATTCAAAAAAAAAAAACCATCATGACCTGTGAATGTGTGTGTGTTAGTCGCTCAGTCGTGTCCGATTCTGCAACCCCATGGACTGTAGCCCACCAGGCTCCTCATCCCATGGGATTCTCCAGGCCAGAACACCAGAGTGGGCTGCCATTTACCTCTTCTGTGAATAGCACACTGAAAATCAGTAAAATCTGTGAGCTACAGAGCAGTTACAGAATTTAAATTTTCTATGGAGAAGCTTAACCGAGAGATGTGATCAAAAGGCGGGGATTGTTAAAAGAGGAAAAGCAGCACCAAATGGAGTCACTTGTGCTAAGCCTCATGTATTAAACCTCATCAAGACTTAATACATAACCTAACTGTAGTTTCTACTTCTCTCAGGAATATTACCTTTAACCAGTCAACCAAGAACTGCCTGGCCAGCACGGGTGAGGTAATCTGCCCCAGAGACCCCTGACATCCCCCAGAGGAAGGTGATCTTCCCTGGAACAATCAAGTCTTTGTTAGAGACCTTCTTTTCCTGTGCCCTTCTGCCTACAAAGGCTTTCCTTTTGTATGGGTTCTAGGTAGATGGGACATCGTCCAATTTCTAGATTGTTGAATAAAGCCAATAGGATCTTTAAACTTGGTTAATTTTTTTTTGATAAGCCTAAAAGCATAATTTAAAAGAAAATCACCAAACAAGTTAACTGTGGGTGCCCTTAGGTGTGGCTGTGTAAGACAAGCCCAGCGTCTACAAGAACATTCACCAGCTTTGGCAGACTCCTGCTGAAGGCGCATCTTGGTGCCAGGCGCACGCTGGTTTCCGTTCCTCGTGGAACTGAGGTCCTCACAGTGACTGTGTGCGGCAGTGACAGCTGCAGCCAGCTGTGGGGCCGGATGAGGCTTGGCTGGTAGGGCCATCTGTTCAATAATAGGGCCTTGGCTTCTCAACGCAGAGCGCGACCAGTGGCACCAACCACGGGTACGCTGTGTGAGGGGCAGCCACGCCTCGGCACCGAGAAGGTCAGCACGCGGTCAGGACCGCGGCTGGTTTTCCTGGGTTAAGTCACCTACTCAGACAAATATTGGCTGGTTATGAAAAGACAACCAAAACACCCCACTTAATCAAGTATGCGCTGTATCAGTAGGGAAAAAGACAATGGTTTTCAGAATAAACTATCAACAAAACAATGCTCATTTCAACTGTAATTTGCAATTCATGATTGAAGCACATTAAATGTTAGTTTAGTCTCTGAACTCATTTGAACACAAAGGAAGTAATTCCCTGTAATATTTAGAGACATCATCTTCTTCTGGAGTAAAATTAGAAAGATTTTTTTTTTTTCCTGCTTGCTGTCTGAAAACATTTCTTGCAATAAATGATACAACTCAGTAATCTGTTAAGTATTCTAAAGGTGCTGTGGCTTATCCATATTTAATTTTTCTACAGTTACTTTATTAACTGAATCTATTGAGGCCAAAACATATTGAATGAACAATTCTAACTTTCCTTATTTGTAAATGTTTGCTAAATCACAGGAAAATTTGATATTATCACATCTCCCTTCTGTGTCTGATGCTAAAAATACTATTTCTTTGTTTTTTTTTTATTAAAACAGACATTTCATATGAAAAAAGATAATTGAGCCCTATAAGTCAAGAGGAAAATGCTAGAATGATTACAATCTACAAGTTACCAGGTGGTACTTTCCAAATGCATCTGAAAAATACTGAGGAATGCATGGGAAAAAAATGTTGCTCTATTAAGTAATTTAAAAGAAACAGTGACAGAATTTATTTTCCTGGGTTCCAAAATCACTGTGGACAGTGACTGCAGACATTACAACCACTTGCTCCTTGGAAGGAAACCTATGACAAACCTAGACAATGTACTAAGAAGCAGAGACATCACTTTGTTGAAAAGGTCCATAGAGTCAAACCTACGGTCTTTCCAGTTGTCATGTGCAATGTGAGAGTTGGACCACAGCTCAGGCTAAGTGCTGAAGATCGAGGCTTTTGAACTGTGGTGTTGGAGAAGACTCTTGAGAGTCCCTTAGACTGCAAGGAGATCAAACCAGTCAATCCTAACTGAAATCAACCCTGAATAGTCTTTGGAAGGGCTGATGCTGAAGCTCTGATATTTTGGCCACCTGATGCAAAGAACCGACTCATTGGAAAAGACTGTGATGCTGGGAAAGACTGAAAGCGGGAGGAGAAGGGGACAACAGAGGATGAGATGGTTGAATGGTATCACTGACTCAGTGGGGCTTCCCTGGTGACTCCAATGGTGAAGAGGCTGCCTGCAATGCAGGAGACCCAAGTTTGTTTCTTGGATCAGGAAGATCCCCTGGAGAAGGGAATGGCTACCCACTCCAGTGCTCTTTCCTGGAGAATCTCCATGGACAGAGGAGCCTGGCAGGCCACAGGCCATAGGGTTGCAAAGAATCAGACATGACTGAAGCTACTTAGCATGCACGTATACACAATGGCATTAATAAATAGAATAATTGCACTGATAATATATGTTAGTGATTAGCTTTATTGAAAATCATGAGATGATTCCCTTTTACCTAAAAATGCCGTGAGGAGAAGGAAGATAAAATTTTGACTCAGTAGATCTCATAAAGCAGGAGAAGAGACCTGTGGCTGTGAGTGAACGTAATTTGGTTTTCTGATTTTGATTCTACTTCTTTTGTTGTTTGGGTGAAAACAGTCACAAATTATAGCTTGAAGATGAGTCAAAATCTTTTTTGGAGCTCTGGCTAACATAATTGGTAAAAAAAATATTTAAATCTCTATAAAACTTGGATAAACCAATTAGGCAGTAACGTTGCTGTTATCCAGTCAGCTCCGCTCTTGTAGCTCCCCTGGACTCCTTTTCCCACCCCGTCCCGCAAGCGGAAGTGAATGCTGGAAATTCTAAAGGGGCTGACTGCCACCTGAGGATCCATGCTTCCTGTTCCTCTGTGCCCCCACCCCCATCTCTGGGTCCATGTGTGGTCTCTAACTTCTACCCACACACTGATATGCTTTCTGATTCGTGGCTGGTTGCTGGTTCCTCCCCTCACTCTATTTCAAAAAACATAAACAGCCACCTCAACTCAGGCTGCTCAGCCACTCAAACCAACTTTATGGTGATTGCCAGCTCTTTCCCCAAATCTGACCAATTCTGGGGGTGACCCCCAACTGCCCTGGTGTTCTGGCCACGGGCTCGTCTCTCTTTGGGCCTTACCTCGCCCAAGAGCCTCTCTTCACAAGCCACGTCAGGCCAGGAGCCACAGCAGGGAGGTGCCTGGAGCCCTGGACGTGTCATTCCCTTATGGTGCAAGCCAAATCATCATGCATCACCTGTACATTACGTGCGCACACACACACAAACACACACACACACTTTGTTGTTGTTGTTAAACATTGTAATGATGGTAAAGATTATTTTTGTTTTGCTTTGTATGCTAACCTATAATCCTCTCTGGTTTCCTTCATGTGTAAATCTTTTTTATTTTTATTTTTTTATTATTTATTTTTTTATTTTTTCATGTGTAAATCTCATAAAGGCTCGAGAAAATAAAATGAGCCTGTATCAAAAATATAACTGTCCACTTGGATAGTTTATTGATTTCCCCCAATGAGAACATATAAATTTAAATGAAACTTTTGTAATATATTGGTTCAGCACTAGCTCTGTCATCTTTTTTCTTTCTTGATTGAATTAGTGAAATATACATGGTACGTAAAATCTCTTTGATGACTAGAAAACACGTTTAAAAATATTAAACATCAATTTCTTATGTAATTTCCACTAAGAGTTGAATAATGGGTGGCAGACGGATACATCAAAGACATTTTTAAGTTGCCTTTCATGAGCAATTAGAGAACATTAAAAAGTAATCTAACTTTCGTCAGATTTCAAACAGATGCCATGAGAGATCTTTCTGGAACACAAATGCTTACATGAGAAAGGAACCAAAGGAGACGACTATGGAGCAGACTTGTGCTGGCGCTGGTGTATCTGAGGGCAGCAGCCTGCTTAAGGTCACCCACTCGGCAGGGGCACAGCTGGGGTTCAGAGCAGGACTGCTGGTTGGTGTTGGTTGGTGCCCTGGACGTCCTAGGTGGCACCACCCCCCAAGAGTGCATGGAAGGAAACCTTGGATAAATGAACATGGAGCTCTGGACTGTATGGCTTTTACATCTAAAAAGGCCAGATCTTGTCGGTGCCTAAAATCAAAACATAAGCAAAAAAGAAAAGGAGGTGTTTAGGACTTTGAATTTAAATCGAACAGAGAATACAGACTAGAGGCCAGGTTAGGAGCATTAGTCTAGTGACAGGATAGAGCCAGAGAAGACGGGTGGGACCATAGATGTTCTGGTAAGCACTTCACAGGACAGGAAAGGGATGGGTTTTGTCAGAAAGGCAACCTGAGGTGTTTGACCCGGCCTCGTTGGTCACCCTCATCTCATTCTGTCTTTACTTACAGACTCCAAATTAAATTCCAAAAGAAGAATTAAATATTTAATTTATGGATTTTATGGAAGACTTCAGGAGGAGAATGGTAGAGTGTTTGTACCTTGAAGAGCCAAAGTTTTCCTCCATTTCTGAAAAAGTATCTCTGCTCTTCAAAAAAAGTCCCTCTTCCCATCACAGCTTCCTTTTCCCTTGAGTATCTCACTTAATACAACTCCACCATCACCCAAATCTTCCTCTCACGGTTCCTCCCTACAGACAGCTCTCTCCAATCCTATCAGTATCCTACTGCCAGACAAAAGCCTAGCAAAAGCTCCTAATTTATTAATAGTCAAATTGGAACCGCCACTGTCTCACGTGTGTGTGTGTGTATGTGCATGTATGTGTTTAAGTGTGTTTGTGGATGCGAGTATAAAAATGGGAAGACAGTGATGACATTGCACTGTGTGCATTCCATCTCATAATGGTAAAAAGGATAAAGAGTTGATAGGAGAAACATTTAATGATGGGAGAGACATTTAATTTTAGCAGGTAGAAGAAGCAAGCTGTCCAACTAGGGATTCTTGCTTGTAATTTTGACAGAGATAATTTTTACACAGGATTCTGGGGAGAGGTTAGTGATCAGATGCTGAAATATAGATCTTGGAGTCCTCTTATAAAGACAGTTCCTGAATCTAAGACAGCAGGCAAGTGCCTTAAGAAGATTATAATAAAAAGAGGAAACTTATTCCAGCAGGCAGTAAGTATCTGTTGAATGCCAACAGAATGCACAGTTGTATACCAGTCAGAAGCTGGAACAACATTTTGACAGAACTTCCCTTAGATGAAGGCTAAAAAAATAACAATATCTTTTGCATCTCAACCATTATTTTATTTGGTCATCACAGAAACCCAGAGAGAAGATATTATTAGCCTCATTTTATAGATGAGGAAAATATTTTTTTAATAGTGCCTTATTTAAAGTAATTTATCTAGATGATGAGATTTGGATCTGAAAATTTAAAAAGCTTTCTTTCAACTCATTTAATAAACATATTTATCACATGCTCTGTGCTGAACTTCCCAGGTGGCGCTAGAACCTGCATGCCAGTGCAGGTAGGGATAAGAGACTCAGGTTCGATCCCTGGGTTGGGAATATCCCTTGGAGGAGGGCTTGGCAACCCACTCCAGTATTCTTGCCTGGAGCATCCCATGGACAGAGGAGCCTGGAGGGATAGGGTCTCAGAGTCGGAAATGACCAAAGTGACGTAGCATGCTGTGCTGACCATGAGGTCAGTTGTCAGGAATACAGACACAAACACTATCTCTGCCTTCATGAAACTCACTTTCTTGGAAGAAACAAAAAGGAATCCTACCAGTGATGACATCAAAAGTGATGCTGAAGTGTGAGAAGAGTTAAGTGCAGTTGCTCAGTTGTGTCCGATTCTTTGCAACCCCATGGACTGTAGCCTAATAGGCTCCTCCATTCATGGGATTTTCCAGGCAAGAATACTGGAGTGGGTTGCCATTTCCTTCTCCAGGAGATCTTCCCAACCCAGGGATTGAACCTAGGTCTCCCGCGTTGTAGGCAGACGCTTTAGCATCTGAGCCACCAGGGAGATGAGTTAAGGGACGTATAAAGGACAAAGAAGAAAGACTGGTAGAAATACAGAAAGACAACATTTTGGGGGAGGTTTCTACATGAGGGATTTTCTGTGAAGTCTACATATTCTATAAAACTGAGAAAAACTCAGATTAAAGTCAACCGAACTCAAAGAAGAGTTATTCACAGTATAAGAATTAGGACTGAAAATCCTTGAATGTGGGTGTTGAAGGTGTTTCCTCTTAAGATGCCCAGTGGTACACTGGGATGAAAAGACTTGTTAAGACTGAAATGACAGCAGAGAAAGTCTACGTCCAATCACTTCTTCCTTCATTATGCCAGCACTTTACAAACAGCACTTTACGAAGATTTCCTCTCACAGAAACTAGATCTAAATTCTGTTCTGCCCTGGTGTTTAAATTCTTCCCCCCGAAAGTGATACTTATGTAAGTGGTAGATTCATTCAAACTAACATCGTATTTGTCTCTATGCAAGACATGAGTTTTGCATTCTTGAGTTGATCAAATTCAATTATTTACTTACTCTTTTACATCAAATTCACCTGTTGAAACATTTTCCTAAACAAATACCTATTTTTGTATGTAGCACACTGGAATAAAAGAGGACACGTGGTGAGTCTGTATCATTTAAAATACAATACATTCTTGTATATTAATAGTAGGAATATGAAGTTTTTGGTCATAAATTCAATTGTAGAATAAAATTAATTTCTGATATTAGCCTAGGTAACCAAAAAGGAAGTGCAATTGCTATCTTACATAACAGGTTTGGTACATACCCGCCGTCTGCAGCTGTACTTAATACGTATCCTTTATATAAGTGGTCAAGGAAAGGCCCAAGGGATTTTGGCAGCATGTAAAATGCACGTATCCTGTGGCATGAATAAACAACACTGACAAATATCGATATCAATAAAGCATCTTCTCACTGATGTCAAACGGGACCATGGTGGCTGGCAACTACAGTCTGTTCCTAATGACTTGGCTCAGAGTCCCGAGAAAAACAGGCAGGAATGACCTATTAGATAGTGTGAGCAATTTTGTGACAGAATTGCTACAAAGAAAGAGTTTTCAAGGGAAAATAGGTTATAAAGTGATTAATTTGTGACCTTACACTAATGTAATTTATGGTGCTTCAATTTCTTTTCATAGGAACTATCTTATGAGAACAGAAATGTGGCTTTTGAGACGGTAACTGGGATGACAAAGAGACCAGTCCAACTTACTTTGTCTTAAAAGAACATTGGGTTTTGAATAATGTTACTGATGGCCTTACATTCATTCTCAACCAAAGTTGAGCATTTTTATTTAGCTCAAGCAATAGACAAAAGACAAAAAAAGTTAGGTTTTTCCTCTCCAATTCATCTGGTCAAATTAGCTGCACTGGTAGAAAATGTTTCTACAGAAAATCTTCACTAGAGAGAAATCCATTTATGCAAGATTATAGCTATCAAAAAAATAAAACTGCTGTAAACTAGGATACATGGGGTCTGAATATAACTTTATAAAACAACCATGTGACCAAAAATGAGAGAATCAGACTAAAGAGATGAAGACGAACTCCTCCTCCAGCAAAAACTTACCAATCAACTGACAAAACAAACACTTATCATATATTCAAGGCTGATGAAATTCATCATGCTGACTAATTAAAGGAAAAGTCTACACATTACTGAATCCTCAGACCCTTTCATCTATAATCCACCAATCATTCAATACTTCCTCAAAGGCAGCCGGCAAATATTATGCAAAGGTTTGCAAACTCTCATCACCCTCACAGTTGCTAAAGTAGACATTGTCAATTGTCATGACCCTTGACTCACCTGAGGGTGGCTGAAGACTCAAAATCTTGTGTAACACAGCGATACTACCAATCATTCTAGTTGGAGAACAAGATGAATTTCATTTGCATCCATGGGACTCTCAATCTTCTTCAACCAGTCAGCAGCAAATATTTACAGAGTGCTCAAGAAACGTCTATGCTTAGGAATACATAGACAAGGTTCAACTTAGCTATTTCTGTCACAAAGATTAATTTTCAAGAGGGGAGGGAAGCTAGAAAAGCATAAATGGACATAAACAAATCACAATGATGGATAACTAAGAGTACCTGGAAGAGGGTGCCCTCACCATAGAGCCAGGAGGAATGGAGAAGGGCAGCGACTTTAAGAAAGCTGGGGGGGAGAGCGGGGAGGTGCAGTTAACTACATTTTCATTTGAACAAAAATTTGAAAAAATTAAAATGTGCTTTGGTAGACGGGAGAGTAATAGTGGTGCCACTGGGATGTTCTTAAGCCCAGCATTTGTAAAGTACTCTGTGTGGGGGTCTCCCCTCTCCCCTGGAGGAGGGCATGACAACCCACTCCAGTATTCTTGCCTGGAGAATCCCATGGACGGAGGAGCCTGGCGGGCTACAGTCCATGTGGTCCCAAAGTCGGACACAATTGAGCAACAAACGCTGTGTGGTATTGGAGAAGGAAATCCCATGGACAGAGGACCTGGTGGCTACAGTCCACTGGGTCACAAGAGTTGGACATGACTGAGCGACTGAGCACGCACGCACGCTGCGTGCTATATTCCATCATAGTTTCAAAGTACCTTTTAGCCATTATTGTCCTGATATAGGCAGAGTTACAAATATTTGTAGATAAATAAATGTTTGAGACCAGTGCTATAACAAGCAACCTCTGGGAAAACAGAAAGTTTGCAGATTTTCCTAAAGCCTTTCCCTTATAAGCAATATTTGACATTAATAAAATACCAAACCAAACTATAAGTTGGCTTGCCAAGGGCAGAATTTTAAAAGGAAACTGTCCATGTTAAGGATCCCCTTGGAGGATAGTCAAGAAATTCTGAAAAACTAAAAACAAATTTCTGTAATATAGATTTTAAAATCTTACGAGACTGAGAACATTTCCCAGAGAGAAATACACAAGAGGAAGTGAACAATATCGCTGATAATTTCTCTTTGGCTGGGGTCAACACTGACTTTTAGGCTTGCTCTTTCCTTGCTGCTTTATGGATGCTGACCCAGAGGACAAACAGAATGGGATGGCAGTAAGGAAACCCCTTCTCGAAGAAGAAGCATCTCAAGGAATTTGGGAGTAGACATTTCATACTATAGAAGTAAGAGAACCATACTTTTGAGGCACCAATTCTCTAATCACAAAAACTACCCTCTCTTACTCATACAATATCTTATGGCTATAATGTGTCTTCAGGGAAGGCAGCAACGTACAATAGGGGAATTAGGAAATTATTTTAATTGAGCCTCGGTCACCAGTAGGTTATATTATGCTCTATTAATGGAAGGTACTCTTATACGCTTTAAGATTATCATAGAATATAACCTGTAAAAGGGAAAATATAGGTGTTCGGTATATTACAGAGCAATGCTTGTAATATACCGAAACGTAGCGCTTCTAAAATGCTCAGATCATGCCAGAAACATCCATTCCACCTTCTTCCCTCCTGTTAAAATGGAACAGGTGAGCCCTTTCTAACCTCAGGCAACGTCTTCCAATTATTAACATGTACCTGTAGCCCTGGCCTCCCGCCTCCTCATGGGTGTCATCCGATAGATTATTTCCTTTCTCTTTTGTTTATTCAGTTTTGTGGAACTGTTATCTTTTTCGTTTTAACTTGGTAAAATCTTTTCATTCTAAAACAAGGAACAAATGTCTCCCTGTTCCTAAAGCTTTACCAAGCCTTGACCCCACTGTATCGTCTTCTGAGGCTAGTTTTTTGAAGGAGTTGCCTACACTGGTTCTCTTCCACAGCTCACTTTCTTTCCACATTGTAATCTGGCTTCTGTCCTCCCTTTCTATGAAAACTGCTGTCCCCAGGAGCAAGAATTGTTGCTCACGTCAATGGACGTTTTTCAGTCTTTATCTTACTTTGCCTCCAGGAGAAAATTTTGACCATCCCCTCCTTCTTTAAACACATTTTTCACTTGGTGTCCATAGAGCAAACTCACCTGGTTTCTCTCCTACGTCTCTGGCTGTGTCTTCTTGGTCCCCTCTGTGATCCTTGTCCCTTAAATACTGGTGTCACTCAGGACTGAACCCTAGACTTCACTTCCCCCCTCGCTCATGGCATCCTATGGACCATCTCCTCCATTAACAACTCCAGGGAAACTCTACAAACCAAGACTTTTAAATCCATTATTTCCTACCAAGCATGAAAAAAATTGAGTCCCAGAATCCAATGTCCAATTATTTAGGGAACATTTCCATTTGAATGAATATGATTCCATTGTGACCCCATGGACTGTAACCCACCAGGCTCCTCTGTCCATGGGATTTTCCAGGCAACAACACTGGAGCGGTTTGCCATTTCATTCTCCAGGGGATCTTACTGACCCAGGGATCAAACCTGGGTCTCCCACACTGCAGGGCAGACTCTAACATCTGAGCCCTGGTGGCTCAGCTGGTAAAGAATCCACCTGCAATGTGGGAGACTTGGGTTTGATCCCTGGGCTGAGAAGATCCCCTGGAGAAGGGAAAAGCTACCCAACTCCAGTATTCTGGCCTGGAGAATTCCATGGACTGTACAGTCCATGGGGTGGCAAAGAGTCGGCTGAGCGACTTTCACTTTCACTTCTGTTGAGATGTTCCTTGGATGGTGAAGTCTTCCTGAATGAAAAGTGCAACTTACTGTTTCTCTCTCCTACTAACTTGCTTCCCATCCCATGTTTGCCACTTCAGAATTCTGCTTTCATCTTCAACCCACCGCTTTCACTCTCAAACAATTCTCTATTATTAAGATGTGTCCTTTATATTTCTTAAATATTTTTCAAAGGTTCCCAAGAGGACGGCTGCACTGGCCTATGCTTGGTCACCTCACCTTGGGGCACGCCCTTCTCACGGGTCTGTCGTGTGTGCCGAATGCAGCCTCGATTAGCAGAGGTTGCCTGTGAGAACAGAGCCACCACGCATGAGTCTGGGCAAGCAAGTGTCCAGCTTCGAGAAGTCTGCACAGGAGAGAGTTTATCCTATTTGTTCCAAATAATTCGCTTTCCATTTCAGTGCATACTGCACAGGAACCGCCTGCATGTGCAGCATTTTATTGGAGGTGGCTCAGTGGTAAAGAATCTGCCTGCGATGCAGGAGTTGCAGGAGACGCGGGTTCGATCCTTGGCTCGGGAAGATCCCCTGGAGGAGGGCATGGCAACCGACCCCAGTATTCCTGCCTGGAGCATCCCATGGACAGAGGAGCCTGGCAGGCTACGTTCCATGGGATGGCAAAGAGTCGGACACGGCTAAAGTGACTGAGCACACAAACACGCAGCATTATGTAACACCAGCTGTGTGCCACCTCCAACGGAATGGACCGAAGACTTGCTCTCAGCGTCCTTGGGTTGGGCTGCAGCCAGTCTTACGGCCAGTGGTCTAGGGAGGCCCTTGCATGTATAAGGTCTTAGCTTAGAGAGGGAGAATGGGTTTCGTCCTATGGCCAACTCTGACAATCGTCAAATGATTCTGAAAGGACCCCATCTCATGGTAAGGGACTATGACTGACCAATGGTATATCTGCCAAGGGTACAGGGGGACATGACAATGTGCTAGAGAAATAGGGGGGTCATCTCACCCCTCCCCCCCCTCTTGGTACAGGTTCCTCTGAACAAGAACTGTGGCAAGGGCAGAGAGCTTGTTTCACTTGTTGAGAGACAAATTTCTCCCAAGTCCTCTTAAGGACTTGAGTAAGTCTGGCTATGTCTATTTTTTTCTCTCCTCTTTGTTTTCTTCTGCCAACATTCCAATCTTTAGATTGATCTAAGGAGCACAGAAAAAAATTGGTGTGGGTAGTTTTAAGCAGGGAAGAGGATGCAGAAATTAAAAAAAAAATACAAAAAAACAATTATAAAGGAGGGTAATTGAGTCATGCAGTTGAATGCCAGTCCTGTGGAGGGATGAAGTGAGTCAAGGATTACTAGTCTCTTCCAGCTGAAGTCACGTTTTTTACTGAGTTGAACAGATTAAATTGAAAAGGATTCATAGTTGTCATGATCTGCGAACAGCTAATAAATCTATGTCGAAGAGTGACATCAGTGCAGGGGGTAAAAGGCATGCAAAAATGTGGTCCTAACAGTAGGCTGACTCTTCTGCATTTTGTACAGGAGCCGACTGCCCGCTGCTTTCTGAGGGTGTGGTCAGGAAACCCTGAGCAGGGCCAGGCGGAAGGGTAAGAAAACACCACGGGCTATGACTCCCTTTGTGCTGTGAGCACGTTCGCTGGTATGACTGTGAGCCGTTAATGGGACAGGACAAAGGTTAGCCGCTGAAGGAAAGGGATTAAAAAAGCAGCAAGAGGCAACTGTGGAGAAGCAATTTATGGACAGAGCTGTGGGCAGGAAGAGAATCTGCCCCATGTTTTCCGGTTTGCTCACGCTGGTTTCCTCAATCCCCTCTGCCAGCAGCCATGGGAGCAACCATGGCAGCCCTTGCCTGGGGGCTCCATTTCCTGGGCTAGGGGGAGACTCTTGCCTTTGCATGGGTCTTCTCAGCTGCGTCTACATGTTACAGAATCTTTTCCTCCCCTCCCCCTCCCTCTGATTACCTACCATGTTCCTGACTGCTTCCCGAACTTCTCTCATGGACTACTTTTCCTGACAAAGGGGTGTTCTTTCTCTCTCCAAATAACACCTTTGGAGTGGTATTTGGAGTGACTCTTCACTCTTTGGAGTGAAGAGTCTAATTCAAAGCAGAGGTACCCCAGGAAGCTTCTTCTGACAACTTAAGGATACTATAAGTTAGGGTGTGGGGCTTTTTCTCCTAGAAATCTTAATCTACTGCTGGCAACTTAGCATTCAGTTATACGCCATCCTGTATCCTTTCTTTATTTCTCCAGTCATGTTTTAGGGAGTTTTTAAGGTGAATACCTCTTTGGTTTTCCCAGCAACAACAAGCAGACATGTAGAGTCTTGTAAGTACTCCACGAATAGTTGTGGCTGATGCACAGCAGAACTAGTATTAATTTCCTAATATAAAGAACACAGTTACCTGTGTTGCTATGGAGAAGTTAAAAATTAGTTATTAAATGCTTTGTATGGAAATATAAAAACCCCAAATGTGCCTGGAAAATCCCATGGATGGAGGAGCCTGGTGGGCTGCCAGTCCATGGGGTCACTAAGAGTTGGACACGACTGAGCAACTTCACTTTCACTTTTCACTTTCATGCACTGGAGAAGGAAATGGCAACCCACTCCAGTGTTCTTGCCTGGAGAATCCCAGGGTTGGGGGAGCCTGGTGGGCTGCCGTCTATGGCGTTGCACAGAGTCAGACACGACTGAAGGGACTTAGCAGCAGCAGCAGCAGCAGCAAATGACCAAAACAGTATTGAGAAAGAAGAACAAAGTTGGAGGTATTATGCACTCTGATTTCAAACTATACTACAGACTATACTACAATAATCAAAACAATATGGTACTGGCACAAAAAAGCAGACACGCAGACCAAAGGAAAAGAATGGAGAGCCCAGAAAGGAGCCTACGCTTATATGGTTAATTAATCTACACAAAGGAGATAAGAATATACGATGGGGAAAAGACAGCTTCCTCAATTAATGGTGTTAGGAAAACGGGAGAGCTACATGGAAAAAAAATTAAACTGAACTACTTTCTGACACCATATACAGAATAAGCTCAAAATGGGTTAAAGACTTAAATATAAAACCTGAAACCAAAAAAACTCCTAGAAGAAACCATAGGCAGTATGCTGCTTGCCATAGGCTTACCAATATGTGTATGTATAGATTGATCTGTCTCCTAAGGCAAGGAAAACAAAAGCAAAACTAAACAACTAGGACTACATCAAACAAAGCTTTTGCACAGTGAAGAAAACTATCAAAAAAACAAAAAGGCAGCTTACTGAATGGGAGACAATATTTGCAAACAATATATCCAGTAAGGGGTTAATATCCAAAATACAGAGAAATGTATGCAATTCAACACAAAAACTCCAAAAAAAAAAACTTGATTAAAAATAGGCAGAAGACTTGAATAGACATTTTCCCAAAGAAATATAAACGGCCAACAGACAGATGAAAAAGTGCTCAATCATCAGGGAAATGCAAATCAAAACCACAATGAGGTATCACCTCACACCCGTCAGAATAGTTATCACCAAAAAGACAACAGCTAAAGAGTACTGATGAAGAGGTGGAGAAAAAGGAGCCCTTACGCACTGTTAGTAGGAATGTAAACTGATGTATCTGCTATGGAAAACAATATGGAGTTTCCTCAAAAAATTAAAAATAGAACTGGCATATGACCCACCAATTTAACCTCTGGATATTCAACCAAGGAAAACGAAAATATTGACTTGAAAATATATATGTACTTTAATGCTCATTGCAGTATTATTTATAATAGCAAAGATATGGAAGTAACAAGATGTGGTATATATATGTGTATACATACATATATATATATATGTATACAGTGGAATAATACTCAGACGTAAGAAAAAAATGAAATCTTGGCACTTGTGACAACATGGATGGATCTAGGGGGTATTACAAGTTAAATAAGATAGATAGAGAAGGACAAATACCATATGATCTCATGTACATGTGGAACCTAAAAAATAAAACAAACAATAGCCAAAATGAAAACAGACGAAACAGACTCATAGATACAGAGAACAAACGCATGATTATCAGAAAGAAGGGCTTGGATGGGCGGGTGAAACAGGTAAAGGGGATTAAGAGGTGAAAACCTCCAATTACAAAATAAATAAGCCTGGGTATATAATATACAGCCTAAGGAATATGGTCAGTAAGATTATAATAACTTTGTATAGAGACAGATGGCTGCTAGACTTCTCCTGATGATCATTGCATAATGTATGCAAATGTCAAACCACTATGTAATACATCTGAAACTAACATAACAACTACACCTTTTAAAGAATAAGTCATGAAATAGGGGACTTCCCTTTCGGTCCTGTGGTTAAGACTTCACCTTCCAATGCAGGGGTGCAGATTCAATCCCTAGTCAGGGAGCTAAGATCCACATGCCTCCCGACCAAAAAAATTAAAACATAAAACAGAAGCAGTATTGTAACAAATTAAATAAAGACTTTGAAAATGGTCCATACACAAAGGTGAAAGTGAAAGTCACTCAGTTGTGTCCGACTCTTTGAGACCCCCACGGACTATCCAGTCCATGGAATTCTCCAGGTCAGGATACTGGAGTGGGTAAGCCTTTCCCTTCTCCAGCAGATCTTCCCAACCCAGGAATCGAAGCGGGGTTTCCTCAATCGCAGGCAGATTCTTTACCAACTGAGCTATCAGGGAAGCCCTCCACACACACAAAATCTTTTTAAAAAGTCACGAAATTAATTAAAAAGAAAAACCATGGTATTTGACTATTAACAAGGTACTGGTGCTGAGGCTTTAGTAACTTAAACCTAAAATCTGGGATAAAGTCCACAGATGATTCCTTAATAGATCATAAAATGATGATTCTGGCAAGCAAACTGTGAGGTGAAATCTGAGTGCTCTGAGAAGCAGAAGAATTTGTGTTTAAAAAGGGGGTTGAGATCTAAAATTTAGCACTTTTAGTATAGTGAGATTTAACATTTTAATAAACGAAATACCAAATGAAGAGTCAACTTTCTCAGAATAAGTAATCTCCTTTCCCCTTGTTTACATTTCAGGATGAAAATGAATTAGCCATTAGGAGAACTTATTTCAGACAGTGCTTAAAAGTTTCAAAATGCATGAATAGATATTAAATTTCAAGGTATGCAGAATGAAAAAAATAAATAGATTCCATGGCCCATATGCTTTATTTAGCTTGACTATGTGGATCACAACAAACTGTGGAAAATTCTTAAAAAGATGGGAATGCCAGACCACTTTACTCACGTCTTGAGAAACCTGTATGCAGGTCAAGAAGCAACAGTTAGAACTGGGCATGGAGCAACTGACTGGTTCAAAATTGGGAAAAGAATACATCAAGGCTGTATATTGTTACCCTGCTTATTTAACTTATATGCAGAGTACATCATGCAAAATGCCAGGCTCGATGAAGCACAAGCTGGAATCAAAATTGCCAGGAGAAATATCAATAACCTCAAATATGCAGATGATACCATCCTTATGGCAGAAAGCGAAGAGGAGCTAGAGAGCCTATTGATGAAAGTGAAAGAGGAGAGTGAAAAAGCTGACTTAAAATTCAACATTCAAAAACTAAGATTGTGGCACCTGGTCCCATCACTTCACGGCAAATAGATGGGGAAAGACTGGAAACAGTGACAGACTTTATTTTCTTGGGCTCCAAAATCACTGGAGCCATGAAATTAATAGATGCTTGCTCCTTGGAGGAAAAGCTATGACAAACTTAGCATATTAAAACGCTGAGACATTACATTGCCAACAAAGGTCCGTCTAGTCAAAGCTATGGTTTTTCCTGTAGTCATGTACAATGTGAGAGTTGGACCATAAAGAAAGCTGAGCACTGAAGAGCTGATGCTTTTGAACTGTGGTTTTGGAGAAGACTCTTGAGAGTCCTTTGGACTGCAAGGAGGTCAAACCAGTCAATCTTAAAGGAGATCAACCCTGAATATTCATTGGAAGGACTGATGCTGAAGCTGAAGCTCCAATACTTTGGCCACCTGATGTGAAGAGCCAACTCAATGGAAAAGACTCTGATGCTGAGAAAGATAGAAGGCAGGAGGAGAAGGGGGTGACAGAGGATGAGATGGTGGGATGGACATGACTCAATGGACATGAATTTGAGCAGATTCTGGGAGATGGTGAAGGACAGGGAAGCCTGGCATACTTCAGTCCATGAAGTCTCAAAGAGTTGGATATGGCTTAGTGACTGAACAACACTTGTTATTTTCAGCAACATAGATGCACCTAGAAGTTATCATAATAAGTGAAGTAAGTCAGGCAGAGAAAGAGAAATATATGATATCACTTATATGTAGAACCTAAAATACGATATAAATGAACTTATTTACAAAACAGAAATGACTCTGTGACCCACAGCCATATGCAACAAGCCATGGTTACCAAATGGGAGACGGGGTGGGGGAGGGGTAAATCAGGAGTTTGGGATAACAGATATAAACCACTATATATAGAACAAACAGCAAGGTCCTCCTGGAGGACACAGGGATACACGCACGTATTTCTAACTGAATCACTCTGCTGTACACGACATGGTAAATCAACTATACTTCAATAAAAGCAATCGTCCTCTGGGCTCAGGCACTTAGCCTACGCTTTGATTACACAAGTCCTATGAGCTTTCACTTGAAGAATTTATTACTAGGAGAACTAGTCAGATTCTGGGGTAGACATGGGCTTATGTTGAAACCATTTAGGGACAGCTTAAAAAAATTCATTTTCTTTTAACTGATACACACATTAGAAACAGTAACCAACTCTCTCTCTCTCTCTATATATATATATATTTAAAAAGCATTCCTTTTGCTTATATTTTTAAATTTTATACTCATGCTCACTTTGATGTTCAGTGTGTTTTTTCACAATTGTAGCCTCTTATGAACCTAAATGTTAATTTAAAAGAATCTTCATTAGTGTGCTATTTTTCTAAGCTGAAATTAGTTTCTCCAATTTGAGTATATTTTATTAGCTTCACTGTACTTGCCTCTCATTCTTTATTATTTTTTATATGATATTATACATGTTTTAATGCCATTCTCCCAAATCATCCCCCGCCCCCTCCCTCTCCCACAGAGTCCAAAAGACTGTTCTATACATCTGTGTCTCTTTTGCTGTCTCGCATACAGGATTGTCGTTACCATCTTTCTAAATTCCATATATATGCGTTAGTATACTGTATTGGTGTTTTTCTTTCTGGCTTACTTCACTCTGTATAATAGGCTCCAGTTTCATCCACCTCATTAGAACTGATTCAAATGTATTCTTTTTAATGGCTGAGTAATACTCCATTGTGTATATGTACCACAGCTTTCTTATCCATTCATCTGCTGATGGACATCTAGGTTGCTTCCATGTCCTGGCTATTATAAACAGTGCTGCAATGAACATTGGCGTACACGTGTCTCTTTCAATTCTGGTTTCCTCGGTGTGTATGCCCAACAGTGGGACTGCCTCTCTTTCTTATAGTCTCTGGCTGGTTGTATCATTCTGATGAGCAGACCAAAGTTCTGGGCTAGTCCTTCTTTGGGACAGGTGCTTCATCTCTGGTGCTAGCTGGCTTACCCACCTTGGCCTTCTTGCAAACGTACATGAGGGCCTGGGTGTAAAGTCAATAGGCAGGACATGGACACAACCTACCAAGTATAAAATAAATAACTATAAGAACCTACCTATTAGCTATTAGTAGATAATAGATATCTATTAATTATAGGTTAATAGTTATCTGTTAATTAACTAATAGTGCCTTCTTAATTAATAAGACGACTGGGGCCTTCCCCAGTGTCTCAGTGGGTAAAGAGTCCACCTACAAGGCAGGAGACACAAGAGATGCAGATTCGATCCCTGGGTTGGGAGGATCCCCTGGAGGAGGAAATGACAACCCACTCCAGTATTCTTGCCTGGAAAATTCCATGGACAGAGGAGCCTGGTGGGCTACATTCCAAAAGCAAAGAATCAGACATGACAAAGTGACTAACCACAATAAGGACCCTTTGTACAGCACAGAGAATTCTATTCAGTAGTCTGTAATGACCTAAATGGGAAAAGAATCTAAAAAAGAGGGCATACATGTGTATGTATGAACGATTCAGCCTGCTGTACAGCAGAAACTGACACAACAGTGTAAACCAACTATACTCCAGGAAAAATTCTAAAAGAAGCACAGTGAAGTCAGTGTAAAGGATGCAAACTCGGCCCCTCCGCCCAAGCTTTTTCTGATGGTCTTCTCTTGCCCTTGCCTTCTTCCAAAATTAAGTCCTCCTACAGGCCTATACTTGGACTTCCCTACAGGGTTGAGTTTGTCCTTGTGCTTTGCAAGTAGAGTGGTCCACCTCCCTCACCAGACTAGAAGCTTCCTGAAGGCAGGGACTCTGTTTCATTCCTCCTGGACTTCTCCTTGGCCCACACCATGCCCAGAATGCTGCCCGGAGCACGGCGGGCACTCAGCAACTGCTTTCTCAATCAGGTACAAATTTTTACTCTTGATATTTTAATACACTTTTAATAATCTTATTTCTATTTTCATATGATATGCATGTACCATACTTATTAAATTTTTTTAGCAAAAGTTAATTGGTAATTATTTAAGGCAAGATGTCTATAGATTAAGTCAAATTATCCCAGTAATATTACACTCTCATTTACTTTTCCTTTTTGAGCTCAATAATTGGTAACTTTATCTATGGCATGCTGATATTACTTCAAGTCTACGCGATTTTTCAAAAGTAACATTTAAAGTGTTAGAGTCAATTCTCTTAATTACTTGGGATGCATGCAGTCTGGACCTAGTAATTTATAAATGTTAACATTCACAAGTGTGTCCTTATTTATCTGATGTCAATATCTGTTTTTGCAGAGTGCACATTCTTAGTGGTTCAAATTTTTCTCTCTAGGGCAGACTGGGCAAGTACCTCAGCAATTTTAGGACTGCTGTTAATTCTACTTCTTCTTCATTTGTGAACTTATTGTGAACAAAAGATGGTGCTTATAGAAATTTTTTTTTTGTTTTTTTTTTTTTGTTGTAAAACTTTTGTTCAGACTTTTTCCTTATTGACATACAGTCCATTTCCTACACCCTGGCAGCACACTCAGTCTTGTGATGGCTGTTGCCCATCTCTCAACCTAAATTTGCCTTTCTCAAAAATGGGGATAATAATGAGCCTTACTTCTTAGGGATGTTGTGAGAATTAAATCAAATAATCCAGATAAGCCCTTAGGATGGTATCTGGCATTTGGTTAATAGTTCATTTTGATTATTACTATTAAGACTGAGAAGGAAATGACCAAAGAGGAGTGGATATGGGGGAGAAATAAAGAGTTGTGCGTTGGAGGTTTCTTTTGAGTTACCTATTTAGATATTCAAATCCGCATAGTGAGTGGGCAGGTGTTCATACAAATTGGAAGGGTGGTTAGGGTTGCACATATAAATCTTGGGCTCAATCACCTGGATACAAAATGATTTAAAACCCTGTCCTGGAATAGGGCTTCTCAGCAGACAGGCACAGCTGATGCTTGGTGCTCTGGGTGGAGGGCTGTCGTGTGCCCTGTAGGGTGCTGATAGCAGCTGTTCTGCCCTTGACCCACCGGATGCCCAGAGCACTGCCCCCAGCGTCTCCAGACATCGCCAAGGGATCCCTGCAGGCACAGTTGCCTCAAGAGTGAAGCTGGAAAAGAGACGGCCTGCGGCCTGAGCCGTGTGGTCCTGCACAGGCAGAAGGAAGCACCATGGAGCCCTGGGAGCGACCGGTGAGCTGGGAGGGACCCTGGGAGCCTGTCGTCCTAGAACCCAAGAAGCCTGCGTCAAGGGAGAGTTTGCGTGAGCTGAGGGCCAGGGGCTGACTTTCTGCCAAGATGGAGGCTCTTAACGTGGCGAAGGGGGCAGAGAGGCACTGAGCCAGCTGTGGGAGGAAGGGGCTCAGGTGCCGAGGAAGTGGGTCCAGAAAGGGTGGGCAACACTACGGAGGAGCTTTGTCGGCGAGACCAACAAAAATGGTGTGAAAAGCATGAAAGAACGTGGGGGGTAACAAGGCATTTTTTAAAACGTGGCAAATGCAGTAGAAAACGGAATCACAGAAATGAAATTCTTGGGTAGGTGAGAGGGCAGGAGTTTCAGTGCAACTTGAGGGACTGGCTTTCGATAATTGCACAGAGTGCTGAGTCTGCTGTGAGAGGAAGGAGGGCAGGGTGGGTGGTACTGGCGCAGCTAACCGAACAATATGCATGTGTGTACATGTTAGTCATTCAACTGTATCTGACTCTGCAACTCTGCAACCTAATGGACTCTAGCCCACCAGGCTCCTCTGCCCCTGGAATTCTCCAGGCAAGAATACTGGGGTGGGTAGCCATTCCCTTCTCCAGAAGACCTTTCCAACCTAGGGATGGAACCCATGACTCCTGCATTGCAGGCATATTCTTTACCATCGGATTCACTAGGGAAGCCATATATATTCTTTCTGGTGGGAAGGGATGGTAATTCTTGTGACCTGTTCTTAGGCACATAAGAAGCTAATTTATTAGTAAAGAATGAGCAATGAAAGAGTTGTTTAAGATGGTGCAAATATGACTTCCCCAGGAACATGTAGACAGCACGTTGCCTGCTTGAGCTGTACAGGTGTGGAATTACGGCCGTTTTGATCTGTGATTGGGCTTCTCCCTCCACCCAGGCCTCCTTGTAAGGACTTTGATATCCACGTAGATCAGCCCACGGCCTCCTGCTCGTTTCCTACTGTTTTAGGGCTGGCTGGCTGATGCTGCTGTTGTCGTTTCATTGCTAAGTCGTGTCTGACTCTTTTGTGATCCAATGGACTGCAGTCCACCAGACTCCTCTGTCCATGGGATTTCCCAGGCAAAAATACTGGAGTAGGTTGCCATTTCTTGGCCCAGGGGATCTTCTCAACCCAGGAACTGAACTTGCATCTTTTGCATTGGCAGGCGGGTTATCACTGAGCCATCTGGGAAGCCCTGCACCCACTGTGGGTGGATTTCCAGAGTTTGAGCTGCCACTCGGGGCTGGGAGCCTGAATAATGCCTTTCCAGCGTTATACTTAGACCCAAAGGGTTGCACCCCTAACTTCCCCAGGGAGGGTTAGACCTCACTCAGTGAGCTCACCCTACACCACCAAGCCCTATGACTGTCCCTTCACACTTGTGCCCTGAGCCCTGTTCTTTTAGTGCTAATTTTGAATGAAATTGGGAAGATTCATTTGCACAGTTGTGTTAGTGGAATGCTAGTGGGTATTTCAAAGCTCCTCATGGGGAACCAAATTCTATAGGTGCGACAAATAGAAATGATCATTGTTTTTATATGGAGTGTTGAAGGATTTAACTAAACCAGGAAAAGTTGAAAGCAAGTCGATTGAATATTGTAAAGTTGCAGTGCTGTTTAATAACAGCAGAACCTTAAATAATAGGTGGTTTTGTTCTTGGACGATGGTGTCCTAAGTAAAATTGACTAAAATAAATTGGACTGCCGAGGGGAGCAAATATGGTAATGGTGCCAGTCCTGGGTCTCAGATTATTGTAAAGTACTACTGTGTGTGTGCACATGTGCATGTATGTGCGTGTGCCCATGTGAGAGTGCACAATTTTGTGTGTGTGCATGTGTGCTGGGGAGAATGCAGGGTGTGCAGATGATGTTTATGGAGGACTCTTTGAAGCAGTCAGACTCAACTTTGATTTTCTCAAACCATCAGGCTCTAATTTGCATTTTAGATTTTTTTAATACTTCTCATCTAGCTCAGCTCTACATGAATGATGGCATCTCCAAGCATTTATAAATATTTCCCTAAAAACATAGCCTTGGGTTTCTGTTCCTCTTCATTCTCTTCCCCTTTTTTCTTGACGGCAGTCTCGTGAATCTGACGGTCACACGGTTCTCTGATGCCCCATCCTCAATCAGGTTTTGGTCTAAAGTCTTCCACTTCAGTTTCCTCGATAATATGAAGTCCCCTCTCTCCCCTGTATCCTGTCTCCCATGGGGAGGAGACACTCCTTTGCTCCTTCCAAAGCTGAGGTCCACATCATCTCCACTGTTCTCTTCCTTTAGTGCGAACGGTAAGGAAACTGGCTCCAGCACCTTTTATGAGAGCCAGCTCTCCCTTACTGAGTTAAACGCTGGGGTCTCCAGGGTCTCCTCACTGAACATTTTCTCTTCATTTCTTTGTTTTCCGTGGGTGACTGCATTCATCAACAGAGCCATGCAGGTGGCCATCTTTCCAGCTCAGATCTCTCATAAGTATCCCTAAGATATGCATTCTGCTTGTGTAGTGGCTGTTTCCACCTTGACATTCATAAGCATCATCTATGCAACATACTGAAAACTGAAACTATCATATTTCCCTTAAATTTTCTCCTTCTGAATTCAGCTCTAGGTTAATGTCACTGATATCTACATAGCCAAGCAAAATGGAATCTACTTAAATAGGCCCCAGATGAGACAGAAAGCTATTATTATAATACTATTATAAAATACTAATAGCATTTATAGTATTAGTATAGCATAGTACTATAATATATAATATTCTATAACAATTATAATATTAGTATAGTATAACATTAGTATTCAGTTCAGTTCAGTCACTCAGTCGTGTCCGACTCTTTGCGACCCCATGAATCGCAGCACGCCGGGCCTCCCTGTCCATCACTAACTCCCAGAGTTTACCCAAACTCATGTCCATTGAGTCAGTGATGCCATCCAGCCATCTCATCCTCTGTCGTCCCCTTCTCCTCCTGCCCCCAATCCCTCAAAGCATCAGGGTCTTTTCCAATGAGTCAACTCTTCACATGAGGTGGTCAAAGTATTGGACTTTCAGCTTCAGCATTAGTCCTTCCAATGAACACCCAGGACTGATCTCCTTTAGAATGGACTGGTTGGATCTCCTTGCAGTCCAAGGGACTCTCAAGAGTCTTCTCCAGCACCACAGTTCAAAAGCATCAATTCTTCGGTGCTCAGCTTTCTTCACAGTCCAACTCTCGCATCCATACATGACCACTGGAAAAACCATAGCCTTGACTAGATGGATCTTTGTATTAGTATAATATAATAGTATTATTATTATAAAAACGATTATAATAACCACAAATAAAGTTATTAGAGCTATGAATAAATTACCTTTAGAAATGTGCCACACTCAGGTTGCTTTAGAAGTTAATTCCACTTTCCATGGAACTACTATTTCCCTACTTCACCCTATTTAAACTCTGTTAAAAGAACAAAACCTCTGCAATCCTTTTGTTAAATGATGATAGCATACGCTGATGTCAAAAATTGATAGAAATAGCTCTAAATTAGATAATTATTCAAAATATTACAAAATCTTAAAGTAATTAATAAAGATATTTTAGCAGTGTGTTAAAAAAATACACCACAACTAAGTGGCACTTATTTCCTAAATATATGGGAGGATCAATAAAAAGCTTATATGTGGGTTAGGTTAACTTACAGAGGAATGTTAAAGCTTAAAGGAGGTGAATAGTATAAATTATAGAGGAAATAACAAAAGACGAATTTTGAAAACATCAACATCCACGTCTGATGTAAAAACCTGTTGGTAAGTTATGAATTGATAGTTTCTTTCTCAAGCAGGAATTCAGTTTAAAGATAAATCACTAAAAATATCCTACTAGAAGTTTGAAGAGCCAATTCACTGGAAAAGACCCTGATGCTGGGAAAGGTTGAAGACAAAAGGAGAAAAGGGAGGTAGAGGATGAGATGTTTGGATGGCATCACGAAATCAATGGACATGAGTTTGAGCAAACTCAGGGAAATAGTGAAGGACAGGGAAGCATGGCCTGCTGCAGTCCATGGGGTTGCAAAGAGTTCAATACAACTTGGTGAGTGAACAACAAAAATCTGAAACAAGACAAAAGTGTGTACCATTGCCGCAACTGTTTAAAACTGTCATTGAAATAGTAGCCAATGGTAAATAAGAGAAATAAATAAAGAGTATAAATATCAGAAGAAAGAGTCTCTGCAGATTTTATGATTAATAACCAGAAAATACAAAGCAAATAACCCAAAACTATTATAAATAATTCCATCAGATTACAAATATGTTGATACACACAACTGTACTATGTAAAAATAATTACCAATGAGAAAATACTATAAAAAAATGGAAGGAAGCAAGCCATATATGACAGAAAACAAATGAAATAGAACAAAAGAACCAAAGTAGAGAAAACATCTATGAATAATTTAAGTGAGAACTTAAAATTTTATAAAGAAAACTTTAAAACTCTATGAAAGGATTTAAAAGGAAGGCTTGATGATATAATATTCAAAGTATAACAAGTCTAATAGACATGTCCTATAAGTTTAATGGAAGCCAGAAAATCTATTTTTTTATAAGAAGAAAAAAATTAGGAAAAATAAACATGTAACAATAGCCTGGCAAAATCTGGAAAGAAGGTTAGGGACTAGGGATTAGCTTCACCAGACAGTAAAGCTTGACCTCAGAAGACTGTCCAAGATGGGGAAAAAAATGGAAACGGTGATAGAGTTTACTTTCTTGGGCTCCAAAATCACTGCGGACAGTGACTACAGCCATGAAATTAAAAGATTCTTGCTCCTTGGAAGAAAAGCTATAAAAAACCTAGACATCACTTTGCCAACAAAGGTCCATCTAGTCAAAGCTATGGCTTTCCCAGTAATCATGTATGGATTGAGAGTTGGACCATAAAGAAGGCTGAGAGCTAAAGAGTTGATGCTTTTAAACTGTGGTGTTGGAGAAGACTCTTGAGTCCCTTGGACAGTAAGGGATCCAACCAGTCCATCCTAAAGGAAATCAGTCCTGAATATTCATTGGAAGGACTGATGCCGAAGCTGAAACTTCAATACTTTGGACGCCTGATGTGAAGAGCCGACTCATTAGAAAAGACCCTGATGCTGGGAAAGATGGAAGGCAGGAGGAGAAGGGGACGACAGAGGATGAGATGGTTGGATGGCATCATCAACTCAATGGACATGAGTTTGAGCAAACTCCAGGAGACAGTGAAGGGCAGGGAAGCCTGGTGGGTTGCAGCCCATGGGGTCACAAAGAGTCGGACACAACTGAGTGACTGAACAACAACAAGGGTGGTCACTAGCCAGCCACATGTGACTTTTGAAATATAAATTAATTAAAATACAAAAAACTCCACTCCTCAGGAAATGGCAACCCACTCCAGTATTCTTGCCTGGAGAATCGCATGGACAGAGGAGCCAGATGGGCTACAGTCCATGGGGTCGCCAAGAGTCGGACACGACTGAGCGACTTCACTTTCACTTTCTTTCACTTTCAGCCACTTTTCAAGGACTCGGTGTGATGAGTCACTACTGTATTGGACAGAGCAAAGAGAGGACAGTGCTCTATTAAACATATTCTTAAGCTGTAATAATGAAAACAGGTTGTTACTCAAGAGGTGACAGTTAAAAAAAAATTTGAGTCCAAAATTAGATCCGAATAATTGGAAATTTATAGGTTGTGATAAAGGCTGTGTTTAAAGGGGAAGAAAAGAGAGGCTAATTTTTATATATATATATGATGTTGGGCCAACTGACTTATTTGAGAAAACACACAGCTGGGCCTTAATCTCTTTGTTTTCACCCATATACATTTCAGGTAGAACAAAGATTTAAAACGTAAAAGCAAAATTAAGCAAACCCTCTTAATGTTCTAAAAAAGGATGAGTGAATTCATCTATAAACAAGAAGTGTGGATATTTGCAATGTGCATAACTGCTGCTGCTAAATCGCTTCAGTCGTGTCCGACTCTGTGCAACCCCATAGACGGCAGCCCACCAGGCTCCCCCGTCTCTGGGATTCTCCAGGCAAGAACACTGGAGTGGGTTGCCATTTCCTTCTCCAATGCATGAAAGTGAAAAGTGAAAGTGAAGTCGCTCAGTCGTGTCTGACTCTTAGCGACCCCATGGACTGCAGCCCACCAGGGTCCTCCATCCATGGGATTTTTCCAGGCAAGAGTACTGGAGTGGGGTGCCATTGCCTTCTCCAGTGCATAACTAACAAAGGGCTAATTTCCTTAATTTACAAAACGCTCATACCTATCAGTAAGAGACAACCAGAACAATTCTAAAAAATGAGAGAAAGGGGGCTCTGTAAGTAAATACACATGGCCAGTAATCATATGAGGAGATAGTCAACTCCACTCACCACCAAAGAAACCACCCCCTCCCAAATAGTTCAGTGTGCATTCCTAAACAAGGACATTCTCCTACATAAATAACCACAACAAAGCCTGGAAATCAGGAAACTAACATTGATGCATTGATACCATCCAATCCTCAACTCCCTCCAAATGTTTCCCAGTGACATTCTTCATCAACAAATGATCTAATCCTCAGTCACATGTTGCATTTAATTGTGATGTCTCCTTATTCTCCTTTAGCCTAGAACGGTTCTGCAGTTTTCCTTGACTTTCATGCCCTTGACATTTATAAAGATTACAGAACAGCTATTTGGTAAAAGGGTCCTCAATTTGGCTTTGTCTAACATTTCCTAATGATTAGACTGACGTCACACTTTGGCAGGGTTGTCCCATTGCCTTCTACCAGGTGGCATGTGACTAGCCTGTCCCCTTCCTGGTCATGTTAACTCTGATTAAGGGGGTGCCTGCCAGCCATTTCCATGGTCAAGTTACTCTTCTTCCTTTGCCATCGATGGCATTTTGTGGGGACATTCTGTGAGACTATGTAACTGTACAGTTCCCCGTCAAACTTTCATTCAGGTATTTATGTATGTTAATGTAGATTCATTAATTTCTAAATTTTTCATTGGGCTATGCTTCATTTCACTACTATTATTTATTGATTGATTCCTAGGCTGGCAAGTGGGGGCCCTTTCAAGTGGGCATCTGGGTCTCCTGAACATGTTCCGTTTTTCCTAAAGCTTTCTTCTCTCTTTCTCTCTCCTTTTCTCTCTCCCTCTCTTTCTTCCTCTCTCTCGCCTACTCTCTTTTCTTTCTTACTTAGCTCTTTTCATTAGTTATCTGTACTTTCCTTGCCTTAGTCCTGGAATCAGCCATTACTCCAAGGAGCATTGCTTCCTTTTGTGGCAAGAACAGTATTTACAACTGTCGTTTTTAAAAACAGTATTAAAAATGTAGTACTATTTGTGCTCACTGTTTTTCGGGTGCTGCTGCTCCCAGGCCTCCCAGTGAACAGTGCTATGGGCGCACACACACACAACCACGTTTATTCCTGGATTTATCTTCACGTGTCAATATACTGAAAAATCTGAGTTCACACCTGCATCTCTAAATCTGATCCAACAGCACGTGGAATATTCTAATTGCCTTTCTTCCCATTTTTTTTGCAGCTTCCTCTGCTCCCATTACCCGTTTTACATTTACTTATTGGATCTCCCCCCGCATGTAGCCAGTCTCCACTGCCTCTCCTGCTGTGCACCCCACGTCCCCTTTGGCATGGTTGCCCTTCTCGTCACTCTGTGTCCCGACTCCCTTTGCAGGGCCATTGGCTTCGTTTCCCACCACGCAGATGTCAGCTCTGACATCTCTCTCTGGACCGCTGCGCCTCCCAGGGCAGTGGCGTGCTGACCATGCTGGGTCCTCCCTAGTGGCTAGGACAGAACTGCTGGAAGGGGAGATACTCTCGTCCTGTGGCTCCTGTTTGCTCATCTTCCTAGCTCCCAGCAGATCTTTCTGGGACTGCAAAACCAAGAGGCTCAACCATTTCAGCTGCTCATGCACAGTAACTGTTTTATGGGGTGAAGGAACTAGGAAGCCATCTTTTATTGCAATATGATAGCCACATATTTTATTTTTTATGGGAGTGTAGCTGCTTTACAATGTTGGGTTTGTTTCTGCTGTACAGCAAGGTAAATCAGCCGCATATATACACATATCCCCTCTTCCTTGGATTTCCTTCCCATTTAGGTCACCATAGAGCAATGAGTAGTTTCCTGTGCCAGAGCTTCAGTTCTCATTAGTTATCTATTTTATTAATATGCAGAATAGTGTATATATGCCAGCCCCAATCTCCAAATCCATCTCACTCCCCCTGCCCTCCTTGGTATCCATTAGATATCCATATTAAACAAAATGTTTCATGAGTTATTTTATGTACAATTGATTTAAATACTATCCTGAAAACCATGTCAAATTTCCCTTGTCCAAAGACTTTCTTCTTTAGTTCCATTATATAAACATAATGCTTAAGTTATGAAAAAACTCAGTCAAATATGGTAATGGTCTAAAGTCTCACGAATGACAGTTACTTACATATGTAAGCTTTACATTTCTGTTTTACCCTGCTTATTTAACTTATATGCAGAGTACATCATGAGAAACGCTGGGCTGGAAGAAGCACAAGCTGGAATCAAGATTGCCGGGAGAAATATCAATAACCTCAGATATGCAGATGACACCACCCTTATGGCAGAAAGTGAAGAGGAACTAAAGAATTTCTTGATGAAAGTGAAAGAGGAGAGTGAAAAAGTTGGCTTAAAGCTCAACATTCAGAAAACGAAGATCATGGCATCCAGTCCCATCACTTCATGGGAAATAGATGGGGAAACAGTGGAAACAGTGTCAGACTTTATTTTTTTGGGCTCCAAAATCACTGCAGATGGTGACTGCAGCCATGAAATTAAAAGATGCTTACTCCTTGGAAGAAAAGTTATGACCAACCTAGATAGCATATTGAAAAGCAGAGACATTACTTTGCCAACGAAGGTCTGTCTAGTCAAGGCTATGGTTTTTCCAGTGGTCATGTATGGATGTGAGAGTTGGACTGTGAAGAAGGCTGAGTGCTGAAGAATTCATGCTTTTGAACTGTGGTGTTGGAGAAGACTCTTGAGAGTCCCTTGGACTGCAAGGAGATCCAACCAGTCCATTCTGAAGATCAGTCCTGGGATTTCTTTGGAAGGAATGATGTTAAAGCTGAAACTCCAGTACTTTGGCCACCTCATGAGAAGAGTTGACTCATTGAAAAAGACCCTGATGCTAGGAGGGATTGGGGGCAGGAAGAGAAGGGGACAACAGAGGATGAGATGGCTGGATGGCATCACTCACTCGATGGACGCGAGTCTCAGTGAACTCTGGGAGTTGGTGATGGACAGGGAGGCCTGGCGTGCTGCGATTCATGGGATCGCAAAGAGTTGGACACGACTGAGCGACTGAACTGAACTGAACTGAGGGGAGGGAAAAACAGTTTGAGCATCATGATAGGTCTTAAAACAAGATTTAGCTTGACCCCAAGTGTCTGTTCATTTCATCTATAAAATGGACTCTACTACGTGGAAAGCATTACTGAAACCAAGCATTAATGTTTTCATTAAACCAACGATAGCAGAGTACATAGGACTATGAAACATTCCTGTAAGAGGTGAGCTGGGTGCCCAATTTGCACAGAAGTATTGAAGAATTACCACACTGCCTGGAGAGGAATTTCCAACTCTGTCACAAAAAGGGCAGCTTTAAGTGTTGCTGTCATAATGACACTGTTAAAAGCCAAAGGGATTTTTTTTTTAAGAGAGAAAGGTCTGTGACTAGAACCTATTGAGCAAGCCTAAGAGAAAAAATTTAGTATCATCAAATAAGGCTCCAGTGAAGTAATAAAGACTTTTATTAAGTCAGTGTTACTTGAAGGAAGACATTTTTACACTGTAAGCAACTTTAGGGCTGTTTACAGCCTAATTAGATAATTAGATAGGTGTGGGACTGCCCAGGGTCAGAAGGTGTGGAGCTGCCCAGGGTCAGAAGAGGTGACGGTCAGATCTGGACTCCTGAGATGAAACAGCTTCCCCCCAAACATGGTTCACTGACTTAAACAGCTTGTTGCTTCTTATTTAACATGTTCTATATTTGGCACTATTCTAAAGAGGAAACTCCTTTTAAAAAATTCATGGTTATGCCCCCAGTACAATAAGCTGGGCACACCATAAACTGATATTTTATACTCGGCATAAGGAAAGGGAACAGACACGTGTTTCACTGAGAGTCTACTCCTAGCTTGAGTCCAGTCATTTAATGGGGACTTTAATATGTATTAACCAACCCCTCAACAAGCCTCTGCAGTAGATTTCATCCATAAGTTGCCAAAGGGGGAACACGGTTTTAAGGCTGCTGCTCTCATCCTTCAGAAATGAACACACCCACCCACTAGGGGGCCGGACCTTCCAAGGTCGTGACTCAGGCTCTTGCGGTCTCTGCTTTATTCTTGGTGGAGATATTTTTACTGAGGACTCTCCAATGGATAGGTTTCATTTTCAGGTTCAACAGTGGTTGTAGACCACTGAGTATTTGACATTATATTACATTGTAGAATGATATTTCACATAATAGAATGGATGGGACTTTGGTAGAAAAATATCTAAACTTCAATAGTTCTTCTGTAAACATGTGAGAAGAAATATATACATGTAAATATATATGTAAATACATACGTAAACATTTGATAAGAAATATATATATATGCAGAGTACATCATGAGAAACGCTGGACTGGATGAAGCACAAGCTGGAATCAAGGTTGCTGGGAGAAATATCAATAACCTCAGATATGCAGAAGACACCACTCTTATGGCAAAAAGCGAAGAACTAAAGAGCCTCTTGATGAAAGTGAAAGTGGAGAGTGAAAACGTTGGCTTAAAACTCAACATTCAGAAAACCAAGATCATGGCATCTGGTCCCATCACTTCATGGCAAATAGGTGGGGAAACAGTGTCAGACTTTATTTTTTGGGGCTCCAAAATCACTGCAGATGGTGACTGCAGCCATGAAATGAAAAGATGCTTGCTCCTTGGAAGAAAAGTTATGACCAACCTAGACAACGTATTAAAAAGCAGAGACATTACTTTGCCAACAAAGGTCCGTTTAGTCAAGGCTATGGTTTTCCCAGTGGTCATGTATGGATGTGAGAGTTGGACTGTGAAGAAAGCTGAGTGCCAAAGAACTGATGCTTTTGAACTGTGGTGTTGGAGAAGACTCTTGAGAGTCCCTTGGACTGCAAGGAGATCCAACCAGTCCATCCTGAAGGAAATCAGTCCTGAATATTCATTGGAAGGACTAATGCTAAAGCTGAAACACCAATATGGTGGCCACCTGATGAGAAGAGCTGACTCATTGGAAAAGACCCTGATGCTGGGAAAGATTGAGGGCAGGAGGAGAAGGGGATGACAGAGGATGAGATGGTTGTATGGTATCACTAACTCAATGGACATGAGTTTGAGTAAACTCCAAGAGTTGGTGATAGACAGGGAGGCCTGGCGTGCTGTGATTCATGGGGTCGCAAAGAGTCAGACACGACTGAGCAACTGAACTGAACTGATATATGTGTCCCAGATTAAGTCCATTAAGAGCAGCAAATTAATACATTATACAGGTCTTCATTTATAGTCTCATCATAATTGTCTGTTTACTCATCTGACTGTTATCTTTAACAGTATTTTTTTTTTAAGTATGGAAGAATAAGCTATGATTCTCACCCAAACTGCAAGCACATTTCACAATGGGGACATTGGCAACAGTTACATTAATAAAGCACCGAGTTGCAGATAGATCCCCCAACAGGAACGATTTGAGGTTCTTCGAGAATTGTAGATGGCTTGACTCATGGACTGCATGCGCTGGCTGTGGAATGCAGTGTTGATTTTAACAGACTGTCTTAGGCTTGGTTTACTGCTGAGTTGCAGTGGATTAAAAAAAAAAACAACAATGAATGTGGAGTTTGTGTTTGTGGATTTTAGACATAAAATAGGAAATCAACCCTGAATATTCATCGGAAGGACTGATGCTGAAGCTGAAGCTCCAATACTTTGGTCGCCTGATGTTAGGAGCCGACTCATTGGAAAAGACCCTGATGCTGGGAAAGATTGAAGGTAAAAGGAGAAGGGGGCAACAGAGGATGAGATGGTTGGATGGCATCACGGACTCAATCGTCATGAGTTTGAGCAAACTCCGGGAGACAGTGGAGGACAGGGAAGCCTAGTGCGTTGCAGTCCATGGGGTTGCAAAGAGTCAGACACAACCTAGTGACTGAACAACAGTTTTAGACATAAATAGCCTCAAACAGATTTGTTGTTAATTCTAAACATGATATTTCCTTCATGTCATATGGTTCATATCAAATTATAGTTTAAATGTATTGGAAACTTGTTCAATTATTAACTAGTCTTATGCATGCTTATTTCACACATTATGAAAAAAATCAGTATGAAGGAAATTACAAAAACTCTGTAAAGTCATAATATTCTTTTAGAATAAACATCATGTAGTATTTGTCTCATTTTGTACTATCCTCAGCTGTGAAATTAGGTAATCCCTCCACCATAACCTGTCAATATTAGCAATAATTTGTTGTTTGTACCATTCAATCTCTACTCTATATCCAGACACTGACTGTAGTTTCTTTTTTTTTTTTATTATAGATTTAGGAATTGATTAATGAAATACAAAATGCTAGATCAACTTACAACTACTTTCAACCTTACCCAACCAAAATCCATTTTCTGGTTCCTCTCAAAGTTCCACTTTCACAGGGAGGTGATTGTCACATCAGTACTGTTTAGATCTACTCCAGCTGCTCTTTATTAAGGCTACCGAGAAATCTGGATGATAAGATGCTCTGTTTCAGGGCCACTCATCACATTTGCTGATAAATGCTAACAATAGTTCTGTGTGTACTTCCTCTGCTAAATTCACCCAACTCCTTGTCAACAGAGAGAGGTGTCAGAAAAATGTTCCTAATATTGCTCACAACCTTATTTAGTAAATGAATTTGAGTGTGAGACTATAGATGACTTCGACTTGTGCTTCTATTTGTAGCTACTTGCAAGTACAGCTTGCCTAGCCAATAGTAGATCTTCTTTTAAAGGAAGTCGAGTATGAAGGGGAAAACTGTAATATAATACATTAGGCGAAAAATACCCTCTCACATTAGCTAAGGTGCTTTTCTGCTTACTAATCTAACAGTAGACTCATATTGTTACAGAAAGGTGATGTTTTCCTTTTTCTCCTGTTAATATAGCACTGTATCAGTTCTAAGAGGTGCTAGTTCACACAGTGTGAGGTGGATATTCACATTAATGAAATAGATGTTTAGAACTGTTCCTTTTTCCAAATTAGTTCACATCTTATTCACACACACACACACACACACACACACACACACACACATATGTATGCATCTTAGATTTTCAGTAATATTTTAGTATTCTTTTTGGGAGTCTAAGTCAAAAGGATGAAATCTAAGAGTATGATCAGCCTAAGCAGCTTAAAAGTCAACAGCACGTCAAAATTAGGTAAATAAAATTATGATTTGTTTTTTGACACACTTCATATAGAAGAAGATTCTAAGTTTTAACATAATCTAACATTCGTTTATTTTTTGAAGCCAAGTTTATTTTTTATATAAACAGATAATTTTTAACATTTATTTCTGGTTTTCCAGTCTTTTTATTTTATAACCTTTTTACTTTGCACAGCGTATAGTGGATGTACAACGCTGTGTTAGCTTCCGGTGTGCTGCAAAGCGACTTTGTCACCCACATACCTATGTCTCTTTTTTTCCAGATCCTTCTCTCATACAGGCTGTCTCCGAGCCCTGCGTGGAGCTCCCCATGCTGTTCAGCGTCCCTCTTGATTGTCTGTTCCGTGTACAGTCGTATGTGGATGGTAACCCCTAGCTCCTATTCCACCCCTTCCCCTACCCTTCCTGGTAACCATACGTTTGTTTCCCAAGTCTGTGAGTCTGTTTGTTTTTTAAATAATTTCATTTGTCTCATTTTATAGATTCTACATATAAGTGATATTATGTGATAATTGTTTTTCTTTTTTTTTTTTAAAGAAACATTTAGCTTCGGTTTTGATCTCTGCTGTTTTATTTCTTAAATTTATACGTGGTGGTAAACTACCCTTGTCACCACTGGCTTCATCCTGTCTTGATGGAATGGAGTATATCATGTTTTAGGAAAAGAAAAAGAAAAGCTCAGAAATAGCCCGTGAATAAAGGTATTTCAATTCTTTAGGGTATTTGCTTAATTTAGTAAACAAAACAAGAATAAACCTTGGACTACATTATACAATATAAGCTAGCTTACTCACAGGATAATACCAGTTTAGCCGCGATGGAATTCAGATTGGCTATTAAGTTATGCTCGAGTAGACAGAGGCAATATGTTAGGCGACTGGAGAGGAAGGGAAGCCCCGCCGACAGTCTGTGGCCCCAAACAGGCCACCTCCATATGCTCAGCAGCGCCTGCCAGCTTTGCGGCCCAAGCCCCCCTCCTTCTCGGGGACATCCATATGCTCTCCGCAGACTGAGAGCTCGCCTTTTCTAAGACGGTCAGGTCTCACTCGACGTTCTGTTGCACTGAATATTTGTGAACAGAGATTCATAATTGTGTTGCAAAGATGAGACTACAGATGCCAGGCTCTTCCACCTTCTTCAAAGACAGAGTTATGGATCCTGACAGTCTTATATTTCAACTTTATAGAAAAATTAGTTGCATGCATTTTAACCCAACATAAAAATGGCCCAGGCTCCCATTTATGCATTAAGTAGTGGGGAGTCAGAAAACAAGAAAAAATATATAACTGGGCTTCTGTGTTGTTGTTTCAATGTGTAAACAGAAGGGAGTTGAATTTAGTGGAACTGTCAGGTATACAATGAGCAAAAATGTGAACCAAGGATTTTTTTCCCCCTGAATTAATTGTCATTGATTTTAGTGTTTCTTGAGCTTTATTCACTTGTTGCAAATTTTAGACCTTACACATCCATTTCTTTGCTCATTGAACATTGTCTGTTTTTAGATTTTTTGGAACCCTGGGCATCTCCTCTTTCATCTGGCAAAAAAGAATTGGAAGTGGTCATCATTTTCATTTCAGCTGAGAGATTAACCACATTCTAAATTATAAATAAAAGGATGAGAGCACAGAATATTTTTAAAAATGAAAGTCTGCTTCCTTAGTGGGAGATAAATACTAGTTGGACAATAGATTATAGGAAATGTGTGTTCTTATGTTGGTAAAACTTTTTTCATTTAAAGAAATTTCTCACTTTCTACAAACGTGTTTTTTAAACCAGTCAGAACATTGGTATGTTGCAAATATTTACAGTTTATGAAAGAAAAAAAAATAAAATCCTGGAGAAACATTCAACACAAAGCAAACTGAGTAGACAGGAAACTGAAAATATATAATGACATGAGTTTAAAAAGGAGTATGACATTTCACAGATCAGAAATAACAAGAGCAGATACTAGCAACTTCTCTCAATGTAACTTCCTAAGTTAAGAATTTATTTCTTTCTCTCTATAGAAATTCAACCAGATCTGGATTGGAAATTACTTGTGACTTAACTTGCCTGAAAATTTGCGTGTGCGTACATGTGTGTGCTAAGTCACTTTAGTCGTGTTCGACAATTTGTGACCCCCATGGACTATAGCCCGCCAGGCTCCTCTGTCCATGGGATTCTCCAGGAAAGAATACTGGTATGGGTTGCCATTCCCTTCCCCAGGGGATCTTCTCGACCCAGGGATTGAACCCGCATCTCTCTTTAAATATATATATATATTTTTTAATTGATTGATGATTGCTTTACAACACTGGTTTGATTTCTGTCATACATCAACAGGCATTAACCATAGGTGGACTTGTGTCCCCTCCCTCTTGAACCTCCCTCCTACCTCCTCCCGCCCATTCCCACCCCTCTGGGTTATTACAGAGCCCCAGTTTGAGTTCCCGGAGTCATACAGCAATCTCCCACTGGCTGTCTGTTTACATATGGTAGTGTGTGTTTCCATGCTAGCCTCTCCAATTCATCTCACCCCCTCCTCTTCTCCGCCACCCTGTCTAAGTCTATTCTCTATGTCTGTGGCTCCCTAACCCATGTCTCTTATGTCTCCTGCATTGGCAGGCAGGCTCTTTACCACCAGCACCACTGAGAAAATTTAAGGGACAACAAAACCATGACTTTGTCCTTTGGTGTATTCCCCCACTTACATACCCCTCCAAGGGTCTGGGAAAACACTTCCTTTTCCTTATATGTGCCTCCTCTCTATAAACCCTTCTGTCTCTATTTTCTCTCCTCCTCTTCGGCATGTTAATAATCTTTTATTAGTACGTTCCTTCTTTTTAGCTCCTGACAGCTCACCAGTTTTTGGCTATAGGACCTCCCTGTTATCTGGTTAAGTATCTCCCAGTTTCTAGCTGTTTCAGGCACCACAGCCCCAGGTTCCTAGGGTTCCTAGTGTCCCATATGTGATTGGTGCAGGTAAGGAAGAGAGGTGAGGCACACAGATGGGGTATTCCTTCTCTGTCAAGATGTTCACCTACACAGACACATACATCCAGAAAAACATTAATCCAAGGGGAAAAGCTTAGAATTTCTGTGTCAATATACATAATCTTGAGCTTCCCACAGGCTTTCCTGGTGGCTCAGATGATAAAGAATCTGACTGCAATGCAGGAGACCCAGGTTTGACTCCTGGGTCAGGAAGATCCCCTGGAGAAGGGAATGACAACCCACTCCAGTATTCTTGCCTGGAGAATTCCATGGACAGAAGAGCCTGGTGGCCTACAGTCCATGGCGTTGCAAAGAGTTGGACACGACTGAGTGACTAACACTTGGGCTTCCCAGGTGGCTCAGTGGTAAAGAATCCACCTGCCAATGCAGGAGATGCAGGAGACCTGGGTTCGATCCCACGGTCAGGAAGATCCCTTGGAGAAAGAAATGGCAACCCACTCCAGTATTCTTGCCTGGAAAATCCCATGGACAGAGGAGCCTGGTGAGCTACAGTCCCAAAGGGTTGCAAAAGAGTTGGACACAACTGAGAGACTAAACGACATATAATCTTAGAGAAGACTGGATGCTATGATGCAAAGGTGGATCAGGATTTATAATAAAAGAACTTGAAGCCTCAACAATATATCAATGACCTGTTACAATATATAAATACTTTTAGAGGAAAATTATCTTGAGGCCAACCTGATGTTAACCATCCTTTCTCGTGGATTTTTACAAACACGTGCAAACACAGTTATGGTCTGTGCTCCCAAGTGCCTATGGATGAAACCACACACACACACACACAAACCCTACCCTTTAGGGATGAGAAACTCCCAAAGCTATCACAGAATCCAAATCAGATATCGCTCCATAATTTTTGTTCATTTAGGACTTCATCATCATTTTCCTTAGAAATCACTATTTAGCAGGGACACAGACATTTGCTTTTAACTATTTGCACATGCAGCTATCTTCACCTTACAGGGAACGAATTAAAATACCATCACACCTCACTCAGGTATGAAACACCACGCCCCCGTGTCCCAGGGTGGCAGGTGAGTGCTGCAGGGGGTAGGCGTCCCACCATTCACAGCGACCCACGTCAACCAGGAAGGGCTTTTCCATGCAGCACCCGCCAGGGAACGTCTCGTCACTGTATCTTCAAAACGACTCATCTCATGAAGCTGCAGGAAGGTGTTCGCATACTGCCCGTGGCCCTTTCTGATGAGTTGGTGGTGGCACGTGTGTATTAGTGATCCCGGAGTCTGCCACGCTCGCCTAACAGACCCGGAAGGCGCAGAACCAACTTTTCCTTTAGGCCCTGAACATGCGATGGACACTGAAACAGTTGTCGCGCGAGCTAATGAACTGGAGGAGGAAAAGCACCCACCAAGGACCTCAGGCAAGCAAAGCTTCCTTCCTCGTCAAACCAAAGCTCCAGAGAAGACGCACTGGATCCACCATGAGGGCGTTTCCTGCATCTCAAATTGTGTGTGTCACCCGGTTTTGAGCGAGTGACAACCGTCGGCCGGCAGGCACGAGGGTTAGAGGCAGACCGGGAATGACGACGACCTACCTGTCGGGGCAGGCAGTCGCGGCAAACGGCTTTCAGAGGGCGCTTCTCCCCGTGGGCACCCTGAGATGTTGTGCCCCCAAACTCCTCGTTTTGGAGCTCTCACTCCACACCCTGTGAAAAGACTAACGATGAAAAGGTGCCTGTGGATTGAGCTCGCGAGGCTGGATTTGGTCTGTTTCGCACTTCCTTCAGGATTCTTGTTTCACAAGTCCAGATAGGAGGACTCACTGAGGCCCAGATAATCTGGCCTTTTTCTCAACTATTCATGGGATGTAGGCAAAATTGCCTATTTGCATTTCATGTTTTTGGCGTGAATTGCTCCAGTTGCAGGCAGGGTGTCAATCCAAGCTTCACTTTGCTAGAAGCCTCTGTAGGCTCAGTGGCCTCCTCATTTCAGTATGAAAATCGTCGTCACAACTACTCTTTGAACTCTGAGAATGGGGAATTCTGAAGACTTGACAGCTGGTGGCAATTTATGTAATTTGGTCTATTACTGCTGGCAGAACGTGGGAAAACATAAGAATGAAACTCAGAATCTATAATACACACACACACACATATACATATGTATACATATACACGTGTGTATATACACACACATCATATATGTGTATATGAGTGTTAGTCACTCAGTCGTGTCCAACTCTTTGAGACTCCACAAACTATCCAGTCCATGGGATTCTCCAGACTGGAGTACTGGAGGGGGTAGCTTTTCCCTTCTCCAGGGGATCTTCCCAACCCAGTGATTGAACCCAGGTCTCTCGCATTGCAGGTGGATTCTTTACCAGCTGAGCCATCAGGGGAAGCCCAAGGACCTGTAGCCGGCAGTAAATATTTGTTGAGCTGAACTGGGGGGCAGGAGATGGACAAGAAAGGAGTCGGCAAGAGCGTGCAGTGGAATCAGACAAGTTGTCTGATTCCACTGCAGGCTCCAAGGTCAAGGGGAGAACCTCCCCACACGGCTGGACCTCCTGCCAGGCTCCCACTGAGGGCCAGCATCCACTCCACTGTGTCCTCTACAGTTCTGGCTCTTAAAGAGGTTGGCACATAAATGAATGCCTGTGGACCGTGAGGCTAAGAAAGACCCAGTTGTGAAACTATTGGTAGTTTAGATTTCCTGACTCCTCTCAAAATTTATATGTGCTATTGTGCACATGGACTCTAGGGAAGTGGAAAATGAGTTTGTGAAAACCACTTTTTGTCAATTAAAAGTTTTCACTAATTTTATTAAAGTATTCATTTTTTTTAACCCCCTAAGGCTGCTTTAAAAGTATTTTCCCATACATTTCTGTCCCTTTAACTTTCCTTATAATTATTTTCCAAATGATAAGGAAAGAAATAACAAATATCATTTATGGAAAAGTCATTCTGTACAGAACATTTGAAAGCCTGCTCACAGGAGGGTTAGGAATGTTTGGAGAGAACCCAGTGGACGGGAAACCGTGGAAGGGTGGGGCCCACCTTCTGCTGATCCTGCCGGAGCCCCGAGACTGGGGAGCTGGGACTGGGCCGGATCCGGGTATCAGGGCGCTCACGAGAGCAGGTGAAGCAGGGCGTCCCAGCGCAGGGACGTGTAAGAATAGGGTGATGGTCCGTCCCAGGTTTAGCCGTGAACAGCCCGTGTCCTGGGAAACTTTTCAGTCCCGAGCAAACTGGGACGGTGAGCCACCCTATGCAAGAGTTATTCAAAACAGAGATCAAAAAAGAATGTTCAAGCCAGAGAGGTTTTCAGCAGTCATTGATTCACCTGTTATCATTATTATCTCACTTTGAGCCCTGGAAGGCTAAAATTTGACCTTGCTTAGAGAAAGGGCTCTCGCCACAGTTCTATCAATACATCTGGAATGCTGCTCAGGAAATTCAATCCTTCTCCCTCTCCTACTCAGGGCTGTGTGTTGTTCGGAAAGTATGCGTGAACTTGGAAGTATGTGACACGTGCCCACGTTTATACCCTCGGTGTTCCGAGCCCAAGGTCAATGCTGTTGGCCTTAGAGTGAGGTCAGGCGAGCGTTACAGATCACGGGATCGCACGTCTCGTGGGCGTGGGGACAGGTGCGTGTGTGAGTGCTGGGGTCGCATCCTGGGACACCCTCTGCCCCAGTGTCTGCTTTGCTCTGAGAAACCCTCTTCTCAGGTGATGCCAGAGGTTCCAGGGAGCTAGCAGGCTCAGGTCTTTTCCTTTTCCATACTGGAAAAAAAAAATAGTTGTCTCATCTTTTTTCCATTTTTTAAAAATAAAAACTACATGTAGACTCAGAAGTGGAAACAAATGAAGATGAGTACAGAATTCCCCTGGTTCTTCATCTGTATCGAAGCATATCTCTTCCTTTTTTGCTCTTGCAAGCACCAACATCTCTGACAACATTTCAATATTAAAAATGATCACTGTCGTTTTTTGTTATTTAATGGCCTAATGTTTTGTGTCCTTAGGCAAGTTTCTCAGAAAGATGCACTCACTATGATGCCACTTAATAAGAATTGGAATGTATAGACATTACTATCTGCAGGAACATAGTAGGGCTTCCCTAGTGGCTCAGATGGTAAAATATCTGTCTGCAATGCAGGAGACCCGGGTTCAATCCCTAGGTTGGAAAGATGCCCTGGATAAGGGAATGGCAACCCACTCCAGTATTCTTGCCTGGAGAATCCCATGGACAGAGGAGCATGGCTGGCTGCAGTCCATATGGTTGTAAGGAGTCAGACACAACTGAAATGACTTAGCATGCACACACCCATTCCAGTATTATGGCTTGGAGAATTCCATGGTCAGAGGCGCTTGGCAGGCCATGGGGTCGCAAAGAGTCGGGTATGACTGAGTGACTAACCACACACAGGAATATAGTGATATAGATACATACTACCTCTAATCCATATGTGTCTCCAGATGTATAATACATGTGCATATAAATGTATCTATACATCTCTGTGTGCGAACATATGTATATACTTATGAATGGATATGCCATGTAACAAGCTCAAGAATCACACATGACGGTGATCAGCTCAGAGCGAAAGAGGAGATGGGTGCTGGGAGCGGTTCAGACGAGAGCTAACTCATGTACTCTTCCCTAACGACCTTTCAGTCAGCCACGGTCTCTATGCCCCTGCCCCCACACTGGGCACCTCTCTTCCCCAAGATGGTATCAGGTGCCAGTGAGGCCCCAGGCTTGACAGTCCAGGGTGAGTCCTTCCAGGCTACACTGCCTGGGCTTGAACCTTGGACCTGCCACTATCGCCCTGTGCAGCCACCACCTGGATCTTTATTCCCTCGGTGCCTCAGTTTCCCCATCATTTCCTTTATGAGGCTGTTATAAACACTTACCATTTCTTTTATAAGATTGCTGTAAACCCTTGTTTCCTTTATAAGGTTGCTATAAACACTTTCCAGCGCTGCCTTTCATTTAGAACGTGGCTCACACACTCTTTGGTTGAAGGTCTTCTGATGACAGTGAATTAGAATTGCTGGTTCTGACTGCCAGGAGGACCGGACTGTAATTTAGTCGAAGGCAGGAAACCTCTCAAGAGTCTTAATTCTTCAAGCACTCAGAACCAAGTGCATTTAACACTATTAGGGTGCATTTATTTATTCCTTCAACATAAAGTTATTAAGCTCTGGTTACTGCCAGACAGGGTGGCAGATGCCGGGTCTCCCCACGTGAGCCCGGCACACACAATTCCAGCAGGAAACGGATTAGGAACGTGGGTGCTGGGGCCACACGGCCTTGATGTGAGTCCTGGCTCCAGTCCCCACTGTGTGACCCTGGGTAAGTTACTTAGCATCTCTGTGCCTCACTTTCATCGTTTGTAAAGTGAGGACAACTATTCCATCCACTTCACAGAGCTGTGAGAATTACTGGGTAAGTCATATAAGTACACCTAAAAAGAGGAAGGGAGCTCACAGCAAGTGCCTGGCGAGTGCTACGATACTGAAGATTGTGCCGTGATTTGTTTATTACCATCTAGATATTTGATGGGCATCCAGGTGGGCAGTAGAGGTAAAGAATCCACCTACAATGCAGGAGATGCAGGTTTGATTCCTGGGTCAGGAAGATCCCCTGGAGAAGGAAATGGTAACCCACTCCAGTATTCTTGCCCTGTGAATCCCAAGGTCAGAGAAGCCTCATGGGCTATAGTTCATGGGATTGCAAAGAGTTGGACACAACTGAGCATACACACTCAGATATTTGACATTGTGTTTTGAATGAATATTTCTATCTTACTGAGCCATCTTGACATATTAGCCAAAATTTTTTTTCACAAGCAAAACAGGTAGTGTGAATTACACCAAAAATCTGAAAATCACTTTCATGAATAAATAGCTCCTCTTATCTGGTTAAAACATGTGCTACATTGAAAGATCAGATTAGAATGGCTATTTCAATAAGGATGATATGTTACTGGATACAAGCTTCTACAGTACTCACACTCTCCCTCAAGATATTAGCAAACATAAGCATGGAAAAGGCGAGAGTCATACAGAAAATTCATACCTAGACCCCTCTTCTTCTGCAGAAATACTAACATCTTATATCCTTGTGCTGTAAGTTTCAAAATGCCTTATGTGACCTCACAACTTTGAATTTTTTTATTTGTGCATCTCACATGAACTGGAGAGCTACTATTTTTAATTCCATTTGGATGGGGCTAGTTCCATGTTCCTTTGAAAGATAAGATAGCCCTTGCTCTGAATCATTCCCTTAAAATGGAAGATAAAGAGAAATTTAAATTAAGAATAGAAAATAGCCACCAGTTTCAAAAGGACAGAGGTGAATGGAACTCTTATTTTGATGATACACCTCTAGACAAAAGCATTTACAGATGGGTATTTTTTTTCTCCTTTATAGTCAAAGGTGATTTCAAAATAGATTTGTACAGCTGAAAGGACCAAAAATGTTCACATAGATGAGAACTGATCAGCACTCATGGAAAAGCAGCTGTAACTGCATTTGAAGGGAAGATTTCTTACTGTGAAAAGATTAAATACCCACTAATGAGAGATGTATTTCTTTTTCTCTGGTGGGAGGAAAACTACGTTGACGACTTAAGATTCAGGTTTTTAAAGTTCAGTAAAACAGTCACAAATTCAACTTAGGTTTTCTCTCCCAGTTTTCTCCCTTCCTCGTCTTTCCCATTTATATATTCTATAATTTATCCATCTGCCAAAACATCTATCTATCCGCCTGCTTGAACATCTGTCTGCCTGTCTGTACACCTGCGGTAGCCTGGCTATGTCTATCTATGGATCTGTCTCTATCATTAAAGAAGCACAGGAAGGTTAAAATGGCAGGCGTGAAGGCCTCTGAGCGTTTGACAGTGAGGTTTTTCTTAAAATAATTCTCCTCAGCCCTCGAGGTCACCTGTTGTACTGGCGTAATTGTCACTTACCATAAAAAGTGTACTTCCAGGCAACAGGAGGGAAGCATCCCGTGGAGCAGAGGAACTTACACGCAATGAAAAGACTGTGTAGTAAGGACACGTGGAGAGCAGGGCCGAGCAACGCCCTTCCTCATTAGACACACAGATCTCAGGGTGGAATTTATTACCGAAGTGCAACGAAACCCAAGAGACAGTCTCAGCAGCGTGGACGGCGTGGTGCATGTGGTTAGAGAGCAACGCTCTCTTTGGATTGAAGGGCTTCAAGATTAGGTTGTGACTTAAGGAATGAGAAAGGAATGACTGGCCCATGCAATCTGGAGTCAATTACAGGGAAAGATGAAAACTGTCACATGTCAGTCACCCGAGTCGGGCCCTAGATACCGTTTCTCTTGTGCTTTGACGGTCACCTTTGAAGCGCTGCCTCGTTTTGGGCATCGTGCGGGCCGAGGTTCAGCAGAAATGGGCTCCCGGAGGAGGCTGACTCCAAATCGAGGCGTGAGTCGGCGAGAACGGGTGTCGGGAGGGGAGGCTCGCGGTAGGACACGGGCCGCAGCCTGCAGACACTGACTTAGAAGAGACACACCCTCCACGCGCGTTGGCGACAAGCGAATGTCGGTCCAGAGGGAGGAGGGTGCCGACGGAGGAGGTACAGAGGGAGCGGAGAAGCAGAGAAAAGAGAACACGGAAACAGAGAGAAAGAGCCCAAGAATGCTGGGTTCTGATTGGTCAGCCTGGATTCCCATGGTCAAGCAGGCGTGCGCATCTTAATTTCCATGACTTACTTTGGCAATGCTGGAATACTTGGACACTGATGCCTTCACAAATAGGCTACTTGGATGAGTGGAGCAACCGTGGGCTTAAAAAAAAAAAAAAAAAAAAAAAAAAAGCTGGCCTCTTTGGTATAGGTATGCGTCTATGACGACCAAACAGTGGGCAAACTCGGGCCGTCCACCATCCAGGCCAAAGAAACACCGGCAGCGGCGGCCCTGGGCACCCTGCACCCCGAGTGATGGGCAGGCAGCACCCCAAAACTGGAGAACCGCCAGCCTGGAGGTCCCCAGGAGTCCCCGGGGGCCTCGCTGTGGGACAGAAAGACTGAAATAAAGACTAAGATATGAAGGGAGAGAGGGAGGGAGAGAGATACTAAAAAACCAGATTCTGGGACACCGGAAATAAAATCGCAGCCCATTATGGACGTCAGCTATGGCATCTCTATAGAAAAAAGAGTAAAGCTGACACCTTAAAGGAAGTGCAGTTGGAAGCGGAATTCCCATCCCAGGTGGCCTTGCTAGTTGTCCTGGAGAAGGGAATGGCAACCCACTCCAGTATTCTTGCCTGGAGAATCCCTATGGACAGAGCAGCCTGGAGGGCTACAGTCCAGGGGGTCACAAGACTCGGACACGACTTAGAAACTAAACCACCACCACCACCAGTTGTCCAACCTGACCAGTATTAGGAAACGGTCTGCTAATCCAACATGGATTTGAGAAAGTCTCTGAGTTACTTAAACATATTTAGAATACCCACAACATTTACAGTACATTTTATTATGAAATATGTTAGTGATGCTTTCAAAATAGGATATGTGCTGGTACAAGGTTTAACTTGTAACGACTATGAAAATTTTAAAAAAAAAGTATCCTTGAGGAAAAGTCATCAAATTAAACAACACAAAGTTATAAAACTGAAATTCCTCAGCTGAAAGCCCACGTGTCCGTGTCTCTGTTTGGAGTTCTCCTCGTCGGTTCTCAGGGACAAGTTCATTTTGCACTTTTCAGATGCGGTTTCTTATTCCTAAGCATTGTCTGTCTCAGAATCCTTGGGGAGAACTGCCTTGTTAATGGTTTTCCATACTTTTATATGAGAATTTAGGGCAATCCAAGTTGAAAAATGTAAAAGTACTGACTCTGACCTTAACTCCTCACACTGTCTCCAAAGTTTAAAGCAGCCCTTGAAAACAAATCGAGAACAAAACCGGGGCGCTTCCCTCTAGGCGTCTGAAAGACTGACAATCATTTTTATCTCCTCAGTCTAAGTGAAGCCTTGTGGAGACGGTTGGAGCAGCATAATATGTACTCTAATTTGATATTCATAAACAATATAAAGTGGCACATTAAGACTTTTCTTAGACTCCACCACCAACTTAAAAAAAATGAATATTTCAAAAGTCCCCCAAAGTTACATGGGCAGAATGGGCAGAAAATGTATTTTATTTTTTGTTATAAGGATTTATTTGAATTAAAGCCTCTCAATGTCATATTAAGCAATGCTGTCAGTTTTTAAACTAGGAAAAACAAAGAGTTCCCATTTATTACGTGAAAAAAACAAAAAGATGGTTTTTCTCTCTCCCAGGCTTTGGGATCAGGTTTGTGAATTGCAGAAGAGGAAGAAATCTTGGGCATTTGGAAAAATGCAGATCCCAGGAGAGGAGAAGTGTGTCAGATCCTTTCTGTAGCTGGAAGTTGACTGACAGTCACCTGCTGCAGAAAGGTAGAGATGTTTGCGCCTGTCTAACTTCCTGACAAATGCGCCCAGCACAGCTGACCTGGGAACCAACAGGCATAACCACTCTCCTAAAAAGGTATAAACACATACTAAAACAAAATACATTTTCATCAAGTCTAAACATAGCTCCACGTAAGCCATTCGTGCTGGAGAAACCTAGCTTTATATACCATAATAAAAATGTATTTAAAGTGAAATAAACACCTTAATTCACGCTCGTCTTGAGACACACGTACCAAAGTTTAAATGTTGAAAAATGAGGCAATAAAGACATTTTTATGGTTGATAACAAACTACAAATTTGTCTGGGGAAAATAATCATTCAGTGTTTGACAAAAGAGCTGTGATAAGAGATAAAGAACACAGTATTCACTGTCTAAAGAACCAGGGAGGGGAATACAGCTTGTCCCAATCCCACATTTTCAACTATGTATGCTATGATTACAGTTATAAACAATGGATACTGTGTCAGCGAGGAGAAAAACAAACAATAGGTCTTTTTCTGAAAGTATCTGTAGGAAGAACATACAAACCAGTCAACAAGGGAACAGAAATAATCCTTGTTTTCTTTGTAAAAATAATACTTTAAGATTCATCTGCAAGAATGTTGGTATTCTTTTCCACTGTGTTTTATTTTCCTTCATTCACTATAGACTTTTTCCCAACTTGCACCTGGTTTGACCAGCAGTCAGCTGGCCTCTGAGGAGTCTCCCTGTGTCTTTCCTACACCTCCCCACCAGAGACGGTCGCCAGCTGCACAATTGTGCTTTCTTTAGTTATAAAAGCCAGCTTGTGACATCCTTTGCTTGATTCAGTTAAAAACTGAATTAAATGAAATCAATTCAACAAATACCCCCTCCCCAGTGCTTACTGCATTGAAGGCGCTGCTGGTTTGGGAGGAGATACGTGGAGAGAGAGACATAGACTTCAAGGAGCTTACGGTCTATTCTGGGGTCTAAGACAGGCCTGACATAAAGCAAGACAGAATGTATGTTTTGTAAGGGAGACAAAGATGACCTGTCTCGTCGGTTTAGAGGAAAAGAGACAGATGGGAATGTTGCTGGACAAGAAAAGGGGGTCACCTGAGGCTGACCTCCAAGCACAGAGGGCTTTGCGGTTTGAGGTGGGAGTGGGGAGAAGGTGGCCTTCTGTTGACGGACCAAGCCAGAGCCAAATGCAGACGGCGGGCCACAGAGGAGTCCCTGAGAATGAATGGAACCCAAGGTGCCTGTCTGAGACGGATGAGGGTATAAGTGAGGATGACTCATCAAATCCTAGACGTGAGCATCCTTCTGAAGGACCTGAGCATCTACCCTCTAGAGAGGACCTGCCTCAGGCCAAAGAGGGGAAGGGAGTTCCCACGGGTAATGGTACAGTGAGTGGCTAGGGGCAGAGGGCAGGGTGGAAGAAGGGCATGGCCCTCCAGATGGGGGGACCCAGGGATCCGAGACAGGAGGTTGGGGGGGGTGCACCAGGCAGAGGGGAAGAGGCAGAACAAGGAGACGTGGGTGTCAAAGAAAGGGGGCTTTGCACAAGACAAAGACTTCTGCCCGGTTTTAGGTCTCTGTTCGGACACAAATTTTGCTGAGGTTCTCCTAAATGGAGAGGTTAGTTTGTTCTCATTAACTTTTATTGGGCTTCCCAGGTGTTGCACTAGTAAAGAATCCTGCCAAGGGCAGAAGATGCAAGAGAGGCAGGCTCGATTCCTGGCTCAGTTCCAGAAGATCCCCTGTAGCTGGAAACGGCGACCTGCTCTAGTATTCTTGCCTGGGAAATCCCATGGACCAAGGAACCTGGTGGGCTACTGTCCATGGGGTCGAAAAGAGTTGACTGGACTGAGCACACAGACACACACAACCTCTATTCTTGCTAATACTTTTGACCTTTGAAATCCAATCAGAATAAAAGTAGAAACTAGATCATTTTACTTTTTCTAAGAAAAGAAATTCCCATTTCATAAGAAAGTACATTCTTTCAAAGTCCCTTGTGCTGTTCTTCAGATAATTTTCAGACACGTAGTTAACCTTCAGAATTACTTCAGTGCCTTGGGCTCTTTGCTTAAGAACCCAAGAGCCTCCCTATGGGGCCTGTCTGAACACTTGAGTCTACTGCAACTCTTTGCGTCAACCAGATTGCTCCTTAATCTGTATTTTAGCTTTAGAAACCGAACACTGAGACATTTGGCTCAAGACAAACTATTGCTGGATGGGTCCCACCTTCATGACTGTTCTCTGAAGAATAAATATCCAGGCACAGATTAGGGACATTGAGTTAGCTGAAGTATATTTATCCCTTCATGTGAAATTATACTATTTTAAGCAAGTTTTTTTGGTGCCTGTTGTTGTTTTAGTTACTAAGTCATGTCTAACTCTTTGCAACCCCATGAACTGTAGCCCACTAGGCTCCTCTGTACATTGGATTTCCCAGGCAAGAATACTGGAGTGGGTTGCCATTTCCTCCTCCAGGGGACCTTCCCATCCCAGGGATGGAACTCGAGTCTCCTGCATTGGCAGGCAGATTCTTTGCCACTGAGCCACTTGGGAAGCCCCTTTTTGGCTCCTAATAGGCTACTAATGAGTCATTGCTGATAAAGTTTACAGATTAAAGACCTTCTGTTAAGATGGCAATGAGATATTTTTCTTGATATTGTTTAAGTGCTGCACTCAATATGCCAGCAAATTTGGAAAACTCAACAGTGACCACAGGACTAGAAAAGGTCAGTTTTCATTGCAATCCTAAAGAAAGGCAATGCCAAAAAATGCTCAAACTACTGCACAATTGCACTCATCTCACACACTAGCAAGGTAATGTAGAAAATTCTCCAAACTAGGTTTCAACAGTATGTGAACCGAGAACTTCCAGATGTTCAAACTGGATTTAGAAAAGACAGAGGAACCAGAGATCAAATTGCCAACATCCATTGGATCACAGGAAAAGCAAGAGAATTCCAGAAAAACATCTACTTCTTCTTCATTGACTATGCTAAAGCCTTTGACTGTGTGGATCACAACAAACTATAGAAAATTCTTAAAGAGATGGGAATACCAGACCACCGTACCTGCCCCCTGAGAAATCTGTATGCAGGTCAAGAAGCAACAGTTAGCACTGGACATGGAACAATGGACTGGTTCCAAATTGGGAAAGGAGTACATCAATATATAAGACTGTATATTGTCACCTTGCTTACTTAATTTATATGCAAAGTACATCATGAAAAATGTCAGACTAGATGAAGCACAAGTTGGAATCAAGATTGCCAGGAGAAATATCAATAACCTCAGATATTTATTGAGGCTAATATAGCTCAATTATAACCTCAGGTGACAACACCCTTATGGCAGAAAGCAAAGAGGAGCTAAAGAGCCTCTTGATGAATGTGAAAGAGGAGAGTGAAAAAGCTGGCTTAAATAAAACTCAACATTCAGAAAACTAAGATCATGGCATCTGATCCCATCACTTCATGGCAAATAGATGGGGAAACAATGGAAATACTGACAGACTTTATTTTCTTGGGCTCCAAAATCACTGCAGATGGTAACTGCAGCCATGAAATTAAAAGACCCTTGCTTCTTGGAAGAAAAGCTATGACCAACCTAGACAGCATATTAAAAAGCAGAGACATTACTTTGCCGACAAAGGTCCATCTAGTCAAAGCTATGGTTCTTCCAGTAGTCACGTATGGATGTGAGAGTTGGACTATAAAGAAGGCTGAGCATAGAAGAACTGATGCTTTTGAACTGTGGTGTTGGAGAAGACTCTTGAGAGCCCCTTGGACTGCAAGGAGATCAAACCAGTCAATCCTAAAGGAAATCAGTCCTGAATATTCATCGGAAGGACTGATGTTGAAGCTGAAACTCCATATTTTGGCCACCTGATGCGAAGAACTGACTCATTGGGAAAGACCCTGATGCTGGGAAAGATTGAAGGTGAGAGGAGAAGGGGACGACAGAGGAAGAGATGGTTGGATGGCATCACGGACTCAACGGACATGAGTTTGAGCAAGCTCCGAGAGTTGGTGATGGACAGGGAGGGCTGGCATGCTGCAGTCCATGGGGTCACAAAGAGTTGGACACAACTGAGAGACTGAACTGTACTGAGAAGGGAAAACTAATGCAATCCAGACAGGTTGCATTATTAAGATCTGCATTAGAAACCTACTTTCTTCTATTGTTGATTGATCTGTCTACTTGGGGGAATCTTATTTTGGATTCTGTTATTTCTACCTTTTATCAACCAACTACACTGCTTTTGCAATGCTACCGGAGAGAACTTACAAAAATAAGCGACAGGCCACCTGGGAGTCTGGCCGCGCAAGCATTAACTGAGCATGCCCCGGGTGACCAGGGCGTCAGCATTTGCATCAACCCGGGCAGTGAATGCAAGCCCTTGTCAGTCATGGGTGCTGGGCGCATGGCACAGGGAGCGGTCGCCTTTCTCTTGATGCTGATGGCTTGACAGCTGCATTTACGCACACTTTCAGAAAACTCATTTGCATCTTTTCCCAAAGAAACAAAAATGGAGTTAGCTTGTTGAGGGGTTACGAGGTAAAACTTCCTAGCAGAAAATGAAAGGGAACAGTCAGTGTCTCGTGGAAAAGGGATGCGGGCAAGACCAGCAGTCTGGAAACTCAAAGTGCAGACTGAAACCCTTGCTACAATGTGTAACTGGCAAGGACCTCCAGTCCTTAAAGCTACCAGATAATGCATGGCAGGACATAAAACATCCAGTTCACTTCTGTTATTCTCCAATCGATTATGCAACACTCACCTGGGCAGCCGTCGCTACTTCTCTTTCTTCCCATTGGTCTATACAGTGATTCTCAAAGCACTGTGTTAAGGCTAAATGTTCACTTACAGAATCATGTTGCCTGAAGCCAGAAGTAATAACTACAGCTATTGTGCACTTGTGAGCAAAGCGCTTATCAGTTCATCTCGTGCCTGCCTCCTCTTCAACAAAATCATGTAAGACAGAGAACTTGCTGGTACAGACGATGCTTTCTTTGATCATACAAAGGGGCTTTATACAGGAATTATAAATCTCCACTTTAATTTGTTTTGGCAAAATGTTTTCTTCAGTGTCATTCCATTTCACTATCTTTGACTTTTTTTTTTTTTACAATTTCTTTTCATACCTTGTTAGACTAAAAAGGGTATGGTCTACTTTCAAAGGACAGTCTGTTGGTTGCTTACAAGATGAATAAAACTGTAAAAGACGTTTCTCAATTTCTAGCATACATTCCTTAATTGTTCTTAGCAAATATGGACAAATGAATAACATCTGGAATGATCCTCAGCTTTGTGCTGGATTTCCATAAAGGAATTCTTTCCCTGCGACTGAAGGACATCTAAATAGTGTTTTCTGGATTTCAGACTCGACACAAGAACAACATACAAAGTTAGATATGAACTAAATTGCAGTTGCAACCACTGAGGGAATTTGGGTGCAGAATAGGTAACAAAAATGAAAAAAGATGAAGCCTAAGAAGGACTAAGTTAAATTCACCCATTCCAGTCCATTTGAGTTCGCTGATTCCTAGAATGTTGACATTCACTCTTGCCATCTCTTGTTTGACCACTTCCAATTTGCCTTGATTCATGGATCTGACATTCCAGGTTCCTATGCAATATTGCTCTTTACAGCATCGGACCTTGCTTCTATCACCAGTCACATCCACAGCTGGGTATTGTTTTTGCTTTGGCTCCATCCCTTCATTCTTTCTGGAGTTATTTCTCTACTGATCTCCAGTAGCATATTGGGCACCTACAGACCTAGGGAGTTCCTCTTTCAGTATCCTATCATTTTGCCTTTTCATACTGTCCATGGGGTTCTCAAGGCAAGAATACTGAAGTGGTTTGCCATTCCCTTCTCCAGTGGACCACATTCTGTCAGATCTCTCCACCATTATCTGCCTGTCTGGGGTTGCCCCACGGGCATGGCTTAGTTTCATTGAGTTAGACAAGGCTGTGGTCCTAGAGCAAGAGAGTTCCAGAAAAACATCTATTTTTGCTTTATTGACTATGCCAAAGCCTTTGACTGTGTGGATCACAATAAACTGTGGAAAACTCTGAAAGAGATGGGAATACCAGACCACCTGACCTGCCTCTTGAGAAATCTGTATGCAGGTCAGGAAGGAACAGTTAGAACTGGACATGGAACAACAGACTGGTTCCAAATAGGAATAGGAGTACATCAAGGCTGTATATTGTCACCCTGCTTATTTAACTTATATGCAGAGTACATCATGAGAAACGCTGGACTGGAAGAAGCACAAGCTGGAATCAAGATTGTCGGGAGAAATATCAATCACCTCAGATATGCAGATGACACCACCCTTATGCCAGAAAGTGAAGAGGAACTAAAAAGCCTCTTGATAAAAGTGAAAGAGGAGAGTGAAAAAGTTGGCTTAAAGCTCAACATTCAGAAAATGAAGATCATGGCATCTGGTCCCATCACTTCATGGGAAATAGATGGGGAAACAGTTGAAACAGTGCCAGACTTTATTTTTGGGGGGCTCCAAAATCACTGCAGATGGTGACTGCAGCCATGAAATTAAAAGACGCTTACTCCTTGGAAGGAAAGTTATGACCAACCTAGATAGCATATTCAAAAGCAGAGACATTACTTTGCCAACAAAGGTTCGTCTAGTCAAGGCTATGGTTTTTCCAGTGGCCATGTATGGATGTGAGAGTTGGACTGTGAAGAAGGCTGAGCGCCAAAGAATTGATGCTTTTGAACTGTGGTGTTGGAGAAGACTCTTGAGAGTCCCTTGGACTGCAAGGAGATCCAACCAGTCCATTCTGAAGATCAGTCCTGGGATTTCTTTGGAAGGAATGATGCTAAAGCTGAAACTCCAGGACTTTGGCCACCTCAATGCGAAGAGTTGACTCATTGGAAAAGACTGATGCTGGGAGGGATTGGGGGCAGGAGGAGAAGGGGACGACAGAGGATGAGATGGCTGGATGGCATCACTGACTCGATGGACGTGAATCTGAGTGAACTCCGGGAGTTGGTGATGGACAGGGAGGCCTGGTGTGCTGCGATTCATGGGGTCGCAAAGAGTCGGACACGACTGAGCGACTGAACTGAACTGAACTGAACTGAAGAAGGACTACGTAAAGAGAGGAAGACTGCCCTTTAGGACCATAGAATCAAGGGCTCTTCACAATTCTAAGCTAGAGAGGACCTCTGAGTTTGCAGGCAACCCTGTTCCCAAGGGAGGGAGCTTCCAGACCTAAGCATTCATGCCTGGCGACCCCATGGATTGTAGCCCAGCAGGTTCTTCTTTCCATGGAACTCTCCAGTCAAGAATACTGGAGTTGGTAAGCCATTCTGTTCTCTAGGGGATCTTCCTGACTCAGGGATTGAACTTGGATCTCCTACATTGCAGGCAGATTCTTTACCATCTGAGCCGCCAGGGAAGCCTTTATAAAGGAGGGGGCAGACTTAAAAATGGCATCGGATTAGACTTTTATCAAGGTTACCTCTAACAGAGTCTGTTAGGCGTTCTACCACAGCTTTGGGGGGTTAAATATATGTTCTTTGAGGCAGGGTTATTAGTCAGTCATTTTGATTAGACGCAGATTGCTGGCATCAACTGTCATCAAAACAATTTATGCAAAAGCAAAGCAACTCAACACTGAGTAAACATTTGGTTAATGCTTACTATGTACAAGCCAAAGAAAATAATTATTTGGGAGAGCTTTTCCGACAGAAAGGATGGTTGATTTAGAGCTGATCTCCCTGATGTTAAGAAGAAAGCCAGGGCTGTGCTTGGAGACTCAATTTGCAACAGATCACATAATTCCATTTAGAAAAGATTTTCAAATAAATGCATACACCCCCCCCCCCCCAATCTAGCTGGAAAATGACGACTGAAATTTTTTTCTTCGCCAAAGGAGCACCAGCAGGGGATTTTGTGCCTGGAAAGGCAGTTGCGCTGGCAGTGTGAGGGTGCATTAACTAAGGAGGGGAGGGTGGAGTCTCAGCTAGGAGACTGTTAATAGTCCAGGAGAGAACTACAGTTAGGAGACCTATTTCACAGTCCAGGGGAGAGATAGGACCCATGCGAACTCGGGTGGGTGGGGGGAGCCAATGGAAAAGAGCATGAGAGAGTCTGACTCAGGTGGAACCCCTAGGATGGAATGGATTGACTGGGTGCGGGGGGGAGGGTGGGGACAGCATCCAAGATGGCTCGGAGGTTCTAGCAGAGCTGACGGAGTGATCATTTTTAATAAATAGGAGGCACGCAAGAGCAGGGATAAACATGGGAGCTAGACAGTGAAGATAATTTTGGCCATGCTGAGTTTGGGGGTGTCTAAAGTGCAGAGTCGGACACGACTGAGCGACTTCACTTTCACTTTTCACTTTCATGCACTGGAGAAGGAAATGGCAACCCACTCCAGTGTTCTTGCCTGGAGAATCCCAACGACGGGGGAGCCTGGTGGGCTGCTGTCTATGGGGTCGCACAGAGTTGGACACAACTGAAGCGACTTAGCAGCAGCAGCAGCGAAATGCAGTTGAAAACATGAGTTTGGTATTCAGGAGAGAACAGGCTTTTAGAAAAAGGTCCCAGGAGCCACGGACCTGGAAGTGCAATGGACGCCTCTGCCCCAGAGAGCTTGGACTGATGTGCTGAGAGCATCCGGACCGTGGCGCGGCGCGGGGAGGGGTCAGAGAGGCTGGGGGAGAGCGGGGAGGGGGGCAGGAACGCGCAGGATCTAGGGGGCAGCACCCAGGCCCCCGGGACTGCTGCCTGACAGTCAGCATTGGAGCCGGCGTCCTGTGCCTGCCAACGGCGTGGGGACCCGGGCTGTTACACACCTGCGACCTGTGCCAACCAGAGGCTGGAAGGAAGGCCCCCCTCCAGGCGGGGCTCAGCGTGGTGCTTCGTGGATATTCTCTGAATTGAACTGAATTCTAGCGCACAGAATCGGAGCAGGGGGCTGTCAGTTTTGAGTCCATGACTTGGGGCTGGGAGGGCCAAGGGGCTTGTCCCGCAGCCCCCGGGCCAAAGCATGCACCTCGGGGGACCCTCCCCACTGGCCATGAGATGCGCTGTGCCCAGGCCAGGGTGGCAAGCGGTGGAGCAACGGAATCAACAGCTCCAAACTGTTAGTGAGATGATAAGACACAAGAGACTCGATTGGGGCGCAAATGGGCCAAACACAAATGGTCCCAGTCTGGACCACGCCACCTCTCAGGACATTCCCTCTGGATTTGGGAGGGGTCTCATAGTGGAGCTGGCAGCATTTCACTCTCCAGCCATGGCTCTGGAGCTGGGGGTGTCCTGGGCGCACCCCACTCCCTGGGGCTGTGGAGGAGGGGTGAAAGGCCGCAGATGGCCCTGAGGTGGGACCAAGCCCCGGGCGAGGGGGGCTTCCATTCTGAGCAGAAGGGGGTAGATCGGAAAGCTCAGCACAGAAAGGGGCGCAACGACCAAGCTCCAGGCTAACCCGTTCCCACGACCCCAAGCGCGGCCCCATCCAGGATTCTATAAGGCCACAGGCTGTTTCATGCTGAGGTTCCAGGGCCGGAAAGCTGGGGTGCGGGCTGAGCTGGGCTTAACAGGGCAGCCCTGTCGGTACTGAAGGATGCCTGCGAAAAGGGGAGATGTTTCCAGTTGGAAAACTCGAGATTCCCCGTGGCGGCCCTGAACCGTCCTGGGATGTGGGATCCAGTCGTGCACGCGGCGACTGGGGACCTCTGCTCTTCCTTTGGCGTTTTGTTTTCTGTTCCAGTCCAGGCTGACTCTGGCTTCACATTCTCAGTGTAAAAATCGACTGTGCCAAGGAGGAGGGCCGCGTCTCCTGCCTCGCCCTCTCTCCTGAGCCATGGAGGGTGCTGCAGAATGGGAGGGGGCCCTCCCCCGACTTTCTGGACCAAGCAAGCTAACTAAGGCTTGCTACTCTTGGCTTCTTCTGCTCACACCCTGCCTCTCTGGCTGCAGCCTCCCCCGCCTTTCAGGTGTCAGGCCAGAAAACAAACCAGCTCTTCAGCCGCCTGCTGTGATTTCCGTGGCTGGTCCGGGTGCTGTGTCTCCACCGGGGCTGAGGGTGCCCCGCGGCCCCGTCCCATCCTTCCATCCATGGGGCACACTCGTCTGCAGCACCGTCTTTTCTCAGCTTTCCCTCTCTCCCTGCGCCTCCAGGTGCCTCCACACGGGCTTTTTAATATTAATGCCCTCCGTCAGGCCGGCTTGTTTCCGTATCTTGCTGACCTCTCTTGTCCAGTGCTGAAGGACAGCAAGGTCTTATGAGACCCTGAATTTTAACTAGTCTCGGTCCGATGGATGTTTTGAGGAATTCATATTTATTAGTTTTTTTCCCTAAGAACTGTTTAGGAACTCACAGCGTCTGTACCACTTAGAACTTCTGGAAGCATTAAACCTGGGTGGCCAACGTCTGTGTGTGTGTCTCTGTGTGCGTCTGTTTCTTTGTGTGTGCGTATCTCTGTGTGCGTGTGTCTCTGTGTGCATGTGTGTGGTGTGTGTGTGCACGTGTGTGTGTCTGTGTGTGTGCACATGCTTGTATGTATGTGAATACTTCTTCCTACTTAGGCACCCAAAGCTGTTTGCCATGACTAACGAAATGTAACGGTTAAGAAGACTGTAGGGGATTATTTGCATACTACGGTTTTCTAGTAGTTTTTGTTCTAGTTTGATACTCAAAATTTCCCTGTAATTTGTTGTGGCGACAAGAAATGAATGGGAGGCAGGCTTCTCACGCTGGCACTGAGGAGGTATATGTAGGGAATTAGCATAAGCTGGAGCATTACAGAAATGATATATGTATAGGACTTCCTAGACACTTAAATTGAATAAGAAATGCGACTTCAAAATTTCCAGTTACTCAATGTTCTTTTATCTGTGAGTCTTGCATATTCACACTGGGGTAAATTTCTTAAGAAACTGAGCAAGGAGCTAAATTTGCACATTGATTTTTGTCTTTTGTCTGCAGTTTAAGGCTAATTTAAAAGGATGGTGAGGAGACTCTATTTTCAACTGGCTGAGGCTCAATAGGAAAATAATAAAACATTGTTATAGCTAACTCTTTCACAGAGAAATTTTGGCAAAGCCAAACTTAATCCCATTCAACGTGCTCCAGTACAGCCAAAATACTGTTCCAGTGAGCAAGACACCCGTTAGACTGACAGGCTTCCTATGGTACCGGGATTTTTCTGTGTTTTATTTTAAACCAAATCAGCATTTCAAAGCTTTGAATTAAGAATGCAAAAAGGAAATATTTTATAATAAAATCAATAAAAGGCATGCAGTTTCATTAGAACTTTTATCAGTAGCCTGCATTTTTCTAATTTCAGAAGTATATGTGATCACTTTAGATGTAGAAAATTACTCCATTTAATTATTCTTGCCATGAAGGTTTTGTAATGCTTTAGGAAGGTCTACTGATTAGCTTGAAAATCCTAATGAAAACAGTTACCGTATAAGGCATCTCTTTGGGGGCAAATCAAGAAAGGGAAGTTTTAAGGGTATTTCTTTTCCTCTCTTTTCTTGTTTCTTTTTGAATGCTGCCCCTTCCAGCTAAGGTGACATTTAGACCCTCTGCTTCCTGCTGATGGAAGAGCTGACAGGAGGCTTTGGAGGGACACAGGAGGCTTTGGAGGGGTTCTTAAAACCAGCAGTGCAGACGCCTCTGTACACTTCATGCTTCAGCTCCTGCTCCCCTTCCTGAACCACGGGGCACTGTGGAAAACTTCCCTCCAAGTGCCATGGCACCCATTGTTCTCAGGGTGAAGCTAATTGGTCACATCTCACCCATGCTTCTTGCCTGGCCCCCACGTGTTGCCACACTTGCCAGGGTGCCTGCCCTCACCACCTGCATCTCCAGGTGGATCCTCTCAGGTCCAGCATCTTACTCAGTGTCCCCTGAACCACGAATCTAGCCTTATCTTCTAGATTGTTTTTCTGATCTTGGATGCCTTCCTACCTCATTCATCCACTCTTCACTCTCTCAACCAACATGGATGGTCATGCAGCACGGATCACGTTGTTTCAAGGCTGCATCTGCTAAGTATGAAGTCCCACTCATCCTTCAAGCTATGGGTCCTCCACAGCCTTCCTTAGCTTCAAAGGACCACTCTCGGCCCCTGGACTCAGGATCTGCCTTCCACTCCCCACCTGCTCAGCAAAGCTGAGGTCCCTGTTTGGCCTTAAAAGCATCAAATAAGACTGTACCCTGCAAATTAACTACCTCTGTGGCCCAGAACAAGTCAATTAGCAAATTTCAGTTTCCTTACTGATAAAAATAGGGAAACCTATAGATAATACCAGTGGGAGTTCTCTGTTTATGTAAAGAACGATTATTTCATACCTATGTCAATGTTTAAGTAGGCATTTTATAAATTTTTAAATTAAATACTTCGAAATTCTTCTTTCCAATGAAGCCTGATGAATGTAAGAGACCTATGTTGAAGGTAGAGACCAGACTAAACAGCAGGAGCCTCTTTCTGGACGTATCACGGCTCCAGTGATTGTTTCAGCAATGTGGAAATTGGCAGGGATGGTTATCAGAGTGGAAGGCAGTAGGACTCATCCACGGTCTTATTTGGATTGACTTTGTAGACAGAAGGACGTTCCAAAGGCCAATCTTGCACTGTGTTTTAACTGAGAACCGGGATAAAGTAAAACAAACTATTAATTTAAGCAGGTGCTGGAGAAGACACTTGAGAGTCCTTTGGACAGCAAGGAGATCAAACCAGTCAGTCCTAAAGGAAATCAACCCTGAATATTCACTGGAAGGACTGATGCTGAAACTGAAGCTCCAGTACTTTGGCCACCTGATGGGAAAAGCCAGCTCATTTGAAAAGGCCCTGATGCTGGGAAAGATTGAGGGCAGGAGGAGAAGGGGGCATCAGAGGATGAGATTGCTGGATGGTCTCACCGACTCAATGGACATGAGTCTGAGCAAACTCCGAGAGATACTCATGGACAGGGAAGCCTGGCATGCTGCAGTCCATGAAGTCACAAAGAGTCAGACGTGACTTAACTACTGAATGACAACAAAAAGTCTGAGACATCCTTAGTCACTTTTATCCTTCAGTCGCTCTTACGAACATGAATTTTCAGAAAGAGGTGAAAGCAATGAGTTCACTCATGGGTGTGAAGGAGGGGGCTCACTAACAGCAGAAAGGCAGAGGCTACTTCATGACTTAGATGGGAAGCAAAGGGGCCTAGAAAAGTCGACCACCTTCAACGGAACCTACAAGAGGGACTGAGTGGGTGTTAGCCCTAAGACTGTTCCTAGGTAACCTGAGCTGAAATTTGACCAAGAATGACTAAACCTCACCCAGAAGCAGTAAAGCTACAAGGATGGGAAGTGAACAGGCTCTTTGTTTTAGATCGACAGCAAGGCAGCCTCCAGCAGCAGGCCGGGGCGCGCTGGCCCCGCTTCAGGGCAGCTCCCGTCAGCTCGAGCTGTGGCCGCACCTCCCCGGCCTTGCGAGCCTCTGGCTCGCCACTGACCAGGTGGAACTCCAGTTTATTGTGCTGAGCACAGCACTTCTCTTCAGTGATGAAAGACATCTTCATAGGAACTGAGTGGCTAATGATGAAGAAATACACCAACAAGGGAGATTACTGACTAATAATGAAACGCTCTGTCTCGTTTGTAAAACAAATAAACAAACAAATCTCTAAACAAGGGTTGGCTAAAGATGGACGTGCACTTTTTTGCCACCGCAAGCAAAGAATCTTCAATTCTCTTCCCCCCTCCCTGTACATATGTGGAACTCTTCCAGGGACATGTCCTTGGGTGGTGGCTGATGGGGGGGGGGGGGGACAGCTGGCATGAGACACAGAGACTGGGAACAAGTTCACAGTGTTCGTCTCTAGGGACCCACAGGATAACTGAGAATTGGCTCTTTCATCTCCGGCCTCTGCTCAGCTGTTTTTGCTGCCCCTGAGGCTCTGCTGTCCCCAGGTGGCCGTCCGGATCACTTAGCCGGCTGTGGAGATGCTATGTGCGTAGATAAAAGTTTGCCAATGCTCCCTGTTAACAGGGCTGTATCGTGTACTTTCATCTAAGCCTAAATTTACAAAGCAGCCCATGGTGGGGGAGCGAGGTGGTCAGATATGCAGGTATCAGAGTCAGTCTGATTCGGTTTCAAGTCCTGGTGCCAACATCTACGAGCAGCATGGCTGCAGGATCCCTCCACCTGGCATCCCTGAGCCCAACATTGTTCAGCTCATGGTGACTGTAGCCACCTAATGCTGCTTTGACTTCTGGGGAAGGTTGCAAAGCCGAGTAGTCAGAGACACAGATTGAAGTCAGATGTGGTGGGACCACACCCTGGCTCTGCTGTGTACAACCCTGTGCCCCTCCTTAAGGGCTGGAACCGCTTGAGTGCCAGCTTTCTGTATAAAACGGGAATTCAAACACCAGTCCAGCAAAACACACACAGCATTTGGCATATGATCATGGAGCAGTCACTCCGTGAGAGGCAGCAATTGTTGGTAATAGTTTGTAGATAATCTTTGAAGAAAGAATTGTGAAAATTTGATTTTCTGCACAATTTCAACCTAAGAAACAGCACTATCTAAATAGTTGAACAACCAAGTAAGTTGCTTATGACAGTATAAGAAATCAAAGTGCTCAATGGTGATGATGCAAAAAAAACCTCTCGTAAACTCAATGACACTTGTTAGCAGTATTTTCCTGATCTATTTATTATAAGCTATGTGATTCCAATTCATTATTCAGCACCTGAGTATAAAAGTAAACCATGTCATCATGGCTGATACTAGTTAGTAGAAATCTTGTGACAGCTTCATGATGTTTCAATGAGTATACTTGTTGATAAACCCAAGATTTATTCTACCCAAATAGAAAGACGTATTTATCTTCACGAGCATCTCATTTTTCAGAAAGTACCAATCAGGTGAGTGACTCATTTCAAGCTGTCCATTGGGGAAGCAAATATGCCCAGGAAATGAGCAGTAAAAGTCAGTCTTGAACAGAAAACTTCATTCCTTAACCAGAGATGCAGGTCAGATGGAAGAATGGGTGAAGAACAAGTGGAAACGGAACAAAACTGAAAATTGTGTGTGGCGTGGAAAGGAATACAGTACTTGGAGCTGATAACTGGGTAAGACAAGTGATTGCAAAGCCCATTTTCTCTTTGGAAAGACCTCCTGAGGTCAGTCCCGCCACTGGATGGCTGGGACGGATCCTTTCAGCTCGCCGAGCATCTGTTCGGTGCTCATCAGCGTGTTGGGGGGCAGCACCCACCCCTCCAAACCCAGGCTGGCTGTCCCTGTCTGACAAAAGGAGGCTTCAGGGATTCCATTTGTAAATATATGGGCAGAATCAGATGCTATTTCAGGGCTCACACTGGGACACTGCCAGTAAAGAACTGTCAGATACGGTTCCCTGCCCTCAGGGAGCTTAGAGTCTAGACAGGAACTAGCTGAAAGCCTGTGGCATGCCAGGATAGCGACTGTGTAAGCTTGTTTTTCTTTCTTTCTTTTTTTTTAAAGAACACTAAACCAGGGGGCTAAGCCCAGGGTGCACGGGGCTTCTGGGCCACATGAGGAGCGGCCCAGCAAGTAGTGAGCACTGTAGGAGGTTAAGGCAGGGTTCTCCCTGTGCTTGTTCCCTTCCTTTGTCTCAGTTCCCTCAATTGTCAGGACCCTGACGATTCACCTCTCCTCCAGACGCAGTGCCTGAGCTAAGATTAACAGGATATCAATGCAAACCGAGTTGCTGTGAAGCTCTTTACCATAAAGCACCTTCCCATTTCTAAAAAAAAAAAAAAAAAAGAAGCCTGCAGCTTAAAACTTAAGCTATTCCATTAATTCCCCAGGGGTAAGTCTCTGTGACTTATTTCATCAACCTGAAAATTCAACTCATAACAAATGAAGAGTAAAGACTTTAATTCTGTGAGAACAGAAGAAATTCGGCCTTTTTAAAGAGAGCGCTCTATCAACCCAAGTAGGAATTGTCACATGTAGTTTTATCAAAATTTGCTTGTACTACATGAGAGCTTTATCCTTGAGTGACAATTTGAAACACACCAGAGACACAGTTCCATGAAACGACCAATGATTACAGAATGCTGAAAATATTGTTGCTAATTCTTCCTTTTCTCTATGTTCTGTGTCTGTGGGGTGGGTGTGGGGAAGATGAGAAGCTGGGCATCCACCCCAGGGAGCCTGGAGATAAGCCCATTCTTTTAATGCACAAATTTTATTAATGTGCCTAACTATAAAGATTAGGTCTGCCTGCATATGATAGAAAACCCTAAATAATACTGGCTTAGGTAAGACAGATGTTTATTCTTTCTTGTGTCAGGAGGCAATCTGACTATTATGAAGTGCAAGAGCTCCAAAAGTCATTGGATAAGTGGACTTCTTATACTTTGGCACTTCACATTCTTGCCTGCGTCTTCCATTGGGAGATTACCTCATAGCCCAATATGGCTGCTGCAGCCCCAGCCTTCTCATCTGAGTTCCAGGCTGCAGCAAAGGAAGGAAGGACAAGAGCTCTGCCCTCCCCAGCTGAATACCACACAGTACTTCTCTACCACTGGCCATAACTTACTCAACAGGCCCATACCAAAGCTGCAGGGGTGGCTGTGAATCTTGTCTTGCTTCTGAGGGCAGTGCCCTGAACAAAATAACAGCTTAGTCACTAAGAAAGAGGGATAAAGGATGCTTCCAGCATCTGGCGGCCCCTGCCTCAGTGTGTGTGTGAACATGTGGAGACCGCCTTGATGCTGGCAGAAGACACACCGTCACGTGGTCTCTCTGTCTCCATGCTCGCTCCTGTCCCTCCTGGGTCAGCCCTGCCTACTCTCAGTCCTCTCTTCTTTCCTGGTCCTGGAAACCTCTCAAGCCGATGCTTCCTGCTCGGTCTTGAGTCCTGTCTCCCTTTCCCCTCCTGTAGTTTCCATGCAACTTTCGTTCCTTCTCTTCCTCTCTGTCCTGGGACTACTGCAGTGGGTTACCATTGCCCTCCTCCAGGGGATCTTCCCAACCCAGGGACTGAAACCATGTCTCTCACATCTCTTTCATTGACAGGCGGGTTCTTTACCACTAGTGTGACCTGGGAGGCCCTGAAGGTTTGTTGCTTGTGTTCAAAGCCTTTACTCAGGCTCTTCCTCACCCTAGACAACGCTTTTCCCATCTGCCCAGCTTTTGAAGTTGAGGTGAAACGTTTTACAGTCTCCTCTCGTATCTAAAGCCAGGCTCCAACAGCATTCCGCCTCCGTTACTTGCAACCTCGTACCAGCTGTCCCCTGAACCTGACTGCAGTCTGCTTGAGGACAGGAGCTTTGTCCCAGTTTCTCCTCCCTCCCTTCGTCCTTCCCCCTCCCTTCCCTCTCTCTCTTTTCTTTTTCCGTTTCCAGTACTAAATACAGTGCCCTTTTCCGTAGGTGAACCATTTGCTCCATGAATAAACAAACGGTAAGCAAAAGAAGGGAAGTGGAGGGCATAACCCGGTGTTGCGCTGCCTGGGCAGGTGAACAGAGGGAATTTTCCTTTGTTCTCCGTTAAAAGGACAAAGAATCTGGCCAAAGAATCGGAAGGCTTACCCTCCTGCCAAGCCTGGAGATTGCTCAATTTTCCCCTTGAAGCCAATGTAATGGCAGGAGAATCAGAGACGCGTTTGCGTGTTTTTCCTGCCCACCCTCTGTGTCCAAGAACGGTTGTGGCCACCTGAAAAATGGAAGCGCTATAAAACGAAGAAAGGAGTGTCCGTGTGCAGACAGATTAAAGACACCCCCACAGGTGGGAGAAAACAAGACAGAGCCACTGGTACTTACTAATCGCTCTGAACTCATCGACTTTCGCTTTGTCATCTCTCAGTAAGGTTATTTTGCCTTGAAAGTCAAAAACCTAAATTAGGCAAGTGCTCGGAAATAAGCAGAAAAGATTTTCAATCTGGGCTACGCACAAGAGGACTGAAATATTAAATCAGGAGTGGTTCTAGTATCTGAGATTAGAAATCCAAACTTGAAAAGGCCCGTTTATCTTCTGACCCATAAGACCCCGAAGCTAAATGTGGGCTTGTAAAGGACAAATGCTGGGATTCATGGGTGGAGGCAGCTCAGAGGAAGCCGAGCTGTGTCTCTGCTTCTGATGGGAGTCACTCAGACCCCCTCTGTCTGAACGCTCCCTTCTGTATCCTGGTATCCGGGACCGGGGCTCAGAACATCTGGGTTTAGTTTGCAGCTTACATGCTACAAGACATCTGGTCCTTTCTCACTCCTCTTTACGCACCCCAGGAGCTGTGTGCACGAATTCCCTGCAGCTAGTGCTTCCGTGTGCCCCTTGGGCTACTGGAGAAATGCATTGAGACCTTCCACCGAAAACCATCAATTCCAAAATTCCTCAGTAGTATCCAAGGTGATGGGGTGGGGGTGGGGGAGGAATGATTCATTAACTACTGTCTATAGCCTTCTTCAGTAAAAAACAGGGATGTCACTGCTGACAAAGGTCCATATAGTTAAAGCCATGGTTTTTCCAGTAGTCACACATGGATGTGAGAGTTGGACCATAAAGAAAGTTGAGTATGAAAGAATTGATGCTTTTGAACTGAGGTGTTGGAGAAGACTATTTAGAGTCCCTTAGACTGCAAGAAGATCAAACCAGTCCATTCTAAAGGAAATCAACCCTGAATATTCAATGGAAGGACTGATGCTGAAGCTGAAGCTCCAATACTTTGGCCACCTGATGCGAAGAGCCAACTCATTGGAAAAGACCCTGATGTTGGGAAAGATTGAGGGCAGGAGGAGAAGGGGATGACAGAGGATGAGATGGTTGGATGCATACAACTCAATGGACATGAGTTTGAGCAGATTCTGGGAGGTGGTGGACAGGGAAGCCTGGTGTGCTGCAGTCCATGGGGTTGCAAAGAGACACAACTTAGTATCTGAACAACAGCCTTCCTAGGTCTTTGCCCACCAGGCTGACTCAAATACATACATAAGGTAAAAATTCTGTGCTTGCTCTGCGAACACAGCTTCAGGAGGAATCTCCTTAGGTCCTTTCCAACTATATGGTCTCCACAAAGAGATTTCAGGGCTGACGTCATTCCCCAGGCTTTAAAAGGAACTCTCCTTCCCACTCCTGACCCCCGATCTGGGTGGGCCAAACCAGGTTGTGTAAAAGGGTGGACCTCACGGGAAACAGGACGGTGGTCTGCCTGCTTCTCCACAGACAGGTATCAGCTGTGATTTCAGAGAAAGAGAGTTCCAGGTTAGCACACAGGATGAGAGACTAGGGTAACTTCACCTAAGGAAGATTAAGAAAGGGGAGAAAGCGACAAGCTCTCAGTTCTACAAGATACACGATGCGACAACACGGCATCATCAAAAAAGCCGGGCAGTTCGGCTCTGCTTCCAACCAGCTGTACCCTGGACAAGCACTGCCATCTCTCTGAGCTCTAGTTTCTCGATGTATAAAAAGGCAAACCTCAGGCCGCCTTCTCGTTTGTGAGATTAAACGAGGTGATGGAGGTAAGGGTAGGCACCCCCGAGATGGCAGCAGGGTTAGTAGGGGTGACTGTAGGTGCCCAGCTGTTTCCACCTGGAATGAAAACTGGGCAGAAAGAAACGGACAGATTCTCCGGAGAGGTTTCAGTTGGACACAGAAACCATCTCATAGTGACAAACTCAGGCGGCTGGGCTTCCCCTGCAACCACCCCTAACACAGAGGCCCCTCGCCTGGGTCAGTCCAGTGTGGTGTTTTCAGAGCAGTGAGGAGACTGGCTGGCTTCCCAGAGGACAATGCATCTCTGCACCCAGGACCAGACATTGGGAACCTGACATTTAAAGTCACACACTCTCTGCTTTGTGCTCAGACTGGGTGGCAATGTAAGTAACCAGGAAGGGACATCCTACAAAAGAAATCCCTGCCAGGGAGGCAGCATTTGAGAGAAGTTCTGCAGCTGGCTGACCACTCCTGAGTCTTGCGTTCCCTTCCTCAAAGCAGGGAAAATGGTTACTTTGGGGTTCTGCCTTGTCATGTGTGTTCAGCGAGGGCGCTGCTCCAGGGAGCGCATGCCACCGTTTCTGCATTGAATTATCTCAACGCCAGGAGACCAGAGCACTAAAGATCTGGGAAGGACTAGCCACCACCACCCTAACTTCAATTTTAAACCCAGAGCTCACGAAGCGCTGGTCAAGTGTGGGTGGCAGCTGCTGGTTTGGGAACATCCAGACACCTACTGAAGCACTCTCCTGCTTTTTAGTGCCGAGGGAGTGGCCTTAAAAGTGTTTGCTACAAAAAGGAAGGCAGCGACTTGAATGACTATCCTACGTCCTGTAGGCTCGAGGCAAAAATCGTCTGAAATGTGTGAGGAGGTAGGAGAACCGACTTGTTGAGGAGTCTTATGTAAGTTAGAGTGATCCTGCCTCATTGCAGAATTCAAAGCCAGAAGTAAAGAGGGAAAGCCTACCTATGGCATCAGGAGAATGGTTTCTAAAGGGTTTATGGTGTTTTTAACACCCAGATCTTCTCCAGTCTTGTCCTGGAGGAGAAACGATTGTGACCTCAGATGCCATTCTGAGGAGCGATGGTTTTGGGTAAATTCCAAAACCTATCTGTTATTCTTGAAATATTTTATTGGTTCATAAATGCAATAGATATTTAGAATCGTAAAGAAATTTGATATAATCTAGACATATCTCCAAATTTAATTTTTAAGATAACTCCCCCCCAACTAATTATATAGTTAATTATGGAAGAAATGGTAAACAAAGAGAAGGATCAAACAACAATGATCTTTTATACTCTCCCTTCCAAGAAGTAGCCATCAGTGGGCTTCCCTAGTGGCACAGTGGATGGGAATCTGCCTGCCAATGGAGGGGACACAGGTTCAATCCCTGATCTGGGAAGATCCCACGTGCTTCAGAGTAACTCAGCCGGAGCGCCACAACTACTGAGCCTGTGCTCCAGAGCCCGGAAGCTGCAACTGCTGAAGCCCATGTGCCCTAGAGCCCATCCTCTGCCACACGAGAAGCCGCTGCAGTGAGGCCCCCACACCACAGTTAGAGAGCAGCCTGAACTCCCTGCAACTAGAGAAAGCCTGCACACAGCCCCAGCACCACTAAAAAATAAATTAAAAAACCAACAAATAAAGAGAAGCCCTTTCCCAAAAGAAAGCCATCATTGCAGTTTAAGTAGAGGATCTTCTGTGTGTGTGCACACATGCACGTGTGTCCAATTCTTTGCGCCTCCATGGACTATAGCCCTTCAGGCTCCTCTGTCCATGGATTTTCCAGGCAAGAGTGCTGGAGTGGGTTGCTGTGCCCCCGTCCAGGGGACCTTCCCAACCCAAGGATCGAACCCATGTCTCTTTTGTCTCCTTGGCAGGTGGGTTCTTTACTGCTAGAGTCACCTGAGAAGCCTCTAAAACACACATATTAACACACAGCTAAGATTATATTATACATCTTTTTTGCATCTTAATTTTTAACTTTTTCTCTGGATGATTTTATCATGTCCCTAAAACGTTTTCACTCTAAATCGCAACCTAAGATTCCATCATAGGAATGAAGCAATTTATTTAGCCATTTCCATACTCATGGACATTTTACTTATTTCTAGTTCTTTTCTATTGCTAAAAACAATTTTAAAAGATCTAGTTACTTCTGTCTGCTTCCATCTTTATTTCCTTAGGTTTAATTGCTAGATTTAAAAACAATTAGTTTGAGTTTGTGAATGGTTCAAAATCCAGTTGGCAGACCGATCTCTGTATGAAGGATGAGGAACTGAAGTCAAGAAGTCTCGAATCTTCTGCAGATCGTACAGTTCATCAATGCCAGAAGTGTACCCTGAACCCAATAGAGCTCTCAAACCTGAGTCTCAGGATCCAGTAAAAGTGACGGAAGCAAGAAACTGTATTAATCAATGCAAACTGCCTTCTTTTTCCAGGGAAAAGATCTGTGGGAGTGCTTACGTGTGCTCAGATTATGTGTGTGTATGTGTACACTAATAAAAATCATTCAGTGACCTGAGTCAAAGAGGCTTTCTCTGGGGGCAAATTGCTTTTTACCCTGATGCCACAGTAAAACATAGTTTCTGCAATTAAAATAACCAAGGTCGAAAATTTTCCAGTAGTCATGTATGGATGTGAGAGTTGGACTGTGAAGAAAGCTGAGCGCTGAAGAATTGATGCTTTTGAACTGTGGTGCTTGGACCGCAAGGAGATCCAACCAGTCCATTCTGAAGGAGATGAATCCTGGATGTTCTTTGGAAGGAATGATGCTAAAGCTGAAACTCCAGTACTTTGGCCACCTCATGCGAAGAGTTGACTCAATGGAAAAGACTCTGATGCTGGGAGGGATTGGGGCAGGAGAAGAAGGGGACGACAGAGGATGAGATGGCTGGATGGCATCACCGACTCAATGGACGTGAGTTTGAGTGAACTCCAGGAGTTGGTGATGGACACAGAGGCCTGCTGCTGCTGCTGCTAAGTCACTTCAGTCGTGTCCGACTCTGTGTGACCCCATAGACAGCAGCCCATCAGGCTCCCCCATCCCTGGGATTCTCTAGGCAAGTGTGCTGCAATTCATGGGGTCACAAAGAGTCGGACACGACTGAGTGACTGAACTGAACTGAACTGAGGTCAAAAAAAATCCAGCTATTTGTACTGTACTTTTGGTAACTCCCATTGAGAGAACTGTGTGTGAAGTGACTACTGCCGCTGCTGCTAAGTCGCTTCAGTCGTGTCCGACTCTGTGCGACCCCACAGACGGCAGCCCACCAGGCTCCCCGTCCCTGGGATTCTCCAGGCAAGAACACCGGAGTGGGTTGCCATGTCCTTCTCCAATGCATGAAACTGAAAAGTGAAAGTGAAGTCGCTCAGTCTTGTCCGACTCTTCACGACCCCATGGACTGCAGCCCACCAGGCTCCTCCGTCCATGGGATTTTCCAGGCAAGAGTACTGGAGTGGGGTGCCATTGCCTTCTCTGCATGTGAAGTGAAGGCTGGTTTATTCAGGCTGAGAGGGCAGGAAACTCGTGAGCTGACCAAGGAAGGGTAACTGCAAATTTCCACTGCTGGCTTCGAATTTTAGGCATTAAAAGGCAATTTGCAAGTTTTAAGTATATACCAACAGGCCTTGCTCTAAAACAATAACCATAGCTGAATAAAACGTAGAGGCTGAGAGCTTCCTGGGATTATAGTGGAAGGTATTTCTGTGTTTAGAAGACACTTCTGTAATTTGCATTTTTACTGGGGCTCTTGCTGAGAAGACCAAGGACAAACAGGGTCCTCGGTCCATTAACTTTGTGTGTCAAGTCCATGGCCTTCTTACATGTTTTGCTATAAAAACAAACCCACAGCAGAGTCTGTGACTGAAACTACCCCCAATCCCGCTCTTAGAGGGCAGGGCTGGTGCTTCCAACACTTGGGCCAACTGAGCTCAGCCTTCAGTGAGGGGCTCTGACCCATGGGCTGATATACCAAGGAAGAAATAGTTCTTCAATCTGCAAACCTTTCTTTCTCCTCTTTTCACTCCTTCCAAATACTTCCATTGCCTTCTCCCTGCCTGGCTAGCTGCAGCTGACCAGTACAGACTTAGAAATTATGAGAACTGGAGGGGGGAGTTCATTTCCAGATTACTTTCAGGCCCTTTTGCCCCTGCGAAAAACTATAATCTTTTGGTGTTACTGATACATCATTGGGAATAAGGCAAAAGCCCGTGCTTTAGAGCAGACAGGCCAAGGGTAGATAGAGCCCACCTCCAGCACTGTGTGAACCTGGCTAACTGAGGAACCTCTCTGAGCCTCAGTCTCCTCATCTGGAAACTGGGAACAGCAACCATACCTCCCGCATCTGGTGGCGCAGATAAAACCAAACAGAGCCGATGCACTGGTAGGTGGTAGGCACACAGTCCCGCGCTCCCTGAGCACCCAGTCAGCGTTCCTTTTAGCCTGCGCATGGCGGCTGCTCCCCCTTGGAAATCCCTCCCTTTGACATTTTCCTATTATCTTGACCACTGGGTAGTAAGCATGTTTCTATTTCCTCACAATTCTTCCCCGTCAATATTACATTATTGTTACCATTTCTTCAGTAATACACTTGCCACCGAATAGATTCTTAATGTAGCCAACCTGTTCTCCTCTGCTTGCAAAGCTATGATTGAACCTGAATTTTTGATCTTTTGAAATATAAAAAGCAAATTAAGCCAGCTTGATTCTACAACGAGCTGACCCCAAAGTCTTTATGCCCTTGTTTCACAGAAAAGCAAGCCTAATCATTTCTGAGGCTCTTGTACGTAGTGTAATGCCAGATGACACCCTTCCACGTTTACAGTTCGCTGGAGGAGTCGACAGATAGGAGCTCTAGTATAAAGCAGACTTCCGGGTTAGGGAAGGCCGCAGATGAAAGGGAATGGGGGAGTAAGAGAAGGCAGAGGAGGAAAGGTCTAAGTCGTAAAAGCAGCAGGAACTGGACCCCCGACCCCAGGGGAGCTCACAGACGAGTCTTGAGCTAGTTAGGGAAAGGGGGCCCCGGGTCGGGCATTCGGGGCAGAGAGTCGGTGAGTTTGGCCACTCGGTGCAAGGCCGGTGGAGCACAGAGGCACACACGTGGAAAAGCGCGTGTTCAAGGGGCATGCGGTCTGACGCAAGGCTCCTCTCCAGTTATCACCTACGAGAAGCAGAGCTAGAGTCGGAGATTAGGGAACCCGACGGCGGCAGCCGTGTTGAGCGACAGAGCACGCCTTCTCCCTGAGTGACGTGTGACGCGCGTTCCGACACCGCTCGCAGGAGAGGATTCTGGGTTATCGCCAAGAATGGAGCATCACCCTCTAGTGGCGCGAGGAGGCAACTGCAGGGACATGACCTTTCCGGTAAAGACACTCAGCAGAAAGCCAAGACCTAAAGAGCCCTCTTGCTGAAGGTGAAAGAGGAGAGGCGGAAAAAGCTGGGTTAAAACTCAACCTTCAGAAAACTAAGATCGTGGCATCCGGTCCCATCAATTCATGGCAAATAGATGAGGAAAAAAATGGAAACAGCAGCATTTTCTATCTTTTTTCTTGGGCTCCAAAATCACTATAGAACGTGACTGTAGCCATGAAAGTAAAAGATGCTCGCTCCTTGGAAGAAAAGCTATGACAAACCTAGACAAAGTATTAGAAAGCAGAGGCATCACTTTGTTGACAAAGGTCCGTATAGTCAAAGCTATGGTTTTTCCAAATCTATGTTTGTCCAGATGTGAGAGTTGGACCATAAAGAAAGTTGAGAGCCCAAGAATTGGTGTTTTCAAATTGTGGTGCTGGAGAAGACTTTTGAGAGTCCTTTGGATGGCAAGGAGATCAAACCAGTCAATCTTAAAGGCAATCAATGCTGACTACTCTTTGGAAGAACTAATGCTGAGGTTGAAGCTCCATATTTTGGGCACCTGATGGGAAGGGCGGACTCATTGGAAAAGACCCTGATGCTGGGAAAGATTAAGGGAAGGAGGAGAAGGGGGTGACAGAGGATGAGATGGTTGGATGGCATCACTGACTCAAAGGACATGAGTTTGAACAAACTTAGGGAGATAGTGAAGGACAGGGAAGCCTGGTGTGCTGCAGGGTTGCAAGGAGTAGGACACGACTTAGTGACTGAACAACAAAGGGATGTGGGAACTTCTTCCCTGGGGTTCACAAATGCAGCCATCTCTGCATCACTTCACCTTATCTAGGCTTGACACATGCACTTCCTTTTCTCCTCTAGACGAGAGTCACGATCATTAAACGGGGACTTGTGCACAGTAGTTGGTTTTTATCATAGTACTGGCTAGGAGGCAGTGTGTCCTGATCATCAGTAATTTTATTAATTAAAAATGTTTGACTAGAAGTAACTTTTCATTCATAATCAATACTGATTCAAATTTTGTTTTGTTCAGATTATGTGGTCAAAAGAAGGTTCAGCAGTTCAGTTCAGTTTAGTCGCTCAGTCGTGTCCGACTCTTTGCGACCCCATGAATCGCAGCACGCCAGGCCTCCCTGTCCATCACCAACTCCTGGAGTTCACTCAGGCTCATGTCCATCGAGTCAGTGATGCCATCCAGCCATCTCATCCTCTGTCGTCCCCTTCTCCTCCTGTCCCCAATCCCTCCCAGAATCAGAGTCTTTTAATGACTCAACTTTTTGCAAGAGGTGGCCAAAGTACTGGAGTTTAAGCTTCAGCATCATTCCCTCCAAAGAAATCCCAGGGCTGATCTCCTTCAGAATGGACTGGTTGGATCTCCTTGCAGTCCAAGGGACTCTCAAGAGTCTTCTCCAACACCACAGTTCAAAAGCATCAGTTCTTCAGTGCTTAGCTTTCTTCACAGTCCAACTCTCACATCCATACATGACCACTGGAAAAACCATAGCCTTGACTAGATGGACCTTTGTTGGCAAAGTAATGTCTCTGCTTTTCAATATGCTATCTAGGTTGGTCATAACTTTTCTTCCAAGGAGTAAGCGTTCAGCAGAGGAGCTAGTAAAAAATGAGTAGCTAAGAACAAAATTAGGGTTAGCTAGAACCCTATAGGTGGTGCAGTGGTAAAGAATCTGCCTCCCAGTGTAGGAAACAGGAGTTCCACCCCTGGGTGGGGAAGATGCTCTGGAGCAGGAAATGACAACCCACTCCAGTGTTCTTGCCTGGGAAATCCCATGGACAGAGGAGCCTGGTGGGCTACAGTCCAAGAGATCACAAACAGTTGGACTCAACTGGGCACATAGCACACATCTCTCTACCCTTCTGGATTTCAAAAGAAAGAGGAAACCACCGCACATACCATTGAATTGTGTCAGCTTTAATTCTGGCCTCTTTTACTCAAATACCATAATCCTTTGCAACTGGAAAAATCTGTACATTAACTTTCAAACTGCAAGTTAATCCGTATTTTGTGCTAGAATATGATAGCCATAACCTCCAGGGCTCCGCCAAAAGTTAAAAAGGGAGATACAGTCATGAATATTTAACACTTCAAAAATTCTCATTTAAGAATACTCAGTGTAGGTGATCAGAGAACACAGCTTACCGGAATGAAAGTTTAGAACTTGAAAAGGTTTTGTTTGTGCTTTTGGTAAAGGAGGTCTTCCTTTTCATTATATTAAACACCTAGTCAGTCTAAGAGGTATATTATGATAAGGAATTACAGCTGGGCCAAAGGAAGGTAGCATTTTCAATTAATTGTGGTAAAAATCCCTATAGCTTGGGGATTTTGTTGTTGTTGCTGTTTAAATTAGAATAAGGGTGGCGCTAATGGTAGAGAATCCATCTGCCAATGCAGGAGACACAGAGACTTGGGTTCCATCTCTGGGTCGGAAAGATCCCCTGGAGAAGGAAAAGGCAACCCTCTTCGGTATTCTTGCCTCGGAAATCATATGACAGAGGAGCCTGGCAGGCTATACGGTCCATGGGGCCGCAGAGAGCCCAACATGACTGAGCAACTGAACACACACACATGCGCACACACACAGGGGCTAAAGCAGAATCCACTCCGTGCCCTGACAAATGTTTACTGAATGCACACTCTGTTTCCTGTAGGATACTCCCACATCTGTGATTCGGAATTTGCCCTGCAGTTATATGGAGGGATAAGCCATAGACAGAAAATAGTTAAGGTCAGTTTCAGAGACAGTGTACAAACGAATCCTAACATAAACAAAACCAAGGATTAAACGAATACCACAGTAAAAAACGGTGTTGGGGGGCAATACTGGAAAGAGTGACTGCCACAATTTTACAACTTTAATAATGATAATATTATCAGTGACAATGACGAAGGTTCATGTCTCATTTAACAGTTTATGAATCACATACAGTGTCAAAAGCAGCTTCAGGGAGATGGTGGGGTTGGTTTTTAAAGGAAGTGGGACTTTAAAACCTCCTAAAACTTTAAATTTCAGAACTTTGAGTAGAATCAAGGTACGGAAGGCTCACCCTTGGATTTATGGCAAACTGTAATTTATGTGAAAGTGAAGGTGTTAGTCACCCAGTCATTTCCAACTCTTTGTGACTCCATGGACTATAGCCCGCCAAGCTCCTTTGTCCGTGGGATTTCCTAGGCAAGAATACTGGAGTGGGTTGCCATTTCCTTCTCCAGGGGATCTTTCCAACCCGGGATCAAACCCGTGTCTCCTGCTTGCCAGGCAGATTCTTTACCACTGAACCACCAGGAGAGATGCTATTCATTAATAACAGTTACAAATCTGGTAGGAACTCAACATAGTTATAAAGTACTTTTCATTTGTAAAAGAATGTTACATTTCATTATTCATATGTGTCCCCAAATAGAGAAACTTGAAGACCCAGAAGGATAATACAGACTGGGCTAGGAGTCTGAGTTTAAGCCAGAACCCTTTGGTGCTTATCTGAGTCCATCAAGATTTATAGGGTTTTCAAACTATAAAAAGGCTTCATTGAATATAGCAAATTTTCTCTAAGTATTCATAAAATCTAGCCATAATAATGGCAAAGCATAATAAGCCTAAGTTTATTCTGTGGGAAAGGTAGAACATTTGAATGGACATAACTATGCTTCATAGGCTAACGGAAGCAAAAGCTTTTGGGCTGTACAGACATTTCAGCTCTCCTTTGGCACTGAGGGATTATTAGCCCCAAATAGCATCATTATCCAAGTTGTCGCAGTGCTCCATATTCTGCTTATGAGAGGCTATCATTTCAACCGTTGGGAAATATTTTCAGAACTTTATTCAGATGAAGAAGCATGGAGATTTTTTTAACATGAATATGATCTATTGACCATCCCTCTCTTTTGGATCTCTTGAAATCCAGGAAGAGACATTAAGGTGGACGAGGTGTGCTACAAAATAGCATCTAATACAATAAAATAAGAATATTGTATCAGATACACAATTTTATCCTATTTTGTACTCACTCACATACTACATAGTAATAAGTAGACTATGCTTAATCCAAAATGGAGTATTTTACAGTGACATGCTTGGTAAACGTATCCCCTACCAGCACAGATGGCATAAAAATGTTTAGTGGTTCTTTTTTTCAGGCTTCATGTCATGCTGTGGGAAGATATGGCTGAAATAAATACATTTTATTTTGTTTTGTGACATTTTTCCGTATGATTTAATTATAGGGAGAAGGGTGCACAGATAGCGTCACTATTAAGTGGGATCCATTATGTGCTTAAGAGCAAATTCAAATCTTTTGTTGAGCACATTTTTGGGAAATAAATTGTGCACGCCATGTAAATAATATGACATTTGGTTGCAGTCAATTTGGTTTATGCATTTTGCCCAAAAGAACAGGTGATTCAAAGTTTAATTTGCCCCTCGTCTACTTATCCTAATAACTTGGCACAGTAAGCAGTTCTTGGGATATCAATACTCAATTAACAAAACAGTTCTTTTGCTGCTGCAAAAACAAAAGAGTTGATTCTCATCTACATTTTTTGGTTGATGGAGTGCAGGGCAGATGAGACGAACAAAAGAGAGAGGAGAGCAGGGGAGGAGGGCAGTCCAGTGGCGCCCCCGCAGACAGAGGAAATGAGCACAGACTCGCTGGCATGTGCCAGGCTGACGGTGCTGCCCAGGAAGCCCGATCCATCCCCCTGAGGCCCAGGAATCCGGGCTTCAGTATCTGTCTCATATTAAGTTGTGTTTGTATGGAATTAAGGGATGGCATCGGAGAACCCCAGGGACAGAGGAAGCCTGACGGACTACAGTCCGTGGGGTCGCAGAGTGTTGGAGACGGCTGAGCAACTGACACGGCACAACCACCGCCGGCAAACCCAGTGAAAACGTCCAGTGAGAAGAGCCGCGTGATATCTGAGTGATGCGTGTTTTCAGTACCCTCCGCATTTAATGTCCTGCGTGATATCTGAGTGATGCGTGTTTCCAGTACCCTCTGCATTTAAGGACCTGCGTGATACCTGAGTGATGCGTGTTTTCAGTACCCTCTGCGTTTAATGACCTGCGTGATATCTGAGTGATGCGTGTTTTCAGTACCCTCTGCATTTAATGACCTGGTCAGAGCACTCAGTGCGCTGCAGAGGGGCTGAGACCTCTGTTCAGCCGTCTGCTCTGCCATTCTCACCTCTGCTGTCCTACGTGAGGGTCCCTGACCTCTCAGCTGGACCACAACAGCTGTCTCTGAAATTCGGTTTCTCCCCCCAGTTTCCCCACCTCCATGCCGCTGCACTCCCTCCCCCCAGGGACCGCTCTGCAGGCTTGGGGGCCAGTGGTGCAGGCTTGAATGGGACTTCTCCCCTTCATTCCGCAGCCTGGGTGCCCTGGAGCTCCATCCTCACCCTCATCGCCGCAGGATCATGGGACGGGGTACATTCGTCTGATCCCCCCACTACAGAGCAGCCCCCCTGAGGTCCAGGCTGTGTCCTCTCCAGCAGTGAGTCCTCAGTTCCTCCAGGTGACAGTAACCATGTGGGGTAGGGGGGAGGTTAGCAAATGGATCACTTCGTGTCAATTGTTCTTCATTGAATTCCGGGGTGAAACCAACCTCTTGGTTCTCCCGAGGCCTCTCTGCAAGGCGTCCCCATGGCCCCGCTCCCTCCGTTTCTCAGCTTCCATCCTGCTCTGCGCTCTGGGCAGTTTCCCTAATAGGTGCCCTTTGCTGTGCTGTCCCTCTGCTAGGATGTATTTAATGCTCATCTCAGAAAACTGTCAGTCCTCTTGAAGAACTTTTTTTTTTTTCAGCAGATGCTTCAAGACTTACGTCTAGAATTAATTGAGCTATCCTCCCTGGCATTGTATTTCTAACTGAGTAATGCTTCTCACTCGTTTCACGTTTCCGCCCCTGGGGATAGGGTCTAGGTCTTTTTGCTTTTTATTTTTTTTAACTCTCATAGAAACTAGCATACATACAAGTCACTTAGAAGATGATTAACACATGCTTTTGGTGGCAAACTGCTAAGACCACAACAGCCAGGACCTTGATTCACCTTACAGTTTCCATCCATCCATTATCCATCCATCCATCCATCCATCCATCTCACCGTTCATCACTTCAGCTTGCATTATCTTGTCAAATCACCACAGCTGATCTACAAGAATTGAGTCAACATCTAGAATGGCCCAGTGACTTGTCGAAGGCCACTCAGCTGACATGAACACTGGCATTTAAATCTCGGTTTCTGTCTCTAAGCTGGTGGCCCATCTAGTCCACTAATGTTTTAAAATAAAGTGTGACAGGGTCCTCACTTGAGTCTAAGGCCCAAAACCAGTGCCCCAGTAGATGAGAGGTGGAAAAAATTTGAGTACTTTAATATTTGTTACTTTTGCATGTGTGTGCTTAGTCATGTCCAACTCTTTGTGACCCCAAGGACTGTAGCCCGCCAGGCTCCTCTGTCCATGGGATTCTCCAGGCAAGGAGAATACAGGAGTGGGCAGCCATTCCCTTCTCCAGGGGATCTTTCCAACATGGATTGAACCCGTGTCTCCTGTGGCTCCTGCATTGCAGCTGGATTCTTTACTACTGAGCCACCTGGGAAGCCCATTTTTTACTCTTAGAGTTCTGGAATCCAGCTCCCAGGATTCCTGCTGTAATGAAAGGTTTCAATAGACCGTAGGGTAGCCCTGCTTCCTTTCTGGTAACCCAGGTAAGTAGTGAGTGGGAGGCCCCCCTGCCATCCATCACTCCAGAGTCCATGGAGTATGACTTGGACGTGGAAGCTGGGCTGGAAGTCATGGCTGAGTCTTGTCCAGGCCTGGGGGAAAACCCCCATCTGGGCAAGGTGGGTCCCCCTGGGCCTTAGCTTAGTAGCCCAGCACTTGGGCAGAGGCTGGGAAGGCGATAGTGGCTGATTCAAAATAGATTCTCTTGTTGGTTGAGCAGGAAAGAAGGAGATTGGCACAGATTAAATGGAAGCTGAAAAGACTGTATCATGAGCACATGTGGATTCAGATATTTGGAAGAATTTGAGGAGAATAGGGTTATTGCAGAATGAGTGAAAATAGAAACAAATTCTATTTTTTAATTGAGACTCAACTTTTATCTTCCAGTTACCCTCTCTCACTATGGCCTTAGAATTTTCAGAAACTAAGTGTTTTTTGTGTCTTTTTTTGTTAGACTCTTTTGTTTAAATGTGGAACTTTGTAGAATTTCTTGATTATTCATGAGAACAGGAAAAACATTAAATGAAAATCTGAAATAATGTCTATTTAAGCGATTTCTGCTTATCTGAGAAAGACTGTTATTTGATCCACGAGAATTTAAAAAATAAATCACAATATCTATTTACCTCTAAAACATAGTATTAATAGGCTTAAAATAAAAATCCACATCTATAAATTCTGTTTCCCTTTGAAAATTCATCTTTGCAATTACTTGCTTTGTATTGTACCTTAGTTATTGTACAGTAGAAATTATTACTCCACACCAGAAGGAATTTAAGCTGAAGGTCTAAATCTATTCTGCTATAAACTCTCTTATAGATTTTAATATTTAATGATAGTAAAACTTAAAAAACTATTCATAGATACTTTCTAAATTTATAAAAATACAATTACAAAGTTAGATGCAAGAATAAAATCATACAAGCGTATGGACAATAATGTTTTCATGCTATTAACATGCTCAGCATTTAAATCTAGCACAGTAGAGCTGATGAAAAGCAGCTGGACCGGCCCGGAGGCGTGGAGATGGTTCCAAGTCTGCAGGTGGGTGCTGCCAGCCCACCTTTTGGTCTGTGTGCAAGGAAAGGATGCAGTTATTTCCACAGAAACAGGTCAGGTCCCTCTGTTCTGGTCCCTCCCTGCCGGGGCTGCTGACGCCCTTTCCCCGCCGACAGGGGTGGACTACTTTCCTGGCGAAACTTGGTTAGAACAGGATGTGCGTTAGCAGGCCAAGTGGTTCAGGTCCGAGTTGGCCTTGCGTGTGGTCCCCGGAGCGTCCTAAGGCAGGCCTGGTTACCCAGGCGCTCGGAAGCCTCCAGGCCCTGCTGGACTGATCGGGGCGCCGTAGCCGGCTTTCTGCCGCCATCGCTTTGCTGTTACTCCGTTTGCATGGTTAGGATGGGTGATCCACACGCCCTGCTCTGCCGGGGCCCGTGTCTTGGACTAGCTCTCGTCAGCTCTGCGTCTGCAGGCGTCCTGCTGTTATTGGAGCGTGCAGAGCATGAGAGGAAGAGACGCACAGGAACTAAATAAAAAGTGAAAAGAGTGTGTCCTGAATGACGCAACTCAGGCTGACCAGAGGCATCTGAGGGGGACTAGAGACACTGCAGACAAGTGGGAGTCATGCTCAGACCCAGCACAAACTTCCCGTATGATGTTCAGTCAAGACTGAGAACAACAGTCCAGCCTCCGGCAGGGCTGGGGGTTCCCTTTGCAGACCACCGCCTGCCCAGACCTAGCTCTCCCGGCTGTCCTGGCTGGAAAGAGCCCAGCAAGCCCGCCGGTTACTCCCAGCCTCTCCTGCAGCAGGGTCCAGGCTTTAGAAGCTCCAGCAGAGCCCAGACTCAAGGGCACCAGAGGGATGTTTACAGCAGGTGGAGCTGAGCTTCTCTCCTAACGAACTGTATGTTGTCTTTCTGGGCAAAGCCTCTCTGCTGGGAACATACATCCAGCCTGTTCCACTCAAAAGATCTAGACTTATTTAACAATTTTGTGCAAATTCATTTGTGGAGATATTACTATCATGGCCAGACCCAACACGTGTCTGCACTTTTAAGCCCTGAAACCTAAATGAGAAACCCCTGGATTCTGAGTGGTCCACGCAGCTCTAAGAAATTGCTGTTGGGTGCTAAGTCCAGGAGCCACAGAACAAACTCTCTCCCAACCCAGGGGTTAGAGAGTGCCCCAAAGCAAAACTCAAAACTAAGAAGCTGTGTGCCACGACAAACAACCTCTTAGACTTCTAGAGGACTGGAGTGGTCAAGCCTGGTATCTAGTGAAATGAAACGTGCACTATTTTTAAGAACATGTTTTTCAGATGTATTGATACCAGTGCACAAAAATACACGCACACACACAAAATACAAGTTATAGCATCGCTCTTTATAACAAGAGACTGGACATAACCTTAATGCCCATCATAAAAGAGCTGGTATATATAGATGTAAGGGCTTCCCTCGTGGCTCAGATGGTAAAGAATCCGCCTGCAATGCAGGAGACCTGGGTTTGATCCCTGGGTCAGTCCCCTGGAGAAGGGAACAGCAACCCACTCCAGTATTCTTGCCTGGAGAATTCCATGGACAGAGGAGCCTGGCGGGCTACAGTCCATGCGGGCTACAGTCCACGCGGTTGCAAAGAGCCGACACGACTGAGTGACTAACATGTTTACTGTCACAGGGCCAAGCAAAGGAATTGGGTCAGCCTTTGAATAAGTGAGCAGATTTAAATGTCTTGATATAAAGTGTTCTGCAAGGCAGTCTTGCGTTAAATAGAAACACAAAATAAAACAAAAAGGAGAAGCAAGAAACAATACGGCCACTTCCTGAACATTTGAAAAATGAATACTCTAAACAGGACTTTTATCAAGAAGACTGCCCATATGGCATGTCTGGGGGAATAAAAAGATTTGCTTCACTGATGGAGAAGATCCAAATTCAAGAGCAGTGACAAATCAAGTAGAGTCAGAAAAGTCAGAACTGAACTCTGGGGAATCTGAAACCCCAGGCCACGATACTTCAGAAGCTGACGCTGCGGGCACGCCTGGTGCTGGCGATGGATGTGGAGACTGTAAGGAGTGGAGCGCCTTCTGCTGGAGCAGGGACCAGAAGGGGCTTCCCGCCCATGAGCGTCCTGGGTCCTCCACTTCATCGCTGCACCCCCGAGCGAGTGAGGGCTCTGGGCTTCATCTGCCTCATTGCCCCCAAGAAGATGCTTGTGGGGATATCAAATAATGGTGAGCAGGGACCTGACAGAATGGCCGAGATATTAAAAGCTCAATATGATCTTCGAGGAGGGAAGAAGACATATAGGAAGTGTAGTGGGAATTGCTCCAAGAAGAGAGGGTTTTGTTCCCTTAAGCACACTGAAGGGGGAAATTAAGCTGAGTACGTACATTCTTCTCATCAAGTTTCAGGTTCAGTAGTTCTAAATTGGGGTTGGAAAATTGGAAAGAAAATTGAGTTGTGGGGGCAAAATCACTGCTTAACTTAATTACTAAAATGCCGCACTCTCCTGTCATGATGTCAATACTTTGCACGCTGCAATTCAGGCTCCTGTAAAACAGCTATTTTGTTAAAATTTAGGACAAAAGGTATGCCATTTATTAATGCATCAATATATTTTAGTGAGTACAATACATGAAAAGGAAAAAAGTAATTATTCACCTACAGGTCAGCCCTCCATTATTTTAAGTCTTGGGGACTTGCAGAGCTCTGCATGAAAAGTAATACAAATATATCTGAGTTAACTCTGTGGTAAATTAAATATTCTGGATATTAAATACAGGACTTGACAAGACTTCTTGAGGTACAGCAAGGATGCCGAATAGGGAACATTATTATTTAGTCTGTGGTGATATCTTTGAAGTAGATAGATTTTTGCTACTCACAGATATATTTTCAGTATCATTTCCTGATTATTAAAATGGCTGTGGCTGTTCAGTAGCTAAGTTGTGTCCAACTCTGCAACCCCATGGACTGCAGAATACCAGGCCTCCCTGTCCCTCACCATCTCTTGGAATTCACCCAAGTTCATGTTCATTGAATCACTGGTGCCATCTAACCATCTTATCCTCTGCTGCTGCCTTCTCCTTTTGCCTTCAATCTTTCCCAGCATCAGAGTCTTTACCAATGAATCAGCTGTTCATGTCAGGAGGTCAAAGTATTGGAGCTTCAGCTTCAGCATCAGTCCTTCCAATGAGTATTCAGGGTATTTCCCTTAGGATTGACCGGCTTGATCATCTTTCAGCCCAAGGGACTCTCAAGAGTCTTCTCTAGCACCACAGTTTGAAAGCATCAACTCTTCAGTGCTCAGCCTTCTTTATGGTCCACCTCTTACATCCATACATGACTACTGGAAAGACCATAACTTTGATTAGATGGACCTTTGTTAGCAAAGTGATGTCTTTGCTTTTTAATACACTGTCTAGGTTTGTCATAGCTTTCCTTCCAAGAAGCAAGCATCTTCTAATTTCATGGCTGCAGTCACCGTCCACAGTGATTTTGGAGCCCAAGAAGAGAAAATCTGTCACTGCTTCCACTTTCTCCCCCTTTTATTTGCCGTGAAGTGAAGGGACCAGATGCCATGGCTGTAGAATCTTTATTAAGTCTCCTGGAAGCATTCTCTCTGTCCAAATGAAGAATTACTCATCAAACTATGGTGTCCACAGAATAGAAGAGATGACAGTGAAGCCATTCCTTGGACTTGACAGAGGACCAATGATACTGAGTAATTCATTTGGTTTTGGCTCTCTTAATCTACTGATGGTTCTTAGAGACATAGAAAAAAAAATTAAGATAAAAACTAATTCAGCTATGGTTGAGCAACACTGGCAGGAGAAAGCCAAGCTCCATGAGAGAAGAGAGGAGGGCTGAGTGGGGTGGTTGTTTTCTGCGGGAGAAGGTGAGGGGGACACAGCAGTGGAAACCTGGAAGGGAGAGGGAGAGAGTCTGGCGGTGGAAACTGTGGGGTTGTCAGCTCTGGACTTCTGGGAGCGTTAGCAGATTGCTGGAGTGTCCCTTCAGGATCCCACGGCCAAAGGGACTCTAGAGAGTGTTCAACACTATTATTTTTCAGAAAAAGGGGCTAGAAAAGATGAGCATTTTGATCAAGGTTATGATGCCCTTGTAAGAGTAAATAAGAGAATATGTGGAAAGAACTTGGTAGAATGCTTGTTATAATTAAATGTTAATACTTAACGTGGTAGCTGGGCTTCCCTGGTGCCTCAGATGGTAAAGAATCCGCCTGCATTGCAAGAGACCTGGGTTTGATCCCTGGTTCCGGAAGATCCCCTGGAGAAGGGCTGGCTACCCACTCCAGTATTCTTGCCTGGAGAATCCCATGGACAGAGGAGCGTGATGGACTACAGTCCATGGGATTGCAAAAAGTCAGACACGACGGAGTGACTAACACTTCACTGCAATTACAATTGCTATTGCTCAGTCACTCAGTCGTGTCTGACTCTGTGACCCCATGAACTGCGCACGCCAGGCTTCCCTGTCCTTCACTATGTCCCAGAGTTCACTAAAACTCATGTCCATCGAGTCGGTGATGCCATCCAACCATCTCGTCCTCTGTCACCCCCTTCTCCTCCTGCCTTCAATCTTTCCCAGCATCAGGGTCTTTTCCAGTGAGTCAGCTCTTTGCATCAGGTGACCAAAGCAATTACAATAAGGGTAAAGAGATCTTTCCTTTTGAGTCCCCCCAGAATTTCCTTCATTTTAGCTAGAAAGAATAATGACATTTTTAAACCCTGACCCAGGGCTGGACATGCACAACATTTAAATCCTTTAAGAGTGTTATATCACATGACCCTCACAACAACCATATACGATGACTAAACGAGCTCAGAGAAGCTGGCTGAGTTGCCTGAGGTCACACAGCCAGCAAGCCCTCATCTGTGAGTGGACCAGGTTTCTATGACTTCAAAGTCCATGCTCTTGACATTCAGAGCAGCTTAATCTCAATGGAATGTTCTGCCTCTGAGCCATATAACAGTCTACTCAGAAGGATGAGGACAGGAATTCTTAGGCAGATCCACAGTTTAATACAGGAGCAAAATGGATAACTGGGTTACTCTGCTGTGATATCAGTTTCCAAAACAAAAGAAGGCATGTTAGTTTGAGAAGCGAACTTAAGTCATATTCCAATAGCTTCAGCACCACAAAGCCGCACCTGCTGTGGGGTGAAGGGGTGCCTGGCCCGTGGGGTTTACAATATTATTCCCTGGTCATATGTAATTCAAAATTGCGTGTTTAAGTCACCTTCGGATTGTGATGTATTATAGAAGCAGCACAATTCAGGGTTATATTTTACCATTACCTGTCCTCATTTAAAAATAATTTAAAACACAAATTTAAAAGTTGTCACTGCCAGGGTTTAGTTCTGAACGACAGCCCGGCTGGCTGCACCTTTCAGTGATACGTGTCCTACAGTATTTTCCAAGCCTGACTTCCCTCTCTTAGGTTTTATTGCTCTTGGCTATTTGCATAAAAATGGAATCTTTGATCTTTAAGGGTTCATCAGCTCAAATGGCTCATTCCCCATCCTAAGACACAAGTAATGACGGGCGAAAGGAGTTGAGTGGTTCAGCTCAACCAGGCATGCACAAGCAGGTTCCTAAAACTCCTTTCACCCTCCTCCACCTCGACGTGGCTGCCTTTGCTGTAATTCTCCTCTCAAGTTTCTCTCAGTGTCTCCCTAGCTCCAACATGAATTGAGGTGGCCACGCCCTGCAGGTACAGGTCTAAGCACGGTCAGCAGTCTCATTCTACCAGAAGCAGGAAATCACAGGATGCACTCCAGCGTGGGCTCCTCCACTTCTTGGAGGACTTGGGAGAATTCCTTACCTCTCAGAGCCTTGGCTTTCTCCTCCATGAGATGAAGGGCGTTAGTGTTACTACCCTCCACCGTCATATGCTCAGGTCCTCAGTCGTGTCTGACTCTTTGCAACCTCCTGGACTGTAGCCCGCCAGGCTCCTCTGTCGCTGGGATTTCCCAGGCAAGAATACTGGAGTGGGTTGCCATTTCCTTCTCCAGGGGATCTTCCTGACCCAGGGATCAAACCTGGGTCTCCTGCATGGCAGGTGGATTCCTTATCAACTGAGCCTCCACGTGGTTATGGTGAGGAATAAAAGAGACATTATCCATGAGGGGTCTGAAGGTAAACTCACAAATGCTTTGTTTTCCATCCCTTTACATTCTATTACATTTACATATACACCCATCCTATTACATTCCAATAGCTGTAGGTCTTTTCCAGGGATGCACAGGTCCCAATAGAAATGTCAGTTGAAATCCATCAGTATCTGTATCAGTTCAGTCACTCAGCTGTGTCTGACTCTTTGCGACCCCATGGACTGCAGGACTCCAGGCCTCCCTGTCCATCACCAACTCCCGGAGTCTACCCAAACTCATGTCCATTGAGTCAGTGATGCCATCCAACCATCTCATCCTCTGTTGTCCCCTTCTCCTCCTGCCCTCAATCTTTCCCAGCATCAGGGTGTTTTCAAATGAGTCAGCTCCTTGCTTGAGGTGGCCAAAGTATTGGAGTTTCAGCTTCAACATCAGTCTATCAGTTTGCCAATATTAATTCTCAAGTGATGAGTAAATTATACCCCATTTATCTCTGGTCTAATGACAATTTTCATAGTTATTCACCACTCAGGAAGGGCTGACTGAATGCAACAGTATTTGGTTGTAATAGAACAACAGTATTCAGTTGGAACAGAACAAACTAAATGATAGAATCCTCAAAAAGAGTGCTTGTAGTTTTGTTTAATTTACGAGGGGCACACTTAAGTGAAATATTAGTTTTCTTTTTTAAACAATGAGAGGTGACTATTCACGTTCTAACCCGCTGGGCAACTGCTCTCACACTAAGCTGGGAACAAGTGTGAGCCCCATGTGTTAGACACCCTTTAACGCGGCCATGCGCTCCTTCAGCTAGCATCTGGAACAGAGTGTGTAGCTCTCCAGGCCAGAATCCTGAAGCGCGTAGCTACACCCTTCTCCAGGGCATCTTCCCAACCCAGGGATCGGACCCAGGTCTCCCACATTGCAGGCGGATTCTTTACCAGCTGAGCCACCAGGGAAGCCGTGAGGCTGAGACAAGTCAGGCCACTTCTCCAGCCTCCAGGGGCTTGCCTTCCAGTGTGTGTGTGTGGTGGGGGTGGGGTCCACAGCTGCACGGCTACTACTAGGAGCAAAAGGAAGCAGAGCAGTGCCCATGGGGGCGTGTGTACCACCCCCTCGGGTGGCAGGTTTAGGAAGCTCTGAGGACGTCGTGGAAGCTGGAAGAAGGAAAGGGGAGCAAAGACGCTGAGCACACAACACCAAGGGGCGGCTTCGTGAATGTAAGCGCTCCTTGACTCACCCTCTGTTCCTGGGACAGAGGACGGGTTAGATGCCCAGCCAGGAAGGTTGTGTTTTATCCTACTGCGGTAGTTAGCAGTTGTAAGCCTGGGAAGAGACACGCTTTAGGAGGATCACTCCCGAGCCACTGAGCTGTAAGATAATAAGTTGGAGCTGTTTTAGGCCACTAACTTTCCCAATTTATTACAGCAGCCATTGAAAAAGAACACAGTTGGTCTGGAAGAGGACAAAGGAAGAGAGATCGCCTGAACCAAGGCGGTAGTGATGGAGAGGAAGAGATTCGCCAGACGCGGGGTGCTAAGGAGATACCACAGGTGGGACTCGGTGACTACGTGGGCTGGAGGTGATGGTTTAGACACAGAAAGAGCCTGGAGTCTTCCAGGGGTATCTGGTGAGCAGGTAGATGGAGAGGGCATGTCGGAGGAGGAGCAGGACTCAGGAAGATGAGGGACCAGCTTTGAAGATTTTAAATTTGGAGTGTCTTTGAGACTTTCGGGAAGACAAACAGACAAGACAGGTAATGTGATAGCTGGATGGTGACTTAGGAGAAAGTTCAGAACCTTCATTGTGAAGTCGTGAAAAAGGGGGAGAGAGGCTGCGCAGCCGAGATCCAAAGGGGAAACCATGGCAGCTCTCAGACAGATGGGAGAGACATGGCCAAGCAAGGGTGTCCGTACAGTGTAAGGAGCGCATCAACAGGCGGGTCCTGAAAAGGGACACTGTGACTGTCTCAGGGGCACCAGGGAGAGAGCCTACGGGAAGCAGTGACCCTCTGAGTCCAGAAGGACCACTTGGGGAAAAGGGCAGAGAGCCTCCCACGGAGAGGGGACTGTGTAGGAAAAGGCACAGAGTTGACAAGCCCTAAACTGGCACAGCTGTGCACAGAGAACTGGAGGGCAAGATGCGAGGGTGCTCTCAGACAGAACGCGGGTGGAATCCTCAGCCACGTCACATTCAGGCGAAGACTGGAGAGAGCCAGACAGAAAGTCAGAGAGGACTGCTGAACTGGGCATGGGATTTAGAGTCAGTTGAGTGGATTTATAGCAGTATTGAAAATGCTTTTTTAAAGGTACAGATCAGAGATTTTTAAAATTAATTTCCTAATTTCTGACACCTAAAATAGTACATCACCCTGCTTATTTAACTTGTATGCAGGGTACATCATGCGAAATGCCGGGCTGGGTGAAGCACAAGCTGGAGTCAAGATTGCCGGGAGAAATATCAATAGCTTCAGATACGCAGATGACACCTCCCTTATGGCAGAAAGCGAAGAGGAACTAAAGAGACTCTTGATGAAAGTGAAAGAGGAGAGTGAAAAAGTTGGCTTGAAACTTAACATTCAAAAAACGAAGATCATGACATCTGGTCCAATCACTTCATGGGAAATAGATGGGGAAACAGTGGAAACAGTGACAGACTTTATTTTCTTGGGCTCCAAAATCACTGCAGATGGTGACTGCAGCCATGAAATTAAAAGACGCTTACTCCATGGAAGAAAAGCTATGACCAACCTAAACAGCATATTCAAAAGCAGAGACATTACTTTGCCAACAAAGGTCCGTCTAGTCAAGGCTATGGTTTTTCCAGTAGTCATGTGTGGATGTGAGAGTTGGACCATAAAGAAAGCTGAGCACCAAAGAATTGATGCTTTTGAACTGTGGTGTTGGAGAAGACTCTTGAGAGTCCCTTGGACTGCAAGGAGATCCAACCAGTCCATCCTAAAGGAGCTCAGTCCTGGGTGTTCATTGGAAGGACTGATGCTGAAGCTGAAGCTCCAATACTTTGGCCACCTGATGCGAAGAGCTGACTCACTGGAAAAGACCCTGATGCTGGGAAAGATTGAAGGCAGGAGGAAAAGGGGACGACAGAGGATGAGATGGTTGGATGGCATCACCAGCTATATGGACATGAGTTTGAGCAAGCTCCAGGAGCTGGTAATGGACAGGGAGGCCTGGCGTGCTGCAGTCCATGGGGTCACAAAGAGTCGGATATGACTGAGCGACTGAACTGAACTGAAAATAACTTCCAGATAACTTTCTTATTGCATGGCTCTAATTATGACACGGCATTCAAAAAGTTTCTGTAGATTACAAGAAGGTCAATATCCCCTTGAATCTGTGCATGCTGATTATAATCAGTGGACTTCAGCCTCTCATTGTTCTTAAACACCTAAGACACACCCCCATCTCCAGGTGAGTTTCCTTAGCCCGCCATACTTTGCATTCCCCATTCTTTCTCTATCCAAACTTGACTCGCTCTTCAAAGCACAGTTCAAATGCCACATCCCTCAGAAAGTGTCTCCTGGTTCCCAAGTGGGAATTATTCCCCTGCCTCCCCGCCTTCCCCCGCTTTTGGGGATCCCCCTCTGGTCCTTACTCATGTTACGATTTGTTATGTACGGCTTGTCTTTTTATCACTGGCCAAATCGGTAGCTTTCTAGCACAGGGCGTGATTCCTGGGCGACGGAAGCAGAAACACCTCTGTGAAAGGCATGGGGTGAGCCTTTTATCTCAGGTTCTGTACTCACTGAGACTTCTGAGCAGGGAAGTCACATGAGGAAACAGGGGGCTCCACCAGCTGGCTGGGAGTCTTTTTTAGAGCACAGATGAAGGGAAAAATAGTAAAGCAGTAAAACGGGAGATACTAGTTAGAGAGTTAAGTTCAATAATCCAGGTATGAAGGCTTTGGAGGCCAAGGACAATTCATTTTTGCATTATCAGTTATGATATCTATCTATCTACACATACATATTAAGTGTTTTTTAAGATGAATTTTTAAAACTTATGTTAGTCTCCTTAGGATACATCTAGTAACTTAACTTGCAGTGTTCCAAAGATAGGCATTTGGGGTTTATTTTATTTAATTTAGTATTTCTTAAAGTATGTATGTATGGATGTATGTATTTGGCAGGGTCTTAGTTGTAGCATGTGGGACCTTCCCTGCGCCCTGAGAGATCTTTTCTTGGCAGCGCACGGGCACTGTGTGGTGGGTGACTGTGGTGGATTTTTAACCACTGGACCATCAGGGAAGACCCCGGGTTTATCTGATTTGATGGGCTCATTCTGGCAGGCGGCACATGGGTAACTATAGGCCATAGATCACGCATGCATAAGACATGTGTTTACTGCTGTGGTTGCCAGTGAAGACACAGCATGCCCCGTTACCTTTAAATTTCAGCTACACGACAAAAATGTTTTAGTATAAGTATATCCTAAACATTGCATGACATATACTTCTACTAAAAAAAAAATTTGTTGTTCATCTGAAATTCAGATGAACAGCAACCCCTATTTTGATTTGCTCCATCTAGCAAGCTTAGAAGCTTAGATCGCCTATGAGCAGGAGGCGATAATCACACACAGAGGGAAGTGATTTCTGGAAAAATCAGTGTGGATAACTTAATTCCTTTTCTCCCCCTGTCTTTCCGTGATTCTTTTGTCTGCCTTCATACTGAAAAGGTAAGGATTCCTCCAGAAGCTCGCCTCATGTAGGATTACATGCTACCAATGAGGAAGAGTCCACAACCTCTTAAGATGAACCCACAGAGTACCTCCCTGAGCTGTCAAATCGGCCTTCCTAACGTTTAGCCTGGGAGGGCATGGCGACCCACTCCAGTGTTCTTGCCTGGAGAATCCCATGAACAGAGGAGCCTGGCGGGCTATGGGGGAAGTCCATGGGGAAGCAGAGAGTTGGACATGACTGAAGTGACTTAGCACGATGCAGGGTTTCAGCTAAATACTAGGTTGCTCACCATTTTCCTCCTCACCCCTGTGGTGGCACTGGAGGACAAATGACCCCAGAGCCCCTAGTCGAGTCTAAGGAGCTCAGTTGTGTCCGACTGTTTGTGATCCCATGGACTGTAGCCTGCCAGACTCCCTGTCCGAGGGATTCTCCAGGCGAGAATACTGGAGTGGGTTGCTATTTCCGTCTCCAGGAAGTCTTCCTGATCGAGGGATCAAACTCAGGCCTCCTGCACTGCAGGCCAATTCTTTACCAACTGAACTACAAGGGAAGCCCAGAGCACCTAAGAGAACCCTTTTTAATGCCACTGCAGCCGTTTACCCCACTCTCCCTCTGACCTTTCTATCTGGCTGAGCAAGCCTGGGCTCGTGCAGCATCAGCAACTTTGGGCACAGCTGCACCAGGGCTTCCCTGGGAGCTCAGTTGGTAAAGAATCCGCCTGCCGTGCAGGAGACCCCGGTTTGATCCCTGGGTTAGGAAGATCCCCTGGAGAAGGCAAAGGCTACCCAGTTCAGCATCCTGGCCTGGAGAATTCCATGGACTGTATAGTCCATGGGGTCGCAGAATCAGACACGACTGAGGGACTTTCACTTGCACCGTGGCTGAGGGGCTGCTTGTTTATGGAGTCCCCGTTAACAGAGCATAGTCCCCAGAGGAGACCCAGGGCCAGCGCTGAAAAGGCCATCACAGCGGCGGGTGGGTATGGTGAGGGGCCCACTGCTCGGGCTCCTGTATGGATCAACACCCACCCTTCCTCAGAGCTGCCGCGCCCCCGGTGCCAATGAGAGAGGCACTTCCTAGGAAGGTCCCCAAGGAGGAGGAGGAGGAGGAGGAGGAGGAGGAGGAGGAGGAGGAGAAAGGGGTCCGAGGCTCTCAAGGAGGAGAAAAGGACAAACGCTTTTTTTCCTGCATTGCTTTGTCTTAGTCAATATAACAGTGCGTCTGGCTCGAGGATATCTGTATCCTTAACAAGAACCTTCTGGCTAATCTTGTTATCTTAAAACTTGTATACTGTGGGAGTGGGTCTGGTAGTGAAAGTGAAGCCGCTTATTCGTGTCCGACTCTTTGTGACCCCGCGGACTGTAGCCCGCCAGGCTCCTCTGTCCATGGGATTCTCCAGGCGAGAACACTGGAGTGGGTTGCCCTTTAGCTCTCCAGGGGATCTTCCCGACCCAGGGATTGAACCCGGGTCTCCTGCATTGTAGGCAGACAGTTTACTGTCTGAGCCACTGGGAAGTCTGGGTCTGGTCAGACCTTTCTATGGGTAGTTCTGATCTTGTTAATTTAAGATGTGTGTTGTGGGAGTCGGTCTGACAAGTGTATATAAAGGCCTTGCCAAGACTAGTGAGGGGGGCACTTTCGGTCCTCCTTCTGCTGGCTGTGTCAGAACCTTTCTCTGTCCTCTTTTAGTGTGATAAAACTCTGCTCCACAAAAGCTCTTGGGTGATCAAGCCTGGTCCGTGGTCCCGAAGGTAAGTCTTCTTCTTTGGAGATCAGGAATCTGACACAGCTCGCTGCTAAGCTGTCACAAAGGCCGGCAGTTCTTCTATTAGACACTGAGGCTTCACTTCTGACCGTCGTCGGAAATCATTTCTTTCCTCTTCCAAACCCGTGTTCATCCTGGGGCGTCCGATATCACAACTGAAAGTTTCCATGCGGAGGAAGGGTGACTCCCCGCCTCCTCCCCTCAGTAGCAGGCCCTCGGATACATCACAAAAGAGTTGGCTCTTTCCCCAACTGTGCTCAGTTTCCGCTTGTCAAGACCTCTTCATCTTTCCCCCATCCTAAATCTAATTGGTTTCCTTTCTTACTTTGAATGTATAGGATTATTACTGTTCAGCAGAGTAGCTTGCATTTGTCTTTATTGACTTTCATTGTGTTTAATTGAGCCATCCATCCAGCCTGCTGACAGCATTCTGGAGGCTTCAAATTGTCAAGTGACATTGGCTCTAAGCTGATGTAAAAAAAAAAAAAAATTCCCCTCTCAGAACTGCCAAGCATTCACATGATTAGGCTGGAAAATAATCACAAAATTCATTATTTTTGTACCTTAAAATATATTACCTAAAAGTGCATGTAGAATACATTGGAAAACAATTCCCAAGTCTAAATCTGCCAGCTGAAGTACTCCCATCACCAGGAGGATGAAGGAAGCACGCGCACAGCACTTGCACGGGTGGGAACACAAGGATTCTCTGCTTTTCCGGGTGGGAGCCTGGTACCACCCTGAGAAAAGGGTTTCCCTCTCAGACTGGAAATGCAAGTCTGTCAATATCACCTACGCTGGTCATAAAGAACACCATAAGGGTCGCAAAGTATCCTGATGCTTAGAGGATCAGTTTCAATCTGAAGATAAAAAGCAACAACAAAACCCAACCTTTCCTCAAGATAGAAAGTTTCTACCCAACATTTAAGTACAAGCAGAAATTATTCTCTGCATGGAAACCTGTCCACACCTCTTGCAAATTGCTTCCATTTCCCCTTTAGTGTCCCCTAACGCTCTCATGGGGCTTCCCCGGTAGCTCAGAGGTTAAAGCGTCTGCCTGGAATGCAGGAGACCCGGGTTCAATCCCTGGATTGGGAAGATTCCCTGGAGAAGGAAATGGCAACCCACTCCAGTGTTATTGCCTGGAGAATCCCATGGAGGGAGGAGCCTGGTAGGCTATAGTCCTTGGGGTCACAACAAGTCGGACACGACTGAGAGACTATGACATACAACAATGCTCTCATCAAGAGGGCAGGGCGAGCTCACCTCTGGGAAGCAGCCCAGCCTTGCCCTCTGGAGCTCAGTGCCGTCACTGGGCTGGGCATGTGGGTGGCGAGGATGCTCTGGGGTGAGCTGTTAGCAAGTCTGTGATCTCTGTCTCGAGCAGCAGGTTGGGGGTGTCATAGTCTGCATTGAAATATATCGATTAAAGAACTCAGGCTGCCATGGTCGGTGAGTAGCGGCTTTCAACACCTCCTAATGTTGCTGTTGGGCTTCCCTGGTGGCTCAGGGGTAAAGAACCTGCCTGCCAGTGCAGGAGACACAAGAGACACGGGCTTGATCCCTGGGTCGGGAAGATCCCCTGGAGAAGGGATTGGCAACCCACTCCAGTATTCTTGCCTGGCGAATTCCATGGACAGAGGAGCCTGGCGGGGTGCAGTCCATGGGGTCTCAAAGAGTCAGGCATGACTTTGTGACTGAACATCAACAAGAAACGTTGCTGTAAGCTGCTGGGCAGGTGGGTTTGGGAGCCAGTTTTCCTTGGTCTGCATGGACCCCATAATGTGGTCTGGTCAGGAGTAGAGAATAGACCCGGCGGTACTCTGGGGATGAAAATTTTACAACACAACCACAGATCCCGTTGTATCCACAGCTATGATCTGGGTCCTTCCTAAGTTCTAGGCTTTGCTCTCGTCCAGGGGTTGTGAAACAGAAACGCATACTTTTCAGGGCTGCTGGGGGACCTGGATGTACATAGACGGGCAAGGGAGACATCACCCTCAACATCCTGGACGTACAAGTTTACCCTTCATTGGTATAAACCATCTGTGCAGGGAAAACCCCAGCAAAGAGCCTACGTGTAACCAGATTTCAGGAAGAGTTTGTACTTCTCTCCATAAACTAAGACATTGGGGCCACAGAGGCGTTTTCTTCTATAAGTAGTCACTTACTGTAGCAAAATATCATTTCCTCTTTTCCCCTCATTAATTAGTTAGAGATAAAATAATACTTGAGCACTTCATAATCTTAAATTCACAATATTTTACTTAATTAAAATAGGCAATTTAGAAAAATAATTGGCAATTGCTAAGACCTCTAATGCTGATGAGAAGTGAGTTGGAAGCGTTCTTTCATCACAAATTGATACTTGAATGTAAAGTTCCACACACGGCTGGAAGGTGCCATTGGAAGTGGCATGTATATTAAGTAGCTATCATTAAACCAAAGAAACCAAAATTAAAGTAAAAAGAAAAATGGTGCATTTTAAAAGAAGTATTTGGGAGTAGATTTTTAAGGGCTCAAAAGTATAAACATGACTTTCTATGCATTCATTCTGAAGAATACTGTTATATAACACATCTGTAAATTTCTGACATATGGATTTCATTTCATACTCCATTCTATAAATACAGTTTTGATAATAAATTAAGAAAAATTAAGGCTTATATATGTCATTTTCCTTATACCAAAGGGTAAGTTTTAGTGGTGAACTCAAATTTTATTCATGATTTCAATCTAAAGTTATTCATGTGACTGAATTCCTGCCTACTGATGCTGACTTATGTAAAATGAAAGAACTGCATCTGGAATAAGCAAACCTTTTTTTTTTTTTTTTTTTTGCACATTTTCCTATTTAGGACAAATGATAAAATGCCTCTCTGCAATACCATACAACACAGCACAGATACGTGCTAATCTTCAGGAACACCAAAGAAAAACACATCCTTTGGAGAGCTTATTTGTTCCGTGGGAGGCTGTCTTTTTCAGGCCTGGAACAAAACCCTGTGGATAAGGATTAGAACATATGCAGACATCATTATGTGTGTGTTGGTGGGAAGGGAGGGTGGGGGGGGGCAGCCCGTTCCACACCATGGAATTTGCTATCACATTTTCTCCTTGGTACCACATTAAAAAAGCCTAAGAATTAAACAAAAGCCTAAAGAGCAAGGATTTAAAAGACAACAACAACAACCCAGCACAACAAATGTTGCATTCTGGTGGGATACAATGGTGGTATTTCAGCACTGCCAAACACGACTTTGAAATAAAGATTCTTTATATTCTTTTGCAAATAAACGTCCAAAATATTTATCAAATTGCAGCTATGTTAAAGCAAATTGAGCAGTTTTCAGTTTTCACATCTTTCTTTGGGATGTAGGAAATTTTTCAAAAATCCATGTATTGTTCAATTAAGATTTCTCTTAGAAAACAAGGCTATTTGATATATTTAAATCTTATGTATTAGATTCTAATTTTTAAAAATCATTATTTAGGAGAAGATATGAAATTGTTTTTTCAAGTTACTAGATAGGAAAAACATCCTAAACCAATAATGATATAATCAAAACCCAGCAGAAAAATATGCTCCTTGGCTTTTTCACTAAATTTGTAACTTAAATTATTAAATTCAGCCAATATTTATGTACTGCCTCAGTCAGTTCAGTTCAGTCGCTCAGTCGTGTCTGACTCTTTGCAACCCCATGGACTACAGCACGCCAGGCCTCCCTGTCCATCACCAGCTCCCGGAGTTCACTCAGACTCAGGTCCATCGAGTCAGTGATGCCATCCAGCCATCTCATCCTCTGTCGTCCCCTTCTCCTCCTGCCCTCAATATAGCACCTACTGCATACCCTTCACCGGCCTAGGGGACTTCGTGACAGCTGAGTCCAGATTCCAGTCCGGGAGGCCACCGTCCGGCAGAAGAGACGACGCTGCCGTTACTAGCGTTGCATCACATCCTGACCCAAGCACGACCAGGACGCAGAGCGCGCAGATAATTCCACCAGTTTCTCCCTTTTAGGGGGTGGGCGGAGGGCGATGTGAGCCTGGAACAGTCCCTAAGACGGTGACATTGAGCTGACCTTGAAGTATAACGGTAGTGACAGCGGGCAGGACATTCCTGGCAGAGCAGACGAGGCGCCAGAGGCGGGGTGGTAAACTGGATGCGAGACAGCCTCGGGAAGGAGGCTGGAGGCCGCGTGCGCTCACGGCTTACCAGGACCCAGCCCAGCTGGCGCGCTGACTCAGCTCCAGGGGGGCACCCTCAGGCAGGACTAAGGGGACCTTTGGGCTTTCCAGGTGGTTCAGACGGCTAAAGAATCTGCCTGCAATGCAAGAGACACAGGAGGCCTGGGTCTGATCCCTGGGTCGGGAAGATCCCCTGGAGGAGGAAATGGCCACCCACTCCAGTCTTCTTGCCTGGAGAATCCCATGGACAGAGGAGCCTGGAGGGCTACAGTCCACGGGGTGGCGAAGCGTTGGACATGACTGAGCGACTGACACACGCAGGGGGACTTTATTTAATCCTCCCACCAGCCCCACGAGGGAAGTACTGTCTGCGCTGGTGCAGGTGGTGAGCCCGAGGCACAGAGGCTGAATCACATGTTTGCAGAGGGCTGGAGGACCCCAGGGCCTGCCAGACCCGGGGCTACTCTGGGGTCCTGAGTGGCTTGAGGGACGTTGTCAGTTGGTGGGTGGAGGACCCGGGGTGGGGAAGGGAGGTGAACACCTGCGGCCTGGTTACTGGTTAGAAACCAACTGAAACAGGCGGCTAATGAGGGATGGAACCACGGCAAGACCAGAAGACTGAGGGGAGATGAAAAATCTCCTGATTTAAAATGTTGTGATGGACTGGGGGTGGGGAGTTCCGGGGAGGCTGGAGCCCCGAGGATTCCTGTGTCTGCTAGAGAAACAGAAATATGGAAATGCAACTGAATTTTCTGGTAACCACAGGTGGGCAGTGGGGGGAGTTGTGGACACATGAGAGGGGGCATTTTTGGGCGTGCTGGGACAGGTGCGTCCAGGCCGTCGGTGCCTGTGGAACTTTCTGGAATCTGGGCAGAGATGACTGAGGAAGGTGAAAGCCCAGAGGGCAGAAGCTGAGGGAGGAGGCAGGGAAGAGACGGAGGAGGAGCAGAGGGAAGGGAAAGAAGCTTTACTTCTCTGAAGGGACCCAGAGCATCCGCAGAGGCCGCAGCAAACAGGCGACGGGACGTCCAGGGGGTCAGGAAAGGAAAGGGTCTGGGAGCAGCGAGAATGAGAGACGCTTCTGGAAAAGGTGCGCTCCAGAGTGGAAGGAAAAGCAATGGAGAGTGAGAAAAACTGAGGTTTCCTCAGAAGACAGAGGGCTTCCCTGGTGGCTCAGACGGCAAAGAGTCTGCCTGCAGCATGGGAGACCCAGGTTCGATCCCTGGGTCGGGAAGATTCCCCTGGAGAAGGAAATGGCTACCCACTCCAGTATTCTTGCCTGGATAATCCCATGGACAGAGGAGCCTGGCGGGCTACAGTCTCTGGGGGTCGCAAAGAGTTGGACATGACTGAGCCACTTCACTTTAAGAAGACAGAAGTTTGGGGAGGGTGAGGCCCCATGCAGGTAGGTTTTCAGAGTGGAGACCTGATTGGGGGGTGCAGAAGGGTGGAGCAGACAGAGGGGACCGGAGGGTCTGGGCGGGCAGGAAGCTGGGGAGGAGAGTCCCCTCCCCTGGAAGATGTGGAGGTGAGGAGTAAGATGCAGGGCCTGCGGGAGGGGAAAGAGGAAGAGGGAAGGTTTCGTGGACCCTCGGGGAGGGGAAGGAAGCCAACAGGGCTGGCGGAGTTGTAAGTCGTTCCTTCCTAACAGATCCAATCAGTTGCTGCAGTTTCCTCCAGCACAGCTTGGCAGTTTTCAACATGACATCAGGGGCACTTTTTTTCCGGCCATAGACTTTCCACAAAACATTCATTCACTCCTCCGAGGTCCCTGCACGCCCTCGCCGGTCAGTTGTGGGGCAGCAGGTTCAGACGGGTGCCGGACCTCTGAATCCCTTACCCTCCTATGGGCGGCACTGCAGTCTCTAATTACAATTGCCCGGATAGACCTCATCAGGGGGAGCACAAAACGGTTCCAGTGTGTGGGACAGCCTGGAGTTCTGGGTGTTGTCGGGCCTCTAATCTTTCATCCCCAAACACAGATTACACACAAAGCTGAAACCGAAAGAAAAAGAGTTGGAGGGGAGGGGGGTGGGCTTTGTTTTTTCAAAGAAAAGCCGTATCACTGGAATTTACATATTTTGCGTGTCATATTGTATTTAAATGTTGGGTATGCTGCCATCTGAAGTTCAGAGGAGCCTGTGCGTTTTTGAGGTGCTATCCTTTGGTTGTTCCAGAAAGCAGGGTGCTCTAAAGAGAAGGGCGATGGCCTTGGACTCAGCTCTCTGGCCAGAGAAGAAATGTTTCCTGTGTGAGATGCTAACGGCCAAGAAGGCCCGATTTGGCTTGTGCATATTAGACCCTGCCCAGGATAACGCCTTTCAGTGGAAAGTGTGTTGGACCTGTCCTTTAGTATAACAAATTTAATGAATTGTATAATAAAACAATAATTTAAAAATATTCATAAAATGCATGATACACGTCAGACACTGCCCCAAGTCCAGTGGAAGGGTACAGAGGGGATTCACAGGAACACCATCCTCAAGAAGCTGCCTCTAGTGGCCACAGATGCTCAAAACACTCAGGGTGCTAAAAGCATTAAAAATAAAGATCTGGTAAGAATAACACCCTTCACATTATCATAGTCTATGACTTAGTGCAAATTTCTAATATTTCTACAGGTGGACAGTAGCTAGGGGTCTCTTTGTTCCCCCAAGAGTAAATTTTCTGCTTAATTACTTTTCCTTTAAACAGGAAAAAAACATCAAAGTTTAATGACACATGTACATTGGAAAGACCCAGGAAAGCTGACTCACTCCTCTGCTTAATGTCCTACTTCCGATGGTATTACCCAGTGAAAGTGAACCAGATCCTATTGTGTAAAAGGGGCTTCCCTGGTGGCTCAGCTGGTAAAGAATCTGCCTGCAGTGCAGGAGACCTGGGTTCAATCCGTGGGTCGGGAAGATCCCCTGGAGAAGGGAATGGCTACCCACTCCAATATTCTTGCCTGAAGAATTCCATGGACAGAGGAGCCTGGTGAGCACAGTCGATAGGGTTGCAAAGAATCGGACGTGACTGATCGACTAACACACACACACCCTGTGTAGAAGACACAGTGTCAGGCCTCGTGGCGAGTAAAAAGGTGCATAAAATACTTATGGAGCAGCAGTGTAGAGTCTCAAATGCAGGTGTGAGTCCATGTCTACGGTGCTTGCTAAAGACTTTCCTGAGAGGAGGTGGGATATGTTTGGGCCTTGAGGCAAATATATTATTTGTCATCTTTCCGTATTCAAGAAGTAAGTATATGTCAGGGGAGTGTAATCTCCTCGGTTCTGTCTCGTCAAAACAAAGATTTGAAGCGACGGACGATAAAGCCCTCGACGCGTCACAGCTCTTGGACAGTCTGTGTTGTAGCTCTCGGACAGCTCAGTTTTATTTAGAAAATAAAGGAAAATACATCCTTGAGGTGTGAGGGCACGCCGACCCAAAAGGCGCCAAGAGAAGAGAGAGAATAAGAGAGAAAAAGAGAGAGCCCCGCCCCTTTGGCTCCTGTTTTTATGTGTTTTCTCCTCCCCCTGGGCCTGTCCTGTGAAACTGGCTAGCCGGGGGTGCTGTTTGCCCTACCTGAGGTCCTCACTCCGGTCCTCGGAACTCTTTTGTTCTATTTTCATGGCTTTTCCCTTCCTTGGCCTGTAGCCGCCACCCTTCTGGACTCCTGTTTCCTATTGTAACTACCTAACCTATACAAGTGTGTTTTTTGTAATATATTAAACGATGCATCCATTTGCAATGATCATGGCCTTTCCTTTTTTTTTCATAATTTTATTTATTTACTTTTGACTGTCCCAGGTCTTCACAGCGGCACGTGCTTTTCTCCAGTTGTGGGGAGTGGGGGCTGCCCTCTAGCTGCAGGGCTCGGCTTATCAGCGAAGCTCCTGTTGTGGAGCCTGGGCTCCAGGGTACTCTGGCTTCGGTAGTTGAGGCTCCCAGATTTCAGAGCACAGGCTCAATAGTTGTGGGTCACGGGCTTACTTGCTCTTGCAGCATAAGGGATCTTTTCAGATCAGGGATCGAATCCGTGTCTCCAGCATTGGCAGGCAGATCTTTACCACTAAGCCACCAGGGAAGGAAGCCTCAGGCCTTCCTTTCACTTAAATCTTAAGCACTCTTCTGATTCTGTATGTTGAACTGTGTTGAGTTCAGTGTGTGAACCCACAGGAATCAGGCACAGATACTAAACCTACAGGCTAATGAAGGAAGACAAGACACTCTCAAGGAACTGTTGTGGGAGATGAGAGCGAGTTGCATAAACGATGCTCAGCTAACTGCAGAGGATATTCAGAAGAGAATTAACTACATTCCATGGACTGACAAGATGGAAAAGGGATGAGCAATTAAGAGGCACAGAGAAAAAGAGTCAGCCAACTCCCAGAAGATGTATTGTGACCATGTGCAAGGTGGCATAATATTGTCTACATTTGCAGAGGAATATTGTGAAAATGAATGGAATATTATCTCCAAAGCAATTAGAGATGTTTGGAGAAAAGCCACTGGCAGAAAAATTCCATCGTATTATTTCTGAAAAGGCATTTTAAAAACAGGTTAGATTGTAAGGCAAAATAGAAGAACAGATTTGTCTTGAAAGATGTTTCCAGACCCTTTGTAGAATGAGGCTGAACACCTAATGTAAACGGAACCTTTGGAATTGCTATTGTGAAAACCTGATTGAGAGAGATGGAAGGTAGCTCTCCGAGTCACCCATGGCAAGAAGAGAAGGTGGTCTGGCAAGATGGAACAAAAACATAGCATGCAATGTTGGGGTTTCCCAGAAAAAGTAGACATTTTCCTTGCCTTCAGACAATATGTTACACATATGGCAAGTTCCTTAGCTTGATAAACATCTACAAGTAGATAACTCTGAGACAGATGGTAGTCTCACGGCTTTGTTTTATTAATTTCCATGCCATTAGACTGGATAATTCAGAATTCAGATGATCAACTCAATTTCTGTTTTGGGAAAGCAACAGAACGCCTCAGGGTGAGTGACCGAGGGTGGGAAGGAGAACATCCCAGTTGTTCGTGCTGACTGATTATTCTGCGGTGACGGGGAAAACGGTGAAGACCAAGTCTGGGGACTCCAAAAAGGAAACAAAGCCAAAGCCGTAGACAGCTTCTCCTGCTCACTAGTGGGCACCACACACAGACTCGTGAGATGGAGAAGAGCAAGGTAGGAATGGTGATTGGCTACAGAGGGTCTTTCTCCTTGCAGAAATGTCAGAGCATAAGGGTCAGAGAACAAGACAGAGGAGAAGGAAACGGTAGAAGGGAAAGCAATGAGAACTTATGAAGTTCAGCAATTTTAGAGTTTTCACTACCAGAGAATTAATGCGCATCAGAAAGGTAACGTTAATAAGTGAAGAAAGAGCTCCAGCTGCCCCCTGCCTCCCTCGTCCTGCTCAGCAGACTCAGCTCCCCGTCTGCTCGGCAGCAGGTGTCAGCGTCCCCTCCGCACGGGGCCAGGGGCCTGACCAAGGGCTTCTCTGAAAGCAGGGAAGTGCCTGGCACAGAAGCTGCAATTCAAAGGTCAGACTGCCATGCCCTTCACCCAGTCAGTTTTTCTCTCCATCTCACTCAAGCACATGCAGATTATTCCTGGGGATGCGGGTTTGGGAGAAGGGTTAGCAAGACCCCCAGGGAGGGTCTCAAGCTGGACACGGCTGACACTTGACATGTTCTGTGAGGGGCCATCCTGTGTGTCCACTGCTGGATGCTCAGCCCCATCCCTGGCCCCCACCCTCTAGATGCCGGTACCACCACCCAACCCTCACTGGGAAGCAACCAAAACTCCCCTGGGAGGGAAAATCTTTCCCAGTTGAAAATCAGCACTCTAGATAGAACAGGAAAAGGTAACCTAACGATTGCAGAGTCAGTGCTTCTGGACCCTTAGGGAGTAACATGGTATTTATAGTTGATGGGAAACGGAGACAGAAAACGCAGACTGCATTGCTTGGGATCTGTTCTACCAGAGCAACAGTGAATAATACATCATGGGAAATGCTAAATTTAGCTCACACATCACTTTCGTATGTATGGGTTTATTTAACCCTTAATACATAATTATGCTATATATGTGAGAAATTCATGATATATAAGGCATAGCATATATAATATATGTAAACATACATTATATGTGTGAAGATTTATGGTGTATACTACATATGCTATACATAATATATGTGAATACATATTACACATAAAATACATGTGGATATATTATATACATAATATACATGAAAAATATTATATAATCTCTAGTTAAGGGTTAGATAACCGAGGCTTGGAGTGGTTGAATCACTCGTCCCAGATCGTATAGTGGAAGAGCTCAAGGCCAGACTTAAATCCAGGCCTTCAGACTCCAGATTCTAGGTTCTTTTCACAAAATGTTCTCAGGGACGGTGGAGAGAAGGCACAGCCATCATGCCAGAAACCGCTGCAGTGTAGCGGTAAGAGCAGTAAGGCTCCCAGCTGGCCCAGAAGACCTCAGTTACCTTTATAGACTTTCGCAGGTGCAAAGGAGAAGAAGGAAGAAGGTTGGGAGGGGGCCCGACTCTCCATGCCTGCACCCGTCTTCTGTTACTAGAGATCCTCTGCAGGCCAGCTCCTCTGTGTGTTTCAGACTTGAAACCTGTCCCTGGTGTTATGGCCTTGAACTCACCAAACCAACAGGGTAGAGGAGAATAATATTTATATTTTCTTTCTTTATCATCCTTTAGCATTTTTACCTTTGTGGTTTTATCATACAAATATTTGTTCATTGATTTACTTTTTATATATAATATATTACTATTTTATATTATAATAATATATATAGTGTCTATAATTACATATGTGCTGTTGTAGGTTTTTCATGCACAATTTTAACTTAACTGATGAAGTGCATGATCAATGGAAAGAATTAAAAGCTACTATTCAAGAAACATACACAGCTACTGACTGGAAATGCCAACCAGTCAATCCCACAGGAGATCAGTCCTGAATATTCAGTGGAAGGACTGACGCTGAAGCTGACACTCCAATACTTTGGCCACCTGATGCGAAGAACTGACTTGTTGGAAAAACCCTGATGCTGGGAAAGATTGAAGGCAGGAGGAGAAGGGGACAACAGATGATGAGATGGTTGGATGGCATCACTAATGCGGTGGACATGAGTTTGAGTAAGTTCCAGGGGTTGGTGATGGACAGGGAGGCCTGGCGTGCTGCAGTCCATGGGATCGCAAAGAGTAGTACACAGAACTGAACTGAACTGAATGCCGGCTCAGAAATCTCCTTTAATTCCAACCCCCCAGGTTCCCCCACTCTCCTCTCAGAATGTCTTCTCGGGCATTCCCAGCACCACCCCGTGGAGCGGTGCCCAGGCCAGTGGCTCCCTCCTCCTTTGTTACTCACACTGGATCCTACCCTGGTTCAGGCCCTATGTCCCCTGCACCACTCACCTACCCACCCAGGTCCTGCTCCCTCCAATTCCTTCTCTATGCAATATCCATTTACCAGGTGGGTGTGACCCTGTCCCTGGCCCTGTGTGGGGAACCTCTGTGGCTGCGGGAAGCCCCACATGTCTGCTTCCTAGCCTCATGGGGCACCTCCTCCCAACCCCTCAGGCTGCAGGCCCCAGTGAGGAGCCCACACTGCCCTCTGCCTTCCAACAGATTTCTGTTTGCCCCAGAATGGGACCCAAGTGTTTCCTCCTCTTCTGCACCATGGCAAGCTCCTGAAGAGCAGGGCTTCCACAGTATCAGGTACCTCATGTGTTAACCAAAACAGACCACACATTGAATGAATGTTTATACAGTGAGTGAGTAAGAAAGCGATTGACAGAACGAGCAAATGAATCAATAAGTTAATCCGTCAATGTGCAATCTGACAGGTCGAAAGCACTTCGACTGACATTGACTGAGATAACTGGCTTCCCAGGTGGCGCTAGTGGTAAAGAATCTGCCTGCCAATGCCCCAGATGCAAGCGGTGAGGGTTTGATCCCTGGGTTGGGAAGATCCCTTGGAGTAGGAAGGGGCAACCCATTCTGGTATTCTTGCCTGGGAGATCCCATGGACAGAGGAACTTGGTGGGCCACAGTCCATTGGATTGCAAACAGTTGGACACAATTCACCTTTGCATGTGCGTGCGCATGCACACACACACACACAGTCGGATAACTAATCACCTCCCTCCCGTCTTCTTTCCCTCCCTCCTTTATTCCTTCCTTCCTACATGATCCTTCCTTCCGTTTTTTCTTCCTTCTTTCCCTCCTTCCTTCCGCCCACATATTCTGGGAAGGTGTTTGTAGACTTTACCAGACTGTCAAGGTCCTCGAATATTGTGCCACTGTTGTGTGGAGTTTTAGGTTTTTTTGTTTTTGTTTTTTTTTTAAGTGGCCAACTGTTGATAAATCTTACTAATGTTTGATCACTTTTAGGACTTGACGTTATTTCTGCCATTTTAATCTGAGCCTTGGGTTCCTTCTTCTTGCTGATGCACTTACTTTAACAGTGATTTTACATGGAGTTAAGGAGAGTCGACAAACTCTTTCAATGTTTGTATGTGTGAAACTGTCTTAATTTCATCCTTACTCTCTTGAATGATATTTTAGCTGTGTATAAAACTTAAGGTAGTTACTTTTTCTTAACACTTTTAAGATATTGATCTTGTGTCCCTTGCTGCTGATTAATTCTGCCGTCAACCCAAGTGTTGCTTTGTGGTGCTCTGTCCTTCCTGGTGGTCCGAAATATTTTTTGTTTTCTTTAATGGTCTTCAGTTTTCTCATGATATATCTAAATGGGATTTTCATAGTTAATCTATCTCAGTTTGAGATACATTTCCATTCATAATATTTTTCAACTCATGAATCTCTTCTTTAATGTTCTAGTTTAAAGTTCATCATCTCTCTAAAGTTTTCCACTTTATTTACCCAAAATTCATAACTTGCTTCTTCTTCATATCCAACTGTTTTTATTTTGGGTTTTCTATTTTTTTAAAAATGACTTCTTTAAAATTTGTGATTATCTTGTTTACTTCTTCATACTTACAGAATATACTCACTTTCTCCCTTCTCATACTGTTATATAAGTTTAGTTTAATCTGGAGTGAGTACATGTTCCAACTTTGTATTTTGTTGACTGTCTTTTTAGCATTTGACTCCTTCATGTGTTACACAACTTTTATGTGCAGACTTAAGTGTAAAGCTTTTTTCTGTTTCTCTCCCTTTCCCAATCTGTACTCACGCCTCTTGCTAGTAGTTTTGTGTCGTCTTTTCTCAACTCCTCAGCCCCCATCCAGAACCAGGCACCAGCTGCCAGCAGATTTCATTTACTTTTTCAGTAGTGGAAGACTCAAGTCTGGCCCTCACTCTGAGCATTACGCCTGTCCTAATCTCCACCCTGTGGGAGACTTTTCCTATTCCCCTCTACCCCACACAACCTAGCTCTCAGCCACTGCTGCTCTAGTAAACGGGATCTCCGGAGGCCTGCAGCTTTTGGCCCATCCACAACCTGGTATTCCTATTCTGCTTCTGCTCTCTAGAAATAAGATGTTAATCTAGTCTCTGGGCCCAGAACTGACTTCCTTGAATTCTCCCCTCCTGTGGTTTATCCATCCTTGCTCTGTGCTTGGCGTCTGGTATGCCTTTGTGTGCTCCAGGGTGTAAGTGTGCAGGGCCTTCGTGAGCAGAGTTGAAAAAGCTCTCCAGGAGCCCTGACGGTCCCCACAGGGAGGGACTAGTCCAGACAGGTCTGGTTGGGGAAGCTTTCAAGGAGAGGAGGAAACGGAAGCTGGTCCTGGCAGGACAGAGCTTATTTGGACAGCAAGGAGGAAGGGGCTGTGTCATAGACAGGAGTCGCAAGAACAGAGGTGTGGAGAGGAGAGAAGGGAGACTAACCGGAGGGACTCATTAGCAAGCACATCTGGTGAGAAGGCAAGATCTATAAGGAAAACAGTAAAAGGCAAAGTTGGGGAAATTCTTGAGGCCGGATGATGGACATAACGGCTTTCTGGACTCAGATTCAGACTCCAAAGTAATGAAAAGATATTGACTATTTTACATATAGAAATAGAACGGCTATTCCTAAATGAAAGCTTATTTTGGCCAAACACTGTGCTAAGTGCTTTGGATAAATTATCTCAAGTGAGCCTCTAGCAACCTTATGGGATAGGTACTGTTATTATACACATTTGATAGATTAAAATGTTGAATTTAGAGAGATTGAACAATTTACCTGAAATCACAAAGAAGTAGAGCGGGCAGAATCATGGTCTAAAAGTTCTGAGGTCCTAATTCCTGGAACCTGTAAACAATACCTTATGAGGAAGAAGCGAGTGAAGTGAAAGTCATTCAGTCGTGTCTGACTCTTTGCGACTCCATGGACTGTCCATGGGATTCTCCAGGCCGGAACACCAGAGTGGGTAGGCTTTCCCTTCTCCAGGGGATCTTCCCAGCCCATGGATTGAACCCAGGTCTCCCGCATTGCAGGCGGATTCTTTACCAACTGAGCCACCAAGGGAGCCCATGAGGAAGAAGAGTCTTCCCAAATGTGATTAAGGGTGATGACCATGGGACATTAACCTGGATTATCCAGCAGGTCTTAAATTTAATCACAAGCATCCTGATAAGAGAGAAGCAGATGGGGAGGGGTGGGGGGGACTTGATATGCACTGAAGGGCAAGAGGTGATGTGAAGACAGAGGCAGAGACTGGAGTGATGCAGTCACAAGCAAGGAATGCCAGCAGCCACTGGCAATCTGTCGATAACCTGATTGCAGCCCAGTGGGACTGACCTTGAACATCTGTCCTCCAGAACTGGGAGACGCCACGCTGTTGTTCTAAGCTACCAAGTTCATGGTTATTTGCACGGCAGTCCCAGGACTGCTGCTGCTGCTGCTAAGCCGCTTCAGTCATGTCCGACTCTGTGCAACTCCATAGATGGCAGCCCACCAGGCTCCCCCGTCCCTGGGATTCTCCAGGCAAGAACACTGGAGTGGGTTGCCATGTCCTTCTCCAATGCATGAAAGTGAAAAGTGAAAGTGAAGTCGTTCAGTCGTGCCCGACTCTTAGCGACCCCATGGACTGCAGCCCACCAGGGTCCTCCGTCCATGGGATTTTCCAGGCAAGAGTACTGGAGTGGGGTGCCATTGACACTGACAGGTAAACAGCACAAGGAAGATTCAGGATATGACTGGGACTCTAGACTCATATTTCTACTAACACCCTAGGGGAAAAACACTGATTTGGGATGGCTATTCTAGAAATGATGCATGGAACTGAACAAAGACAAAGCTAGATCTAGGAGGTCATTTAGGAGGCTACAGCAATCACCAAAGTTCAGCCAAGTATTTGAATTGCAATTAATGTTTCAGCTACATTTTTATTCAAGTGGTGCTATTTACAGGTGGGGATAAAGAATAAATGTGCCAGTGCTAATTGCCTTCCTGGGAGATTGCTTATCATACTGATAACTTAAATTGTCTCATTTTGGGGTAGAGGTGTCAGATATTTATCCATGGTTGTAAATAGTGTTTTGCCTTTTTTTTTTTTTTTTTTGCCATTTATCCCTCAGAATCCCATGTGTGACCCTTGCCCTGGTACTCAAATTAGGAAGATTTTCAGATCTAAACTGGAGTGTTAAGAAAATACTTAAATCTCTTTATAATTCAAGTGAGTACCATTCATGGTTTGTAACGTTGTAATTATGAAAACATTACTGTCAAATTGATGGCAGGTCTGCAATTTGCTTTGAGTTTGCAGTATCTGGCATCTGGATGTGCTAATTCTGTGGCTTCCTTGACAAGCTCTCTGTCTCCTTCACCTGTTCAGTCCTTCTGGGCACAAGGTCCCAGTGTCAGGCCTTGAGGCAGGGAGGCCTGGGCTCCAAGGCTTCCTCACCCCTCAAAGGGTAACAGAACCTGCACCTTCCTGGGTCATGGTGAGAAGTATGAGGCCTTCCGTAAACCTGCACAGGGCTTGGTCCCGGGTGCAGGGGGTCCCGGGGCCATGGAGCCAGGCACCACGTTTGGATCCAGGCTCTGCCATTTACCGGCAGCGGGGTCCGCTCAGTCTCTCCATCTGCAAAATATGTCTCTTCTTCTTAGTCCTGTTGTGAGGATTAAATGAGTCGGCTCGTGTGACGCTTCTGGCACCGTGTGAACATTTGATGAATGCTCGCCATTATCGTTGGTGTGATGGAACGCATGGCTGGGTGGAGACTGACGCCTGGCTCAGAGCACAGTTTTAGATCCTGTATGTAAAGGCGAGCAGGTGGGCTTTCCTGGAGTCGAGGGGCATGTTGAGGATGGGGTGAACGAGTCTGTCTGGGAGCTCTCTGTGGTGTAGCAGTGGCTGTTCTCTTTGTCACACGTGAAATCCTAGGGTTTTTTTTTTTGAGGATCTTGGTGGGTTAATTCAACACCGCTAGGGGATAAGGCTGAATCTCTATTTTGCATTTAGAAGGCTGGGGAATAAAATGACACTAAGGACTGGCGAGCAAACAGCAAAACAGAACAGGGAGGCGCAGCTTGGGGAGCACGCTCAAGAGGGCGGAATCCATTATGGTCAGTGTGCATACTGTGGGTCATGGATAGTGATGAGATTTAAATTCATCTCCAGAATCTCTGTGGCATTGCAAAGAATGGGGAGACTCACGAATAAGGCGTAGGGAGATACTATAAAAGGGAGCTCGTTAAATCCCTGATTTCAGTGGGGATGACAGACAACCTCCCTATTTCATGTTTCGAAACTACTGCTAGTTTTAAAGCTATCATGAAATCTCTTTGCTTATTTTTTTTTTCATCTCAAAATAGTCCAAGTGAAAAAATATCCTCCTCTTGCATTTGAAAGGAGAGCTATAAACAGGAGCACTGTTCCAACTAGTCATCTTCTGAACCAGTTATGTGTCCAAAGCCTTTATACTTGAGACTTTCTCTGTAGATGCTATTTATAGACTCATTTTAATATTATAGTAATTATATGTTATACTATATAGTTATATTAAAAAGCTGAGACATTACTTCACCAACAAAGGTCCATCTAGTCAAGGCTATGGTTTTCCCAGTAGTCATGTATGAATGTGAGAGTTGGAGAATTGATGCTTTTGAACTGTGGTGTTGGAATCTCCTTGGACTGCAAGGAGATCCAACCAGTCCATCCTAAAGGAAATCAGTCCTAAATATTCGTTGGAAGGACTGATGTTGAAGCTGAAACTCCAATACTTTGGTCACCTGATGCAAAGAGCTGACTCATTTGAAAAGACCCTGACACTGGGAAAGATTGAAGGTGGGAGGAGAAGGGGACAACAGAAGATGAGATGGTTGGATGGCATCATCACTTAATGGACATGAGTTTGAGTCAGCTCCGGGAGTTGGTGATGGACAGGGAAGCCTGGCGTGCTGCAGTCCATGGGGTCGCAAAGAGTCGGATACGACTGAGCGAACTGAACTGAACTGGTAGTTATATTATGTAGAATACACATTTTCAATTTATTTAAGATATTTTAATTCATCACATATGATTCTCTTTAAAAAGTACTTTGCTGAATAAATTACTCAAAATCAAGTGTGTAGTTGGCAGAAAATAGATTTTGCATTAGTTCATTCAGTAATCCCTAAACTGGCAAAAAATCAATACGTAGTAAGACAGTTTCAGTTAAAAATACATATAAACCTAGATTATGTAATAAAAGAAACCTAAAGATTGTAGTAAACAGAAAAGTATTTTCTAAAAGTGAACTTTACACTAACCAGAGCTGTGCAAAATCTTTACAGAAAAAAATAAAACATGAATAAATCCAGAAAGAACTAAAGAATAGCATCACCAACTCAATGGACATGAGTTTCGGCAAACTCTGGGCGAGTGTGAAGGATGGGGAAACTTGGCGAGCTGCAGTCTATGGGGTCACAAAGAGTCAGACACGACTTAGCAACTGAATAGCAGCAACAGTTTGTGGATGGAAAAATTCAATCACTTAAGCATGTCAATTTCCCACAAATTAATGAATACTGAATTCAAGGTAATTCTAAAAATTATCCCAGCAAGGTTTTTCACAGATCCCGGAAAGCTGATTCTCAACAGCACAGAATGGAGAATAGGTCAGATAATTCTGAGGAATTAGATGGACGGCACATAAACCTACAGTGGTTAAAACAAGAGAGGCAGGAAGCACGTGTGCGTGGAGAGAAGCCACGTACGTAACTGAGAGGCAGGAAGCGCGTGTGCGTGGAGAGAAGCCGCGTGTGTAACTGAGGGCAGGGAACAGATCGATGGATCAGGGAGGAGGCATTCAATCCATGATCCTTGCACAAATACATTCCCGTGTCAAGCCATTCAAAAAATTGTGAAATAAAGATTAAAATGTGAAAAACAAAACTCTGTATCTTTGGAAAACATATACAAGAGTATTGTCTTAATCAAGATCAAAAGCCTGAAATCACAATGAGAGGATCAGCGGATCTGATTATTTAAAATTATCCTCCTATTTTTGCAAAAGATCTCATGGATAAGGGTGAAAATTAAATGAAGTCGGGAAATACATATAACCAAGGGGGTAGTATTCATAATCAATAAAATACAACAAATTGAAAGGATTCATGGCTCAACAAAAAATGAGCAAAGTGTTTCAATAGGTAATTCATAGAAGGGAAATTTGATGAGCTGACAAGAAAAAAATGCTAAACTTCAGCTGTCATTAAATAAATGCCAATCAAAATATATCACCTTACACCCATTTGCTTAGCAAAAATAAAAGTGTTTGACACTTCCAAGTGTCAGCCAACACGTGGAGTGACATCTCTCATCAACCACCCAAGAGCATGTAAGCTGGAGAGCCTTTGGAAGTACCAAGAAGAATGAAAGATGAGATGCTTGCAGTTTTCAAGCCAACCTCGAGATGTGTGCCCTAAAAATCTCTGGCTTATGTATATCCAGAGAAATAAAGAAGATTTCCAAAATCGTTGTTTAACATAAAGTTAGAAACATTTCACATGACGATGAATAAAATGGATAAGTTGGGGTATCTTTATGCAATATACATACTTCAATAATTAAAATGAATTAACTAGGAACCACATGTAGCATACAGATCTCAAAAATAGTAATGATGCATGAGAAAGCGTATTGCAGAATGATATGTAATCCGTTACTCTCTATATATCAAATATGAAAACATGGAAAATACATTGTTTATGGTATGGATATATGTTCTGATAAATGTTGATTTCAGGAAACCTCCAAGGAGAGAAGAAGGGTAATGCAATTAGTAGAAGGGTCCCCAGGGGTATCTTTATGCAATATACATACTTCAATAATTAAAATGAATTAACTAGGAACCACATGAAGCATACAGATCTCAAAAATAGTAATGATGCATGAGAAAGCGTATTGCAGAATGATATGTAATCCGTTACTCTCTATATATCAAATATGAAAACATGGAAAATACATTGTTTATGGTATGGATATATGTTCTGATAAATGTTGATTTCAGGAAACCTCCGAGGAGAGAAGAAAGGTAATGCAATTAGAAGAGAGGTTCCCAGAGGGTGTTGATGTTACCTGAAAGGCTTTTTCCTTTAAGTGCTTAGTCACTCAGTTGTGTCCGACTCTTTGTGACCCCGTGAACAGTAGCCCACCAGAATCCTCTGTCCATGGGATTCTCTAGGCAAGAAGACTGGAGTGGGCTGCCATTCCCTTCTCCATTTTCTTTAAGAATCTTGGAATAAACATGGGAAACTGTAAAGATTTGATAAAATTGTTTGATGAGTATACAGGTATTCATTTCCTGTTTATATTTTTCTGAATGCTTGAAATATCAACTTTTAAAGGGAAACACTAATCCATTGTTATTATGAGGGAGTAACATAATAGGAAAACACAAGCTACACTGAAATTCTAGGAACTGAAGGATCCCTTGCTCGCATTTGGAGAAGGCAATGGCACCCCATTCCCGTACTCTTGCCTGGAAAAATCCCATGGACGGAGAGGCCTGTAGGCTACAGTCCGTGTGGTTGCAAAGAGCAGCAGCAGCAGCTTAGTTGCATTTTATATTTTTTGATGTTAAAGATGCACACCTTACAACAAGATGTACATTAATATTTTTCCCCCTTAAAGTCACTATAAATTGATGGCTCGTCCAACAGTTATCCGTGCTTTAGACTACAGTGTTGGTCTTTGTCGTCAGTGACCTCAGCCTCTATGTTCCTTAACACTGAAATGGATTTATGAATCTGGTAATCTGACTGCTTTAATCTACCAGTTTCTTTTTCCGAAAGCAATGAGGGAGATCTTCCTCCGGAGCAGGGCGGGCTTCCTGGTGTGCGCCTTGTGATTCTGCGCAGGGCCCTGCGCTCTGGAGGGCCTTGTGTTTGCTTCAATGTTGTGCTGTTTTCATCTTCAAACTCTTAATGACATTATCTCGGAGTCTGTGCCCTGGAATTGGAGCGATGGGACAATGGAGCGTGTGCGTGCGCAGAGGGGACGGAGGAAAGTGTGTCCTCCTGCCCCTCCTGGGTGCCCATTCCCAAGGGCTTGCTGTGCCTAGTGGAGATAGAATTCGGGTGGGCTTGTGAGGTGCGGACATCGTGGTAAGTGTTACATGTTAGTTCAGTCAGTTCATTAGCTCAGTCGTGTCCAACTCTTTGTGACCCCATGGACTACAGCATGCCAGGCCTCCCTGTCCATCACCAACTCCCAGAGCTTGCTCATACTCATGTCCATTGAGTCAGTGATGCCATCCAACCCGCTTATCCTCTGTCGTCCCCTTCTCCTCCTGGCCTCAATCTTTCCCAGCATCAGAGTCTTTTCAAAGGAGTCAGCTCTTCACATCAGATGGCCAAAGTATTGGAGTTTCAGCTTCAACATCAGTCCTTCCAATGAACACCCAGGACTGATGTCCTTTACGATGGACTGGTTGGATCTCCTTGCAGTCCAAGGGACTCTCAAGAGTCTTCTCCAACACCACAGTTCAAAAGCATCAATTCTTCGGCTCTCAGCTTTCTTTATAGTTTTACTCTCACTCACATCCATACATGACCACTGGAAAAACCATAGCCTTGACTAGATGGACCTTTGTTGGCAAATTAATGTCTCTGCTTTTTAATATGCTGTGTAGGTTGGTCATAACTTTCCTTCCAAGGAATAAGCATCTTTTAATGTCATGGCTTCAGTCACCATCTGCAGTGATTTTGGAGGCCCCAAAAATAAAGTCTGCCACTGTTTCCACTATTTCTTCATTTATTTGCCATGAAGTGATGGGACCGGATGACATGATCTTAATTTTCTGAATGTTGAGCTTTAAGCCAACTTGTTCACTCTCCTCTTTCACTTTCATCAAGAGGCTCTTTAGTTCTTCTTCACTTTCTGCCATAAGGGTGGTGTCATCTGCATATCTGAGGTTATTGATATTTCTCCCAGCAATCTTGATTCCAGCTTGTTGTTCTTCCAGCCCAGTGTTTCTCATGATGACCTCTGCATATAAGTTAAATAAGCATGGTCCTTTTCCTATTTGGAACCAACCTGTTGTTCCATGTCCAGTTCTAACTGTTGCTTCCTGACCTGCATATAGATTTCTCAGGAGGCAGGTCAGATGGTCTGGTATTCCCACCTCATTCAGAATTTTCCACAGTTTATTGTGATCCACATGGTCAAAGGCTTTGGCATAGTCAATAAGGCAGAAATAGATGTTTTTCTGGAACTCTCTTGCTTTTTCCATGATACAGCAGATGTTGGCAATTTGATCTCTGGTTCCTCTGCCTTTTCTAAAACCAGCTTGAACATCAGGAAGTTCACGGTTCACATATTGCTGAAGCCTGGCTTGGAGAATTTTGAGCATTACTTTACTAGCCTGTGAGATGAGTGCAATTGTGCGATAGTTCGAGCATTCTTTGACATTGCCTTTCTTTGGGAATGAAATGAAAACTGACCTTTTCCAGAGTATGACATTTCAAAATTGTGAATTGTTATACTGTATACCTGTAACATACAATATTGTATAGCAACTATACTTCAGTTGAAAAAAAGACTATGACAAGGCCACAATTGTAGGGACCCACTAGCAAAAGTCCCTGCAACTACATAGACCCGAGTCCTTCTCTTCTCCCACCGCATCTGAATCTGACCAGCAGTGACCTATTAACCTGAAAAATAAGTAAACATACATTACTTCATGGCAAATATATGGGAAAACAGTGGAAACAGTGTCAGACTTTATTTTTCTGGGCTCCAAAATCACTGCAGATGGTGATTGCAGTCATGAAATTAAAAGACGCTTGCTCCTTGGAAGGAAAGTTATGACCAACCGAGACAGCATATTAAAAAGCAGAGACATGACTTTGCCAACAAAGGTCCATCTAGTCAAGGCTATGGTTTTTCCAGTGGTCATGTATGGATGTGAGTGAGAGTAAAACTATAAAGAAAGCTGAGAGCCGAAGAATTGATGTTTTTGAACTGTGTGTTAGAGAAGACTCTTGAGAGTCCCTTGGACAGCAAGGAGATCCAACCAGTCCATCCTAAAGGAGATCAGTCCTTGGTGTTCATTGGAAGGACTGATATTGAAGCTGAAACTCCAATACTCTGGCCACCTGATGCGAAGAGCTGACTCATTGGAAAAGACCCTGATGCTGGGAAAGGTTGAGGGCAGGAGGAGAAGGGGACGACAGAGGATGAGGTGGTTGGATGGCATCACCGACTCAATGGACATGGGTTTGGGTAGACTCCGGGAGTTGGTGATGGACAGGGAGGCCTGGCGTGCTGAAATTCATGGGGTCACAAAGAGTCGGATACGACTGAGCGACTGAACTGAATTGAACTGAACTGTTTCTTTAGCTACTGAAATTTAGCAGTGTTCTGTTACTTTATGCAGCCTAGCTTAACCTAACTGACTTGCTCAACATAGATGTCATACGGACAAAAGGAGCCAATGAAAATTACCCAGAAATTACTCTCCCCAACCCCCATTACCTTTCTTTTTCACTAATTCTAGAGAACAACTTTTACAATTATATTTCCCAATTGATATTATTTAAATTTCTCCTGAAAACAGAGCTTTTGCCCTGACTCCTGAGAATCCAAATTGATACTAAACACAATTAAGAGTTACATAGGTGTTTTTCTTCTGGACTTAATAAAGGCCACTAAGAGCCCAGAAGTAATTTATCAGTTGAGTATAGTTCCTGCCAAGGACGTCTTAGAGTGCGTGGCGACAGAAGGCACAGGTTTTCCCCCTGGATCTGCTCGTGGCCTGTAACTTCCCAGGTGTGGTTTCTTTCTCCAACTGGGGACTGCCATCAGCTCTGCTGAATTATTATAAGGCTGTATTAATCACAGGGCACAGGCAAACTGCTTAATGAGTCTTAGAGGAAAAGTAATATAGAAGGAATAATACTCGAGTTGTTTTACTTCAAATAGAAGTTGGGTATCAAAAGGGAAATTTGTTCTCATTCAGTTCATAAATAATGACTCCCAGTATTCAGATTCTTCTTTTCTTTGCAAGAGACCATTTTATTTTGTACTCAGACTGGGAAGTTTGTTCTACTGTTGGAGTAGTTGATTGATAAATTTATTGATGAACCCATTCAAACGAATACCACTGAAACAAACATCTTAAAATAAAATATACATTTATTAGATTTCTAGTAGGTAGCATAAAGCCAGCCATATTTGTGGAAACAATTAAACATTTTTATCTTAAATCAATCTTATTTTTAAATACATAGAGATTTAACTTCCTTAGTAGATGAGGGGATTCCCTTCTGGCTCAGACAGTAAAGAATCTGCCTGCAATGCAGGAGACCTGGGTTTGATTCCTAGGTTGGGAAGACCCCCTGGAGGAGGGCATAGCAACCCAGTCCAGTATTCTTGCCTGGAGAATCCCGTGGACAGAGAAGCCTGGGAGGCTAGAGTCCATGGGGTCGCAAAGAGTTGGACATGACTGAGTAACTTCACTTTCTTTCACAGTAGATTAAAAATGAATATACTGTAGAATATTATAATCTAATCTATTACTTTGGAGAAGGCAACGGCACCCCACTCCAGTACTCTTGCCTGGAAAATCCCACGGATGGAGGAGCCTGGTGGGCTGCAGTCCATGGGGTCGCTAAGAGTTGGACACTACTGAGCAACTTCACTTTCACTTTTCACTTTCATGCATTGGAGAAGGAAATGGCAATCCGCTCCAGTGTTCTTGCCTGGAGAATTCCAGGGTCGGGGGAGCCTGGTGGTCTGCCGTCTATGGGGTCGCACAGAGTCAGACACAACTGAAGCAACTTAGCAGCAGCAGCAGCAATCTATTACTTATATTTAACTGGACAAACCAAACCATGTCTTTCTGAAATAACACTAGATACAGTAAAAGCTGCATGCAAATGATTAGACAGTAGTCTGAATACTGAGTTCTCTGTATCTAAGTTGTGAATCTTTTAAGACAAAACTGATGCAAAACATTAAAATAATAAATTAAAAGAAAACATTGAAAAAGTTTACTGAGCACATACCATTAGCAAAGTTTGGTGGTAGGGATTATGCAAGGGGATGAAAGGATTTTCGGAAAGTAAGAACTTTACATCACCCTTTGTGTAGACTTTTACTTGTCAAATAACACTTGCATCTCTCATCTCAGTGGATCCCCACCACACCTACGTGAGGTCAGAGGGCGGCACCGCTCCACTTCACAATGAGAACACAGCGTTCCACACCCACTGGATTAGTTTCCTAGGGCCACAGTAAAAACGGATCACTAACTTGGTGACTTGAAACAACAAAAATGTGTTATCTCACAGTCTAAAATCAAGGTGTAAGCTGAGCCACACTCTCTCTGAGAGAGCTAAGAGAAGCATCTGTTTTATGCCTCTCTCCAAATTCTAGGGTCACTGGCCACCCCCAATTTGTAGAAGCATCATTCTAATCTATTCCTCCATCTCCACGGAGGGCTCTTCCTTCGGGGTGTGGCTGTCTCTGCCTGTCTCCTCTTCTTTAAGGACACTGGCCACACTGATTAAGGGCCCACCCTACACCAGTCGGACCCCATTGTAACTAATAATATCCTCACAACTCTATTTACTAATAAGGTCACATCCTGAGCTCCTGGGGAGGATGCAAAATTTGGGGGACACTTTCCAACCCAGTACCCGCCTCCTGCAATGTTTCTGTCTGAGGGAAGCTTCCCTTATGACTCCGGTCCACATCAGAACAGAATTCCAGGCACAGGACACTCTGTGGGGAAAGGCGTGTGGGAAGTGCCTCCTGAGTGTAGTGGAAGCTTGGCTCTAGGAGGTGAAGACATGGGCATAGAGGACCACTGGTGGGAGATGATGCTGCCACGCGGCAAGTGTGACCCACGTGGAAATAACTTTGCAAACCACCTAACAAAGTTTTGACACATTGCAGGGGAGTCAGTGACAGGTTTTGACGGAAAAATGGCGAAGGTGGTGGGGTCTGTGAGATGCTGTTTAGGAGCTTGCTAAGGTAGTTGAGATTGCATGTGCGCTCAGTCGTGTCTGACTTGGCGACCCCATGGACTGTAGCCCACCAGGCTCCTCTGTCCACAGGATTGTCCAGGCAAGAATACTGGAGAGGGCTGCCATGCCCTCCTCCAGGGGATCTTCCCGACCCAGGGATCGAACCCGTCTCCTGCATCTCCTGCATTGGCAGGCGAGTTCCTTACCAGAAGACCCTCCTGGAAAGTCCCAGTTGAGATTAGTGGCTGGTACTTGAAATAGAGTATCAAGAGCGATAATGAGAGAAAAAAGAAGGAAGGATGACATAGCAAAGGAACAGTGGGCAAAATTCACTATTGAGAATTTTAGGGTGAGGGGAGGAGGGAAAATAAAAGGAAGCATGCAGAAGTTTGCCCCTAAAGACAAACTGAGGGCTGAGGTCACAGACACAGGTTGGGGTGGCATAATATCCAATTTTGTGGGTTAACTTTGTATAAGCACCCCTACGAATACAACCACCCTTCATCCTGATGAAATATACATAATCAAGATACGCACAAGTAACTCTGTGGTTAAGAAACTATACAACTCCATCTTTTCATTGTTTTCTGACTCCTTATCTAAGACACTGCTTATTTTGTCTTTTGCATTTCTCCTTTCAGTTCTTTTGTTTGACTAGTTTCCTAGGAGCAGTTACAAGACAAAAGACGTTCCATCTTTCTTTGAAGGATGATGCCCGTTCCAGATTGGTGATGAGCCCTTCATTCTTCTCTTTGTGCCTTAGTTTACTAGAATAACCACCTTTCCTCGAGTTGTTACTTTTTCAACAAGCACTTATAGAGTGTTTACTATTTGCCAAGCGCTGTTTCAAGCATTCTATAGCTATAAATCCACTTAATCATCATAAGGACACCTCTACGGTAGGTACTGTTAGCCCCATTTTGTGGATGAGGAAACTGAGGTGCGGTGAGGCTGGAGGAACTCAACCAAGGGTAGGGGGCAGAGTCTGTGCCCCTGGCCACTGCCATGCCGTCTTGTGGTCAGCAGGAAGACCAGAGGTTGCTGATCAGGACAGCACTTGCTTATCTCTAAGACCTGGCAGCCCCTGGATGCAGAACACTGTGCAACCTCTAACCATAAGGAATGGTCATAATTTCGAAAAACTGATACTATTTAGAATGAGCAATAGGCCAACAATAGGATTATTTCTGACCAAATAAGGGACTGCTAAGTTTTTGGACTGGGATGGGGGCTGTAGAATCACACCTGTCTCCCTCACCTGCTCATCTTTGGCCCAGTGGTACACACACATCATCTCTCACCTGAAGTTTACCATAAACCCAGACACATACAGATGACCGCTTCCTATGATGGGACTAAATCTGACTCCAAAATCATTAATGATAGGATCTTAAAGTAGTGGTTCTCAAATTTGGGTGTGGATAAAAATTACTTGGAGAATTAAAGCACAAATTCCAGATTCTTAGCCCCACCTGCCCTGAGATTCTCACTCAAGGAATGGGTGAGGCCTTGGGTATTCCACGTTTAAATAAGTGTGGTGATTCTAAAGCTGTTTATCCAAGGATGTACTTTAAGAAACCATTGGAGATGGAGCTACCAGAACCTTATATGGAGGTAAGAAAATATTTTCCTCAACATTTTAAACTATTTTTAGAACATTGAGAATTCTCTTATATTTAACATTTAATACATACCATCTAAGTGTCTACTAAAATAACAGATGGTAAGAAATGTCTATCAAATTTTATCAGTGAGGTTTTTCAATGATAGGTTCTTTAAAACATACTGAAAGATTTATTACTTCTGGAAATTTGATGATATGGACAAAAATAGCTTTCCATGAGATAAATGTATCCAAAATCCATATTGAGTTGGAAATTTTCCCATTAGTTTTGCATAGTCTGTACACAATTTTGGCTAACGATAGTCTTGAGACTTTGTGTATGATTATTCTCAGGGCGTGAATCACGCGAATCTTCCACAATCCATGTACATGACCTCGAGGGTTCGAAGTCTCAGAGCCCAAGGGCCACTGCATCAATCACTCTATGTTCCATTTCAGTGGTAAATTAAGTTATGCAACTTGAAAGTATATAGCTTGATTTTTTAAGAAGCTTGGCTTGCAGACAAGAGAAATGACAAAGAAATCCTAAATTCATTTCCTCCATGATGGACATCCATAATCGAGCCCCTCAGAACACCAGAACTTAAAGAACCAGACCACAGTGGTTGAAGGTATTTGTGTTTCTCTTCCTAACACTCTTAGAGCCTTAGAGTAACCAGGTTTCCTCTTGCTCAGTTACTCCTGACTAGAACTAAATTATAATTCTTCAGGAGGATGTTTAAACTCATTCTCCATTTACAACCGAGGGCAGTTTCTCAGCCCTGCGTCTTGTTTCAAAGAAAGCCTAGATTAATATCCTGGGAACGGAGCTTTTGCTCTAATTCCTCAATTTTATCCAATTTTAAGTGGCTTTTCTGAGTATATAGAACCATCTTCTTCAGATAATCTCAGCGATTTTGGTATTTTAGAACAATTACACTTTAAATTCAAAAACCTCCTGCAAGTTGAAAATTTCAAAGTTCTCTGAAAAAAATAATAAATTACAATCAAGGAACAAAGGAATAATAAAAAAAATACAGAGCACATATTCTAAAACCTCATGTTATGAGATGGGTTATGAAAGCAAGTGAGACATTAAAATATATACCCCTGGGAAGAAACAAAAGACATAACACTTAAACATGATCTCTTAATTTAAAAAACAATCGGCTGGTTTTCACCAGGCTTAGTATGCATTTCAGATACAAGTGGGCTTTTGATAGGCACGCGGTGTTCAGGTGACAGGACGGATATCCAAAGGATGAGGCTGTCATGATACGTCACTTCTGTGAGCGGGAAAGGCAAGGGCCTCCTCTGTATACACAAAGAGCCCCTATGACTTTCCTGGGTATGGGCAAGTTTCTTTTGCTACTGACCTATTGACTGACCTAATCCTCTGGCCACGGAAAATGAAACTAATCAAAACCAATCTAAGTGAGGACACAGTTATAAAATAATCTGAAGCTTTCATTCTTCAAAAGCAAATCTTTACTGAGCTTCCACTATATGCAGGGTTTCCCAGGTGGCGCTAGTGGGAAAGAACCCACCCGCCAATGCAGGAGACCTAAGAGTTGTGGGTTGATCCCTGGGCCCGGAAGATCCCCGGAGGAGGGCATGGCAACTCGCTCCAGTATTTTTGCCTGGAGAATCCCATGGACAGAGGAGCCTGGTGGGCTACAGTCCATGGGGTCACAAAGAGGCAGGCACAACTGAGCACACAGCACAGACACCCCTGTCTTGCATCAGGGCCCCCCCACCCCCACCCTCCCGGGGCAGCTCAAGGCTGAGAAAGACAAAAATCATGTGAACACACAGCCATTCTGGGCTCGCCAGCACCCTTGTGCTGTTCTGAATGTCTCGGTCTGTGCTACTTTGCTCTGATAATTTTGCTGGGTTCCTATTTGTAACAAAATCTAAATATATTCACTCATAATAGGAATGGTTTATATGGAGTTATTTTATTTTCATCTCTGCAGTGACCTTTCAGATTCTTCTGCCACTGTTTTATGTGCCATATTTTAGTTTAATTGAGTATGTGTAGAAGAAAGGTGAAGCTTGAAACACTGGATGTCAGAAAGACTGGGAGAATTATTGTGACCTGTCTAAACTGCATTTGCTCTGTTCCCTTTGTAAATGCCCTCGTAAATACTGAAGACAATCTCGGGCTCAGTGCTGTGTAAAAACAAAATGTCACAGAAATTATTTCTGTGAAATGAGAAGAAGTGGAAGGAGTCATCCAGAGGAATTAAATGTATGCAGCAGACGCCATGTGGTGGCTCTGGAGCCCTGTCTCAAGGTCAGCCATTCTAGCAGAAGGTGTGAGGCCTAATCTAGGGGTTAATGAGACAGTACTTTACATGTGATACTTGAGTAAAATGGCATACCATTGTATTTCGGCACCTGGTTGTAAATAAAAGCACAATTTGGTGTGTTCGGATTAAAATAAAAGTCTCTCACCCAGCAAACTCCTCCCCCGCGAGCCCCTCCCTCACCACCTGTTCATCTCTATTGCTGCCATGCTTTATTAGAATACACGCAACTGGTTCTGCATGAGCATACACATGTGTTATCTGCCGGATAAAAATACAATCATGCTTTCATTTGCTTCTCCCATGCTTACATATGCATCCTTTCTTACAATAAACTCTTTTCTCCAAGGCAGAATATATATATCCTAATTTATAAAAACTCTGCACAGCCTACCACTATCAGTAGTAACTGATAAACACTTATACACTTTACAAATCTTTGCTATTTCAATAAAACCTGTGTTATGATTTCCACAGGATAGTTGGCTAGAAGTAGAGTTGTGAAAATCACTCAGTCGTGTCCAACTCTGGAATTCTCCAGGCCAAAATACTGGAGTGGGTAGCCTTTCCCTTCTCCAGGGGATCTTCCCAACCCAGGGATCAAACCCAGGTTTCCAGTATTGCAGGCGGATTCTTTACCAGCTTAGCCTCAGGGGAAGCCCAAGAATACTGGAGTGGGTAGCCTATCCCTTCTCCAGGGGATCTTCCCAACCCAGGGATCAAACCCAGGTTTCCAGTATTGCAGGCGGATTCTTTACCAGCTGAGCCTCAGGGGAAGCCCAAGAATACTGGCGTGGATAGCCTAGCCCTTCTCCAGGGGATCAGCCCAAACCAGGAATTGAACAGGGGTCTCCTGCATTTCAGGCAGATTCTTCACCAACTGAGATATCAGGGAAGCCCAGAAGTAGACTTCGGGGTGGAGCAAAAGGCACACTTAAGGTGAAATTGCTAAATTATCTTTTAAATTATGTTTCCTGCTTGCTTTCTCATTAAGAGTGTTTGTTTCTAGGGATCTCATAAAAATAAGAGGTCATATTTCATTGTGATTTTCATTATTTTATTGTTAACAGAATCAATCACCTCTTTGCTTTTTTTGATTATTTGTGCTTCTTCTCTGAGTTACTTCTCATTATTGGGTTGTCTGTCTTTTTCTTATTGCTATTTAAGAGCTTTTTGTGTGTCCAGGGCATTAGTTAGTTCAGTCGCTCAGTCATGTCTGACTCTTTGCAACCCCATGGATTGCAGCAGGCCAGACTTCCCTGTCCATCACCAAATCCTGGAGCCCGCTCAAACTCCTGTTCATTGAGTCAGTGATGCCATCCAACCATCTCATCTTCTGTTGTCCCATTCTCCTCCTGCCTTCAATCTTTCCCAGCATCAGGGTCTTTTCCAATGAGTCAGTTCTTCACATCAGGTGGCCAAAGTATTGGAGCTTCAGTTTTAGCATCAGTCCTTCCAATGAATATTCAGGACTGATTTCCTTTAGGATGGACTGGTTGGATCTCCTTGTAGTCCAAGGGCTATCAAGAGTCTTCTCCAACACCACAGTTCAAAAGCATCAGTTCTTCAGCACTCAGCTTTCTTTAGAGTCCAACTCTCACATCCACACATGACTATTGGAAAAACCATAGATTTGACTAGATGGACCTTTGTTGGCAAAGTAATGTCTCTGCTTTTTAATATGCTGTCTAGGTTGGTCATAATATTTCTTCCAAGGAGCAAGCATCTTTTAACTTTTTTTCATGGCTGCAGCACCCTCTGCAGTGATTTTGGAGCCCCCAAAAATAAAGTCTCTCACTGTTTCCATTGTTTCCCCATCTATCTGCCATGAAGAGATAGGACCAGATGCCATGATCTTCGTTTTCTGAATGTTGAGCTTTAAGCCAACTTTTCCACTCTCCACTTTCACTTTCATCAAGAGGCTCTTTAGTTCTTCCCTTTCTGCCATAAAATTGGTGTCACCTGTGTATCTGAGGTTATTGACATTTCTCCCAGCAACCTTGATTCCAGCTTGTGCTTCATCCAGCCTGGCATTTCTCATGATGTACTCTGCACATAAGTTAAATAAGCAGGGTGACAATATACAGCCTTGACGTACTTCTTTCCCAATTTGGAACCAGTCTGTTGTTCCATGTTTGGTTCTAACTGTTGCTTCCTGACCTGCATACAGATTTCTCAGGAGGCAGGTCAGGTGGTCTGGTATTCCCATCTCTTTTAAGAATTTCCCACAGTTTATTTTGATCCACATAGTCAAAGGCTTTGGCATAGTCAATAAAGCAGAAATAGATGTTTTTCTGGAATTCTCTTGCTTTTTCCATGATCCAGCAGATGTTGGTGATTTGATCTCTGGTTCCTCTGCCTTTTCTAAATCCAGTTTGAACATCTGTAAATTCACGGTTGACATACTGTTGAAGTCTCACTTGGAGAATTTTGAGCATTACTTTGCTAGCATGTGAGATGAGTGCAATTGTGCGGTAGTTTGAGCATTCTTTGGCATGGCCTTTCTTTGGGATTGGATTGAAAACTGATCTTTTCCAGTCCTGTGGCCACTGCTGAGTGTTCCAAATTTGCTGGCATATTGAGTGCAGCACTTTCACAGCCTCATCTTTTAGGATTTGAAACAGCTCAACTGGAATTGCATCACCTCCACTAGCTTTGTTTCCTAAGGCCCACTTGACTTCACATTCTAGGATGTCTCGCTCTAGATGAGTGATCACACCATTGTTATTATCTGGGTCATGAAAATCTTTTTTTGTACAGTTCTTCTGTCCTGGGCACTAAATGTTTACTATTTTATGTACTGAAATTATTTTGTCCCAGTTTGTCATTTGCCAAGTAACTCTATGTTGGGTTGTTTCTGCTTGCACATGAGTTTTTAGCTTTTTTTATAGTCAGATCCATCGATCTTTCCCTCAATACCTCTTAGCTTTTGGGTTTAGGTTAGAAGAATCTTCTCTACTCTGACATTAGTTTTAATAAATTATCGTATATTTTCTTCTAGTACTTTTATAGCTTTAGTATTTTACACATAAATCTTTGCACTTTTTCAAAACTATTTGTGGAGTACTGGGAGGTACACATTCTGATTTTATTTTCCTCCAAACAGAACAATGAACTCAGTTCCATTTGTTGAATAATTCAGCTTTCCCCTACTGATTTAAAATGTTGTCTTTACTGAATTTCAGATTTTGATATACTTGGAGCTTTGCTTCTGGCCTCTTTACTGTTTTCTACTGATTGTCTCTCAAAGTCCACACTATTTTATTTAGAGTAGGGCAAACAATTTCTTCTCCTTTATCTCTACCACCTTTACATTTTCTAATTATATTTTAAAATTATTTTTCATAAGAATATAATTCATGGAAACACACATTTTGAAGTATGTAAAAGAAGTTTTAAGTGTACAAGATACCTATAGGGAGTATTATTATGGGGTATCAGAATATAGGTTGTTCAACAGTTACCATCTTATTATTGACTGTAGAGCTTACATTAGACAATGCAAAGGGCATCCTATAAAATCACCCTGCTCTTGGAGACTCTGGTGTTTAAGAAGCACTTGTCTTCTCCACTAGCTCTGAGCCCCAGCTTCCTTTCTGCACTCTTCTCTGCCGTGCCCCAACCTCTGTTCTTGTGCAGGATCCTAATCCTGTGGAAACTCTGGATATTTTTTTGTTGGGTCTGGGCCCCCTTCCTAAGTTTCTCTGCCTCTTGTCCAATGAGTTCTTAAGAAAAATAAAGTCAAATGATTTTATATTTGGTTACCTTATGATATTTTAAATTAAGGTTTAAATAAAAAATCAATTCAAATATTTAAGATGATAGGATATATGGCCAATGAAAATCAATTCAAATATTTAAGATAGCATATGTGGCCATTTCCATCAAAAAACTGAACATCAGTTTCTATAATTAGAAAGCTTTGCTCAATTTTAACATCATCTCCTTGAGAAAAATCAAATTCTGTATATACATACATATATATATATATATATATATATTTCTCAGAGAAGGCAATGGCACCCCACTCCAGTACTCTTGCCTGGAAAATCCCATGGACAGAGGAGCCTGGTAGGCTGCAGTCCATGCTAAGGGTCGGACACGACTGAGCGACTTCACTTTCCCTTTTCACTTTCATGCATTGGAGAAGGAAATGGCAACCCACTCCAGTGTTCTTGGCTGGAGAATCCCAGGGACAGGGGAGCCTGGTGGGCTGCCGTCTATGGGGTCGCACAGAATCGGACACGACTGAAGTGACTTAGCAGCAGCATATATATTTCTAATTTGGGTATCTATTCTAGAAAGCAAGGTTTTTCCTGCATTGTGTTGAAAAATGCAGAGGATTGATTTATGTTCTTATGCCCAAGGTTGCACAGTTGGTTCTAGAATATATGACTTTCAACTGAAGACCCACTAGATGAGATCTTAGATAATCGAGTATGTTTTCTAAAGTCATATTTTATTGTAAACATTTTTTTTTCCAATTAAAAAGACCAAAATTTAATGAAATTGCTTTAGAGTTGGCCTTTCTCCCTTTTTTCACTTAATGTGTTTCCAAAGTTTTTTTCCCTTTCTTTTAAAAAACATAACAACTCAAGTGGGATGAAGACGGGAAAAGAAGAACAAGTCAGAGTCAGAAACACATTACTGTATCAAACAAAAACACACAACTTTGTCTACTGTTTTCCTTCAGGATACTGTCTCAATGTTCTGAATGCTTTATGTTGGAGACTTTTAATTCTTCCCAAAGCACTTCCCAAAGCCAATACAGATGCTTAGAGTAGGTATCCAAAAGAATGAGAAGCAGCATCAGCAGAAATGACCCTTATACAGCACCTTCTTTCCCCAAACGACCTTTTGCTTTTGTCAATGAACAGTATAAAGGATTACCAAGGAGAATGAAATGGATGTTCTGTAAAGTTCAACTGAGGAGAATGAGCTCCTCTTAGTGAGAAGTGAGGTGAAATTCACACAGTAGGTGCAGTGAAGCAGACATAGAAATGCCACCTCGGTGCTAGGTCAGCTGGAAGTGAGAATTATAAGAGAGATCACCAAACCCGTGAGAGGACACCAAGCAAAGTGAGGCCCATCAACCCGCGTCCCGGAAGCCCTGTCTCAGCAGGCAGACACGTCTAATTTGTAGACAAAAGGATGAAAAGTATTTAGCAAAGATATGAGTACTCCCTGATGCTAAAATATAAAAGTGTAGCCAAAGAAGAGACTCTTGCCCAAGGAATTGGAGAGGAAGAAAAAAATGATACGTGAATAGTGACTTACAGCTTACAGAGCGCTTTATCATATGTGAGCTTCACAACAACATAATTGTTTCGATTTTATTAACAAACTGAGTCTTGACGGGGTTAGATGAGAGGTCAACAAACCACATTTCAGGCATTCAGGTATCCCTGAAAACATCTACTGAGCCAGGTGTGGGTAAGTGCAGCCATTGTGAAGTTGGTAGTGACGGTGCTTTCATATTATGACTCTGGAAAGGAGAAGAATGTACCTCATAGTCCTTGGATTTAGAACAGCTTTTATTTTACTCATGGAGTCACACTTTGGCCTCAAGGACTACTGATCAAACACCTCCTGGCACTTGGCAGAGGAAGCGCATGGCCGGGGTCTGATGAAGCATCTTGCGGCTCCCACAACAAAGGAAGGAGCCCAGGCCTGAGAAGGTCGGGGTCTGGCTCACTTCCCCACATGATGGGGATTCTCTGAGCGCCTCCATCACCAGATCTCATACGGGATGCCACCAAGATCAGCAACTTCATGCTCTTAAGTGACAAAATTTCAACTAAAATCAATGTTATTCAGCAGTCTCCATGGGTAAAAACTCATACAAGTAAACTAGTTGGGTTGTGGAAGAAAAGAAAACAGAGTCAATGCTCTGCAGTGCACACAGTGAGAGCTTAAACGTTGAATCAGGGAACGTCTACAGCTCGGCTCGCCTTCTTGTCCAGTTTCATCACCTGGTCACATGCCCCGTTAGCCCGGGGCACCCCTCTCTGAGATGTAAGGGCTCGATACACTAACGGAGTCTTCAGGAGCTACAATGCCACGCCCTGACAGGGCCACCAAAAGTGGACTTTTCACATTGAAGGTGAAGTGGCTGAGAACAGGTGAAATGACCACGTCACATGTGCCTGGCTTATTCACAGAGGCAGGCACACAGTTGAACCAAGGGAAGTTCGCTAAGACATGGGATGATTCAGCTGGTGCTATGGGAAGGCCAGTGGGAGGTACAAGAGAGCAGAGTTCTTTCCACACATGGCTGAGGACTAGGTCAGTCCCCACTAAAGCTTTTCCTCTCGTGTGTTTCTCCTGTTATTCCCTCTGGAGCCATGCAAAACACAACCTTCCCCCCACCCGCCTAAAACTCTACCTTTCCTGGAAGCAACTTCAGATCACTCCTTTACTATTAGGGCGTCCCGGTGGTTCGCACAGTAAAGACTCTACCTGCAATGCAAGACACCCAGGTTCAATCCCTGGGTCAGGAAGACCCCCTTGAGAAGGAAATGGCAACCCACTCCAGGACTCTTGCCTGAAGAATCTCATGGACGGAGGAGCCTGGTGGGCTGCAGTCCATTGGGTCACAAAGAGTCAGACATGACTGAGTGGCCAAGCACACACTTTATTATTTAAAAAAGGAGTATATTATTTTTCTTATGCCACGAATGGGAAACCTAAGTTTCTTCAAAATGTGTCTCAGAAAGGAAGCCAGAGGCTGAACTGATGTCAGAAATGGTGGACTTGTGACTTTTCAAATAGGGAGATATAAAATGAATAGTTTAGACTGTGAGTCCCTCCCAAATAACTCTAGTATTTAAAGGTGTAAAAGGAACAAACAAATACATAAAAGGGTGTTGACATTACAATTAAAATAGAAACCTCTTTGTGTGGGGGGGAGTCATTTCCTCAGCAATTTTCCTGCTTTTCATTACCTGCTGCCACTATATATTAAGATATTATTGCAGTGCCTTTTAGGCATTTTTGAGTTTCCTAAGTATTTTCAGCACTTTGTCTCCATACAAGATTCATAAATGAAAAGCATGGGTTACAGTCACCTTCCTGTACCTGTTGATATTTGTATGGTTTACAAGATATATTAATACTAGGCCTTTATTAGGGCTTCCCTGGCACCTCAGTTGATAAAGAATCTGCCTGCAGTTCAGGAGACTCTGGTTCAATTCCTGGGTCAGGAAGATCCGCTGGTGAAGGGCTAGGCTACCGACTCCAGTATTCTTGGGCTTCCCTGGTGGCTCAGCTGCTAAAGAATCTCCCTGCAATGAGGGAGACCTGGGTTCAATCCCTGGGTTGGGAAGATTCCCCTGGAGAAGGCAAAGGCTACCCACTCCAGTACTCTGGCCTGGAGAATTCCATGGACTGTAGAGTCCATGGGGTCGCAAAGAGTTGGACATAACTGAGTGACTTGCACTTTCATTATCCAAAATAGGTGTGGGCCTGTAGACGGTGCTGAGTTGCCCCCAACAATCTCCCTGGAGTTTCTTCTCAATTCCAACATGCACAGTGGCAGGAAGAGCCCATTAGTTACCATTTGCAAAGTGCTCCCAGGCACCAGGCAATGTTCTGATTGTTTCACCAATGTGATCTCAAAATCCTTAAAGCCGACTGTGAGGTAACAGTATTAACATCCTACTTGGACAGGCAAGAACACAGAGGCTCAGGTAAATGAATCAACTTGCCCGCATGCCTCACCCGTGTGGGGCTTCCCTGGTGGCTCAGTGGGTAAAGAATCCATCTGCAGTGCAAGAGACACAGGAGATAACAGGTTCGATCCCTGGGTCGAGAAGATCTGCTGAAGGAGGAAATGGCAACCCACTACAATATTTCCACCTGGAGAATCCCCCAGACAGAGGAGTCCATGGGGTTGCAAAAGAGTTGGCCACAACTTAGCGACTAAACAACTAACACAGCTCCTGTGACCCACAAAGCCCAGCCGCCTCAGGGCTGCTGAGAGGTGCTGTTGGTGCTGGAGCCCAGGCGTCGGGCTGCAGGGCCGGGTCCACGGCTGGTCCCACTGTGGCCTCTCGCCCTCCCGGCTACCCGACCAGAGTGAGCCTTGCCCCAGACAGCCTCCCACAGGGACCCAGGGCAGCCTTGCCTTGAGGAGGGGACTTCCTGCCTCCAGAAGAGCCTCGGGCAGGCTCTGCATGGACGGGACCCACAGGGACATGGGAAGAGACCCCCTCCTGCCATGGTCCCTTGCTGGCTCCACTCTGGTAACTCAGGTTGTGGGCGTCCGATAGAAGAAATTGGACTTTCTGAACTTTCCCAAGGAAAGGAAAGGAAGTAAGAGTGGGTCGTTGAAAATACTGTTGTTAAGTCTCTCAGTCGTGTCCAAGTCTTTGTGACCCCACAGGCTGCAGCACGCCAGGCTTCCCTGCCCTTCACCATCTCCCGGAGCTTGCTCAAACTCATGTCCATTGAGTCGGTGATGCCATCCAACCATCTCATCCTCTGTTGTCCCCTTCTCCTCCTGCCTTCAGTCTCTCCCAGCATTAGGGTCTTTTCCAATAAGTCGGCTCCTGGCATCCTCAAAGTTGAAATTATCCACTGAAAACATCCTAAGGCTTCATCTGTTCTGTTTTTAGAGTTTTTCTGAGTCTCTTTGCAAGGGTGGCTCTCTCACATGTTTGAGAAAGAAGGGGAAGGTGGAGAGGAGAGGCGACTCCTGAATGAAACCCTCGTTGGAGCATCAAATCCCCGAGAGAACGCAACCCTTAGAGGCCGATCGTGCACAGAAGTTCTGTTACCTTATTAAGTCAAACAAGTTAGAAGCCATATGTCTCCTCAAAAATTGGAACATATTTGTTTACAAACGTATCCAGTAAGCGACAAGACGTATAGCAAATAAATACGACACCCTCTGAATTTCAAAACTAGTTCTTCTTAAGTTAGCCAGTGAATTAGGTTAAGGTAAAAATAGCCTAAACTGAAAAAATATCAAGTAGCCATTTCCCTTTAAAGGACTCAGAAAGGAGGCGCTATAAGTGACATACAGCTGCCACTGCAGTAGCCTCGTTTGTTTAAATTTTGGTCTTCAAATAGTTGCCATTAACCAAAATTAGCCATGTTCTCTTGACCCATGAAGAATGGATTCTCACTTCTCTGGTGCTCTGCATGCACTCAGATGAGGAAACTTGAAGTCAACAACTCAAAGGACAGACTGTACCGTTAGCACCGCCGCCCGGGAAGTGGGTGATATGCGGCTATTCGTCCACCCTCTCATCCGAGAATCCAAACCATCCTCCACGCGTCACCTCGAATGCGTAGGTAGGTGGCAAGTATTGTTTTCCTCTTCATTGCGCAGTGTAAAAATACCTCGGGAGGCAGCGCACTCCCGGGAAATAATTACTGTTCTCACTGCTGTTTCCAGGAACACACACAGAGGCGCCCTTTCATGCCACATAATGAGTTGCTGACGGAGTCAATAGCAGACCCCAGGTTTTCTGTGTCCAACTGAAACATGATGTGTATCTTAGCCTTCATCACTGATACGGGCTGAGTTCCCTTCCCACCCACTCTTAATTTTAAGCCCATAAAGGCCAGCGATTCCACACCTGTAGATTAGCACAATTAAACATCAATGCATTGTCCTGTCTGCAGTCTGGTCTCCCTGTGCCAAGCTGAGCAGTTTGAATGTCTTATGATCTAATTACGGCTCCAGGTAAACACCTTGACTCCCTTTTCACTAGATGCTTTCTCTTGAAACCTCAGAAGCTCCACTCCTTTCAGTTCAGTTCAGTTCAGCCACTCATTCGTGTCCGATTCTTTGCAACCCCATGGACTGCCGCAGGCCAGGCCTCCCTGTCCATCATCAACTCCCAGAGTTTACTCAAACTCATGTCCATCGAGTCGGTGATGCCATCCAACCATCTCATCCTCTGTCATTCCCTTCTCCTCCCGCCTTCAATCTTTCCCAGCATCAGGGCCTTTTCCAAGGAGTCAGGTCTTCCCATCAGGTGGCCAAAGGATTAGAGCTTCAGCATCAGTCCTCTACCTTTCTATTTCCTGGAGACCCTCAGCCTAGCCACACTGTGCCCAGTAGAAAACCTCCTCTCTGGGGTCTTCTCCAGGCTGGAGCAGGGAACTCCGTTACTGTCCCTGGTGGGAAAAGACCACGTCCACAGTGGGAGCTGGGGTTAGACTGTGATGCTGGCTCAGCAGAGGATTTGGAGGGATCCCAGAAGGATGATTCTAGAAAGTGCTGGGTGAGTGTGCCCTGGATTCTTTCTTTTACCCACGTTCTGATTTCCCCTCTTGTTCACATGATGCTCTCTGCCTCGGCATTCTCATTCATGTCCCAGATTACACACGTCCTTCCGTGGGTGACCGGATCAAAGCCGGCAGGGTGCCCGGCACGTGCCACCTGCCCTCCCAACTCCTTCACGGACTTGTTCTCCTGGAGGTCCCACAGCACCTCGGGCTCCTCCAGCATGTACAGACTGAGCTCGGCAACCACGCCACCACCCCTTTCCTCCTCTGTTTGGAGGTGGCATCACCACCCTCCTGCCCAAGCCTTTCACAGCCATTCCTGAGCTGTCTTTGTCTCTGTGCCCCTGGACTAGATGGACGGTGAGCTGGGCTGGCTGGTCCAGCGCCACCTCTCTGCCCTTTTCCTCCTCTCCTCTCTCTTGATGCAAACTGGAGTTCCGGCCCTGAGCCTCTGACCTAAATCACAGAAACCACAACAGAAGCGAAAGCCCTACTCTCGCTTGCTGCTTTCACAAATGTTTGCGAAGCCGCAGCTGACGTCCGTTTCCCGTTATCCGTGGGCTGCAGTTCCTGCTCTCTGCTTTACGACATCCCAGAGATTGTAACCAAAAGTGCCCTGCTCACACCGACGGCTCAGGTGCCAAATTTAGAAAAGATAAACTTGCACCCCAAAGCCTCCCCCATCCCTGCAGGAAGTTTCCCCTTAGTGACCTATAGAAGTGTGCCTGTGTCTCAGGATGGGAGGGGGCCTTGAGGAAGACCCCAGACATCCAGGGCACATGTCTTTCTGACACTACAACAGGCTGCTGTGTCTCGGGGTGTGTAGCCGCTGAAGTAGCAGCTTGCTTGTAGGGTGTGGATACACCTGGTCACGTGGGCCTCCCTGGTGGCTCAGAAGGTAAAGACTGCCTGTGATGCAGGAGACCCGGGTTTGATCTCTGGGTTGGGAAGATCCCCTGGAGAAGGGAATGGCAACCCATACCAGTATTCTTTCCTGGAGACTCCCAGGGACAGAGGAGCCTGGTGGGCTACAGACTCTGGTTTTGCAAAGTGTCAGACACGACTGAAGTGACTAAACACTTCCACTTTCACACCTGGCCGACTATAAGTATTAAACACCAGGGGCAGACAAGGAGCTGAAACTGAGTGGGAGACACCGGTTTTGTTTCAATCCCACAGTCTCTCCTGGCTGTGGATTTAGGAGTCCAGTGGATGGAAGGGTTCCTGGCCTGCTCTTTGGACCTGATTGGATCTGAGGGTTACATGTACACATGATGATTTTGCTATAAAACTGTACCCTCACTCTGCTTATGTTTATTTTCAACTCAAGTCAGTCAAATCAATTGGCTTCCTTCAGTCGTACCCAGGTGGCTTCCTCCCCCACCTATAATCTTTCAAACGATCCCTTGGGTTAGGGAAATTATGGACTAATGTAGACTTATGTCTTCAGCACAGTGAAAATCAGTCTCAGAATTTGTCACTCTCAGGATGCTTTTCTAATTAAAAAAAAAAAAAAACAAAAAACTGCTATCTACAATAGCATATAAACCTTTACCTCTGGGCAATTTTAATATCAATGAGAGTATAAGATAGCTCCCTGTTTTTTCCTGAGGACTAGGCTGGTTCCCTGGAAGATAAAGTGGACCATCCCCTCCACCACAGCCGGGGGCTGTCATCACAGAAGCCCCCCAGCCCCTGGCACTCTGAGGCCGTATCTTCTTTTCCCACGAAGCTCTGAATCCTGCACATGGTGGGCATTCATCAAACATTGATTTTATGAGATCCAAGGTTTCTATTCATATGTAGGAGATTTGGTTGATTTACTGCTTATTATATCCCCTGGAGAAGGAAATGGCAACTCACTCCAGTATTCTTGCCTGGAGAATTCCATGGACAGAGGAGTCTAGTGGGCTGCAGTCCATGGGGTTGCAAAGAGTTGTACACGACTGAACAACTAACCCACTGCTTATTTTAATGGTTGATTAAATTCCTAAAATGTCCAAGTCACTGGGATGTTACCAACTATTAATTAAGGAAATTTTTTAATAGGTCTATGATTAATTCCCTTGAAGACCTTGGCTAGCCTAGCATCATTGTCCAAGAGAAATCCTTACCTGACTTTAAAATCTAACAAGCCCCTTCCCTTCCCCTTCCCATTAACTCTCTTATCCATACAACCAAACAACTGGCTTACGTTTTAACTATCTGTGTTCAGTTGTAGTTAATTAGCTATGTCAGTAATGATGCAAACATGAGGGTCATTAAGAAGTAGCTTTCAACTGCTTGCTTTTTAAAATTCCTCAATGACTTTGATAATTTGATACTGCTGCTGCTGCTGCTAAGTTGCCTCAGTCGTGTCCGACTCTGTGCGACCCCATAGACGGCAGCCCACCAGGCTCCCCGGTCCCTGGGATTCTCCAGGCAAGAACACTGGAGTGGGTTGCCATTTCCTTCTCCAATGCATGAAAGTGAAAAGTGAAAGTGAAGTCGCTCAGTCGTGTCCGACTCCTATCGACCCCATGGACTGTAGCCCACCAGGCTCCCCCGTCCATGGGATTTTCCAGGCAAGAGTGCTGGAGTGGGGTGCCATTGTCTTCTCCGAATGAATCCAGGTTTTCCACTTGGGTAAGCAAACCCAAGTGGAAAACCTGGATTCTCAGAAAAGAAAAATTAGGGTGTTAAAAATTCACTTAAAATTCAGAATATGATTCATTTCTGAAAATGAGTGCCCTTCAGGCATTTAAATATATGATTCAATTTGTTAAAATTTGATTTACATACTGTGTGCCAGGAACACGTTTATTAGATAAAGTGAGGTATACCTAAGCTGCAAGCACATTCTCCAAAGAGAACTGGTTAATACAGTTAGAATAAAAACAGGAAGCAAGGCTTAGCATGAAATCTCACAGATCATTTCAAAAGAGCACAGGTCCTGCATTAAAGAGTACAGAAATCACAGGAATGTTCTATAACAATGAAACATTAAGACAACCATCAATGCCCTGACACCAAACATAAATGTGCTTCAAAGAGGGGGTGTTGGGAAAAAAAGCTCCTGAATGCACTTAATTGGGCACTTCAAACCACAGCAGAATGCTTCCTGTTGGTTCTAAGCTTCACAGGTACCAGGCTTGGAGGGGATATTATTTTGCCCCAGGCGTACAACACCCTGTGTGCATGCTGTGTGCATAAACACCTCATGCACAAACGCAGCGGGGGCACCCCATATTTACTTCCTACTTATCAATAGCATCGACATCGTGTTCCTCACCCCGCAGTATGGAAATCTCATTGATTTTGCCAGTGTTTACAAGAGGATCATAAACTCCAGAGTGAGGTCCAGCTGGGTCGCTGGGATGCGTTTCGGTGGAAGAGGGAGGGGAAGTCAGGGGTGCCCTGCAGGGGAACTGGGCCTCTCCATTCTCAGGTACTGGAGTAAAAGGCTCTGGGCAAAGTGGGTGGCAAGAAGGGATGGGCACAGATTACTTGATGAAAAATGACAGCCACCTCTGAGGATGGAGAGAAGGGAAACGGACAAAAGATGCACAAAGAAATTCTGAGTCAGTCACAGAACTGGTCCACCAAGAGTCAGGAAGCGCTCTAGTTGGACACCCTGGAGGACATGGGAGTATTTATTCTTCCCACTTTCTCGCTGAAGGAACGCATAAAGAGAGGCGCTCGGTGGCTCACGTAGCGTCATACAACCGCCCAGAAGGAGCAGTAAAGGAACCCAGTTCTCATGATCAGCTACACAATGGTCCTCTCAAGAGGGTGCTTCTGTCATCTTCTTGACCTTAGTTAGCTGGTCTGCGCCAGCAAGACACGTCTGCAGGATTGAGCAGCAAAGTGTTGGCTCAGAGCCAATCCAGTGCCTGCTCCAGGATTGCTAGAGGCATGTGAACCTGACCCTGATGTTCTGTAGTCCGTCTCACCCTTAGCACATAACCCGTGTCTCTTCAGGAGCAGCTTGCATAGAACCACAGATAAAGTCGCTATGCAAAGCAAACTTGTTTTATTTATTTATTTTTTAATTAGAAATCCCTTCTTGTTTATCTCTCAACATTTGGTGAGTTGACATATTTCTTCTTTTTACAAAAAGTGTCCTTTGTTCCAAGAGCATATATGCTGAAGCATCAGAGTATTGGGAAAGGGCTTGTCTAAGGAGTTGAATTGTCTCTTTTCTATGACAGCTAGTACTAAGATAATCTCATAAGACTATAAACGTAGAAATATTAAGAAAAGAAAACGACCCACTAGCACATTTGCATCCAGCATTTTTAGACTGGTGACTATGTGTTTCTAGAATTGCAGGGAGGTTTTCCAATTTGACACAGAACAAGAAATGTGATTTTTGCTTCCAGGAGAACAAGAAAGAACTCATTATAATAGACAAGGTAAGATCCTAACGCCCTAAACTAGAGCAATGGCAGGAGGGGTGGCTGGTAATAGTGCAGAAATGAAGCTGCAAATGAGAGAGTAACAGAATTGGTAAGTGATTGCAACTTGGAGTGCAAAGGAAGTAAACGATTGAAAGATTACTCCATTTGGTTTTTTAAAGAAGTTGTCTGGTAGAGAAATCCTACATGCAATCACAGATTTTCTTCGGCAATACGAAACATGTCATGAATCCGGTTTGTTGGGCTGTCCAATAAAATGTTATCAACCAAAACCAATCAAAACATCAGCATGTTTGGAACTCTGCTCAGTGTGATGTGACAGCCTGCAGGGGAGAGGTGTTTAGGGGAGAAAGGATTCATGTGTATGTATGGCTGAGTCCCTTCACTGTTCACCTGAGATGATCACAACATTGTTAAACGGCTACACCCCAAATAGAAATGCATTTGGCTATACCCCAAACAAAATGAAAAGTTAAAAACAAACAAAAAAAGATGTTAGCATGTTTTTTTAAGTGTTGACACAGTGTTCTGTGATGGCGATACTTTGCTTTAAGGCTGAAACAGCTATCTAAGCCTCATCCTGAGGAGACAAGAAGCCTACATTTACTGAATTTGTGTGGACAACCTTGACCTCAAACAATATCACTTATGCCAATGCTAAAACTCAAGTAGAAGACTATCAACAATGATAGAATTTTTCACATTTTGAGGAAGGAACACACAAGATTTTGATACATCTACGATACAGTATAATTTGAAATGCCAACTTGTCTGAGAAGAAAGAACCAAATTTCAACCAATGTGTTAGAATTTTGGAGAAACTGAACAGAAATTGAGCTGTTCTTCTGAGAAGAGAAGAAACCGATAAAGCACAGCCAATGAATGTTGAATTGGAATGTCAGTAAGAGAAAGTAAGGCCATCTCTTACTATATTTTGGAATATGACAAAGTAAAAGTATACCTTGCCCAAAATCAGTCAATAGGAAAAGAGTACCCAGGAAGGATATGCACCAACAACTCCGAGAAAAGCCAGGAAGTAAGAGGGCCCTGGATACAAGGAGAGCGTCTGAGTGAGAACCACAGAGCCGAGTGAAGACCAAAGTGGGAGAAGTTATAGAAAGCAAGGTTTTGCTTAAATATAAGGGAACAAATTTTCAGTTAAGTTCTTCAAAAAGGGTGCTAGTTGCACTCTGGTGCTGGGAGGATCACATGGCTCAGGGCTCTAAGCAGAGGTCAGGGGGCTGCTGTCGAGGGGCGCACTCTTGGGAGGCCCGCCACAGGCGACCCAGGGCCTTCCTGCACAGTCCAGGAGCCTAGAGTTTGTCTCCTCATCACATTCTGCGGCCTTCATTTTCAGCGCATCCCTGCCTGACAACTCCAGTTAAAACCGACGGTTCTACTGATACTCCTTCTGTACCTTTTCAGCGTTTCTCCATTTCTCATCATATTTTTCTTTGATTTCCAAAAAAAATTATATGAAATACGTCCTTCCGGTTTTAGATTTTAATCTCCCCACCTACTAAAATTTTTTCTGCGCTTCTCATGCTATTCACTGTTCTCTTTCCTTTCTCTCTCTCTTCCTCTCAAACTAACTGCATGTTCAAGCTGACGATCTAGCAAGCCATCCTTTAGAAGGAATGACTTTCTCCTTGATCATTATTAACGACTCGTCTTCCCCAAACTTATAAACATGAAACCAGGTTGTTGTTGTTTTTTTTTCCTCAGTCCAAGTTACAATTAATTCACATCTTTCAGTGGACAAATCTTACAAACTCTTCTTTGCAATTGTTTTGAATCATCTCAAGTTAAGTCTTGCTGACGGGGAGGACTTCTGTGCAGAAACTAACACTGTCAGCAAAAGTGTCTTTCGACACAAAGAACAGATGACTGCACGGGAGGAACTGTACGCTTCAGAACAAAATGTCTCACTTTTCAAGGCTATCCATATTATCACATCCAAGCGGTACTTCAGGTTGCATTTATAAATTCAGCAAACGTGTATACATGCTGTATTGACTACTTTAGAAGAATTTTAATATTTAATATGTGCTGTAAAATTTTGATTATTATACATGTTATACATCTAGTAAAACACTTTCACAAACTATATCTATGTAAAAAATTCCATCCTATTGCAAAAATAATTTTACTCTAGTTTTCATCCAAGATCAATGCCACTTACTATTAAAAAGAAATAAATCACAAGAAATAACTAATACTGACCACTCCTTTTTTAAAAATTGGTAGCGAGAATGAAAATAAAAAGTTTGGAACAAGCTGCAAATTTAAGAGTGTTTTTAGTTGAACGTGGCTGGCTTGAGCGCTGGAAGATGAAATCGACACATTGGAAATGACTTGTCTAACAAGCCATAATGAGATACCTAAGTGGGTGCAGTTGAAACACAATATTCGTGAAACAGGGACAACTATAGAATTGACCACTTTTGGTTCCTCTTTCCATTTGAACAGTGCCCTCACGGCCCTTTTGCTAACTGACCAACAGCATGCAAATGACTTAATCCTTCTGCCTCCATTTCCTTATTACTTAAATTAGACTAAGGGTACTTTCTTCCTCCTAGCTTTGTGTAGATTAAATGAGATGATTCAAGGAAAGTGTTTAATCTAGCATTTGGCATGTGCCATAGAAACCATAGATAACTATTAGCTCTTGCTAAAAATTAAATAATACAAAAAACTTGGGGGCAAATTAAATAATCTCACTAAAAAAATTATTTTAAATAGGAATATGTACTCTAGAAATACAATTGGCAGAACAATTTCCCTGAAATTTATATTAATGAAAGACACAGTTTAGATAAGCAATCAATTCTAAGAATGCATCAGTTTTTAAGAGAAGAGATTTCTAACCTTCCATAATTAATTTCACAAAGATCACAGGATCATGTCACAACATTGCATATTAATTCATGGCCTTGATTACAGACTTCCCTGGTGGCTCAGACGGTAAAGAATCTGCCTGCAATGCAACAGACCTGGATTCGATCCCTGGGTCAGGATGACCCCTTGGGGAAACAAATGGCAACCCACACCTGTATTCTTTCCTGGAGAATCCTATGGACAGAGGAGCCTGGCAGGCTACAGCCATGAGGTCACAAAGAGTCAGATATGACTAAGTGACTAACACTTGATAATAGAATTCTAAAAAAGCTTGTCTTCCTGGTGTAAAACACTTCGGTATACCTTTTATAGAACATATCATTTTTTCAGTAACCCAATGTTGAACCGTTTCTCCTGAACATTTATAGATTTATAGCATTTATAAATTTAACTATATCAATGGCCACTTTTTTTTTTTTTAATCTTTTCTATTTTTAAGTGTGTTTTTTCTTTCTGGTTGAACATTTTTTGAGCCAAACAGATCAAGTCATTGTAGCTTCAAAAGCAATAGCTAAATGCTAATTATTTTAATTGCACAATTTGAGTCAATTTTATGTTATACATGCCAAGGATTTTCAACCAAGAAATTAAACAGTAATTAGAACTTATCTTTCAGTTACAATCTAAGGGTGTTATATCTTCAAATGTGTTAGACTGTATCTCACAGGGTTTTATAATGGAAATTCTTGCATTACAAATCCATCATTTAACAGGCATACTTGGTAGATTATGCATTGGGCATGGAACTTCTTTATTTAGAGAAACTTAGCTATATCAATGCTACAATCATTTATATGCTAAGTGATTATTACCTTGGAAAGACTTTATTTGGAATGAATTATGCTTTGTTTTCAAAGTATGGGAAGCTAAGAGAAATTTAATAATGCAATCGATTTTCTGGTAAAAGGAGGGAGAAAATTCTAAGAAAAAGTAGGCTAGCTTTCAGAAACAAGTTCATAGAAGTGCTTCTCCACAAGACATGGGGTAAGGTAGATAAATGGCGCCGTTTAGGCTACTTCACAGATGGCATGAGAACACTTTTCCTGTGAGTTACTGTCAAGATTAGGAGAACACTGTTCTCTGTAATCTACAACTATGTTTAAATCAAAATACTGATTTGGCAAAATAATAATAATAATGAAGAATAAATGGCAAGAGTAATTTTTAATCTTTGTTCCTATGGTCATTTGGAAGAATTCTTGGTGGGGGGGGCAGCTATGTGATTAGCTAGGATAAAGAGATTGTAAACTGTTCCATGTAAAACAAGTGATCTCTCCCTAAAGAATTGTATTTGAAAAACAAAAATATTCAGCAAATTAAATTTCCTGAGAGTAAGGTTTATACTTGCTCTGTAACTTATTAAAATTTTCCAATCAATGTAATAATCACATGGAAGTCATTATTTTAGCCTTCTGCATCAAGTAATTCTGAAATAAACATCATCACCGGCTAATGAAACACAATTCGAATTTATCAAGCAAGGAAAATTTATTAAATGGTGGTATCAGCTATACATGCCGCTGCTGCTGCTAAATCGCTCCAGTCGTGTCGGACTCTGTGCGACCCCATAGACACATTGTAGTAAATACAGTCCTGGATTTGTCACGTGATCACTGAATTGTTTTACTTTCCTGTTCAGTTCAGTTCAGTTCAGTCACTCAGTCGTGTCCAACTTTGGCAACCCCATGAATCACAGCACACGAGGCCTCCCTGTCCATCACCAACTCCCGGAGTTCACTCAAACACATGTCCATCACATCGGTGATGCCATCCAGGCATCTCATCCTCTGTTGTCCCCTTCTCCTCCCTTCAATCTTTCCCAGCATCAGGGTCTTTTCCAATGAGTCAGCTCTTCCCATCAGGTGGCCAAAGTATTGGAGTTTCAGCTTCAACATCAGTCCTTCTAATGAACACGAAGGACTGATCTCCTTTAGGATGGACTGGTTGGATCTCCTTGCTGTCCAAGGGACTCTCAAGAGTCTTCTCCAACACCACAGTTCAAAAGCATCAATTCTTCGGTGCTCAGCTTTCTTTATAGTCCAACTCTCACATCCATACATAATCACTAGAAAAACCATAGCCTTGACTAGATGCACCTTTGCTGGCAAAGTAATGTCTCTGCTTTTGAATATGCTATCTAGGTTGGTCATAACTTTCCTTCCAAGGAGTAAGCGTCTTTTAATTTCATGGCTGTAGTCACCAACTGCAGTGATTTTGGAGCCCAAGAAAATAAAGTCTGTTACTGTAGAGGTACTCTATAGAAACTGAGATATATCTATCTCAATTTTTGCATCCACTAATGTATCCCCCCGCTGGATCATCGAAAAAGCAAAAGAGTTCCAGAAAAAACATTTACTTTTGCTTTGCTTTACTGACTACACCAAAGCCTTTGACTGTGTGGATCACAACAAACTGTGGAAAATTCTTAAAGAGATGGGAATACCAGGCCACCTGACCTGCCTCCTGAGAAACCTGTATGCAGGTCAAAAAGCAACAGTTAGAACTGGACACGGGACAACAGTCAGGTTCCAAGTCAGGAAATGAGTATATTAAGGCTGTTATTGTCACCCTGCTTATTTAACTTTCATGCAGAGTATATCATGTGAAATGCCAGACTGGATAAAGCACAAGCTGGAATCAAGATTGCCAGGAGAAATAACAGTAACCTCAGATATGCAGATGATGCAACCCTTATGGCAGAAATCAAAGAGGAACTAAAGAACCTCTTGATGAAAGTGAACCAGGAGAGTGAAAAAGTTTGCTTAAAACTCAAAATTAAAAAAAAACAAACCTAAGATCATGGCAACTGGTCCCATCACTTCATGGCAAATAGATGGGAAAACAATGGAAACAGTGACAGATTTTATTTTCTTGGGCTCCAAAATCACTGCAGATGGTGACTACAGCCATGAAATTAAAAGACTCTTGCTCCTTGGAAAAAAAGCTATGACCCACCTAGACAGTGTATTAAAAAGCAGAGACATTACTTTGCTAACAAAGGTCCATCTAGTCAAAGCTATGGTTTTTCCAGTAGTCATGTATGGATGTGAGAGTTGGACTATAAAGAAAGCTGAGTGTTAAATAATTGATGCTTTTGAACTGTGGTGCTGGAGAAGACTCTTGAGAGTCCCTTGGACTGTAAGGAGATCCAACCAGTCCATTCTAAAGGAAATCAGTCCTGAAGATTCATTGGAAGGACTGATGCTGAAGCTGAAGCTCCAATACTTCCAAAACTCATTGGAAAAGACCCTGATGCTGGGAAAGATCGAAGGCAGGAGGAGAAGGGGATGATAGAGGATGAGATGGTTGGATGGCATCACTGACGTGATGGACATGAGATTGAGTAGGCTCCAGGAGTTGGTGATGGACAGGGAGGCCTGGCGTGCTGCAGTCCATGAAGTTGCAAAGAGTCAGACATGACTGAGTGACTGAACTGAACTGAATGTATCCCTCAGAAGTCCTTTGATTTTAAAAATGTGTGTGAATGTCTATGTTCATGTGGATCTGAGTTATCTAATAAAGCTATCTATTTTCATAGTTTTGCAATGTACCCAGCATTCTGACGGATAAGGCAATGGAACCCCACTCCAGTAGTCTTGCCTGGAAAATCCCATGGACAGAGGAGCCTGGTAGGCTGCAGTCCATGGGGTCGCGAAGAGTCGGACATGACTGCACGACTTCATTTTCATGCATTGGAGAAGGAAATGGCAACCCACTCCAGTGTTCTTGCCTGGAGAATCCCAGGGACGGGGGAGCCTGGTGGGCTGCCGTCTATGGGGTTGCACAGAGTCGGACACGACTGAAGCGACTTAGCAGCAGCAGCAGCATTCTGAAATACTGTCTTTGATCTGGCCTCTTGCCCTTTATCATCTTGGTCCATACCCAAGAAATGGGTGATACATTGACCAAGAAATCAAAAGCAGAGGGAAAAAAGAGCTTCTAACCTCTTTGTGTGTGTGTGCACACTCAGTCGTGTTAGACTCTTTGCAACTCCATGGACTGTAGCCAGCCAGCTTTAGAAAACAAAATAAATACTTTTTGAATCAAACTAATCTAGTTTTGAATCTTGACTGCTTCTGAATGACCTTAGGTGAAGCACTAAAATACTTCCATTGTTTGTAAACTGGTCTTAATACTTGGTAGTTGTATTACTACTTAATATTTAATAATATGGTAAACATGAGAATTAGGTGATGTATAGGAAAATTCCAGAGAGTGGATGGTATGGGATATTCATTCCATTCACGACGATTGACTTTTCATGTTTGAGATAGCAGTTGCCTCACTTTGCAAGTTGTATTAGACTCAATATACTTCATTAAGTCACCTTTTAAATTTTTTTGATTTTTACATTTCTGACTCAGGACTAATAGCGTGTCATAGTTTAATTGGAAACACTTTTTCTTTCTCATGGATGCATAAAATATAAAATATTTTTAATACTTGATTACATTTTAGATTTAATGAAATACAGTTAAATGCTTCCACATTTATTTTGAAATGTGCTCTAGGGAGAAAATTCCTTCTAGAAAGATCTGGTCCTTAAGGTGATTAGACTATGTACATTGTTTTTGTTGAAAATTGTGAGAAGAAATGCCACTAGATTAAGAATATACATCTGAATTCCTTCTGGCAAAAAGAGTGAAGTTACACTAGAGATTTAGTTAGTACTCTATGTTTGACGCTTTTAATCAGGTGAACTTGCTGCTAGCTTCCTGTGTTTGCAGTTTTTCTCAAGCTATTATTGATCACTACTCCACGGAAGAAATTGATACGAAAACATTTTTGCTTTATAATGCATATGAATTTGTGGGGGAGATTAGCAACAGCTGCTTTGATCTGACAGCACATAATAATTGTTAAAGTGGATCAATGAAACTTCCATTTACTTTAGTACATTAAATGAAAGAAATCTGTTGCTCAAAACCCCTATTTCTGGCAAAGCAATTTACATTTTCAGAGTATTTGCCACTCAGGTTTGGATGTAGGATCTATTTATTTTTGAGGCTTTGGCCGTGGCTCATTTCGGTCATATGACCTTGGGCAAATCATTTGATCCAATTCTTAGCTTCTTCATCTGTAAAGCAACTATAGCAATTCCAAAAACAATACTTCCCTATCCTTTCTATTGCTGGCCTGTGGGAATTTTAGGTATGTGGATGGAATTACTCAGGAAGTGAAATATACTGTCTGTGTCGAGCAGCATAAGTAGAAGAGAGAACACCACTGTCTAACAAGCTGATCAGATTTGGCTGGGGATGCTGTCCTTCTGTCTCAGCCAGTTTTTTGAAAGACAGGTTTAACTTCTTGATTCTTCTCACCACTTAAATATGAATCATCAAACTATTAGATAAGGTGATTCAACTCTGAACTGACACTAAGACCTTTCAATTCTGTGTCTTGCCGCCCTCTCCAAGTTTTGCACATCCGCAGTCTTCTCTGAATTTATCGTGGGAGGATAGAACTTCGCTGACTTTGTGAAAACTTTAGGAAGTAAGATTAATTCTGTGTCCTCTTGAACATATGCCTCAAGGTTCCAGTCATGGCCACCTGGACATCAGCTTTTGGCTAACTTAATTCAAGGACATGATTCTAATGATGTCCCCCATGATTTTTGCCCTCTTGCTATTCAACCAAACGCTAGTCTAAGTACTGTTGTAAGAGAATTTGACCTTAAGATTATCCAAGATTATCCGCACGGGCCTTTAAAAGCAACAGAAGGTAGACGAGATGTGAGAGGGCTGGTCAGAGAGATCAGAAGTGTGAGAAAGGCTTGAGCTGCCATTTCTGGTTTTGAAGATGAAAGGGGCCATGAACCAGGGCAGGTGGGCAGCCTCTAGATGTTGACAGCTACCCACTGTTGTCAGCCAGCCAAGACATGGGGATTTTAGTCCTACAACCACCTGGAACTTTTACCAGGAAGTAGATCCTTCTCTAGAACTTCTATAATGAATGCAGGGTGGCTGACACCTTGATTTCAGCCCTATTAGATTCTGATCATATTATTTAACCAAGTCCATTGGCTCCACACCCTTAAAACATTCAATATCACCACTATGATGACCTACAAGACCTTCTAGAAAGAAAGTGAAAGCCGCTCAGTCATGACTGAGTGAAAGCCGCTCACTCTGACTCTTTGCGACCCCATGGAATTTTCTAAGCCAGAATAATGGAGTGGGTAGCCTTTCCCTTCTCCAGGGGATCTTCCTAACCTAGGAATTGAACCCAGGTCTCCCACATTGCAGGTGGATTCTTTACCAGCTGGATCATAAAGGAAGCCCAAGTACACTGGAATAGGTAGCCTATCCCTTCTCCAGGGCATCTTCCCGACCCAGGAATCGAACCAGGGTCTCCTGCATTGCAGGCAGATTCTTTACCAACTGAGCTATCAGGGAAGTCCCTGATATCAAGTGACCTCTTGCCACCTCTAGACTTTCTAGAGCTAACAACAAAAAAAGATGCCCTTTTCATCACAGGGGACTGGATTGCAAAAGTAGGAAGTCAAGAAACACCTGGAGTAACAGGCAAATTTGGCCTTGGAGTACGGAATGAAGCAGGGCAAAAACTAATAGAGTTTTGCCAAGAAAATGCACTGGTCATAACAAACACCCTCTTCCAACAACACAAGAGAAGACTCTATACATGGACATCACCAGATGGTCAACACCGAAATCAGATTGATTATATTCTTTGCAGCCAAAGATGGAGAAGCTCTATATAGTCAGCAAAAACAAGACCAGGAGATGACTGTGGCTCAGATTATGAACTCCTTATTGCCAAATTCAGACATAAATTGAAGAAAGTAGGGGAAACCACTACACCATTTGGATATGACCTAAATCAAATCCCTTATGATTATACAGTGGAAGTGACAAATAGATTCAGGGGATTAGATCTGATTGACAGAGTGCCTGCAAAACTATGGACAGAGATTTGAGACATTGTACAGGAGGCAGTGATCTTTTTCTTGATCACCAAGAAAAAGAAATGCAAAAAGAAAGAAAAAGAAATGCAAGAAATGCAAATGATCACCACCACCCCCAAGAAAAAGAAATGCAAAAAATGGTTGTCTGAGGAGGCCTTGCAAATAGCTGAGAAAAGAAGAGAAGCTAAAGGCAAAGAAGAAAAGGAAAGATATATCCATCAGAATGCAGAGTTCCAAAGAATAGCAAGGAGAGATAAGAAAGCCTTCCTCAGTGATCAATGCAAAGAAATAGAGGAAAACAACAGAATGGGAAAGACTAGAGATCTCTTCAAGAAAATTAGAGATACCAAAGGAACATTTCATGCAAAGATGGGCTCAATAAAGGGCAGAAATGGTATGGACCTAACAGAAGCAGAAGATATTAAGCAGAGGTAGCAAAAATACACAGGAGAACTGTACAAAAAAGATCTTTATGATCCAGATAATCATGATGGTGTGATCACTCACCTAGAGCCAGACATTCTGGAATGTGAAGTCAAGTGGGCCTTAGAAAGCATCGCTATGAACACAGCTAGTGGAGGTGATGGAATTCCAGTTGAGCTATTTCAAATCCTGAAAGATGATGCTGTGGAAGTGCTGCTCTCAATATGCCAGCACATTTGGGAAACTCAGCAGTGGCCCCAGGACTGGAAAAGGTCAGTTTTCATTCCAATCCCAAAGAAAGGCCATGCCAAAGAATGCTCAAACTACTGCACAATTGCACTCATCTCACACACTAGCAATGTAATGTTCTAAATTCTCCAAGTGAGGCTTCAACAGTTTGTGAACCGAGAATTTCCAGATGTTTAAGCTGGTTTTAGAAAAGGCAGAGGAACCAGAGATCAAATTGCCAACACTCGTTGGGTCATAGAAAAAGCAAGAGAGTTCTAGAAAAACATCTACTTCTGATTTATTGACTATGCCAAAGTCTCTGACTATGTGGATCACAACAAACTGTGGGGAATTCTGAAAGAGATGGGAATACCAGATCACCTTACCTGCTTCCTGAGAAATCTGTTTGCAGGTCAAGAAGCAACAGTTAGAACCTGACATGGAACAAGAGACTGGTTCCAAACTGGGAAAGGAGTATATCAAGGCTGCTATTGTCACCCTGCTTATTTAACTTTCATGCAGAGTACATAATGCAAACTGCCCGGCTGGATGAAGCACAAGCTGAAATCAAGATTGCTGGGAGAAATATCCATAACCTCAGATATACAGATGACACAACCCTTATGGCAGAAAGCAAAGAGGAACTAAAGAGCCTCTTGATGAAAGTGAACGAGGAGAGTGAAAAAGTTTGCTTAAAACTCAAAATCAAAAACAAAAACAAAAACAAAAAACTAAGATCATGGCAACTGGTCCCATCACTTCATGGCAAACAGATGGGGAAACAATGGAAACAGTGACAGACTTTATTTTCTTGGGCTCCAAAATTACTGCAGATGGTGACTGTAGCCATGAAATTGAAAGACGCTTGCTCCTTGGAAGAAAAGCTATGACAAACTTAGACAGCATATTAAAAAGGAGAGACATTACTTTGCTGACAAAGATCCATCTAGTCAAAGCTATGATTTTTCCATTAATCATGAATGGATGTGAGAGCTGGACCATTAAAAAAAGCTGAGTGCTGAAGAATTGATGCTTTTGAACTGTGGTGTTGGAGAAGACCCTTAAGAGTTCCCTGGACTGCAAAGAGATCCAACCAGTCCATCCTAAAGGAAATCAGTCCTGAATATTCATTGGAAAGACTGATGCTGAAGCTGAAACACCAATACTTTGGCCACCTGATGTGAAGAACAGACTCATTGGTAAAGATCCTGATGCTGGGAAAGATTGAAGGCGGGAGGAGAAGGGGATGACACAGGTTGAGATGGTTGGATGGTGTCACCGACTCGATGGACATGAGTTTGAGCAAGCTGCGGGAGTTGGTGATGGACAGGGAAGCCTGGCGTGATGCAGTCCATGGGGTCACAAAGAGTTGGACATGACTGTGTATCTGAACTGAACTGAACTGATTGTGTATGCAGTTAAATTTGTGGCAGTTTGTTATGGTGGCAAGAGTAAATGAATACCCTATCCATCTATCTACTCATCCATCTATTTAGCAAATATTTATTGAGTTAAGAACTCCCAGGAACTGATGATAAGGCAATGACAAAGAGATTAAAGTTCTTGTCCTCATGGAATTTATATTTTAGTGACTATATCCAGACATATAAAAAGACCCTAGATCTTCTAGTTTATTGCTGTTTGAGTCTGTAGGCCAATTAGATTAGAATAAGTCTAGATCTATGAAGTGTTCCTGACATTGGAGAATGCTCTAGATGAAGCATTGTCCCCCATGGTCTATGTCCTATGCATTTGGATGGACTTTCAAATCTACTTGGTTAATAGTTTTAGGTCTAATTGTCTCAGATGCTTTTTGGATGAGTTATAAACACAATACACATATCATAAAGTAGCTCTCGGCAAAGATTTAGCAGGAATTATGTATAAAGGAGCACTTAACAAAGATTCAGCAAAATTTGGTCCTAGAAATTCTAAGAGACAGCTGATTAACAATATTTAGTGACTCCAGTTGACAACACTGTCTTACATATTCGAAAGTTGCTAACACCATCATAGATCTTAAAAGTTCTCATCACAAGGAAAACAAATTTGTAATGATGTAAGGTGACAGGTGCTAACTCACCTTCATGTGGTAATTATTTCACAATATATACATATATCAAATCATTATGGTTTGCAATTAAACTTATACTATGTGTCAATGACATCTCAATAAAGCTGGAAATCAAAACAAACTAAATCACAATATGTGAAGGTTGCTCACTTAAGGAGTGTCTCCTCATAATCTCCCCAGGAATGGAAAAGTGGAACCAGGCTGAGGAGGTGGATTCCCCCATTCTTCTACAAGAAGTTAATGGTCACGGTGGTAAATCTATACCTTTCTTATATAGCTCACTATTTCATTTGCTCAGAAAATGCATTAAGTCTAAGCAGCATTCTTCTTTCCACTGAAGAGTCTCAACAAGTCTCCCATCAAATCTAGGATTTTTCCTGTCCCAAATGTGTGCCCTGATCTCAGGGTCAATTACCAAAGAGTACAGAAGAGGCTGGGGGGTGGTGTATGGTCATAAGGAAACTCCAGTTTGCTTTCTTCTGAGAGTGGAAACCTCCTTCACTACTCAGGTCTCCTGCAGAGGCGTGTCTTGGCTCAGACACAGGGCAAGGCTGTAAAGGTGTCTGATGCATTTGGTAAATGGGAAATGGCTGCACGATAGCACACTTTCAATCTTTCAGGGATTTCTAGGAGAGGGGGGCAGCAGAGGATGAGATGGTTAGAGAGCATCACCAACGCAATGGACATGAATGAGAGCAAACTCTGGGAGACACTGGAGGACAGAGGAGCCTGGCGTGCTGCAGTTCAAGAGATGGACACGACTTAGGGACTGAACAACAGCAACAACAGAGGAGGATTTGCTGTGCTGGCCCACGGTAAACACTCAATTTTTTATTCAATGAATCAGTGAATAATGTACTGTGTGGTCCTCTCTTTGTCATCTTCCAAATAACTGGTAAAAAACACACTGCTCTCAGTGGCTCTTGGTGTTAAGTCTGTCGCATTTGCCTTCCTGCAGGTACTGAGACCAGCCTTTAAGGAAGAGAAAGCAGGCCCAGGGTACCACAGCAAGCAATGGACAGCTTGGCAGGTGTTTAAGAAAACAAGCGTGTGAGCAGATTTTGACAGGCTTGTCATCACACCCTTCCCCTTATTACATTGTTGCCTAAAACCCTAACAGAAATTTTTAAAAATTTTGGTCGGTCATCACAAAAATATAAACATTGCCCTGCTTCCCTTGAATATCATTATTCTATATTCACAGTTTATAAGAAACTTTGAAAGGGCTTCCCTGACAGCTCAGTTGGTAAAAAAAAAAAAAAAAAGAAATCCGCCTGCAGTGCAGGAGACCCTGGTTCCATTCCTGGGTTGGGAAGAGCTTCTGGAGAAGGGATAGGCTACCCATTCCAGTATTTGGGCTTCCTTGGTGGCAAAGACAGTAAAGCGTCTGCCTGCAATGTGGGAGACCTGGGTTTGATCCCTGGGTCAGGAAGATTCCCTGGAGAAGAAAATGGCAACCCACTCCAGTACTCTTGCCTGAAAAATTCCATGGATGGAGGAGCCTGGTAAGATACAGTCCATGAGATCGCAAAGAGTTGGACACGACTGAGTGACTTCACTTGAAAGGATAACACATTTTCTAGACAGACCTACATCTCACCACCTGGTTAGATGGTTACTTATGATACTTATAAGAAAGCAATACACTCACACAGAAACATAGATAATATTCAGTGATTTCCATTAGAAGAACTACAAACTCCTCAAAACCTTTATGTGTATAAACACTCAACCAGACTGGAGGTAGAAACAGAGCTTGAAATAGTGGGAGAATTACTGGGCAATAATCTTGTTAGTGTGGCCCAATTATATTATTGCTTTTAAAATTTAAATATTGCATCATTAATTAGTTTTTTAGTTTGTGATAAAGATAACTTCAAGGCTCAAGAAATAAATTTTAAGAAAAAAATACGGGATTCATCTGGGGGAAGTAGAGGCAGAGCTGTAATAGTTTTGCAAAATCTAAAAGTCACTGAAAGGAGCATCATTTTTTTGTTCCCCGCCATCTCAAAATGGATATAAATAGGCTCACAAAAAGCTGATATTAAAGTACTGTGTTTTGGGGGGAAAAAAGTAAATTGATCTTGGAAGGATCCAATCAGAACTGTACTCGTAATAATGCTGCCATCATTACTTTTTTCTTTATTACTTGGAACATTAATCCAAGATGTATATGAGAGCCTCATACAGAAAGCAGGCAAGCCAAGAAATATCAATAATATTTTCAGTTTTTCTAAGGAACTGTGTCTATTGTATTTTTCAATTCCTCCTTCATTGATGGTTAAGCTGATGCTGACTATATACATTCCTCCTTGCTGTCAATGTGAAAAATATAGATTTTTGAGGAGGACGATAAAAATGGAAAGCTTATTTCCTACTAGGCGGAAAATTCCTCCTACAGGTTCGTATTTGGCTTGAGTAAACCGGAGTCAGCGCGGCGCGGAGTCGAGCTGGGCATCGTGGGGCCAGCGCTTCACCGGCGGCAGGACCGAGGGCTTCCAGGGGACCCGTCTCACGACTGGACAGTTCAGGCTTTTCAAGAGAGACCGCGTGTGGCGAGAGGGCTGAGATTTCTTTGAAGGCGGCTGTGGCTGTGCTCCGTGCCAGCCCCACCCCCCTGGAAGGAAGGGCCCTGTGTGCTCCCAGCAGTGGGCAACACGAAGACGAGAAGTGAACGGAGCCCGAGAAGCAGGACCGGGGGAGCTGGGCTCCCAGAATTTCCCGGGCCGGGGTGAGGGAGCATCTTTTTCAAGTGGGAGGGAGCGATGCTATGGGGTCTTTTCCGTCCTGGATGACGGCTTCCGGAAGGGCAGAGGGACCAGAGCTCTAAACTGGAGGTGACTGTGGGGGACGAGAACCGCGTTCCGGGTGGGGGTCCGGCTCAGGGCGGCGTCGGTCAGTAAGAGGCTCCCTGTCCTCGTGGTCCGCCTCCCGGACCCTGACAACCCTGTGGGGTGAGACCTGCGGAGCCAGGGTTCCGGGGCTTCGGGAGGGGGCAACATAAGGCGGAGAAACAGAGGCAAAGCCGTTTCCCACTGCCAGCTTCCAGTCCAGAGCAAACCCAAGCTGGGAGAGAGGAGAATACTTACTTGAAGGTAGAGGAAGTTTCCAGTTTTGATCAGTTCTATTAAAAGAAGGGACTCGAAGCACTGGAATTACGCGTGTGACTCAAAGTGCCTGAGGAACCTCTGAGTGAGTGGAATAACACGGGCCTTGCTGAGTTTTATGCAGTGTCAGGGCAAGGCTCTCCCACTGAAGGAGGCTTTAAAATTTTTTCTTTTTTGGTCTCCAACCTGCTTTGAAATTTGCCTTTTAATTATGTCATGAATAACAAATATTCACTGCAACATTTACACGGGTGACATTTTTATTTTTCTCTGCAGTGCCCACATAGAGACCCCTAAAAAGCCATTCTTTGGCTCTCCGGAAAGATTTTCATATAAAGGAAAGCGAGAATGAGACCTTAATTATCCGCAAATCCAGAATAGGTGATATTTAAGTGACTTAAAAAGTACAAAGTATGATCCGGCCGAATATAGGAGCTTCCTTAAATTAAAGCTTTAAAAATCATTATATGCTTTCTTGGTCCGATTAAGTAAAACTTTCTGTTGCATAAACAGAAAAGAACCCTTTTTTTTCCCCTCTTGGGTTAGTATTTGCATGCTTGCTCACTGGGGATCCATTGTGAGTTTTGTATACATTCAAGCATATTACACAGATATCTGGAGGCATATCTCAAAGGCCATAGCTGAACTGGTGGAATCTCCTGCTCAGGAAGGTGCCAGTGATCAGTGGGGGGCTAAGGACTGGGAACCAGCTGGCATCAGATCCCTTGGTCCGTAGGTCTCTGTGGAGTACTCAGAGGGGGCCCGGTGGCTAACAACACACACTGCAAACAGAGCTCAGCCGACAGGTTAACAAGTGGCCGGTTGTCCCCGCTGTATCCCTGCCTCTGGGCAGGCCAGGAAATAGAATCCAGCCAGCCTGAGAGAGGTCAGGAAGACCTACAGAGGAGGACGCTGTTCTCCATGTCAGAGTGGGATCCGGGAAGGTTCCTGGGAGGCCAGCTGTCTCCTCAGAGTCTTCAGCCTGGGCTGAGGCTGGGTCTCTTGAAGTCAAGGACCAGGGTGTGGGCCACGTGGCCCATTCAAGTGAGCAGGCGGTGGGGCACGGGTGGCCCTTCAGTTCCAGCCCCCAGTCAAGCCTTTCTTTCCGCACAACCTGTGGCCCTCTTTTGTTGTTCAGTCGCAAAGTCGTGTCTGAGTCTTGGCGACCCCATGGACTGCAGCACACCAGGCTTCCCTGTGTATCACCATCTCCCAGAGTTTGCACAAAATCGTGTCCATTGAGTCCATGATGCCATCCAACTATCTCATCCTCCACTTCAGTTTAGAAGTGATGAATGGAAATTGATTTTTTTATGATTAACTAAAAATGCACATTGTTCTTAATCCACTAAACTTGCCTTTGATCCAGGACTATCAAGATGTGCCTGGGTGCTGAATTTGCCTGCAGTTCAGAGTTCTTCTGACAGTCTGATCCCTTTAGGTGAACTTACATGGTGGGAGCAGTGGTGGAACTAGAATGATGGAGCAAATGCAGGATGAAACCTGGACACTAAGCGTTGTTATCATTCATACAGAGAAACTACAAACATAAAAGCTATTTAGACACTGAAAGCAGTGTCTGTCTTGGAAAGAGGCTCCATCAGGGCAGGCAGTTCCTGATGGATCTCTGGTTTCCCAAGGCAAAGCCCTTTGATTAAATACTTCTGCCTGCTTCTAAAGTGAACTGAGGGGTCCAAAGGAGGAATTAGAACTATCTTCTGGGGGAGGGAGAGCTGGACAGTAAAAGTTTATCTCTGATGGAATATCTCTGCAAGCAGGAACTATTAGCATCTAGAAAACAAATTTTGTATTGCATTTTTGACTACTGGCATATTAAAAAAATATTGATTCTTGAATATTTATTTTTCATTTAATCACCTCACTAAAATCTTATATTAATTCTAACAGATTTAATTTCACTTTCTTTGAGGGAACACAAAACTACCTAGGTATAATTTTCTCCATCTTGTGAGATAGGCGATAGACTACAGGTTAACACCCGGTAATCTGTAAAGCAATTTCACTCATGTTTCATCATCCGCCCTCATTATTCTCATGCTGCCCACACTTCTACAAAATCTTCGCCCACGGTTCTCTGCAGGTCTAAGCTGTTTGTCATCTTCCCAACAACTTGCTTTTCACACTAAGGAGATTAAAGCACAGAGCAGTTCTGCAACCCGTCCAGGCTCACAAGCCCTGAGCCAGGGTGCCTGCCCCAGAAACATGACGCCGCGTCTTCACTCTTAAACACTCCCCTGCCGCTTGCTTTTCCACATATTGTCCCACTTGTCCTGGTTCACAAGCTGAATCCCTATTTACTGATCCAAACCGCATTCAGGCAGAGTGGCCTGACCCTCTCACCCAGCTGGATGGGCAGGGACAGGCGCAGATGATGCAGTCTGCCACCTAGAGTGGGTGCCTGGGGTCCTCTGCACGGAGGGTGGTGGCAGTGCCCTTGGGAGCCTGGGACATCCCGGGAAGCACCCAGTGTGAAGGCATTTGCTGACTGTCTTTCTTAGTTTGCAGCATTACCAAAGAGGGGGGAAAAAATCAATTTCCTGCCATCTCCTCTACTCCAAAAGTACCTGGATCTCTTTCCTTTCTTAACTAAACACTCACTTCCTGATGAAAGGAAAAGGAAGAGAGCTTTTCCTCATTGATAAAAGAGGGAGTTCTCATCAGGCTTTAAGCAGCTAGGTCCGGTTCAGTGATGGTGATGTGATGGAATGAATGGAAGGCATGCAAAACCTCCGGCTTTACTCATCAAGGGTGGGGCTGTACCGCCACACACCCTGGGAAAGAGTTACCTGGTCTAAGTTGAAGAGCCTCCCTCCCAAATTCAAGCCCTTACTGGAACCTCTGAACTTGGCCTTATCTGGATATCAGGTCATTGCCGATGTAATTAGTAAAGTGAAGATGAAGTCATATGGGAATAGGGTGGGCCCCTAGTCCAACCCTGACAAGGACAGGTGTCTTTATAAGAAGTAGAGATGAGACTCAGAGCCAGACACATGGGGGAAACGTCATGTGGAGATGGAGGCAGCCACTGAAGTGATGCCTCTACAAGCCAAGGAACCCCAAAGATGGCTGGACCCACCAAAATCGAGGGGAGAGGCAGAGAACAGATTCTTCCCAAAAGACTGAGAGTCCCTTGGACTGCAAGAAGGTCCAACCAGTCCATCCTAAAGGAAATATTCATTGGAAGGAATGATGCTGAAGCTGAAACTCCAATACTTTGGTCACCTGATGTGAAGAACTGACTCCTTGGAAAAGACCCTGATGCTGGAAAAGATTGAAGACAGGAGGAGAGGGGGATGCCAGAGGATGAGATGATTGGATGGCATCACCGACTTGATGGACATGAGTTTGAGCAAGCTCTGGGAGTTGGTGATGGACAGGGATGGACTGCATGCTGCAGTCCTTGGGGTCGCAAAGAGTCGGACACGACTGAGTGACTGAACAACCACCACCACCACCACCACCAAAACCTGGAGGGCGTGACTCTGCTGACACCTTGGGTGTGGACTTCTGGCCTCCAGAACTGACACAGTACTTTCTGGTTATTTAAGCTGCTCAGTTTGTGGTAATTCATTACAGTGGCCCTACACAGCCTGCACAGCCTTCAGAAGCAGATTCTGATCCCCTTGGTCATCATCTTAGCAGGTCATGTGTTTCAAGATATAGAGACACTGAGAAGAATGTTTATTCTGGGCAGAGGCAACCATGGCGGTCTACAGGGAAGAGCAGGTGGAGGCAGTTGAAAGTATGTGCCTGCCCCCAGCATAATGGTAAGAATTCACGGTGGTAAGATGGGCATTTTATGGACTGACCATGTACAGGGGCATCAAGTGAGGGCGCAGAAGCCTCTTTTCCTGGGACCTTCTGTCCCATGGGACTGCTCTCTTGGATCATTGCAGAACCATCAGTGTTCACAGATGCGTGTCTCTACCATCTCCATCCTACAAGATTGTCAGGGCTCTAGAAGATCTTGTGAAGAATTCTTGGAAGAAAGGACATTGAACTTGGAGAAGTGAAGATTGAAGTGGTAGGAAAGTTTTATATGATGTTTGCTGGCCTGTCATTTGGAAAAGGGACTAGACATTATCCTGCGTGGTTCAGATGAGAGATATAAACCAGATAGTAATATCTGGCATATATTTCACTTACTATAGGGAGTGATTTTCTCTTTGGAAATAGGACAAGCTAGCTCACGAAGTGGTCCTGAAGAAGACTCTTGAGAGTTCCTTGGACAGCAAGGAGATCAAACCAGTCCATCCTAAAGGAAATCAACACTTAATATTCATTGGAAGGACTGATGCTGATGCTGAAGCTCCAATACTTTGGCCACCTGATGCAAAGAGCTGAATCACTGGAAAAGACCCTGATGCTGGGAAAGATTGAGGGCAGGAGGAGAAGGATGTGACGGAGGATGAGATGGTTGGATGGCATCACTGACTCAATGGACATAAGTTTGAGCAAACTCCAGGAGACAGTGACGGACAGGGAAGCCTGGCGTGCTGCAGTCCATGGGGTGGCAAAGAGTCGGACACGACTCAGTGACTGAACAACAACATCTCATGAAGTAGTGGGGCTGTTAGGATAGGACCGGATAAACAAGTAATGCTCATGCGGACTAGGTCGGTGAATACATTTCACACAACCACATTTTAAGCAACTGATTCTTCTCGGTGTGCCACGCTCTGCACAGAAAAAGGAAAGTTCAACACAGTTTGGCCGTGAAACTAATGGTCTGATAAAGTGCAGTTCAGTAAATTTGGAGAGGGCCATAGATCAAAGGGCAGTTACGTGGATCTGGCATCTCTTAGACGCCTAGGATTCTTTTCAGACCAGCTAGTTATGTCTGAGTGGAAGAAGAGTTCAGGAGAGTTTAGATAGATACATGATCATTCCAAATCCACCTTTCAGGAATTGTGGAGTAGTATTCTATTAAGAATAGTTTGCTCTGTAAACTTAGGACATTAAAAGGCTTTCGAGTCTCATAAACATAACGACGCTGAAGAAAACATGAAGCAAATTTCTAAATCGTGCTAAAATTTGTATAGAATTTCGTGGGGCAGGGGGGACTCTTAATTCAAAATTAAAAGCTCTGTGAAATAAACTTTATGCAAGTCAATTGTAAGACGTAAGAACTAAAGAAATTTTTTGTAAACAATCAGCTCTCAACAGTTCATCAGCATTTTAAAGGACCATAAAAATAGGTCCCATAGAACTCACAGAAATACATGAAGAGTATCTGAAACAGGTTGACTGGGAATTCTTAGGTTCTCATTAGCAGCTGTTTAAATAGACTATTAGTGGAAAACAGTTGTTTCTATTTTTCAGAAACTAGTTAAATAGCAGGGTGAAAGATCTGGTACAAACTTTTCAAAATCCCCAAAATTCAATTCAATGCTTTATTTCCTGTGTTATTTAATGTGTCTGAATTTGAGTTGAAAAGTTTAAATCTCTTTTCATGGACTTCTATAGGCTACAACATACATTTTCGGAAGTACTCATAGATAAATCTAAGACTGTTTGATGTTCACACACATGGGCGCATGTTATCTCATTATTTCTTTTACTTCTGCATATTCTGTGACATGACATTAATGTATTATTAGAGCTGTTGATATATGGAATCTCCAAACTGTTTCCACTAGAAGCTATTTCAGGACTACTGGCGCAATTAGAAAAAAAAGTACCCAAGTAAGGATTGCCTCCGAACAGCAGGGTGGTTGGAAAACCCTACTCTGCTGGCAGAGCCCCATATTTTAACTGTAAATGTTTTAATGCCGTTTATTGGCTCATGTTTCTCAAATGCAATACACTGCATCGTTAATTTTGTAGCTACATCTCTGAAAGCTGTAAATTGAGCATTCCCACCATCTCCATTTTCTGAAACCTTTAATAATGTTTGTGAAAGAACAAAGGAAAGAAGAGATTGCTGCCATAGAAGCCCTTATCTCTCTTTTGCTCTCTAGTCACTGGAAAGACAGCCTATCTTAGATGCCCACGCTTCATTACTCAGAATTAAAGAAAACAAGTTCAAGCTTAGATGCTAGTTCGCATCTTCCAAAGAGGACCCTGATCCAGTCACCCCTGGCTTGTCACACTTGGCTTCTCTTTTAAAAATAAGGACCTACCCCCAAACATCCGACACATATTCGAGTTAGCCAGGAAGGGACAGATTAGAGAACCAGTTATCCCTGAGTGAGTCACAGAGTCCTTCATTTATCTGGCCCCCACCTGGTGTTGGCAATCAGAGGCAGGATGAATCCTGTGAAACCAAGGTGCTGCTGAGCTGGGCATGAGGAGGTCATGCCTCACTCACATGCCCACAGAAGGACCAGGGGATGAGCCACCACCAGGGGATATAATACATTAAATCACCTACTCCTGTGTGTTATACTAATTTATACAGTATCACTACATTGGCTTACAATATCATATATGTGTATAACATTGTATGTGTATGTAATGTTGTTGGGGGCTTCCCAGGTGGCATTACTGATCAATCTGCCTGCCCACGCAGGAGACAAAAGAGACGCAGGTTCGATCTTTGGGTCGGGAAGATCCCCTGGAGTAGGAAGTGGCAACCCACACAACTATTCTTGCCTGAAAAATCCCATGGACAGAGGAGCCTGGCGGGCTACCGTCCATGGGGTCGCAGAGAGTCGGAAAGGACTGAGCGACCGAGCACACACACATAATGTTGTGAGATGGTAATGACTCTCGTTTAATCCTCAGTCAAGGCCAGGCCCCACATGAAGGGGCGGCCACGATCTCAATTTGTCATGCCAACCTCACAGAAAAGACGTTATCAAAGTATTGTGTGCAGATGAAGTTTAAGTTCAGGGAAGTTACATGATCTGCCTAACGTCACATCTCTTCTGCTCAAATGTTACTCTTTATCCCACTTTGCAGTTCACCCACTTGTCTGCTGCATTTTTTTTAAAATCACAGTCTAATTACAAACCCTTGAAAGTGTGTTATTCATAAACAGAAATTCCAGCCACTCCATGTCCTAGAGCAGGCCTGATCTTGTGGGGCTGGAGACGCAGGCTGGTGCTAACAGCGTCACCCACTCCTCCGGGTTCTGCTTATCCCCACTGGTCCCCTGGGGAGACCGCGGGCCCGGCGGTGCACTGGCAAACTGCTCGGCCCCTCTGACCATTTCACACAAGGTCCAGCTGACATGGAAACAGGACAGAAATTGCAAGAAAAGAGCAGGCGGTCGAATTATGCTAAAGCTTGTGCTTTGAAAGGACGCCAGCAGAAGGACAAGGTCACTGTATTTGAAGGAATAGCCTCTTTTGTGCTTTCTTTCAGTCATTTATACTGGGTCTCAGTCTCAAAAACATTTTGCTATAGAACTGGAAAGAAATATATCTTTGAATATGAATTGACCAAGACATCGATTATGCGCAAGTAGAGAAAAAGGAAACAGAAAATGAAATTGCTTGCAGAAACACCGAAATTAAGAATGAAAATTTTTTCCTAATCGTAATGCTGCAAATTTCTAATCTATTTTTAGGTAAATATATCTGTCACTAAAGACATCTGCTTAAATAAAAATGTATATGTGGTTCTGTGGATATGAATAAAATATAATCATGAAGCAACATTTATTAAAATGCTATCAAAACTAAATTGTTTTTAGGCTGAAAATACTGTTATAATTGGGGATCCTGTGATGAGCTTCTACTGGCAGGATTGGAGCTGTGGAAATAGCCACTTTGAAGGATAGTTTTGCGTTTTAGAGCTAGAATGCTCCGATTTGGTAATAGGACCCTCCGGAAAGTGCATTCCGGCATCGTACTGACAGGTTTCTAAGATGAGTAGAAAATGAAGCTGAAGCTAATATTTTTCCCCCTCAAATGTCAGAAAGATATTAACCAGAAAAATAGTTGAATGTCAAATTCCTGGTGCCTCCATTTAGAAACGTTCCAAAATAATTAGCTGTGTGTAGGACCAATTAAGGCCGTGATAGAAACGATAAAATCTCCATTTTGATAAAATCGAAATAGGGGTATATTCCTAAACCCAATCACTTCTTTTGTGAAGCATATGAACATTTATAAGTTAAAGAATTAAATAAGTATTGATAGTATCAATATAAAGAGGCAGACACGGGAGCCAACTGGTTTGAACAGTCTAGGGCTCCCAAGAGATTTATCTGTCTTCCTGGCAGCTGTACTTACTCTTTACAGGGTTCCTTGAGGACGAGGAGATTCTAATCACCTTTTGAATATCACTGTTTCTCTTCTTTTATACAAAGACACAAATGATGCTTAGATTCCAGCTCCAGGCCCAAGGACCAGGAGGACATTAGCCCATGTCGGGGCAGCCCCTACTCCCACTCCAGCAAGGTGGAAAAGACGCTGGTGCTCCCTTTTCACGCCTGCCAAGCACAGAAGGAAGCGCTTATGCAGGAGAAGAGTCACAGTGAAAAACTGGAGACAGTAATGGTCCACATATCACAGGCTTCTTTCTGTGAGGGTTACTGAGGAAACATTTGCGAATCACACAACTCAGAAGTGTTGACTATAATTTAGATTTCTGGGAGTGGGTGTTCCCTGCTTCTTTCATCTCTGTCTTTAGCATTTCTGATTTATCTCTATCTCTTATTTGATGCTGTTAGACAGTAAAAGTATGAATTATCAATCAAGAATACTTAAGCAAGTTTCACAAAGTAGAAATGCTGTAACTAAAACTTTCCGTTTGGATCATAAAAGGTTGAATTACTAACTCTCAACTTTTACTTTCCTGAAAGAGTAACCATCTCATCTAAATGTCTACATTAACTCTATAGTTCTTAAATATTTTGCAATGTGTATCAATTCATCCCATTATGAGCATTCTTAAGCTCCTATAACCCTAGTTGAAGTTGTTTTTGACTTAACATGCTTAATATTAAACATACAAGTAGGTCCTGCTACTGCAAGATAGCTACAGACTCTGATGAACCCATGATTCCCTGAATAGTCTGCTGATATAAGGAGACTTTTAACAGTAATTTAGGAATTACATGAAAAATAATGATTCCAAACACAGGACTTGTTTGTGATGGAAGCTGTTATATGTGCGGTTTTTGGTTTGATTTTTTTTTTCCTTTCTATACAATAAGCAGATTATATTACAAAGTTTTCATCCACTGTTCCACTAAGTTACTAACTTATTTACAGGGCTGTCAGAAATTAACTTCAAATGTTGACTTACACCATGCATATGAGAAATATGAGACTTCAAAGTTAGCAACATGAAAGAAAATTAGATTCACATCATTTCAACAGGTGCAAAAGGAAAATCACAGTGTCAATGAACAGATGCACATTCACTGCCTCCCAGGAGGTCAGCACAACTCACTCACACCTTTGTTGGGTGAAGCAGATTCACCTGAGCGCACCACTGCTTTCCAAAGTGTACAGGATAATATTTTTTTAAATAAATGCATCAGCATATATTTTTTTAAATCAGTACTTACCATCAGCTAAGTAACTAAGTAACAGTAAGATTATCTGTTTTTCCATTTTTTTTAAGAAATAGGAGAACGTATTAAAACTCTCTAAACAACCTGTGCCAGATTTTAACAATATTGTTTTTTAAATTCATCCTAAATCAATTAATAAATGGCGGCCCACTCCAGTACTTTTGCCTGGAAAATCTCATGGACGGAGGAGCCTGGTAGGCTACAGTCCATGGGGTTACAAAGAGTCGGACATGACTGAGTGACTTCACTTTCCCTTCTCACTTTCATGCATGGAGAAGGAAATGGCAACCCACTCCAGTGTTCTTGCCTGGAGAATCCTGGGGACGGGGGAGCCTGGTGGGCTGCCATCTATGGGACCGCACAGAGTCAGACACGACTGAAGTGACTTAGCAGCAGCAGCAGCAGTTAATAAAAAGTAACTTTAATTTTAAGAGAAAATACCTAAAGGCAGAATTACTGTCAAGAGAAAGGACAAACTCAAAACCTACCAATATATTCAAAGACAGTTAAAAACTTTACAATTTTATTATTGTAAGATTGCAGAACTGCTTCAGTGCTTCTGTGCTAAGTTAGTTGTATGTGTGAAGAGTAATAAATGAAATTGTTGATTTGACATTTCCCTAGGGAGTAGGAGAAGAAGGGGTAGGGGTTATGCTGTTTAGATCTCTAAGTGGATCTTGGTTTATATGCAATAATAAATCCTAAATGTGTTGCTAATTAACTCTACTTCAAAGCACTCCCCCATTTTTACTGCTTAAAAGACATTATGATTCCTGGGGTAACTCACCATTCTTATTCTTAAAGATGTTCAGGATGGGAAGGATTTGCCGGTAGTAGGGCACCAACGCTTCACCCACCATCTCAGCTGACACAACCAGATGCTGTAGGACTTTGAGAGTGACGCAGATGACCTGTCGGTTCCGTAGGTTCAAGGCATCTATCCAGTAGGAAAAGAAACAAGCCAGAAAGAGCATTAATTTCTACAGAGTTAGAGTGAAGCAGTTTTGTAGGCCATTTAATTACACTGTATTCTACTGGGGATCGCCAACGGGCTGAGCCTTGACGATCACAGCTTGGAAAGATGCTTATAGCTCTTAATGCAAGAAACAGGATCTCGTTTGTGTATTATTAATATCTCTTCTCCCAACTTGCACTGATTCCTCATCAGTCCTAAGAAAGCAACTCATTGTCCTTCAGAGAAGAGGCTGGTGATGGCTGGGTAGCATGAAAGATAAATCTAATACAGTTATGTTAAGTTTAAAAATAAAATCAAATTTAAAAAAAAAAAAAAAAAAGATCAGTTCATATCACCAGAGTTAAAGGACCCCATGAAGGTGGACAGGAGATCAATTTTTATGCAACAGTCCCTTTCAGCTAGCAGTCCATGCTATGCTTAAACCACAGCCATTAAAAAATAAAAAAAAAACACTTGAGGGGGAAGAAGGGACTGGGTATGCTGTGTTTGAGTAGAAACTATAGACTGGTTACAAAAATCAAGAATACTGTCGGTAGAAGGGACAGTATTTAGACTCTCAAGAGAGTAGGAAGTGAAAGGAATTTTTTTTTCTTTTTAATGTTCAGAACTTTAGGAGGATTTAAGAGACCAAAGGAATACAAATGAACAATTTAAAGGCACAGTACAAGAACAATTCTGAAGGCACAGTACAAGCTGTAGTGCGGAGACAGGACAGGAGACAGTGAGATGTCTGGCGTCCCCCACGTTGCGCAGTCTGGAAACCTGCTCCAGTGCGGACTACAGAGGGCCAGGGACCAGGCCGCTGATAACTGGCTGTGTAAACCTGACCAGCTCCCCCATACTTTCTTGGTCCCAGTTTTAACTATAAGAACTTATTATTTACTTTCTTAAATGGCTAAAAATTCCATGATTTAAATAGAAAAGCTATATAAAGCATTTATTAGAGAAGGTGGGCTTCCCAGGTGATGCTGGTGGTAAAGAATCTGCTTGCCAGTGTAAGCGACACGAGAGACATGGGCTTGCTCCCTGACTTCGGAAGATTCTCCTGGAGAGGGAAATGGAAACTCACTCCAATATTCTTGCCTGAAGAATCCCACGGACGGAGGAGCCTGGTGGACTATAGGCCATAGGGTTGCAATGAGTCAGTCTGAAGTGACTTAGCACGCATTACAGAAGGTCAAAGATGGTGAATGATAAAACGGTGATGCCTGAGACTACTTCCGCACAAAGTTAGAGGCTCTTATTTGTAATATTCTACTTTCTAAAGAGAAGACTGACTATGACCTTAAAAAGTATGTATCGTTTGTGGAGGGATGAAAGGAACTAGGCTATCCAAAAGAACACCACCATGGTCAAGGCACCTCTGAGGCAGTCCTCACCTCATTCCCGAACTTCAGCTCACATTTCCAGGAGCCTGTGTCTTGCTAGCCCCCCAGATCCAGTTTGTTCCAAAGATAAGCTTCCCCCCTCAAACTTTATCTTTTTCTTATTTACCCCATGTTGATACAGCCAGGTTCCTAGCTGCTCAGGGCCAAGATCTCTTTCTCATCCTTTGCATCCTTCATGTTACAAAGTCATCTTATTATTACTTTCTTTTTGAGGTGGTTCTTGAATCTGTGTCCTCCTCCCACCCTCCCCTTCACTCATCCGGTCCTGGGGCTCCATCCTCACCACCTCTTCTGGTTCTGGCCCTGGGAACTCTTCCACTGGAGCACCGCCATACCCTCCTAACCTCCCTGCCTTCTTTCTGTCTTTCTCCACTCCCTCAACATGTCTTTTCACACTGCTGCTGGATTAACCTTCTCAGAGCACAATCGATGATCTTGCCACCTGCTCAAAGACTTCAGAGTCTCCCCCACACCATATCCCCCCCAAAATAATAAAGTTCTGGCATAAACTAGTTAGGCACAAAGGTGAGTCTTAGGGTAAGTTAGGGCCAAATTAAATTCTCTATTAAAAATCCAAGAATATAAGGTATACTGGTTCCAGAGTTATTCCCTATGAAATCACTAGGAAGTTTTTTAGAATAAACTGTGGTCAGCTTCATCCCCTCTAACAACAAAATGGGGGTTGAGGTCTGAAACCACCGCAGGGCAGCCTCACAACCCGTGGTCCAGTTCAGACTACATTCCTGTTTGGTTTGAAAGTAAACACGAATGCAATGAATAGGGATGGCTTGACTTTTAACTCAGAGAACCAAGTTAAATATAACTACGGAATTTGGTTGCATGATGGCTCATCACTACAGCACTTAGACACACTGCAGGCCATACCATATCTTTTGAAAAACAACCAAAAATAGAATGCTATAATTTAGCCTAAAAGCTGTAACAATGAGACACTCAGGAGTGGCACCTCAGAGAACCACGGGAAGTTGGAGAGGGAGGTCAGGAAGAGTGTCCCGTAGTAGTGGGATCCTTTCTTTCTGTCTTATCCAAGTGAAAAGTTGCTTTGTCTATTTAGGAAGCCAGAGGTCATCGATCCCTACCAACTAACCCAGCTTCATTTTACAGAAGAGAACTGGGAGCCCTCAGAAACATCATTCTGAATATTATGGGCAGTGGACATCGCTTCAGAAAGCTTCCTAATGAAGTTCACCATGTCTAGGGTTCAGTACGGTACAGATCTCTGTTCATATACTAGTAATTAACAGGTATTGGATACCTCTATATACCAGTAATTAAACTGAGTGTACTTTATATATATTAGTTTACTTAATCCTCACTCATGAAATATTTATTGAGAATGCATTATGTACCAGTCATTATTTTTGGAATTGGAGATACAGAAGTGAACAAGGCAGAGTACTCAGCCCCTTTGAGCTGGTAATACAGTATTTAAGGGCATACTGGACAAATACTGCAAGTACACTGCGATTTCATAAGAAGGATATGGTATTGAAACAGCAAATCAAAATGGGCTTTCAGCTCAGTCTAGAAAGTAGGGAAGGCTCCTAGACACAGGTGAAGACCTAAGGGATGAGTAGATGTACTTCCGCAAAGGAGAGGGAAAGGCATGTAGATTCCCTCCTTTTGGATAAAGGACTTCTTTTATAAGGTCTATTCCAGCCCACAGGGATAAAGTTCTAGTTAGCAATGTGGGGACAAAGCCCAAGATAGCAAAGAAATAGTCTTCCAAATGGTTTTTATCATTGTGTATATGTTTTTCTTGGGATCATCAAGGAATGGTGGGAAGAAGTATGTGAGTATGTGTAGTTGTACATAAAAGGGGACTGAGGCTGTAGTACTTTCCCCCAAGTTACAAGATTCCTAGGTCTCATCTTGTCTTATTAATCAAATAGAATCAGATGCCTAAAGTCCCAGGTTTCTGCCTTTCTCTCTATTCATCCCTCTATCCCACTCTGCTCCTTAAAAAGGACTCATGGACACATTCAGCTAAATATTTTATTACATTTATTACATATAAGTTTATCCCTATATATATAACTAGTTGATCACTTGGGGATAAATTAGTAATCTCTCTGACCATGGATATGTAACAATAGCTATTAGGAAAAGATATTTCATCTCATTGCAACCCCAACTGAATTAACATGATTGTGATAACTGTCAATGAATTGATAATGACTCACAATAAAATGCCTGAAATGTTACTCTTGATGGCATCTAAAATGGAACAGTGAGTCATCCTAAATGACCAGGTAATGGCTCTCAAACCTCTGCAGGAACTGTGAAATAGAGCCGGGTATGACGCTTCCAGTGGTAAAGAATCTGCCTGCCGATGCAGGAGATGTCACAGACATGGGTTTGACCCCTGGGTCAGGAAGATCCCTTGGGGGAGGGCACAGCAACCCACTCCAGTGTTCTTGCCTGGAGAATCCCATGGACAGAGGAGCCTGGCGGGCTACAGTCCACGGGGTCACAAAGATTTGGAAATGACTGAGGAACTGAACACGCGCGCAATGCACTATAAAGCCCCTTAACTTCACCCAAGAGATTTTCTTTCTTTTTTTTTTTAATATTGTCCATTCCCATGTCAGTTCCTCTATTTCTCTTCCTCACTCTCATGAAATTAAGAAATACCATTAAATTGGAAGTCTTTTTGTTCTTACTGTCCCAGTAGAATTAAATGAAAAAAAAAGGTTTCTTTGGAAACAAAGGTCTTTTATTTTGAAAAAGTATGTTAACAGATATAAAGAGACTATGATTCTGTAGCTTGAAAGAGAAGAAATGTGTTTATTTTTGTGTTGATGGGTCTGAAAGCAATTGTCAAGATGTAAGCGAGGACTTTGAACTGGAGATTTAAGGTTTTGAAAAGGGTCTAACATGAGAAATCTACTGACATTATAGATCAACCAGGAGAACCTTTATATTCAGAAAATTGGATTTCTATTGTACCGTTTACTGCTTTCAAGTATAATCAACAAGACAGAGCTTCCAGATATATAGAAATTGTTGAAGAATAAGGGAAAAATAATTTAAAGTCAAAGTGGTAAAACGTATTCATCTTAGATGGTTATAAGTTACATGTATGATTTTCTCAAGCATAAAACCCATTATTGCTATGACTTTTTTGCAAGGTGAGAACATTTTCTACTATTAGATATGATTCACTACTGCAGATCAGATAGAAATATTTCTATTTCTTTTAAAATTGGATACACCACACAAAATGCAAAAGCAGACAACAAATTCTAAAAAATCTTTTTGACATTGGTATAAATGTTAATATCCTTGATATACAAATAGCTATCACAAACCAAGAAAAGATTGAACTTGTTAATTTAAAAAATGGGCAAATAATATGAATAGATAATATACAAATTAATAAACACAAGAGAACAATTATTATTATAAAACTTTCAACTTCATTGATAATCAAATGAAAGGAAACACTTCTCTATAATTTTGAGTCTCATATTAACAAAAAGGTTTTGGAAATTTAATGCTCAGTGTGGAAGTAGGCCTGGGAAAAGAGGCACTCTCCTAATAGCATATGGAAAACCATTACAAACTTGCTGTAGCAGCACGCATGGACACTTGACCCAGCAATTTCACTTCTGGGCGTTTAATCGAAGGGAGGATGAAGCTGTGCGGAAGGAGTTATAGGAAAGCATGTTATCGATACTATTAATTATTATGAGAGGCAAACTAAATGTTTTCAAAATACTGATCTAAGCAAATTCTAGTATATCTGTAAAATGGAACATTATAAACTTATTAAAGTCATCTGTAAGAGAAAATATTTGAAAAATAGGAAAATGTTTATAAGATACAGTTGAGTAAAGTCATCGGTAATAGAAAATATTTGAAAAAATCAGAAAATGTTTATAAGATACAATTGAGTAAAAAGGTTATAAAGTGTATTTTTCACTATGCTCTTATTTTGAAAATAGAACGTAAACACAGTAAAAGCTGGAGATTTATAAGCTCAGATACAGACAATAGAGACCTATCTTATCCATGGGCATATATAGACACTGGACTTTATTCCATTTAAAAATACTCTTTTTTACACTACTTTTTTTTTTTTAATTAACATACTTTGCATACTTACCTAAAATATTATTCTTCATGATCATAATTTATGTTTTAATGTAGCTGAATTCTAGCCCTGTCTCCTTGTTCTTTCTCAATATTTTCTTGATCTTTTTTAAAAACTGTTTTTTTTTAAATGCCAAAAATATTTTGTATTGAGGTATAGCCGATTAACAATGCTGTGATAGCTTCAGGTGGACTGAATGAAGGGACTCAGCCATACCTGTACATGTATCCATTCTCCTCCAAAACCCCCTCCCGATCCAGGCTGGCACATAACGTCGAGTTGAGTTCCCTGTGCTATACAGTAGGTTTTTGTTGGCAACTACATTTTGAGATGAAATTTAGAATAATTTGATATGGTTAAAAAGTATGTTTGGCACTTTGATAAAAATTTCCAACAAATGTAGAGAATAAGTAGCCAGAAATGGCCATCTTTCCATTCAGGAACATGTATTTCTTCACCTGTTCCTATTTTTCTTTCATTAGTCTCCTCAAAAAAGCTTTAGAGTACTTTTCATGTAGATTCTGTATACTTTTGTTTGGTTTGAAAGTAAAAGTGAAAGTCGCTCAGTCGTGTCTGACTCTTTGTGACCCCAAGAACTGTACAGTCCATGGACTTCTCCAGGCCAGAATACTGGAGTGGGTAGCCTTTCTCTTCTCCAGGGGATATTCCCGACCCAGGAATCGAACAGTGGTCTCCTGCACTGCAGGCGGATTCTTTACCAACTGAGCTATCAGGGAAGCCCTTTGTTAGGTTTACTAGTGTTTGAATCATTCTTATTTTGATATCTTATGTATTTTAATTTTACTGTGTAGAATATATATATATAATATAAAGTGTTATTTAACTATTTTTAAGTATACAATTCAGTGGCATTAGTTATATTCACAATATTGTACAATTATCACCACTATTTCCAAATTTTTAATCACCTGAAACAGAAACTCTATACCTCTTTTTTAAAGATAAAAGCCCTCTCCACTCACTTCCCCTCGAGCCTCTGGTAAGCTCTCATCTACTTTCTGTCTTTATGATTTTCCTATTATAGATGTCCTAAAGTATTTTATGTATTATTTTTCCTGATGTTGAAATATTTAATTAATAATTACATTGCTGGGACCAATATCATATTAGTTGAATTAAACTGAAATGAATATAAATTTTGCTAGTCAAGGAGCAGTAAACATATCCAATTTTAATTTTCAGAATATAATGAATTCAAAATATGCTTTCAAACCAAATTTAGGTTTTAAAATTATAGAAATTACTCTCTTTCCAAATAAGAACTCATCGGCTATACAAGCAAATATCATGTGGCCTGAGTTCTCAATTAAAGCATCAGAGAATTAGCTTAGCTATTTTATGGAGTAAGTCTATTAAAAGTATTACCATTTTTCTGAAATTCATTGTTTTCCAATAAGTGTTATAAGAAAAGCATCATTTTTTTCTCTAATCTCATACAGAAAGGATTATTTTTATGCAAAATTCAGGTTTTCCATCAAAGCTTTGTTATTACAAGTGGGTAACTGTTCCCCTTGTTTGATAGATAAGCTTATCTTCTTTCCTGGTGGCTCAGATGGTAAAGAGTCCACCTGCAATGTAGGAGACCCAGGTTCAATCCCTAGGTTGAGAAGATCCCCTGGAGAAGGGAATGGCTACCCACTCCAGTAATTCTTGCCTAGAGAATTCTATGGACAGAGGAGCCTGGAGGGGTCACCTAAAGTCAGATACGACTGAGTGACTAACAGTTTGATTTTTTCACTTTTCAGGACCATAGAATACAACTCAGTATTTGGTGACAGTGTTTGGCCTTTCTTTCCACTAAACACTTAGTGTTAAAGATAGATACACAATTGATATAATTTGCTGAAATAAATGAGACCACCAGTTACCAAGGTGGTCTCCACATTACAGTCAGTAGCATGACCTATTTAGTACTCACAGCTTTCTAGACCCAGAGGAACCTGAAGAACAATGTCATTCAGGACTCTTCTCCAATCCTCCTGCAAGCAAGGCTGGGCCTGTTTGCTCTCATACAGTATTTGTCTGAAGTCTCTAACAGTATTTGAGATAAACTTATCAGCACCGTCCTTTGTCAAAAAGCAGAGGAGGATCTGTTTCTTTGGAGTGGTTGCTCCCCTGTCCCATACGGCTGACTCAGTGCAGCTTGAAGGAATGGGTGACAGGTGGAACGACAACCAGATGAAGGAGTTGGCCGGTCTTGGGACCACTCTTAGAGTAAAACCAAGTGACAGTCTGCTGTGACAAGCAGGCATTGCTGCGAAGAATTAGGGTTATGTTTCTTCCTTTGGTTGAGAAAAGGTGTCTAAGTCTGAACTAGCTTTAAGATAACAGAAGTAGCAGTCTGTGAACAAAGGTAGAGTGCACCCGGGCTATTCACAAAACGAGAAAGTTGCAAGCTACATGACAAAACAGAAGGTGAGGAAATACACTACTTTCCACAAAGGAGCTGCCTTGTCCTCCCCGAAGAAGAAATGCTTCCCTGGTGGCTCAGACAGTAAAGTGTCTGTCTGCAATGCAAGAGACCCGCATTTGATCCCTGGGTTAGGAAGATCCCCTGGAGAAGGAAATGGCAGCCAGTATTCCAGTACTCTTGCCTGGAGAACCCAATGGATAGAGGAGCCTGGTAGGCTACAGTCCATGGGGTCGCAAAGAGTCGGACACAACTGAGCGACTTCACTTTAAGCTTGACATCAATATCTGGTACAATTCTAGGACTAATTATTACTATTTAAGCAAGTGATCTGAGAGCTTCCAGGAAGACAGCGTGGTTATTAGGAGCCAGTGTGAGCTCTCTGGAATGTCAGGCCAAGCTTATCTCATGTGTTCTAACAAGTTCATTCACAAAAGAGATCATAAAAGACTATATTACAAGGCATCTGGCAAGAATTCTCTTGAAGGCAAAATACAGAAATGGTTGAAGAACTAAGCACTTTCTTTTTTCCTTATGTTGTGAATAACTGAATTTAAGCAACATGCTCTGATGGTTTAGTATCAACCTGCATTGTCTCTACTGGAATACTTGATCAAGTCCAATTTCCATCCAACATTTTGATTGTAACTTGGATGAAAGTTACAAAATCCAAATCTATTAATTTTTTGATGACCCAGAGTTAGGAAGTCTGTAGAGACATGCCATGAAGGAACACCAAGGAGGTAAAAATAATACTTTACTATTATTACCAACTTGATTTGGCACTGTGCTAAACCTCCAACCTGTATGATCTGTGAATCCTTACCAAATGCTTGGGAAGTTTTTTTTTCCAAACCCCTGGGAAAGGTGAAATAATTAATTTATCAAAACCACATAGCTAGTTAATGGCCAGCTGGGGTCTGGTTTGCATGAGCCCAAAGCCTGTGCTTATTGTGGCTAGACTCCACTTCTTAGCATCCCACCAAAGCCTGATGGATAACAGCCCCAGACTTGGAGCCTGCTCAGGAAAGATGTCCACTTCTTAGCATCCCACCAAACCCTGATGGATAACAGCCCCAGACTTGGAGCCTGCTCAGGAGAGATGTCCAGAGCTGTTCAGCCAACACAGGCTGTAGCACAGACTTGGAGCAATCAGACTAGACACCTGTTGGGACCTGAGCTTAAGTTTTTATTCTTGGTGAACAAATCATCCTGATGCAGGTGGGTTTCCTGGCATTTTTTGAAAAAATAAAATACAAAAACAAAAAAAACAAGCAACACTCTGAAGTAGTGCGGTTCCCTCACTAAAGCTCAGCTCCCCTTCGAAAGATGAAGATAACGATGTGAGGTTTTATCCTGTGTACCCAAAATCTGACGCCACAGTCCAGTAGAGAATGATGCTGATGGTGATGATAAGGACGACCCTAATGTTCATCACATACGACAGCCTCTGCTAAGAGCTTAAAATGTACTTTCTCACTTAATCACTAAACTGATCAGTTTTATAAATTCAGCCTCCAAGTGGTGAACTTGTCTGACAGCTGGTATGTATGTGGCAGAGTCAGAGTGCTGACCGGGGAGTCTGACTTCAGAGTCCTTGCTCTCCCCTGCACAGGAGGAGCGACAGTTCGTGTGTGTTCGAGAATGGGAAGTGACTGCCACATGCAGTAGACGCAGTTTGAAATGCAGTGAGGCTATTTTTAGCTCTTTCCTTCATTGTATTGTGACCTTCTGGCATGGACAGCTATAATCTCCATTCTCATTTTTATTTTGGATCATTCTGAGTCTTCTTCTCTATTCATGTAGGGATAGACCTGGTTTTTATTCACCCTCATGGGTCTGGAAGGAATTTTTCTTCTGGCAGGTGAGCAGGTAACTATTTAAATGCTTCTGAGAATATCTAACCTCTGCCTGAGACTACTATCACCTTGCGTCCACTCCCACATTATTTACGTTGTAGGACTTCACGCAGAGGGACACCGGGTTTTACATCATGACGCCCTTTAATGGAGAATTAAAGGCAGTGAGGCAACTGACAGACTAAGTGTGAGAGAAACGGACAGAGAGGAAGGGCAGTGAGTACCATCCTCCAGGTAGCTGGACTTCACAGCCCCACCCGGCCATGACGACGCATGCTCAACACGACACGTCACTCAGGAAGAGCCTGCTTATCACGTTACCTGGGCCTTTCTACGCAACTTCCACTAGTGACCACAACAACTATTTAGGGGTATGCATCAGTTCCCTTGTCCTGGAGATGAAAACTAATCTCCTGAACCAGATGGACCAGTCTGTAAAAAACGGTGGGGCCAGCACGAGAACCCAGAAGCCAGGTCCACATTCTCCAGCGCCACGCCAATCTCCAGAGACCACAGATGAACACAGTCTTTAGTACCACCTACTGAAGCTCCCTCAGAAAATGAAGGATTCCAGATTCCACGGCCCTCAATAGCCAGGAATTCCCATTTGGGAGCATCAGTTTGCTCAGTCGGACACGACTGAGCGACTTCCCTTTCACTTTTCACTTTCATGCATTGGAGAAGGAAATGGCAACCCACTCCAGTGTTCTTGCCTGGAGAATCCCAGGGACAGGGGAGCCTGGTGGGCTGCCATCTATGGGGTCGCACAGAGTCGGACATGACTGAAGTGACTTAGCAGCAGCAGCAGCAGATACTTGGGGTGCAAGAGATGTTTCTGCCGTAGAATTCGTGGTCTCCTGAGAAGCTAACCCTTTCGCTTCCACTAAGCTGTACTGTGCGTAGGTTACGTGGCACACGTAACTGAGTCAGTCAGTCGAGTCCGTGTGTCCGCTCCCCTTGACCACAGTTCTAAGCTGGGCGTGTGCCCCGAGCTGGGGCAGTCATGGTGCATCTTTGACTATTATTCTTTCTGGAAATTAAGGGACAGTGACACTTGTTCTTTCCCACTGGTATAAATAAGAAAGCGTGTAATCTCGGGATCTACTCGGAGCATCCTGAGGCCAAAAATTAGCCAGCTTTAAGATGACCATGGATGAAAAAGAGCAAGAGTGACCCTGGCAAGCCACCACGTTAAACCAGCCCTGAGGTGAGACCCAGGATTGTCTAGTCAGTTCAGTCGATCAGTCGTGTCTGACTCTGCAACCCCATGGACTGCAGCATGCCAGTCCTCCCTGTCCACCAGCTCCCAGAGCGTGCTCAAACTCATGTCTATTGAGTCGGTGATGCCATCCAACCATCTCATCCTCTGCCGTCCCCTTCTCCTCCTGCCCTCAATCTTTCCCAGCATCAGGGTCTTTTCCAGTGAGTCAGTTCTTCACATCAGGTGGCCAAAGGATAGTTCAGCTTTGTGAATTTATTAAGCAAACCTGATTCTTTATGATAATTTGAATTCGTTTTCTTTTTTGTGTCTTGTAACTGAAACAATTGTATGTAATACACTTTTTTTCATTTTTTTAGAACAAATTATGTATTTTCTTCTTAAATTAAAAAATTACATTTTATCATTTTAAAAATAATTCACCCATAAAATTTCAAAAGATATAAGTAAAATTATTAGATCATAAAAATAGTGCATTTCCATTGGACTTGCTTTCTGATTAAATAGAATTCTCAAAATAATTTTTGTATTGTGATCTCATATTTTATCTTTCCTTGGTATATTTTTTCCCAATGAGCATTCTTTAAAAAGGCCAATTTTGCTTTTGAAAATGTTATTGTTTAAATTGCTTCAGCTGTGTCTGGGCATGTTTGTCCTTTATAGCTGGGTGACCTCAACTCATTAGAGCTCTCCTAATGAGGCCACCGTTTAATGTCCCGTCTATTTGTAGATCGGTGATATTTCTGTAATTCTTTAGCAGCCAGGTCACCTTGCCTCCTAGTGGACCATCTCGCAAATGTATGATAGTGCTCACAAATGAAAGGCATCACATAAAACAATGTAGATGAATAAACAATTACCCTCACTACTTAAATAATTCCTCTAATAAGTGGAAAGCATTATATCATTATACGCTTTATTTGTTGTTTCATATTAAAGATTCTTATGAGGTGGTTTTTATATAATATGCAGTACAACGGCAAGCCTAAATGGTCACTTCATGTTTTTGACTATGACACCTATACAAATTTCAGTATGAACAGCAGGTATGTACCTGATTAATTTTGAAAATATTGATATTTTGATGCATCTACTGTGTATTAGACAGTGCATTTGATGACGTGAAAGTCAAAGTGTTAGTTGGTCAGTTGTCTCCAACTCCTTGCTGCCCCATGAACTGTAGCCTTCCAGGGTCCTCTGTCCATGGAATTCTCCAGGTAAGAATTCTGCAGTGGGTTGCCACTTCCTTCTCCAGGGGATCTTTCCAAATCAGGGATCAAACCCATGTCTCCTATGTCTCCTGCATTGGCAAGCAGGTTTTTACCATCTGAGTGGGTATATATTACTTTCTAATGTTATACCCTAAATGACACAGACAGAAAGATACAAAGCTCTGTAGGAACAGGAGGGGAGGGTGTGGAGAGGACTAGAGTTGAGGGTAGGGAGAGAGAGAAGAATCAAAAGAAGATCTCAAGACAATTCCTATTGGAAGTGGGTTTTGAAGGTTGCTTTAGGGCTTCCCTGGTGTCTCAAATACAGAATCCACCTGCAATGCAGAAGACTCAGGTTCTCCTGGGTCAGATCGGGAGGATCTCCTGGAGAAGGGAATGGTTACCCACTTCAGTATTCTTGCCTGGAGGCTACAGTCCATGGGATCGCAAAGAATTGGACACAACCGAGTGACTAACACTCACACTTTAGGCATTTGTTAATGTGTGAGAATGGGTGTACTTCCAAAGTGAGCAAAGACACACAATTAGAAAAGCACAAGACAAGTTCTATAGCACAATCAGTTTGGCTAGAGAATGGGGTGCATGAAGGGAAACAGAAAGAAACTAAGTCAAGACCATAATACACAGCCAGATACCTAACAGGAACCCTTGACTGTCATGCCAAAGAATGGCAAGTAGGCAGAAGCCGGATGGGAGTCCGTCCCTGCATAGTGTGCCAGGTAAGACTTGTGAGCTGAAAGGTTTTTTCTCTCTAAAAACTAAGGTGTGTGTCCTGAGGTAGAAGGAAACAGAAGGTACACTTAATTGAGGTATCAGAAAACTGAATTTTGGGCTGGCAGAGCATGAAAAAAAAAATTAGGGGAGGGAATTCTGGAAGATAGAGACCTACAGATGAAGTAAACAAAAAAGTCTGCATGGAAATTCTGCCTGAGCTGATCTCTAAGGATAACACACCTGAGAGAGATCCCAGTAGGCATGGAAACCGAGCAGAAGTTGGAAGATGAAAGAACTTAGCCGGCTGTTCACCACAGGGGAGACAAAGTTTAGAGTTTGTGTTTAGCAGGTTAACTGTCCGTTAGAATTAGAACTGACACTCTTTAAAGGAAACAGAATCCAGAGTCTCCGCAATTTATTAGTCATAATGTCCATGGTAGAATTACAACATTCTGGCCTCTAAGCAACTATAGTGAAGAGAACACCTCCATCACCACCAGCCTGCAGTAGGCGGGCCGCAGATGCGAGAAACAGAACTTTAAGTCACTTACTGTTCTAAGCTTTTGATTTTGGAGACTGTTATTTCCACATAACCTAGCCTGCTCTGATTGAAAAAAAAATTAAAGATTCCCTCTATCATATTAAGAGAATTCCCTTCTGTTCTTCAGTTCAGTTCAGTTGCTCAGTCGTGTCTGACTCTTTGCGACCCCATGAATCACAGCACGCCAGGCCTTCCTGTCCATCACCAACTCCCGGAGTTCACCCAGACTCACGTCCATCAAGTCAGTGATGCCATCCAGCCATTTTGTCCTCTGTAGTCCCCTTCTCCTCCTGCCCCCAATCCCTCCCAGCATCAGAGTCTTTTCCAATGAGTCAACTCTTCGCATGAGGTGGCCAAAGTATTGGAGTTTCAGCCTCAGCATCAGTCCTTCCAATGAACACCCAGGACTGGTCTCCTTTAGGATGGACTGGTTGGATCGCCTTCTATTCTTAGTTTGTTTTAAAAATAGAAATGGGTGTTGAATTTTATCAAGTGCTTTTTACCATCATTTGAGATGCTTGATTTTTACCCTTTAATACACAAATATAAATGCCATTAACTGATTCTACCAATGTTAACCCAATCTTATCTTCCTGAAATAAAACCAAGTTTGCCATGAGATAATAATCATTTTTGTATATCAATCAATTCAGTTTGCTAGTAATTTTGTTGAGAAAATTTTCATTAATATTTATGAATGAGATTGTCATAGAAGATTCCTTCTTGTAATTTCTTGTAATGTCTTTGTTGGTAGAAAGTTATGTTGCATCATAAAAGGATATAGAATCTAAATTCTCTATTTTCATCATCTGGGAAAATTTGAGGAAGATTTAAACTATTTTTTCATTAAGTCTTTGGCACAACTAACCAAGCCTTTTATTATCTTTGTATGAGGAATTTTAATTACAAATTTAATTTCTTCACTTGATATACTACCCTATGTACTTAAACTTATTTTTTATTTTTCTAGTGTCAGTTTTGGTAAGTTACATATTCCAAAAACTTAACCATTTAATTGAAATTTCAAAGTTTTAGGGATAAAGTTGTTTATAATCTACTATCAAGAGATCCTATCAATGTCTGTAGGGCCTAAATAACATTCCCTTTTTCATTTCTGACATTGGCTATTTTTGCCTTTTTTTTTTCACTTTTTTATTTATTAACTTTTACAAGTGTTTATCAATTATATAAATCATGTCAAGAAACCAATCAATTTTTAGTTTTAATGCTCTCACTTACATGACTGTATCCTATTTTTATTTTACTGTGCTTTTATACTAATAATTTATTCTTCCTTTGACTTTCTTTTACTGTTCTCCTTGTCATTTATTGAGAGGGATACTTAATTTGTTATTTTCCTTGTTTTTCTTTTTTTATAACATGTTTAAAGCTACATATTTCTTTCTAATCCTATTTTACTATCTCATGTGTGTTAACTATTTTAATATTTTTTGTAATATTTAATGTAATATTTTTGTATGTTTTTAATATGTAATTTATGTGATATTTTCATCATTATGCAGTTAGAATACTTAATAATTTCATTAGAATTTCTTATCTGACTCATGGGCTATGTAAAAGTACATGTCAATTTCAAAATATATGGGAATGTTTTAGTCATTGCTTTAAAAAAAAGGATCTCTACCATAAATTGCATTTTGGTTATATAACATCCTTCGTATGCTTTCCATGCTTTGATATTTCTTGAGATTTGTTTTATAGCATAGGATATGGCTAATTGTTATAACTATTCTCTACGTGTCCAAAAAATGTCACTTGTAGTGGATACGGCACTGAGCTTTGTAAAGAAGAGAAGATGCTCAGGAGATCCAGATGGGATTCAACTCCTCAGGTCTACCATTTTGCAACTGTATGACATGGACATTTTTCTTCAATTTCACATGCCTCAGTTTTGTCACCTGTGAAGTGAGGATTATAGTAGCTAGACTGAATAATACGGTTTGAATCCTATCCGGATAAACCAAGTGCATTGAAGATGTGGTGTATACATACATGATCGAATAGTATTCAGCCGTAACACAAATACAATTCTGACATCTGCCGAAACATGAATGGACCTAGAGGATATTATGCTTAGAGAAACAAGTCAGAGAAAGACATGTACTGTATGTTATTAGTTATCCATGGAACCTAAAAATAAAACAGAAGAGCGAACATAACAAAGTGGAAACAAACTCACAGATGAAGAGAACAAACCAGTGGTTAATAATGGGGAGAAGGGAGGCAGAGGGGTAAGACAGGTATATTGTATTCAGAGAGACAGAGTACATGTATAAACTAAATAAGCTACAAGGATATGCTGTACAGCATAGGGAATAAAGCTAATATTTTGTAACAACTTGAAGTGGAGTATAACCTGTAAAAATATTGAATCACTATACTGTATACCTGAAACCAAGATAAAATTGGGAATCAGCTATAATTCAATACAAAATTTAAAACGTATAAACCTAAAGTTAAATAGGGCTTCCCTGGTGGCTCAGCTGGTAAAGAATCTGCCTGCAATGCAGAAAACCCTGGTTCGATTCCTGGGTCAGGAAGATACGCTGGAGAAGGGACAGGCTACCAACTCCAGTATTCTGGGCTTCCCTGGTGACTCAACTGGTAAAGAATCCAGCCTGCAATGCAGCAGACCTGGGTTCAATCCCTGGGTTTGGAAGATCCACTGGGTTGGGAAGTTAAATAGAAATAAGGTGAGACTTTAAAAAACAATATAAAACATAAAATACAGAAACCACTGGCTGACAATAAATTAGAGAGAAAATATAAATGAATACTATTATCCCCATTTTATAGATGAGGCAACAGTGTTACATGGAGGAAAGCAACTCACCTCAGGTCATGTGGCAACATGTGGAAGGTTTATAAGCTGGGCAGTCTGATTACATAGAAGCTACTCACAACTAGTACACCATCTTGTTGACCTATATCCAGGAGTGGGAAAGTCATAAAAGCTAGTAAAAAGGAAGATAATTGGTAACTGAATGAGGGGGAAAAGGATATAATGAGTTAGGAAGGAAAAAAAAAATACACAGACACCCAAATCCTACAAATATGTAGTAAATATTCATGGAGAAATAAAAGAGTGGGCATAATGTACTGATAAAAGAAGGGAACAAAATACTATTTAAAAAGAACAATGAGAATAAGGTAAAATTGGATAATTAACACATTATTCAATCATAGTTCTGGGAGATACAGTCAAGGAAATTCCCCAGGAAGTAGAACTAAGACAGAGTTGGAAAATATGAGCAAAAGGCTAACAAAATGAGAGAATCAGCCCACAGGGTGCAATGTATTGTAGCAAGAATTACAGCAGAGAAGTAAGAGAGAGTAGAGGGAGAGCGTCATTAAAGGAATAATACATGAAAAGCTTCTAGGGCTGGAAGACATATGTCTCTAAACCGAAATTTCCCAGGACAATGAATGAAAACACAGCCACATCAAAGCCTATCAACGTGAAGTTTCGCATTACCAGAGATGAAGAGGACAGCCAGGAAGCTCTCGGAGACTGTGGGGAATGAGCCACAGGCAAGTGGCTGGAAACAGGCGGCAATCAAGACTTTCAAAGCAGTGTGAGGACCCGGGAGGCAGCAGAGACATGGCCTCAAAATTCTGGATGAAAATGATTTTCAATGTGGCCAAACTAATAAGTGTGATGGTAGACTTTTCCAATAAGCAAGGGCTGAAAATATACACCTTTCACGTACTCACAAGAAACTTCTGGAAGATGTGCACTTTAAAACACGAAGAGGAAAATAGGGCAAACAGCTAAGGAACAAAGAGGTCAAACAGGAAAGAGGAATAAGGAGAAGAGGCAGAAAGTGGGAGGGCGCGAGGGGTAACTCCAGGGACAGAAAGGGAATCGATGAGTTGTCTGATGCTCTGAAAACGGGGAAAAGAACATTCATTTTCTAGATCCTGAAGTATTTGGAAAAAAAAACAAATAGGAAGTATATGGGCTTCTCAGGTGGCACAGAGGTAAAGAATACACAGTCCAGTGCAGGAGAAGCAAGTGACTAGGGTTTGATCCCTGGGTATACGCAAAACAAGCAAACAAAATGAGAGGCAATGATCAATGCTAAGGAAAATAAGTTGCCGAAAGAAAAAATGGAATCATAGTAATTGTGCAATTTGCAGTGGACGGTTGTTTGCGGTTCAGTCACTCAGTCGTGTCCAACTCTTTGTGACCCGATGACCGCAGCACACCAGGCTCCCCTGTCCTCCACTGTCTCCCAGAGTTTGCTCCAATTCATCTCCGTTGAGTCAGTCATGCTATCTAACCATTTCATCCTCTGCCACCTCCTTCTCCTCCTGCCTTCAATCTTTCCCAGCATCAGTATCTTTTCCAGTGAGTCGGCTCTTTGCATCAGGTGGCCAAAATTTTGAAGCTTCAGCTTCAGCCTCAGTCCTTCCAACAAATATTCAGGGTTGATTTCCTTTGGGATTGACTCGTTTGACCTCCTTGCAGTCCCAAAGCGCTCTCAAGAGTCTTCTCCAGAACCATAGTTCAAAAGCAACTATGCTATCACAAGACTGAAACAATTGATTACTGATTTATACAAAACTTGTATAAAATGATATTGAAAGGCTAGAGGAAGAAAGAAGGCAAGTTTGGGTAAGAGGCAAAGTCTTACCATTATTTCTTGTGTGATAGCCCCCACAAGAACCATATTGTTGGAACAATCAGACAGTGGGAACTCTCTCTCCAAGAAGTTTTCAAACCAAAGCTCTTTTCTTGTGATAAGTGATTAATTCTCCTGTGTATTTGTGATCATCACGGATTATTTGATTTTCCTTGTCATCTTATTTTATTTATTTATTTATTTATTTGCATGCTCCTTTGGCTTTTTTTAAACAGTTGTTACCTTATTGACAAGTGTTTCTTTTTTTTTCCTTAGTACTTCATCTGATGGGCTTCCCTGTTGGCTCAGATGGTAAAGAATCTGCCTGCAATGCGGGAGACCTGGGTTCAATCCTTGGGCTGGGAATATCGCCTGGAGGAGAGCATGGCAACCCACTGCAGTATTCTTGCCTGGAGAATCCCATGGACGGAGGAGCCTGGCAGGCTACCGTCCATGGGGTCGCAAAGAGTCGGACATGATTGAGCGACTAAGCACAGCACAGCACAGTACTTCATCTGATATACCACCTATTGATAGATACTTTTAGGGTCTAAAAATCAAATTTTATGTTTATTTAATTAGTCACATCATAAATGAAGCAGTTTTCCAGATTTATTACATATAAGAAAGTGATCATGCATCTGTCTTCTACCAGCTCATTTCCTGACTTGCTCTCAAGCCCAGAGTCTTGCAGCAGGGTCTGAGGAGTTCCAGCATAACCTTGACCCCACAGCCTTGCCTTGATCCCACAGCAGCAGCCTCAACTGGGCGCTTGTTAGAAATGTAGCATCTCAGGTCTGCTTCACATCTACTGATTATGGAACCTTCATTATCCTGGGGTCTGAAAACAATTCATATAAGCAGTAAAGCCAGGAAGTGGTGCTTTAGAAGATAGGCAGTCCCCTTGGTTTGGTAGAGATTGTACATAGATTTTAGGGCCCAAGGTCAGGCCATGGAGGAAGGACTCTTACTGTCTCTCAATCAAGAGGTTTGCTGTTTTTCTGGAAGCACGAAATATCAGTCTAGCAGCTGATTGTTCTTCCAGAACACGATGTCATTACACAGCCCAGAGGGTCATGACAACAGCATCTTTATTGTGAATATTTTTATCAATGTAAATTCATCCTCTTTACACAGATGAAACTTTTCATTAAATTCTACTTTTCTAAAAAAAAATTAAAATAACTACTCCTGCCTTCTTTTTCCCCAACATAGCTTTTAATTTAAGTATTTAAGTGTTATTTGCTTTCATATGTAAAGAGAGCTTATATTCAGATTTTGTTTTTCACAAACCAATTTGAAATTTAATTTTCATGGCTGATGTATTTGCTTTCACATTTTAACCTTATTTTGTGCTTTTGGCTCTTAGCACTTCCTTGCCACCTACTCAATTTCCTTCTTTTAAAATAGAGGCTCTTTAAATACTTTTATCTTCTCCATGGACTTGGAAGGTTTATACCCAGATTCTCTGGATTTTGTTGTTGTTGTTGCCACTTTAGATACAAAATAATTATTTGACATTTCATGCAGTTTTGAGACTCTTTTCCATCAACTATTTAAACCTAACTCTACATTTAGTGACTCTTAATGCAACTTGCTTTCCAAACTGTGACATCCTCATTTCTGGATTCTTAACTTGGCTTTACTCTCAGAGTTACAGCACATCCATGGTTACCTTCTGTATGAAGGACAGGTGGGCATTACACTCACGGAGTCCGTCGGTCTTCTCCTTCTCCTCCTTCTTTTTTTAAAACCAGTTTTCATTCAGTTTATTACATCATGCCTTTTTACTCAGATGAGTAAATGCACATAAGTTATTTCTCCTCCAATTCTCATTGCTGTCTGGAATGTACTCTTACAAAAATCGCTTAGCTGGTGCCATTGTTATTCCTTTGTGTGTACCATTTTCCCCCCTCTCCGGATGTTTTTCTTTGTAATGAACCTTTTCTACCTGCAAAACACGGGCCACTTTTTATCTCTGAAAGCGTCTTTCCATCCCCCATCACTATCATCTCTTTTCCTGTTGTTTTGGTGACCCCCTGGGGACCTCATGTAACTCTGAGCTCCTGCTGGGGTCCGCTGTTCTCCACTTTATACTCTTTCCTCACGTTGCTTGTCATCCTTGTCTTTGCTAAGGGTGGTTCTTAAGGCGGTGGTCTGCGTGTACCGTTGCATATTGTGCGCAGGTGATGATTTTCTGTGCCCCTGTGGGGAACGCTGTAACGTTTCTAGTTTTCCTTTTCTCACTCAGCATTGGCTTATGTTCATGTGAGTCTGGCCTCCTCTTGTGAATTTCTCCCTTATCTTCCTGAATCCTGAGAATGTCAAACATATTTGTATGAGTTTCTTCTGGATCCTAGACAAAATGCTGTTGAGGTATTGTTTTTTTTCCTGTGATAATTCATGTTTTCTTCCCTGTGTGTAGCAACTTGTTTTGAATGGCCCCCGTGTGGCTGGGTTATTGTTACTGTTCTTGCTTTGGTTGAAGAGAGAGAGTTCTCAACCCCGAGTCTGCAGGTTGGTCTTGGAGCTTCCTGGTCCCCCGGCTGCTAGGGGAATCCCCTTCCGCATTCGCAAGGCAAAGTTTCCAGTGACTTCTTCCTGGGATTGTTCTGCTGGATTCGGATGGATTTATGTTCTCTTCGCTGGATGGAGTGTACGGAAGTCTACAGTGCACAGTCTCAGTTGCTCAGAGAGTCCCTCCCACTTCATCCTTGCCTACGACGTTTTGATGTTGCTTTCAAAGCAATCAATGCTCCATTGCCAACACCGAATAGTCTATACTGGGGATTTTTTGTACTTTTTGACCCAGAATAACTCAAGAAGGTAGAAAAGAGACAATGGGAGGGGGAAGGGGAACACCCATAGTGATGCCATAAAGCATCATAAAGGGAGCAAGGTATTAAAGGAATGTCCACTGTTCCCGTTATTACTTGACCCACTTGGGGTCTTGAGCCAAGGAGAAAAGAAGACAGTGAAATGTCTTCTTATCCCTTTCTATATTAGAAATCGTAGAGACACTGAATGTGTCCATTTCTCTTTACAGTGTTATCAACCTTTTATTTAGTTGAAATAAACCCCAGATTCTAGAAATACATAGGCAGGTAATCCCATTTACAGCTTCACAGGGAGTTTATATATTTTGCTTTGCCTTCAGAAATATTCGTTATCTCTGAATTAGAATTCAAGAAAAGCTGTTAAAGAACTTCTAGCTGATGGTGGTGGTAAGGTTAACTTTTGCCCCTGGAATGAGTCAAAATCTTCCTAGTTGTGTGGTCTGAAAATAAGGTACATACGGCCGTGATAAGTTACGCCAGTTAGGTGCATCAGCCTGCCTCTGGTTCAACGAGCTTCCTTCCAGAGTTCAACCTGAAACATGTAGCTTACGTACGTAATGCTTTTCACACTGTGCTGGAACTGTGCGTGACCTTGCATAGTTAGTCACTGTTCTTTGCTGAGAGAAGTTTGCCTTTCAGTGAAGCAGACAAATTGAGAAGAAGCAAGCTGAGTGAGATTTCAGGGTCAGTGTATAATAGCAGAAGCCCAGGATGGCAAACAAGGATATCTCCTGAGACAGACTTTCATTGCTTCTGGAACCTTGAATGATCAAATCCATGCATATTAGTAGTTACGTGCTGTTGTTGTTTGGTGGCTAACTTGTGTCTAACTGCTTGCAGCCCAATGGACTGTGAGCCCGCTGGGCACCTCTGTCCATTGGATTCTCCAGGCAAGAATACTGGAACAAGTTGCCATTTCCACCTTGAGGGGTCTTCCCGACCCAGAGATGGAACCTGAGTCTCGCGTGTGTTGGCAGGTGGATTCTCTACTGCTGAAAGTGACTATTCCCTGACAGGTCACGTTTACTGCGTTCTTCACGTTTTCACTCATCAGTAAATGACCTCTAGGGTGTGGCCATGTACTTAGAACACACTGCTTCTCTCTTAACTCACTGAAGTATTTTCAAAACACTTAGATCAAATAAGATTGAAAATCCTTTCACCTTGGCCTACAATACGCTATTTTGGGATGTTTTATTTGTAAATGGTATAATCAAAGTATTACTTAGAAACTCTCTTTCTGCCCTTCAGCGTTTTCATCAGGGCTACGAGGAGGAGACTGCTGAGGAGGCAGAGATCCCAATGTGAACAGTTTATTGTCAAGAAAAGAACAGATTTTGGAAATTGTGGCCGTTCTGATGGGTGCAGGAGAAAAGGATAATGTACTTTCAAGATAGTTCCTGGGTAGAATGTTCTGGGCCTTTTGTGTTTATCAATAAAACTGGTACATCATTTTTAGAAGATGTAGCATTTCAACTAGGATTTAACATATTTAAAAATCATGACTTGTTGGAAAGAATAAATCACTTCTGGAAAAGGTTTCAATATAACTCAGGATTATATATCCTTCCAAAAGGCCTTTAAAGATCAGCCCCTTCACTCAGCTGATGCATGGGTGGAAACGAAAATTGGTTTTTAATAAAGTTGGCTTAGACAGTAAAGAATCTGCCTGCGATGTGGGAGACTGGATTCAATCCCTGGACTGGGAAGATCCCCTGGAGAAGGGAATGGCAACCCACTCCAGTATTCTTGCCTGAAGAATCCTATGGACAGAGGATCCTGGCGGGTTACAGTCCATGGGGCTGCAAACAGTCAGATGCAACAGAGTGACTAACACTTTCTTTTGAAGAGTGGTTTTTCCGTCCACACTGCTTCCACGGCAGGCTGCACGGCCCTCTTGTTTGGCTTCACTTTCTATGTCTTGGTGGAAATTGGGAGTGGTCAGTCACGGATCTCTTAGAGGAAGACACGAGAGCAAGTTTTTAAGCTGACTTGATTTAAGCAGTGATGGAAGCACTGCCCCAAAATAGGGAATTCTAATGCCACTTTAGTGAAATCAATAAAACAGTGGCCATGGATCAGATTAAGTAATCCAGACTGTGGGAAATAAACGACCCCGTCCTGAACTATCTTGTTCTTGTTTCTGTCAAACCACACGGCAAGACTTACCCCTGAGACGGTGAGGGGGTGGGGGGTGTCCTGTATCCAGGAGACCAGGCAGGCGTCCTGCCCATCAACCTGGGCAGTGGTCCATCCTGGAGCCGCGAGTGAGTGGAACTAGGGGTGGGGAAGCACGGACTTGCTCATTCCGTGTGCCATGGGGCGGCCAGGCCCAGATCCAGTGGGTGAAATGCCTGGGGCGGCCCTGGCTAGGCAGGGGCGGGCTTTCCTCTGCCCCTGAGCTGCTCAGGGGCACCGACCCCCGCTTTCACTCAGCAGCATGCCAAAAGCTGGAGCATCCGCAGTGGGGCAGGTTGGCAGCCGAGGGGCAGGCAGAGTCTGGGGGCCTGCGGGGGCCGGGCCTGGCCACTGGGACTTGAGGAGCCCTGATGGGACACGTTAGGAGATCTGGAGTTTCTGGCCCCGAAAGTCACTTTATAAAAATTCCTGCAAAACCTGGGGATAAACCTCAGTCTGTTGGGTTTTATTGCTTAATTAGCGAGTTGTCAGTAAGTGGCAGCATATAAACTGAGTGATGCTTTTTTTCACCTGTTCACTTACTTTTTATCGGGATAATGAGCTGTGGAATGACAGGAAGAATCTTGTTCCCCCCGTGTTCCAGCATGTCGTGGATTCCTTGCCGAGCGAAAAACTCATAGGGAAATGTCATTTCACAGAGCCCATCAAAAAACAGAGGCAGATAATGATGGTAATCCAGCTTCTCAATTTCTACCTGAAAGGAAAGAGAGAGAGAAAAAAAAAATGTCATGTGAAAACAAAAGTGAGGCAAAGCGTGGCTGGGCCAGCTGAGAAGCTGTCACCAACTTAGGAGAAGTAAGGTCTTCAGAACTTCAGGAAGGTTTTCTTAACCAGCTCATCTAATGACCGGAAGTATGCTGCCCTGTCTGTAATCTAGAAATGAGGTTAAAATCATCATATACACAATGGAGTATTACTCAGCCATTAAAAAGAATACATTTGAATCAGTTCTAATGAGGTGGATGAAACTGGAGCCTATTATACAGAGTGAAGTAAGCCAGAAAGAAAAACACCAATACAGTATACTAATGCATATATATGGAATTTAGAAAGATGGTAACAATAACCCTGCGTACGAGACAGCAAAAGAGACACTGATGTATAGAACAGTCTTACGGACTCTGTGGGAGAGGGAGAGGGTGGGAAGATTTGGGAGAATGGCATTGAAACATGTAAAATATCATGTATGAAACGAGCTGCCAGTCCAGGTTCGATGCATGATACTGGATGCTTGGGGCTGGTGCACTGGGACAACCCAGAGGGATGGAATGGGGAGGGAGCCGGGAGGAGGGTTCAGGATGGGGAACACATGTATACCTGTGGCGGATTCATTTTGATATTTGGCAAAACTAATACAATTATGTAAAGTTTAAAAATAAAATAAAATTAAAAAAAAAAAAATAAAATCATCGCTATTTAAATCTTACCAGATTAAAATCATCATCTACATTGGGAGCATTTTAGTATTTTGCAGGGGAGGGGGGGGGGTCCTAGGTTAATTTTTTTTTACCATTTGGCACAAAGGCAATATTGAAAAGGGGTTCAAGAAGTCCATGGTATGTATACTGAAAAGATTTAAAATGGGGGAAAAAAACAGCTGAGAAGAAAGAGATTAGCATCTGAATTTCTAAAAACAAGAATCTAATTGTACATTAATATATCTTATGAGATATGTCTTTTCAGGACCTGGAAAATATGAAAGTGAGGGGTAAAATATGATCCCATGAACGTCTCCTGGAGCTGGATGTCAAGAAGAATGTTGGGGCCTTCGAGAAAAAATGGGAAAGACAGACATGGGGCTGAACTTAAATAGACCACTGACACATGGAAATTAAAATATTCCAAATCTCCCCTCTGTTTCTTCTGGGGGCAGAGATATATCTCTTTTCCACCTCTATATACTTCACTCTCAATAATGTCTACATGACCTCCTGTCCAGACCTTTGCAGTTGTATCAAGCACCAAAAGGAACGGGAACAAAAGTTCCAGAAGAGAGAAAAGAGATGGTGCGATGGGGAGCCGTTCACGCGTAAATTTGATCTACTGCATGGCGTATCCATGACCTGACTTAGTACCGCAGGTGACAGACGGGGTGGTGAGATCACGGATGGACAGAAGCCAGTAGGCTAGGATTGTGGGTATAACACACCTACAGGCAAAGGATGCAGTGTTCCCACGAAGAGGTGCAAATTTCCCCAGTTTCCAAGTCCTTATGAAAGCACCCAGCTTCCAATTAAGTAAGATGTAAATTTTATTTGGTATTGCTTGGAAGATTGTAAAATTTGCTTTATTCATAGTAAAAGTTTATGAAGTTTGTATTTAATACTAAACTTCTCAAGGATTTTTGTGTATTTGAAAATATTTTAGAGTGCTGTTTTTCACAATTAAAAAAAATCAATGCATCATTCAGCTCCAAAAAGTACAGTGTTGTGTCTACAGTTTTACCTTGTAACCTAATTTTATAATGTGTCACCTGTACTATATTTTTTTAATTTTTTGCTAAGTCTTTTTAAACCCATTGTTGCTTTTTACATATCTCTTATAAAGGAGCAAATCATTACATTTTGTACTTTAGTATGAGCTAAGACTTTGTATTTTAATATGTCTGGTTAATGTCTGTCATCTTAATTTTTGATCTCTGAATGTTACTTTTCACTTACTTTTTCCTTTCAATTTTGTAGTTTCATTATATGGACTCTTTTATTTACATTTTGGTGTGTGATGTCTTTAAACATAAAATAGCCTGTATAAATATTTCATTGCATCTATGTTACAGCTTTCTCTAACATTTAAAAAATGTATTTATCTTATAGAAGTGAGTTAAAAATACCCTACTAAGATAACTGACATGCCCATTTTTCCTTGGAATTTTGTTGATTTTTTTTTTTTTTTTTGGTATGATTTGGAGCAACGACTCCAACATCAACAATAGCACCAATAAAAATGTCATTTTATGGTACCAGACACTACTGTGAATACTTATGTGTATTAGTTCACTTAATCCTCATAACATGCTCTGTCGCTCAGTCACGTGTGACTCTTTGCGATCCCCTGGACTGTAGCCCTCCAGGCTCCTCTGTCCATGGGATTCTCAAGGCAAGAATACTGGAGTGAGTAGCCATTTCCTCCTCCAGGGGATCTGCCTGACCCAGGGACCGAACTTGTCTCCCATGTCTCCTGCACTAAGGGTCAATTTTTTACCACTGAGCTGGCTGGGAGGACCAACAGCTCTACAAGGTAGGTAGGATTGGCATCTCAATTTTCAATACGAGGAAATTGAGGCACAGAGAGGCTTAATAACTTGCCTAAGGTTTGCAGCTAGTTAGCGATAGAACTGGGATCCAAACCCGAGCAGGCTGGCTGCAGGACATGATACTACTTCTTGGGCTTTTTGTATCAAAGTTCAGCATTATTATAATCTCCCTTTATCCTCTTGTCTCTGTCTTCTTTATCATTATTAATGCAGTTTGTCTTAGTCTAATTGAATAATAATTTTGCTATCGCTAGTTTATCTACTATACCTTTTTCTATCCTTTGACTTTCTTCCTCCTGTGATATTATCCTTATATAACATGTAGCATTATATATAAATATACATTATATATATATATGGGGGTTGATGATAAGCTTTTATTTTTATTCTATTTAGATTTTTTATTGGAGCCCAGTTGCTTCAGCACGCTGTGTTAGTTTCTACTGTGCAGCAAAGTGAATCTGCCATACGTATACATGTATCCCCTCTTTTTTGGATTTCCTTCCCATTTAAGTCACCATCGAGCTGCAGCAGAGCAATGAGAAGAATTCCCTGTATTTTAAGAGTATCTTTTCTAAGTACCTCATAGCTGCATTTGTTTTTTTCTCTCCTGTTTTACATTGCATATTCAAATGACAAATTTCAAGGATGCACATGATTTCGAAAGTTTTAAAAAAGAAAGAAAAGCAAAGGGAGAAGGGATAGGGAAGGAAAAGAAAAGAGAGCATCTGAAAGACAGCAACCCTGAGTGAAAGACTGAGAGAGATTGAGGAAGAAAAAAGATGATCTCCACGTCTTTAACTCCTCCTAGCACGGATGGTACAGAGTCCGCCTGCAATGTGGGAGACCCGGGTTTGATCCCTGAGTCGGGAACATCCCTTGGAGAAGGCAATGGCACCCCACTCTAGTATTCTTGCCTGAAAAATCCCATGGACAGAGGAACCTGGTGGGCTACAGTCCCTGGGGTCGCAAAGAGTCGGACACGACTGAGCGACTTCACTTTAAGCACATTGATCCCAGCAGTTCCTTCATATCAGAAATTCTCCTCTTGGAAGTTCTTCTTCTGGCCTGTTTATCAATTATTTGGCATGTCTATTTCACTAAGATCTATTGTCTTAATAATGCAATAACAACTTGCCATCCTGTTTTGAGGATGGAAACTTCTTAAAACTCTAGACATGTTGCTACTTGCCACAGGGTGATTTTTTACACATAACTTTCTTTCCTGTTTACATATCTTCTAAGGTTTCTTCTTTATCATTATAACATTGTTTCAGTAGATGAATTTGGCCTAGGCCTTAGGAAACATTCTTACATTCCATTTGCAATCAGGAACTCTGTGTATTTGTTTTGGTTTGAAATGATGTATCTGACTTGGCTCTACTGTATTTTTCTTTTTATCCAAAGAGTTCCTTCTCATTACCACACGACCGTCACACTGTTTTCCACAATAAAGGTGTCTGTGCTTCTTTACTCTCCTTCTCGCTTCAACCCACTTCCCTACGGCTTCGCTGCTCTTACTTTTACCCAGGTCCCCGGTGACCTTCAGTCTGCCCAGTGCTCCGGTCCCTTTGCGGCTCTCATCAGCATGGCACAGTTGATCTCGTGACGATGCCTTCCCCAGGCCTCCTGACAGCGTGCCTTTATCACTGGGGTTCATCCTTGATTTCCTTCCTTCAAATTCTGCATCCAATCCATCAGAAGGTAGATTGATTCTATCTCCAAACAGATGCTTAGTTCACTCACTTCTCCACCGTTTTATTTACTACCCGCTTAGCCTAAGCCACCAACCTTCCTTACCTGGATTACTGCAACAGCCTCTAATTAATCTTCTCCCTGGGCTTTTCCTTCCTGCTTCCTTTCTCTGCACATGTGGGTCTTGACCTGCTGTAGTCCTGACCGAGGCTCCACCAGGGCCTCCCTGACTAGTTGTTCCCGTCCCTCCACACTGCCCTTCTGCAGTGCTGTTCCCTGGACAGATGGTGCCTTTCTTTCCCCTCTCCTTCCTCCTAGAGACGCTCTCTGAATGCACCCTTCCCTTCCTTTCCAGACCTCTCAGTCGCTGCCCACTCCCTTTCATCCAGATTTCAGTTCACCGAGGCCCTCTTACCACTGCCTACTGCTCTGCTTGATTTTTTTGGTGGCTTTTATCATTTATTCATCGCAGTTTCTTAAGTTCCGTTGTGTGCGGAGCTTGTCATTGCCTAGAAGGGTGTTTGGCACATAATAGGTGAATACTCAGTAAGCAAGTGTTTGAATTTTATTTCTGACCTTTTGAATCTGTCCTCTGGGTTAACTCTTGGAGAAGCATACTAAGCTGCAGAACAAAGGCTAGATGATGAATGACTGTATCTGGAGCTGAGGGTGGGAACCACGGCAGAGTGCACGGAGGCGCTGGTGTCGACCGCTGACCCTGTGACGCGAGGAAGCACGTACATTTCTATACCCTTAGGTATCCTACAGATAAAACGCCATGCTTCCTCCATTAAGACTGCAGCGATTATTTATATTTCAGCAACTTTGTGAGTATTTTAATAGACAATCAGCACAGGGTTCTCACTGCTTCTCATTTCACTAGAAATCATTTAGGGTTTAATAACATGCTGTTCTGTTTACCTTTAAAACTTTAGAAGGAAAAGTTTCTGTTTTTCACAGTATCATCAGAAACAAACATATTAATGTGGCTCTATAATTAATATGTTGGAACAACACAAGATCTTCTTTCTAAAATATCTAGATATTGAGAATAATGCAAGATTAAAACAAACTAGACATAAATTAGTAGATCTCTTATTTATCTTTGCCTGTCTATTTGCCACATGACAACTACTATCCTTTAGAGGTCTTTTAAATTGCTGGCTCCTTTTATTCATTTAAACTTACAAAAGATCATTTTTACCATTCATGAAGCAGTAAATCTTTTTCAGTTATATAAATTAGTTTTAAGATAACTTCTTCATAACAGACAAATTATGTTTCTTTACTATTACTGTAAAAATAGTAACTTTCAAACTACTATAAAATTTGGGAATTTTTCCTCAAAGTTTATTCAAGAACTCCAGAATTCAAAGAAAGCTGTTTGAAATGAGACAAAGAACAAGGGCTGTTTTGAACATATCAGATAAAATTTCATGGTAAAATATTGATTGATGACAGCTTGGATATTAAGTCTAGAAATATCAAGTATTTTACTCACAGAATTTCTCTCTTTTAAATTCATGTTTTATAACTTTTTAAAGATCACATAGAGCCTACAAGTTGATCCCTAAATCTTATGGTGACCTTTAGTCAAAAGCGCTACAATTCTAACCTCACCTCTGCTATCAAATATGCTTTTCTTTTTTATCCCCGTAACAAATACGCAAGGAAGTGATGCTGCACTGCAAGATCAGAAAACCAATGAGGTCATGAGTCTCATTAAAAAAAAAACTCAAATCAAAAACTTACTCTTATATTTTCCATACCCTTGCTTCAATTAGCAAATGAAGTATCATTAATAGTATCTGTTATTACGAGTCCTATGGTAATAAGCGAGAATCTTGCTTAGAATCACAAAAATCCGAAAAGGTGTACTTATCTGTTAATGTATTATGACCTCATCTAGCCTTCTTATGAAATTTCTAACATAAAGCTTTACCTTACTATTTTCAATCCTAAAGGCAACTGTTAAACTGCTACAAGAGATCTTACGAATAAGCATTGTTTACAGATGATATTGGAGAAGTAAATGGCAACCCACTCCAGTCTTCTTGCCTGGAGAATCCCACAAACAGAGGAGTTGGCAGTCTACAGTCCATGGGGTCCCAAAGAGTTGGACATGACTGAGTGACTAACACAGATGACAGACATAACATATTTCAAACTCAGATGCACTTCTCTTTTTCAAATGTGTGTGGATGTGCTTGTGACGAAGAACCCCTGGTGGCTCAGATGGTAAAGAATCCGCCTGCAATGCAGAAGCAGGGTTCGATCTCTGGGTTGGGAAGATCTCCTGGAGAAAGCAATGGCAACCACTCCACTATTCCTGCCTGGAGAATCCCACGGACAGAGGAGTTGGCAGTCTACAGTCCATGGGGTCGCAAAGAGTCAGAGACAGCTGAGTGACTAATGCTTTCACTACATTTTCTCAATGATACCAAATATATAGCTAAAATCCTGTCATAGTACATGATTAAAAAAGTAAGACTTTTAATGTGAAAAATGTTCTTTAGTGTCAAAAAGGAAATTTCACACAGGATGGATAATGTGGATCCTTACACTGTTATAAAGTCTAAGAAAACCCAAAATGCATTTAATTTGAAGTTGAAGTTAGGAAATCCTCAGCTGCTAGAGATAAAGACAAAAACCAGAGTCACAGAGACGATAGTGTCCGACCCTAGGTTGTGTCAGACACAGATCACATCATAAGACTGAGAATGAGCTTTTAAAATCTCAAGAGTTAGGAAAAGAGAGCATTTGGCAAGAGAAGGGAGTTAGGCTGAAACTCCTGCACTCGCTGGAACCCTTAAAGTGCTGTCTTACTTGTGAAAAGAGGACCAGAAACTCTTTCCACAAATTTGTGGAAATAAGAAGTTTAATATTTGACAAAGCTCTTGCTGGGAAAAACTTCACTTGAGAAACAGAAACCCAAAGGAATTAAGGAATTAACCAAAGAAGTCAAGGAATTAAGGGGGAAAAAAATGTTTTCAGACCATGGAAAGGGAACTTCTGGGGCTCAGATAAAAGCAAATTATGGAAGTGTTAATATTTGCTTAACAGAAAATATATACTATCATTAACCTTAAAATTCAATAGCAGTTTGAAGAATAGACTGGTTCCAGATTAAAAGAGAATAGGGGTCTGGAGCACAGAACTGAGGGGCCAACACAGAATCAGCACAGGGGTGAGGCAATGGAAAAGGTACAGATAAATCCCAACTCAAGATGCTCCCACATTTGACTCATGGGACTTCAGAGAGGATGGAGTATGGAGAAAGGGGGGTTTGGAGCAATAATGGTGGAGAGTCATTCAAAATCAAATAGAAGTGTGAATTTTCAGATGGAACATGTATATCTAGACACCTTTTTGATAAAAACTATAAAACTCCAAAGTCAAGGAAAAGATTTAAAAGCAACTAGAAACAAAAGGCAGATTATAGATAAAGGACCGAAATTATATTTAAATTACATGTCTAACTAATAAAATAGAGGCCAGGAGGCAGGGTAAAAAAAGGCAGATCATAGATAAAGGACTGAAATTAGACTTAACTTACATGTCTTACTAACAAAATAAAAGCCAAGAGGCAGGGTAAGAACGTTTCAATGTGCTGAAAGGTTTCAGTAATTGTTAATCTTGAATACAGTACTCAGCTAAATCACCATTTAAAAATAAAACCAAATTAAATGTATTTGGCCAAGACACAGACCGAAAGGTTTGTTGTTGTTTGTTTGGATTTGTTGTTGCTGTTATTGTAACCCAAAGGTTATCACTTCAACCAAAGGATAACATTTATTAAAAACTGGAGTGAACTGAGGACAAAGACAAGATGGAAGAGATAACAGTATACATTTTTTCAAAAACATTGATAAGACTAAATAAACATTGACTTTAAAAATGCAAAAATTATTAATTACAGTGATTTAAAGGTGGATCTGTAGACACTAGGAGGGAGAAATAAAGATGATGAGACAAAAGTGACCTGCATCAGAGTAAGGCCTTTGCATTGACAGGGATGAGGATAAAATGATTAACCTTAGACTTAATTCAGCATATTAAAGTGCAAAGATACACATGGAAAGAATAGAAATAAAATTAACTTTCAAAAGCAAGAACATCAGTTCAGTTCAGTTCAGTCACTCAGTCGTGTCCCACTCTTTGCGACCCCATGAATCGCAGCACGCCAGGCCTCCCTGTCCATCACCAACTCCCGGAGTTCACTCAGACTCACGTCCATCGAATCAGTGATGCCATCCAGCCATCTCATCCTCTGTCGTCCCCTTCTCCTCCTGCCCCCAATCCCTCCCAGCATCATGGTCTTTTCCAATGAGTCAACTCTTCACATGAAGTGGCCAAAGTACTCAGAGTTTCAGCTTTAGCATAAAGCTCTATTAACATTACAGAAGGCTGACTGAACATCCCAGCTGCCTCCACGAGAAAACATGAAGAGAAAAAAATATGTAGGATGAATCCAAGTAGATAAATAATCATAGTAAATGTAAACAGATTACATTCTCTAGTTAAAAGATTCTCAAGAGAGGAAAAATATACTTCAGCTACAAATTTGTTTATTAGAGGTATACTCAAAATATAATGTCAGAAAAAGATGGAAAATAAAGGTACAGTAAAACATATAACAAGTGTGATATAGGAGAAATTCCTGGAAGAGAAACTGTATTTGCAGTATTTATGTATTTTGCCAAGTGGTGCTTCATAGGGACAATACTAAATTATATTCCCATCAGCAATATGTGAGAGTACCTGTTTCTTCATTGCCAATCCAAAGAGGAAGTCAACAAACTTTGATTTTTGACAATATTATAGGCAAAATAAAGAAGGTTGAGTGCTGAAGAAGTGATGCTTTCAAACTGTGGTGCTGGACTACACTCTTGAGAGTCCCTTGGACTGCAGGGAGATCAAACCAGTCCATCCTAAAGGACATCAGTCCTGAAGATTCATTGGAAGGACTGATGCTGAAGCTAAAGCTGCAATACTTTGGCCACCTGATGAGAAGAACCAATTCACTGGAAAAGCCCCTGATGCTGGGATAGATTGAAGGCAAGAGGAGAAGGGGATGACAGACAGTGAGATGGTTGGATGGCATCAGCAAATCAACTGACATGAGTTTGAGCAAACTCGGAGAGATAGTAAAGGACAGGGAATCCTGGCATGCTGCAGTTCATGGGGTTGCAAAGAGTCAGACATGACTTAGTGACTGAATAACAACAACAAATAGGTAAACATTATTTTTCTGTTATTTTAATTTGTATTTCTTCTACTGTGAGAATAATCACATTTTAAAGATATTTTTGAAAGTTATTTTTATGTCTTTTTATGTGAATTGTACTTTCACATTCTTCGCCATTTTTTTTTTAAGCTTACATTGAACTTTTTCTTTAGGAGCTCTTTTATATTATGGGGATTTATCCTTTATGTATGATAGGAGTTTCAATTTTTTAAAGATTTTTCTGTTTTAGAATTTATTAATTTTTTTATGGGTTCTGAAGTTTGAGTCATTATTAGAAAAGTTTTCCTCCATTCTGTAGCAGAAAGAATAGAAACAATTAGAAAAGATAATTTATACTTGTTTACTTTAGTACTTTATGATTTTTTTCCTTATTTTTAAATCATTAAAGCATTGGTAACTTTTCTTGGTACAGGTGTGAAGTATGCTTCCAGTGGCAACTTTTTTCCAGTGGCTACCTAGTTGTTCCACCATATTTATTTACTTCTTGACTTTCTATTCTACTGCACTGATCTTTTTAAATTTTTATTCATGAACCAATATTATTTTAATTATCACAATTGTTTAATAGATTTTAATATGTCAAGGCTCCCCTGTTATTACCTTTCCTTTTCTGTTTTTCTGTTATCATAATTTGTTTACTTTTCAATGTGAAGTTTAGACCATAAATTTTAGACACAGGTTTACTTAAAGGATATATAATATAAAAACTTGCCTTCAATAATTAGATAAAACACATTCTTTACAAGCACGGGCTTCCCTTGTGGCTCAGCTGGTAAAGAATCTGCCTGCAGTGCGGGAGACCTGGGTTCAATCCCTGGGTTGGGAACATCCCCTGCAGAAGGGAACGGCTACCCACTCTAGTATTCTGGCCTGGAGAATTCCATGGACTGTGTAGTCCATGGGGTCACAAAGAGCTGGACACGACTGAGCGACTAAGCACACTTGAGAGAGTTTAGAAAAGTAAATGAACACTAAGCCATAAAGTAAGTCTCAAGAAATTCCGAAATACCTATGTTGCTGCTGCTGCTAAGTCGTTTCAGTTGTGTCCGACTCTGTGCGACCCCATAGACGGCAGCCCACCAGGCTCCTCCGTCCCTGGCATTTTCCAGGCAAGAACACTGGAGTGGGTTGCCATTTCCTTCTCCAACGAATGAAAGTGAAAAGTGATGTGTTAAATTTTTTGAAGAAAATTAAATAACAAATCATTAACTAAAAGACAGCCAAGCTTTTAACTTCCATATATTTGGAAATTTACACTTTTAAATTACTCATAGATCAAAGGGAAAAATCCTTATAGAAATAACAGCATGTTAAGAATTGAATTACAATGAGACTACTTAACCTTAAAAGAACAGAAAAATGCCCATTTATACAGACTCCTTTAGAGAATAAAGAATAAAGGAAAACCACACAGCTAACTATGTGAGGCCAGCATAACCTTGCCACTAGAATCAAATAGCTACAGTCTAATGTCACTGAATCAAAAATAAAACAACAGGCAAATTGAACTCAACAGCATGTTAAAAAGTATGACCAAACTGGCCGTGTTACAATAATATCAAAATATTTCAACATCATGTTTAAATTTTTAAAGGATGAAAAATAAGATCATTTTAATGGATGCAGATAAAACACTTGATAAAATCATTCATTAAAAAATAAAAACACTATTTTACTGCAGTAAAAATAAAAAATAAAAACCCTGTAGGAAAAA